>NC_089837.1:238116947-240529447 GCF_035609145.1 Eleutherodactylus coqui
TTTTTATTTTTCTTTGCAAAATGGAGAATACCTCCTGACTAAGCTGATTAATTGTTCAAAAAGTTCTTTTTCATCAGTGACATATGTTGTTTGGAAGCATGAGACTCCAGATCTGGTCAATAATGGTCTTCTGGTATCTGAAAAATCAAATGCAAGAAAAATTATTAGAAAAGCAGAAAAGAGTTTATGTAAATTGAAAGCAGGACTACAGATAAATACAATAATCTCCACCTGCCAGTGACCGCCTTGAGTTTGTGTTGGAACGCACTTTTGTAGCCATGAATGATCAGAAATACTTTTTCCTGACACTCCTAATGAATGTTGATGCAACACGATTGCTGCTGCAGTAACCTGTTATTTGCTGCACAAAGCAGCATCACTGCTGAAGGAGGCTACTATGCGTGGCAAGTTGGCAGATCTTTAACCCCTTAATACTACAAATATTTTAAACCTTAAGCGTGCGTTCACACGTTGTGTATTTGGTGGGGGTAATTTGTGTCAGGGATCTTGCTGCCAACCTGCATGAAAAAAAGCGCTTAAAAATTCACAGAATTTGCTGTGGATCTGCAGCAGATTTCAGCTTTTTAATTGAAAGAGTGAAGTCTGCTGCAGATCTGCAGCTAATTCCATGACAAAATCCACAAAACTTTTCCGGATTTTTACTTTTTTTTTGCTGCAGAATTTTGTGAGACTTAATATCCTCAACCAGCGCTCTTAAGCGGAGGGTGGGAACAGCTCCTCAGGATTTTCTCACCCTCTATGTAACATTAGGGAGAACTAAGTTGCTTGAGAGCGCCCAAAAGAGGTGGGAGGTCCCTTTGTTTCTCTAAGGTGCAAGACCAATCCGGTAAGTGTGGCCTTGGAACTTTGGCAACAGCTCCCTCTCGAAGCTTGTGAGAAATAGCTTCCTTTTGGACACTACGCTGCAGTCCGCAGATAACGTTGCGCGGCCCATCAGGATCTGTAGGTTTAGGACCCAGTGCCTGTTGAGCTCAACTGAATTCAATAGCGGAGTCAATAGGAAGTTCCAAAACCTCATTAAAGATGTGTTGCAGCATGCCTGGGAGCTCCCGAAACTCCACAGTTTCCAAGTGACCATAAACTCTGAAGTTATCATGCCCATTTCGGTTTACAGCGTCATTGATTGTATCCATTAGGTATTGTAATTGGTAGGTATGAGTGTCCAGCAGTGTTTTGGTGAGAGCAGATGACACAGTTTGTAGGGAGGTTTCATTAGATTGCATTTTTTGTAGTTTAGATCACATGTTCAGCTCAGCATTATACGGTGGTCTTTAAGGGGTTAAACTGCCCCTGAACATTTGCTAGTCTCATTTATTGAGCACAGGTTATGCACATGAACTAGGCAAGCATAATGACCATTTGTCAAGAGAATTCATTTGCATGTGTAAAACTGTAGCAAATGGAGACTAGTTAGTTTAAAGGGGATGTCCAGGATTAGAAAAACATGGCTATTTTTCCTTTTTCTAATATACAAAAAAAGCGCCACACCTGTCCATGGATTATGTCTGGCATTGCACCTAAGCGCTATTGAAGTCAATGGAGATGAGCTGCAAAACCACACAAAACCTGTATTCAGCTGTGGTGCTGTTTTTGAAAGAAAGCAGTCATGTTTTTCTAATCAGTTTTGCCACACAGCTAAAACCAAATGAGGTTTATCCATGAATCGCCATGGTTTCCCAATGACGTCTTCAGCCACATTACAAGTAGAAGTGAAGCACATGGCTTGTACGTGCTTCACCTGTATTTGCCACATGGCCAAAGATCAGAACTGCAGAACTGTGGTACCCTTTATGGCAAATAGGTTTTTATCTCAGCGGCAGGACAGGCTGAAGCAGTTTATTGGATGAGACTTTGATCCAGTAGGTCGCTGTCTTCGGTCTGGTAAAACTTATGTGGCTTAGTATTCTAAGTGAACATATGCTCACTAGGATTCATACATTTACTTCTTTGGTATACCATTTAAAACTGAAAAAAAAAAAAAATTATTGCCATGGATATATGCACCTTTGTCAGCAGCTGGGTTTTGTGCAATCACAAGTGCACCAGATATTTCTTTCTTGTCACTGCCTGATAGTAGGTAGTCTGATGACAGACAGTAAAATAGGGCACAGATGGGGTCAAATTCCGGATCTGGCTCCAAGTCTCGCCGCGTCCTTGTATGTAACTCCATGCACATGAGTGTCAGGTGCTGTACCTGTAACAGGAATGGGCACAAATTATTAGAGTGCGGGCTCCAAGGCTGTTTAAGAGATTCACACTGGAAGGAATTACATGATGCAAATAAAACAATGCTTTTTTAACTAAGGAACAACACAGAATTTTTTTTTCAGACTGCATTCGCCTTGCCGCTACTAATCATGACAGTGTGCACTATATGACTGGACATCTTAATGAGGAATGGAAGACATTTATTTGCAATAGAAATACATGCAACTTGTGCTAGATGCAGAATGAACTCTCATTCCCTTCACAAAGCCGTTACACTGTCCCTGGCTTTATATGTGCTCAGTATTCACCCTCTAAGGCTTATCATCTTACCTCATGCAAGGCCTTTGCATCTTGTAAGTTCTGTGCACTGACTTTGAAGCCGTAAGTGTTATTTAAAGAAGGACCCTCAATCTGAGAAGATTCTTTCTTCACATCAGCCGTAGCAGCAAACTGATTCTATGCATAACAAGCAAGGAGGAAAAGCATTAACACTTATATAAAAGGCACAACATTCACAGGTTAAAGGGAGCCTGTCAGCAGTTTTGCCAATGCAAAGCTGCTGTCAGCACTCTGAAGGGGCAGAGGAGACAAGAGTCATCCTACCTTTATCAATTTCATTAGAAGCAGCACTGGGAAAATGAAGTTTTAATTCCCATGGCAGGGGGTGTTCAGGATATAGCGCCGATTACATGAAAGTAAATAAAAAGTGAAAAAAAGTTAAAGTTTCAGCTCCACTCACGGATCATATCCATGAGGGGCGCTGAAACTACTCACCCCCCCCCATCCTCCGCTATGTCCCGCGATGATCTGGTCCGAAAAGGACGTTCGGCCGTCTTCTGCGCATTCGTAGAAGACCAGATCATCACCTGACATTTGAAATCTCCTGGCAGGAGATATCACCGGGGACCGTGGTGACCAGTCACCAGGCCCGTGATCGTCGCTATACAATGACAGCGATCACGGAAAAGTTAAAAAAAAGTAAAATAAAGTTAAAATTTCACCTCCCTCTTTGAATGTATGAAAATACACACCCCCGACCTCCGCAATGTGGTCCTCCCAGGACCTTACGTTGTCTAATGCGCATGCACACGCACCCAAAAACATCAGGCGCATGTGCAGAAGGGCTTGCGCCTCACAAGATTTAACATTTCTCTGCTTCTGGCTAGCACGTGTAGCCGGGAGCAGAGAGATATCACTGGGGCCGCTGTATATGGTTCCCGGTCACCTGATCACTGTTATCCAATAAATAACAACCATCATGTAAAGTAGAAAAAAAAAAAAGTGTGGAAGAAAAAAAAAGAAAGAAAAAAAGTTTTAAAAGTTTAGGTTTCATTTTCCCTCACGGATGAAATTACATACCTAAGGCACCCGGATTTATCCGTGGACCTTACCCCAGCTTCTGCGCATGCGCCTGTTGCCAGAATGGCGGACACACGCGCAAAAGCCCTGGATTGCCCAGGTAATTTAAAGTCTTCCTGCTGCTGGCTACTAAATGTAGCCGGGAGCCCGGAGATTTCATGTGGGGCCGCGGTCACGTGATCGCCGCTATCCAATGGATAGCGGTGATCACATAAAAGTAAAAAAACAGTTAAAATTTCACCTCCTGTCATGGACCTGATTCATGAGGGGAGGTGAAATTACTTACCTAAGGCCTCCAGCGATGTCCCACGACAGGATCTTTATCCGCTAACCTTTCCCAAACTTCCCAAGCACGTGCCCGTCAGCAAAATGGCGGACGCAAGCGCAGAAGGTGGGGAGGACCCAGATGATTTAAAATCTCCCTGCTACTAAAGGTAGCCGAGAGCCTGGAGCAGTGACTGAGGGCCGCAATGAGCAGTCTCTGGTCACGTGATCGCTGTTACCCAATGGTTAATGGCGATCATGTAAAAGTTAAAAACAGTTGAAGTTTGATAATCCTTTCGGTTTGGGCCCCATTCTGCATACAGAACTAATATTAGGGCTACAATGGGTATGTTACTAATACACAGGACAAACAGGTGTATCCATTTTGGGGTGAAAGTCTTCATTCATATGTGTGCTGTACAAAAAAAAAAAAATCTGTTTTTAAATGACATAGTTGCTAAGAAAAAGAATTTAAAAAAAAAATGGTTTCCTTCTGCTTTGCTTAGATTCATTTAAAAAACGTGGGGTCAAAATTCGCAGTACACCCCTAAAAGGAATCCATTAAGGGGTCTAGTTTTTGTGGTGGTTCTGTCATTTATGCCACTCAAGGGCTCTACAAGTGGGCAATGGGGCCTAAAATACCTTCAAGCAAAATGTCTGATCTGAAAGCCACCAGCTGCTGCTTTCGCTTTGGGCCCCAGTGTGCATACAGACATATTAGGAGCACTATGGGCATGTTTCTGAACACAATATGTTTTTTAAAATGACATATTTGCAAAAATATGCATTTTTTTCTCCTCTAAATTGCATTAACTCCTGAAAAAAAACTCTGGGGTCAAAATACTCCCGACACCCCTCATTGAATATATTAAGGGGTGTAGTTTTTTAAATGGGGTATCATTCTGACACCTATGAGACTTTGCAATGTTGGCTTGGTGTAGGAAAACAAAATGTTCCTCAAAATGTTGATAAGTAATGAGAAATTTGAATGTTTCCTAAATGGTTAAAAATAAACTACAGCTTTTCAAATGTGCATCCAGAATAAAGTAAACACATGGATATATATATATATATTATCAAAAATTTGTACAGCAAGTTTGCACATATTTGAGATATTACAGTTCAAAATGTAAAAAAAATATGAAATTACAAATTTTCCCAATTTTGGCACTTTTAATAAATATACACAAATTCTCATCTATTTTGCCACCTAAATAAAGTACAACATGTGGCGAAAAAACAATGTCAGAATCACTTAGATATGCAAAACCTTTACAGAGATATTCTATGGTAAAGTGACACGTCAGATTTCCAAAATATGGCTCCGTTACTAAGGCGCAAACAGGCTTGGTCACTAAGGGGTTAATAACCTATTAGAGGAAGCAATGATCAACAATATGGGCACTGAAGTTATGGTGTTAGTAGGCACTACATTGTGTCACTGTCACCACGGTCTGCAAGTAAACTGCTAAAATATGCTATCCCTTTATGATTGATAGGGTTTCTGGCCTCTGGAAGCAATGATTACTGAGAATGAAAGGGATGCAGTTCTTATTGAGTACTGCATCAATCGTGTGAGCTTTCCCTGCACAGTGGCACCTGAACTGGACTCTCAGCTGTGCAAGGAACTGAAGTTAGCACTATTCACGTTAATTGGGCTGTACAGGGAAAATAGTGAAGGAGATGCAGCACTAAACCAGTACTGTGTACCTTTCATTCCCAGGATCCTAGCAATAGGGAATACAGGAGTACAGTGTTAGCAGCATAAAAATTAGTACCAGGTCAAGGTGTTAAAGAGTTAAAGACATAATTAACAATTGGTTCAAGGATATGATTTAAGCTAATCAAATGGCCCCAGGGTCAGAAATAAATTTTGCAATAATATCAAAAAGCATTAAATTGCATGTTAACATTTTCTACATCTGTACCACAGCTGCAGGGCATTTGACACCATAGACTGCCACACATTATTGTTAAATTACATTTCTTAGAACCCATTTACATGACTGTTTGAGGTACAGTTTTGAGCGATCATCTCTGCATAGTCTATAGTAGCTAATTACCCTGTTTCCCTGAAAAAAAGACATACTCTGAAAATAAGACATAGCATGATTTTCCAGAATTTTTGAGGATGCAAAATGATTTTTCAGGCTTTTTGAGGATGCTTGAAATAGAAACCCTACTCCAAAATTAAGCCCTGCTAATAGGTAATTTAAAAAGTCAATTTAAATAGTGTCCAGGCAGCTATACATGTAAAAAAGTTAAACTTTTTTGAACAAAAATTAATATAAGACACGGTCTTATTTTCGGGGAAACACGGTAGCTACTTAAGAGTTATGCAGGCGGAGCGGGACACCGCCGCTATTGCTCGGCGAACAATACAGCTGTTTTGCCTAATCAAACAGCTGAATTGTTCTCCATGCTTACAGCTCGTGTCCTGCTATGAACCACTAGCGGGACACGAGCTGAAAAAATCTTATCAGCGCTGCCGACTGTGATAACAGCCTGCACCGCTGATAAGAGTTCATCGTTCAATACTGTAAACTAGAACTGAGCGAGGAAGGAATAGTGCACGAGAACTGCACAATGTCCGTGCATTTAAACGCAACGGTTATCGCTCAAAAAACGGCTTGGAGTGAATTTTGAGCGAGAATCGTTGGGTCTAAATGGGCATTTTTTAAGGTAGTGAAAAAGGTCATCCATGCTACACTACACCTACCTTTAACTGAGTAGTTAATAGAACTCTTCGTAGCTTATCGGGGTTTGCCCCTCTTCTCTGACTCATCTTTTGAAATCGTGCTTCTGGAAAATGATTTGAACAAGAATGATTTGGTTAGAATCTAGCTAAATGAAACAAACACACTATAGAAAAGAAACACTGATGACCTGTGCAATGCAAAGATAGAAAATAGAAGCTGGGTGCAAGAACAGCTTTTATTACCATTTGTTCTGCAATATGAACTATTAGGCTATGTCCACATGTAGTGTCTGCTGCGGATCCATGTCAAAAATCACACCAAAATCCAAATCCACATGTAACACATGAATTTTGAAGAGAATTTTACCCCCTCATTTGAAGAGGTGAAATCCACACTGAAAATCCGCACCATAAATGTAGATCATACGCTGTGGACTTTCTACACTGCGTGATGAGTTTTCGAATGTTATCCACACTGCTAGTACTGTAAATTGCTGCAGATATTGCCAACATCATAATCCAGTGCTTGTGGTTTGGGTGCTACTGAAATGAGTAAGGATTACAATAAAACGATATATTATGGGAAATGACTAGAGATGAGCGAGCGTACTCGCTAAGACAAACTACTCGAGCGAGTAGTGCCTTATGCAAGTACCTGCCCGCTTGTCTCAAAAGAGTCGGGAGTCGGCGGAGAGTGGTGAGCGGCAGGGGAGAACGGGAAGGGGGGGGGGGGGGGGAGAGATCTATCTCTCTCACTCTCACCGCTCTCCCCCGCCGGTACCCGAATCTTTAGAGACGAGCGGGCAGGTACTCACATAAGGCACTACTCGCTCGAGTAGTTTGCCTTAGCGAGTACACTCGCTCATCTCTAGAAATGACTGAACGATTTCCCTGTTCTTAAAGGGAAATTTCCATACCTAAATGCTTGAATCGGCCAATAGCCCTCCGACACATGCAGCTATCAAAGTGCCAGCTTTTGCCATTGAAAACAATAGAGAGATATTTTACACCATTGGCATCTATAGGAATTATAATACAAGCTGAGCAAGCAGAGGTAGGGATCTGAACCTCTCAGGATATGTCCAGGCAGCAGAAAACCTGTTGTCTGCATCAAATCCATACCCCTTTTGGAATGTCGTTACGCGATGGACGAGAGTCCGTCGGAATGTCTGCTGCTGTAGAGGCTGATGTCTGATTCCCTGTATTCTTTTGTGAAAACTTAATAAAAATTTGATTTAAAAAAAAAAATCCATACCCCTTTACCGTCAACTGGAAAACCGTGCCTTAATTTATTAAATAAAAGTGACATTACTACTTTGCGTGGACTTAGCAGCTGGATTTACCCACTGAGAAGGGGCTAAATCCACATTTGTGCCTGTGGGCACACGTGTTCATAGCCACAGCAGAGATCCACGGTTCAGTGTCAATTTTTCAAGATGGAATATGCATGGAATAATCTGCCATGTGAACACACCCTTAGGATTTATGCATATCCTGTTAGTAAGAACATGCTAGATTTAATCGCTATTGTACGCCAATGCTCAAATAACATTCTGTTCATAAAACAGCATGGAGAGCTTCTTCCAAAACCATATTAAATACTAGTGAGGCGATAGATCATTCACAAACCTCCAGTCAGAAATAAACATTGCACTAAGTTTCTGTTTTTAAAAAAATACCCCAGCTCTATTCCCACCGTTGGCTATGGCCCCACACTAAAGAAGAGTACAAGTAATAACTAAAGGGGTTGTCTGGGACAACCTAATGTGCAATCACTTGTAGCATGACAAGCAAGCTACTTTGTAATTCACTCACATTTTGGCAATGGGAAATCACCACTGTTTTTTTTCCATCACGCTGCGGGTCAAGTAATGCTGCCCCCCTCGGGTTACCTGTTCATTCCAGTGCCGACGTGCCCTTTCAGTCACTTCAATATACACTGCACTATGGCCGATGTCACAACCAAAAACATTGATACATACAGAGGAGACGTGTGCTGGGTGTGTCAAACGTTTACTGAGATGCTAACGCTATGTATAGTGGAATATGAATCAATGGAACAGGAAACTGCTGCAGACCAAGCTGGCACCCCCCGGGAAAGCCACCGCATGAAACAGGGTTACATTTCTATTAAAAAATGTATGGGAGTAAATTTACAGCATAATATACAATGCGGGGAAGGCAGCTGTAAACATTAATTTCAGGACTGGAAAATCCCTTTAAGTTGTGTGTAAACTGTACAAACATCATCATCTAGCTCATGTGTTCCTAATGCTTACACACTTGAAAAGAAAGAGCTACTCACTCAAACAGCCAGGTCCCTTCATCTCCTCTACCTCCAAGTGTCTCAAGACCCACCTCCGATTCGGCTGATCGGCAGGAGTCCAGGAAAATACAGATAAGCTGCATTTGCAATTCTGCTGGTGACTATTGCAAATGGTCAAAAGCTTATAGACACACACAGGTCACATAACTATACTGTACTGGCCTCAAATACCACCTCCACACTGACAGCAGTGTTATACACCTTTTCCTGTTATGTATCTGCACCTTTCCTCCAAAAGATCACTGTGTCTGCTGTCTCTAACATCATGACCTACCTTTATCTTAAACTTAACCTCTCAAAAACTGACCTCTGTGTCTTTCTGCCCTCAACCAGCCAACCCTCCCCTCGCATCTCCATATCAGTATCTGGCACCATAATATCCACCAGACAGCACGCCTGCCGTCTTGGGGTAACACTGGATTCTGACCTCTCCTTTACCCCCCCCCCCCCCATATCGAATCTCTGGCCCAAACATGCCACCTGCACCTCAGGAATATTGCTAAAATCTAGCCGTTCCTCACCACAGACATGCTAAAGACACTCATTGTCGCCCTCATCCATTCCCAAAGCTCTCCACAGTGCTGCGCCAACGTATATTGCTTCCCTTCTGTCCGTACACCATCCAGCCCGCACACTCCAATCCGCTAACAGACTCAGGCTAAACACCCCTTTAATATGAACCTCACATTCCCACCTCCAGGACTTCTCTAGAGCAGCACCGATCCTCTGGAACGCTCTACCTCAAAACATCTGGACAATCCCCGTTGCACGGAACTTCAGACACGCCTTAAAGATGCACCTTTTGAAACAAGCATACCAAACCTAGTCCCCCTCACAATAAGCCCCCTGCCCCTCCCTATGGCTTTCCACTTTTTCCTATCATGTACACTTCCTGCCCCAGACCTCCTGTACTACCCCCACCCTATTTGTGTCCCAAAAAACTGTATCTCACATGTTATCGTCGCATTGCTGTGTTTCTGCTTGCTCCTGTACCTTCTGTGTCACCCCACCCCCTTTGTTTCCAAATAATTGAATACCCCATGTAACTTTGTTTGTGTTCCCCATGTGCCTTGAAAGCGCTGCGGAATAAGTTGGCGCTATACAAATAATTATTAATATTGTTTTTTACATTTACTAGAAGCAAGATGTGTGAAGATATTGAGATATCAAAGCGCACTTTCAGTTATGGCGCCTGCTTAGCCTGTAATACACAGACCTACAACTTTTCATGTGGATTAATTTAGTGTGTAACCCATAAAATGGTGATCAAAGGTGATTTCCACTTCAAGCAACCTCATAATTGCTAAATTCTTCGTTATATTAAGTTACACAGAGTTACATACCAGATGTCACTGGAGTAAGAGATATCAAATCCGGAGAGGCTGCTCCAATCCTTCTATCAATGACTGGTGTACTATGTAGACAGACATGTTTGGATTTCTGCCTTGTGTGCTTCAGTAGAGGAGGGGAAGCAGATGACGCTCTTACTTCACTTTTCACACTCCTTACAGTCTCCTTACATTCATCTGTTACGTACTCATCATTTGGAGAAGACATCATATTCTCCTCTACCCAATTCTTAGGAGATGGCTTAGGGTCCGGACTCTGAAAGCTCTGCCACGGAGTCAAGACCAGCGCTGCTGGTGATACAGAACTATCAGCCATTTCATTTTCGTTAGTCTTTTGGCTTGATTCAATACCAGATTCTAGAGGAGGTGAATCCGTTAACCCTTCAACTTCCCCACAATCTGAAGCTGGAAGTGAGGGAGGGGGGCTGGCTATATGTATTGTTCGGTTTTCTCTGTTTCCCAGCTGATCTTCTGAACTTGCAGGCTGTGCCAATAAAATCTGTACCTCCTTTGGAGGCAAGCTATTGCAGCCGCTGGGTACGGGAGCGGTCTTGATGTTTTTATTATCATTTGTCTCTTCAATTAAAGGAACTTTACTTGATGTCTTGGAGGACTCATACAGTTCTTTTGCCTGAAGCCATAGCTGAACTCTCTCAGGCGCAGGTGCACTTTTACAGGGCATGATCACCAGCTTTTTATCATCATCAGGATTCAGTTTATGCTTCTCCTGCTCCATGAGCAATCTGTTCATTCGAGTGGGCGATACTGGCCTAGGGTTTTGCGTCATTGCCGAAAAGGCAGTCTTCCACAGCCGTAGTCCCTCCATTGAAAAATCCCCTTCAAACTCCGGAAGATGATTTGCTAGTTTTGTCTCAATTGTGAGAAAGCGGCCTCCAATCTCTCTGCATAAAAACATATACAGAAAATAAGTATGGTTGAAGGTAGAAGAAAGTAACTCAAGTAAACAATACAGCTTAACCCTTTCCAATCCACTGTCTGACGTCTAAATACATTATGATTTAAGGCTGTACAGCTCCGATGTTGCAAGACATCAGTCGGGGTTCTCTTACTGTATATTGCCAGCCTCTCTGCTGTCAGAACCTATCCAACGTGTCACCCCATGCAGCACTGGCTTTAGCCAGCATATAGCGCTGCTGCATAACGGCAGAAAAAGAGTAAGCCCCCTAGGAAAACCAGGATACAAATTGGATTGGGAAGGGTTAATATTACCATACTATGCTACAACTAATAAGTAGTACTCCCAGTAAAGTCAGCTAGTGGATGTTCTTCTATCCTCTCATTTGCCCTTCCGAGTACCAAGGTTCATAAAAGAAAATGAGCTTTATGCTACCGGTAACTATGTGTTTCCCAAAATTTAGAGGGATCACGCAGGTGCCTCTGTGGCCCCTTCACAATAAATGTGCTGTGCAGCGAGACAAGTGATCCCCTTAGCAAGACGGTAATCATAAAGAAAACCATGTAAATTGCTTACAAAACATCTACTATGGTTCCAAGCATTAGACTTCATACAGCAAAGGTTTCACTAATAGAACAATGGGGCAGATTTACTAATAGTGTCTAAATAGTTAAACAGTGCAAACAAACTATATAGACTGATTTAGACACGATTCCCACTCAGTCGTCTTTTGAGCGATAATTGTTGTGTGTAACTGCACTGACATTGTGCAGTGTTCGTTAACCAGTCGCTGACTGTTGTCTTTCAGCGTGCTGAAAGACAACGATCAGCCTCATCAGGAATTCACAGCAGGATACAGATGACACTATTGTTTCAGCTGTATCCAGCTCTCTGAACACAGGTGGGGTATGAAGAACACAGTGGTCCAGCTGTGTTCTTCATACTCCACACGGAGCGCACAGTTGTATACCAGCTGAGCGCTCCGTGAACAGACGGGGTATGAAGACATCGGTCCAGCTGTGTTGTGCATAACCTGCTCAGAGCGCTCGACTGTATAACAGCTGAGCGCTCCGAGCAAAGAACAGCTGGATGCAGAAGACATAACCCACTCGGAGCACACTCAGAGAACATTTGAGCAATCACCTTGACTTGTAAATTCCCCTTGAATAAGAGTGTCGTTTGCCGCCCACTCAATACATTCAGCCCTCACATTTGCAGGTTAGATGCTGAATTTAGAGGAAACTATATCAGGAAAAGGAAAGCAGTCAGATACTATAACTGCAGGGGCACCAAGGGATCTGGTATTGCAACTAACTACCCACTACAGGTTTTTTTCACTGCGAAATTCGTAGCGTTTTTTTTCCCTGCAGGGGTCTATGTGACTTGTAATGTTAAAATCTCGAACGCGGAAAATCGCGATTTTGTGGTAAATTGCGATTTTGCGCAATCGCGATTTTAACATTACAAGTCCCATAGACCCCTGCAGGAAAAAAACACACTGAATTTCGCAGTGAAAAAACACTGTAGTGGGTAGTCATCCTTATATTGCAAGATGTAACATTTTCCCTTCACTGGAGTGGTGTGAAAGAATGTTTTTTAGTGGGCTGTTTGAAGTATTAAGATAATTTTGAAGGGAGACATTGTGAATATAATTAAAATGTACAGTATAACGCCAATTCTAAGTTATGGGTAGAGATGAGCGAATGTGCTCGTTCAGAGCAAGTACTCGAATGAGTATCACTTTTTTCGGGTAACTGCCTAATTGGGCGAAAAGATTCAGGGGGCTGCGGGGATGGAAGAGAGGGAGTTCCCCCCTGTTACCCCCCCCCCCTTGCTCCACCCCCCGAATTTTTCCGCCTGAGCAGGCAGTTACTCGAAAAAGCGATAAGCGTTTGAGTAATTGCTCTAAACGAGCACATTCGCTCATCTCTAGTTATGGGTATTTCTGTCTAATATGAAATGTAACTATTTTACTGTTGTGGAAGGTACAGGACGGGGGGGGGGGGTCACCCTTTGTTCGTGTGGTGTAAAGTGGTAAGGCAGCAGAAGTGCAGTCCTAAGCTCTCACTCATGACCTAAAGGTTGCCAGTTCAATCCCAGAATGGTTCAGGTAGCCGGCGCAAGGTTGACTTAGCCTTCGATCCTTCTGAGGTCGGTAAAATTAGTACCTAGCTTGTAATAAATAAATTGCCTGAAAGTGCTGCAGAATAAGTGGGCACTATACAAATACCGTATTTTTCGTTCTATTAGACGCACCGGTCTATAGGACGCATCCCCGTTTTAGAACGGGAAAATAGGGGAAAAGAAATTTAAACTCACCCAGGGACAGCGCAGGGTTAGTGCCGGGTGACGGAGCAGAGGGAGCAGCAGAGGTCTGAAAAACCGGCGCTCCATATCACAGCGGTGCGTGCGTGCAGCAGGAGGAAGGAAGGAAGCCGTTTGGTGGAGGTGGGGAGCAGCGGTAGTACCCGCCGGCTCTCACAACCAATCAGAGGTATGTATGGGTGGTAGTGGGGAGGAGACCGGTCGCACATTTGTTCATACGATCGTGAGTTTAACATGCAATCGCGCTAAATAAATTGCGTTCGCGCGTTAAATTCACGATCGCGCTAAAAATGGCGATCGGAACGAATTTTCGGCACATTCGCTCTATAAGACGCAGGAACCCCTCCCACCCCCCCGCTTTGGTGGCAGAAAAAGTGCGTCTTATAAAGCGAAATATACGGCAAGTTTTTTAAAAATTATTTTCAATATGGCAACGAAACCCTTGGCAAAATATATTAGCGTAACAGTATGTAAAAAGGATTTTTAAAGGGAAATTTAATTTGCAGTAAATATTTATTAATTCACAGAATACGTTATTTTATAGCTTAATGATTCGTAGCTAAGAAAAGCCAGAAAAACGATGCGTTTTTTGGTACTTTCTTTGGACTAATTAATGGAAAAAAATATGAATTATTTTTTTCTTAACTCAACAGATAACTAGCAGACCAATATAGTTAAGAATATCTGGGGCTAAGGACAGAGTTTTATGCTTGGGAACAGGGTTGGCTAGGGTCAGAACTTATTCTATAAATTAAATAACTCAAGCTTTATAGTGAGTAAAGGAGGAATCGGAAAGATGGAGAGAGCTACAGCTTTCAGTTATTGGCAGAACCTACCTTTTGAAGATGGTTCATTTCCTTAGGATCGATCCTGTACTTTCTAAAAGAAGTTACCCTATTTGTTACATCCTTCTTATGTTAGGGGGATCAAAAAAGCATTTTATATTTTCTGTGACATGGAAGGAAAGCTAGAATACCCTAGGAAAAGTAAGGATGCATTCATATATAGCCAATTTGCTTCAGGTGGGTCATGTGATCTCATTGTGATCATCTGAGATTTACTTATCTCTATGCATTGTCCAGAGGTCAGTATTTCAGTGATCAGGACCTGCTGTATAGGATGAAATTACATGGACTGTTACACACACACACACACACACACACACACACACACACACACACACGGGCAGAAACTCCTATAACAGTTAGACTGCTCTCACATGTGTTTAGAACACGCTGTGTCCGAAAACCTTGGCATTTTCGAACACGTTACAGTGTTGGCAGCATTTCTCAATGCACCCCATCACTGTAATGGGTGATGAAGTGCATTTAAAACCGCTGAAACAGAGCAGACACTGCTTGAAAGTCACAGTGTTAGAAATGCGTTTGACCGCTAGTCTGAGAAATCAATGGAGGCGTTGTACCGCGGCGTTTGAAAAGCTGCGCTAATTGCTGTAACAAGCAGGCTGTGTAAGCAGCCTTACTGATGATGATTTGAGGCTCCTGTCACACAGTTATAATGAAGGGCAAAACAGTTCATTCCCCCAGACTGTATATTTATGATCAATATACATAGCAGACATCCAGAGTGACAATCAGTTGAAGGGTGCAGCGATGAAAACATATTTTCTCTGGAGTGGCCCTTTAATTTGTAAAATAGCGGTCAACTTGACTACTATAACTTGGGTTTGCTTGTATGAATTCATATTTATAGCAGTGTTCGTTTTACCACGAGTCGTCTTTTGATGAGCTAATTATTAAGGGAGACTAACTATCTGGATATAAACTGGGAAGTCCGAAACCTGCAGATCTCCTAAATGTAACAAGTTCCTGTCAATAGCTAAAGAAAATTACCTCACCCAACTCGTACAGGACTAGAGATGAGCGAGCATACTCGTCCGAGCTTGATGCTCGTTCGAGTATTAGGGTGCTCGAGATGCTCGTTACTCGAGACGAGCACCACGCGATGCTCGTCTCGATTAAACGAGCACTGACCATTGAATTCAATGGAGCCGGCAATACAGCTGGCTCCATTGAAAGCAATGGGCTGCCGGCTAGCGGGGGATGAATTTTCAGGAAAGGCTTAAAAATATAAGCCCATACCTGAAAATCATCCTAAAATGTGTAAAAAGTAAAAAAAAAAAAATATACTCACCTTGTCCCGGCAGAACGATGTTAGCCCATTGAATTCAATGGAGCCGGCAATACAGCCGGCTCCATTGAAAGCAATGGGCTGCCGGCTAGCGGGGGATGAATTTTCAGGAAGGGCTTAAAAATATAAGACCATACCTGAAAATCATCCTAAAATGTGTAAAAAGTAAAAAAAAAAAAAATATACTCACCTTGTCCCGGCAGAACGATGTTAGTCCATTGAAAGCAATGGGCTGCCGGCGATCGCACAATGAATTTTCGGGAAGGGCTTAAATATATAAGCCCTTCCCTGTAATTCATCCAGAAATGTGTAAAAATAAAAAATAAAATATATATATATATATATATATATATATATATATATTTATATATATATATATATATATATATATATATACACACACACTCACCTGGTCCCTGAACTGCTCTCTGTAGTATTCAGCAGTCGGGGATTTAAAATCCCCGCCTGCTGAATGAGTTGCCTCTGATCGGTCAGAGCCTGACCAATCAGAAGCAGATCTCGCTCACACCCATTCATGAATTCAGCGCAGCTCTCAGCTGAATGACAGCAGTTCAGCACCACAGTGCAAGGGACAGCAGGAGAAGATGCGGCTGTGCCCCGGCAGCTGAAGGGAGGTGAGTATCTATTTTTTTTGTTTTTTAAATCACTTTTAATTCATTTCCAGGGAATGGCTTATATGTAAAGCCCTTCCCTGAAAAAGAATTCAGGTGTGCCAGCGGACCATTGTCTTCAATGGAGTCGCCGGCAGCAGCAGCTGCTCCATTGAAGAGAATGCCTGCATTTTTATTCTTTTTTACATTAAAATCTTTCTTTTTCAGGTAAGAGCTTATATTTTTAAGCCCTTCCCGAAAATTCATCCCGCACTCGCCGGCAGCCCATTGCTTTCAATGGAGCCGGCTGTATTGCATTGAATTCAATGGGCTAACATCGTTCTTCTCTGCCACAGCTGTGGCAGAGGAGAACGCTCGTTATGCTGACAGTGGGGGGGGGGGGGGGGTCTCACTCTTGCCACTATTGTGGCTTAATAGTGAGACCTTGGAGCCCGAAATGCAGCCCTGCATGTTGCTCCTCGCCTGCCCTATCCATTTCTGTGTTTTTTACATGACTTTGGTGATTTGCTAAGATTTTCACAAATGAAAACCTTAGCGGAGCACCAGTCATATACAAAAATGCTCGAGTCGCCCATTGACTTCAATGGGGTTCGTTACTCGAAACGAACTCTCGAGCATCACTGAAAGTTCGACTCAAGTAACGAGCACTCGAGCATTTTGGTGCTCGCTCATCTCTATACAGGACCCAACTAGAGGGACAGTTATTTTGGACTGAATATTAACCAACAGACCTGACAGAATAACAGGAGTGCAGGTTGAGGGGCACCTGGGAATTAGTGACCATAATATAATAAAATTTCCACTTGTCGTCTTTCAAAAGGGAGTTTTATTGGGGAGCTACAAAAGTACTCAACTTTTGTACGGCAGAGTTCAATTAGCTCAGAGATACCCTTAACCTTTTTAACCAGGACAATGTGCTCAAAAATAAGACTGCAGACAATAAATAGGAAAGGTTTAAAAACATCTAAAATACCTAGGGCTCATTTACGCGACCGTGATGCGGCCCCTATTATGCCCGTGACGTACGACCATTTGACACGCGGTGAATGGAGTCCATGAAAGTACATGGACTTTGATTGATCCATTCACATTTGCATGTAAACACTGTGTAGAAAACTTAAGTGGAGCAACCAGTGTCAAGCAGCTTCTGCCAAGGCAAAAAGGATCAAGGGGTGCATCAAAAGAGGTATAGGTGAACAGAATCAGAAAATTGTTCTTCCTCTTTACAAGTCACTTGTCAGACCACAAATAAAATATCGTGTAGAGTTTTGCGCACCGGTAATCAAGACAGACATCAGAGTTTGAGAAGTTCAAAGGTGGGCAACTACAATACCCAGGTGGGTTGACTACAAAGTTGGGTTGACTACAATACCCAGAGTGGTTATCATAATAGAGGGTCAATAAAGAGATCTCCCCCACAGTCTAGCTATACCCAGGACTGTGACAGTAAAAAGGGGGCCAATAGAGAAAAAGGCGATAGTTCCAAGCAAAGAACTTTCATTCCAAGCAGATTGGGCAATTACCCATGTTTGGGTTGCTCAGCTGCAGAAATTTGCTAAAGGGAAAAAAAATCATTCCTAAATAGGTGCTGTTTTTCAAATTAAAGGTCCCTATACCTGCTCCAAATGTCATGTTGTATATCCAACATGTCCGTGTGGACTACAATATGTGGGTGAAACGACTATGGAGGTGAGGAGCAGGATTGTTAAACACAAAAGCACCTTTCAAACCAAAAACCTAGACCTACAACCACCACGACACGGGCCACTCGATTAGGCAACTCAAATTTCGGGGAATCGATAGGGTTCTAGTCTCGGTGAGGGGTGGAGATAGAACTAAGGCTCTTAAGCCATTAAGGACCAGGCGCGGTAAATATACGGCGCCTGGTCCTGGGCTTAGAGCACCGCCGATAGTAAAATTATGGCAGTGCTTTAAGCCTCCTTGCTCTGCAATCAATCAGAAGCAGGAGCGGGTTATCAGCTGTTAGTAACAGCTGATAACCTGGTGGAGAAGGCAGGAGGGGTATTTAACCCTTCCTTCCTTCCCTTCCCCTAGTACACAGCGCTCAATGAGCACTGTGTACTAGAAAGTGAAAGCAGAACTGTAGCTTTAACTCCGGGAGCTGGGGGTCATGTGACCTACGAAGTTCACTGCTACAGCAGAGCTGGAGGGTCAAACTAGATCCTGGCCAGCTCTGCGGGTGATAATGTCACTCCAGGGGTTGTTTCCCCTGCAACTGGGGCTCCTATGGATGCCCCAGTTACAGTGGGAAAGTGTCAAATTAAAAAAATAATAATAATGAATGTCCCCCAGAGGTCTTATATGACGTCACGGGGGACATAGATAGTAAAAAACATGATTACATACACAAAGAAAACAATATTACAGAAGTAAACAACAATACATACATTATAAGAAAGAAAAAAAACAAACAAAGCCGAGGCCAACAAAAACAGTCGCTGTATGCGCCCTGTAAACCAAAACCATATATACTATATCAAAACGTCCAAAATAAATACAGGAACCCGTTCCCATACTTTATTTTAGCATAAATATACTAAATTAAAAAAAACAAAACAAAAAATAAAACTATAAATGTTTAAAAAAAAAAATTATTTTAGCATTTTACCCCCAATAAAACTGAAAAAATTCAGTGAAAAAGATATTTTAAAAAATCACCCAATATGTCACGGGAAAAAAAACGCAGTAAAAATAATTTTGGTAGCTAAAGGTGACAAAATAGGGCAGTAAAACCGCCACATGGGTAAAATCCATAAAAACTGTCTGGTCCTTAAGGTACAAAACAGCCTGGTCCTTAAGGGGTTAAGAAAAAAAAAAACACCGTGGATATTCCTTTTGGATACGATGACCCCTAGAGGCCTTAATCAGGAATAGAATGCTACTATGTACTTGTAAAGTAATGATTTTGTGCAACAGTATGATTTTAATTATACGTTTTTTTCACAGATTATACTGGTGGTCATCATGGTTTCAACTGTAAACTTCATAAGGAAATATAGCTCCACATTGAGGTGGTTAGTGTCCGCTGTGAATATCTCACATGGTATAGTTTGATGTATAGGTGATTACAATAAAGAGGTCCATATTTGATTCATTTTATGCAATCTGTAAATTGATTGGTTATAATTAGGGGGTGTACTTAGAATCTCCAATTAATAAAGAATAAAATGATAGGTATGGTATATACTGGTTGAGTCTCATTGGGGAGAGACACTTGGGATGTGAACCCTATTCTGGCTAAATGGGCTCACATCTGCCTAGTGCAACAATTGTTATCCACATGAGTGACGTCCCACAATGTTATATACATGCAGCGGTGCGATGTTTACTGGTCTGGATTACTATGGCTACAAGTGATCTTATTTGAGCCTTGAATGGTGCTGTGCATGCGTGCAGCTTACAGTCAGTGAGACCTGTGAATGACACTGCGAGATTTCGCTGTTAGAGCATCGTAGAGATGACTACTGACATCACCTGAATCTTGGAGGTTACCGCATATGCGCATTGGACCGTCAGACACATGTATTATTGATTTTGGGAGATTTTTTCACCACACAGTGCATTGTGGGTATCACACATGCGCACTAGCAGGCACTGGACGCACTGACAGACATGGAGCTGCAAATAGCCATGATGACACCATGTATAGAGTTAGTGCACCTGTCTCTCTGGGGGTGGGAATCTCCCATTGTTTGTACTGTGACTGGTTAAGTGATGATCTAGTGTCTGTATTTAAGTGTTATGTGCTGCTTTGAAACTTTATGCTTGAAAAAGACTCCATGGAGTCAAAATGTTTTTATCGTTTGGAGGAATAAAATACTTATTTGCACCACGGATGCTGCCATCGTTACTCTTTAAAGTAACAAGGGGGCATCCTCTACATCTAGAGGAAAGACGGTTTCTACCCAACATAGAAGGGATTGCTTTACTGTAAGAGCAGTGAGACTGTGGAACTATCTGCCTGAGGACAAGCTGATGGCGAATTCGATAAGTTTAAGAGGGGCCTGCATACCTTTCTTGAGTGTTACAATAATACATGTTCTAATCACTAATTACTTGAGAAAGATTGTTGATCAAGAAATTATTCAGATTGCCAGAATTGAGTTACAGAATTTTTTCCTTTAAAATGAGGAAAATTAGCTTCTACATCATTAGTTTTTTGTCTTTTTCTGGATCAACATTGGCGAGTTAATAGGCTGAAGTACATGGACATGTGTCTTTTTTCAGCCTAACATTCTAGGTTTCTTTTTTACTACATTTTCATGCTAAAATTGCATCATAAATTTACAAAGCAGGTAGGACACAGAGAAGGTACATGCGAGACATACAGCTTAAACCATGGTAGTAGTTTCTTTTGCGACATGCTCACCTTGGTTTTTCTGGGGCATCAGAAGGATTGCTGAAGAATGGTTCTTGATAAACAGTTTCCATCAGGTCATGATCCATCAGAGTTGCCATAATTTCTTCTCGGCTAGGCGGAGACATTAAAGGTTTCAAAATATGCACTGGCCGAGGTGTAGCACTGCCATTCTTAGACTGAGATGGAGAACTCATGGATCTTGGAGAGCTGTCAGGAGTGGGCGTCAATCCACCACTATGTCTAGAAATGTAAAGTTCTAAGTCTCCATCCATAAAGTCAACTTCAGGGGAGGAACCAAGTCCAGTGAACGATGAACTGGAAACAGACTGGTGGCCAGCACTGAGAGCAGTGTCCTTATTTTCATTCTTTATATGAATCCATTCAGATTGTGCCATATTAAAGGAGGCATTTCTAAAGCGTTCTTGGCTAGCCAGTTTATATTTGCTATTCTCTAAGTTTTCTGAATGCTGCGTAAAATCTCCTGGTGGATGATAAAAACTTTGAGCAAGTAATCCATTTTTAGGTTGGTGAACGAGAGGATTTTCTTTATTGTCAATGGAAGATTTTTCAAACAAGTCAGGACTTAGGGAGCTAGGTCTCAACAGCACTTTTTGGTCTGAAGGACTACGGACATTTACGTGTTCCATTTGCATGCTTTCCTGTTTTATACGCTCATTTTCTGTAGCATTGGTAGGGAAGGGATCACTTAGAAATTTCTGGGGCAAATTTTGATCAGCTGGAATAAATTGGCTCCCCGTATATAAACTACAAAGGCCAGTTTGCCCTACAGAATTGATATCGAAATTATAGTTATGCTCAGGAGATAAACTGTCTTCAAGAGAATAGCAGCTTTCAAAGTCAGGGTCAGCAAAAATTGCAGGACTTCCATCACACATTGAACTTTTTATATGGCGGTCTGCCTGATGTTTAACCGGCACAGTTTTCGAATTCTTGGCTGGTTTTGGCTTTGTGTTACGAGGAGCCCTGGGTTTTTTGCTGGGTGTTGCACATTGTGATTTTTTATTAGAACACTTTGGTTCAGTCTGAGAAGATTGACTGCCTTTGAGTTTAGGACTGGGCTCTTCAAATGCAGTAGCCTTTTCTTTTGCTTGCTTTTTATGAAGCAATTCCTTCAGGACAGCGATTCCACAATGTGCATCCAGGATTCCCTGTGAAGCACTTGTTTTTATAGTGTTTTGTGGTGTTTTCGTGCAAGAAAATATGTCAGGCAAACAGCTTTGATTAAATTTATGAGGAGTAAACTGTGTTCCATCAAACAATTCTCCTTTGTGCTCCCAAGCTGCCATTTTGATAGGGCTTCTTAAAGAGGTTACCAAAGAACTTCGGGGTAACTGACTATCTGAAGAGGAGTTTGAGTCGCTTTGTTTACTCTGATCCTGGTTACTTGTTACCTGTTGCTGGCTATTCATAGTGCATGGTAAAAGTTTGGATTGCAACTTCTCAAAAAGCATAGCATCAGGTACACTTTGGGAGTCCCGTAATTTTACAACAGATGCTAAAAGCCTTTTCTGCACTTCTGTGGGATCCTCCTCTTGAGTAAAAGGAGTACACTTTAAGGTAAATTGTGCATTCTGTATTACCTGAGAGGGGCGGCTAACGGAACTTGGCATATTTTGAGTTGCATTTGATTCCTTTGTATGAAATACATTCAGGACTGAGGACTTTGCATTATTTATCTTGAATAGCTCTATGCTTTGCTTTAATGGCAGAAAAGATGATGAAACTGTCTCGTTTTGAACAATGCCATTGTTCTGAGAGTCAACAGAAACTATTTTACTAATGGAAGATTGTGTCCTTTCCTGCAAGTCTTCCTGGTTGTTGGAAAGTGGGAGCTGTGTAGAGTGTACATGTCCAACAGAAAATCCAGACCAGGTCAAGTCTGATGACTTCATATCAGATGTCAATTTTGTAGTTTCATCTACAGACTGATCTTGAACCAACGGTCTTGATCCAGCTGTTTCAATATTTGTTTTTTTATTTCTGGCTTTAACCTTTGTATGTTTTCTTGGTGCCTTTTCACTTTTTTTCTGTCTAGGTTTCCCCTTCTGTCTTTTACTACATTTGACCAACTCAGGCTGATTAATTTTGTTTCCTTGCTTGATTACTGTGGGAGGGCTTGAAGGACTCTTTTTCCTCGTTTTGTTTGCTTGGGCTTTTCGTTGCCTTTTTTTGGTACAAAGTTCACCTTCTTTCTTCCCTGCAATTAAGGAATACATTTGAAATAGGGAAGTTTCTTCAACTGGACTTCTTTTCAGTTGTTCCGCTTCTGGATCTGTTGGCGACCAACAACGTGGAGGAGACATATGTATAGGGCTTGGACTTCTCTCTGTTAGAAAGCCTAATTTTGACATAACATCCTTGTAGTCTGTATCACAATCTTCAGTTTCAACCGTATAAGATGGCATTGGAGATGTAAGAAAACGACAATTTCTTTTTCTACGTAGAGGTAGGGATCGATTAAGGATTACACTGTCAGTCTTTGGAACCTTCCCAGGCTTTTTCTTTGCAGATTTTGCTTTTGTTTTTCTCTTATTGTTCTTCTTTGGTACTATAGGTTGTAGTGGGTATTTGGTTGCCGGGGAGTCTGGCACTTTGGGCCAAAAATCTTTTAAAGGTGCCATTTTATTATAGAACTCAAGTTTGTCATCTGTTAATATTACAGGATCTTCACTAGGATCTAACTTTTCTAATTTTACCTGCATATTTTTTCTGCCTTTAAACCTGTTAATGATTATATATTTTATAATTACTGGTGGCAGTTTATTAGATACCTTTCTACGTTTGCGTGACTTTTGAGGGTTACCTGCATATTCATTGGCTTCAACAGACTGAGGTAGATTAATTTTTGAGTTGCTTGCTCCCAGACTTGCCTCCCCATCTTCGATTTCAAAATTAACTTTCCTTTTTGCCCTTAAAGTGTATTTATTTCCATAAAGTGCTGATGAAGGGTCAGAGTCTAAATTGCCCTCTTCAAACCGACATTCAAAGGTGTTCATTTCACACGTGTTTCCTTGAAATGCTCCATCATCCATCATGACAGCAATGTCACAGGATGGTACCCTGTCAACATCAGGAGGACTTTTGCTGCATGCATTACCTGGAGCATAAGTGCTATGTTTTACCAGTTCTATTTCATTTAAATGGACAGAGTCCTGGACATCAGAAGAGTCCATGTTGTCTTCTTTCACTGAATGCTGCTGGTCTTGATTAAGATCACTTTTTGCATCATGTATTTTATCTTCTGGATGGTCAACCTTTACATTTACCTGCTCTTTGCTTATAGAGCGTTTTATCTTTTTCGAGAGCTTTAACTTTGATGGTTTCTTGGATTGCTTACTTTTGCAAGACATTGCAGTAGCTTTCTGTGGCCGGTTCAAACAGTTTGAAAGGACAACACTGGGGAAAAATTTGTAATGAGTCACCTGCTGGTTAACACTGGTCATTTCCGCTTTATGTTCCTGAAATTCTTCATATCGTACCTTCATTTTATTAAGGCTTCCTTCATTAATATCAGCATCTACAGTCCTATCGCAGCTTTCAGTTAAGGCTGTATGAACAAAGCTGTTAGGTGGAACATTACATTTATCGCTTGAGTCGGCAGTTTTTTTAGATTTATTACTCAGATCTGTAAAATTTCGGTGAGTTCTTTCCAAAGTACCTTCACTGCCGTGCCGATTCAAATGCAGAAAGGAAGCAGAATCCTTTTCTTTTCTAATGCTGGTGAATTTCCTGCACTGCAGATGTCTATTCACTGAGGAAATCCCATCCTCATAGACATTCTTGTCACTTGCTGGAATAGAGACAATGTCATTCATTCCTACTTCTTTATGAACAATTTCTGAATGAGTAGAATTGTTAAAAGCTGCTGGATATTTTATAGTGTAAGTGTTATCATTTGTGAAATTGTGGACAGAAAGTTCAGTTCCCTTTTCCACAGGTGACTGGGAGAGCTCTTCTAACAACCCCTCTTTTTTTAACACGTGAGGAGATGAAAGGGCACTTGTGTGCTGACACTGGAATGCGGTTTTGGCAGAAGACTGTGGCTCCAGAGATGCAGCATCTTTGTGAAAGATGGAGGTTTTTATTGACAACTTGCTCTTTGCAATGACAGAAGAATGGGTTAGAGTGCTTTCATTATTCAAGGCATTATCTAAAAAAAGAAATAGTCATTTAACTTTTAAAAAAGCAAAACAAAACAACTAAATAGCTAAACTTTTACTTATAACATTCAACTCTCTGTGTGTTCGAATTACAACCTAGCCCATTCACTTGAATGGAATGGTGTTGCAATTACTGAAAACAGTGCCAAGTAGCTCAGTTTTGGGCTTATCCATAGCATGATGTAGTTCTGTTTTAATAAGTACACCTTTGCTCAGAAAATCCCTACTGTATATTCCGGCGTATAAGGCGACGGGGCGTATAAGACGACCTCCCAACTGTCACCTTATACGCCGGGAATACAGTGGAGCAAAAAAAATAAATAAAGATCATTACTCACCTCCCCCGGCGTTCTGCGGCGCTGCTGCTCCCTCCTGGTCCCTGGCAGAGCATTGCTTTCTGGACGCGGGGCTTGAAATCCCCGCCTCCAGAAAGCTAATACTGTGATTGCCTAACACACGCCGTCAGCCAATCACAGCCATTCAATGACATCATTGAATGGCGGTGATTCGCTAACACACGTGTGCCTTCAGCCAATCACAGCCATTCAATGATGTCATTGAATGGCTGTGATTGGCTGACGGCGTTTGTTAGCCAATCATAGTATTAGCTTTCTGGAGGCGGGGATTTCAAGCCCCGCATTCAGAAAGCAATGCTCTGCCGGGGACCAGGAGGGAGCGACAGCCTGCAGCAGCGCCGCAGAACGTCGGGGGAGGTGAGTAATGATTTTTTTTTTTGTATTACCGGCATATAAGACGACCCGCGACTTCCGAGCAGATTTTTGGGGGTTCAAAAGTAGTCTTATACGCCGGTATATACGGTACATTTTAAGACAAAACATTCATAATGGAAAAGGACTATTTTATTTACCACTGTTCTCATCAGCTGTGCCATCTAACTGAGGTATAGAAAGATCTGCTAGAAACATTTTATTACTACTCCACTCCATTTCATTGTCGGATGAGTCCTCCTCTTCTGATGAGTTTTCATAAATGTTCTTGCTGTGGCTAAAACAAAAAAGCAATTTTCAATTCAGTGACAGAAAAACATTATAGCTTTTTTTAAACCAGAGTTTTAAATTCATTTGAGAAATATGCTAATAAAAATGTATCATGCACTTTAAACTTTAGAACAGCAAAAAGTTCAGGTTTTACTGCATCATCAGTGAAAATGTAATTAAATGGCCGACCAGCCTTTAATGATAGGCTATTAAACAACAATACTATGCAGCACAAATGAAGATTGCTATAAGGCCCTTCCACTAATTGATTTCGAAACAATCTGTGCACATGGATATGTTCTGCTTATGGAAAGGTAAATGGACACTTGTGCGTTTTTCATCTAACCAGTCCTAGATTTAGTCAAACATATGCCAAATTAGTAGTGTGCTTTTTTCTATCTGTATTGAAAACATACTTGATGCTTTACAAAACAAATGAATCCCATAAATTTCAAAAGAAATATGTACCGCTTGACTTTTTTTTTTTTAAATGGGAGTTAATGGCAGATATATGCAAATGTATTGACATTAGGTTGCACTCTTCAATTGTGCATGCTGAAAGCATCATGCAAACTTGAAGCAAAAAGACTCTACAAACTACATAGTGAAAAAAACAACAGTAGCATTATATAACAATATATCATTATCTGTGTAACAGGTAGCTTTCAAAGGTACAATTATTGCATTCTGCTGGTATATTCCAGCTAAAGGTCAAGTATAGATTAAAAAAACAGGGGAAAAGGTTATTCATTTAACAAAGCGGTTGTCCAGAAACATTTCAAAAATGTTCTTAAGACAGTATTTACCTCTAACTAATCACAGGCAGGGCCGTAGTGCCTTTTTTGACACATGTCGCTGTCTCCTTCGCTCTATAGCAAGAATGACGTTGACACAGCAGAGTACCCTCTGCTATCCTGGAGCCCTTTCTCCATCCTACCTCTGTGGTGCCGTGCTTCTTACAGTAGTTCAAGCAGAGCTCTGTATACTAATCTCCTCTGGATATGCTGTAATAGATAGTTTCTGTCATCGGTACAAAAAAAAATCTACTTTTTTTCCTCCACTATGCTTCATGCCTTTCTAGCAAGTTTGGAAAATTGCTGGAGCTAAGCAAGTGCCATAGAAGAAATTACCACTGAAGAAACGTGTTTCACTAAGGGGCAGTTGCTTGAAAATATCAAATACTTTTTACCATATGGTATTATAGCTTTCTAATCCAAGATTAAAACTACAGTACAATACAGGCTGTAGTGTTACGTATAGTTACATAGGCTGAGACCAATGAAGAATAAAGAATTTCTAGATGGATACATACTTTCTTTTACCACCACATTCGTCCAGGTTGCTGTCCCATCTCTGGGACATTAATATGCTAAGCTCCATTTCCTCCTTCTCCACCTGTGGTTCATTCTCCTCATCATCACTATTCTGCATGGCACTGCACCTTGCAGAGAAGCTGTGCTGTGATAATCGCCTGGACAGATCCACTTGATAGCCATCATCTTCTAGACCAGCTAGCAATTTTATCATGGCTTGATCTTGACTACTGTCCACTGAGCAAATGAAAAAAGAAAAAAGGGGAAAAAAAGTTATACAAATTTAAGAGAAGCTGCCTTCCAATAGGTGGCGCTGCAGAGTCACTGTCCCATGTCTCTTATTTGCAAATTACCCAGGAGAGCATGAATGGCCTAATAAATCTCCTCACTTACTCAGCTTCCAGGTGCTCTTCCTAAGGAGGAAAGACAGCGTTCTTGACCCACATCACAGGCCTCTCGCTAGCAAAGCCAGAATCCTACTGCACACCGATGGGGGCGAACACCCCGAAACAGCTGTCTGTGTATGGATTCTGGCTTGGCTTTCAATTCACAATCATTGTCACAAGGCTTGTATAAGGAGTCCAACATTGACTTTTTTTAAATAGGTGGCGCTGCAGTAGTATTGTTCCATCTCCCTTATAAGGTAGTAATGTAACTGCATTCACCCAACAGCCTCTCAAAATGTCAGAAACTCTGAAAAGGAGTCCTAGAAGGTAGGTCACATGATCCTTTTAGAATGAGGAAGTGCTTTCTTTAATGTTGGGCATGTTCGGATCGGTTTATGGACTGTAATTGGACAGTATCAGACTTATCACATCAATGTACTTATTTTAAAAGGTTTGTCATAGTAATAAGTCTCCTTTTAACCCCTTAAGGACATGGCCTATTTTGGCGTTGAAGACCAAGCGATTTTTTGGTATTTTTCCATCTCCATTTTTCAAAAGCCATAACTTTTTTATTTTTCCGTGGACGCGGCCGTATAAGGGCTTGTTTTTTGCGTGGCGATCTGTAGTTTTTATCGGTGCCACTTTTGGGTATATAGACAATATCGTAAAATTTTTTTATTTTTTTTTTAATGATAACAGGGAGAGAAAACGCATCAATTCTGCCCTAGATTTTTTTATTTTTTTTTACAGCGTTAATCATGCAGCATAAATGACACACTAAATTTTTTCTGCGGGTCGGTATGGTAACAACGATACCAAAATTGTTATATTTTTTTTAGGTTTTTACACTTTTTTGCAATAAAACCCCCTTTTTTTTGGAAATCTTTTTTTTTTCTCTATAGCTGCATTCAAAGTCATGTAACTTTTTTATTTTTCTATGTACGGAGCTCTTTAAGGGCTTATTTTTTGCGAGACGAGCTGTAGTTTTTATTGGTACCATTTTGGGAAATGTACGGCTTTTTTGATCACTTTTATTGCATTTTTTGTGAGGCAAAATGCTAAAAATTAGCATTTTGCCTCTGTTTTTTAGCGTTTTTTTTACGCTTTTTGTCGTACAAAATAAAAAGCGTGTTCAACGTTTTGTACACGTTGTTACGGACGCGTCAATATCCAATATGTGGGGTTTTAGTTTTTTTTCCCCTTTTTTTATGCTAATATTAGAAAAAGCATAAAAAAAGGGTTTTTTTTTACATTTTTCTTTTTTTTACACTTTTCTTTTCTTTTTTTTATACTATTTGAGTCCCTCTGAGGGACTTACATCACTGTGCCTATGATCGCTGTCATAAGGCATGGCAGAGCTACTGCTCTCCCATGCCTTATCGCCTATACAGCGATTATAGGCACAGGCAATACAGGACGCCAGTGTCTGGCGTCCTGTTGCCATGGTGACAGGCCGGGCTCTCGCGATAACATCGCGAGTTCCGGCCGGAGACACACAGGGATCGCGATCCCTCTGTGAACTCTTTCCCTGCCGCGATCTACTTAGATCGCGGCAGGGAAGGGGTTAACAGCGGCGGGTGCATCTCCGATGTCCCCCCGCTGTTGGAGCGGGACGCCGGCTGTGACTGACAGCCGGCTCCCGCTGCGGGATAGCGCGGGATCTTATGTGATCCCGTGCTATCTCCAGGACGTACCGGTACGTCCTTTTGCGGGAAGTACCAGGCTCCCGGGACGTAACGGTACGTCCTGGAGCGGGAAGGGGTTAATGTTTAGAGTCAACACAGAAATACACAGTTCATGTACGAAGTGTATCAAACCGTATCAGTGACTTCATTCCTGAATAAGAGGGGCAATTACAGATCTTTAAAAAGTTACCTCAAGTTTTATCTAAAAACTTTTAAATCAGACAGAACCTTTAACAGTAAGACTACCATGTATTTCATTAACCTTCAAAGCCCTTAGCTTGAGATTCAATTTCCATGGCCATTCCTGCTAGCTCCCATGCTGCACTGGCTTGTCCTGCAAGGAGGATGCGAGATAATCTATTACATTATTATAAAGTAGTACTAACTGACATTCTTTTTGCTTCTATGTGACCAGAAACTATAGACTTTGTTTTTCTAGCCTTGTGTGGGCAAACTGGATACAGATCTAGTTTGTTGGCGTGGCACACTAGAGTGATAATAAAAACATTCAGCTTTCCAGCTTTTTATACTTTAGTTATATTTTCATATTTAGGGCCTTTAGATAAAGTTTCTAATGGGGTTTGACTAGAATATACAATTGTCAGATGGGATTATGTGGTAAGGATCTTCCAACAGAGCCGACTCGGACTCTTTGGAGTGAATATTCTGAATAGGGAGCCATACAGGAGGTACGATGTTGATTTGAGTATCTGTATACTGAATATTAATTCACGGGCCAAATCAGACGTTTGTGTTAGATGTTAGAGATGAGCAAGCGTACTCGCTAAGGGCAAATACTCGCTAATGTTAGAATAGTGCCATCTGCTGGAGCTATTCTGTGTTCACCTCAGTAATTGCTCCACCCACTCAGTCTTGCTCCTCTCCCAGCTCCCCCCGCCATGTTGATCCAGAGGAAGGCAAAAAAAAAAAAAAACAGTGAAGCAGAAGCCAATTTACCCCACCCTGTGGAAAAAAAATTCCTTTCAAATTCCATAATGGCAGTCAGAATAACTCCTGGATCAACAATCTTCAGAGGAGGTTCCTTCCAGACCCAAGTCCGGCAGTCGAAAGATCCCATATCTAGTCCCCCCTTAAACTCCCCTAGCAATTTAGGCATCAGCACTCCCTCAGAGTTCCACAGTCTCCTGCTCTTACAGTAAAGAACCCCCTTCTATGTTGGTGATGGAACCTTCTTTCCTCTAGAAGTAAACGATGCCCTCTTGTTACTATCACAGTCCTGGGTATAAACAGATACTTGTATTGTCCCCTAATGTATTTAATGTGAAGGGATAGCTGGTGTGATGAGGGTCTGCTTTCTCTTCAACTGAAACAGCAGGAGACACTATTCTAACATTAGTTCTTGAATATCTCAGGATAGAGACATTTTTAATAAGTGTAAATACGAAATAAAGTTGATAATTATCAGGTGGATTTAACAAGGAACCCCTTTTAAAGGGGTTTTCCCACAGCTTAAAATGGTTTCAAAACCACTCTGTCCTTCCATATTGCTGCTGACCAGGTCCTGTGACTGTTGTAGTCAATCACGGACCACAACAGTGACCTTCCATAGCCAGTGATTGGCTGCAGCAGTCACATGTCCTAGACAGCAGCAACCAGAAAGGACATACTGGTTGTGAGCCAATTTCAAGTAGCGGGAAAACCCCTGTAAGGAACATATACACAATATTACATTTTAAATTTAAAAAAAACAAACTGTTTTTAATACATTTAGAGAAAATGGAAGAATCTCATTAATATTCAAGGCATTCATCTTTCACTGCTCATTCAAAAGGCAAACATAAAGGACGAAGTGAAATCAGTATTCATCAATCATGTAATTGTAGCTTCTCGAACTGGTGGCTGCCGCTTCTTTTGCTTTTACACAGACTTATCAGTCTCAAGGTTTTTAAGACCCAGCAAGCAGAAAACAATAAATCTCTTTCTAACACAAATAATTGTTCACTCCTCTGTCCTACTGCAAAAGGGCTAGATACAATTTAGCTTGGATGAGCTCAAGTATTTCAAGCTCCTGGGTGGTCGGCGCATCTGGCAAACCTCTCAGAGCACTGGAAATCAATACCAAGTGATTTCTGGAATTCAGGATACAGCATTCACATACTGATACACCAAAGAGGAAGATAGATAACTGGTCTTACCACATAATCCCATCTGACAACAAGAGATTCTTATCAATGCCATTAGAAATATTATTGAAAGGCCCCAAATGTTAAAATATAACCAAAACACAAAAAAACTGGAATACTAAAAACATTAGTTTTACCAATATAGCGTGTCACACCCACAACAGGATCTTCATCCAATTTGCCCACAAGGCTAGAAAAACTAAATATAACGGCTGTGACCACCTAGAAACAAAATGAAGAGCTGGATCTAATGATGGGACTATTTTATAATAATAATCTAATAGACTGGTTTCCATGCTCCTCGCAATGCAAGTAAAAAAGCCTTCCTATGAGCTATCAAGAGAAAAGGCAGAGGGAGCATCAAACAGAATAAAGATAAATAAATTACAACTGCCAGCCTTTCATGAGTCTGAATGGATCCAAGACCACCGTCTATCTTGAGAACAAGGGTTCCATGTTCCTCGCCCCCCCCCCCCCTCATAGCAAACCCCAGTAAGACAGATACTAAATGGAGCACTTTTCGCACGAGTGCACTAATGCTCCAAAGAGTAGAGAAAAGAGGAAACCAACAGCACAGTAGTATCCACTCCCAAATTTACCAAATATAGTGAGAGCCTCTGGGGGTGCACGCTCCAATCGATCCGTGACTCCTTGGATCCTTGTAAATGTAGTCCCAAAGAAAAATGTATGAGCTGCTCCTACATTTTTCTTTGCACTAATGCTCCACTCACTTTCAATGGGACTGCGAATATAGTTGAGCGGCAAGTGCTCAGGCATTTCCGTCAGCCCCACTTAAACGAATGGAGCACCAACCGCGCATGCTCAGTCAGCGTTCTATTCATTGTGACATCATTGTGGGGGAAGAAACTATACCCGAAGTGACTGGCAGGAGGATAACTTGTAATCTTGGTACAATCCTGTTAAATTAAGAGTAATTTTTAGTGTCTGTAAAATCCCTTTAAGAATGGACACACATAGTTACTTACAGAAGACGGGAGACTGACTCAACCTCTGAGGCATAGGCTGGAAGCATTGACTAGTTTCCATGATATTTAAAATGGCTTCCTCATCAATCACAGCATCTGTACAGCCTTTATCTTCACATGGCTCTAAGAAAGAACACATTATATTACCTCACAAAATAAGTCTTAGAAATACGCAAGATGATTCACAAATTTCCATTTCCCCTTTAAAGTGAACCTGCCATGTGATTTGTGCTGTCCTATCTGAGAATAGGATAGAGGTAGAAGGTGAGGTCCACGACATCTGGGTTTATATGAATTGGTGCATTGTGCGAGTTAAAACCAGAGTAAATCATGACAGGACACCTAGGAGACAGCAGGAGTCCTGATTATTCTAGGGAGGAGTCTCGCCAGGATTCTCTACTTTTTACTCAGGTATAATGCATCAAATCCTATCAGCCTATGAATAGCGCAGTCTGACACCTATCCCGACATTACTGTTGCTCTCAGATAGGCGAATTCTGTTGCCACAACAGGTTCACTTTAATATCTCTCCTCTGCTCCTTGTTAGCAAGAGCAACAACTGAATGCAAACAGAAATAAAGCAAGAAGACATTTAGCAATTGCACTTCTATAACATGCCACAAAGGTTCTTTCTAGGAAACTCTTTTAAAGGGCTACTCTGGCAAAAACCACATTTTTCCATGCCTGCCCCCTCACCTGATTGCCTGTCACACATCGAGGGTCTCCTCTGTATATTGCAGCCACTTCCATGCAGTGCAGCCCCCTGTCTGATGCTTATCAGCTACCATCTTGAGAGTGTGACTTTTTACTTTCAGTTTCACATCTATCCCATGATGCATCAGCACTGCATTAGCTGAGACTATACCATTCTGCCTGCTGCAGGAAGAGTTTAATTATCATTACCTTCTATATTCATCCTGAATAAACTACAGACCATACATATACAGTCAGGAGAATGAGCTGCCATCTCCTCTATAATATCTGTGTGACAGAAGCTGTGAGATTGTCATCAGTATCTGTGTTAGGAGTGCTTATGTCCATCTCTAGGCAGCTTCTGTAGTACGGATCATGCAATAGCATTACACACACTGAGAATTTGACTACAACATGAATACATAACCCCAAGTAGATCTCAGCTGGTCACAACTGAGAACAAACGACCAACTGAGGAAAAAGAAGCCAGAAGATTGATACAGAAAGAGATAACTAACCAAGGTAACACTAGCTCACTTATATACACTGGGAGAATAGCTACATAATAAAAAAAAATTTAATAAAAAAAAATGAATCACTGGAGTGGCCTTTAAGCTTCGAATATCGAGAAGTAGAGGGTCTTACTTTCCTGCAGATCTCTATGCACCTCCACCAAGTTAGCTGGAGTACAAGGAACGGACTCTGATAACTCCAACTGTGAATGCAATGTTAGTTCCGCAGAGAAATCTTCTGACATGCTGCTGGAGTCCATCGAGTTTGACAATGTCCTGTTTTTAAGGAATGACAGGGAAATTACAGAAGCACAGCTAGAATACAAAACTGTAACAGAAAAAAAGATCAAGTGGCCAGGCAAGTCTTCCCTTATATTGCTTTTATTATTAATTAACCCCTTAACGACAGGGCCATAGTGCTTTTACGTCCTCCCGAAGTGGGCTTTATTCTCTGAGGACGTAAAAACACGTGTCCTGCAGAGAATAAAGCCCCTCTGGCTCTGGACGTGACAGCTCCATGCTGTCGGTGCCCGCAGGTAGCCGACAGCATGGAGCTGTCATCCCGGGCTGCAGGGACACCCCCACCCCCCGGCAATGCGATCGGCGCTATCCAATGGATAGCGCCGATCGCAAAAAAGTAAATAAAAGTGCAAAAAAAGTTACATATTCAGCTGCCCTGATGGATCGGATCCATCAGGGCAGCTGAAATTACTCCCAGCAAAAAGCCGGACACATGCGCAGGAGTCGGGGAGCCCAGGAAATTTAAAATCTCCTTGCTCCCAGCGACCAACGGTCGCCGAGAGCCTGGAGCCTGGAGCAGTGACGGGTGGCCTCGTTGAGCGGTTGCCGGTCACGTAATAAAAAAGTAGCGCTCTAACATAGGTCGGTCTCACATGACCGGATAGGAATTACGGATTCCGCATGTGTCTGATCGCTGTAATACGCAGATGAAGCGCATTGGATTACACAATTCCGCCCACATTAGCGGGTTGGAATTGTGTAATCCACTCGCAGAAAAGAGAACGCAGCAGGTTCTATTTTACCGCGGCTATCCGCAACATAGAACCCATTGTGCTCCATGGTCGTGGATATACCCGCAGCCCATACGCAATTACCTTGTATACGGGCTGCGGGTACCCGCGTCATCGCTAAGCGACGGTGCGGGAAATGCAAACAACAAAAAAGGTACTGCACATGACCGCCTGTGTGAGTACGCAGTTATGCGCAGTACATTACGCGGCCGTACGCAGGGTCACAGCCGGGCTCCCAGCGTTTTTCAGACCGCTACCTGTAATACGTATTTTTCAAGAAGCCCCGGGAACGCTCACCTTCATGCAGTTCCAGGAGCAGCTTGTTGAGCGCCTTCTATGTGAGACCGCCGCACCACCGCAAGCTTACGGAGACTCATGGAACGCCACTTTTTACACCCCATACTCGCCACTGAGGTCAAGAAATGACCCCCAAAAAGCATGAGAGGAGGGGGGATACACGGTTTTATTGCCCCATGGGCCCCTTCCAACCAGCCTCCGTAATTGCCCCTATCTTCGGAAATACCACACAGTTCACATTATTACTTTTATGTAAGATTTGCGAATGCCAAAAAGGGCGCGGAGTGTGTGGGGGAGGGGGAAAATTTTTTAGGGAGTCAATTTTTATTCCGTACAAATAAGCAATGGGGCCTGGGATTTATTCAGTTGTGCCCTGAAATCCAACGGGTGTTCTCTCCTTTATAGGCCTTGCCATGGGTCCTGTAAGTAGATGAGGGCCACAATGGGTATGTTTCTGAACATGGGACAAACGGGGGTATCCATTTGGGGGTGAATGTCTTCATTCCTATGTACACTGTACAAAAAAAAAAGTTTTTAAATTTAAAAAAATGCCAAAAAAATTGAAAATCGTTACTTTTTCCCTTCTGCTTTGCTTAGATTCATTTAAATACTGTGGGGTCAAAATACGCAGCACACCTCTAGATGAATTTGTTAAGGGGTCTAGTTTTCAAAATGGGGTCATTTGAGGGGGTTCTTTATAGTTTTGGCCGCTCAATGGCTCTATAAGTGGGCAATGGGGCCTGAAATTTATTCAGTTGTACCCTGAAATTCAACGGGTATTCCTTTCATTGTAGGCCTAGCCATGTGTCCTGTAAGTCTATTAGGGCCACAATGGGTATGTTTCTGAACACGGGACAAACAGGGGTATCCATTTTGGGGTGAAAGTCTTCATTTATATGTGTGCTGTACAAAAAAACCTGTTTATAAATTGACGCAATAGCCCAAAAAATGAAAATCGTAATTTTTTCCTACTGCTTTGCTTAGATCTATTCAAAAATTGTAGGGTTAAAATACACAGTACACCCCTAGATGAACGCGTTAAGGGGTCTAGTTTTCAAAATGGGGTCATTTGTGGGGGTTCTCTATGGTTTTGGCCGCTCAAGAACTCTACAAGTGGGCAATGGCGCCTAAAAGGAATTCAAGCAAAATTTCTGTTCTGAAAGCCACCGATTACTCCTTTCATTTTGGGCCCTGTTGTGCATGCGGACATAATATTAGGGCCACAATGGGTATGTTTCTGAAAACAGTACAAACAGGGGTATCCATTTTGGGGTGCAAGCCTTCCTTCATGTGTGTGCTGTACAAAAAAAGCGGTTTTTAAAATGACAGAATTGCCAAAAAAGCGAAAATCACAATTTTTTCCTTTTGCTTGGCTTGAATTCATTCACAAACTGTGGGGTCAAAATATGCAGTACACCCCTAGATAAATTCGTTAAGGAGTCTAGTTTTCAAAATAGTGTCATTTGTGGGGGTTTTCTATGGTTTTGGGCGCTCAAGAACTCTACATGTGTGCTATGGGGCCTAAAAGGACTTCAAGCAAAATTTCTGTTTTGAAAGACACTGATTACTCCTTTCATTTTGGGCCCCGTTGTGGACTCAGATATAACATTAGGGCCACAATGGGTATATTTATGAACACTGGAGAAATAGGGGTATCAATTTTGGGGTGTAAATCCTCATTTTCATGTAAACTATAGGAAAAAAAATATATGTCTTTAAAATGATAGATTTGCAAAAATATGAAATTTTACTTTTTCTCCTCTAAGTTGAATTAATTCCTGAAAAAAAACTGTGGGGTCAAAATACTCATGACACCCCTCAGTGAATACACTAAGGGGTGTAGTTTTTAAAATGGGGTCACTTGTGGGGGTATCTATCATTTTGACTCCTATGAGCCTTTCCAATCTTCCAATCCAAAAGTGTTCCTCAAAATGCTGAAAAGTAATGTTACATTTGTACGTCTCCTAAATGGTTAAAAAAAAGCGAACGTTTTTCCAATGTGCGCCCAAAATAAAGTAAACGGGTGGAAATATAAATCTTAGCAAAAATTTCTATATTATGTTTGCACATATTTAAGATATTGCAGTTGGAAATGTGAAAAAATGACGATTTTCTTCAAAATTTTCCCAATTTTGGCGCTTTTAATAAATAAACACAAATTCTATCGGTCTATTTTTTCCGCCTAAATGAAGTACAACATGTGGCGAAAAAACATGTTAAAGTGACACATGTCAGATTTGCAAAATTTGGCCTGGTCATTAAGGCGCAAACAGGCTTGGTCACTAAAGGGTTAAGGTGACCAGACAACCCGATTTAGGCGGGTCAGTCCCGCCTTGGGACGCTGTGTCTCGCTGTCCCCAGGGTCCCTAAAGAGGACAGCCTTTTGTCCCGCTTTTGGGAAGACTGTCCCACTTTTGGCACGTCTAGTCACCATGGTCTTTCTTTTTTAAATAAATTATTTAATGTGAAAGTGAAAACACCACAAGGCAGAGCCACATTCAAATCAAATGGTCGAAGAACCAAAGATAATGTAAATACAAGTATCAAAAATGTGCAGTGGATAGCATGTTCCTGCAGCTCCCAGCAAGAGCGGAATTTGAATTATCGTGTGCCGCTGCCCATGCCCATCCTCAGTGACTGGCAATTTAATTAATAAATAATAATCTTTATTTGTATAGCGCCAACTTATTCCACAGCACTTTCAAGCATGGGATAAATGCAAACAATACAACAATTACAATGCGAGATGCAATCAATTTGAAACAAATGAAGTGGGGGTGCAAGGAGGGGAGCAAGGCATGGGGAACACAGGCAGTAGGGGATTTTATGTGAAAATCAATTATAAAAGCAAACGGGGTGGGGCGGTAAGGAGGTGCAGGGGTAGAAGTCTATGTGATAGGTAGGGTGAAAGGTATGGGGAGCCGTGGGGAGCAGGGGGACTAGGTATGCCTCCCTGAAGATGTGCGTTTTTAAGAAGTGTTTGAAATTTCGTGCATAGGGAATTGTCCGGATGCCTTGGGGTAGACGTTCCAGAGGATGGGCGCTGCTCTGGTGAAGTACTGAAGGTGAGCATGTGAGGTTCGTGTTAGAGGGGTATTTAGTCCGAGCGTTTTAGCGGATTGTAGTGAGCACGTTAGGTGGTGTACGGACAGGAGGGAGGCGATGTATGGTGGTGCGGCGCCATGCAGAGCTTTGTGGGTGAGGGTGAGGAGTTTAAATTTAGTTCTGCAGTAGATGGGCAGCCAAAGCAGGGACTGCATAGTGCAGAGGCGTCTGAGTAACGGCTGGTTAGAAAAATGAGCCTAGCTGCCGCATTTAGTATGGATTGGACTGGAACAATGAGTAGCGAGTTGCAGTAGTCAAGTCGGGAATGGATGAGGGCGACCACGAGCGTCTTTAGCGTGTCAATGGTAAGGAACAGACATATTTTAGCAATATTTCTGAGGTGCATGTGGCATATTTGGGCCAAAGATTGGATGTGGGGGGAGAGGTCAGAGTTCAGTGTGACCCCAAGGCAACGGGCATGCTGTCTGGCGGTTATGATAGTGCCAGACACTGGAATGGCGATGTTGAGGGGAGGTTGGTTGGATGGTGGAAAGACATGACGGTCAGTTTTAGAGAGGTTAAGTTTGAGAAAAAGGGAGGACATAGTATTAGAGACAGCAGTCAGTGATATTTTGGAGGAATGGTTCAGAGATCTCATGGCAAGAGGTGTATAGTTGGGTGTCGTCAGCGCAGAGATGGTATTAGAGGCCAACTTTGTGGATGGTTTGTCCAATTGGGGCTGTGTAGATAGAGAAGAGAAGGAGACCAAGGAATGAGTTATTGGGTACCCCCAAGAGAGAGAGGAAGTGGAGAGGAGATAGAGCCAGCAAAGGAGACACTGAAAGCGTGGTCACAGAGGTAGGAGGAGAACCAGGACAGAGCAGTGTTCTTTAGACCAATAGAGCGGAGCATAATGAGAAGGAGATTATGGTCCACAGTGTCAAAGGCAGCATACAGGTCAAGGAGGATTAGTAGGGAGTAGTCACCTCTCGACTTTGCTGTCATCAGGTAATTTGATACTTTTGAGAGAGAAAAAAACAGACTGGAGAGGGACGAGGTGCGAGTTGTCAGAGAAAGCGTGTGAGGCGGGAGTAGACCAGGCATTCTAGTAATTTTGAGATGAAGGGGAGGTTTGAGATGGGTCGGTAGTTGGCAGCATCAGTCAGGTCAAGGGTTGTTTTTTTAAGCAGAGGGGATATGATGGAGTGTTTAAATGAGGAGGGGAAAGTGCCAGAGGTTAGGAAGAGGTTGCAGATTGTGGTGAGGTGAGTAATGAGGGCTGGGGAAAGGGACCAGAGGAGGTGACAGGGTCGCTAGCGCAGGTGGTTGGGCGGGCAGCAGAGAGCAGCCTAGAGACCTCTTCTGTCGTTGGTTCTAACATAGTGACTGAGTGCTGGATGCAGTGCTGCGAAGACTGGGATCAGGGCTAGCTGTGCAGTTTTTGGAGATTTCTTTTCAGATGTTGTCGATTTTTTCTTTGAAATAGGCAGCTAGTTCTCCATCTAGAAAACGGTCAATGAGACTGGATGAGTGGGGCTAGCAGCACCTCATTGATAAGTTGGACTCATCTCTTGCTGGCAGTGGCAAAAACAACCTGTACATTTAAAAAAAAACAACTGCCCTTTACCCTATGAGTGACAGACCACTGAAATCAGAATGTGTGTCACTACTTTATGCTGCCCACCATAAAGGAAATGCATAATAACCATGGGAGCCTTCACAAGGCCCTGGGCTGCCAAGCCAACACACCAGCACTTGATCACCGGGAGGGGCCAACGGGGCAGAGGACGAACCTCTCTTCACCTAGCTGTTTAGACAATGCAGCATCCAAACATTTAATCGGCTGTGATCGGAGCTAGTTAGTCGTTGCCATTGCTGGTAACTGTTTGAAATGGCTGACACCCACCGGATGAATAGCAGACTAGACTCCAAAACCCAATTCATAAACCCCCCCCCTGTGACCCTACAATATACGTATAGTGGTTGTGAAGGGGATAAGCATAATACTGCTAGAATTGTTACAGCCTGTGACAATGCAAAACAGCACTTTATATATTACGTTATGCACGCGTCTCATTTAGGTTTACTCCAGAGAACCTAAATTTGTGACCACAAATACAAGTAGCTTAATTTTGCTTTCCAGTAACTAGTTTAAATACTAGTAAATTGGTCAAGTTCTTAACTAAGTACAACTATTTATTTACCTTGCTTAGAAGATGTCTTATAAGATGTCTTGTACTTACACTGAGAAGTCATTTTGTTTCAAAATTTCTTTAAGTCTTTTCTGAAAGATTTTTTCACTTTCTGTCACAGATGTTAATCCACGATCTTGAGACAAAAAAGCATGCTAAAATTATTTAACATAAAACAAGGTTTCCAAACCGATACCAAAGGTTTACTTTTTAAACACTGAAGCCATTCTCCCGGTTGTTCCCTTTACCATTTCTCTTTTTATGAAAGTGTGGCTGTTATGGGATAGCGAAGGGCTTATTTACACGAGCATATGTTGGCCGGCATTTTCACGGCCGGCCGATATACACTTCCATCTGAGCAGTCTCTCCCTTCCCTCTCCCTCACCAGCTCTCTGCTTCTCTCCTCCCCTCTGAGCAGTTTGCAATGGAAGTGGGCGGGATAGAAGCGGAGCTAAGCTCACATCCCTCCCTATAGCCAGCAATGGGAGTGGGTGGGACAGAGTGGAGTTTAGCTCCGCCCCCTCCCCCTCCCATTGCAAATGCCGGAGTGGAGGAAAGAGGCAGGGAGGCGGTGAGGTGAAAACTGCTTTGGTGAAAACACTGGCCGATATACGGTCGTGTAAAGAAGCCCTCAACCAGCATTTGCAAAAACTTTTTTCTTCAATAAACTTTAGCTACCACACATTTGTTTTTGTCACTCTGGTTTTGTCCACTGTGAACCAAAAGGTAGAGAGGACTTGTCAGGAGAATGAGGGGGCCTGGCAGCAAGACTGCAGCCACGGCCCCATTATAAATATCCCTGTTTTGTGTGGGGTTTTTCTGATTCACCTTCCTTTGCCCAGATGTGCTCTTCGTAGCTCCGGCTGTCAGCACAGTCGATGTGTCAAGTGTGCGGACCCCACCGCTCACTCTCAATGGGTGAAATCAGACTGTCAATCAAGTTTGAATGAAGTAATGACCCTTTTACATGGGACAAGAGTTGGCTAAACGGCTGCACGAGTGCTGACGTCACCGTGCAGCATTTAGACAGATAGACTTCACCGCTGGATGACTGGGTTCTTGCTTCACCTTTTATGTGAAGGGCTAAGTGGAGAGCATTTACACGTAAAGAGAAGCCAGCAATTCAGCATTTATTTTTATGCTGAAAGTCAGTGATAAAGACTTGCGAGCACATAGTAAGTCATTTATTTTGTATTTACACTGCACGATTATCGTTTAAAAAAGTTTGTTTGAACAAATTTTGAGCCATAGTAGTTACGTGTAAATAGGCCATAAGGCATGTTTTAAGAAAGAAGCAAAAAGGCAAAAAAAGTTTTTTTTAAAAATCACCCTCACCATTTATGTGAAGGCCCCAGGGATGTGAGGCGGTTTTCTGTAAAAACAGTCTCGCATCACTTCTGAGATGAAGGGAACGTCTGCCATTGCTTTTGAAAACAATTGGCATTATTGTAGAAAGTTCCCAGCCAGGAAAATATCCCTAATTTCAATTAACTCATTCAAAAGAATGGGGATCATATCTGTGTGAGATTTGTGAGTCTCAAAACAAAAACAATGGGGCTGCGATGAGAGATCACAAAGCCAGATAGAACATGCCACGATTTGTGTCTTGCATAGCATCGCGGTGCCATGCAGGAAAAGGGGGGGGGGGGGGGGGGGGGAACGCTCATTTGTATGACCCCATTCTTTGCATTACTGCGCTTCTCAAAACGCAGAAATGTTGCGCGGTTTTATCGGCAGTGTGAAGCCAGCCTAAGAAGCCACCTCCCAATCTTCTAGACTTAGGCTTCATGTCCACGGGGAAAATCAGGCCCGCTACGGATTCTCCAAGGAGAATCCGTAGCGGGTCCCTCCTGCCCCGCGGACATGAGGCATTAAAATAACAATTACTTACCGCACGCGCCGGATCTTCTCTCCGTCGCGGCCGGATCTTCTCTCCGTCGCGGCTGGCGGATGTGCTCTGCATGCCGCGCGCATGCGCAGGGCACATCCAGTGGCTTGAAGAAAGAAGATCCTGCCGCGACGGAGAGATCAAGCCGCGAAGAAGGGAAGATCCCGAGCGTTCGGAGCAGGTGAGTATATTCTGATTTTAGGTCTCCCGCGGATCCGGACGGCTTCCATAGAAGCCTGCGGGAGCCGTCCCCAAGGGAGCCCCGTGCCTAAATGGAGCATGTCTTTTTTTTTTTATGCTCCATATTTTTTTTAATTCACTCTTATTGACCATTCGCGGGTATTTATCTACCCGCGGGTGGTCAATGCATCCCTATGGGGTGCGGATCCGCATGCGGGTGAAGAGTTAAAATCCGCTGCGGATTTTAATTCTTCTTTTCCCAGTGGACATGAGGCCTTAGAAAACCAAACTTTAACCCTTTCCAATACAGCGTCGGACCTCATTATCCTGCAAAGCTTCCAGGTTGGGCGAGATCCTACACAGGTTTCCGATATTGGAGCGCTCTTCTGCATAGTGTAATATACATATGCAGAACAGCCTCTGACATTGGAGGCCTTTTCTCCATAGTGTTAGAGACATATGCTACACACATTGTATGCAGTCACAGGATGCCTATATGCCCAATAATCATTAGAGAAATGAATAGTCTAATTATATAAATGTATGTAATATCAATATACACACACATTTACAGGATTTTTAGAAATGATCCTCCCGATGTGAAATACTCATAACTCACATTTAATTTTCAAAACAATTGCTAATTTTTGTGTGCTTCTGTGAAGTTATTCCAAGGAATCCACAATGCGCTTTCCCACCCAAAGCAAATAAGAGCTGGGGAGTTTGCGGGTGGCAGGAAAATTGGATTGAAAAGGGTTAAGAAGTTGTGTGAGAAAAAGACTAAAAAAATTAAAGATCGGGCCGGTGACTAAATGAAAAGATTTAAAAAAAAAAAAAAAAAAAAGCACTTACCAGTCTTTGGCCTTTTGGGGACCCAGCTGACTGGCTCCCACTGTCCTGCCTATGTCCTCCACCTCTGGAAGTCAGGTGACAGCTGCAGCCAATCAGAGTCTGCAGTGTCGCCTACCAAGATCCAGGCATCAGTGCTCACATCCTAAGTGCCATGATGGCAGGAGTTAGGGACAGTGAAGCTACAGTCTCCAAATGGAAGGACGAGGAAGCTGGGACCAGTTAGCTGCGTCCTAAAGACAGACGAGTATGCAATCTTTTTTTTTATTTTATCGCATCCCAGGCCATTAATTCTCTTTTTCCTCACACATCCCCTTTAACAAGTGAATGCTTGGATCACTGTGGAGCCACCCACTACCTCACAGAATACTGGAGAGTTGGCTTTCCTCAGTTGCACTGCAAAAAAATTGTTTTCCTTTAAATTCCAATCAACACACACAAGTACTAGCAGCGGCTATCTGCTGCCTTTGACTTTTCCAGATACTTCGGTGGTTGAACCAATAGGATTGTGCCCTAATTAATCCTAATGGTCAATCAAATGCAGCTTAGAAAGTGTAGTTTTTGTAGGCGTAATCTAGCGGTGCAGAAGAACATTAATCCCTTCATGATGCGGCCCTTTTTTTTCCCATTTTCGTTTTTTCCTCCCCCTTTTAAAAAAAAAATCATAACTCCTTTATTTATCCATTGACGTCGCTGTAGGAGGGCTTGTTTTTTGTGGGACGAGTTGTAGTTTTTAATGGTGCTATTTAAATTACCATCTAATGTACTGAAAAACTTTTAAAACATTATAAGAAGAGTAAAATGAAAAAAAAAACAAAAAACAAACATTCCGCCATCTTTCAGTGCGTCGTTTTTACGGCGCACAAACTAAAACAAAAGTGACATGATAACTTTATTCTACGGGTCAGTACGATTGCTATGATACCAAACTTGAATAGTTTTTTTTTTTTACTATACTACACTTTTTTTCAACGACATTTAAGTTTTTTCAATTATTTTCTGCAGTCATCTTGTGCGCTCAATAACTTTTTTATTTTTCCGAAGACGCAGTTGAGCAAGGGCTCATTTTTTGCGGGATGTCCAGTAGTTTCCGATTTGGAATATAAACAACTTTTAATTGCTTTTTATTGCATTTTTTTTGGGAGACAGGGTGACTGAAAAAGTGCATTTCTGGCGTTTTTTTTTTTCAGACGACGTTCACCGTGCGGGAAAAATAATGCGCTATTTTGATAGATCGGACTTTTACGGACGCGGCGATACCAAACATGTATTTTTATTTTATGATTTAGATTTTTAATAATTGATAATGCAAAAGGAGAGCGATTTAAAAAAAATAAATAAAAAAAATAAATAAATATATATATATTTATTTTTATTTTTTTTATTATTTTTTTTTTTTTTTACTACAATAAAAAAATTTTTTTTTTTAACCTTACTTTAAAGTCCCCCTGGGGGACTACAACCAGCGATGCTTTGATCGCTCCTGCAGTATGACGTAATGCTATAGCATTACGTCATACTGCCATTTGACAGGCATTCTATCAAGCCACCCCACAGGGATGGCTTGATAGGCAGTCTGCTAAGGCAGCCCTGGGGCCTTTCAAAAGGCCCCCAGCTACCACTGCACCTGCACGGCTCCCCCAATCTTACTGCGGGGAGGCCGTGCGGGACCCCCGAACATGGTTCGTGGGATTTAAATGCCGCTGTCAGGATTGACAGCGCCATTTAAAGGGTTAATAGCAGCGAATGACTGATTGCGGCTATTGTCCGCGGGTATCAGCTGTAGTGAACAGCTGAGGCTCGTGCTGTATGCAGAGAGGTCACCCCGCGACCTCTCTGCATACATACCCCGACGCTCCAGAATGTAAATGTACGCCCTGGAGCGGGAAGGGGTAAAGGGGTTGCTCCAACAAAGCAAGTTATTGCTCAACTACAGAACAACGGATAACTTACTGATCGGTGGGGTTCCAACTGCAGGACTACCAGTGGGCCCAAGAATGTTGGAGTAGCACATCCCAAAGTGTGGGCAGCTTCACTTCAACGGGACCGTCAGATATAGCAGGGTTCAAGCAAACAATGCGAAGTGGACTTAGAGCATTAAGCTATGGAGCAAGGCCTAGAGCAGCTGCAGTTAAACAAAATCCATTTTATTTTGTTTTTAACAGCACGCCGCCCCCATGCCTTCCGCTTAGTTAGCAACCTGCAACATGTGAGCAGTGAGCCATTATTGGTCTTATGGCATACCACTCACCCAGAGGGGATGCTCAAAATTGTGCTCATCTACTTGACCTAAATCAGCATGAATATGGATCCTCGAGTACTTGATGCCATTGGGTAGCCAGGTAAATGGGTAGTTCTACAAGAAGGAGGATAGTTGGGAATGAGGAAGATTTACATTGAGTGCTTCAGATTTGGCTGCGTTGACCTTAAAAATAGTCCAAGAGCATCTAACTTCGCCATTAAAGAGGTGACAGAAGTGTGTGGCTGTATAGTAATGAGTTATCAGCAGATGCTAAGCATTTACATTCTGTTGACCATATTGTAATCCCCTTGATGGAAAATAGAACAATTTAGATCATACAGTCTTAGGGACTGAGTCTAATAAACAAGAAGTTCTCTCTTTCGTCTAACCATGTCTATATTAATATCTACGCTCTGTTTACCTTGTGATTCTGGTGGAGCAATCTGGGAAGACTCCTGCTTCTCTCTACGACGTTGTTTCTCATCTTCCCATATTGCTTGCAGACCAGGATTCTTTCCTATCTGAGCTGTAGAGAAAAAAAAGAAAAAAAGAACAATGCCCATTTGTTTTACATGTGCCAGTCAGTTTTTTTAATGTCTAAAAATATAAAGTGATTTTACACCAGCAGGTAAACAGTTAAAACAAGTGCCAATATAAGCAAGTGTTTTAATGATGATCCCAAGACTTGGATTGATATGGTACAATAATTGTAACTTTTGTGTAATTGTAGTCACCTGTACAATTGTGTCTCTTTCCTCCTATCACACTATTTCCATTACAAACAGCCAGATGTGTAGTGGGCGCTCAAGAGCCAATCAGAGCAATCTCTGACTGGAGGCGGGATTTTCAAACCTGTTACCAGCAAGACAGGCTTCCTTCGGCACTGACAACTGCAAGCAAGCCTGCCCAGAGCTCCTGAGAGCAGCGGGAGGGATCCAGACAACACCTGCTAGGCGAGTATAAGACACCCCCCAAAAATGAGACCCTGTGCCTTTTGGGGCAAAAAATATTATAAGAAGGGGTCTTATTTTCAAGGAAACACCGTAGCATCGCCAACATTGGGAAAGACTGCAGTGGGAAATAATAGCTTGCTATTCCACTGTTCTCACTTGTATTCATCTGTTCTAAAATAAATATTGTATGTTCTTGTAACTCCATCTTCTACATTGTATCCCGATTCTGCCTTGTGACACCATCTACCTGTGACAGATGTCTGTTTACATAAGTGGATGTACTGACCACATACGATAATTTTTAGGTCAGTATAAAAGAGGCTATAACAATCAAGTGAGCCATCGCTGATTATTAACTCACCACACGTTTACACCAGACTATGATTGGGAACATTCATTTGATTTAATAACCATTCAGGCAATTCGCCTTGTGTAAAGGCCCTTTTAGACAGAACGGCTGTGGGGCAAACAATGCCCGACACTTGTCCTCGCACATACTAGCTCCCGTGCACCTGCTGCATAAACGATGGACAATGAGCCGATTGCTGATGGTTCAGTGTAAACAGCGGCCGTTCAGTACTTAATGGCCACTATATTAAGTCAATGGAGAACGGCAGGGGAGGAGAGAAATCTCCTGCAACGCCCGCGCCCCCCTGCTGGCCGCTTTTGTGATATATATATTTGCAATTGTGATTCTTTATTATGCTCCCAGAGAAAATGGGAATTGCACAAAAATCGGACAAGCATCATAGATTTTTCAAACTCTGGTTATTGAGAGAAAAATCGCATGTGTCAATTAACCCATTGAAATGAATAAGTTTTTTTCCTGTGCAAGTTCTCTATCTCAGAATCAGACAGAACTTGCAAGGGAAAATTAGCTGTGTGAATACAGCCTAAAGCTACATGCACATGGACGAGTGTCATGTGATGCCTTTAAAGGTCACGTTTTCAACAATGGATGAGGTGTTCCTAGAGACATGCAGTGATTTGTAACCTCGCAGCATTGCTGGGAGGGGGGGGGGGGGAATTAAAAAAAAAAATCACTCATGTCAGTAACTCCATTCAAAAGAATAGAGTTCATATTCGTCTTGCAATGTACAAAACGCGTGCTAGATTCTCGCTCGTTTGCATGTAGCCTCTGGGTGCTTTTACATGGAATAACCTGTCTGTCACAGATGCCCAACATGTCATCCTAGTGATGATCATTCCTGTGCCTTTACACAGGAGCCATCCTCACTCAGTGAATGGAGGTGTATCAGGTCTGGGATTGATCTGCCCGCCCGCCTCCATTCACAGTAAGCAGGCAGGCATTCATAGATCCGTCTTTCAGTTATGCACGCAGAAACTGAACGACAAACTTATTGTGCATGCATGAATGCATAAATAACAAATGCATTCATTGTTTGTCCATGCGATAGAATAGGCGATATGGCAGAAAGATAGCATCGCAATGCGGTGCCTTGCAGGAAAGCATCACTGATGTGAATTAACCCATCCAATAGAATGGGATTATATCTGTGAGAGATTTGTGCGTCTCGCAACGCACAAAGCTCGCATGGTTTTCTTGACGGTGTGAAAACAGTCTTAAGGCTGATTTAGACAACGTTTTTTGCTCAAAAATCGGTCAAAGCCGTATTTTGAGCGATAATCATTGTGTGTAACTGCACGGACATCAGTTTTCGTTACGGAGTCGCTGATTGTTGTTTTTCAGCATGCTGAAAAACAACCATGGGCTTTATCAGGAGTTTACAGCAGGATACAGCGGATACTATTGTATGCCATTCCCTGATGACAGGCTGGGTATGAAGAACAGAGCTGTGTTCTTCATACCCTGCTCGGCGCGCTCGACTGTATAACAACGGGACGCTCCGAGCAGAGAACAGCTGGATGCAGAAGACAAGCAGCCCTGCTTGTCTTCTGCATCCCCTGCTCGAAGCGCAAAGTGATCACTCAACGTTTAAGCGATCGCCTTGCGCTTAAAAGGCACACAATAATTATCGCTCAAAAGAATGAATATAAACACCTGACAAAAGAAACAGCAGTGGTGGCAGAGATATCTGGAAGAACTAGTCATGACACATCATAGCCTCAAAAATCAATTACTATAAGGCACATCTTCTCATGTTGTGCAGACAGGGTGGACAGCAATTCCATCATATACACTGCCTCCAGGAATCTAATTCATTATAATGCTAATCAAGTAGAAAATTACTAAATTAAAAAGGAAAAAAGGGGATAAATCATCTAAGCACCGATAACTTTAAACCCCTCAGTGACCAACCATATGTGTTTTTTAAGCAGCCATTAAGGGACCTTACGATTCTGACAGCCGGGCTCTTGCTGTGATGGCCTGGAGAGGACAAACATCAAATAACGACGATTTAATCACTTTGGCAGCTTTTATGTGGGCCGATAATAGTTTAGACTCCTGCGGTCCAGCGAGAGTCTGCAGGTTATTGTACAGTGTAAATGCATGCACCAGCTGAACGGCAAACAATACTTGATTCGCTTATCTTTAGTTGTTCAGTTATTGCGTTGAATAAAAACTAAACAACGATAGGCCCATGTAAGCAGCCAGTCATTCATCTATGAATGTGTACCTACCTACTGTGAATGGAAGTTGGCGGGTCGGAACAATCCCGGGCCTGCTCCGCCTCCATTTATGAAAAGCATAAAGGCACAGGAACCATCATCGCCGGATGAGCGCCCGACGGGTCATCTAGTTTAAAAGGGCCATTACTTGCCAAGAGTAATAGTTCCTCCGTCACCCCGCAAAGTGATTACGTAGTGACAATGGGTTGCCATAGCAAACAGAGGCCTAACTAAGGCCTCCAAGTCTATCATGCAAGCCAGCCTATTGCACCCTGCCTTGACTGGAGGTTAATTCCGTGAGTGCAATCCACCTTTTTTGTTTTTATCCCTGTAATGGAAATACTTTTATGGCTATTTTGTAGCCATTAATCCTTGATTCTATATATATATATATATCTGAACAGGCTTTAATATATCAACTAGGCCCTACATTCTAAGAAATTAACCTCAGACCTGTTCTACAAGTTTATCATGTGTAAGTAAGAGAATGGCTTTGATGTTTGTTATAACACCAATCAGTCTGTCTTTGTAGGAGCCTGCCATATACATATCTATTGTCTAGAAGGTAGACCTTGTCTGACTAGATCTTATCACTCTATAGAAACTGGTCAATTCCAGAGTTTGATAACATCTTGGTTTGCAAAGCTTGGAGAGTATGGCCTATGACTCAGCAAGTTATACTAGTATAAAGGACAGGAGAGGGACGAAGAAGTAGTAGCTTTTGGAATGGAGAAGTAGTAGCTTTTTGGAATGAAGGAGTAGTAGCTTTTGGAAGCTATGAGGAGAAGCTCTTGGAATCTCTGATGGAAGGATGAGAAGCTCTGGGTAGTACAGACTCTTCAATACCAGATGAGGATGTCATCTGTTGAACCCCTAGAAGTGAGGGAACCTTTGGTGATGGTAATATGTGATCTGTAATCTTTTAGGTAATAATGTAACTTGCTATTTTTATACTTTGTTATGTGACATCTGCAACCTTTATGCTTTGTATATAGTTATCACTTGTATATAGACATTATCCTTTGTATATTAGATCCGATAGTTTACAAACGGAGGACAATTATTCACCACTATGCTCAATTATCATTTTATTATAATAAATTCTTCTTATTAAACCTTTTATAGTGTCTTACTCTCTTTAAAGCGTAATCTGAACTAAATCTTGCTCCTTGCAGCAATACAATCCCATGCATTTTACTTTTGGTCAGAGACTTTTCTATATTAATATTACAGAGGTGAGCAAAAAAAAAATGCATCACATGCTGCATTCGGTGTTTGGTACTGAAAATAAGTAAGCTGCATAAAGCCTCCACAAACTGTTGTAAATAATAAAAAAAAAAAAATTTTAATTTAAAACACTTGCAACAGTTCAGAGTTTTATGCAGCTAGCTTATTATTTGCAGTATCAAAACACCGAATGAAGCATGTGATACAATTTTTTGCACATCTCTATAAATTAAATCCACTCTACATCTTGTAATAACCCAGATTTCTGGGTTATGGGATAGGAGGATCTTGTAGTGCTTTTCCTACGAAGATTAATAGAGAGGCTTCAGAAAAAAAAGACAATTTCATAATTGACAGAGATGAACAACAAAAGCAAAAACAAAAAAACATACCTTCAATTTCTTGGCGGTTCAGAATATCAGCAGCTACAGCGTCCACTTCCAACTCACAGGTACTTTGTGGTTCTACTCCGTCCAACAATAAGGAGCTGTAAGAGACATCATAAGTTTGCTTAGTAGATTCAAAGTAGAACAATCGGTGCAGATTATTAGAGTATGTTCACATGGCAGCATTTGCAGTGCAATCTTCCATGTGAATTCAGTCTATAAAAAAAGTCCATATCTTTCTGCCTGCGGAATTCCAAGATTTTTCCGCTCATCTCTGCATCAACTAGTAACATTTCATTTTTTGATGTGGAAAAATGACTTTCCAAATAATTTATGCACGCAGATTTTGCCATTGACAGGGCTACATCCACGTGCGGATCTGTGGCAAAAAAAAAAAGGTGGATTTTGTCACAGTTTTTAGAGATGAAATTCACAAGAAAAATTCTGAAAATACCCTAACAGTTGTCAAAGAATTACCAACTTACCAGTATAGCTTGGGCTGCATTCACACAGCTATTTGCTGTACGCTGTGCCTTTCTATACTGGGGTTCCACCTGGCTTCCATCTATTTTGGAGGACAGAATAGTGTTGTCGACAACTTTATTCTGTTCTTCAAAATGGACAGAAACAAAGATCATGTTAAAGGGGTTGTCCCGCGCCGAAACGGGTTTTTTTTTTTTTCCAATAGGCCCCCCGTTCGGCGCAAGACAAACCCGATGCAGGGGTAAAAAAAAAACCGTCCAGTACTTACCCGAATCCCCGCGCTCCCGCGACTTTTTACTTACCTTAGTAAGATGGCCGCCGGGATCTTCACCCACGATGCACCGCGGGTCTTCTCCCATGGTGCACCGTGGGCTCTGTGCGCTCCATTGCAGATTCCAGCCTCCTGATTGGCTGGAATCGGCACACGTGACGGGGCGGAGCTACAAGGAGCAGCTCTCCGGCACGAGCGGCCCCATTCGGAAGGGAGAAGACCGGACTGCGCAAGCGCGTCTAATCGGGCGATTAGACGCTGAAATTAGACGGCACCATGGAGACGAGGACGCTAGCAACGGAACAGGTAAGTGAATAACTTCTGTATGGCTCATAATTAATGCACAATGTACATTACAAAGTGCATTAATATGGCCATACAGAAGTGTACAACCCCACTTGCTGCCGCGAGACAACCCCTTTAAGTACAGATAAAGATTTGCACATTTAGGCCGCGCTTACATAAGCGTATGATTACCGCGTATTACGGTGTACGCCCGTATTATCCATGGTAATTGACAGGCAATAATTACATTTCCTTATGCAGTTCTGATCCCATTTGCATGATTGAATTGCATAATGCGCAAGGGCAAAAAAGAACGCAGCATGTTCTATTTTGCTGCTTATAAACACGCGTGAGAGCCCATTGTTCTCTATGGCTGTGTATATACACTCTTCCCTACACAACTACATAGGAAATATTTTTTTAAAAAACAGGTGGACTGCGCATGACAACATGTGTGAGATACCCTGTAATGCACAGTATAATTTCACTGCTGTATGTAGCAATAGGCCGGGTCACTAGAAGATCCACATGGGTAAACCGCTGCACGACCCAGACAGCGTTTTATGCTTACGACCGTGTGAGCCCGGTCCGAGGTTGCATGTGACTAGTTAACCAAAGGTTCAGTTCGGGGTTCCATCTGAATATCGGTTTTGGCTATTTACATGAAGGCCCCGGGGCAGAAAGCCTTAGGCCTCATATCCACGGGCAATAATTAAAATCCGCACGCGGATCCGCATCCCATAGGAATGCATTGACCACCCGCGGATGGTCAATAAAAGTGATTTAAAAAAATATGGAGCATGAAAAAAAATGGACATGCTCCATTTTCGTGGGGGTCTCCCGCAGGCTTCTATTGCAGCCTATGGAAGCCGTCCGGATCTGCGGAAGACCTAAAATCAGAATATACTCACCTGCTCCGCATCTTCCTTTCCTCGCGGATTGATCTTCTCTCTGTCGCGGCCGGATCTTTTTTCTTCAAGCCCGCGCATGTGCGTGGCACGCAACCGGCGTGCTGTGCACATCCGCGGGGCCGAAGAAAGAAGATCCGGCCGCGACGGAGAGAAGATCAAGCCGCGAAGAAGGGAAGATCCGGAGCGTGCGAGAGGTGAGTAATTGCCATTTTCAGCCCTCATGTCCGTGGGGCAGGATGGGGCCCGCTACAGATTCTCCATGGAGTTAGTGAAGAGGGGTTTCCATTCATGGAACGTCTACCTCTCTATGGAGGACTCCATTTATCCCATGTACTACACTTCAGGGATCACCAAACTAGAACAGTTAATTGCTGGGGTCCCAGAACGGAGGACAACCTGTGGAAAACCTTGTCAGGGGGCCTCTTCAACATAAAGGGATTGTTCATAATGAAAATTAAAATTGGAGCATTTACTTTACAATAATCCCACATACATTTTTCCAGAGGGGAATCATTTTTGTCTGCCTTTTAGCAAGAAAAATCAGGATGAAATGGAGTAAATTTAAAAGCAGCTTTAAACCCTTAAGCCCAAAGGGAATACATGGATTCCCTCCGCGTGTGTGGTTTGTTTAGAGCAGGAGCTGATCCTGCTCCTTACACGCCGTAGCTAGCTGTCAGACAGCTGACACCCATCTGCAACAGCCAGGATCAGCACTCACGCAGATTGTCGCTGTCAACCCTTTTAATGCCACTATCAATTCTGACAAGATCACAAGGTTCAGTTATCATGGTAGCCCAGGGCCTCAGCACTGCCATTAATGATTGCCTGTGACCAAGAAAAGACTTATACAAGAAGCAGTCAAAGGTACTCCAAAATGGTACCAACAGAAACCACAGATTATCCCACAGGGCCTCACACCATCAACACAAGGCTAAAATAATGATGGCAGTCAGAAGATGGTGACTTTTTTAAAGTAGTACAGAAAAAAATGGTATTATCGCGATCATACTGACTCATACCGAGTCACGGTATAAAAATTGTCACTTTCGCAGTTTGCATGCCGTGAAAGTAATACCCCTTAAAGATAGAGAAATTACAGGGTTTTTTCCTACTTCACTCTAAATTTTTAAAAGTTTTTCAGTACATTACACTGCACATTAAAAGGGTTTTTTCCAGGCACAAATACTATTGACGACCTATCCTCGCTATCAGCTGGGCTCACTCACTCGGGAACTCTCACTCCTTGAAATCAATGGGATGCTTCTGCAACTACAAGTGCCAGCAACTACACAGGGGTCGTTGCAGTGGCTTTCACTACAACCCCTGTGAATAGTGCCGCTGAGAGTAAGGGCCTTCTCAGCTGATAGGCTGGGGTCCCGAGTGGCGGACCCTGGCCAATCAAATATAGATGACCTGGAAAACCCCTTTAAATAGTACCAAAAAATAAAACTTGTACTGCAAAAAACAAGCCTTCAGGTAGGTATAACAGCGAAAAAAAATAAAATAGTTATGATTTTTCAAAGTGGAGAGAAAAATAAAAAGAAATAAGGGGTTAAAGGGATTTTCTGGGTTTTTTTTTTTAATATGTTGCCTGTGCACCAAAATAATAAAACACCACTATACTCACCTGCCTTGTGACCCTGCATCTCTAGTGTTACACCCCTGTGCACAGGCTGCAGAGGCAGTCTGTGAATGGGAGGTAACAGCCTGCTGTAACCAATCACAGACATCATTGCTCGACCACTGAGATTTGCGATGGTTGCAGTATCCTTTGATGCCCCATCAACTGGGTGACTATGCACTGTAAATACAGCATTGGCACGGAGATTGGAGAACTGACACTGGAGCTTTAGGGACCCAGCATGGGGCATGGGCAGCATTTAAAAAAAAACTCAGAAAACCATTTCAACAGAGATTTTGATGTCATTCATGACAATTTCATTAGAAGCATATCCTAATTTACACAAAATTAATATTAGAGTCACGCTGGTTAAAGTGAATCGCCATCTTTGAACTTTATTTTAATTTTATTATTTTGGGGGCAAAATTCTGTGCGGATTATTTTTTATAATATATATATATTGTATAAGCCCATGAGCCTTAAATCCTGGTAGCTACAGAACGTCAAGGCACTTCATTTCAATAAGCACCATTCCAGATGGACATCTCTAAACCAGTGAACGACTGCCTTTTCCAGCCACGGCATGGGATTGCAGCCTTCATATTAATGTAATCTGGCAGTCTGAGAGGGAAGTGTGTCTAAGATAAATGACAAAAAGGAAGATGGGAAGAGGTATGAGAAACAAAAAGAATGTGGCCTTTAATAATGCAGGCCTCAAGACTGAAATGCCAGCCTAGGAACTGGGTCAGAAAATAAAATAAATGGTGAACAAAGGGTTAACTCAACCTCTCTGTACAAGCAACATAGTATGCAAGGCTGAGAAAAGACATATGTCCATCCAGTTCAGCAAAGGTGGTCTTGGTAATTAAGCAAGGAGGAACAGGGTAATTGGAGTATATAGAACACAGCATTTTTAAAAGTATTGGAAGAAATATAATTTTACAAAATTATTTCAGATTTTTCCCCCTGTTTTAGCACTAGGACAGACTGTTCTTCTGATGGGTTTCTTTCACGGTTTTAGATTTTCTAATAAATGGCAGGCAAAAAGTTTGGGTATACCCAAATTATCCCAGGGCTGAAGGAAAAAGAACTAACTCATTAACCCATCCCTATAAGAAAACACTAGTGATTGCCAGCTATCTCTGATGTCATGTCCTGTATGTGAGCTTTGTGTGTTTCCACCATCTACTTACTAAGCTAGGCTCACTATTTCAGTATGTATTGCTACCATAGATCTAGGCCACCCACCTGCGGTCTAAGGCCTCATGTCCACGGTGAAAATAAGAATTAAAATCCGCAGCGGATTTTAACTCTTCTCCCGCGCGCGGATCCGCACCCCATAGGGATGCATTGACCACCCGCGGGTAGATAAATACCCGCGGATCGTCAATAAAAGTGATTTTAAAAAAAATGGAGCATGAAAAAATCTGGACCATGCTCCATTTTCATGCGGGTCTTCCGCGGGGACGGCTCCCGCGGGCTTCTATTGAAGCCTATGGAAGCCGTCCGGATCCGCGGGAGACCTAAAATAGGAATTTAAAAGCATTTACTCACCCGCAGCGGGCCGGGAAGGTCTTCTCTTCCTCACGGCCGCATCTCCCTTGCTTCGGCTCGGCGGATGTGCCCGGCGCATGCGCGCGGCGTGCCGAATTCATCCGCCGGCCGAAGAAAGAAGATCCGGCCGCGACGCAGAGAAGAAACGGAGCGGATGGGAGGTGAGTTTATCCTCATTTATTCTTATTTTCAGCGCTCATGTCCGCGGGGCAGGAGGGACCCGCTACGGATTCTACATGTAGAATCCGTAGCGGATCTGATTTTCCCCGTGGACATGAGGCCTTAAGGTCATATCTGACTTAGATTCTTCCTTCACTCACTATGTTCAATCTCCTGCATGCTCATTGTCATCTGTACCTCACAGACATTTCCAGAATCCACCTGTTTCTCACTGTAGAAACAGTAAGAACACATTTTTGCCCCCATCCATTCTCATCTGGACTACTGTAACTCACTACTGATGAGACCTCCCATCAATAAACTCTTCCCTCTCCAATCTAGTCTGAATATTGCAACCAGGCCCATTTTCTGTCCAACTGCTACACCAATGCCTCCACCTTCTACCAGTCACTGCGCTGGTTGGCCGTCCACTACAGAATACAATTTAAACTCTCTCACCCATATAGCTCTCCACAGTGCCTCCTTAAATATCTCATCTTGGTCTACAACCCTGCCAATTTTCTACATACTGCTAATCTTAAACCAATATCCTTTAAAATTTGAGCCTCCTGCCTCTGTCCAAGACTTTTCCCAAGTTCCACCAGGTCTCTGGAATGTGCTACCCCAGACAAAGAGGCTAAATACCAGTGTGAACAGTTTTATGCATGCTCTAAAACCATCTCTCTTTAGAGAAGCCTAACACATCCCCTCTTCTACATCACTATTCAGTACCGGATCTGTTCCTCTGACTTGATCCTCTGACACACTCTTTACACCCTAATGCATGTCACATCTGTACATACAGAAACTGGCTGGTGACCGGCTTATGCAGCTTTAGGTATAGTACCCTGTTAAATAAAAGATGGCTGGATCGTTGCACTGAACAAGCACTTTTATCCTTTGTGTCACTCCTATTTACTCAGGCGGTAAGCTCTTGAAAGCGGGGCTCTCACTACTATTGTTTGAAGTGTTTATTAGCTTACAAAAGTGTAAAATGCCCGGTCTGCCTGCAGATGTACCCTCTAATTTGTCAAGTACTGCGCAATTATATTTGCACTATATAAAGATTATCATTAAAGAAAACTTGGAGATTTGCTTTCCCCGAACTTCTTAAAGTACTACAAAATGCGGGCTACCTTCTAAATTCAATGGGGGAGGCCATAGTAGTAGTTCTTTTAAAACCAAGCAAGGACCTTTTATTACCAGACTCATATGGGCCCATCTGCCTTTTGCCAGTAGACATTAAAATAATTGCAAAGGCTTTGGCTATACATCTCTCTCAAGTGATAACCACTATTCTTCAAGAACAAAGTGGCTTTATACCTGCAATGTCTACAGCAATTAATCTGCGTAGACTATCTGAATCTACAGATTCCTGCTGATAACCCTGATCAAAGCCATTTGTTCTTTGGATGCAGCCAATGCCTTTCATAATGTGGAGTGGGAACTTATAGGAGCAGTATTGTTCAAAATGAGCTTTGGAGACTCTTTAATACATACTGTAAGATTATTATATGCTAGATACTTGTTGTCTTGAGTTTCCAGGTCCAGTAACTTTGTGGGGGTAAGGGACGGATGCACTTTTAGTTGTCCTTTTTTTTGCATGCGGGAGATCAATTGAGATAGAGGACAATTGATCCCATCAGCGCGTGATCCGGGTTAAAATACAGCATGCTGCATTTTAATTTCCATGCAGGCCATTCGCAAATCGCTTAAAAATACCATCCGCTGCTATTTAATTAACCGCGGGTGGTCAATAATATCCTATGGGCAATTTTATATGCAGCTCACGTGTGCGGGAGACCCGCGTGAATATAATCTATTTTCCTTGTGGACATTGGGCCTTAGGCCTCCTGCACAGCCGGATTCTACATGTGGAGTCAAGCTCTGGCAGCAGCGACATCCGCGCGTACCTGCTCCATCGGCTTTTTTTCTGTACTCTGGATGGACGTGGCGGCTCGCCATCACAAATGCGCAGTCCTGACTTTTTTTTGTAATTTCATTTATTGTGGACAGGCTGCTTCCATTGACTTGAATGGAATCCGTGCAAAAATGGAGCATGCTGCAATTTTTCCTCTGCTTGCAGAAACTGCAATTGGTGTGGAGAAAGAATCGATTTCCCATAGCATGCTGTGGGAGCTATTTGCTGGGGATCCGCGGGGCTAATGCCCGACGGACTCCACAGCAAATATCTGCCCATGGGCAGAAGGCCTTATATAGGAGGAATGGTGTTCTATATACTCGAAGTATCAAATATAACATTGGCCTCACAGAATCTTCCAATTGTAGTTGCTGTAATGCCCCTTCTGCTGATCTTCTACATATGATGTGAACATGTCCTAGGTCAGTGATGGCGAACCTTTTAGAGACCAAGTGCCCAAACTGCAACCCAAAACCCACTTATTTATCGCAAAGTGCCAACACGTCAGGGGGCGGGGCTTATCACGACGTATGATTTTACCCCCGTCATTATAAAAAGGACAAGGCCGCTTTAAAATAGACTGGGTGCAGATTTCACCAGCTTTTTGGATGCGGAAATACTGCAGAATGTCCTCAGCAGAAATTTCTGTGGAAAATTCTGCAGTATTTCCGCATCCAAAAAAGTCAAAATCTGCACCCTGTCTATTTTGAAGCGGCCCTGTCCGTTTCTGCCACATGTAAACATATCCCAGCGATAATAGTGACACCCCCCCAAGCAATAATAGTAACCCCCCCCCCCAGCGGACACCAGTATAATAGTGGCATCCCACAGCAGCCCCCAGTATAATAGTGGTAATAGTGACCCCCTGCCCCAGCAGTAATAATAGTGACACCCTCCAGCGGTACCCCAGCAGTGATAATAGTGACACCCCCCAGCGGACCCCCAGCACTGATAATAGTGACACCCCCCAGCAGTGATAATAGTGGCACCCCCCCCCCCCCAGCAGTAATAATCCCCCCTCACTCTCAGAGACCCACGTACTTACCCCTCCTCCACATGGAAGCGTCGCTCCTCTTCTGCCTGATCGCTGGTGCACACTGAGTGTGCTGCTGGACGCATATAACCTTTTCTCTTCCCCACTTCCCCAGTATAATAGTGCCCCGCCCACCGCCTAGCGGTAATAGTGACTCCCTGCCCCAGCAGTTATAAGTGACACTCCCCCCAGAGCGGCCTCCCAGCAGTAATAATAGTGACACCCCCCAGAGTGGCATCCCCCAGCAATAATAGTGACACCCCCAGGGCGGCCCCCCCAGCAGTAATATTAGTGACACCCCCCCATCATCAGTAATAATAGTCACAGCCCTCAGAGCTGCCCCCTAGCAGTGATAAGGACACCTCTACCGGCCCCCCAGCAGTAATAGTGACACCCCCCAGCGAACCCCCAGCAGTGATAATAGTGACACCCCCCAGCAGTGATAATAGTGACACCCCCCAGCAGTGATAATAGTGACACCCCCCCAGCAGTGATAATAGTGACACACCCCAGAAAGGCCCCCCAGCAGTAATAAGGACACCCCCAGCGGCCTACAGCAGTAAAAATAGTGATACCCCCCAGCACTGATAATAGTGACACCCCCCAGCAGTGATAATCCCCCCACCTTCTCCGAGACCCATCTACTTACCCCTCCTCCACATGGAAGCGTCACTCCTCTTCTGCCTGATCGCTGATGCACAGTAAGTGTGCTGCCGGATGCATATAACCTTTTCATCCCCACTTCCCCAGTATAATAGTGCCCCCCCCCCTCCCCCCACCGCCTAGCGGTAATAGTGACACCCTGCCCCAGCAGTAATAAGTGACACTCCCCCCAGAGCGGCCTCCCAGCAGTAATAATAGTGACACCCCCAGGACGGCCCCCCCCCGCAGTAATAATAGTGACCCTCCCCCGAGCGGCCCCCCAGCAGTAATAATAGTGATACCACCCCCCCCCCCAGAGCGCCCCCCCATCAGTAATAATAGTCACACCCTTCAGAGCTGCCCCCCAGCAGTAATAATAGTGATACCCCCCCCCAGAGCGCCCCCCCATCAGTAATAATAGTCACACCCTTCAGAGCTGCCCCCCCAGCAGTGATAATAAGGACACCTCCACCGGGCCCCCCAGCAGTAATAGTGAAACCCCCCAGCGGACCCCCAGCAGTGATAATAGTGACACCCCCCCCCCCCCCAGTGATAATAGTGACACCCCCCCCCCCCTCTCCGAGACCCCCATACTTACCCCTCCTCCACGTGGAAGCTTCGCTCCTCTTCTGCCTGATTGCTGGTGCACATTAAGTGTGCTGCCGGACGCATATTACCTTTTTTCTTCCCCACTTCCCCAGTATAATAGTGCCCCCCCCAGCGGTAATAGTGACTCTCTGCCCCAGCAGTAATAAGTGACACTCCCCCCAGAGCGGCCTCCCAGCAGTAATAATAGTGACCCGCCCCAGAGCGGCTCCCCATCAGTAATAATAGTCACTGCCCCCCCCCCCCAGAGCTGCCCCCCAGCAGTGATGATCGTGACACCCCCCCCCAGCAGTGATGATCGTGACACCCCCCCCCAGCAGTGATGATCGTGACACCCCCCCCCAGCAGTGATGATCGTGACACCCCCCCCAGCAGTGATGATCGTGACACCCCCCCCCAGCAGTGATGATCGTGACACCCCCCCCCCAGCAGTGATGATCGTGACACCCCCCCCCAGCAGTGATGATCGTGACACCCCCCCCCAGCAGTGATGATCGTGACACCCCCCCCCCCAGCAGTGATGATCGTGACACCCCCCCCAGCAGTGATGATCGTGACACCCCCCCCAGCAGTGATGATCGTGACACCCCCCCCCAGCAGTGATGATCGTGACACCCCCCCCCAGCAGTGATGATCGTGACACCCCCCCCAGCAGTGATGATCGTGACACCCCCCCCCCAGCAGTGATGATCGTGACACCCCCCCCCAGCAGTGATGATCGTGACACCCCCCCCAGCAGTGATGATCGTGACACCCCCCCCCCCCAGCAGTGATGATCGTGACACCCCCCCCCCCAGCAGTGATGATCGTGACACCCCCCCCCCAGCAGTGATGATCGTGACACCCCCCCCCCAGCAGTGATGATCGTGACACCCCCCAGCAGTGATAATCGTGACACCCCCCCAGCAGTGATGATCGTGACACCCCCCAGCAGTGATAATCGTGACACCCCCCAGCAGTGATAATCGTGACACCCCCCAGCAGTGATAATCGTGACACCCCCCAGCAGTGATAATCGTGACACCCCCCAGCAGTGATAATCGTGACACCCCCCAGCAGTGATAATCGTGACACCCCCCAGCAGTGATAATAGTGACACCCCCCAGTAGTGATAATAGTGACACCCCCCAGCAGTAATAATCCCCCCTCCCTCTCCGAGACCCACGTACTTACCCCTCCTCCACATGGAAGCGTCGCTCCTCTTCTGCCTGATCGCTGGTGCACACTGAGTGTGCTGCCGGACGCATATAACCTTTTTTCTTCCCCACTTCCCCAGTATAATAGTGCACCCCCTACCGCCTAGTGGTAATAGTGACACCCCCCCCAGAGCGGCCTCCCAGCAGTAATAATAGTGACCCCCCCCCCAGCAGTAATGACACCCCCCAGAGCCCCCCAGCAGTAATGACACCCCCCAGAGCACCCCCCAGCAGTAATGACACCCCCCAGAGCACCCCCCAGCAGTAATGAGACCCCCCCAGAGCACCCCCCAGCAGTGATGATCGTGACCCCCCCCCAGCAGTAATGACACCCCCCAGAGCCCCCCCAGCAGTAATGACACCCCCCAGAGCATCCCCCAGCAGTAATGACACCCCCCAGAGCACCCCCCAGCAGTAATGAGACCCCCCCAGAGCACCCCCCAGCAGTGATGATCGTGACACCCCCCCCAGCAGTGATGATCGTGACACCCCCCCCCCAGCAGTGATGATCGTGACACCCCCCCCCCCAGCAGTGATGATCGTGACACCCCCCCCCCAGCAGTGATGATCGTGACACCCCCCCCCCCCAGCAGTGATGATCGTGACACCCCCCCCCCAGCAGTGATGATCGTGACACCCCCCCCCCCAGCAGTGATGATCGTGACACCCCCCCCCCAGCAGTGATGATCGTGACACCCCCCCCAGCAGTGATGATCGTGACACCCCCCCCCAGCAGTGATGATCGTGACACCCCCCCCCAGCAGTGATAATCGTGACACCCCCCCCCAGCAGTGATAATCGTGACACCCCCCCCCAGCAGTGATAATCGTGACACCCCCCAGCAGTGATAATCGTGACACCCCCAGCAGTGATAATCGTGACACCCCCAGCAGTGATAATCGTGACACCCCCCAGCAGTGATAATAGTGACACCCCCCAGTAGTGATAATAGTGACACCCCCCAGCAGTAATAATCCCCCCTCCCTCTCCGAGACCCACGTACTTACCCCTCCTCCACATGGAAGCGTCGCTCCTCTTCTGCCTGATCGCTGGTGCACACTGAGTGTGCTGCCGGACGCATATAACCTTTTTTCTTCCCCACTTCCCCAGTATAATAGTGCACCCCCTACCGCCTAGTGGTAATAGTGACTCCGTGCCCCAGCAGTAATAAGTGACACCCCCCCCAGAGCGGCCTCCCAGCAGTAATAATAGTGACCCCCCCCCCAGCAGTAATGACACCCCCCAGAGCCCCCCCAGCAGTAATAATGACACCCCCCAGAGCACCCCCCAGCAGTAATAATGAGACCCTCCCAGAGCACCCCCCAGCAGTAATAATGACACCCCCCAGAGCACCCCCCAGCAGTAATAATGACACCCCCCAGAGCGCCCCCCAGCAGTAATAGTGACACCCCCCCAGAGCGCCCCCCAGCAGTAATAATAGTGACACCCCCCCAGCAGTAATAATAGTCACATCCTTCAGAGCTGCCCCCGCCCCCCCCCCAGCAGTGATAAGGACACCTCCACCGGCCCCCCAGCAGTGATAATCATGACACCCTCCAGCGGACCCCCAGCAGTGATAATAGTGACACCCCCCAGCAGTGATAATAGTGACACCCCCCAGCAGTGATAATAGTGACACCCCGCAGCAGTGATAACCCCCCCTCCCTCTCCAAGACCCACGTACTTACCCCTCCTCCTCGTGGAAGCGTAGCTCCTCTTCTGCCTGATCGCTAGTGCACACTGAGTGTTCTGCCGGATGCATATTAACTTTTTTCTTCCCCACTTCTGCCCTAATCAGCAATTTCAGCAACCTGATTGGTTGTTTGGTGAATCAGTCAACCCAAACAACCAATCAGGTTGCTGGAATTGTTCATTAGGGCAGAAGTGGGGAAGAAAATGTTAATATGCCTGCCGGACGCCTCCTCCCCCTGCTCTCACGGAACCAAGTAGGAGACGTCGGGGGAGGGTGGAGGAGGATCTCGGCTGCACACTGACGTTACAGTGTGCGCCGGGATCGGCATTACTAGCAGCGCAGCTGAGTGAATGTCGGCAGGGCAGCGACAGCCCCTGCTGGCATTCACAAGTGGTGAGCGTCAGATGGCAGAGCATGCCCGTAGGGAGGGCTCGGCGTGCGACCTCTGGCACGCGTACCACAGGTTCGCCACCACTGCCCTAAGTTATACTTGGCCATGTGGAAGATTTGCCCTTTACAGAATGTCCAAAATTGGCAGTAGCTAGACTATTGTACTTATTATGAAAGTTTGTAGTTAAAAAATGGAAACAAGACTCTCCTCCAAAAAACAGGGGATTTATGAATAGTTATTTGGCTTCTAGGCATGGAAAAGCATATATATCTATAAAGAGCTTAAAAAATATATCTATGTATATATAAAGTTTGAAGATCTTTGGTCCACATGGATTGACAAGCCTGGATTAGCGTCTACTGTGCTAGTTTTACTGGAGGAGTGACAATATTCTGCTTTAAACTAGGGCTGGGTTCACACAGGGCGGATTTGTCGCGGTTTTGCGGCGTTTTTTCCGTTGCGGTTTTGCCGCAGAAGAACTACTCCTGCGGCAAAACCGCTTCAAAGGTTATTTTTGTCTTGCGGAAAAATCTGCAACCTTTTTTTTTCCGCAGCGAATTTTGGTGCAGATTTTGCTGTGTCCATAGAGGTCTATGGACAAAAAAGCGCCGCGGAAAAGACAAAAGAATGGACATGCTGCGTCTTGAAAAACCGCGCCGCAGTTGCATTTCCGCACACTGTGGCTGTGCGGAAAAAATCCGTCCTGTGAGAACAGCTTTTTGCCCAAACACATTTGTACTGCATTGCACTGCAAACGCAGCGGTTTTGCCGCAGTGCGGATATGCAACGGCAATCCGCTGCAAAACCACAGCAAAACCGCCCTGTGTGAACCCAGGCTAAAAGTAAAAAAAGAGTTAATATAGGTCTATGTATGTAAACTTTTTTTTATACTACTGTTAGGTCGGGCTCACAGAAGTATAATTTAATTGCGCATCATGCACGTAATGTACAAGCGCATAATACGCAGTGAACCGAGTCAATGAAAGTACATTGATTTTCATTGATCCAGTCAAACTTGCGTATATTCGTTGCGTATAAAAAGCAGTATGTTCTATTGTACTGTGTATTATGCACGACAGAGCCATGGTATAGTGTGTAAAATAGGATTATATATTGTGACGTACTTCCTTGTATGGAGGGGGCAGGGAGGTAGGCTGGGTTCCGGGTAGGTTCAACTGCATTTTAAATTACACTAATTTATTTATTAAATTTTCAATAAAGACATTAGATTGAGAGCTATTTTTTCTGCATTTTCAGCACAAAGAATTACAATGCCAGGGTCACATGGCATTCCGAATTTATTTTTGTCCCAGAGTGAGTGAATTTGGAAAGAATAAACTGCGTTGGTGCATCTGTCCACCAGTGAAACCTAATATGTGACCTTTGGGTGAAGAAAGCACTCATAAACGATGGACCTTGGATTGCATCAATTAACAGGATATCACTTGTAAGCTCGTCAGCAGATTGAATCCTTTTTTTAATGTCATAATTTATATTTCAGAGACAGAGAGCACTGAAAAGTATTCACATGGCACCAAGCCAAATGCTAAAAAAATGATTAAGGGGCATAACTGCTCAGATGATAGTCAAGTATCTTTCTGGCTACAAGACACACCTTTCCAGTACAACTCTGTCTATTCACGGCATCAACATAACTGCATTGTTGAGTCACATCAGCCACTTCACAGTGCTTCATTACCAAGGGAAAACAAAGACTAAAAAATGAAATTGACAACTAGCAGGGTCATAATTATCCTCTACACAGAATGCTGCTTAAAAACCACAATTACATGACAAAATTATAACACTAGGCAAGTGTGATACTCATGTTTACAAACCTTGGGATTTCACCCTCCTCCCACTGCACCAAGGTGGCACTGAAGGAACTTCCCGGGAAGGGATCTTTCAGCAATTTCATGCCTTGTGAACAGTCTCCTAGACAAGAGAAAAAAAACACAGATGCTGGAATTTCACAAACCAAGCTGATTTATTAATTGGCAGATTACAAGTATGCACAATATACACAGACCTAATATACAATGCAATCGGAAAGTCTTCAGACCCTTTCACTTTTTTCCTTGGTAGAGGTGACGCAATAGTCACTCTGGCTAAACACTAAAGATCCCGTGGGCAGGTGGGAGAAACTTCCAGAAGGTCATCCATCACAGCAGCACTCCACCAATATGTGCTTTATGGCAGAGTGGCCAAAAAGAAGCCTCTCCTTAGTAAAAGATACATGAAAGCCCATCTGAAAGGGGCTCAGACTGAGAAACAAAATTCTCTGGTCTGATTAACCATTTCCAATCCAATTTCTATCCTGGTTTTCCTAGGGGGCTTACTCTTTTCTGCCATTATACAACGGCGCTTTATGATGGCTAAAGCCAGTACTGCATGAGGTGACACATTAGATAGGCTCCGACAGCAGAGAGGCTGGCAATATACAGTAAGAGAACTCCAACGGACGACTTCCAACATAGGAGCTGTATGGCCTTAAATCATATAATGTCTTCAGAGGTCAGACAGTGGGTTGGAAAGGGTTAAACCAAAATTGAACATTTTGTCCGGCTAGGACACGGAGACTGGTCAGGGTTGATGGGAAGTTGAATGCAGCAAAGTACAGAGATATTCTTAATGAAAATCTGATCCAAAGCGCAAGGCAGCTCAGACTGGGCAGAAGGTTCACCTTCCAACAAGACTATGACCCTAAGAACAGGGACAACTTTGGAAATGTCCGAGTGGCCCAACCAAGGCCTTAACCATAACCCAATTAAACATCTCTAGAGAGACCTGAAAATGGCATCCACAGTCGGCCCCCACTCAACCTGAGTGAACTTGAGAGGAACTGAAGAGAATGGCAGAAATCCAGGTGTGCAAACCTTGTGGCATCATACCGAGGACGACTGGAGGCTGTAATAGTTGCCAAAGGGTGCTTCAACTAAGTACAGGGTGTGAATACTTAAGTCAGTGCAATGTTAGTTTCATTTTTAAAACATTGACAAATATTTTTTACTTTCTGTTCTCACTTTGTCATTATAGGGTATTAAGTGCAGAATGATGGGGAAAAAAGGAAGTTTTTTTCCCCTTTATTTGTACAAGGCCACAACGTAACAAAATGTAAAAAAAGTGAAAGGGTCTGAAGACTTTCCAAATGCATTGTATACACTGAATTGCTACCTTATTAGAAACATCCTTGTTGTGTGTTGGACCTCCTTTGGCCTTTGGAACTGCAGTGATTTGTCATGGTATGGATTCCATGAGATGTTGAATTTATTCTGCAGTAATAATGGCCCATGCAGACAGGATCATTTTTTGCAGTTGCCACAAATTAAATGGAGGCATTGATATACTCTGTAGAGCTGACAAGAGGGGTTTATCGATTCATGCTGCATGCACTACACTAATCCATACATCAGCAAGGGGCAACAGAAATCTGGATTCATCTGACCAACCAATGTTACTCCATTGGTCAGTGATACAATTTTTACGCTCTTTTGCCTGCTGGAGTCTTGCCTTTCTGCTTCTCTTAGGTAGCAATGGCACACAAACTGGTTGGCTGCTTTTAGGCTGGGTTCCCACGAGGCAGTGACGACTTTCTGCACGGAAATTCCGCTGGCAATTTTTATCCCAGGATAAAGTAGCAAAGTGGACGAGATTTGCAAACATCTTGTCCACACACTGCGGAGAAGCCGATGCGGCCAAGCTGCGCTGAAACAGACATGCCGTGCGGAATTCAAAGCCGTGGCATGTCAGTTTCATCGCCATCTCTGCAGCAGCCATCTCTCCTCTCTATGGAGAGACACTGCCGCAGCAGAATGCAAAACTTACGCGAGTCTTGAAGCTGTATTTCAGCCGCAGAAATCTCACGGTATTCCAGTTCGGTCCCGTTGCGGTCATTCCATGAGATTTACGCCCCGTGTGACCACAGCCTTATAGTCTATTTGTGATAAGCAGAGTTGTATTTGGATATATAAGTTGGAGCACCAAATGCTGCAATCTGCTTGACAACGCATCACCTGTTAGAAAGAGGAATGCTTAACATTCCTTGCTGACCCCTTTCTTTGATAAATTGTTTACGTGCCTGGATGTTTTTTCCTTGATCAAACCATCAACACCATGGCACAAGAAAACCCTACGAGTTTGGCTGTCTTTGAAATGCTGTCCCTGGCTAGTCTGAACAAGGCCTAGTCATTGGTACTAAAGGAACCCAAATTGCTCAATTTTCTGATTCTAATGTGAATGCAGACAAACTGATTAAGGCCTCATGTCCTCATGTGCGATCCACAGTTCAATCAGCCCATAAACAATCATTGAGCATCTGCAGGTAATTAAATACCCACAGATGTCACTTTTCCCGATTGAAAAAAAAAAAAAAAAAAAAGATTGCAGCATGCTTCATTTTTCTGTGGGTCCAACGCGGACGGCTACCAGTTCAATCAATGAAAACCGTCCGATCCGCAGCACATCCGCAGTCAACACTGCGAACGTGCCACGGATCCCACAGGAAAGCTTAAGATTTAGAGAAGAAAAAAATACTGTGCATGTGCGGGCAGCACGCCTGCCCACAACCGCATTGGAGAAGATGCCGCCGGCAGGTTGCGATTCCGCGGAATCAGATCTGCCTGTGGACATGAGGCCCAGAGTACACTTGATTTTATGCTGTACTATACACCCCCCGCCCCACAGTATATGCATACACATTATAGTTGACATTGTGGCATTTGACACTGGGGCATTGTGCCCGAATCTGAGGAGACAAGCAATGAAAGGATAAGTATTTTACTGTATGTTACCCATATTATGGATCTAAAGGCCCAAACTGAAAGATTGAAAGATTTTGTGATTCATTTCAATAAAAAGTGTTAATGGCCATTAACACTTTATCATCTTCATTTGAATGTAAAAGGGCCTCCAGGTGCTGTTTACAGAGCCCAGAATGTGATTAACCACATGCCCAGCTGTGCACACAGCTGCATTATTCTACTCATGTTTCCCAACAAATTACAATGTAATCTGCTGACTCCCGTGGAGATAGCAGCGTGCGGTCTATTAAGAGACACCATCGCCGTGTCTGAATGATGGGTTTTTTAAAGTTCACCTTAAAATTATCGTTCAAACGACAAATTCTGGATGCCCGCATTTACATATAACGATTATTGCTCATTTTTGGTCGTTGGAACGAATTTGAAGCAATAATTGTTAGTTGTAAATGGGCCATAAGTTTATGGCAAAACAATCCATATTTCATTCTCTGTTTTAATACATCATTCTGAGGCTTTATAAAATGCTATAAGTATTTCTCCAGGTGTGCCAATGTTTGCCCTCCCTGAAAAATGGACTAGAGCACTTTTATGAAAAGGAGAATTTAAAGGGGCTATCCCAGGACAGAATGTCCCCACAGGATAGCTGATGAAAGACTGATCAGTGCTGAGACTTCCCAATCCCAAGAACGGAAGTCCCATGTTCCCCTCTACTAATCACTGCAGACTTGCTGCACCCACCCGTGAGAACAGAATGAAGAGCACTGATTGGACGATGTCAGAGTGTGTAGGGACACGCCCCCAACTTATAACACCCAGCAGTCAATTTCCTATACATTACTAGAAGGAAAAAGAGAGGAATGGCACAAGGCAGAGTTTAAAGAAAAGATGCTCCAGAATTATTATATTATTGGAAATACATCTAATAAAAGCGACATGTCAGATGAGGTGGCAGGTCCTCTTTAAGCATGACGGTCACTGGAACCCAGATTTATCAGCAGCTATATCAGTCTTACAAACAAACTAAGTGGTGACTACATGGTATGGGAAAGATGTCTCTGGATCCTTGCCCTTAGAGAGAAAACTGAGCTGACTGTAAGTTCTACAAACAGCTCCATGGAAACTACAAGCTTAGCATGACTCAATACTGTTTGACCAGGGTGAACGCTAAATCAGTTCCAGATGCACTAAATGACAGGCAGCAGCCTGGAGGTGGAGCAGCTGCTATGTGGCCTCTTATTAGAAGACCATGACTTGCTAAAGCAAATAAGGAAGATGGAATAATACCTCCATAGCGCCACCTATTGGAAAGCAGCATTCCTTCAAGCCAAAGTTAGACTCTACACAAGCCTTGTAACAATGACTGGGAATTAAAAGCAAAGCCAGACTCCATGCACAGAAAGCCGTTTTAGGGTATTTGCCCTTCATTAATGTCGAGTAGGAGTCTGCCTTTGCTAGTGAGAGGCCTGGGACGGGGGAAGCCTACTGTCCACAAGCGGAAAATCATAGAACTTCTCCGCTCGCGGGACTCAAATCGCGGCATCTGTCAGATAGGCTCACCCCAGAGAACTGACAGTTCTCTCCGCTAGCGATATTCCGCCTCGCCCGTGGACAAGGGGCCTTAGAGAGAGCACCTAGACGGTAAGTGAGGAGACTCAAAAGGCCATTCTGATATCTGCAAAAAGTTTATTCAGAATCGGCTACTTTATAACGCCATTCACCAATTGCCATACATAGTTATAGTTATGAGGATGCCAAATAAGTGTAGATTATTTTCTGAGGTATATACCAATATTTGTTCTTAAGGAAAATAAAAGGATTTGGTAGAAAACACATACTATATAAACAAGCACAGCGATATCCACTGACGTTTGATGTGGAGATCTTGGATAACAGAGATAAAGTAATCAAAACGTAACTTGTTTTTAAATATAGGTTTGCAAGAATGCACGAAAAATTGATTCCAGCAGGGTATGATTTGCTAGCCCTGAGGTGATCAGTATAAAGCAGTGAACGCTGGCAATCACAATGTCAGATTTGATAAAGGCAGACCCCCTCATTATCAGCCCTACAAACTTCATAGATCTTGGTGCTGATTCTGGTACAGGAGAAATCGCAAATGCGAAGATGGAACAATACCTCTACATCGTCACCTATTGGAAGGCAGCATTCCTGCAAATCAATGTCAGACCTTTTAACAAGCATTTTAACAATGACTGGGAATTATAAGCCTGAATCTTCTGCAGAAGGAAAAGACAATCATGTACAGACAACTCCAGAGGTATTGTTCCATCTTCCCAGAGGAGCATGCATGGCCTTATAAGTCTCACTCACCTTCTTGGTGCTCTCCCTAAAGAAAACAATATGCTTCCCGACCCATGTCTATCGGACTCTCAATAGGCAAGCCAGAAGCCTACTGCACAATGAGGGGCAAACACCCCGAAACAGCTGCCTGTGCATGGTTATTCTGGTTATGACTAGTCTATTGACTAGTGTAAAGGGATCTATTATAATCACAGGAAAATAACAGATCAAAGAATCTAAGGCCACCACCTCTTTTGTGTTTACTGTTCTGCTCCTGTGACAGAAATAACACAGCCCCCTGTCCACAGGCGTTGTGGTATCCCGCGTTGGATCTCCGCCGCGGGAGCCGCTGCCTGGGAGCAGGAGCCAGCAGACAGATCTCAGCTGTCAGCCTATCTGACAGAAATAGGCTAACCGCGGAGAATCGCAATGATCCTGGCCGTGGAATTGCTGACCGCGAGCGGAAAATCGCAATGATCCTCCGCTCGTGGACAGGGGGCCTTTAAATGGAGATAGTGCCCGATTTGTCATATGACGGACAACAACGGTACTCAATGTTCCGTTCTGACTATAGCGGGGTCTTTCTATTATGATATCCACCATTTTAGAGCAGATGTGAACCTAGTGAAATAACGACTTACCTTGTTTCCGTGCCTTTCGAAACTTTACAGCAGCAAGATTGATCAAGTTCATCCCATACAAGTTGTAGTCAATGAAGAGCTGTAGAAGATAGGGGACGTGGGCCTCATGGGGCTGATAGCACTTATTCATCACAGCTCCACCTTGCAGCAGTTCACCCACTCTGGAAAGACAAAATGGGGAAAAACATACGTCTAAGTTTAAATATTCAAAATAACTGCTTTTCTAAGTAAATCGTTAACTTCTAACGTCTCTATTTTATTTAAAACAAAGTCTATAATACCAATACAGCTAATATGCAAATAACCTGGTGGTAAATAAAAAGGATTAGTAATGAAATAACCAAAAAGGGAATTGAGATATTTGTAGAAATCTGTTTTTAAAAGAGGTTGCCCGGGACTTTTTTGATTTTTTACTAGTGATAACCTGTCCGCAATTCATAGTTAGTGGGGGTCTGCAGCTTGGATCCTGGCCAATAAACTGATTGCCGATGCTGCCGTCACCATGGAAAGCACAGCAAGCTCACTGTGCCGAACATACAGTAGTGGCCCAGGTTGGTATTGATAGAACTCATTGAATTCAGCACCACCGTGTTGTGGTCAGCTCAATCTCCTTCCTGTGCTTTCGATGGTGGCAGTGGTACCGGTAATTAGCTGATCGGCCAAGATCTGAGCGGTATGCCCCACCAATCATCTATTGCTGACCAGTACTGAGGAAAGGTCATCAGTAGTAAAGAAAGGGGGGAAAAAAGATCAAAAGTGTCCCGGACCACCTCTTTAACCCCTTCCCGCTCCAGGACGTACCGGTACGTCCTGGGAGCCTGGTACTTCCCGCAACAGGACGTACCGGTACGTCCTAGGGATAGCGCGAGATCACATAAGATCCCGCGCTATCCCGCAGCGGGAGTCGGCTGTCAGTCACAGTCGGCATCCCGCTGCAACAGCGGGGGGACATCGGAGATGTGCCCCCCGCTGTTAACCCCTTCCCTGCCGCGATCTAAGTAGATCGCGGCAGGGAAAGAGTTCACAAAGGGAGCAGACTCCCTCTGTGTCTCCAGCCAGCACTCACGATGTCATCGCGAGAGCCCGGCCTGTCACCATGGCAACAGGACACTGGCGTCCTGTATTGCCTGTGCCTATAATCGCTGTACAAGCGATAAGGCATGGCAGAGCAGTAGCTCTGCCATGCCTTATAACAGCGATCATAGGCACAGTGCTGCAAGTCCCTCAGAGGGACTCAAATAGTGTAAAAAAAGAAAAGAAAAGTGTAAAAAAAAAAAGAAAAATGTAAAAAAAAAAAAAAAAGTTAAAACCCTTTATGCTTTTTCTAATATTAGCATAAAAAAGGGGGAAAAAAATTAAAACCCCACATATTGGGTATTGACACGTCCGTAACGACGTGTACAAAAAGTTGAACACGCTTTTTAGTTTGTACGACAAAAAGCATAAAAAAACCCGCTAAAAAACAGAGGCAAAATGCTAATTTGTAGCATTTTGCCTCCCAAAAAAATGCAATAAAAGTGATCAAAAAAGCCGTACATTCCCCAAAATGGTACCAGTAAAAACTACAGCTGGTCTCGCAAAAAATAAGCCCTCAGAGCGCTCCGTACATAAAAAATAAGAAAGTTACAGGACTTTGAATGCAGCTATAGAGAAAAAAAAAAAGATTTCCAAAAAAAAAGGGGGTTTTATTGCAAAAAAAAGTGTAAAAACCTAAAAAAATAAATAACAATTTTGGTATCGTTGTTACCGTACCGACACGCAGAAAAAATTTTGTGTGTTATGTATGCTGCATGATTAACGCTGTAAAAAAAAGAAAAAAAAAATCTATGGCAGAATTGATGCGTTTTCTCTCCCTGTTATTAAAAAAAAAAAATTTACGATATAGTCTATGTACCCAAAAGTGGCACCAATAAAAACTACAGCTCGCCACGCAAAAAACAAGCCCTTATATGGCCGCGTCGACGGAAAAATAAAAAAAAAAGTTATGGCTTTTGAAAAATGGAGATGGAAAAATACCAAAAAAGCGCTTGGTCCTCAACGCCAAAATAGGCCATGTCCTTAAGGGGTTAAATTTAAATATATCTTCACATGCAGGATGTGCAATGCTGTTTTGTCCCTTCATGTATTCAGCAGGGGAAAAAAAACACAATGAAAATTACAAGGAAGACTTATGATAAAGAACTGCATCTACAAGAACAGTAACTTTTTACTAAGTGCAATGCTAACTGTTCAAAACTACCACATGACATCACATTCGAATCCTCATCACATATATATATCATCACATATATGTGTTTGTTACATGTGATGAATGTATGTTCACACTTCGTTAATAACAACAACAGCGGAAACACTGCATGATAAATCCATGCCGTCTTCCTGTACCCGTTGAGGAGTTTATCATTAAAGAAATGCTCGTAGAGCAGCTTCAATGGAAAACCATGTTTGTGATAGCAAGTGTAAACATCATTTATTGAAGTCAATGGACAAAAGCTGCAATAAAAAATATATGATAAGGCATTTGAGGGTTTTAAAAGCATAGCAAAGCTTTAAAAAAAAAAAAAAAAAATCAGCTTATGGCCCCCTGCACACGGGCAGAAATTTTGCGGTGAGATTTCCTGCAGAATTTCCGCCAGTGCCCACCTGCATAGGATTGAATTGTTCCATTTCACTCCCGGCGCACTGGCTCCGCTCTGCGCATGCACCGGCAGGGCGGCAGCTGGCACATCCCAGAGCCGGAGGAGCAGGTGAGACCGCACTGGTCCCTGCAGGGACACTGGTCGGATCCCACAGCGAGAATTTTCGCAGGGGATCCAACCCGGCCGTTTGCAGGCGGCCTAAAATGATTGAAAAGGTTTTTAAAAATGTTTTATTCAACTTCACGTAAGATCATATGCAAGGCCAAGTTTCTCTACTTTTGTTCCTGCTGTGATTCTTTGCAATGGACGAACTGCTGCATTTCCTATTTAAATTTAAAAAAAAAAAAAAAAAAGGACACATCTGAAAACACAGCCAATGATGCTGAAAAAAAAAACAAACCAAAAAAAAAAAAGCAATGTTCACCTAGCAGGTGCCCGGGGCCCTGTCCCTGATCTCTGGCCCTGCTCCATCCTTCCCGTGCACTGACAGATCATCTATTGCTAACGAGGCTTGAGAACCCCACCTCCAGCAAGAGATTACCGTGATTGGCTGAAGCCAGTGCAGAGAGTCAATCAGAGCTCCCATTGGCGGAGACAGTCAATGAATGACTACGATTGGTGCATCAAGCCAGCGCCGAGAACTGATCACAGCAATCTCATGCTGAAAGTGGAATTCTCAAACCTCGCTACCAGCAACAGATGATCTGTCAGTGCAGGGGAACCCTGGAGCAGTGCCAGAGATCAGCGGCAGGGACTCAGATGGCACCTGCTAGGAAGACTATTTTTTTTTTTCCCCCCCCATCTAGTGTTTTGTAGCTAGGGCTGATTTTCGGGGATAGGGCTTGTATTTCAAGCCCCCTCCCTCCCTGAAAAATCGGTGTGCTGTTAACACTGCCAAAAATGCGGCACCAAGTAGTGCCACGTGTTCAGCAGTGCTGAAATCGCTGCTGATTCATTTCAATGGGTGACGCAGGGCTGAAGACGGCCAAAGCTAGAACATGCAGCACTGAAGAATAGGAGCGTTGTACAGCGTTCAGTGCCGCGCTGAAAAAGGCAGCACTAAACGCTGTACAAAAACGTCTGTGTGAGGGAGGCCTTATAGTAACAGTATGGAAGTCTGAAAATAGACACATGTCCATGCAGTTCAGCCTATTATCCTGCAACGTTGATCCCTCCCAACTCCAATCTGGCAATCGGACTAATCCCTGGATCAACAATCCTGACTAGAACATGTAATATTGTTAAGACAGGCGACCAGGCCCCTCTTAGACTTTAGCAAGTTTTACAGTCTCACTGCTGTTAGGGATTAGCCACAAGGGCATATTTTCAGCCATTATTACGCAGCATAAACTGCATTGGCTTATTCAGACGTACATATTTTGCACACAAAAGGAACGAAAAAATAAAAAACGCAGTATGTCGTACTTTTGGTCCGTATCACGGGATTGTGAAACACACAAATGTGCAGTTGCACGTGTACTTATTGTGTTTTCACGCATGTTAGAAGGAGACAGTGGTTAAAAAAAGATTTAAAAAAATAGAGTCCGCTTGCAATTTTTTTTTTTAGCACATCAAAAAATACAGTGAATATGTATGCAAAAATGCATTTATACGAGCAGTAAAAATGCAACGTATTTCGCAGACTAAAATTGGATACTCCAGTGTGAATGAGCCCCTACAGTAAAGAATCTGCTACTATGTTGGTGTAGAAGTTTGTTAGTCACACTCCTGGGTATAAGCAGACGATGGGAGACATCTCTGCATAGTCCCCAGATAAATTTATACATAGTTATTAGGTCGCACCTAAGCTGTCTTTTTACTAAACAACCTCAATTTTAATAACCTCTCTGGATATTGTAGTCCGCCCATTTCATTAATTGACCTAGTTGTCTGTAGGAGCGACAGTCATTAAGTGCACTCTGGAGATCTTTTCTGGCCACCCACCCAGAAAAAAAAGGGGGGGGGGGTAAAGAATGCCCTGTCACAGCTGTGGCAGAGGATTTCTTCATCCCTGCAGGGAGTAAAAAATCCCCAGCTGTGGCAGAGGATCGCGATGTTCTCCCATTGCTTTCAATGGGACCAGCACTTCTGCAGTCCCATTGAAAGCAATAGGCTGCTGGCAAGCCCTGCAGGGATTTTCAGGGAAGGACTTTAAAAATAAGTGCTTGGCCATTTATTGAGTTCTATGAAAGCCAATCACAGGCAGCACCTGGCCAGAGTGCAGCAACCAATCACAGGCAGCACTCGGCTGCTTATTTTTAAAGCCCTTCCCCGGAAATCCCTACAGGGCTTGCCAGCAGCGCATTGCTTTCAATGGGACAGCAGAAGTGCTGGTCCCATTGAAAGCAATGGAAGAAGATCGCGATCCTCTGCCACAGCTGTGGTAGGGGATTCTTTACTCCCCGCTGGGGAATACTGACGCGCACCACGGAACTATGGTGCATATATGTCCTATATTTTGCAGGGACGTGCGTTTGCACACCTGTAAAAGACATACATGTGCACACACCATAGGGAACCAATGTTTCTAATAGGAGAGGTTCTTGTGCGCACAACTGTACGCACAAACACGCTCGTGTGAATCCACCCTAAATGTGATAACCTTATTTTCCAGTTCTGCACAATTCCAGTGATATTCCGTTTACTATTTTTGTACACAAAAAAAACACAGCATTTTTATTTTGTCATTAATGGCATTCTATGAGGACTTTTTGCAGAATGAACTCTAGTCTTCATTTATCCAATTTTTGGGAACATAAAACACTTTGATTGCTATTTATTCAAATTTTTTCTAGAGGCAAGATTAACAAAATCTGCAATTTTGGCTTTTTTTTTTTACATTTTTAACAGCATTCACTGTGCAGTATAGATGATACGCAACTTAAATTAATGCTGGAGGCCAGTACAATTATATCAATAACAAATATGTGTAAGCTTTTTTTTGCACCTTTTTCACTGTGTATTTTTGTTTAAATCGCTGCATTCAAAGACCCCTGAAATTTTTCTTATTTGTCAATGGTGCTGTGAAAGGTTTTTTCCCCCTTTTTGTGGGATGAGTAGTACTTTTTAATCATAATATTTGTTGATCCATGCAACATTTTGATCACTTTCTATTCCATTTTTTGTAAGGCGAGATGAGCTATTTTCACCATGTTTATTATATTTCTTTTTCATGACGTGCACTCTGTGGGTTAAATAACATACTAACTTTTTTCTCTGGGTCATTACCAATGCATTGATACCACGTGTAATTTTTTTGACTTTTGTTTTTACATAGTGCGGCCTTATTCACATGGGCGTATTTTTTATCAGTATTTTGTCAGCCAAAACCAGAAGTGTGCCCAAAATACGGAAGAAATGCAAATCTTTCCATTATACTGTCTCTCCACGTCTGGTTTTGGCTCACAAAATACTGCTGAAAAATACGCCCGTGTGAAAGAGCCCCAAAAAAGGAGATGTAGGGTTTTGGCATTTTAATTAAATTTTTTTTTTTTTTTTTTAATGCTTTCTTTATACTTTTTATCCCAATGGGGAACTTGATTATCACCATATTTTGTTCTTCCACTTCAGTATAGTAATCCATTTAAAAGCCTAGGAGGCTCAGCCAGAGGTTGAGCTTCACAGGCCACCGTGGCTGTCAAGGTGCCACAACGATCCATCACATCGCTGTGGTCCAATGGGCGATACATTTTTCCATACACATTCCGGCTCTGAAACTGCAGCAGAAACGCATAGCCAACTCGTATGTTTCTGTTGTGCATTTTTACACCGATCAACACATAGATCTAGACTTTGTGAATTAGCAAACTCTGCGTGTGGAATTTTCTAGGATCCAATTTCAAATCTGCATTTAACCCATTAAGGACCAGCCACTGTATATATACGGCGGCTGGTGCTGGGCTTTGAGGACCACCGATCGTAAAAATACGGTGGTGCTCTAAGTCTCCTGCCTCTGCAATCAGTCAGACAGGAACGGGTTATCAGCTGTTAGTGACAGCTGATAACCTGGAGCAGAAGGCAGGAGGGGTTTTTAACCCTTCCTGCCTTCTGCTTCCCCGATGTACAGTGCTCAATGAGCACTGTCGGGGCAAAGTGAAAGTAAGAAGTACTTTCACTACGGGAGCCTCGGGGGGTCATGTGACCTTCCGGGATTCCCTGCTATGCAGAGCTGGAGGGTCAGACTTAGACCCTGGCAGCTCTGCAGGTGACTAATGTCACCACAGGGGTTGCTTTCCCCTGTAACTGAGGGTCCTATGGACTGCCCAGCTACAGTGGGAAAATGTCAAATAAAGTTAAAAAAAAAAAAAAAAGTGAGTGTCCCCCAGAGGTCTTATATGACGTCATGGGGGGCACAGATAGTAAAAAACACAATTACATACATCAGTAAAACAAAATAACAGAATAAAACAACAATACATACAAAAGAAAGAGAATAACACAAAGCAGACGCCAACAAAAACCGTCGCCGTATGCGCCCTATAAACCAAAACCATACATACTATATATCAAAACGTCCGAAATAAATAGAGGAACCCATTTTCTTACTTTATTTTAGTGTAAATATAAAAATAATTTTTTAAAAAACTATAAATGTTAAAAAAAATATCATTTTTTTTTAGCATTTTACCCCCAATAAAACTAAAAAACGGAAAAAAAAGTCAGTGAAAAAGATATTAAAAAAATAGTCCAATATGTCACGTGGAAAAAACGCAGCAAAAATAATTTTGGTAGCTAAAGGAAAAAAAATGGAGCAGTAAAATCGCCACATGGGTAAAATCCCTAAAAAGTGTCTGGTCCTTAAGGTACAAAACAACCTGGTCCTTAAGGGGTTAAAAAAATCCACATTGTGAAGACAGCCATGTGGATTTTCATTCATTTGAATGGGATGCAGATTTGGTGAGGAATCTGCACAAACATCTGCTGTGTGAACAAGTCCCAGCATTCAGACCAGTGAAGATCAGTATGGGATGGTACAGCCTACTGAGAGAATCATTTTCATATTGGAAAAAATATCTGCCCCAATATATGAACTGGAAACGGGATCCACCTCAATGTGCTCCTGTACCTACAGTTCACCTATACAGATAAATCAGGATGAGCATATGATGTCATTTACTGTCCTGATGGACCAAATGTCAGCAAGGCCGAAGCACTGGCATATCAAACACTTACCTTTTAACCATGGATGGATTGTACAGATAGATCTTCATAAAATGACTTTCCTTTTCATGGTATCCATAGAAGGGGCTACATAAAAACACAGAATGCACTCTTAGAAGGTAATAGAATTCAAGACTAAATCACCAGTTCCAATCCTCTGTAACTGAATTTATAGGCTGTTCCAAATTAAACGTGTACAAATATAATCATACAGTGATGTCCTAACCAGGTAGTCACAAAAGCAGCATGAAACTTGATATGCAATCTAATGTCCCATTTAGACAGGACGACGGTCAGCTACACGTCTGTACGAGCGAGGATGTCACCGCTAAGGTCGTTGGCACTCGTGCAGAATATTTAGACAGGCAGACTTCCCCGCTGGATCACGGGCTTCTTGCTCAGCGCTTCACCTTCTATGTGAGCATTTACACGGAATAAGAAGCCCACGATGCAGCAATGTTTTTTATGCTGGGTAAAAGTCAGCGATAATGAAAAGTGAACTAATAATAAACATTTTTTTTTAATTAACACTGAACGATTATAAACAATCACAGAAAATGGCAGTTACTTACTGACTAAGGAGTGCCTATAGATGCATCCTCCTCTCACCATGCAGGTAGCCCAGGGTGGCAGTACCAATGTGGTTCTCTGATGGAAATGCAGGGTAACCCGCTGAATTATTATGGCATCATTAATAGGTTGCTGGTCTGCATGGTGAACTACATATATCAGAATGGTCTGGCACCCTGTATCCACTATGTGTGGGAGTATACACCAAGCACCCACCCCCCTCATTATCAGGAGGCAGTGTGAGTGGCTGTTTTATCAGTGCCCTGCACAGGTGTTATTGGCTCCTCCATTTGGTAGTCAGCTACCTGCATGGTGAGAGGAGGATGCATCTATATGCATTCCTCAGACAGTAAATAACGGCCATTTTCTGTGATTGTTTTTAATTCTTGATTTCCCCTTCTGTGATGCACACTGAATGATTATCGCTCAATTTTGTTGGTTTGCATTGATTTTGAGCAATAATCGTCCCGTGTAAAAAGCCCTTAAAGGGGTTCTGACGCAAATAATGTTTTTATGCTTTACCAGCCATTGTTCCCTGGTCTGCCCAATGGACACAGGGAACCCACGATTTTTGGCATGCTAAAGCATAAAAACCTAATGCTTACCTTTTTGTTCTGTTGTTATGCAGCGGGCTCATCTCCCAGCAGGCTTTCAGCTTCCTCCGACGAGCCAGGACGGGCCGCCCCCCTCCGGGATTGCACGCAGGCGACAGGTGCCCTCTGACAGGAGCCAGGATGGGCCGCCTCTCCACTGCGCACGTGCAGAACTTGGAGTTCAGCCAGGACAAACGGGCCGCCGACAGCAAGCACTGCTTGTGACGTAGCGCCTGTCCGTTCACCTCAGAAGTGGCTGAAGGACGGAGCAGAGCAGTAAGCGGTCATTTTGAACGCTCCAGCTCTGCTTCAAGAAGCTGCAGAAGAAGATGCCCGATGGAGGGGACATGCCTGGCGATCGGTCCTGGCCAGGCAAGGTGAGTAAATTTTTTTTTTTCATGTCAGAACCCCTTTTAAGGCTGATGTCACAGTAAAAAGAGGCATCCAAAACGAGAGATGCAGATCAGTAGGGAATTATGAAACACACTACAAACTGAATATTCATTGGCTTTTTTTCTCACTTTTGGTGAGCTTTTTTTTTTGTTTGTTGGTTGCCTTTTTGATCCATGCTGTTTTATCAAAATTACAGCATGCTCTGTGGCATGGTTTTCTGCCATTTTCCCATAAGCTTCTGTACAGAAAAAAAAACAAAAACAAAATACACACCACATAAGGTTTGACCCAAAAATGTCAAATAAAAGCATTTAATTTATGGCATCTTTTTTAGAATATAGAATAAGTGTCAAAAAGACTGTGTGGCTGTACTCAACAATATAAAGAAATCTAGATTTTGTAGTGTAATAATAAAGTGCGTGTTGACAACGGTCAGCCTACAGGAAAAGACTAACACAATTGTGTTTACATGCAATACAATTTTTATGCAGGTGGACAATAGAAAAAGGGAAGATCTAGCTGAATATATGTACGCAGTCTTAACTAGTTGAGACCTCCTTTATAGCGATTGAGTTGCGACAACTTTTTGTGCAGCCGTAGCTTTAAACAAAACTTAAAATGTATCATTTTAATCCGAAAAACATAAAGCCTAATTTTACCTGAACAGTCACTATGACTGACCACTACCGTGCCTTGGGCTGCCTGTCCATGGGCGCTTTTGCACTGTGTTCTCTGCAGCGATAATCCGGCCACGGAGAACGCAATGCACGGCAGCCCCAGTCTACGAGCGGAGGATCATAGAGATTCTCCACTCGCAGACGGCATATCGTAGCATGCTGCACATTGCGGCAATTCTCCGTGAAGATATATATGCTGGCTCCAGCAGCAGTGATTCACCGTGGGATATCGCAGTGCCCATAGACAGGCAACCTTCTGGCCCTTTTACACGGGCCGACAGTCTTTTAAGCAACTGCACAAGTGCTGACGTCACCGCTAAGAGTGTGTACACAAGAGGACAAGAGGTCAGAAACGCTATCTTTTCTCCTTAGGGCGAGCACCTAGACGGTGAGTGAGGAGACTCAAAAGGCCATTCATGCTCCTCTGGGTAATATGCAAATAAGGAAAATGGAATAATACCTCAACAGTGCCACCTATTAGAAGGCAGCATTCCTTTTAAGCCAAAGTCAGACTTTTTATACAAGCCTTGTAACAATGACTGGGAATTAAAAGCAAAGCCAGACTCCATGTACAGACAGTTGTTTCAGGGTATTTGCCCTTCATTAGTGTACAGTAGCAGCCTGGCTTTGCTAGTGAGAGGCAAGGGACGAGAAGGGGTGGGGGGGGGGGGGTCAGAAACTCTACGTTTTCTCCTCAGAGAGACACCTAGACGGTGAGTGAGGAGACTCAAATGGCCATTCATGCTCCTCTGAATAATATGCAAATAGGGAGATGGAGTAATACTTCCACACTGCCACCTATTGGAAGGCCCGTCCCGTCCCCACAGTGTACCTAAGCTTTCAGATGACTTTTCAGAATAAACAGTCATGTATGTGCAGGAGAAGTAACACTATTCCTTATATGGAACTGTAGCCTCCTCTTTTGGCATGCTTTCCCCTTTGTAGGCTCTATTTCTAATTTGGAGATACAGGGCAACCCACTGCTATATCAGTGAGTTGATATCCTGTATGGTGGGCCACATCCACCTTTGGCTGGCCTCTTTGGTATCGTTCACATCTGTAGGCTATGTTTATTTGCAGTCGCTCCTCCCCAATCTGGGCTGGGTTGAGTGGGTGAGTGCACATTAGTCTGCATTAAACAAGTAGCACCTCCATATAGTCTGGCTAACTGCATTTTATTAGGGTTTACGGCGATTGCGCCTGCCTTGTGGCAATTGCGCCAGCTCTGCAGCTATTGTGCCTGCTTTGCTGCCTATCTGGTATTTAATTTTTGGCTTTTTCAGTGAATATCTATTTCCAAATGTGAGCAAAAAGGTCTAGGGGGAGCAGGAGACAAATAGCAACAGCAAGGACATAAAAGGTATGCTAACACATAGAAAGGCCAAAATTCTGCTTTGGGGTTTTTTTGTGCCCCCCCAAAAAACACAACATGTTACAGCACTGCTACACAGAGGAGATGGTGGAAACCAAGGTGAGAGTAGAACAAATTTCATCCACATGTTATGGAACTTTTCGGCACAAAAACTGACAAGTCAGTTTCCTTTGCGTTTTTTACTGTAGAATTCTCACCTTAGACATGTGAATTTTGCTGCAGATTTTTAAAGGGGTGTTCCGCGTTTTTATTATTGATGACTTATCCCCAGGATAGTTGATAGTCAGGATTCCCACCAATCAGCTGATCCTCTGGCCCACTGCTAGTGCAGAGAGGCTGAATGTAATCGTGGTTAGGCCAGAAGTGTAATAGACTGCTTTGCTCCCACTGAAATCAAAATCGTCAGAGCTGAAAGCGTAATACCAGGCATCACTCCCATTGATTTCAATGGGAGTAAAGCTGTCTATTATACTTCCAGCCTTGACCACCAATGAGATCGTCCAGCTGTGCTGCACTGAAAGCGGGTTGGAGGATCAGCAGAGATCTTGAGATCTCTGGCAATCAACTATTACTGACCCAACATAAGAATAAGTCATTAACAGTCAAAGCCCAGAATATCCTTTTAATGAAAGTCGTGACTAGTACGAGCAGACCCTCCCCCATGCAGACTTACAACTGGAGGTTAATTTTTATCAAGGAAACCGGTCATTTCAAATATGGAGGTCCTCTTGACAGGTTGTTCTATTGTGTTGCAGACGGATTCTGTTCTGGGACACCGTTCAGAGCAGGCTTTGGTTATGGGAGCATTATGGAAAGTGGACTCTGGCTATGGGGGATCCATGGCTGCTCTGCAGTGACCAACTATCTGCGGTGAGCAGGACTTGGTCTGTACAGACTTTCAGTAAATCACACTTGTTTGCTCAATTCGAAATCCACTTATAAGCCCTAATATCTTCTTGGCATGCAGCTCAGTAATATAAACCCTTAAGTGGCCCCAAACCAAAAGTTTCCCTGTAATTGTATAGAGAATACTTTATCCTGATAGGAAGAGGTCAGCACTCTTCCACATGCTCAGCAGATGCCGCCCGTCTCATCAGAAGACAAAGCAAAACATAACCATGACATGTCCTACACAAATTCCCACTTCTGGAACATCACAAACGGCTGTACGCTCTGAAATAAATGCATACTACATCATGCTTCTACATAGAGCTTAAGTGCATGAAAGTATACTCACACTCCAGAAACCAGGGTGATCTTGAACACGTGTTGAACGTTGGCGGACGGATTGCCTAAGGCCACATTAAGTGCCCGGTCAATGCTAAATGCCACCTGCCTGAGATAACGATCTGGATCCTTCTGGCCATAACCATCATATGGCACATACAGGTAGGGAAAGATACCATGAAGATGCAAGCACGTCTTCTGACCTAAAAATAATAGAAAAACACACAAATGTCAATTATTACTATGAGACATGCAATGTATTGTAAAACGTAAACCATGGGAGAATATCGTGTTAATTATATAACCTATTACCCAGAATGCACTTCAACCTCGAGGTCAGGTAAGGACATTACATCTCAGCATTTCTGACGGGAATCCGCAGACGATACACCACCTGCCTGACTCTTTCTTTCATGCTCTCCTTATTGAAATAGCAAGACTACTTGCTTCAAACAGTCACGGCTGATAGCTGTTGGCCTAATGACTGTTAGCGTGTGTAAGTAGAGACAAGGGAAAATTCTCAAAAAACATCCTTTGGTGACAATGGATCTGCCTAAAGCAGGTGAGAATGGAGCCTAGAACGACTGGATTATAACCTCAAGGCAATTGGGTCACGTCTTAGGAGAACCCAGAAGAAGAAAAAAAAAAAAGTTCACCCTTTATAATCTGGACCCCACGTCAAACACAAGGTCCATGGGCAGAATCTGGGCAGCATCACTACAGGCATTACACACACCCAGCCTGCAGCTCTGGCCCAGTGGCAGAAGAGCAGAGTCTGTGACTGCTGACCTCTTCCCTCACTGTGTGCGCCTTCCTGTAGGCCTCCCTCACACAGGGCATTTGCAAAACGCTGCCTTTTCAGCCCAGCTTAAAACAGTGCCCATTCATTTCAATGGGAGACTCAGCTGAAAATGCCCAAAGATAAAACATGCAGCGCTTTCAAAACGCAGCACTTTTCAAAGCAGCGTTTTCAGCCCTGTGTGAGCAGCCCCATTGAAATGAATGGGAGCCTTGTACTGCGTTTAGCACAGGGCTGAAAAGGCTGCTGAAAACGCCCTGTGTGAGGGAGGCCGTACACAGCACAGACGCTGAGGGGAGAGGTCAGCAGTCACAGACTCAGCAGTGGCTGCCACCCCCACCAGACCAGGGTTGCAGGAGGGATGAGTGGGAGTGCCTGTAGCGATGCTGTCCAGCAAGAGGCCAATAGTGGGTTTGTTATTATTACTGGGGCCAATATAGGGAGCACATACTACTGGGGCAAATATAGGGGGCACTATTGCTACTGGAGCCACAATTGGGGACATTATTACTACTGTGGCCACCAATATAGGGGACATTTATAGGGGCCACTGTGGGAGTCACTATTACTACTGGCCTCCTCCCATTGCTCTCGCGGAAGCAAGTAGGAAACGTCAGGGGAGGAGGATCCCGGCTGCACACTGAGTCAGTGTGGCCGGGATGCATATTAACTTTTTCTTCCCCACTTCTGCCCGAATCAGCAATTCCAGCAACCTGATTGGTTGTTTGGTGAATCAGTCAACCCATACAACCAATCAAGTTGCTGGAATTGCTGATTAGAGCAAAAGTGGGGGAAGAAAAAGTTAATATGCGGCAGGGATCAGTGCACATAGCAGCGCTGCTTAGTGAATGCCGGCAGGAGTGCCGCGGCCCCTGCTGGTATTCACTAACGTGGTGAGCGGCCGACGGCCACGTAAGCCAGCAGGGAGGGCTCTGCGTGCCACCTCTGGCACGCGTGCCATAGGTTCGCCACCACTGCCCTATTACTACCATAGCCAGTATGGGAGTCACTATTACCGTATAGTCTTACACTTACAACTGGCCCTTTGAAGGCAACCATAAAGGCTGATGCGGCCCTTGGTGAAAAGGAGTTTGAAACCCCTGATCTAGAGTACAATGTTTCCTCTGAAAATAAAATAAAGTCTTACTTTCAGGGTGTGTCATACTCACCTAGAAGCCAGTGTTCAGGTTCCCCTACCAGTGACAGGACATTTCTTCCTGGTAGCGGGGCTTAAATACCCAGCCTCTAGCAAGTGATTGCTCTGATTGGTTCATCGTCAGCCAATCAGAGACGGCGCTTGATTAACCAATCACAGCCATTCACTGAATTACATCAATGAATTGCTGTGACTGGTTAATCGAGCGCTGATGTGGCGCTCACTGAATCAATTAAAGCAATTGCTTGCTGGAGGTGGGGTATTCAATCCCTGCTACCAGGAAGAAATGCTCTGTCACTGCCGAGGACTAAACGGAGTCCCAGCGCAAGGGACACGAACGCCAGCTACTAGTAAGTATTGTTTTTTTCCCCTGTAGTGTAGCCAGGGCTTATTTTACGTGGAGGGCTAGGGCTTATATTTCAAGACCCCCTCTTGCCCATGAAAATCAAGGTATGGCTTATTATCGGGATAGGTCTTATTTTCTGGAAAACACAGTACTGCATTTGTACAGTGTGCAGTCTGACATTCTGTGTCTCCCAAAAAGGCAATAATGAGTTTTGCAGTATTTACATATATGCACATGAAGGCTGCATGGCATGACAACTGATTAAAACTGCTATCATCAATAATTTGCATGACGACTGTGCACTCTCCAGGCCTCTTGAGATGGCTTAAAACAAAATACAAAAATATATAATGTCAGATTACTTTGAGCACCATTTTTTGCAAACCTTTGGGAAGGCATTGTGGTCTGCAAGCACTGTAATTATTCTGACCTCAGCCGTAGGGGGCACACCATTAGTAAAAAAAAGCCTTTCAACAGAAGAGCAAAATGGCATTTTCTTAATGTACATGTTCCCAGCACTTCTCATATATGGTAAGTACAGCTGTATAGTGACAAGGTGCGCCATCAGCCAGAATCATTTAGTTTCTAATGTTGAAGAGGAATTTGTCAGAAACAAAACAAAGAGAAATGAGCAGCAGCTCTATGAACAGCGGGTCTCTACAAATCCCACACCTATTTGTTAAAACATTAAAGAAATCCACGGCTTCCCACATAATGGGATATTTACAGCCTCCAATAAGCAGGAGTGTAGACAGGAGGTAAGCTACCATGAGCCTACTTTATTTGTAAGTCACTAATTAAATTGACTGTGCTAAGAAAGCTGCATATATTTCATTGTGGTGTAAGCCATGTCAGTCTCTAATGTTAAATTGGGTCTCATCACACAGTCTACCCAAACGGAGCACATTCATCGTCACATCCCCCTGATCACCAGACATATGGCTTGACATGGGAATTTGGAATTTCCTCTGCATATAAAGTCAGGAGCGGTAATGTTTTCCCTTGTGGAGAGGACCAAGAGGGTATAGGGCAGTGATGGCGAACCTTTTAGAGACCGAGTGCCCAAATTGCAATCTAAAACCCACTTATTTATCACAAAGTGCCAACACGTCAGGGGGCGGGGCTTATCACGACGTATGATTGTACCCCCGTCGTTCTAAAAAGGACAGTGCCGCTTCAGAATAGACAGCGTGCAGATTTTGACTGCTTTTTGGATGCAGAAATACTGCAGAATGTCCTCAGCGGAAATTTCTGTGGAAAATTCTGCAGCATTTCCGCATCCAAAAAGTAGTCAAAATCTGCACGCTGTCTATTTTGAAACAGCCCTGCCCATTTCCGCCACATGTAAACATACCCCAGCGGTAATAGTGACCGCCCACAGCGGTAATAGTGACCCCCACCACACAGCAGCCCCAGCGGTAATAGTGACACCTCCCCCAGCAGCCCCAGCGGTAATAGTGACACCTCCCCCAGCAGCCCCAGCGGTAATAGTGACACCTCCCCCAGCAGCCCCAGCGGTAATAGTGACACCCCCCCCCAGCAGTAATAGTGACACCCCCCCCCAGCAGCCCCAGCGGTAATAGGGTAATAGTGACACCCCCCCCCCCAGCAGCCCCAGCGGTAATAGGGTAATAGTGACACCCCCCCCCCCCCAGCAGCCCCAGCGGTAATAGTGACACCCCCCCCCCCAGCAGCCCCAGCGGTAATAGTGACACCCCCCCCCCCCAGCAGCCCCAGCGGTAATAGTGACACCCCCCCCCCCCAGCAGCCCCAGCGGTAATAGTGACACCCCCCCCCAGCAGCCCCAGCGGTAATAGTGACACCCCCCCCCCCCCCAGCAGCCCCAGCGGTAATAGTGACACCCCCCCCCCCAGCAGCCCCAGCGGTAATAGTGACACCCCCCCCCCCCAGCAGCCCCAGCGGTAATAGTGACACCCCCCCCCCAGCAGCCCCAGCGGTAATAGTGACCCCCCCCCCCCAGCAGCCCCAGCGGTAATAGTGACACCCCCCCCCCCAGCAGCCCCAGCGGTAATAGTGACACCCCCCCCCCCCAGCAGCCCCAGCGGTAATAGTGACACCCCCCCCCCCCCAGCAGCCCCAGCGGTAATAGTGACACCCCCCCCCAGCAGCCCCAGCGGTAATAGTGACACCCCCCCCAGCAGCCCCAGCGGTAATAGTGACACCCCCCCCCAGCAGCCCCAGCGGTAATAGTGACACCCCCCCAGCAGCCCCAGCGATAATAGTGACACCCCCCCAGCAGCCCCAGCGGTAATAGTGACCCCCACCCCACAGCGGCCCCAGCGGTAATAGTGACCCCCACCCCACAGCGGCCCCAGCGGTAATAGTGACCCCCACCCCACAGCGGCCCCAGCGGTAATAGTGACCCCCACCCCACAGCGGCCCCAGCGGTAATAGTGACTCCCCCAGAGCGATAATAGTGACCCCCACCACACAGCAGCCCTAGCGGTATTAGTGACCCCCACCCCCAGCAGTAATAGTGACACCCCCCAGCACCCCCAGCGATAATAGTGACCCCCACCCAGCAGTAATAGTGACCCCCACGCTGCAGCAATAATAGTGACCCCCACATCACAGCCGCCCCAGCGGTGATAGTGACCCCCACATCACAGCCGCCCCAGGGGTGATAGTGTCCCCCACCCCACAGCGATAATAGTGACCCCCCAGCAGCCCCCAGTGCATTAGGGATACCGCCCAGCGGCCCCCAGTGCATTAGGGACACCCCCCCAGTGGCCCCCAGTGCATTAGGAACACCCCCCCAGTGGCCCCCAGTGCATTAGGGACACCCCCCCAGTGGCCCCCAGTGCATTAGGGACACCCCCCAGGGGCCCCCAGTGCATTAGGGACACCCCCCAGCGCCCCCCAGTGCATTAGGGACACCCCCCAGCGCATTAGGGACACCCCCCAGCAGCCCCCCAGTGCACTAGGGACACCCCCCAGCAGCCCCCCAGTGCACTAGTGACACCCCCTCAGTAGCCCCCAGTGCAGTAGTGACACCCCCTCAGTGGCCCTCCAGTGCAGTAGTGACACCCCCCCCCCAGCGGCCCCCCAGTGCAGTAGTGACACCCCCCCCCAGCGGCCCCCTAGTGCAGTAGTGACACCCCCCCCCAGCGGCCCCCTAGTGCAGTAGTGACACCCCCCACCAGCGGCCCCCTAGTGCAGTAGTGACACCCTCCCAGCGGCCCCCCAGTGCAGTAGTGACACCCCCCAGCGGCCCCCAGTGCAGTAGTGACACCCCACAGCGGCCCCCAATGCAGTAGTGACACCCCACAGCGGCCCCCAGTGCAGTAGTGACACCCCACAGTGCCCCTCCCGAGACCCACATACTTACCACCTCCTCCTCCTCCTGGAAGCTCAGCTCCTGTTCTGGTCAGCGATGGTCCCGGCATGCATATTAACTTCTTCTTACCCACTTCTGCCTCAATAGGTAATTCCCAGCAACCTGATTCGTTGTTTGGTGAATCCGCCAACCCAAACAACCAATCAGGTTGCTGGGAATTGCTGATTGCTGCAGAAGTGGGGAAGAAAGTGTTAATATGCTCCAAGCACACACTCTGACACACACGCTGCTGGACGCCTCCCCCTCCCGGCGGAACCAAGTGGTAGGAGACGTCGGGGCAGGGGGAAGAGGGATTCCAGCTGCACACTGAAGTGTGTGCCGGGATCAGCGTGGCTAGCAGTGCCGTTTGTGAATGCCGGCAGGGGAGCCGCGGCCCCTGCTGGTATTCACAAGTGGTGAGCGGCCGATGGGGCGCGTGCCAGTAGGGAGGGCTCTGCGTGCCGCCTCTGGCACGCGTGCCATAGGTTCGCCACCACTGGTATAGGGAGTCTTACAGGCCATGCAATGCTTCCTGGGAAAAAGCAATACAAGTGAGTGATGGAATAAATCCTTCACAACGCCACCTACTAGAACAGTGATTGGCAACCTTTTGAGCTCTTGGTGTCAAAATTCATCAAAAAAACAAGCATAACTCGGGTGGTGTGTCACTTCAAGAAAAAAAACAAAGTCGCGATTAGAGATGAGCGAACGTGCTCGGCCACGCCCCTTTTTCGCCCGAATACCGCGATTTCCGAGTACTTCCGTACTCGGGCGAAAAAATTCGGGGGGCGCCGTGGCGGCACGGGGGGGTAGCAGTGGGGAGTGGGGGGGGGAGAGGGCTCCCCCCTGTTCCCCACTGCTACCCCCCGCACCGCCACGCTTCTCCCCGCCCCCCGGCGCCCCCCGAAACTTTTCACCCGAGTACTGAAGTACTCGAAAATGGCGGTACTCGGGCGAGTAATTACTCGAAACGAGTACGTTCGCTCATCTCTAGTCGCGATATATAAGAAATCCAAAACACGCATAGCACAGGCCCTCACCTCTCGCTGCCTCCCCCGCACTTATCTCAGTAATGATGAGCCCCCAGCGGTCATAGTGCCCCCCACAGCAACCCCCAGCAGCGACAGCGCCCCCCCCCCCCCCCACACACACACACAGGGGCCCCCCCAGCAGTAACTGCCCCCTCACAGCGGCCCCCAGCAGTAACTGCCCCCTCACAGCGGCCCCCAGCAGCGACAGCGGCCCCCCTCGCTGCCTCCCCCTCACTTATCTCAGTAATGATGAGCCCCCAGCAGTATCTGCCCCCCCCCCCCACAGTGGCCCCCAGCAGCGACAGCGCCCCTCTCGCTGCCTCCCCCTCACTTATCTTACTAATGATGAGCCCCCAGCAGTATCTGCCCCCCCACAGCGGCCCCCAGCAGCGACCGCGCCCCTCTCGCTGCCTCCCACTTATCTCAGTAATGATGAGCCCCCAGCGGTCACAGTACCCCCCACAGCAGCTCCCAGCAGCGACAGCGCCCCCCCTACAGCGGCCCCCAGCAGCGCCAGCGCCCCCCCCCCCCCATACACACACACACAGCGGCTTCCAGCAGCAACAGCGCCCCTCTCGCTGCTCCCCCTCACTTATCTCAATAATGATGAGCCCCCAGCAGTAACTGCCCCCCCACAGCGGCCACCGGCAGCGACAGCGCCCCCCACAGCAGCTCCCAGCAGCGACAGCGACCCCAGCAGCGACAGTGCCCCCCACAGCAGCCACCGGCAGCGCCCCCCACAGCAGCTCCCAGCAGCGACAGCGACCCCAGCAGCGACAGTGCCCCCCACAGCGGCCCCCAGCAGTGACAGTGCCCCCCACAGCAACAGTGCCCCCCACAGCGGCCCCCAGCAGTGACAGTGCCCCCCCCCCCCCACAGTGGCCCCCCTACAGCAGCCCCCAGCAGTGACAGCGCCCCCCACAGCATCCCCCTCACTTATCTCAGTAATGATGAGCCCCCAGCGGTCACGGTGCCCCCTACAGCGGCCCCCCCCAGCAGAGACGACGACCCCCCCAGCGACCCCCCCCCAGCAGAGACGACGACCCCCCCAGCGGCCCCCCCCCCCGGCAGAGACGACGACCCCCCCAGCGCGCCCCCCCCCCCGGCAGAGACGACAACCCCCCACAGCGGCCCCCCCCCCCTGGCAGAGACGACGACCCCCCCACAGCGGCCCCCCCCCCCCCCGGGAGAGACGACGACCCCCCACAGCGGGCCCCCCGGCAGAGACGACGACCCCCCACAGCGGGCCCCCCGGCAGAGACGACGACCCCCACAGCGGCCCCCCTGGCAGAGACGACGACCCCCACAGCGGCCCCCCGGCAGTGGCAGTGCACCAAAGACCCATGTACTTACCTCCTAGAAGCTCTGCTCCTCCTGTGCCTGGCGCGCCGCTAGCAGAGATGATCCTGGTGCACACTGTGACGTCAGTGTGCTGTAGGACGCCTAGTCCCCCAGACGCTTTCACGGAACCAACAGGTAGGAGACGTTGTGGGACGGGGGGGGGGGGGGGCTCCGGGATCAGCGCTGGTAGTAGTGCTGGTTAGTGAATACCAGCAGGGGAGCCACGGCCCCTGCGAGTATTCACTAATGGAGTGAGCGGCTGTGTCATAGGTTCGCCATCACGGTACTAGAAAGTAACTACACTATGGGTCAATATCTAACCTTTTAAGAGGCCTTGTAACATGGCTAAGACTGTAAGCCAAACCAGAGCACCCATATACATACAGCTGTTTTGGGGTTCTTGCACCTTATCCGTGCAAAGTAAGGTTCTGGTTGGAAAGGTGAAAGGCCATCAACGCGAGTCCAGAGGGTGTAATGTTCTCCTTGTGGGGAGCACCACATGGGTGTTATTATAGGTCATGCAGCTGTATGTACATGGGTACTCTGGTTTGGTTTACATCCCTAGTCACGTTACAAGGCCTATTGACTAAGAGGGTAGCTGCCTTCCAACACGAGAAATGGCGCTGTGCAGACATTATTCCATCACTCATTTTATAGCTCTGGATGTAGAACTCACGGGGTTGCCCGGAGTCAGTGTCTAGCAGTTTGCCCAAATGCCAATCAGCTCACCTTAAAAGGTTCCCTGACATTTTAGTTGGCGTATGAGACTCCCCACTTGCAAGTTTATTTCTAATGGAGGAAAAAAAAGTAAGAAGATTCTCTGGACATTTTCCAATCCCGAAAGTGACTCCAGGTGTACGAGTCAAAGGTCTATCAAATAACTCCTTTCTGTCAGCCGTGTGGAGCATAAACCCTGAGCAACATCTGGATCTCTGCTCAAGTGTCTACTCCTGGGATGGCAGAAGCATTCCACATTTCAACATAGCATTAGAGAAAGGCCTCTCTACAAACGCATACATTTTATGCTAGAAGATGGCGTTTAGATAACTAGCATGCTCATACGCAAATGCTGTGAATTTTACCCTTTGCAATACACAGAGTGAAGTCCATGGCCAAATGTCCATGTGCATCAGCTGTGGTGTTATCTGTGGCAGGAAAAGTCTACAGGAGAAATGTATTAAACGGTCTTGGAGTCAGGTAGGAACTTTCAAATGTTGATCCAGGGAACATTCTGCCGCCATTATGGAGTCGGGGAGGAACCTTTTCTCTTTTTTTTTTTTGCCTTCCTCTGGATCAACAAGGGGGCGGGGGACACTTTATGGACATTTGACTTTTTCAGCCTTGCATACTATGCTACTATATTGATTCATCTGAATGGCCACCAAGTAATACTACATGGATGATTCAAGTTGCCAAAGCAGTAGTCACTTGTACAGTGCAGCTCTCTCCCAGCTCATAGATGGAGGTCCCGTGCTAGGGAACCACCTCCCCAGCTCAGATCTCTATATGCCGTAGTGGAACACATGAACATGAATGGCCTTCAAGAGATAACCCCTCTAAAACTATTTTAGTGTTCTGGCTAGAATAGCTTTGGCAGACATTAAAGGGAACCCGTCTGCAGAAAATAGGCATATAGCCCGGCCCTACAGTGTGAATCAGCTTAGCAACAAGGTAACATACATGTTTTAAGCAGAACTGAGCGATTTGCCAAATCACTCAGTTCTGCTTTAAACATGTAGGTTACCCTGCTGCTAAGCCGATTCATACTGTGGGACCGGGTTATATGCCTATTTTCTGCAGACAGTTTCTCTTAAAAACCCATAAACTAGACTTTAGGAAGCTGTCAGCCACAGTGTTTTGTAAAACAATATTTTCAGATAATTCATAAATACACCATATAGAATTATACATGTTCCAATGAATATATAGATTCTAGCAACAACATATGCATTTCTCTTATAAGAGCAGACAAAACCAAGGAAGCATGCACAATAACCAAGAGCCTAAGGGAAGACAGCATTGTGTGCCAACAGTATAAAAATACATCTGCAATCATCTGGTACAGCTACATTACCACAGGAGATATCATTGTAATTGCCGTGTCTAGTCATTCTTCTCTGAAGACCATAGAAATGAATAAAGCAGTAGTACTCGATATGGTATACAATCCTTCATCTGCTAATGGAGCGGCATCATTAATATATGCAATGTACTTTGCTGTTGTCAGCATGATATTAGCTATGGGAGCTTGATGCAAGATGCATGCGATATTGCAATGACTATCTGCCTTTATTATCTATTATCTTCACCAGTTGTGACAAGTTCAAATGATATGCTACACTGCCAAAAGTAAGTGGGCACCTGACCCTCACATCTATAGCAGCTTGTTGGAAATCCCATTCCAAAACCATAGGTGGGGTTATGGACATGTGTCTGGCAATTGCAACAAATGATTTTTCATCTCCGCATTTCAAAAACCATAACCGTAAAATCTTTCTCGTCTCGTCATTAGGGGGACACAGCAAAGACCATGGAATATAGCTAGTGCCACTAGGAGGCGACACTAAGCACAAAAGTGTTAGCTCCGCCCGCTGGCTATATCCCTCCCTGCCAACACCCAGCTAATCAGTTTGTATGCCAGCAGTAGGAGCAGCCATGCAGGAATGGAAAAAACAACAAGTGTTAGAACCTTTGTGTCATATTTCTAACTGTAATGAAAGCACAGCACCATGTGAAACTTACAGAACCAGGGTCCTGGTCAGGACAAAAAAATGGTGTCATAAATAAGGGGTGGGTGCTGTGTCCCCCAATGACGAGACAGGAAAGATTTTACGGGAGTAAAAAAAATCCTCTTTTCTCGCTCGTGTCATTGGTGGACACAGCAAAGACCTTGGGACGTTCAAAAGCAGTCCCCGAGGGAGGGAAAAAGGAAAATCCCCAACACACACGGTCAGTTTACAGCCTTCTGTAACCTTCTGCCTAGCAGAGAGTCAGCTGACGCAAAAAGTGTGAATTTGGTAGAATTTAGAGAAAGTGTGTAGGGTCGACCAGGAGCCACTCTACACCCTTGCGAGGCGGAGGCACTATTGCCGACCGCCCATGAGACTCATAACGTCCTGGCAGAGTGTGTTGTCACCCGAAAATGGCGGTGTCTTACCCATAGCCCGGGAGGCCTCAACCAGCACCGAGCGGATTCAGCGCGAGATGACAACTTGGACACTCCGGTATCACGAATAGAGAATCAGGGCGTCGGAATGACGAAGTTTGTTCCATATAGATCTTCAGAGCTCGCACTAGGTCTAAAGAGTGCAGAGCCTGTCAACTTGGGTGGACTGCCACCAGACAGAGCAATGGCAGCACATGCTCATTGATATGGAAAGACAACACCACGTTGGAGAGGAAAGAAGGAACCAGATGCAATACAACCTCATCCTGGTGGAACCCTGTAAAAGGTGGCTTCGTCGTGACCTCGGAGACCCATCGTTGGGACGCAACCGCCACCAGTAAGGCTACCTTCCAGGATTATAACTGCCATGGTACCCTTGCTAATGGTTCGAACGGATGATCCTGTAGGGCGTCCAAGACTAGATTCAAATCCCAAGGTGGTATCGGGGAGTGAAACGGGGTTGCAGCAGGAAAGTGCGCACAGCTGACCTGGATGCCATGGGGCACTGAAAAAGAACAGACAAGACGGCAATCTGTCCCTTGAGGGAACTGAGGCTGAGCCCCATCTCCAGCCCATCCTGGCACCAAAGGACGAGCTGTCGATGAGGACGGCTTCTTAGCCTTAAACATCGTTTGGATGACCGAGTCCGAAAAAACTAGATTTTGTAAAGAACTTACCTAAAATCTCTTTCTCGCCCATATCATTGGGGCGCACGGCTTCGACCTTGAGACATTCAAGAGCAGTACCCAAGGGGTAGGAATACATAAGCAGCCGCATGTAAAGAAGCGACATCAGCTCCAACTGCAAATAGGTGTCTAGACATCCCGCATGCTTAGAGAGAGCAAAAAGGGGTCCGAGAACCAGCCGACCACCGAGAAAAAAGGGGAGCTCCCGATGAGGAGCTTCCACGAGGCACCCGTTCTAGAAATATTGCCGTAAAACAGCCTGAACATATGGTGTCCCTGCACTGCCGCAAAGCGGTGCCAGTGCGGGGAAACTCCCACAGAAAGACCAAGACTCCGCCAGTGTTGTCAGAATAAGGCACCCGTCTAGAAATTTTGGCTCCACCAATGTGGTCAGGAGCAACAGCGGAGACTCAGGGTGACCGAAGAACCTCCGCCCAATAGCGCATCCTGCTTAGCAGAGAGATGAGTACACCGGGCGAGCTGAACGTGACATCAGTACCATAAGAAAGAGGGAATGAAACCAAATAGCTGGGGCCCCTTGACAAGGGACCTAGTTGCCAGATGTGAGCCTTGCTGGTCCTTCCGCAAAATCCTCTAGAGTTGGGAAGACGAGTGCTAAGAACTGAAAACAGTATTAAGTGTATACCATCTCATAGTCTCCTGCTAGCAATCCTGCAGGGGGATCGCAGCACGCTACTAACTCCGTTTGATTAAATGCTTGGTCTCCCCAACGGTGCTCTTACCTGTGTAGGAAGGCTACGTGGAGAAATGCTGTAGGAGTGAAGTCGCAGACCGCTCTGACCTCAGAGTACTCCTAACGGCAGCAGCCCTGACATGCATAATAGGGGAGAATGCGAGGCCCGTTCAACTTGAGTGACCCACGTCCGCATTGACTGGCCTCCAAGAAAGCCACGGATGCTGGTTTGGTTCAGAGGCTGCCAGGAGAAGGACTGGACCCATATTGAATCAGCATGTCAGAGCTGATTGGAGGAGAGCTAGTAGATAGATCTACCGCCCCCAGCACTCTGTTGGAGGAGGCACCCTCCAGCCTACCACTATCCTGACTGGATGTCCCTCCCACACAGTGGTGTGAGTGTACATAGTATGTGGCTCCGGGAGGCCCCAGCCCGCGTCTACCCCTGTAAGTGAGGAAAGTGCTAAAGCTGCCTGCAAGGACTGTGCAGACGGGCCACCATAGGGAAGCTAGCTGTCAGGTACAGCTTCCCCATTCCGTAGTGTGGAAAGAAGCAATATGTCCGTGGACTTCTTGTGCCTAGTACTCCTTCCCTAAGGAAGGAACTACCGATGTCAGCAGGCCCGGAGTACTGCTGATAAACAGTCTGAATATGGCTGGATGTAATCTTGTACTGCATCGAGAGCGCACATGGCACGTGCTTATTGCCTGCAGTGATCGACACGGACATAGCGTCAAGGCTGCCAGCAGAGAACCGCAGGCAGCACCCCTCAGTGAGCTATCCGCTAGGCAAGGCTCACCTGGTCTGTCACAGGCCTGAGTGGCGATGAGTCCAGAGGCTCCCTGTGCGAATACTCCTTCCACATAAAGGGTACCACAGGTATCAGCATGGCCGGAGCCATGCTGCAATTAGTTTACAAGATGAGATCTCTTTCCGGCTGGATGCCTGTAGTGAGAGCGCACATAATATGTGGCTCTGGCCAGCTCCTGTCCACGTGTCATAGTGCACACGGACACCGCGCCAAGGCTGCCTGTAGGGAACTGCAGGAGGGGCAACCGGAGAGATACTGACAGGCAAGGCTCCACCCGGTGTGAAGCAGACCTGGGGAGCGAGGAGTACGGGGACTCCCTGTGAGAGTACGCCTGCCACATGAAGGATACTACAGGCATCAGCACGGCTGGAGACATGCTGCAATAAGTTTGCAAGACAAGATCTTCTCCGGCTGGATGCCTGTAGCGAGACTGCACATAATCCGTTGCTCTGGCCGGCTCCTGTCCACGTGTCGAGTACACGGACACTGCGCTAAAACTGCCTGCAGGGAACTGCAGGAGGGGCAACCGGAGAGGTACCAACAGGCAAGGCTCCACCCGGTGAGAGATGAGTCCAGGGACTTCCAGTGCGGGTACTCATTCCACATGAAGGGTAGCAGATCTCAGCAAGGCCTGAGCCATGCTGGCAACTAGATCGAACATTGTTGTCCATAAAACGAGATATTCTCCGGCCGGATGTAATCTCGTACTGTAGCGACAGCGCACATAGTATGTGGCTGTGGCCGGCCCCTGAACGCATGTCATCCTGGATACGGACACTGCGCTAAGAATCCCTGCAGGGAACTGCAGGAGGGGCAACAGGCGAGGCTCAACCCGTATTCTCTGTTGGATGCAAATATTGTCGTGTGGCGACAGCGCACTTGGTATGTGGCTCTGGCCGACGCCTGTCCGCGTGTCATCCTGGACTCAAGACAGTGCGGTACTGCTGGCTGCAGGAAACTGCAGGAGGGGCAATAGGGGCGCTACCGATAGGGTAGGCTCAACCCAGTCCAGAGCGGGCATAGAAGGTACCACAGGTCAACTTAACTCAAACACAGTTGTTCGCCACACGAGATAATCTGTAGCTCGGTGTAAATCTCGTACCGTGTGCAGGTACTCTTCCCCATGTGGAAGGAACCACAGGTCTCAGTAGGACCAGAATCACGCTAAGGTTCGCCCTTCTGAGTAGGGGTAGATTGGAGAGTAATACTATTACATCAACCTACAGGAGGAGGTGGAGCCATGGCGCCTAGGAATGGGGCACATAGCCATTGGTGAGAGGGGGAAAAAGACACAAATTGTTCAAACGCCATAGAACACGTGGCAGCCAATACCTACATGCCCATGGCGGTCCAACCAAGCCATGACCACATGCAGAACACACCTGGCTACTTAGAAACCGCCGTGCAGTGCTACTCCAACCAGACATTGTGACACAGTTCACACAGAACAGAGCCTGTGGAGAAAAGCAGCAGTGACCCTGCTTATAGCAGGACATAGTAGCAGAGACATTATGACAGAGTTCACACAGTACAGAATTGCACACGAGCAGAACTGACAAGGAGCACAGGCTTTGGGAATTGGCTGACTGCAGCACCACACCTGGCCAGCACATCAAGCACCTGTGAAGCTGAGCTGCCAAGGTGTGAGGGAGGGAGTGGAGGGAGGGAGTAGGGGGGGGGGGTGTTAATGAGAAAAAAAACAAAAACAGCAGCCCACTCCATTTTTTTTTAAATTTGTTACAAGGCCGCAAGTGTAGGCATATTGCACCCTCGTACCTAAACGCACAGGCGCGGGGGAGGATAGACCGGGAGGACCCCCAAGGACAGGTGTGCAGCGGGCCCTCCCTGACCAATCATGCCTACCGGAAGCATCCTGGGAGACTAATGTCGCACGATCCAGTCTACCCAGAATTGCGCCAGCAGCCTGGGTGAGGTCACACACCGCATGAGACAGGGAGCGGGCCCATTCTGGCTCAACCGCAGGTGAGGGCTGAATGGGGAAGGAGGGACTGTGCCTGAAGGTTGTCCAGGTGCCTGTTCTCAACCTGTCCGCATGGGAACTTCATATTACATCGAGAGCAAGCATAATATGTTACTCTGGCTGGTCCCTGCCCGGACTCCTGAGCTCTGGGGTCGGACATGGTGCTGGGAATTCACAGAAAAAAATCTGTTATACACGCTCAATGCCAATTATTCTCACTCCACATACAACAGCGGGGAAGCTGGTCCCCAAGTAGAGCTTACCCTTGGTCCAAATGTGGTCTGGGGAACCGCAGGGCCAGAAGCCTGAATACTATCCACTGCTGAACCTTAGTACATCTGCCAGGATGGAGCGGGAAGCGTCCAGCATGGGTAGAGGAAGGAGGGAGGAGGCTACACAGCCAGTGAACTAATCACCAGGCTGTGGCTCTGAAGTTTCAACCTGCGTTAACAGGTGAGTGCCGTTACACCGAACATAAGCAATGAGCTTTATGTGGACTACTCACAGTTTGTAGACTTTCCCTGCTACCTCCATGCTGGCCATAGCTTTAGGAGACTGAGCTATAATCCCACAGGAGAAGTTAATTAGGAATTCAAACCTGCCACCTTCCCTCATAGCCCTGAGGAGAGGGCGACTGGGGTACGGGAGAGGGAGGGGGGTGATATACTTACCTCTCGGACTCCTGGAGGATGGTGGCTCCCCAGCTCCAGCAGCCTTCCCCTAACATCGCCTACCACACACGTGGAGGGGATGTGGACCACCGGGAAGAATACAGGGGGGCTCTAGCTGGCGGGCCACATGCAGGAACCCTGGATGTGCCTACTTTTCTTCTGAGGGGGCCGGGCAGACATCAGTTGGAACAACTCCTGAACTGTTCGCCCTCCTTGGTTGGGTTAATGGGGAGAGACCTGCCTCCCAGTTAGCCCTGGCCCATCCAAGGGAAACATTCAGCCCTTACGGGTGAGACCGTCCTCCTCCTAAGCTAAAAACTGATTAGCTGGGTGTCGGCAGGGAGGGATATAGCCAGCGGGCGGAACTAACACTTTTGTGCTTAGTGTCGCCTCCTAGTGGCAGTAGCTATATCCCAAGGTCTTTGCTGTGTCCCCCAATGACACGAGCGAGAAATATTTATTTTTGGCACCTCCGCAGACCCATACATTTTTAAATTTTCCTGTAGATGGGACTGTGCAAAAGCTGTAGCTTTCATTGGTACCATTTTGGGGTACATATAACTTTGATCACTTTTTACTGCATTTTGGGGAGAAAACAGCATTTTGGTTTAATTTAATTTTTTTCCTTTTATGCCCAATATGGGACTTGAACATGTGATCTTCTGATTATTCATATAATATACACTGCACAGTGTATTACTATTACATGGCAACCGAGCGCACCACTCATCTCCATGATCACATCACAGGGGACTAAAAGGGAGCCCTTTCCCTCAATTAACCACTTAGATGCCAAAGTCAACACTTTAAAAACAGGCCCATAATATCATTAAAACTCTTATCTTGCAGTGTTTGCGTAGCCAACATGGTTGTCTGGTAACCAGACAACATTGCCCCTATTGCACCATGCTAAAATAGCAAAAAGAGCAGTACTTACTTGTCCTCCGTAGCGGGGGTCCAGTGCTGTAGCCCTGCCACCCTCCCACTGTTTGTTGAGGAAGAGGTCATTACCTGATCGCTGCAGCCAATCACAGGCTGCAGCATCACCGCCTGTTCTCCTGACAACTCCGCTCACATCCTGACGTATTATGATGCCAGGAGTTCAGATCGGTGACACTGCAGTGGTCAGGTGACATCTTCTTCCACAACAGCCAGCGAGAGGATGGCACATTGAACATGGCATCTGATCTCCATGCAGCATGCTATAGGAGGCGTGAAGATTCATATACAGTATGGTCTGGTGGCAAAAGATTCAGCAAATGGCCAGATTCACATGGCCGTATGCAAGTTGCATCAAAGAAACTCGGGCACAACTGACAGCACACAGACAACCACTTGTGTGCTGTCTGATCTCCACGGACCAAGCACACTGCATGTCTTATTCTCATCTAGGTAGAATACATGCAGCAATTATTTTTCACAAGGGTCATTGTGTACAGCCTCATAAGCAATAATTGGGCTGTGTGCCGTCCGTGTATTCCAAAATATTCTAAAACTGCAGCCATCTGAATTGACTCGAAGTTGTATTTTAGTCATTTAAATTGCTATGCATCCTATGCTTAGGAGTCCCGTGGGTGGTCCTATCAGTGATGGACAGCTCTATAGGACTTCGCTACAAGGACGGCTGCGCAAGTGAATGAACGGCTGAATGATCGCTGCTCACACACAACGCCGTTTGAACGAGCGATTATTTTTATACCTGCATAAAATAAGCAACAAATGAGAAGCAAGCAAATTCACATCCAAGTGTTGGCTGTGTTTACACTAAACTCCTATCATTCAAATTCACACCACCCAATTAAATTTCTTGAATGGTAATCGTTCCATGTAAAAGGGCCCTCATATTGAATCCCTTTTACAAATACACATATTAACCTACTCAGCTCCCCCTGCTCTATAACATGCTCGCCATAGATTAGACTGCATTTTCAACATGTCGAGTTCCCTTTAAATCCCGCACCTTTGGCTAAGCCACATCCCTCAACTGATTGGGGGGGGGGGGGGGGGTCAGCACTGGAGTTTGGGAAACACTGCTATATGTTCTAAAAGAACGCATAGACATTGTATAGAACCACTGGGTGGAATTTCCTCTATTTGCAAAAGCGAAGAACTACTGCAAAGAGCGGCCCCTGCTTTAGAGGGCTCAGTGCGATTCCACGGCTGACCAATCAGTTGGATAGGCCCCATGTGCACTGTGCAGCATTCTGGCCCAGCAGTGGCATTGCCTAGCAGGAATTACTATACCCACTGCGAGGTAAATTGTTCCTTACTATGTAAACCAGATGCCCAAAAAATGTTAAACCTTCGACATGGAGAAGAAAGTAAAAGCCATTTACGTAGGTCAATTGTTCTAAATCACTTGTTTTCAAAGATCAGTGAGACATTATTACCATCAGTGACACCATCGGTAAATCTAATATTCACAGACAGAATTACTGCCTAGCGCGAAGCTCCATTGAGCCATTATAAAGAAACAGTGCCACTCCGCGCTCCCACCCAACAAGCTGGATCCTTAGATGGAATTGTCCGCCATCCTCAGCAAGGACCTTGTACAACCACTGATGGCTTGTCAGTGGTTTAACAAGTTGTTCTGCGTAAGGAGACTTTCGAGTGATAGAAATGCACAGAACATGCCAGTAGCCCATTCTCTCTCCTCCACTGATTGTAATGCTCTGACCCTATAGTTTGAGGTTGAAGACAGCTTTGTATAATAAAAAAAAGACCACAAAGCAAGTACTCGAGGGGCCCCATGTGTTTGTTCTTGTTCCCACTGGGCACGGGCTTGCTTTCATTAGTAAAACTCCCAAGGCCATCTACTGCTTTATTTACAGCGCTCTTCTAGCCGGCTTGGCACCAAGCCTGAACATTTCCCACTATGGCCTGATCTGCCTGTCCGCCTTCACAACGCCAAATTATTAGAGCAGTGTCTGAGCTGGAGGTGAAGGGAAAGCATAAATTGTACAAGATCAGAAGTCTGTTTCTGAAGAATGTACTTGATGTGAAACACTGCGGCAGGACGCCACTTGTGGGAGCTCAGGGGTACACTAAACCCAATGGACACTTTAACAGTGTAAGTACCAAAGATAGAACATTCGTATAAGCTATAAGATTCCCCCTACACTTCATTGACTATTCTGCAAGACGTGCACATTACACTCTCCTGCCTAAAAGCTAGAAATGAACGGAAAACTGCTCAAAGACCTTATTGGTCTTTGAGTAATGAAAGTCTACGGCTCAGTCTCAGGATTCACACCAAACCTGGGATGGAGCCGGGGACATAATAGAAATCAATATGCGAATTCCCTAAGAGCATTTTCCACAAAAGTTGTAAACCGGTTTTCTAGAATACACCAGGTTCTCCTTCCCTCACAGACATGACATGGTGCAAAACGGCAGTAAATGAGCGGGTTTGTTTTTTTCCAATATTACGGTAGTTATTTACATTTTTTTTTCATTTTCAGAACTAGTATATTAACAAGTAGGAAACACGTGTCAATCCAATGTCGCATAACAGATATACATTATCTGGATTATGTTATAAAAAGAAATGAACAATTTGACGCATGATCCAATTAAAAAAATTTAAAAAAAGGACAACAGTAGCTAGGTAAAGAATTACCAGGTAAAAAGGATAATACAGTCATAGCTCCTAATAATTTCTGACTAAATAAAGTTAAAGATGTAAAAATCTACTAATATCTGCTTTCCAGATCAAATGAGATTTCAAGAGGTTGATAGGTCTGGTCGATAGTTTTCACTATTTTGGGGACATCGCCACATTTCCAATGTCTCAGTATGACTAAATTAGAGAACATGAGCACTTTACTTCCCAGAATTCAGTACTGTTGTAGGACTACTGCTGCACTGATGTTCAATAATGCCAGAGCTGGCAATATTTGGACTGTACGACCAACCAAAGACAACAACCCAAACACAGAGTCCCAGTATTGTTGGAGGAAAGGGCCGTTCCCGATCATATGTAGTAGTGTTCCCCCGTTGCCACAATTCCTACAGCAGTCAGCTAAGCAACTAGGGTACTCTTGAGCTAAACATACCAGTGTAGAATACCGTCAGAGTGGAATCTTCATTAAGGTCTCCACAGGTGTGCTACATTTAATGGCTTTGTGGGTCAGAGATGGAGCTTGCTTCCATTCGCTAAATTTTTGGCCCAACTCTTTTTCCCGCTCTTAACAGATATGTTTATTGAAAGTTAGCACATGCAATGAAATGCATATATTTATAAACCCTTGCATTTGAATTTTGAGACTACTGGGTTACCCCTGAATATTAAAAAGTTTATTATGCACAGTCTCTTGGAGTCAAAGAATATTGAGATTGTAGTTGTTCGAGTGGGATAAGAGAGTTTTCCAGTGATAAATGCACAAGTTGGAGATACCAATTGAGATCACTTTTGATATATTTAGGTATGGGATAGCATATTGGAGCAAATGCAAAGAGATGTAATCCTGTGGAAGTGCACCCTGGGGTTTCGCATAATCATGAATTTTCCCCCATATTTGAAGATTTATGTCAAAGAAAGGTGGAGGGGTAAAGGCAAATTCCACAATGGAATCACAAGCAAAGTGTTGGTTGAGACAGGAGAAGCCAGGCATTGTACTATATGGGCCCAGTGCTTCTGGGTACCAGACCTCCACCATGGAGCTAGTAGAGAGACCTTGTTGGCTAGATAATACTCCCGAATGTCTGGGAGGCCTAGGCCTCCCACCCTTATATCTTAAGGCCTCCTGTCCGCGGGCGAATCTTCACTGCATTCCCCCGCAGTGATAATTCGGGCATGGGGAACGCAATGAACACTTTCCATAGACTTACTATAGAAAGCGCAGCCCCGCTGTCCATGAGAGGAGAATCATAGCGATTCTGCGCTCGTGGGATTTAAATCGCAGCATGCTGCAAATTGCCGCGATTCTCCACAATGTGCCTGTCAGATAGGCTCCGCGACGGAAGCCGCCAGCTCTCCCCTGTTCCCAGTCAGCGACTCCCGCGGCGGAAATCTGCCGCAAGATTTTGCTACGCCTATGGACAGGAGCCCTGAGGAAGAATTTTACTAGCCACCCGAGGTTCGATTTGTGCCCAGACAAATTGAGATAAAGGCTTGTTCAGATCTTTGAAGAAACAATGTGGTAGTTTGATAAGGACACTGCGAACAAGATCTAGTAATTTCGTCAACGGAAGTATTTTAAAATAGACGCTATTCTTGCTACCCGTGAAATCTCAAGTTTAGACAAATCTGTGGGATTCATCCTGCAATATTTTAAATATACATTTAAAATCATAATGGTACATTTTTTTGTGTAAAGCCGAAATAGTTCTAACCAAATATTTTATATCATTGTATTGCCAATCGAAAGGACGCTGGTTTTGTAGGTAAACTTAATAAGTCATTAAAGAGTTGAGATGTGTGCGTTTCTCCAAACTCTTATTAGCGCCAAAAGCATTTTGTAGAGAAGATGTGAGGTCTATTAACATCAAAATACTATAATCTGCATATAGAGATATAAAATGAGAGCGATCTCCAATCTGTATACCCTTAATCAGAGGGCTTTCTGGTAGGCCGCTCTCACACATGGCACCAGTAAAAATGAGTTTCAAACACGCGTTTTACTGTGATTTTGATTGGCCTTTTTGAATGCATGTTACTGTCATTGTTACTAGGTGTGTTATAAAGCGCAAAAATGCACAAAAACAGAGCTGACAGCGCTCTAAAAGCGCAACGTTGAAAACACCACACTCAAACGCTGGTCTGCGTTTGAGTGTTGTACCGTGATTAGCGCGGTAAAAAGTGTCTGCTGTGACAGTAGCCTTAGGCTAATTTCACAATGGTGAGTACGATAATCGTGCCAAAATGCAATTTCCCCACCTTGTACAAATCTCGCCCGTTTGAAGCCAGCCTAAGGGCTTGAGCCAGTGGTTCGAGGGACAATATAAAGATCAAGGGGGGCAGTGGGCAACCCTGCCAAATACCATTCGTAATATTGAATTCTTCCGATACGGCCCCACTTGTAAATACTCGCACAGTGGGATTAGAGTATAGTACAGATACAGCTCAGAGGAAGTGACCACTAAATCCCATTTTATCTAGGGCAGCAAAAGCATAGGACCAATGTATATAGTCAAATGCCTTTTTAGCGTCTAGGCCAAGTAAACAGCAGGGGTTTTTGTAGATTCGACATAATGCGTAAGATTTAAGACTCTGGAAAACTTCTAAAAGCCAGTCTGCTTTTCATGAATACCACTTGGTCTGAAAAAGTGAAATAAATGCTAATCCAGAAGTCAATAATTTTGTGAATAATTATTGTCGGTGTTTATTAAACATATAAGCCGAAAGTTTTGGGGGTGACATTTTAGGAAGGGTGACTATTAACACCTGTTGGTTTTCCTTGGGAAAAGACTCTTCAGTGATGGCCAGTTGTAAGGCTTTGCACATATGTGGAGATCGCCTATTATAAAGCTCCACTTCTATAGGATTGTGTGGTCACAAAGCGTTGTAGTGACAGGAAGCAGTTGTCTCTGAGCCAGAGTGGCTGCATATAAATCCGTAGAGAGAGCCAACGTTTGGTATGGCACCGGTAGTAGGCTTAACTTCCTGGCTGCCTCCAGAAGCTTCTTTAACATGGAAGAAGTGGATTTGCAGCACAACATCCCTTGGCACATTTCGCAAGATGTTTAGGACAGGGAAGTCCATGTGCCCCATTATTATGTAAGAGACTCTTCCGGCAGCAGGATTTTCATCAGATTTGTAAATGAAGGATCAAGCTCAGTGGCAGACACTGTTTTAGGGACTCCTGTGAACTTCTAATTATTGCAGTAAGACTTGTCTTCTAAGTATGGCACCTTGTTTTAAATTGGTCAAGTTCTCATTCCAGGGTATAATGTGCATTATATAAGGTTGTTGGGTGACAAAGCAAATTCTGCCATCTTAGTCTCTACAGGAGTACGGGTGGGTTGATACCTACACCCGGGGTTCTGCTTTTCTCTTCTTTCAGGGAGCAGAAAAGGGGAGTCCCCGTGGCCGAACGGCTCCGACTGGAGGTTCCAAAACAGATAGGAAAGCACCCTAGCTCTGATCTCTGCCTCAGTTATAGCCGAGAGAAGGGGCTGGATGAGCTGGGCAAAGTTGGACTGTATAGAAATTTGCAGTGCTTTCAGCATAACTTTCATGGAGGTGTCAGTAACCAATGTATGATTAACAGGGAGGTTGTCAAAGGCGTCCAACGCAGCGGGTGACACAGCTGTATTAGATATGTGATCACTCACCCTTGTGCGGGGTTGTCACTCCATAGAGTTTTAGCTTTTGTCTCTGCTTTGCTGCACTAGCAGAGGGAGAAGAGGCTGCATCTGCTATGTGGCCCGGAGGAGGATTATGAGGACTGTGTTGTTGTGGAGGCTTCCTCATCTTTCACAGGACTTCCCTTTGTGAGCGAACTAGCGTGGCTGGAATGGGAAGCCTTACCAACTGATGGTTCAGAGTTGTTTCTTCACCTCGCTCCCTCGGCAGGCGCTTGCTCCGGCGAGCACACTGCAGGTGTGGGGAGCCTCTGTGCGAACTTTCGTCTGCTCCATTTGTTCCCACGCCAGGGACTGAGAAGAGTACAAGTTAATAAATAAGGCACTCCGGTTTGACTGACAAGCGCTTCCCCCTCTGCAGCATCCTGGATCTTTAGGCCTCATGTCCACGGGCAAAAGAAGAATTAAAATCCGCTGCGGATTTTAACTCTTCTCCCGCACGCGGATCCGCACCCCATAGGGATGCATTGACCACCCGCTGGTAGATAAATACTCGCGGATGGTCAATAAAAGGGATTTTTTTTAAAAATGGAGCATGAAAAAATCTGAAACCATGCTCCATTTTCGTGCGGGTCTCCCGCGGGGACGGCTCCCGCGGGCTTCTATGGAAGCCGTCCGGATCTGCGGGAGACCTAAAATAGGAATTTAAAGGAATTAACTCACCCGCAGCGGACCGGGAAGCTCTTCTCTTCCTCACGGCCGGATCTTTCTTGCTTCGGCTCAGCGGATGTGCCCGGCGCCGTGACAAGTTCATCCGCCGGCCGAAAAAGAAGATCCGGCCGTGAGGAAGAGAAGACCTTCCCGGTCTGCTGCGCGTTAGTTAATTCTTTTAAATTCCTATTTTAATGCCTCATGTCCGCGGGGCAGGAGGGACCCGCTGCAGATTCTACATGGAGAATCCGTAGCGGGCCTGATTTTCCCCGTGGACATGAGGCCTTAGGCAGTAGGTGATAGTTTGACTGTAGCTTTAGAGCTTTGGAGTCGCCATATAGCCCTGGTTGATTATGAGCTTTGCAGTCAGGCAGCCATTCATTTCGGCAGCCAAGCCATGACCTCCCATGTCTGTAAATTCTGATTTTCAGGTGATGTTCCCCAATTTTCCTGCTTCTCTGCTGTTTGCAACTCACTTTTAGAGAGAAGGCATGTAGCAAGCCTACTATTCTGCCAGTAGTTCACTGTCCTGACTTCTATGCCCTAACTTCCTATGCTAAATAGCACGGTCTTTGGTCCAATCAACAGAGGCAGTATCTGAATGCCTACCCTTTTGCTTTCCCAGAACCATCAGGCATTTAGAGATATTCTCACCAGATGTTTAGCAAACACACTATAGTGTGTGTGTATAATGTTTGCACTCACGGTGTAATAGCAGGAGAGGTAGAGACTGTGGAAATAGTTATCAGTGTCTGCAGATCCGTCAGCCTGCAGGAGTGCCCCGGTGAAGAAAGCCCCTCTTCCTGTTGCTATAAAAACGTCCCCGTGTCCTTGTTACTATAGAATAACTATCCTACTATATAGGATAACTATGTAAAAGCACAGCTCGACGTACACAAGCGGAAAATTGCGGCGACTTTCTGCTTGTGTGTAAAAATGGGGGCATGCTGTGATCTTCCATAATGACAAAGTTCATCGCGACAAAACGCGGTGACTAAGTGTTCTGCCACAGCAGTCCCCTCAGCGTAAAACCGCGGCGGTATATCGTAACGCCCGTGAACAGGCGGACAAGAAAATCAGATGAGAAAACATAAATTAAAAGTATGGATTTCTAAATATTGCAAACATTCACATCATCATACAGTATAACATGTAAAAGAAGTTTGCTTCTAAACATCACTGATACGTGTCAGCACAGATCACCAATCTCTAAAACAAAGTCTATGGGAGGGCGCATGTACTATGAAAAGACTTGGATTTAGTTTATGGTGCAGCAGGGACGCAACAGGTTCCCTTTAAGGTATTAAGGGCCCCGTGTGGCACCGAGTATTATGGCAGCAGAAATGTAGTCCTAAGCTCTCACTCACAACCTGAAGGTTGTAGGTTAAATCCCCAGTAAATCAGCAATAAAATCCAAGGCAAAAATCCCCGCTTGGGTCAGGTAGCCGGCTCAAGGTTGACTCAACCTTCCATCCTTCCCAGGGTCGGTAAAATGAGTAGCGCTGTGGATTAAGTTGGCGCTATACAAATAAAGATTTATTATTATGTTCTCAAGAGACAGAAGTGTTGTGGAATATTTTGTGGCATATTCCACAGCATTTCTGCCCTATGTGAACCCTTAAAATCCGCCGCGCAGGTCACTTCATGCGGTGTATATTTCCTGCAATGTGTGGATGACATTTCTTGAAAACTTGCCCTATGAACTGCTGTGGATTTTCCCCAGCCAGTTCCGCTGCTGACAGTCTGCAGCATTTCCACAACATGTGAACATACCGTAAAAAGGGGTTTTACCAGTTGTACATATATTGTGTGTGCAGACACTGACTGGCTGCATGGAATCTCAGCTGCTGATTGACAGTTCCTACAGTGCTGGGATCTCTCGCTCCGAGAGAAGCAGATCAAGCAGCTTCCTTCAGTGTTTGGACACTCCCATGGCGGCTTCAGAGGAAACTGTAGAGAATGCATTATACATTAAACAGCCAGTTCCTAAAACTGTGCAGAAAGCAACATTCTTCACAAGGATGTCGGGTGGAGATTGGGCATACAGCCACTATGTAATCTCCAGTGTCGAGAAGCAGCAGATTAGACAGGAAAAGAAGGGGAAACCATAAAAGCTACGGACACGGGACACATTTTACAACTAAAACATTACTAGTTATCACATCTGTGTGTTTCATAACAGAAAAGGGCTGTAGACATCATTTTCTTCCAGGAAAGAAAAAAGTCTCGACCTTAAAAAGAAATGGATTGAAAATGATTTGCATGTGGAGAGATAGACCTCCAGACTGCTAGCATTCCTGGGCAGGGAGTTAGTGGAGGCCAGGGGAGTGGCGATGAAAGGCTTGCACACGAGGACACGGAATCTCTGCTCTACGGTGCTAACAAAGGAAATATTACAGCAAGAGGCCGTTATGGAGGAAAACCTCAGCATGCACAATAACAAACCTCACATTGCTTCTATAGAGCCCATATAGCGGAGAGAAGCTGTGCCTATAAACAGCATTTCCACTGGTTACTGGGGCTGCTAGTTTGTGGTGGGGACTGGTACACCCGTACTACCGCAGACAGCACTCAGGATGAAAAGGGAAAACACAGTCTCACAAACTCAGTATGATGAAACAGGACAGCAGGGTGCGAGCACCGCTCTGATTGCAGTCTACACTGACTGGAGCAATTACTGCAGGAGGGGGGTGAAAGAGACATTTAGCCATTCCTTGACCATTGACGAAACATTGACGAATTAAGGAAAATCAGATGAGAAAATAAATAAAATGTATGGATTTCAAAATATTGCCAAGATTCACATCATCATGCACTATCTTTAATAAGCCTCATAAAATGTTTAAAGGTAATAAACTTTTTACATCACTGATACGTGTCAGCACAGATCACCAATCTCTAAAACAAGAGGGGCGCGAGTATGCTTCTAGATCCGTCTCCTAAATGCAAGATTCTGACTAGAGATTCTAAAGTTCTTCAAATCAGAATAAAAAGTGGATATTGCACAATAGCCCTTCCATTCTATCAGTTAGTGTGGATCACAGGGCACAGACCACATTGATAGACTAGAGCGTCCCCTCTATAGGATTTAAAAAAATAAATCAGCAATCTAGGAAAGTTAGGCGATGACCATTTTTATACGGTAGTTAAAGTAATGAGATAACTGGAATTGATTACATTTAAAAAAAAAACAAAAAAAAACTGAAACCTGACACCAATTAAAATCAAAGGGGAAAAAACTGATCCATTTTTTTTCACGTTTTCTCCTTCAAAAACAGAGCAAAGAGACAGAAACCCTGAACTGACTAATGCAGGTGTGAAAGCAGCCCAGGCTGCCTGTCCACGGGCCTAGCGGTATTCCATGGCAGATCTCCGGCACGGGATCCGCCGCCCGGGAGCAGGAGCCGTCAGCCGGATCTCCGCGGTCAGCCTTATCTGATAGGCTGACCGCAGAGGACCGTGGCAAATCGCAGTATGCTGCGATTTGCCGTCCGCGTGCGGAGAATTGCAATGATTCTACGATCGTGGACGGGGGGGTGGGGTGGGGGGAGCGCTCTCCATAGCAACGCCGCAGGGAATGCAATTTAAACTCGCCCGTGGACAGGCAGCCTTTCTTTCTTTGGAATTAGAAGTTGCTTTTGAGCCTTCTACTGACAGGTGGTGCATACGAGGCTGTTCTATACTATACATGTGTCCTGATTAGAGATGAGCAAGCACGCTCAGATAAAGCAGCTAGTTACGCTCTTCTCGAATAACTGCATTCTCATCCGAGCAGGCCCGAGATCTCTCTCTCCCTACCCCCTACCTCCCACCGCACCGAGCCTGCTCGGACGAAAATGCAGTTACTCGAGAAGAGCGCTGCTCGCTTAAGTAACTGCCCTATCCAAGCATGCTCGCTCATCTCTTGTCCTGACAATCCATCAGCTTAAATGCTAATAATCGTGGCCATCGTGCTGTTAAGGGGACATTTTTATATATTAAGTTTTGTTCTAAGATGGCTGTACTGTTCACAAGGGTAAGAATGAGTCCAAAGACCCAGATACCAAAATAAGAACGGCAGTCCCCCATGTCATTTATATAATGAGTGATTCAAAAAGAAGGGTCCAATTTCCTTACCAGTGTATCTCCATAACCTTTTATTCAAACTCCCACCCTTAAAAATGGGAATGTGTTTCCTTTAAGAAATACTAATAGGGAAAAGAGAACTGGAGGAGAAACCCTTTAAAACAATTCACCTACTGAACTGGGAAAGAGATACAGGCAGAACGTTTTCTCCCCAACAATGGACGAATGCCTTCAACTGGGAACATAAAAAGCTCCCAGGGTGCCAGTCTGTTAAAATCGCACTACAAGGCTGTGACACAATGGTACCCCACCACCACCACCAGAATACATAGAATAAACCAGAAGTGTCCTGCTATGCTGGAGGTCTTGTGGAGGGTCAGGTTCCCTACTTATTTGGTGGGAGAGCCCTTGGATTCGTTCACTATAGAGTTTAACCGTCTCCATACTCTCCGAGATAACAGGGTCGTGTTAGAAGCCCAAACCTCAACTAGCTCTACTGCTGTTGGGTACCGAAGTCCAAGCAGAATATAGAAAACTTACTTCACATATTCTCTTAACTCTAACTAGAAGTTGGAGATCGCAAGTCATACCCACTCTCAAAACGATCATAAAAACAGTGTCTGAACATAGTTCCTTTGAAACACTATTGCAATCAAGACAGATACTGGGAGCGCATTCAAAGCTACTTGGAGCCCTTGGCTACTCTATATACAGAATGAGAATTGCCTTTAAAGGCTAGGAGTTGGGGGAGGTCTTATAGTAATTAATAACAAATCTATAGAAAAAAAAAGAAGAATGGTGCAAAAGTAAAGTTGATTTCTTCATACATGAACTGACATACAACAGCCAGAATGACATGAAAAAAAACAAAGAACTCTTCAAGTTTTTAATGCATCTTACAGATGTTTGATGTGGGCGCTGTTGGTGACACAAGATGACCTAAGACACTACATCACTGCTGCGGTGGAATAGGCAACAGAGGAAGCGTCTGGGCAGAACTAGCCTATTGACTTGACATTTTCCCCGTGACCAACGGCGCCAACTTCAAACATCTGTGAGGTGCATTTAAAAAAAATGAAAAGTTGTCTTTTTATGTCATTCTAGCTTGTCCATTCTTGTATGAATAAAGCAGCTTTTCTTTTGCACCATTCTTTTTGACTATTTTTTCTTATTTTCAGAACATGGCGGTGCGGGAAGCACATATGAAGTCTGGCCAGCCACATAGTCTATACGGACTTTCAAACTGACAATTTATATTCTAGGCTTCAAGCAGCACCTTTATATAGCATTATATTACAGATACATACATACCTGCGATATGGCTACAATATGCTTATTGTAACTGCTCAAGTCTTTCACTACTTAAGAGCAGTTAGTATATCAGGGTGCAATGTACTGATACACACAACAGGTTCAGCATGGCGTCCCACTCCCCTACATTCACTCCCCTGGGTACTTAACCATCCCCCACCCGCTCTTCGGTCGCACCCCACGATTAAGCCCATACTCTCAATATGCAGAGGCCTGTTCCCCGGCAGATATATATCACCCTCTCCCTCCCCAATCTATCCTATCTTGGGAAACCCACATTTCCCTGCAAGCCTCTCCGCGGGACCATTCCAAACTTGGCGCCTTGCTGGTAAATACTGTGCTACACACTTTCCTTCCGACTCAGACTGGATTTCTAGAATGGAGCTACAGTCTACCCTGGATCATGTCCCCCATGGCTTTTGGAGAGCTGGCATACTTATTGAGTTCCCTTCCACCGGCGAGAGACTGCTGCAGACCACTCACGACATTTGAGAAGGCCTGCCTGGGGTCAAACCCCATCCCTCACTCGGTCAGCAATCTACTTCCTTTTGATCTCACAGCCAAGAGACTTTAAAACTCCTTATCTGAACTAGGAGTGTTGTTCTCTTAGGCCCAGGTGGACAGGTACTTTTAGTATAGATCCTCAATCTCAAGCAGATATCAGGAGGCGGGCTTCAAGCTTCTTTCATGGTGGTACATGGTGCCCTCTAGACTGCACAAAATGTACCCTTCCTCATCCCCGATACGCTGTCGTTGTGGTACAGAGATGGGTACCATCATGCACTTTTTTGGGATTGCCCCCCGATACGTGGTTTCTGGAGGGCTGTCCATACTGTAGCTTGTAAGATCTTACACATACAGATCCCCATGTCTCGGTCCCTATTCCTACTACATCACTCAGATCTTCTTACACGCTTTTATCGTATACTAAAACTATACTAAATACTATAACGCCTCGTTAATGTGGCCCACTCATAAATCCCAGCCCTTTGGAAGTGCCCCTCCCCACCCTCTCTGGCTCTATGGACCCATAAAAGTAGAAGAAATTCAGTGGATGAAGGAACTCGCTGTACAATAAATGACTCCTGGTATCATACTTGGGCCACTTGGGTTAGTTTCCAATGCACACAAGAATATTGGGATATCCTGGGATCTACTTAGGACATCAGTTGAGAGGAATACAAGAGGCTTAATGACAAGATCAACAGACGCTCCGGAGTGTTGAGTGTGACACAGGCGCCCGGTGGATCCTGACCCCCTCCCCCCTTTTTTTCTTCATTTATTCTCCCCTTTTCTTTCTCTTTATACCTAGACATGTTTCACGAATACCATTCCTCTATTGAGACAGCATTTTATTTCTATTGTTAAAATGTTTTATGCCAACCAGTGGTACCCTGAATAACCTTGAATTAATACGCAATCTCTGTAAGCGAGCTCCATTTCCAGAGTCTTAAGGCCCAATTTACACACAACAATTATCGCTCAAAATTCATTCAAACAATGTCTTGTGAGAGATAATCATTGTTTGTAGATTCTACCATCGTTAGATTTACGGCTGAACGATGATTTTTAGTTCAGCATGAAAACCATCCTTCGGCAAGCCAGCTGATAGCAGATACCACACACTGCGATTCTTCGCTAGAGCGCTGATAACCTTGTTTTCAGCTGCTGTCCCGCGGAAGAACAATGGAGATGTATGCAGATAACAGACCAGCTGCTGTAATCTGCATACAGCAAAGGGATCATTTAAATGCAAATGAAGCTAATAAGCTACTAATAGGTATTCGTGCCCATTAGTAGCGATGCAAAATGATCGCTCAAAACTGTTACTCAAACTGTTTTAAGCAAATTTTGAGCAATCATCTTTGTATGTAAATGGGTATTTAGAGTCCTATGGTAACCAAGTTTGAATGGTTAGGCCAAGGTGCCTTGTGGGGTGCGCCATCCTTTTGCTTGATAAATAAAGCATACTACGATCGGCATTCTCTAAGCAGTTTGTAATGTTACAGATTGCACTGCCCTCTCAGTGGGACCCGTTTTTTGTTTTCTTTTTTGGAAAATTTATAAAAACCTTAAATTAAGAATTTCTAAAAACAAATGCTGAAGAAAAGAAAGTGAAGTAGAAATGAACAGAAAGCACACAATTTTTTTTGGTGGATTCATCAAACACTGTTTTCTGTTCATTTTGGTTTTGTACAGTTCCTTTTTTGGTAAAACAGCATCTTCCTTAAGGAGCTCAGGCTTAGTGAGTATTCACATAGCCGATGTTCTCCTGCAAGTTGTCTGATTCCGAGATGGACAGATCTTGCCCAGGGAAAAAAAACCCATAAATTAGAATTGGTTAATTCACACGGATAGACCAAATTGGGAGAAAAAAAAATCATGTCCTATTTTTGTGAGATTCTTCGAGAATCACCCATTTTTTCTATGGGAAACCATGTAATAAAAACAAGTGTTTTTCAAGCACATGAAAATCACCTGAAAATAGCATGAAAATTGCAAGGAAAACAGTCAGTTTTTCAATGGCCAAAGTCACACTCGTCTGTGTGAATACAGAATTAGGAGTAGCAGTAATATACTTATTGCTGTGGGTTTAACTTCTTTAACTGCTGGTGATAAGAGCTGGTAACTAGAGAGAAGCCACTTCTGGCCAAACATTGGGAACTGTAGTACTACATTCAAATGCATGTCCTCCATCACTTACAGCGCAGCTATCTCAGCGTTTCAGATAAATGGCGGCAATTTTTTTCACTCTTGTTGCCATTTGCAATCAGCCCCAATCACCGATTAATATGATAATAATAGCTCTTCCACATATTGTGGACGAGCCTCACATTCTTGCAGGTGTCCTTAGGAGCAGTCGCCCGAGATGTGTGGCTGCATTGTCTGAAGGAGCTCAAGAACACCCATGCTTCACTGCTCTCACCTCAACTGCTATCTGTTAGTTAGTAACGAGCTGTTCTACCAGCGACCACACACTGTGCGGCAGAGGGGCGGCGGACGCGACCACACACTGTGCGGGAGAGGGGCGGCGGACGCGACCACACACTGTGCGGGAGAGGGGCGGCGGACGCGACCACACACTGTGCGGGAGAGGGGCGGCGGACGCGACCACACACTGTGCGGGAGAGGGGCGGCGGACGCGACCACACACTGTGCGGGAGAGGGGCGGCGGACGCGACCACACACTGTGCGGGAGAGGGGCGGCGGACGCGACCACACACTGTGCGGGAGAGGGGCGGCGGACGCAACCACACACTGTGCGGGAGAGGGGCGGCGGACGCAACCACACACTGTGCGGGAGAGGGGCGGCGGACGCAACCACACACTGTGCGGGAGAGGGGCGGCGGACGCAACCACACACTGTGCGGGAGAGGGGCGGCGGACGCAACCACACACTGTGCGGGAGAGGGGCGGCGGACGCAACCACACACTGTGCGGGAGAGGGGCGGCGGACGCAACCACACACTGTGCGGGAGAGGGGCGGCGGACGCAACCACACACTGTGCGGGAGAGGGGCGGCGGACGCAACCACACACTGTGCGGGAGAGGGGCGGCGGACGCAACCACACACTGTGCGGGAGAGGGGCGGCGGACGCAACCACACACTGTGCGGGAGAGGGGCGGCGGACGCAACCACACACTGTGCGGGAGAGGGGCGGCGGACGCAACCACACACTGTGCGGGAGAGGGGCGGCGGACGCAACCACACACTGTGCGGGAGAGGGGCGGCGGACGCAACCACACACTGTGCGGGAGAGGGGCGGCGGACGCAACCACACACTGTGCGGGAGAGGGGCGGCGGACGCAACCACACACTGTGCGGGAGAGGGGCGGCGGACGCAACCACACACTGTGCGGGAGAGGGGCGGCGGACGCAACCACACACTGTGCGGGAGAGGGGCGGCGGACGCAACCACACACTGTGCGGGAGAGGGGCGGCGGACGCAACCACACACTGTGCGGGAGAGGGGCGGCGGACGCAACCACACACTGTGCGGGAGAGGGGCGGCGGACGCAACCACACACTGTGCGGGAGAGGGGCGGCGGACGCAACCACACACTGTGCGGGAGAGGGGCGGCGGACGCAACCACACACTGTGCGGGAGAGGGGCGGCGGACGCAACCACACACTGTGCGGGAGAGGGGCGGCGGACGCAACCACACACTGTGCGGGAGAGGGGCGGCGGACGCAACCACACACTGTGCGGGAGAGGGGCGGCGGACGCAACCACACACTGTGCGGGAGAGGGGCGGCGGACGCAACCACACACTGTGCGGGAGAGGGGCGGCGGACGCAACCACACACTGTGCGGGAGAGGGGCGGCGGACGCAACCACACACTGTGCGGGAGAGGGGCGGCGGACGCAACCACACACTGTGCGGGAGAGGGGCGGCGGACGCAACCACACACTGTGCGGGAGAGGGGCGGCGGACGCAACCACACACTGTGCGGGAGAGGGGCGGCGGACGCAACCACACACTGTGCGGGAGAGGGGCGGCGGACGCAACCACACACTGTGCAACCACACCAAAAATGTTTGTCTCTCACCCAATCACGAGTCCCTGTTGACTACAGTAACCAATCACAGCTCTGCTTTCATGTTCAATGCAGTTTAAAAAATAAAAAAGTAGAATTTTCATTGGCTGCTCTGTCAGAGGAAGCTTTACTTGCCCTTAAACCTTTTTAAGTAGAAATAAGAACTAGTCATTAAATAAATGTGATTACTTCTTCACAACATGAGGCATAATACGACGGGGCTGATTTTATGTGCACAGACAATGTTTTCTTTACACTGTGCTCACAGGAAGCTTACAAGTAACGGCTCCTTCTTCCTAACCATGCTGAGATATCAGACAAACTTCAAGTTCATTTTTTTGCCATTGGCTGCCGTACAAGAATGCTGCCCCACCTCAATACGATGAGCAAATACCACCCATTAGCTCTTGGCAGATGAAGGTCCATTTGCTAAACCTCTATCAGTTACCCCCACCACCACCCTCCCCACAAACACACAGGAAAGAAAAAAAATTTTGTTTTAAATTTTAAATGGTGACAAACACATCATTCTATAGCTGCAGAAAATTGTGTAATTCAATGTATTTGATTTATCAGCGTATTACCACAGATCATGCACTCGCGGAATCCGCAATTCCTATGCGGTCGTGTGAGACTAGCAGACTGGCCTTAGACTCATCAGAAATGCACATCTCCTAGATTCTAAGGCCAGTCTGTAAGTAGTAATAGCGTCCCAGTAGTAATAGCGACCCCCATAGTGGCCCCAGTAGTAATAGCGACCCCCATAGTGGCCCCAGTAGTAATAGCGACCCCCATAGTGGCCCCAGTAGTAATAGCGACCCCCACAGTAATAGTATTAACCCTCTTGGTAGTAATAACCCCACAGTAATATTATCCCCCTCAGCAATATTAACCCCCCCCCATAGTAATATTAACCCCCCTCAGTAATATTATTCCCGTCAGTAATATTAACCCCATACCAATATTAACCCCCCTCAGTGATAATCGTTCCCCTCCAATGCATATTAACCTTTTACTCCTCACTTCTACACGAGCCAAGCCAGACAACCAATCACCGTGCATCAGCCAAGCCAGACAACCAATCACTGTGAATCAGCCAACTCAAATAACCAAATACCGTGAATCAGCCAAGCCAGATAACCAATCACTGGGAATAATTAAATCCAAAACAACCAATCAGGTTGCGAATGGTACGGATTTGGGGAGTAATATAGATTCCCCCCCCCCCCTCCCCAACCCATATACTTACCTCCTCCTTGCGGTTAGCGCCGCTTCCCACCTGCTCGCACTGAGCCCGGGTGCACAATGACATCAGTGTGTGCTCCGGGATCAGCACTAACAGTGTAATTACCAGCAGGGAGCTGCGGCACCCCAGCTAGTAATCGCTTCAGTGGTGAGCGGCCACATAACATGAGGCAGCGGGCCTTGTGTTTGACACATGTGTCCTAGCAGGTCAATAAATAGTATACATATTATGAGTGTGCTTCGATGTAATCCTCTCCTGTAAATAGTAACATTTGACATTACTGGCTTATGTGCAAAACTCATGCAAGAGGCCACGACAGGACTTCAAGAGACCCCAAGCAGCTGGCTTCCATGTTCCTGGTTATTATCAGCAGCGTGACATAACAAGGCTTTTCCTCTACTCCGCATTCCTTTCTATTTTTTCCAGCTCGCATTAGTTCCCGCTTGTTTGCTGTTGTGTAAAATAATTTTAACTCTGTTCCTATTAAAACTATTTCCCTGTCCTCCTCAGCTTTTTCAGCAGCAGTCTGTTTATTCCTATAGTCCTGCCTCTAAGAAAGTAGTAAGTGCCAGGTTATCAAAATATAGGCTCTACGTTTGACAGGCATCTGTCACCTGACCGACCCCTAGAGAATAGGGCACCTATGAGAGTCAAGCACATGGGTGCTTCCGCGCTCTGTATACAAGTATGTGAATAATCGCTAGATCTAGAGAGAGAGGCGCGGGCAGGGCAGGAAAGAGGGGGGCGCGGGCAGGGCAGGATTCTACTTAGGCCATATGCACATGGCAGAGCCAGATTCCGCATGTGGAATCCCGCAGCGTAATCTGACCCTGGCAGCAGCTGCATCTTCATCGGTATCGTTTATCTTGTCTCCACCATGAAGAATGGGTGGAGACAAGATGAACGCCCACAAGTGACACCCACAATTTGATTGGCTGCAGCTGCTGATGGGGCTGTGTTGTGCAGGAAACCCCATCATCAGCACCACCGTGGAGGGCATAGGACACGGAGCAGTGCCTTCAGTGCAAGGCGCCGACGCTCTGCAGCTGAGTGCCACAGGAGAAAGCAGCCGTGCAAGGGGGCGGCAGAACAGCGGGCTATACATGGGAGCAGCGGCGAAAGAGGATGAGGAGGCATAGCGCGGCAAAGCATTGGTGGTCCCACAGGCTTTCTGGTTGACTAAGTAGCAGAGCGGTACAATCTTCATCTGTACTGCGGATGGTCCACACGGCTCGCCGTCTGACATGCACAGTATAGATTATTCCCCCCCCCCCCCCCCCCCCAATTCCTGCGGAATCCACGGCCTGTCCACAATGTCAATTGTGGATGGGCTGCGGGTTGGACGGCTTCCATTGACTTCGATGGAAGCCGTCCACGTGGACACCGCAGGAAAATGGAGCATGCTGCGATTTTTCATCTGCGATTGGAAATCGCAATTGGTTTTCGCTCGTGTGCATGAAGAATCATTTTTGCATAGCATGCCATGTGCGGTGTTTGCTACTGAATCCAAACACAGTCACCCACTCCGGATTCCGCACTTTAAATCCACCCGTGTGCAGGCGGCCTTACAGTTATTCTAGGTTTATAAAGATACATAAACTCAATATCTGAAATAGTAAGACATTACAATGTTCCATATTCTTCCTTGCTTGTTACTTTCGAACCATATGATTGATAGTACTTAGGCTGCATTCGTAAAACGCTGTGTAAATGACGCTGCATTTTCCCGCTGTGAGAGCTGGCTGCTGGCAGCGATTTTTCACTACGCATGACAGCGTATTTGTTGCATACCTGCTCTATTGCTTAGGGACGCTGCACATAAACGGCACACACACACAATGTAATTGCGCGTGTACAGCGTTTACTACGTGCCCATTGAGAATAGTGCTTCATTGCATGCAATAAGTGGTAAAACAGAATATGCTGCATTCTTTTTTTTTTTTTTTCAAGCGACGACTATATGCAAGTGTGAATGGATCAATGCCAATGCATGTACTTTCTCTGACTCCAATCACGGCGTATTATGCACACGAAGCACGCTGATAAATTACGCTCGTGTGAACATGCCCTTATAACGAGTTCCACCGGCAGAGGATACATGTCTGATTTACCTTTGTCAACAGAACGGCACAGATCTGTAAGGAGGTAGAGAGCGATTCACAGCAGCTTTCATAATTGCTTTGTTGACATGGAAACAATTACAGAATGAAATAAAATGTTATCCTGCAGACCGCTTTGCGGGAGGATTGTCTGGCATAAATAGCCGCGAGCCGGCATCAATGTGGAGAGCACAATGACAAGGTTGTCCTCTAAGAATGAAAGCAGGGGAAAGAAAGCAGCACTTGAACACAGGCACACAAAGTAAACTATAGCCCTGCACACTCCCCAAACTGTACAATACTCTGTATAAGGCCGCTAGGGGTATTCTGCCGCGAGGAATGAGAGGGGAGAGCAGATAGGCTCATTGTGGAGAATCACAACATGCCGCGATTTAAATCCTGCGAGCGGAGAATTGCTACGATTCTCCGTTCATGGACTCCGGCGCTCCGCTTTCCATAGCAACCCTATGGAAAGCTTTACAAAGAGTGATCCGCCGGCGATCATCGCCCGTGGACAGGCAGCCTAAAGCCGCAGGAAGCCAATGTGTAGTGCAGGGAGGTAGTCTGTGGTTCCGTGTGGACATCCATAACAGAAGGAGACTGGGAATCGATTCAGTAAATCACAAAAATCCTCCTCGTCAATTATCTAAAGCCAATTACAGTCACAACCGAGTGTCAGGAATTAGCACTGTAAAGAAAATGTATCACTACAGGGCAATAAAGAGGTTATACCCATACAACAGATTCATGTAGGCTTTCATTCTCATGTACATGGGACATTATACCAGTTTCCTACTATGCCATCATAGGACTCCCATTCTAGTGCATCGGGGTTTTCAGACTACTGATAGAAAAACGTGCAGCATGGTCCACCAAGCTACTTTTAGGGAAGACTAGCTCTATACATATGGCACCTGGCAAAACCAGGATGAATCCTAAGGCTGGGTTCACACAGGGCGGATTTGCTGCGGTTTTGCCGCAGAAGAAATGCATCTTGGCTTGCGCATTTTCCTGTGGATTTTCTTGCAGAAAAATCCGCAAGCGTCTTTTTTCCGCAGCGTTTTTTACTTTTTGCCGCGTATTTTGGTGCGGATTTTGCTGCGTCTATAGAGGTCTATGGACAAAAAAAGCGCTGCGGAAAAGACAGAAGAATGGACATGTTGCTTCTTTTAAAACCGCACTGTAGTTGCATTTCCGCACTGCGGCTGTGCAGAAAAAATCCACCGTGAGAACAGCTTTTTTGCAAAACTCATTTGTGCTGCATTGCACTGCAAACGCAGCGGTTTTGCCGCAGTGCGGATATGCAACAGCAATCCGCGGCAAAACCGCAGCAAATCCGCCCTGTGTAAACCCAGGCTAAATATTAAAAGCATAACAAAAGTTCTCAACAAGTTTTCTAAAATACACCAGGTTCTCCCTACCGGCCTATTTGCCACTGTTTAATGCCACACATGCGTTACCAAAACACCGCATTCAAAACCGTGGCATTTTACCACATTTTTAGGCTGCTTTTTTTTTTTTAACGCACCCCATCATTGAAAATAGAGCAGATAGTGCTTGAGAATCATAAGTTTGCAAAGCGCCACTGAAATCAACGGAGGTGCTGTATAGCATTTAGCATGGGGTTTGGAACGCTACGCTAATCACGGTAAAAAGCAGGCTGTATGAGAGTGGCCAAAAATTCTGATATTTAGGTGGTCTCCATCTTTCTGCTTTTGCAATCCACTTTCAGGGTGGGGGCGTGTGGCAAGCCAAGCATTCTGCCAGTAGTACACTGTCCTGCACGTTACTTCCCATATTACACTGTCTCTGGTTCAATCAGCAGGGAGGTAGTATTTGAATGCCCACCCCTCTGATTTTGCAAAATGATCAAGCATTTAGAGAAATTCTGGTTAAATGGTTAGTAAACCCACTAGAATGTGTGTCTGTCCTGTAACAGTAGAAGAGGCAGAGACTGTGGAGATCGTTATCACAGTGTCTGCAGATCTGTCAGCCTGTGATTGCACTTGAAGATAGCCCCTCACCTGTTGCTATGGAAATCTCCCTGTGTCCTTGCTACTATAGAACAGGGGTGCACAATTTTTTCTGGTCTGAAGCCTATATTGACATACTGAACCACTTCCAAGGGCAAAAGGGTATTCCCATCTGAAACATTTATGGTATATCATAAGTATAAGCCATAATAAATAGAAGTTCCCCTTTCAGGCCTATCATCTATTGGGAGTGTTGGGGTCATCTTCCCCTCCAAGTCAGCACTCCAAAGAGGAGGAGACAATGCACATGGCTCTCTCTATTGTAGATGATGGATGTCGAGGTAACGGCCTGGTATTTCATAAGTCCTATAAACCAGTGTTCCTCAACTCCAGTCCTCAGGGACCGCCAACAGGTAACGTTTTCTGGATTTCCTCAGTGTTGCACAGGTGGTGTAATTATTGTCAGTGCCTCAGACATTGCCACAGGTGTTCATACTATAGGATATCCTGAAAACATGACCTGTTGGTGGTCCCTGAGGACTGAGTTGGGGACCCCTGCTATAAACCACAATGGAGAAAGCTGCATGCATATACAATGCCTCTAACTTATGTACTCCTTTCTGGAGTGCCAAACGGGTCAAGACTTTATTCTCCTAATAGGGGACCCTTAGTAAGTACTTGTCTGTACCTGTTGCCCTGCTATGTGCCACTCCTCTACCCATGCATAGATGTTTGTGTCCAGGTGATTGGTGCCACACATAATGCCGTGTATTCCTGTGTGCAGGAGGTTAGCGCATGTTGCTTTAGACTTCTGCACACACCTTTTGTCAGGGCTGTTCTTCCTGAGCGGCTCGCTTTGCTCCATGCCTCACAGTCTGTGCCAGCAGACCTACAGATGGAGGAAATCAGGCAAGCAGTTTAGCTGTGCTGTCAAGCTGTTCACAAAGGAAGGCGCAGTGTGACTGCATAGAATAGGGACTATATGCTTTACTACTATCCGTCTAGAGGAAGATTTTAACAACGGCAGTGTCCCATCCCTTTAAAGGAGCTTTTAGACGAAATGATTGTTCAAAAAGAGAATAGTCATTTGGTGTAAACCGCAAAATGATAAATCGTTCACTCTTTGCTCACTGTTCATTTTATGCTGGCATAAAAATCATTGCTGCTTGTTCACGTATCCTTTGGTATAAACAGCAATAGTTCAGTCCCTCTCACAGAAGTGGGTTTTTTTCCGTATATTACATGCACAAAATCACACTCAGCAGCTCCCATTTGAACTCTTTTGCAGGTATCTATTGAAGTTTATTAGGATCACACCGGGATTTCAATATTTAAAATATTCCTTGCGTTTCTTGTTCCTTCATACCATCCACCATGATATGGACTTCTCCAATTAATAGACCGGCTGCACATGATCGAGTCAGATTCTGGATCCCACAACCGAATCCAACCCTGTGCCCAGCCAGTGACCCCACGTACCAGTCATTTTTTTTTTTTGTGCTGCATTTGGTCCGGATGGCTCATGTGCAGTACAGATTTTCCCGCACCATCACTAGGTGATAATGCAGAAATTGGGACCTATTCACAATGTTAATTGTGGATGGGCAACTAGTGGAACGGATCCTATGGAATTCAACTAAAACACAGCATTCTGCAATTTTTCCTCCACGAGCGGAAAGTCACAATAAATTTCCGCTCATGTGCAGGAAGAAGCGCTTTTCCATAGCATGCTGTGGGCGGTATTTGCTGCAGACCCTGTGGCCGGACGCCCACCCTGGATTCTGCAAGGCAAATATTGCCCATGTGCAGCCAGCCATATACACGGTGTTCCAATTTATTATGCACATGCCATTTTTGTTTGTTTCTCCAAAACAGATAGTATGTGCAAAGTTTTTTTTTTCTTTTTAAATCTTCAATCATATTACAATGCGGATGTTGTTACAAGTGGAAGTACTAATAACGGCTTTAGTTTATTGAAATGAACACAATCTGCTGTTCCAATATCTTATACAGAATTCAGTTTTTGAACACAAAAAAATTCATATTCTTTCCTACAGAAATCTGTTATTTGCTGCATGCAAAAAAACAAAAAACACTCCTTAGAACCAAAATTTTATATATTTCCAGATCATGTTCCATATTGATATATGAACTCTTCTTTGACGTGAGCAACTCTTAGGGCTTATTCATATGAATGCATATTACGCATGCAAAATTTGCGTACAATAGGAATAGAATCCATGCATCAGTGTATCTTGCGAATTCTGTTTGTGCAAAAAAATACGCATGCATATTGCACATGCAAATAGCACATTAAACTAAACCTAAATATCCATTTAAATCAATTGGAGTATGCTTGAGTATTAGTTGTGCGCGCAAATACGTGGGACATGCGCACACCAAAAATACAGTAAAATATGCACAGACGCACACAAAAACACTATGCTTATTGCACAAGTGTGCGCATAAATATGCTTACGCTCATATGAAGCCGTCCTTATCCATAGAACTTGTTAGTCCATGTATAGCTTCTAACTTGTATTGCCTCTCAGAACTGCCATTTTGAGATATACTGACGCCCACTCTCAGAAATTCCATTTAGGGCGAAGCCAGACAAGCGTTTTTTTTTCCCCGCGCAACTATGTGCGCAAAAAAAAAAACTAAAAAAAAAAAAACTTGTCTACTAGAACCATTAGTTTCCTATGTAATGTTCACATGTCCGTTTTTGGGTGTTTTTTTTTTTTAACAGGCACAAAACCTTTGCACCTGCAAAAGATGGGACATGCGTGCAGCGGCAAGGTCTGTGCTGCAATTAAAGATTCCCCGCGGGGAGTCCCCTCATCACTGAACACTGTAACAGCACTGTCACAGTGTTCAGCGATGATGGGACTTCCCGCAAGGACGAAAGAATCCCGTCACAGCTTTGGCATAGGATCACCACGTTCTCCCATTGCTTTTAATGGGGCCGGCACTGCAGCCACCCCATTGAAAGCAATAGGATGCAGGCAACCCCTGCAGTGATTTTCAGGAAAGGGCTTGAACTATAAGCCCTTCCCTGAAAATCATCCCTAGCTGCTATAAAAAATAAAACACACACACACACACACACACACACACCACCTCTCCGCCGTCATTCAATGAATGGCTGAGCCCTGCCTGTGATTGGCTGAGCGCTCAGCCAATCAGACACAGCTCTTTCAGGAGGCGGGGATTTTTAAATCCCCAGCAGGAGAAAGAGTTTCACAACAATGCTGGGGAGCCAGTGAGAGGATGCGCAGAGCTCAGACAGCGGCAGAGAGGTGATCTATATATTTTTACAGCAGCTAGGGAGGTTTTTTTGGGAAGAGCCTGGATTTCAAGCCCTTCCGCGAAAATCACTGCAGAGGTTGCCTGCATCCCATTGCTTTCAATGGGCATGGGAGCTTCGGTCATGCGTGCTTTTTTTTTTGCACGCACATGGGTGCACGAAAAAAAACCCCTAAGAAATGCTTGTCTGACAGGGCCCTCAGGCCACATTCACAGAGCAGAGCCGGAGTCTGCATGCAGAATCCTGCCTTGGCAGCAGCAGTGTCCGCACATACCAGTTTTTATAAATCTTCATCTGTACTGCAGATGGTCCGCATGGCTCACCGTTGGACATTAACGAATTTTTTTTTAACTCCTGCATTTCTCGCGTCATTGCAATATCAATTGTAGAAGGGCCACAGATATGGCGGCTTCCATTCACTTAAAAAACGGAGCATGCTGCGATTTTCATCCACAAGCGCAAGACCACAATTGGTTTCCGCTCATGTGCATGAAGAAACACTTTTGCATACCATGCTATGGGCGGTATTTGCTGCGGGATGCGGAGGCGGACGCCCGCTGTATTCACCCTTAAAGAAGCTCCACAGGATGTCAATAGGCCAAACCATGAGTTTATCTCCTTAGATGCCCATATCAGCCAAGGAGTCAACAAGGGATGGTGCATTGTCCTGTATGAAAAGGATTTTATTTCAGAAGGCACGATACTTTTGGCAGAACATGCTCAGTTAGGGACTCCTCATATCATTCAGGGCTCATGTGGACACCATCAGGGACCTATTATCTCCCTTCCCAATACTTCGGCCCAACCTCATATCACTCCGCCACCACCTTGCTGTCTCAGTCTTGTAGAACAGGATGGCCATCCGCCAAACATCCAGAGCTCCATCCACAGTGAATTAAACGGTTTTAATAGGCTTCTCTTTGGTTAGCTACAGCTTTAGGGCCTATTCACATGGCCATAGTTTTATGTGCGCCCGCCGGCGCCGTAAAAACGCCTGAACGGCAAAATGCCTGGCGCATATATACCGAGGACGCAATGCCGTGGGGCCTGGGGAGACATTCCCTCTTCCCTCCCTGGCTCATCCCCTCTCTTTTCCCCTCCGACCGTTTGCAATAGGAAGGGGTAGAGCTAAGCTCCCACCCCATTTCCACAGCCAGCAATAGGAGGGGACAAGCGGGGCAGAGCTTAGCCCTGCCCCATCCCGCTGCAAACAGCAGCAAGGGGCAGAGAGGAGAAGGTTTAATATACTTGTTTAAGTGAGCCCCAAGTAAGGTAATAGATTGTACGTATTGCCTGAGGAAGGGGGAACTAGCCTGAGAGACCCCAGAAACATGCTGCTTTTGAAATAAATTCCGGGGACATTCATTCCTACACGACTTGGGTCCTCCTTCAGCAATGGGTGGGGGTGACAACTTGCCCCCCCCCCCCACCCTTTTGGATGAAAGCACAACTTTATTGGGAATTTGGAAGGTATATCTGCAACAACCCTATGTAAGCGCTACCCTCACATTGCGTTTTGTACTATATACTTTTCTTCCCCATTGGGTTAATAGCTGCCAGCACTCTGGGATTCAGCGAGACCTTCTATCTGCTGCCACTGGTCATTATTTAAGGCTTATGTGGATACTAGTGTGACACCATGTGGTGCCACACACCCGCTGGGTACTATACGCGATACTATAGCACGCTCATCCTTCTGGCGACTAATGCAGGGCTTATCTTTTAATCTAGCATTGCCTTTATGGTGCCCTCACTGAAGGCAGCACAGAGTAGTGACAGCCATGCAGATTTCAGTGCTCCATCACCTATGGGGTAATGTGCAGTGCTTTTTGTGAACTTACAGCTTGTTATTGCAGCTCCTGGCAAGACATGAGATACAGATGCTACTAACAACCCCACCATCTGTAATTGCGTATTGTTCAAATTGCCAGTGTAAGGCCTCTTTCACATTGGCAGTGCGTATTTTGCTGGAAAATGCATAGGTGAGGGGCAGCTGTGACCAAGTCGCGGCTACATCTCGCATTCTCTCCCATTCACACGGCCAGGTGTGGCAAATAAATAATGTAGCCTGGTATTCCTTTGGGCAGCATAACTCCTTCAACTGGCTCAATATAGCCAAATGACAGTTTGGCAGAGCTAGCTGCTGCTCAACTTCCTCCCTTTGCTGGCAGCTCCCATAGGTTTCTACGGGAGCTGCAGGCTGATCACGGCCAAGAAAAAGGACAGGACCTAACTTTTTCGGCCACATGTAAAAATAGTTTGCCAAATTCGTCCGCAGCTGTACTATTTTTTTGGTCGGCTAATTTTAAATAGCTGATAATCACTCATCAAAATGAAGGCATTGCAATCCAATGCTTCCGATGATTGCGATTGTTGGACAACATTTCATCGCGGCAAAATAGCTGTGATAAAACGTTTGCGTGTATAAGGCCTAATAGCTAGAAAACGGTCAATGAGATTGCATGGGCAGGGCTCGCAACAACAAATGAATAGGCTGGACTCATCTCTAACTGGGAGCTGCAGAAACAAGAAGTTCTTAAAAACTCCTGAAGATTACCCCATGAGTGACAGATCGCCGGCACTACTTGTTGAAGCCCTCATTATACAGGCAGTTGTGTCTATCACAGGGTTGTGGTTAGCTTGACAGCTGAAGCATCAGCATTAGGGCTCCTACCCACTAGCGATATGTTTGCTTGCGAGAGCGAGTGAAAACGCACAGTTTCATACTCATTTTCGATGTTTTCACTGAAGTCTCGCAGCGCTAAGAAAAATATGTGCTATCGGCCATTGTCTTCAATGGGGCAGGCGGTAGCAGCACCAGCTCCATTGAAAACACAGGGAGTACATGGCGCTCCCCTGACACAGCTGTGACAGCAATGGCAGAGGGTTCCTTCATCCCCACGGATGAAATATAATGCCTTCCCTAAAAATCATCATTAGCTGTAAACTCACCAGAAGCGCTGCCTTGCCTCTTTTCTCAGGCACCGGCAATCATCTTCTGGAGGCCAGATATTGAAAAATACCCACTTCCAGAAAACAATGCTTCTGATTGGCTGAGTGCTGTGACCAATCAGAGGCAGCACCCAGCCTTCGCTGAATGACAGCTGAGCGATGCCTGTGATTGGTCACAGCGCTCAGCCATTCAGCGAATTCGATGAACCCATAGGAAAAGCATGGGCCCCACATACATACAATTTTTAGCACTGTTGCATCTCAAGAACAATTGCGCGAGGAAAAAAAACAAACAAACAAAAAAATAAAAAATCGCCCGTGTGGAAGTGGCCTTACTCTTCTTAGCCCAATGCCCCTTTTCTGCTTATTTGCTTACAGCACCTAACTGCTTTTCCAACTCCTGCCGTGCCAATGAAGTTAGGCCGGGCTCACACGAGTGCATTGGAATTGCGTTGTTTTCGTGCATATAATACACAACAGTGCAGCAATTCAAAATACATTGATTTTCACTTTTACACACACACTGGCATTTATTCATTGCGAGAACACAGCATATTCTATTTTACCACCTATTTAGTGCTATAGAGCCCTATTGTTCTCTATGGGTGTGCACAAAATGCTACACATATACAATTACATTGCGTATATGTGGTGTTTATACGCAACGTCGCTAAGCGTCAGAGCGAGAAATTAAAAAGAAAAAAAAAATGAAACCATGTTGCCTGTGCATGACAGTGTGTGTGAGATACCTCTAGGTGCCTCAGTAATGCCGTATAACAGCACATGAAAGCTGGTAGTTTCTTATAGAAGTCAATAGTACTAGATCAATCATGTGCACATGGTTCTAATACATGAAGAAGCATTGTATCAGCATGTGCAAAAAAGCAGCAGACTGCTGATATTCGCTGTATACCGGTATGTACACTACACACATTGTGGGTACAATCCACCTGCAGCAGTCAAGATTGAAGAGGATTTCAGTCTGGGTGGTTTAACCCCTTGAGTGGCACGCCTGGAAATTTTCTGGGCCGAGCTCCACTGCTCATAGCAACATAGCCCGGAAGATTTCCGGGCTATGTATCACTATGGGAGCTGCAGAGCACAATGCCACAAGCTGTGACAGTGTGCTCTGCCTGCACAGACCCACAGAGAACAAAGCAAGGGCTTTGAAAAACCAGAAGATATTGCCGATATGCCGGCAATCTCCTGCTTTGTTTACAGGTTGCAATAGAGACCATGGGCTTGTCAGAAGCAAGCCGATGGTCTCTGTGGCAGGGAGAGCTGGTTGTTAGCTGTCAGAGGACAGCTAGGTACTAGCTCTTACAGCAGAGATCAGAGAAAACCTCTGATCTCTGCTGTGTTAACCCCTTACATGCTGCAGTCTTTGTGACTGCAGCATGTAAAGGGCTGTCACTGCAGCATGTAAAGGGCTGTCACCATCGGACCCCCGGAATGTGATCAGGTGTCCTGATGGGTCCCTGTGGAAGTCCCCTAAAAGGACAAAAAAAAAAAATTTTAAAAAAAAAGTTAAAAAATTATAAAAAAAATATAATAAAAACACTTTACTTTGTAAAAAAATCAAAAATACAATCACACATGTGGTATCCGTGTGCGTCGTAATGACCCAGAGAAGGAAGTTAATGCATTATTTAACCCCTTAATGACATGGCCCTTTTTTTTCTTTTTTCCCCCATTTCTTTTTTTCCTCCCCCCTGTTTAAAAAAATCACAACTTGTCCCGCAAAAAACAAGCCCTCATATGGCCATGTCAATGGAAAAATGAAAAAGTTATGGCTCTTGAGACGCAACTGCAAAATTAGTTGAAATTCAATGATTAGACCATTTTAAAAAACCTGCCCTGGTGGGCACGACAGGGTGGTAGGAAACCCGCCACTCAAGGGGTTAATACTGACTGCAGCACCTAAGTGGTTAAGAGAGAAGAGGCTACTTCTGTACCATGACAGTGCCGATAGGTTGTAAATGACAAGCGGAGGGTTAATTTAGACACAATGATTATAGCTCAAAAAGATGTCTTTTGCGCAACTTTTGAGCGATAATCGTTGTGTCATTTACAGCATAAGGTGATCGCTCAAACATTGAGCGATCACCTTACGCTCCGAGCAGGGGGTGCATCCAGCTGCTCCCTGCTCAGAGCGCCCAGTTGTTATACAGCCGAGCACTCCGAGTGGAGGATGCAGAAGACAAGCGGGGTGGCCCTGCCTATTCTCTGCGCTCTGAGCGGGGTATGGGGAACACAGCTGGACCGCTCTGTTCTTCATACCCCGCCTGTGATCAGGGAGCGGGATACAGCTGAAACAATAGTATCAGCTGTAAACCCCTGATAAGGATCATCATTGTATTCAGCATGGTGAAAGACAATGATAAGCGACAGGTTAACGAAAACTGCACGATGTCAGTGCAGTTAGGCACAAAGATTATCGCTCAAAAGACAGCTTTTGAGCGATAATCGTTGTGACTAAAGGGGCCTTTAGCATAGGCATCCAGGCCTGCTATCCTAGTATACATACTACACCCTGCCTATGGTAGGGTGTAATAAGATGACAGCTAACGAACAATACACTGTAATATATGAGTATTGTAGTGTATTGTACAGGTGATTAAAGTCAGCTTAGGGCTTTTTCACATTCATGTTTGAGGTTCTCTTCAGAACCTCTATCGTTGATTTCCACTAGAAAACAGGATGAAGTAGCACAGCAATCACCATATGGTCACACAGCAATGCGCTTCTAAACTTTTGCCTTCGGGGTACCTCCACCCTGTTTCACACACTCTTATGATCTGGAACATTTGAGAGCTATATATGTATTGGAGATCAGACAACTAAAATTTTAACTGAATCTTTTTCAGAATATGTTGCAACCAGATGCAGAAGAAGCTACATACATACATACATACATACATACAAGGCAAATATAAAAGGGAGTATTAAAGTGCAGAACCAGATTTAACCTGGGGATTAGACGCTAAAGTCCTTGTGATTATAACATTTTACTCATTGTCACAAAAGTCTGAAGCTCTTCTGTTCTAGCAACACACTAACATTATTCCATGATGCCACAAAGCACTTGTACCTCATAGGTAACTCTACAATAGCGCTGCTAACACTGGACTATTGAAGTGCTGGTCCATCTAGCTTGCGCTCCGACTGGCATGCCTAGATTCACGCTCTTCCTGCTTGGAAAGCTAAGCAAATTCCTACATGACATTTTTGGAAAGTCATTTTTTTAACTCAATAAGAAAGCCCTGCACGTAGGTTTACATAACATTTCCCATTTAATTAGATTCTGGAGCGCCTTCACCCCCCACACCCTCTTTTATCAATAGAAGAGCACAGGAAGGACATTGTCCTCTGCTGGCACTCACACGTTCACTGGCAGCACCAGCTCTCACAACAGGATATGCCAGAGCCAGAAGAAAAGACGTACAGGTGTTTTCATTGTTTAATGGAAGGCCTGACTCCATTTTTCCTAATAAATAAGCAATACATACTTGTATGGTCCGATCTACTACTGACAGTCTCACCCAGTGTGTGTCCTGGCAAGCTACATACTCCCACATACAGCAATTTTATTGCTACAGTTTCAAATTTTCCAATCCTCAAAAAAGGGGCAAAATCTTGAAACAAAAAGTGTATAATGACAAAAATATTAGGCAACCCAATATCTAATCACGTCAAAATGTCAGCCAAATTAGACTAAGCTGGCAGGAGCCGGAAAGCAGAGTCACTATAGGTCTTCAGCAAAGACTACTTCGTATAGAATATACATATGTATCACTGGAGGTTGGGAAACAGTTTAACTATCATTTTTTCCTTACTACTTCTCCTACCCCTTCGGATTTCCTTGTTTGCTAACATCTTTCTTCCCCGGACGGTCTGTTTCTGCTCCTCTGCCTTCATTGGCTATGTGGCCTTATGTAGCATAAGGCCACATAGCCAAATTTTTCCTACAGGGATTTTCCTGTAAATCCACAGCAACAAAATGGGGATTTTGCTACAAATCTCATTTTTGTGTGCTGTGGGTACAATAGGCTGGGCATGCCATAGGTTTTACATAGGCATGCAAGTAAACCTACACCGTCTATAACAAGACTGATCAGGATTTACTAATTCTATAAAGGTAATGAGCTATTGATGCCTGATATATAAATGAAAAGAAAAAAGAAAAAAGAAAAAGAAAAAAAAAAAAAACAAGGCTGCAGGCTTGTTCTTCTATGGCCCCCCAAAAATCCTAAGGTTTGTAAAGAGCTTTATAGTTAGAAGAGTACTATAGGTCCTGTTACTACGATTATTTTATACGTTTACATATCAGCTCTGTCATTTGAATACACCTTTGGGGCCAAAAGGTGGAAATTTTTCATGGGGTGTGACGCAGCACAGATTTGGACAGGACTGTGGATGACGTAGGAGGTCATCCATTTTACTCAAGCAAGGCCCTATATTTGTTCGTGTAAGGCCTTATTCACATGTGTTTTATCACGGTTATTTTGCCGCAATAAAACGACAGCTGGAAATTGCGAGCACGTAATTTAATGCATTCGTTCAGATGGTCAGCTTATCCATGTAAAAATCGGCTGGCTGGAAAAGCTAACACATACACTGCCGATTCCGGCAGCTGCTTTTACATGCGGCCGCAAAAGGTAGGTCTTGCCCTATCTTTTGTCTGCGATCAGCCGGCAGCTCCTGTAGAAGCCAATGGGAGCTTCCGACAAAGGGAGGGGTAGAGAAGAAGAAGTTTAATAGGCTACCGCTGCTTAACTCCCTTACCCTCCCTTTGCCGGCAAGTCTAATTGGCTTCTATTGCTGCAATCAGCGGGTAAAGGGGGAAAGGAGTGGTATTATTGTACCTTGACGCCACCGGAAGCTAGGGGTTTGACAGGAGGAACGCCCCTCTCACACCCCTAGCTAACAATAGGGTGAAGGCTGGAAGGTCCTAGGAGCTTACATGAGTAGCTGTAAATGCTGCCATGTCTGGGCTGTGACAATTACCTTTAATGTTGTAAGCCTAAGGAGCTAAGTAACCCTCACCCGAAGCCTACAGGGGCCGCCAAAAGCAATCCACATGCTGCATTCCTCAGTGTTACCACAGCAGCCGTCCCCCTTGGATGTGAAGCCTTGGTTCCAACAGCTGCCTGTGTGCACGGAGGTAGGTGCTCCGTGACCACCAGTCCCCCGCTGCCGTTGCATGTGCAGGCTGTGTCCTACCCGCTGCCTGTGTGCTTTCAGGTTGGTGCCGGGCCCCGCGCCCAGTGCTGCATGACTGGCGCTCCCTTACTGCATCTGTAATCTCCATCCCGGCCGCTGCGTCTGTGCTGTCAGGTCGGGGCTGGCTGCCACCTCAGTAACCGCTGTTCCCCCGCTCACAGCATGCAAAGCTGCGGCTGTCCTAAGCAGCAGAGCACTTCGACTGTTAGGGGGGGGGGGGGGGGAAGGGCACGCTTGTTGGTTGCCTCAGCTACAACGGCTTCACGCCTCTTGGCAGTCCCTGGTGCCAAGCCCGCCCTGCGCTTCTTCACTCAGTGGGGTTCCTCCTTGTGGGGCAAAAAAGTGGGGAAGCCCCTTACAGATGCGGCCACCACTGTATGCCTTGGGAAAGAATGCTTAGTGGGCTTCCAGGACCTGCAGCATGACCACCTCTGCAGCCAATCAGGCACAGGCGGCGTCACCCCTTGTCAACCCTGACTCCACCAGGATTTTCTGGTGGCGTCAAGATACAATAATACCAAAAGGAGTGAGGGGAGAGGGAGCTTAGCAGCACAAAATGATTTCTCCCTGGCCAATGGAATTCTGAGCTGTGGCGTATGTACGCCGCACCCAGACATGTGAATGAGCGAGAAAGGTAGGATTATACCTACCCGATAATCAGGTTTCCAGGAGTCTCCACGACAGCACCACCTGAGATCGCCTCCTCCTGATAGGACAGGAACACACCGAGAGGTTAAAGTTCCCCCCCCGTCCTCCCCTCCCCAGTGTATTATAACGAAACTGCCGGGGTAGGAGCTAACTTAAATTTTTTCCTATCTGGTATACTTTTTATTTTATTATCTTTTATTTATTTAATTATTTTTATATACATATATACATTATTCTTTCTTGGGGAGGGAATGTACGGGTGCTGTCGTGGAGACTCCTGGAAACCTGATTATCGGGTAGGTATAATCCTACCTTTCCCAGGGAGTCTCCACGACAGCACCACCTGAGACGTATCAACTAAAGTAATTCTAGGGTGGGATTGCCGCTGAGAGGACCTTACGACCGAAGGACATGTCCTCGTCTAGCTGCACCTTTACCCTGTAGTGTTTGACGAAAGTATGGGGCTTTTTCCATACTGCTGCCTTACATATTTGCTCTACTGATGCCGAGCCATGCTCGGCCCATGAGGTCGCTACTGCCCTTGTGGAATGGGCTTTAAGAGCCGAGGGGGCCTCCTTCCCCAAAGCCTTATATGACTCGCTAATGGCCAGGCGAATCCACCTGGCTATAGAGCTTTTGGCTGCTTTCTTTCCCTTATTAGGGCCTGAATATTGGACGAACAGGTTGTCGTCCTGCCTCCACGGGCCTGTGGCCTCGATGTACGTCAAGACTGCTCTTCTGACGTCCAAACAGCTTAGGGTTCGCTCGCTCTCGTCTTTTGGGTGATTATAGAACGAGGGTATTATTATGTCATGGGCCCTATGGAATGGGGATACCACCTTAGGCAAAAAGGTCGGGTCTGTTTTAAAGACTAACTTGGTATCTGTAATCTTGAGGAGCGGGTGGCGTATGGATAGGGCCTGTAGCTCGCTGACCCGCCTGGCTGAGGAAATTGCCACTAGGAAGATAGTTTTTACTGTGAGCATTTTTAATGAGAGCCCCTCCATTGGTTCGAAGGGGTCCCCTGTCATGGCCCTCAAGACTAAATTAAGGTTCCAGTCTGGGCAAATATTGGTGGACCTGCGTCGAAGCCTATCTGCCGCTGCCAGGAATCTATTGATCCACCTGTCCCCGGATAACTTAGTGTCAAACAGGGCGCTAAGGGCTGCCGTTTGGACTCTTAGGGTGCTTGGGGCGAGGCCCATATCCAGGCCGTCCTGTAGAAAGTCCAGGATCAGAGGGACGTCCGCACTGCTGCCTGAGGAGCCTCTCTCTTGTCTCCAAGAGGTAAACCTCCTCCAGATTCTCTGGTATATGCGGTTGGTAGTCTCTTTCCTGCTTGCCATTAGCGTTCTGACTACCTTGCTTGAGAATCCCCTGCCCCTCAGTATGGATTCTTCAGTAACCAAGCTGTTAGATGAAGTCTGCTTACGTCGGGGTAGTTCAGGGGTCCCTGCGTTAGGAGATTCTCTTGAGCCGGAAGGGTAACTGGCTCCTGGATGCTCAAGTCTCTCAGGAGGCTGAACCAGCTCCTTCTTGGCCAAAAGGGAGCCACAAGGATCAGGGTGCATGGTTGTGACCTGAAGTGCTGTAGTACCCTTGGGATTAGTGGGATCGGGGGAAATGCGTACGCCAGTTCTCCTCCCCAGTCCTGGCTCAGGGCGTCCACCGCTGTCGGTTGGTCTTCCCGTCTGAGGGAGAAGAAGTTCGTCACCTTGGCGTTTTGTTTTGACGCGAATAGGTCTAGTTGCGGGAGACCCCATTTGTCCGTCACTATCCGGAATGCCTCCTGGGATAAGGACCATTCCCCTGGGTCTAAGCGCCCCCGGCTGAGGAAGTCTGCTCTTTGATTCAGAGATCCCTTTAAGTGTACCGCTGACAGTGAGATGATGCGGCCCTCCGCCCAGCGAAATATCCTTTGCGCGATACTTTGCAGAGCTGGTGACCTCGTGCCCCCCTGGTGTCGGATATGGGCCACTGCCGTGGTGTTGTCCGACAGTACTCGTATATGTTGGTTTCTTACCGTCTCCCCCAGGTGCTGCAGGGCCTTCCAGATTGCTTGTAGCTCCCTGTAGTTTGAGGATTGATGCTTCGTCTGCGGTGGCCATGGGCCCTGTAGGAGCTGGTCTCCGACGTGCGCCCCCCACCCCCAGGAGCTTGCATCTGTCGTGATCTGTACTGCCGGGTGCAATATCCAGTGGACTCCTTTTCTTAGATTTCTTGGGGACGTCCACCAGCGTAAGGATACCCCTACCGAGTTCCTGATCTGTATTCTGTTTTCTAACGAAGCCTGCCTGCCGTCCCATGCTGCGAGGACTGCTGCTTGCAGGGGTCTGGTATGTGCCTGTGCCCATGCTACCCCCGGGATGCATGATGTTAGACTTCCTAGGAGGGACATAGCCTCCCGGATTGTGCATGACCGTCTCTGCATAAAGGATTCTACCATGTGCCGAATTTTCTGCCCCTTTGCCTCGGGGAGGAAGGAGCATTGGGCCTCTGAGTCGAGTGTTATGCCTAAAAACACCTTCTCCGTGCTGGGGTTTAGGCTGGACTTCTCCCAATTTATGATCCAACCTAGGAACTGTAACAGGCTGAGCACTGTTGCCAAGTTCTCTACTAGGCGTTCCCTGGACTCGGCTATGATTAGTATGTCGTCCAGGTATGGGATTATTAGGATCGACCTCTGCCTTAGGTAGGCTGCAACCTCCGCCATGATCTTCGTGAAGATGCGGGGTGCTGAGGAGATTCCAAAGGGAAGGCATCTGAATTGAAGATGCCTTGTCTTGCTGCCCATTTCCAACGCGAACCTTAGGTACTTCCTTGAGTCCCTGTGGATCGGTACATGCAGATAGGCGTCTTTCAGGTCGATCGAGGCCATGTAGGCCCCCCTGGGGATCAACTTTACCGCTGATGTGATGGACTCCATCCTGAATTTTCGATATTTTATGAAAACGTTCAGGGGTTTTAGATTTATTATCAGGCGTGAACCTCCCCCGGGTTTCTTTACTAGAAAGAGTCTGGAGTAATGCCCCCAGGTCTCCTCTTCCTGTGGCACGAGGGACACTGCCTTTAGATGTCTTAGGTCCTGTACCGCCTGCTGAAGCGGGTACAGTTGTTGTACTGGACCTCGCGTGATAATATATTTTCTCCTGGGGGGGGATACTAACTCGATTCTGTATCCCTGCTGCAGGATCTCCGGGATCCACGGGCTCCTGCAAATCGAGGCCCACCGATCCGCAAAGCCCTGCAGCCTCGCCCCCACTGGGATGGCGTCAGGGCTTCTGCTTGGCTGGGTCCCCCTGGTGCGGGTTGAAGAGGAAGCTTCTCCCTCTGCCTCCCTTGGGGTAACTCCATCGGCCCATCTTGCCCTTGCCTTTATAGGGTTCCGATTGTTGTGCCGGGGTTCGGAAGAAGGTCCTCCCCTTACGTTGTCTTTCCTCCGGGAATCCCTTCTTCTTATCCGACGCTTTCTCTAGTATTTTATCTAGATCCGGACCAAAGAGGAATTGGCCGTGAAAGGGTAGCGAGCACAATTTATTCTTGGATGTTAGGTCGCCCGACCATGACTTCAGCCAGAGGACCCTCCTGGCCGAGTTGGTTAGGGCCGTTGCTTTTGCCGAAAGCTTCACTGACTCCGCTGCTGCGTCTGCCAGGAAGTTAGTGGCCATCTTTAACATAGGGAGGGAATCTATGATCTGCTCCCTTGGTGTTTTGCTCGAGATGTGCAGCTCCAGTTGTTCGAGCCACACACCCACGGTTCTGGCGACGCACGTGGCTGCCACCCCTGGCCTGAGCGTACTGGCCGCTGCCTCCCAGGATCTTCTTAGTAGGCCCTCCGCCTTGCGATCCATTGGGTCTCTAAGCTGTGTGGCGTCTTCGAAGGGCAATGTTGTCCTCCTAGCCACCTTAGCCACTGGGACGTCTACCTTGGGTACTTCCTCCCAATTCGCACATACCCCCTCCTCAAACGGGTAGCGCCTCTTCACCCCCTTAGACGAGAAGGATCCCGTGTCGGGCTTCTCCCACTCCCTAAGTATTAATTTTGTTACGTTGCTATGGACCGGGAAGGTATGTTTCTTCCTCTCCCCTAAACCCCCAAAGACCTCGTCCTGCATTGAACGGGGTTCCTTGGGCTCCTCCATTTTCAGTGTAGCTCTAACGGATTTAATCAGCTCCGTTAAATCTTCTCTATGGAAGAGGTACTTTTGGTATTCCTCTTCCTCTGAGGACTCCTCAAGCATCAGCTCTTCCGGTTCAGATCCTGAACTCTCTGAGTCTGAGAGCTCCTGCGGGGTATGCGCCTTTCTTCGGCGCTTTGTCCCCGATGCCCCTCTGGGTGGAGTTTTTGGGGTCGACAGCGCTGACCGCACTTCCTCTTGGACGAGTTTTCTGACGTCCTCGAGGAATCCCCCCGATTCCTCCTTGACCAACTTGGCTATGCATGCTTTGCATAATGGCCTGGCATGCGAAGCCGATAGTCTTGCGCCACATTCTGCGCACTTTTTAGCTTTGGCTCTGGGAGGGGCAACTCTTCTATCCCCCTGGCAGACAACAAAATTTACGTGTAAGGATGCAAAATTCATTAACAACGTATACGAATATGCATGCCTTGTTTGCCCCACTGGCTACTTACGGTTGCCGCCGCGGTGGAGCATTCCGCGACCTCTGGTGCTGGAGCACTCATTGCTTTATTAACTGGTGCTGCAGACACTCTTGGGGCATTTAAGCCAATACTCACTGAGTGGCTTCCTTGCTCGGCGCCATCTTCTCTCAGGTTCCTTTTAAATCCTTTATTTTTTTTATTTTTTTTTTTTGAATTTTGGCGCCTTTAAATTTTAGCCCCGCCCCCTCCGAGCGCCGGCCGTGCTGCGCGATGACGTCATCACGCTCGCCGCTTGCCGCGGCGCCCCGCCCCCTCCCCTGCTCGTTAAGGGGAAGCCGGAGGCGCCGCGCACGTTCCTAAGCCGGCGCGTAGGAGAGCTGGAGCCCCGCATTGCACCCCCCATGGGCCGCCGCGGGAGGAACCTGGCCCGGGGGGACCACCCCATGTGGCGTCCCGGGAGTCGCTCTGCAAGAAGGGAGGACAGGCTGGAGCACTGCCCTCCGATCTGCCGGTATGCTTCTTTCTTCCGGGCTGGCGTCTCCACCAGCCCCTCTCGGTGACCCTGCCTCCTGGCAGGACAGGAAAACACTGAGGAGGGGAGGACGGGGGGGGAACTTTAACCTCTCGGTGTGTTCCTGTCCTATCAGGAGGAGGCGATCTCAGGTGGTGCTGTCGTGGAGACTCCCTGGGAAACGCGGTATTCTCTCGTTCATGCATTTTTCGAAAGCAATGCGGCTAGTTGGAAAACGCACCATTCGTGTCAATAAGGCCTAAGGCTGGGTCCACCCGGAAAGACCTCAGAGGACATCATGCAGCGGAAAGCCTGCCTCAAAACGTGTGCCATTTGATGTGGGTTTGAGGCTACCTTCACACGGGCGAGAAATCCAGCCAGATATCAAACTTGTCAACATGTGTTTTACCCGCAGATGCAGGGCGTTTTTCTTGCAAAAAAGTCCTCACATAACTTCTGTGAAATTCCGACCCCCCGGCCCTTGTTTCACGCGCTTCAGAGGATCATTTATGTCATTGGGAAACATGACATCGATCTCGTATGCACATCACATGGCATGGGACGTGTCTGACTGTCCCATTGAGAACAATGCAGTGACTTTAACTCGCAGCATCGCTCTTAGGAATACATCGCTTATGTGTACGACTCCATTCAAAAGAGTTCATACAGGCGAGTTTAGTCCGTTGAGTATTTCTGTGTGGAATTCATCCCCTCATTGAGAAGAGGTAAATTCGGCAGGGGAACGGCATGCAGACACCATTCTAACCCAATTGGTGAGGGCTTGATATGGTTATATTAAAGTCGCCATCTTCATTTTAGCCTGTTCAAGTTTCATCGGCCTTTGTTAGGGTAGTATTCATTGCCGCCTTTAGCTTGGCAAACATCTCCATACTTTACTTTAGGAATGTTTCCTCCCTGACCAGTATGTGGCCAATGTACAAAGTAATCTAATTCACAATGATGGGCTGCCCAATAGTGGGCTCAGCATCTACTTCTCTCTAAAAGGGCTTCTTCACACAGCTGTACTTCTGGACTGTGCGGTCTCCATGTATTTCCCATCAGCACACATACACATTATAGCCCAGGAGGCCTGAAACACTATCTTTTCTCCTTAGGGTGAGCACCTAGACATGAAGGGCAAATACCCTGAAACAGCTGTCTGTGCATGGAGTCTGGAAATTAAAATGAAAGCCAGTCATTTTTACAAGGCTTGTATAAAGAGTCTAACTTTGGCTTGAAGAAATGCTGCCTTCCAATCGGTGGCGCTGTGGAGGCATTATTCTATCTTCCTGATTAGCCCAGGAGGCTATACACATACAAGTGCCGTTTCACAGTCTGAGGATCCATCTGAAAATAAACCAGCAGCACGTCCTAATCTCCTCCATGTAACAGACGAGAATAGGGCATGCGATGTCCCCGCAGATCAGGCAGCTCACGGATGCAGCTCGCATACGGCTGTCTGAATTCGGCCTACACACAAAGCATATAAATGTTGCACATCCATGTATTGTGCCGCTGGCCGTAACATCAACCCAGTACATTCTACTAGGTTCTGTCAATCCACCTTGGAGTCTGCTAGTAAATGCTGCAGCTTCTGTTCTCTACCTAGAGAGGTCTGCGGACGAGGTAAATACTGAATACAGGTGAAATAAGGACACTTGTCTGGAAAGTATAATTATATTTCAAATCATGAATAAGGGTGTGGCTAAAATTCTTCCCGGCTGCTTTGTGCTCCCGCAGTACTGAGCTCCTCTATGCCCGAGCCACAGGCAAAGAAGAGGCCGTCTTCAGATGAAAGAACAGCCATCAGCTTCGAACACAGAACAGCTTCATACGAGGTTCATATGTGTATGATGAATTACTGCATATAGGCTGCGTTTTATTACATAATCTAGTGATATGCAATCAACAGTGGATCCTATGCTTATTGTATACTAGGGATTAGACTCGTGTGGTGCATGGCGCAATAAGCGCAGGGATTGGTCACTGAAAATTGGGTTTTCTAAGTTATTTCCTACAAATGGTAGTCCTGGAATATACAAAGTGGGCCACAAAAATGAGCCCGGGACCACAATCTCATGAAAGCTGTCCAAAAGAAAATTTGTGTTGCCCATAGCAACCAATCCCAGCGCAGCTTTCATTTCACTTCAGCAGTGTAAGAAATGAAAGCTGAGCTGTGATTGGTTGCTATTAGCAACAAAAATAACGGGGGAAGTCTGCGAGTTTTCGATTTTTAATTACACCAGTATTAGTCATGTGGCGCTGAAGAACGCTCATGCGAGACTTCACTCAAATCAGACCAGAACTGTGGATTTGTATATGATACAAACCGATTTTGCATTCCATATATAAGATTACACCGATTAGCCAGAACATTGAAACCTCCTGCCCAATATTATGTAGGTCCCCCTCATGACACTAGACAGCGGTGACCCCTTGAGGCCCAGACTCCACAAGACCTGTGAGGGTGTCCTGTGGTATCCATCACTCGGAAATTAGCAGCAGATCTGTTAAAGGGGTTTTCCAGGGACAATACTACTGATTACCTATCATCAGGATAGGTCATCAATAGTAGATCAGCTGGGGTGCGCCGCTCGGAACCCTGACCAATCAGATGAGCGGGGGCATGCTGTCAGCACTACAAATACACAGATGTCGGCGCCTCTACTCTCATCTCTGTGTAGTGGCCAGCGCTTGTAACTGCAGGCACAGCTCGCATAGACTTCAATGAGACCCCAGCCTGCAAATGCACACAAAATAGAACTTTGCGAACGAAGCCATTGAAATCAATAGGTTCTATTCTTTGCGTATTGTGCACAGAATCTTTGCACACATGCATGTGAAGGAACCCTTAGGCATCTTTCATACAACTGTACACGTCTTAACGCTCACCCTATCACGGGCAAGAATCACATGAGTGAAGAATAGCCACGATCAAGTCCCAAGCCTTAGTCACGTTTTTTCGTCCATTCATATGGGCGGCTGTGGTGTATTGGCAAAAAATATATTGCAGCATGGAAATCCCTCGGCCAGCAGAAATCCTCGTAATGACTGCTATACTTAAATAGAGCCAGCTGTCTTTTCCCAGCATTGGACATAATAAACTACCTGTCGCCCCTTTTTGTCAGCTCCCATGGGACTTTATGGCACCTTTCTGCATATTTCAGCAAAAAATAGGGCAAGACCCATTTTCACGCACTGTATAAAATTGGTCGCCGTTTTCAGTCCCGATACCCTATTATCCCCGGCACGATTTTTATTTTTTTTTACTAAAAATCACTCAGCTGAATGAATACATTGGAATCCAAGGCTTCGATTTTTTTTAATCGAAGGCAGATTTGTGTGCCCTTTCATGCAATACAGTTACGTTCGTGTGAATGACCCTCATCCATATGTTCTGTTTCCAGCACATCAACTTCAAGAGACAACTGTTTACTTGCTGCCTCGCCGATCCCACCCCTGACAGGGGTCATTATTCGAATAGTTGACGAACCCCAATTGTCAACGGTTCTAATACTATGGCTGATCAGTGGCTTATTTTTGGCAACAAACCAGTTTGCCTTAAAGCTTTTTAATGCAATAAAGAGAATATATCTTTAATGCATATAATCAGCAAAAACATATCTACAGTTTTTTCCCCCACATATAATCAAATGTGTCATAAATTTTAGATTTGCAGGGTGTGGAAGGTTTTTGAGGATAATGGAGCCCCTTTCCGAAATATCTCAATGGATTGTAACCACATATACATACAGCTGAATACTAGCTATTGAAATCTTTAAGGGCTGCTAATCCTAAAATTCTGTTATTGCCAGAGAGTGGCAATTAATGCCTAGCCGCCTCTTCAACAATATGTAATGGAACTTTTTTTTTTTTTTTTAAAAGAGTACCTGCACTTTCATGCCGGAGCGCTCCTGCTCTGTCAGCGGTTTTCAACTCCTGGCAGCCGAAAGAGGCCTAGTACAGCACTTATATAGTGCTATATGGGGCAGTCTTCAGCTGCCAGGAGCCGCAAACAGAGGAGCACAAGCGCTCTAGCATGAAATCCTGGGACTCCAAGGCTGAGTTCACAAGGGGCAGAAATCTCGGAGTGTCCAAAACAGGATCGTACGGAAATTCTACAAGATTTCCGATGCAGAAAAGCTGCTTCCAACCCCACACCATTGGACACGGGGTTTGAAGCAGCTTGTATTCCGATGTGAAAATCTCTCCCCATAAAGAGCCGGAAGCCCACAGCAGGAACAGTGCCAAAATGTACATGTCGCGAATTTCAAATCCGTTCTGTAGGTCACATTTTGCAAATCCCTTCCAATTTGTTGCTTAAGTCTCAGTTTTAAAAAAAGCAACAGACTTTTTGTGCAGAGGGTCCGCGCGCAAATTCCGTGGCAATTCCACCCCGTGTGAACCCAGCCTAGGATCACAGCTGCATTGATCACCCAGTACTTGGCCCTCAATCTGAAAAAAGGGTCATTTTAAGTCACACAACCTTCTTTCCAACATAAACCCCATGTAGATTTTGGTGCCGATCTCTTGATTTGACCCCATCATCTAAAGGAAGCGAAATCTGAGCTGAAAATCTGCAGCATAAACTATCAGGCGGTGGGTGTAAAAATATGCAACTCTGTAAGGAAATTCCAGTGTCTTCATGCTACATGTGAAGGCCAGTATCACTCAGGCGGATTTAAATAGCGGAATTCACACAGAGGAGGTCCACATGACCAACAGCAAGCGCCCGCTGTCATCAACAGTACAGGAAAATATTGGCCAAAAAATGGGGTTTTGACCGATACTTGTCCCATATAAAAGCATGATTCAGCAGGGTACTGAGTGAGAAATCGCTTATTAGTCACTAATCGCTATGTTTCAGCCCATTGCAGCAAAACCACTAATGAGCAAAATGTCACCCAGTGTAAACAGTCAGCTACTCATCTATGCAAGCAGTGAAAGGAGGCAGGCGGCCGGAAGAGATCTCTGGCACACTCCGTCTGTGTGCAAGTACTGCAGGGATAGTAGTTGGGTCAGCCATCGGACGCTGCCCGACAGTCGTCACGTGTAAAGAGACCCAAGTCTTACTGATCAGAATTCACAACGATTTCCAGTCACTGCCATCCTAAATCCTCACAGAATCTGTTGGAAAGATTTCCAGGTTACTGAGCCGCAAGTTAACCCCTTAGACCGGCTGCACACAATAGCCCGCAGCAGAATCCGGCTCTGACCGCAGCCGTCGACCCTGCGTACCTGTTATTCCCTTACTGCAGATGACCGCGGATGCTCGCCGTTGGTTATGTGCAGTAGAGATTTAAAACAATATATTTGTATTTCCCGCACCGTCACTAGGCGATGATGCAGGTACCTGCGTATGTTAATTGCGGGTCGAACGGCTTCCATTGACTTTAATAGAAGCCGTCCGTGCAAAGCCTGCACAAACATTGAACATGCTGCGATCTTTCCTACGCTTGCGGACATTATGATTAGTTTCTGTGAGTGTAAAGGAAAGGCGATTTTCCATAGCATGTTTTGAACAGTATTTGCTGCGGATCCTCCGTGCGGACGCTAAATGCGGATTCGGCAGCAAATACCTATTCACATGCAGCCGCCTTTAGTGACAAGCCTATTTTATCATTGTCACATTGTAAGAGACAGAATTCATTGGCATTGGGATTGACTTTTTTTGGGTTGAGTTGTATTTTTTAATGGACTCACTCTGGGGTACATTATATCATATCTTGTAGAACTTTTATCATAATTTTTTTTTTTGGTGGGGAGAAGGAAAAAACACCCAGACGTTCCAGCACTGTTTTTCAGTTTTCAGGGCGTTCATCATTCGGTAAAAACAACAACATGATAACTATCTGGATCAGCCTAATTACTGCGATACCAACTTATATAGGTTTTCTTTTTCTTTATTTTGGGGAGTATTTTATCTATTTAAAACAGGGTTTTCGTTAGGACAATATGTGTGTATTTTGTTTTAAAACTGGTTTTTGTTGTTTTTTCATTAAATTGAACTTTTTTGAAGCTATTTTTAGTCCCTTTAGGGGACCTGAAGATGCAAATCGACCAATCACTAAGATAGTACACTGCATTAGACCCATTGTCCACGGTCGTGACGGAATATCGCAAGCGATATTTTACAGCAAGGAAGGAGGGGGGAGGCACTGACAGGTCTCAGTGGTGAGCCTAATAGATCGGTATGCCATGATTTAGATCCTGCGAGCGGAGAATTGCTACGACATGCAGCTTAAGTAGTCTTCTGCTAAGCTTATGACACTAGCCTACTAGACCTTGCCGGCGTTGGGGCCTAATAGGCTGACTTGGATGGCAGACATGAAGGCCTTTGTCAGGCTCCTGGCTGCCATGCGGACCCATTGGTGCCTTGCATTTACACTGCGGGGTGACAGTGAACGACAAAAGGAGCCCTTTTCCCCTGTCATCATGAGGTTCATATTTGTGTGCACCGCACAAGTCTCACGTGATTTTCTCGGCCTTATAAAGATGTATGAGCAGGTTAAAATCCCATTAGTGAAGTCAGTTAAAAGGCCGTCACTAAGGGACTAAGGCCTCATGTCTACGGGGAAAATAAGAATTAAAATCCGCAGCGGATTTTAACTCTTCTCCTGCCCGCGGATCCGCATCCCATAGGGATGCATTGACCACCCGCGGGTAGATAAATACCCGCGGATCGTCAATAAAAGTGATTTTAAAAAAAATGGAGCATGAAAAAATCTGGACCATGCTCCATTTTCATGCGGGTCTCCCGCGGGGACGGGTCCCGCGGGCTTCTATTGAAGCCTATGGAAGCCGTCCGGATCCGCGGGACACAAAAATCTGATTTTACTCACACGCTCCGGTTCTTCTCTTCGGCGCGGCGCCATCTTCTCTCAGTCGCGGCCGGATCATTTTGCTTCGGCCCGGCGCATGCGCGGGGCACATCACCGATGTCATCATGCACATCCGCCGAGCCGAAGAAAGAAGATCCGGCCGCGACGAGAGAAGATGACGCCGCAGCGAAGAGAAGAAACGGAGCGGATGGGAGGTGAGTTAAGAATAAATCAGAATTATTTTCAGCGCTCATGTCCGCGGGGCAGGAGGGACCCGCTGCAGATTCTACATGTAGAATCCGGAGCGGGCCTGATTTTCCCCGTGGACATGAGGCCTAAAACACCAGTGTACTTTTAGTTCTTTGTTTGGAATCAATATTGCACTGTTAGGCCTCATGTCCACGGTGAAAATCAGGCCCGCTACGGATTCTACATGTAGAATCTGCAGCGGGTCCCTCCTGCCCCGCGGACATGAGTGCTGAAAATAAGAATAAATGAGAATAAACTCACCTCCCATCCGCTCCGTTTCTTCTCTGCGTCGCAGCCGGATCTTCTTTCTTCGGCCGGCGGATGAATTCGTCACGCCGGCGGCACGTCGCCGACATGCCGCGCGCATGCGCCGGGCACATCCGCCGAGCCGAAGCAAGAAAGATCCGGCCGTGAGGAAGAGAAGACCTTCCCGGTCCGCTCCGGATGGGTAAATTCTTTTAAATTCCTATTTTAGGTCTCCCGCGGCTCCGGACGGCTGCCATAGGCTTCAATAGAAGCCCGCGGGAGCCGACCCCGCGGGAGACCCGCACGAAAATGGAGCATGGTCCAGATTTTTCATGCCTAAGCCCTCATGTCCACGTGGAAAATATGTTTTAAGATCCGCAGCGGATCTCCCGCACGCGGATCCGCATCCCATAGGGATGCATTGACCACCCGCGGGTAGATAAATACCCGCAGATGGTCAATAAAAGGGATTTTTTTAAAAATGGAGCATGAAAAAATCTGGACCATGCTCCATTTTCGTGCGGGTCTCCCGCGGAGTCGGCTCCCGCGGGCTTCTATTGAAGCCTATGGAAGCCGTCCGGATCCGCGGGAGACCTAAAATAGGAATTTAAAAGAATTTACCCATCCGGAGCGGACCGGGAAGGTCTTCTCTTCCTCACGGCCGGATCTTTCTTGCTTCGGCTCGGCGGATGTGCCCGGCGCATGCGCGCGGCACGTCGGCGACGTGCCGGCAACGTGCCGCCAGCGTGACGAATTCATCCGCCAGCCGAAGAAAGAAGATCCGGCCGCGACGCAGAGAAGAAACGGAGCGGATGGGAGGTGAGTTTATTCTCATTTATTCTTCTTTTCAGCGCTCATGTCCGCGGGGCAGGAGGGACCCGCTACGGATTCTACATGTAGAATCCGTAGCGGGCCTGATTTTCCCCGTGGACATGAGGCCTTAGGGTGCCTTCACACTTGCGAATGAAAACGCAGAATTATGAAACCAATAATTTTCAATGGTTTCTTCACATTTGCGATATTTTCACTCATGTAATGTTGTGTTAAAAAAAAAATAAAACCTGGCAAGTTATATCCTTTTTTCAGCTCCCATGTTTATGGAGCCTCCTTATTATCGTATCACAAAGCATGAACTTTTTTTCATACGATGCATTTTTAACATTCGAAAGCCCAATTGATCTATGCGCTAAATAAAATCATGGCAAAAATTGCACAAGAAAATCGCAAGCATCAGCGATGTCTTTGAGAAAATGCAGCGCTGGCGCTCTAAGATCGCGAAGGGGAAGAGATGTGATTTTGTTGCGGCAAAGTCTTCATGAGTCAGTTAGATCACTCCAAAACACAATCAGTATTTTTGTTTAAAGGGACAGAGATAATAACTTCCCAAAACAGACCTAAACTGTCTTAATAGTTACTAGTAGCCGAGTGTAACTGTAACAAAGGACAGCGGAGACCAGCTCATGATGGAATGCGAGTGGGTGGGGGTCAACTTTAAATCTGGCACACTACCATAATCAGCAAAGATAGAGTTATGGCTCAAAACAAGGGCAATGCAGGCAACTAGACTGTACTGGAAGGAGTACAAACTGGCACCAGGACTGCACTTCTGTCAAGCATTCCAGGCATGGTGAGGCCCCAGCTAAATATAGGAGAGAATCAGCATGCAGATCAGTGGGGATAGCAGAATTTATAGGCCAGATTGTTGGAGATATAAAGCTGAACCCAGCCTGTGAATGCCCCAAGTATACAGATCCATATGGGAATGTTCATCTGGCAGATTTGTTGCAGACATTTTTGTAAGTGAAAATCAGTTTCTCCCATCAGAATGATGCAGTTTCGGGAAGTTGCCCTTAGATGAATAAGACCGTTACAGAAAGTTCAGCAATAAATCTGCTGCATGTGAATGTACTCTGGTACTGCGTTTCGCCAAAAATTGTTGCCAGGTCTTATTTTCAGGGGAATGTCATTTTACTTATCTAGCATGCTCGGTCCAGGTCCCTCCCGCTGCTCTCCATAGCTCCTGCGCGGTTTCCAGTCCTCGGCCACCTGCAGAAGAATCACTTCCTGGTTACAGGATTCATAAATCCCGCCTCCACGAAGCGATGGCCGCGATTGATTATTCGAGCCGATTTGCTGTGGAGTTCCCTCATCAGTATTTCTGCTCGTATTTTGGAGCAGATCGGCAGCAGATTTCAGCTCTTGAATTGATATAGGCCTAATGCACACGGCACACATGGATTCTGCATGGGAAATACCGCACAGATTCCCTCCGTGACCGCAGCCAGCAACCCCTGAGCACCTTTTATTTTTTTTCATTCTTGTATACAAATGGGCCAGCTGTCACACTGGCGCGGTCGCTAGGCGATGATGCAGGTGCTCGCAGCCAATCCAGAATTGAGATTCTGGGTAGGCTGCGAGTTGGAAGGCTTCCATTGACTTCAATGGAAGCCATCCGTGCGGAAAATGCACAAAAATGGAGCATGCTGTGATCTTTCCTACGCGAGCGGAAATCACAAGTGATTTCCGCTTATGTGTGTGGGGAAAAAAAAAGAAAAGAAAAAAATAATCACTTTTACATTGCATGCTATGGACGGACATTGCTGTGGAACCCGGCAGATCCATTCGGCCTTACAGGAATTACAGGAAATCACAAAGTGTAAAAGAGGGAAGGGCGAGTTACTGGTTCATGAGACTTGGTCTCACGCCGGCAGCATCATTCCACAGAACACATCATTAGTCATTCTTATTGTTTTACTACTACCCAATGCTAAAATGTATTTAAAAGCTCCATGTATGGCATCACATTTTATATCCATTATGGAAAATATGATCCCTTCAATTCCGCCTTGAAACGCAACACACAACAGAGATGGAACTAATTAAATTCACTAAATGATTCTGGTCATGGACAAATAGGCAGATTTTTTTCCCAAGTCTCAGAAGTCAGTATAAAAGGCAGCATTCATCTGAAAACGATCCATTTGGAGAGAAAAAAAACATTGCGAGCTACTTTAAGACCATGAAGTGATATACACAAAATGCTCTACTGCGATATATACAGGAGAGACATCAGAGACTTGTGAGGCTCACAATGCAGAATTTACTGATCCTTCATCAGAACGGTCATTCTGAATCATTGTAGAGACCGACACCCAAACAATGACTTGACCCAGGTGTAAAAAGTGTGCTTAATCCTAAAGTCGGCCCTTTTACACTAAGGCCTCCTTCCCACGAACGGATTTCCGCCGCGTAATTCGCGGCGAAAATCCGCTGCGTTGCCCGCAGCTATTAGGTTCTATTGAACCTAATAGCACAATGCTCACGATGCGTAATTCCACCGCGGAATTACGCACCGCGATTTCTCCCGTCCTCACCCGCAGCATGCTCTATTTTCTGCGGGTGAGGACGGGCTGTACGCACTGACGGCTTCCATTGCAGTCAATGGAAGCCGTCCGTTCACGCTATCTCCCGCTGTAACCAGCGGGAGATAGCGTGAAAAAACGCTTTCCCGCCCACCGCCGCGCGTCATATGACGCCATGTGACGCGGCCGGCCGCGGCACGTGACACGGCCGGTGACGCGGCGGCGGTGGGCGGTGACGCGGCGGCGGTGGGCGGGGAAGCGATTTCACGCTATCTCCCGCAGGTAAGTATAGGGGCTCTGGGGGGCGCCGTGACGGGCTTCGCAGCGTAATATTACGCGGCGGAGCCCGTCACGCTCGTGGGAAGGAGGCCTAAACGTTATTCAGATTCTAGTTAGATTGTGCAGAAGTGCCAGGAACTGGACAGACAATAATCCACAGGCTCATCATTTGCTCTTCAGGTTATACAGGCGTAAGAATCAAACCCCAATCAGCCCGTGTACAGGGGCAGTCATCTACGAGCGACTGCGGGCGATCAGAAGAGATTTCCAGGAAGCTCCGCCTCCATTCAGTGATCGCTCCTGTGCAAGGAAAGCATTGTACTTTTTGATGGCACCACTTTGGGATAGATATGACGTATTTCTTCACTTACGGTATTATTCGATGGATGAATACGATTATTGTGATAACCCATTTATAGTTTTCTTCAGGTGTTAATTTATTTTTTAAAGTGTTTTTGTTGTGCAAAAGTATTTCCACATTCCAAGACTGTCATGTCCACGGGGAAAGTCAGGCCCGCTACGGATTCTCCATGGAGAATCTGTAGCGGGTCCCTCCTGCCCCGCGGACATGAGCGCTGAAAATCAGAATAAACTCACCTGCTGCGGGCGCTGCAGGTCTTCCCTTCTTCGCGGCTGGATCTTCTTTCTTCGGCCCGACGCCGCATGCGCCGGGCCGAAGAAAGAAGTTTCCGGCCGCGGAGGAAGGAAGACCTGCAGCGCCCGCAGCAGGTGAGTTTAATTCAGGCGCGGGTCTCCTGCGGATCCGGACAGCTTCCATAGAAGCCTGCGGGAGACCCGCCCGCACCTAATGGAGCATGTCCGGATTTTTTCCTGCACGCGGGACCCGAGCCTGCAGCGAAAAATGACATCCGCAGGTATTTAACTACCTGCGGGTGTCTAATGCATCCCTATGGGGCGCAGATTCACGTGCAGGAGAACCGCTGCGGATTTAAAATCTTAATTTGCCCGTGGACATGAGGCCTAATAAGAGTTTTACTCTTTCCATTAACAGCCATGTAAGGTCTTGTTTAGAGATGAGCGAACGTACTCGTTTCGAGTAATTGCTCGATCGAGCACCGCGATTTTCAAGTACTTCGGTACTTGGGTGAAAAGTTTCGGGGGCCGCCCTCCCCCCCCCCCCCCCCCCCCACACTCCCCGCTGCAACCCCCCACTCACCCACGGCGCCCCCCGAATCTTTTCGCCCGAGTACAGAAGTACTCGAAAATCGCGGTACTCGGGCGAAGGGGGGGCTGGCCGAGTAGGTTCGCTCATCTCTAGTCTTGTTTTTCTGCAGGTGGAGTCATAGTCTCCATTGGTACTAACATTGAGTGGTTTTTATGGTGGGGTTTTTTTGGAGATGGAAGAATGAAAAAAAACAATTCTGGCATTTTTTAATACTATTTTTTGTGCCATTCACTGTGCGGGATAACTCAGTTTTATAGTACTGCTTTTTACAAATGTGGCAATACCTCATTTTTTCCATTAACAAAGAAATTTGTGTTTTGCAGGGAATATCATTTTTTTTTTCGTCACAATTTTAGAATTTATTTACATTTTTTTTTTTAACCCATTCTTCGTCCCTCATGGAGACATAAATATGCAATTAGGGACTACAGCCTGCAAGTAATGCAAGACATTAGCTGTTACAGCAGCCGCCCAGTCCTGCATTTGATGGCTGATTGGCGGTACTGTCGGCCAAGCAGAGTTCTCGCGTATCAGTGATAAGTTAATCGGCGGGGCAGCTGTTGCATTACTTGTCTTGTTGTAAGATATTAACTGAAGTGCCCTGCACATTTACCCCACCCTGGATGAAACTTTCACAACACGCAATGTGACAGAGATAGCAGGTAATGGTTTACATGGAGCGATTATCACCTAAATTATTGGCAATGATCATCCCTTGTACAAGTGGACGCTAACAGGGCGCTGAGTGACAAGTCGCTTGCTTGCCGGAGTCGCATGGTTTTTAGTAGAGCTAAAAACCAAGCGACTGTTGAGCCGTGTAAACAGGAGCCGCGCAATGTTTGAGCGAATTCTGTTTACTGTGAATGGAGACGACGGGAGGCTAGAAGAGATCTCCAGCACTCCCCGTCCCCATTCACTTGAACAACCATCACTCCTATGTAAAGCACAGGAGCGATAGTCACTGCCAGTAACTAAACTGGCAGTCATACTGTGTAAAGGTACGTTTACACATTGTGGAAATGCTGTGGAAAATTATACTGCAAATTCTGTAGCCAAAGCACAGTCAAAATCCACAGTGTATTCAGCAGACACAGTGCTCCTCTCACCTCCAAGGTCTTTGCGCTGTCAGCACTTCCTTCACCCGGTGGACTCGTGTGCATCACACCGCTGTTCAGGTGATGCCGACACTTCCGCTACATATAAATATATCCTAAAGATGCCTTAAATGGGTTTTCCCATTACCTAAAATTGCTTCACAATCAATCTGTACTTCCTACTTGCTGCTATCCAAGACATGTGACTGTTGCAGCCAATCACTGGGATTAGAAGGTCACCGATTGGCTGCTGCAATCACAGGTCCTGGTCAGCAGCAACCAGGAAGTAGAAAGTGGCTATGAATCAATTTTTTGGGAGTGGGAAAATCCCTTTAACCTTTGGTGCAATACAGAACTTGTGAATCTTTCATTAGTAATTAATAGACGTTTCACAAGCTGTGTATTGCGCCAAAGCTAACCAGCTCCCTCTCTTACATTACACTACATGCTCCAGAGATGGGTAAATGTGCAGGGTGCCCATTGCAGCAGCTGAATTAATGCTGAGATGCACTGCTTCAAACAGAGTCAACTGCCCTACATTTACTCAACTCTCATATGCGAGCATTGCTAGGCGAACAGGGACTCTGATCATGTGGGGGGTAATACAGCAGTATTCATGCTATTTTGATGTTGCCAGCGGTGCTGCCTTCAGGGGTTTGCCGCCCTGGGAGCACGACAGCAGAGAAATGTAGTGGAGGGGGGAAACAGACACCGTCGAAACTGGAAGAGCCGATTATCCGTACCAGCCAATCAAGTTGTGGGCGTTGGTTTTGGGTGTCCACCATTCTTCTGGTGGAGACAAGATACAACAGTACCCACTGGAACTAGTACAGCTTAGTATACTGCATATAAAGCCTGGATTGGTACAGTAGGGTCAATCCCATTCACTTAAATGCCCATAGACTGAAGCATTGTCAAGGCCTTATTGTGGTGTTTAGAATAATTGTTTTCACAAATGATTATTTTACATTAGAATATGTATACACAATTAGCATAAGAAAAACAACAATGTAACCAGTATACAAAATATCAACAAACACTGAACAGATGGATACATTGTATATAAATATCCATAAATCTGATTCAAAATAGCAGATTGTACCCATCACCAACTTAGGCTGCTTTCACATCTGTGTCGGGGGTTCCGTTTTCCTGCTCTGTTAGGGAAGCAGGGAAGTGGAATCCCTTGGTCGAGTTGATCCGTCTCATGATGGAACCGAACAGCAGCAAACTGACTCCATTAACTATAAGGGGGACCATTACGTTTATGTTCACTTGTCTGGCATTTTACCGGACGAAAAGGTCCTGCATGATAGACTTTTCCTTCTAGTATTTTGTGCCAGATCTGCGAGGTTCCAGCACAGATGTGAAAGCAGCCTTATACCAGTTATTGTACCCTTTCGATGCCAACACATCAGTAAATCAAGATTCTAAGTTGTTTATGAGTATGGTATTATAATCAAAGAGAAAAGGCAGGTGGGAAACATATCATTTCAAGTCCACCTTTATATAAATATTGGCACCAGTATCCTCTTCAGTTTTTTTATGTTAGGCCTTATTCACACGAGCGTGGTTTTGCACGCACTGCAAAACAGCGCTGCATGGATATACAAAAAAGCGCGTGAACAAAGCTGCGTACCCATTGCTTTCAATTGAAAGCAATGGGATGCCGGCAACCCCTGCAGTGATTTTCTGGGAAAGGCTTTAAATATTAGCCCTTCCCTGAAAATCATCCCTAGCTGTTGGGGCTTCAATGAATGGCTGAGCGCTGCCAGCCAATCAGATGCAGCCCTTCTAGGAGACGGGGATTTTAAATCCCCGCCTAGTGAAAGAGCTTCAGTACAGTGCCAGCGAGCCAAGCAGCTAGATGCCCCGACAGCAGCGGAGAGGAGAGTATGTATATATGTGTATGTAATTCTATATAATTTTCAGGAAAGGGCTTATGTTTAAAAAGCCTTTCCCTGAAAATCACTGTAGTGGTTGACTGCAGCCCATTGCTTTCAATGGGAGAACATCGCGTTCCTTTGCCACAGCTGCCACTGTGACAGGGGAATCTTTACTCCTCGCGGAGAGTGCCATCATCGCCAATTACTGTGACAGTGCTGTCACAGTGTTCAGTGATGAGGGGACTCCCTGCGGGGAATATTTACGCGCAGCACGGACATTCCCGGCACACGTGTGTGGTTCCAATAGACGCGTAGTTTTGTGCGCACGTATGAATGCACAAATACACGTTCGTGTGAACAAGGCCTTAATGTAATATGTTGCAGTTAGGCCGGGCTCACAAGGGTGTATGATTAGCATATATTAAGCTGGCGTTGTACAACCCCGTCGGAAAACAGCAACTCACAGGGAATTACATTTCCTTACGCAGTTCCGATCACAGCATTTATGGATTGTGTAAACAGAAGACAGCATGTTCTATTTTGCCGTGCATTATACGCGAGAGAGCTCATTGTTTTTTGCAAAAGGACTGGTCTTATCTTTTGCAGGAATCTGCAATCTTCTATGGGAGATGCAGAAAAAGGGAGAGAGTTTAGCAGCGGCTCGCATTGCCAAAGTCCCTCCCCTTGGCCGGCAGCTCCCATAGGGTGGGGAGGGAATTTAGCATGGCAAACGCTGTCCCTCCCCTTGCTGATAGCTCTCATAGCGGCAATAGAAGCTCCCATAGAAACCTATCAGCCGGCAAGGGGAGGGAGAGAGACCCCTCTCCTCCTGGAATTCCAGGCTGCGGCGTATATACCGTCATGTGAAGAGGCGAGAAAACTGGAGATTTAGCCGTGACTTGGTCATGGCTTTTTCCCATTCATGCGATATTCAAGCATGATGCAGGCGGCAGATTGTCGCAACGCCTGTGTGAAAGAGGCCAGTTTCAGATGAGCACATTACAGCTATATAAAGGTGTTCATAATGTGGACATGTATCTCTGGGCAAATTGCAGAGCTAATTAAGCCAATCTAGGAGCATCTGGGTCCTGCCTCAACCACAGAGTTTACTTATAGAGCCCTATGATGCTCCAAGTTCAGATCAGTAATCTGTATGGTCAGACCAGAACACACATTAGTATTACAGACGCAGAAATGCATTTGTAACGCGCTCGTGTGAAACCGGCCCAAGCAGCACAGTGAGGTTTCTTTTTGGTAATGATGTCCAAGAGGCAGTGCACTGTGGTCTGCTGCTGGTACTTTAGTCAGTTACAAGGTGGTGCAGCAGGGTGTCTATGCTGCTGAAGCACAGAGACCAGGAGGACTTCACTAAGGTATAACATGAGAAATTGAATTGCTTCTAGTTCCTTACTGCAACTTATAAAGCCTTTCATTAACAACTAGAGGTAAACTTTAAAGTAGATATGCACAAACTTTTCTGATCAGAAGGCCACAATATCAGACCATCAATCCCAAGAGCGGTCCTACCGCTTAACACAGTAACACCACATGAGACATTTATGGCATACATCTTCAATAGGTCATAAATTTCTGATAGGTGCTGGTTGTACTTACAGGACTCCCTGTTGGGAGAATAAGGTGTCTTTCACACGGGGCGAAATTATGCCACAGAAAGCAGCCAAATAGGCAGCTACAGAATTCCACACCAAAATCCGCAAGTTTAACGAATAAACGTGAACTGCCATGATAATTTTTTTTTAAAAAGGGCTAACAAAAATCAACAATCAGGATATAGGACATCTATGCCAGGCAGGGAAAGGGTTAAAAAAAGATCATTAGATGCAAAGACCTGTCTAGAGTAAATACAAGCCAAATGTAATTTGAAGCCTAGATAAGAATTATTCTCTTTTAGGCTGCTCTCGCACGGGTGTCTGTTAAAACGCTCTGTTTTAAACGCTGCTTTTTAATGTGTTTTCAAACATGTTTAATAGCGTTTTTAATGCACCCTATCATTACAATCGATGAGGAGGTGCATTAAAAAAAAAAAAAAAAACCTCAAATGCACTAAAATAGAGCAGACAGCATTTGAAAACCCCAGCGTTAGAAACACCGCATTCAAAGACTCGACAGAAAAGCCCCGTCGAAAATCAGTGGAGGCATTTTACAGCGTTTTAAACGCCGCCCCAAATGCTGTAAAAAACTGTGTGAGAGTGACCTTAATGAGTTTCAAGGTGCTACTACATATAGCTATAGGTAAAATCAAACGTATCAACGCACATACAATAATAGAAAATAAGTGAATGCGAACTACAGTGCTTGAAGATATAGAACACTTGACTTAAAACACTGAAAAGTTCATCACACGAAGAAAATGCCAAAATTAACAAGATGCTAATAATTAACCCTTTCCAATCCACTGTCTGACATCTAAAGACATTATGATTTAAGGTTGTACAGCTCCGATGTTGGAAGACGCCCGTCGGGGTTCTCTTCCTGTATGTTGCCAGCCTCTCTGCTGTCGGAGCCTATCCAATGTGTCACCTCATGCAGTACTGGCTTTAGCCAGCATATAGCGCCGTTGTATAATAGCAAAAAAAAGAGTAAGCCCTCTAAGAAAACCAGGATACAAATTGGATTGGAAAGGGTTAAAGAAGTCAATGGAAGCCGTCCAATCCACGGCCTGTCCACAATTGACATTGGGTAAAGGTCGTGGATTCCTTGTCATCGCCAACCAAAAAGCAGTTTAAAAAAATAAAATAAATAAATCTGTACTGCGCATGTCTGACAGTGAGCCATGCAGTGAGTCTGCAGTGCAGATTCGAGAAAAAAATGTATGCGTGGATGCTGCTGCCAGATTTGGCTGCGAGATTCCGCATGCAGGCAGTCTACTTCTGGTTCACATAATATCTTGTGCTGGCTTCTCCACCTGTCAGTGCTATACCAGCGCACAGGACTGAAAGAAGGGCCTACAGACAAGAAGATACAGGCAGGCAGTCCTGTGACCAACCTGCTGGGACACCAATCCATGGGCAGGAGGTAAGCAAACAACATTACAAAGCTTCTTAAAATCTCATCTCCATTGCCTGTACTGTACAATGATGCAGGTTTTCTGCAGCCAATTCGGCTGGAGAATATCCACAGAATGTGAACATACACTTGTTTTTATCACCAATCAACATTTCAAGTATCAGCCTACTAGAATTACTTAACTAGGTAAGTGCACATTTAGACGATCGTATATCGGGCGGGTTTTCATGCCCAGCCGATATACGGCGTCTCTCTCTGCAGGGGGAGGAAGATGGAAGAGCCGGGAGCAGTGCTCTGAGCTCCCGCCCCCTCTCTGCCTCCTCTCCACCCCCCTGCACTATTTTCAATGAGGAGAGGCGGGACAGGGGTGGAGCCAATTCCCAAAACTTAGCCCATTCCCGTTCCGCCTCCTCTCGTTGCAAATAGTGCAGCGGGCGGAGAGGGGGTGGAGAGGAGGCGGAGAGGGGGCGGGAGCTCAGTGCACTGCTCCCGGCTCTTCCAGCCTCCTCCCCCTGCAGAAAGAGATGCCGTATATCGGCCGGTGTGAATACCCGGCCGATATACGGTCGTCTGAATGCGCCCTAATGTCATTTAAATGTATATACTAATTGCAAGCATACTACTGATGCACAGGTTAAACTTACTTTTAGCAACACTGAGGCCACTTTTCACACGGCCTAGAAAATCGTGAGATCTGTCCTATATTTTTGCGTTCCTCGGAATGCATCGCCCATTGTTTTCATGAAATGCATCACATGGTGAGCTTCACATTAAAAACAATGGGAAACACTTCAGCTGCGCCAAAGGATCGCTACTTTATCTGAAATGATCAGAAGAGTTTTTGAAGGAAAAAAAACCAAAAACTTTTATCCGCAGGTAAATCACAAGTTGGCAAGTGCAATATCGCCTGTGTAGAGGTAGCCTTAAATATAAGCAAGTCACAAAACAAAGTCGCAATTTCTCCTTAAATCTACGGGCAAGACAAAGCATCTGTCAATAACAATACAAGAAGCCAAGTGAGGCTGGGTTCACACTTGGCAGATTTGCCTCGGAAATTCTGTCCAGAATTTCACTGCGGCCCCCGCTCACAGGGTTGGCCAGCCATGTGGACGAGATTTGTGAAAAATCTCGATCCCAGCGGAAATTTTAGCGTTTTTTCGCTGTGGCCAAACTGCAAAATATTCAGCAGGAAACCACCGCATAAGAACCCAGCCTAAGGGTGGATTCAGACGACCGTATATCGGCTGGGTTTTCACGCCCAGCAGATATATGGCGTCTCGCTCTCTCTGCGGGGGAAGGAGGCTGGAAGAGTCGGGAGCAGTGCTCCGAGCTCCCGCCCCCTCTCTGCCTCCTCTCCACCCCCCTGCACTATTTGCAATGAGGGGAGGTAGAACAGGGCCGATATACGGTTGTCTGAATCCACCCTAAGGGTTCGTTCACACATGCAGGTTTTGAAACCAAAATCAAAAGTGGATCCAAAAAAAAAGTGAAGAAGTTATATCCCCGAGGCCACTCTCACCAGGCGTTTTTAAAAAGCATTTTAGTGGAAATTTGCAACACCCGCCAAAAATGCTGTACTACGACTCCATTGATTGCAATGGGGCTTCATACGAACGTTTTAGCACAGAGTTTGTAACGATTGCTGTATGTACTACTTTAGCGCATTGCAGCGCTGTTTAACGCACATCACCCATTGCAATGATGAGGTGCATTCTAAAAAAAAGCTGTCGAACGCATTTACAAACGCCATTGTAAAACGCAGCAAACGCCTGTGTGAGACTGACCTTTTTTTATTCCTTCCTTCTATAATCCTCACCTGGCTCCGACTTCACAAAATGCATCAAAAAACCTGAACAAACACACCCTGGAATTAGCTAGACATAACCTACGGCAGCCCGAGAACTGCACTATATGCCCAACATGAAATCCAAGCTCATACAAGGCAAAAAAAAAAAAAAAAAAGATAAAAGAAATTCTGAGTAATAGTCAGTTAAAGAAAAAACAGAGAAATTAAATTGACCAAAATGATAAAAGATTTAATAGGAAAAGAAAGCTTTGCAGCGAGCAGCGCATTTACTGAACTAGTAAGGAAAGGGTTAAAGGAGTGCTAAAGCTTGGGGCTGCAGGTGAGGGGGTCTGAGCAATGTGACCTGCTAGATGTTCTACTGCCTCCTAGAACTAGAGCTTATTTGTGATGGCAGACATGGACAGCCCTCCCACCACACAGTGAGGCGGTAAACCATGTTCTCTCCACAGCCACTTAGCATACTGGATGAGACTTGCTTTGCAATAGGTTTTTCAAGTGGCGTATTTTCCTGCCTCAGCACAGTGCAGTCGAAGACTCCTTTGTTCTGATTTGTGACTGAATCTTGCCGACACTACAGGGTCGATAGTGGGTTGCAGCAGATATAAATGCCCAATATTACACATGCTGATATTCTAGAAAATTCGCCAATATTTTTTGAGCTTTTAATCAAATAAATGATAGCTATAAACTGCATACATGATCGCCCTACGATAGGAGATGCAGAAACGGCGCTCAGCCTCCAGCATCACAGCTGTAATTCATGAGGTAAATCCCGTCACGATAAAGCCAAGTCTATCTACCCGCCTGCATCCAATGTATCTTACAGCAGTTTAACCCCTTCCCCTGCAGACAGCTTTGGCCTATGTCACCAGGCCCCCTTGCTCAGCTCTGACCTGCGCCACTTAGTGTGGTAAGAACTTGACGATGTTTTTTAGGTTGGTTTCACGTCTACGTTGGAGCCTTCAGTCGGTGGTTCCGTCACAGATCCGGCTCAAAATACCAGAAAAAAAAAAAAAAGCGCTCTATGCAGTTTTTTCCTTCCAGCTTAAAGCCAGGCAGCTGAGCAAAAAGCAGACGAACCAAATGTGGTCAATGGGGTCCCGCCGGCACTGTTTGGTTCCATCCAGACATAGAACTGTTCGACCCTGTCCTGCTCCCCAAATGGTTTTTCTTCTTGACACATTGTATTTTAGGTCTATGGCAAATTTTGGTCAATAGGATTTATGTTTCTTTAAAAATTCTAAACTGTATAAAAAAAGGTTGAATTCTTCAAAATATGAAATTTTCTGCTCGTAAGGCTGGACTCACACGAGTGTATTTGAATTGCGCATGATATGCGGTAAATCGCAGGAATTCAAATACATTGTTTTTCGCTGTTCCACTCACTTGCGTATATTCATTGTGTATAAAAAATGCGTATAGAAAAAACACAGCATGTTGTATTTTACCATGTATTACGGGCGAAATAAACCCCGATTGTTCTCTACCGGTGCGTACAAGAACGCTGTACATATGCAGTTAGGATACCTACACACTGGCGGGCACGTGAACATGTGATGTACCTGCGGATACAAGGCGTTTTTCTGTCAAAAACGGCTTCTATCACTTCACCGTGTGATGTGTTTTCCTGTCCCATTGAAAACAAAGAGCGGTGCGTTCCGAAGATAGGACGTACTTTAGGCAGTATTCGCACTGCCGAGAAAAATCGCGCAATGTTTATGCATTGCGAGATGCACAAATAAAAACCCCATTTTTTCCGTGAAAATGTTTTCCTTTGTGCGGGGAAAAAACTGCAGCATGTCCTATCTTTGCATGTTCCCTTAGAATGCCTCAAATCGACCATTTTTCCAGTTGGGCTTGCGGCTTGCATTGAAGCCAATGTAAGCTGTCTGTATCCGCGGCACAGCCGCAACTGTTTTTATGCTGTGCCGCAGATACGTGGGAGAGCAGGAGAGTTAAAATTAAAAAAAAAAAAGACTACGCATGCGCCAGGAGTGTCGGCCGGCGCTCCCGGAAGCATTCACCGTGCTGAAGAAAGAAGATCTGACCAGCGCAGAGGAGACCTCTCCATATCCGTGGGCACGAGAGATACCACTGCGGGATTCAGCAGTGGTAACCGTGCGTGCAAATGTATTCAAGTCGAAAAATTAACTGCAGACCTGCACTACAATCTGCAGCAAATCAGCGACTTGTGAACACACCCTTAGGCCTCATGTCCACGGGGAAAATCGGGCCCGCTACAGATTCTACATGTAGAATCTGCAGCGGGTCCCTCCTGCCCCGCGGACATGAGCGCTGAAAATACAAATAAATGAGAATAAACTCACCTCCCATCCGCTCCGTTTCTTCTCTTCGCGGCGGCGTCATCTTCTCTCGTCGCGGCCGGATCTTCATTCTTCGGCTCGGCGGATGTGCATGATGACGTCGGTGACGTGCCCCGCGCATGCGCCGGGCCGAAGCAAAATGATCCGGCCGCGTCGGAGAGAAGATGGCGCGGCGCCGAAGAGAAGAACCGGAGCGTGTAAGTAAAATATGATTTTTGTGTCCCGCGGATCCGGACGGCTTCCATAGGCTTCAATAGAAGCCCGCGGGAGCCGTCCCCGCGGGAGACCCGCATGAAAATGGAGCATGGTCCAGATTTTTTCATGCTCCATTTTTTTAAAAATCACTTTTATTGACGATCCGCGGGTATTTATCTACCCCGCGGGTGGTCAATGCATCCCTATGGGGTGCGGATCCGCGTGCGGGAGAAGAGTTAAAATCCGCTGCGGATTTTAATTCTTATTTTCCCCGTGGACATGAGGCCTGAAAGGGTGAAATCTGCTGCAGATATGCACCAAAATCCGCAGCAAATCAGCAACGTGTGTTCACATGTAGCAGAGGTGGAGCAGATTGTCCACTGTGAAAAAAGGCCTCATCAAAAACAGCGTCACAATCCAGACCAAATGATGCAGATCCACAACAAATTCCACTACATATGACCGTACCCTTAAAAGGTAACTAAAATTACTAAGCTATTTAATGACCTTGAGCTAATTGAGCCAATACACAGCGTTACTGGCTTCCCTACTTCACTAGGAGTATGAAGCACATCCTGGGGCGGATTCACACAACAGAGAATCTCGAGGGAGTTTTGTGTTTTGGGAGACTCACAAAACTCATGTGAATATGAACTCCATTCTTTTGAATGAAGTTGTACAATGTTTTCCCTCACAGCGATACTCGAGGAAATAAATCGCGGCATAGTCTATTCTTTCACATTCAATGAAACGCATCGGCTATTGATTTCAATAGGTCCTTAAACACCGAATTGCCCGATTCTCTGCAGCCAGCCCAGCCTATCTATCAGATAGGGCTAACCGGCAGAGAATCGGCAGCGGCGATCTGCCGCGGGACTTCACATCGCCCGTGGACAAGGGGCCTAACGCGAGTGATTGCGGATTTCCGCAGTCTCTATTAATACTATATTAATGGAGACCTCCCGCTGCGGAAATCCGTCGACAAATAGAACATGCCATGATTTTTTTCCCGCAGCAGAAATCCGTGGCAAAATTCCGCATGTGAGCACTGGCAGCAGGAAAGCTATTAGGCTCAATAGAACCTAAGAGCTGCAGAATTGCGCTGCAGGAAGCGCAGCAGAGGTCCGTCCATGGGCATTAGCCCTAACTGCCATAATTCCACAGCTACATGCCCTTACCCTTATCCTCCCATACAGCTCTGCTGGCAAAGCTCTAATGTCTGTCTCCACTTCAAAAATTAAAGCAGCAGATCAGCAAGTAATGGGGCAGATTTAAAAAAAAATTACTGTGGATTTAGAGAAAAATGATTTAACATGGTGTGGATTTAAAGTCCGCAGCATAGGTCAATTTACGCTGCAATCCTATCCACCATGATTTTACTGTAAATGCTGTAAATTGGTATATCAGCAGCATTTCCAACCCAAGTGAACATACCCTAAGGGATTATTCAGACGAGCGTCTATAATTTTAGGGCAGGCTCACACGAATGGGTTGGATTCCATAAGCGGATATCTGCGGCAGAAGACTTGCGTATGGTTGCGTAGACGTGGGGGTTTTTTTCTGCACGGCTATAATAAAAATTATCTTTATTTGTATAGCACCAACTTATTTTAGGACAACGTATCGTCCGTGCTGAAGAACAGATGCAAGCAGAGAATGACAAGAGGAAGTTCCCCAACAACCTGGAAACTCCCTTCTATTGCTCAGGCGACATCCTCTTGTGCTGTTGTGGTGAGAGCTGTTCTTGGAGCCTTCAGAATGGGATACTGCTCTCGTGGCTTGGCTGGATTATACTACTTATTTTGGAAGTAGTATAATTCACTTTATATTTAAAAAAAAAAAAAACACGCAACACTTCTTGAGGAGGAAGAGCCCAGAAGAATAAGCAGGGGTTCTAGTCAGCAGTCTGGATGGGTGTGTTAATGGGATTGATAGCCTAGTGGTAGTTTGTAGTCGAAATTCCTGATGACAGGTTCCATTTAACAAGAAAAGGGCAGAAGTCACATAAAAGTTTGACACATTGCCTAAACATGTCAAAAAGTATTAGTGGGGGTCCAGTGGGGTTTTAGGGTCTTTCATCCACATTTTTAGGGCCTCCCCCACACAGATGTTTTTTTACTCGCGGCACAACTCCCCCATTGCTTTCAATGGAGCCTCTTAGACAGCTGCTCAAGCGGAGCCTGTTCTATTTTGAATGTTCAGCGCACCTCAATCATGAGGTAAGCTAAACTCCGCCCAAAGCAAAAGTAAAATCGCAGCGCTTATCGCAACACCTGTGTGAGGGAGATCTTGGGGTACTATAACACGGGATGACTGTTGGGCGCTCAAGTATCCAACGGCAGTTCCAATGATTATTGCTCTATTTACACAGGACCGATGATTGTGCGCTGAATTGAGGCGGCTCGCACCTAAGACCTCTTCCCACCTCTAGAGTCAACAGGCAGTCGTTCATAAATGAACGATTGCTAATTTACACAGGCCGACATGTCGTTGTAGATGAGCTAAATACCAAGCAACTCCGGACAAGAGAGTGGTTCTTGCTCCCTTGCCCTGTCAGGTCCCATATTTACACAAGACAGCAGTCACCGATAATCGTTCTTTTAAGTCTTTACTCAAACAACCGTCGGCCCTTGTACAAGTATCCTTATCAAAATATAATGTACTAAAATAGGACTGTCAGTCTCCCCAATATTAGTACCGCTATCATACAGTACAGATTCCAAACATAGTAGTGTGAGCGATTCCTCTCTGCAAACCCACACATTTATAATCAGATGTGCCTGAGGAATTTGGCTACAAAATCACTTCCCCAAGAGCCAACATAAGGTAGGACACAAGTCAAACCTCACCAAACCGGACAGTAGCTCAGAGTAGCACACGGCTTACCTAAAAAATCCCACTGACACTTTGGCATCTGAAGCCAAAACCACATGGCAAAACATGAACAACCCGCAGCTTGACAGGCTGTCTGCTGTAACTTTAGTATGCCAGGCCTGGCTGTGAGTAACCTCTGAAGTGGTCAATGATGCATCACCCTAGGATGCAAGACAGGGAACCAGGATCACGTCTTGGGCAATCAGTCCAATATTAGTTAATTGGAGAACACTGTGTTTAGTTGTAGAAAAGTAACTTGCAGAAAATTTACGGCCCGGACCCTAGGTGCAACCCTTTTAAGCAGAAAGATCATTGAAGCAAGGGAATTAACAAGATTCCCCTTTTTAGTTAATAAAAGAGACAGTATCAGTACACCTTCCTCAAAAAACAGCTGGATTAAGTGCTGTGCACAAAGGAACAAGTAAAGAATAAGGGAAAACAAAAGAAAGGTGAGGGGAAAAACAAATTTAAGACAAATTTTAAAAAAGTGACACAATATTGACTAAATCGGAGTATTGCTACTATACAATAAAACATGAATAAAAAAAGCCTACAAGCAATTCAAGGCAAAATTCTTGGAAAGTGAAAATAAATTCAAAATTTCAGAAAATGGCGATGATTATGTGAGAAAAGCAATCAAGTATACTGAATGAAGAGCCGAAATAGAGAAAAACAAATAATTTCAGCCCTTGCCGTGCTTAGGGTCTATTTCACTATTAAAAATGGCTGCATAATTCATACCATGAAATAAAACATTTAAAAAAAAAACACGTCATATATAGGGAATTCAGTGAATACAGTTACAAACATTAATAAATGAAACATTCAGATTTCATCCTTACAGGTAAATTAACTCAATATTTGTAAGGTTCCTTCACTAATAAAGAAATGTAATGCATATGTCAATAGTCAGCGTCTTAAAAGATGCATTCCCAAGTAGCATATACACCGTGGATGTGTGTGCAGAAAATATGCTAAATATCACACTAAAAGCAAAAGAGATGAGATTTCAATAACTCATCTATGTACTGCAGAAAAAAATCTGCAGTGTTAATCGACCTGCAGTGCGAATTAGAAATCTGCAGCATGTCAATTTCTGCAGCAGATTGTCACTGTTGATTCACCCCTTCAAACTGGAGTGTCAAAACCAGTATGAATCTGCGCCAAAATACACGCCAAAATCCAAATGCAAAGTGGATTTTCTGCTGCGCACCTACGTCCCATGTGAATGTACCCCAAGCGGACCTGGCGTTTTGTTTTGCATTAAAATAAACTAAAAACCATTAATATAATAACATTGTAAATAATTACTACGCTGCACACCAATCTTTTATTCAAAGCTGCAAGATCTCACAGCTCCAAATCTATCCTGTGGGAGGGGAGGGGGTAGAGGAAAGGGGTTTGGCGGATTATGGGAAGCAGCACTTTTAGCACTTCATACCCCATTCCTGCAGGGAGTTGGGCAAGTTATGCCAGCTGCACACGACCAGGTTGGATTCCGCATGTGGGAGGCTACAGTTGAATCAGACTGTGCCCAGCAGTCATCCGCACAGAAGTATCTGACTTTTCTTCATTCTGTACTGCGGATGGTCCACACGGCAAGCCGTAAGACATGCGCAGTGTTTTTTTTTTGTTTGTTTTTTTAAATCTCAGGTTTTCCTGCATCATCGCCTCGACCTTTCCACAAGGTTATTGTTTTGGATTTATTTTTTTTCCAGATATATAGTTTTATGTGTGCCAATTTACAATGTCAATATCTTATTTTACTTTAAAAAAAATAAACAACAATTATTCAACCCCTAAGGCCGGAGACACAGCGCGGAGACACAGGGACGAGTGTCGGGCATCTTTTGTCCGACACTCGTCCTGTGTAAATGGGCCTTTACACGCCACAATCAATTGCAGCATATAAGAGGATAGCTGAAAGGGGATCCTTTTGTTACCCAGCAGTGTGATTGCAAGGTACCAAAGGGTTTCCATGACAAAAGGCCACCATGTCTGCCATGTAACTCAGCCTGTTAGACCCCGCCTCTGGTAGAGTCTAATAGGCTGCTGTCTCAGACTTAGTAGAATGCACTACTTAAGAAATGCAGTGTACTATCAAAGTGATCGAACTATCGCATCGTCAAGTCTCCTTGAGGGACTCAAAAATAGAGTCAGAGTTCAATAAAGTTTAATTTAAAAAGAGAAAAAAAATTGTTTAAGAAAATATATGCAATTTTTTTCCCCCAAAAAACACTTTTTAAAGTGAGAGAATACCAAAGAGACATTTTAAAAAGTAACACTTAATAGGCATTACTGCATTTGTAACAGCCCAGACAAAAAAAATGTTGTATTTTATCATACAGGGTGAACACCTTAAAGGGGTTGTCCCGCGAAACAAAGTGGGGTTATACACTTCTGTATGGCCATATTAATGCACTTTGTACTATACATCGTGCATTAATTATGAGCCATACAGAAGTTATTCACTTACCTGCTCCGTTGCTGGCGTCCTCGTCTCCATGGTGCCGTCTAATTTTCAGCGTCTAATCGCCCGATTAGACGCGCTTGCGCAGTCCGGTCTTCTCCGTGTTAATGGGGCCGCTCGTGCCGGAGAGCTGCTCCTCGTAGCTCCGCCCCGTCACGTGTGCCGATTCCAGCCAATCAGGAGGCTGGAATCGGCAATGGACCGCACAGAAGACCTGCGGTCCACCGAGGGTGAAGATCCCGGCGGCCATCTTCGCAAGGTAAGTAAGAAGTCACCGGAGCGTGGGGATTCGGGTAAGTACTATCCGTTTGTTTTTTTTCAACACATGCATCGGGTTTGTCTCGCGCCGAACGGGGGGGCTATTGAAAAAAAAAAACCCGTTTCGACGTGGGACAACCCCTTTAAGTAATTTTAACTATTATCAGAATTGTTATTTTTCTTTTGCTCGCCTACCAAAACAATGCAATGAAAAGAAGTCCAAAAGTCACATACCTCAAAACTAGTACCAATAAAAACTACAGCTCTTCCCACAAAAGACAAGACCTCACATGGCATTTTTATTTTTCCGGCAATGGAATTCAATCTTAGAATGCGGCAATGCAGATTCAATTGCTATTCTTTAAAAATCTGTTTTATTGCTTAAAAGTAATAACAAAAAAAATAATAAAATAAAAATGTATATAAAAATCTGGTAGCCATGCCCATCTAGATAAGAAAATTATATTCTTTCCCAAATGCTGACTGACGTAAAAAAAACAAAAAAAACAAAAAAAAAACGCAAAACAATGTCAGAATTTTTGACCTTTTTTCCCCATCTCCACCTAATAGTAAAAGTCATGCAATTTAATATATATATAGCGGTGTGCTGCCATTAAGAAATATACAACTGCCGCCCCCCCCCCCCCCCAAAATAAGCCTACATACAGCTAACTAAAGGGTGACATAATAGGTCCTCTTTACCACAAGCATACGATGTGCTTTGCACACAAATTCCATTTAGATTCTGTCCAAGGGTATAAGGCATATGACATTACACATCAGTCAACACTACATGCTAGCGATCTGCACATTCCTACATGTACATGCTCTTACGCCTGAAGAAGAGGGGGGGGGGGGGGGTCATATTTTGCCCACTCACTAGAAGAGAACAATATTCTCTGCCTGCAAATAGCAGAGACATAGTAACATGGTATGTTAGACCAGAAGAAGACATATCCATCTAGTTCAGTTTATTACACCCCCACACCATCCTTCCCCGATGTTGATCGAGGGGAAGGCAAAAAAAAAAAAAAAAAAGTAAACAGAACACTGAAGTAGAAGCCAACTTTCCCCATTAAGGGCTTATGCCCACGGCCGTGACGGGCTCTGCAAGCAGAATACCGCAGCGGAGTCCGTCACGGCACCTCCCCAATACGTACCTCCTGCTTGACGTGTCAGCGGTGGGCGGGGCGCATATTCACGCTATACATCCGCTGTGCTACAGTGTAAGTATAGCGTGACGGGCAGCTTCCATTGACTACAATGGAAGCCATCCGTGCGTATTCCCGCGGGGAATTTCACGCTGCAAAATTACACGGTGGAATTCCGCAGCGTGTACATTCAGCTATTAGGTTCAATGCCGTGGGCAATAGCCCTTAGGGGAAAAAAATTCCTTCCTGACTCCAATCAGAATAATCCCTGGATCACCGACCCTTCTGAAGTAGTTAGTGACTATAACATGTATTAGTGTAACACATGTAATCTTAAAAACAAGCTTGTGAAAGAAGGAAAAAATAAAAATGAAGGGCTCTTTCACACGAGTGCATCTCCCATGCGGGAGCACGCAGCAGTCGCAATGCATTGCGTACTTGCATCATGCCAACAATCCCTATAAACTATCTTGGCATGTATGCACACATACTGGTAATAGTGCATGCTGCAATCTTTTTTGCAAGCACTGTGAGAGTCACAATTGCAAGTAATGTAAAGAATGGTACGACAAATCACACACAAAGCACGCACATATCCGACTAAGAAAAATACGGCAGCAGAGAATGTGAGAGAGCCCTTAGGCATTTCATCCACAGATACTTATGCAAATCAGGGCTCAGACTCACAATCTCCTGTGCTCTAGTCAGTGGCTCTCCCTATTGAGCTATCCAGCCTTGGACAGTTTCCCTGCATACAATGAACTTGTTGGTATTATTGTATCTGGTCTCCACCCGGAAAAGGGTAGATACATGGGTTGGCTAAAGATAGTTTTAGGGGAGGGGGCTTGTCACACCCCACCAGTGGATTGGATGTTGAGCATACACAGCATTGAAGCTTCCTTTCCCGTGCTCGCAGTAGCTAACCGCAGATCTTCGGCGGGGGTGCCACGGACTAGGTTCCCTGCCATCATTTCCCTGACTGGACGACTGCTGTCAATCACCCCGCCACTCCCAATGGTGGCCAAGTGCTGTAAGTGTGTCCTGTGATGTGTGCTATTGCCGCAGTCACAGGCGGTCGACTGCTGTCACTTACCATCCCCCCTCCCGCTTTGTGCTGTACGCTCGCCGCTGCTGTGCTGTCAGTGTGCCCGGTGAGGTGGTATACTGCTGCACTCACTGTCTCTGGCGATTTAGCTGATCCAAGTGTGTGGGCTGTAATGTGTACACCGGCTCCCATGTTCCAGCCTCTGTCCATCTGTATGTGCGCTGCCGTGAAAAAGCGCTGTGGTCCGCAGCCATGTTTTGGCCACAGCCTTCTGCAGTCTGGATGCCGCCTCACACCTCCGTCCCTTTGTCGCTCAGTAGTGCTGCACACTTACACTAGCACACATAGCATCAGCCAATCGGAAACTAGGGGCGTGCAGGGGGGTGTGATATACTGCTATAGCTGGTCGACCCCTAGCTTCCGGTGGTGACAAGATACAACAGTACCAAACTTGTTTCCAGATCCTACTATCCAGCCCCGCCTGTTCCCGATTAGGACTTCCTGGCCCCAACACTCCTTCCTTGCGTTATTATTCTGCTCCACAGCATTGGTCAAGCTCCACTTCTACCAGCTTTTTTTTTTTTAAAGCTATTTACACTGGTCAGATTTCCCACCATCCAGTGCAGAAACCCCAGACCCCACCACTCTGATCTCGAAAGCAGCTGAAGTGGTCACTTGCTTCGTGGCAGTATCACAGCTGAAGCCAGTGACTGCCTGAATGGTCATGTGTAAGGTGGGCATGTGATCACTGCAACTTCTTCTGAGGACCAGGGCTCTTGTTGACTTGCAAGTGGGACTTTTTTTTTTAACGCATTCCCTGCTGATATAATTTCTTTATTGTAGTCTTGGAAAAACACTGTGTATGGTTCTAGACAGTTGTAGTTGGTAGTCAGAAAATGACATCCACTGTGTGCGCTGAGGGGAGGGAGAGGGGAACCCCTGCTTTGGAATGAAGATATGACTGCAAGTAACAGGGGAAGCCTTTTAGTTACCACTGGGGAACGAGAAGGGTCTGTTGTGGCCAATGTAAGAAGAAGAGGCCTCATGCGAGAACCTAAGTCTGAGCAAAGGGTGTTTCTCTGTACCCACATCCACTGAAAACCAATGATCGCCAATTGATCATCTAGATCTAGCTACTGGAAGCTTCAGCGATCAGATTAAACATCACAAAGAACCCATTAAAATCAGTTTTACTGTGGGGGGACCTAAAATTGAGCACAGTTGTCCAAGCCAAGCAATGCCCTTAAAGATCTTTCAGATTCTTTTGCCATTTAAGACTGCATATAACAAAACCATTTAACCCCTTGAGTGGCGGGTTTCCTACCACCCTGTCGTGACCACCAGGGCAGGTTTTTTAAAATGGTCTAATCATTGAATTTCAACTAATTTTGCAGTTGCATCTCAAGAGCCATAACTTTTTCATTTTTCCATTGACATGGCCATGTAAGGGCTTGTTTTTTGCGGGACAAGTTGTGATTTTTTAAACAGGGGGGAGGAAAAAAAGAAATGGGGAAAAAAGAAAAAAAGGGGCCATGTCATTAAGGGGTTAAATAATGTATTAACTTCCTTCTCTGGGTCATTACGACGCATGGATATCACATGTGTGATTATATTTTTGATTCTTTACAAAGTAAAGGGAGACAAGTGTTTTTATAAGTTTTTAAATAATTTTTTTTTTTTTTTCTTTTGTCCCTTTAGGGGACTTCCACAGGGACCCATCAGGACCCCCTGATCACATTCCGGGGGTCTGATGGTGACAGCCCTTTACATGCTGCAGTGACAGCCCTTTACATGCTGCAGTCACATAGACTGCAGCATGTAAAGGGTTAACACAGCAGAGATCGGAGGTTTTCTCTGATCTCTGCTGTAAGAGCAGGTACCTAGCTGTCCTCTGACAGCTAACAACCAGCTCTCCCTGCCACAGAGACCATCGGCTTGCTTCTGACAAGCCGATGGTCTCTATGGCAACCTGTAAACAAACCAGTGCAGGAGGTTGCCGGCATGTCGGCAATATCTTCTGCTGGTTTTTCAAAGCCCTTGCACTGCTCTGTGTGGGTCTGTGCAGGCAGAGCACACTGTCACAGCTTGTGGCATTGTGCTCTGCAGCTCCCATAGTGATACATAGCCCGGAAATCTTCCGGGCTATGTTGCTATGAGCAGTGGAGCTCGTCCCGGAAATTTTCCGGGCGTGCCACTCAAGGGGTTAATGTATTGTCTGCTAATGTCACGAAAAAAAAAAAGAATTGCTGCAACAGACAAAAGCCCCGTCATATCTTTTGCACCAATCTTCCAAAGCCTTCCCCTTTATGATCAAGTGTTGCCTATTAGCGCACAACAAAACACATCACCTACAGAGAGAACAGATATTTTATGGCATTGTTACTTGAGCAGAAGTTTTCTGCAGAAACAATAAAGATTTATCACTTTTGCTATGTTTCTTCTTCTGAATATCGCAGTTTCCTTTGTGATCCTATATCCTCCCTATACAAAACATATTTCCTCTCCCAGAAAGGTTTCCATGGCAATATTAAAGGCAGTGGTTACAGGAATTTGTTTTTGATCTATATTTTAAATGGTACAAGCAATTCAAGTATCAAATGTACATAATAATGACCATTACTCTATGGCGGAATAAACAATAGAGAAGTAGCTTGCAGGCGCCATGTGTATTTTCCCATTCAGGGCATATGGAAAACATGGCATCAATATCTACAACCACCAACTAGAGTTCAGAGCCCATAAAAGCGATCAGAATCCTGCATTCAGCAAGAATCTGAACAATTCATTGGAACAATTAACGATCGGGGCGCTTTCACACCTGCGCTGGGACTCTGCTTTCCTGCTCCGTTCTGGTACTTGATGCAACATCTGTGATGAAACCTCTGGCCTGAGGGTCCAATGCAGATGTGGAACTGCCCTGAATTTGTCCTCTTATCATTCATCGCTCAGATTATGCATGCCCGTTTACACGATCGGCCTGGGTAAACAGGTAATCATTAACGACAGATCTGACAAGTTTACTGTATAAAAGCAATAACTTGGAAAACCCTTTTAAATTTCAATTGAAGAACAACCACTTAGGTTGAGATCGTCCATGGTCATCAGCTTTAATATAATGTGCATGAGGACCTTAACGAGTTCACCCTATAGATGAACCGACTAGCTTACCGCTAGGGGTTGCAATTGCGACCCAGCTCCTTTATGAACGGGAGCCTGCAGGCCCCCTGCCATATGCAGCCTCACTGCGGTGGTCCACGGGCTGAACAAGGGGAGGGCCGTTACCAAGGAAGCCAGCAGCCAATTACAGGCTGCAGACTCCCCGGGCGCGTGCTCCTCCCTTCCACTGAGAGACTGCAGTTGCGATTGGTCAGAACTGCAGTCTATCAGTGCACTGCCGGCCGTGTGATTGGTCCAACCGTGCACTGACAGTGTCGGGGAGCGTTGGAGGAGTATATGCAGTGGTAAGTACTATATGTACTCAAATATGTATAGCAGATATACAGTGGGGATAAAAAGTATTTAGTCAGATACCAATTGTACAAGTTAACCCACTTAAAAAGATGAGAGAGGCCTGTAATTGACATCATAGGTAGACCTCAACTATGAGAAACAACATGAGAAAACGCATCCAGAAAATCACATTATCTGATTTGTAACACATTTATTTGTCAATTATGGTAGAAAATAAGTATTTAGTCACCTACAAACAAGCAAGATTTCTGGGTCTCACAGACCTGTAACTTCTTCTTTAAGAGGCTCCTCTGTCCTCCACTCATTACCTGTAGTAATGGCACCTGTTGGAACTTGTTATCAACCTCAAGCAGTCACACTCCAAACTCGACTATGGTGAAGACCAAAGAGCTGTCGAAGGACACCAGAAACAAAATTGTAGCCCTGCGCCAGACTGGGAAGACTGAATCTGCAATAGGCAAGCAGCTTGGTGTGAAGAAATCAACTGTGGGAGCAATAATTAGAAAATGGAAGAAATACAAGACCACTGATAATCTCCCTCGATCTGGGGCTACACGCAAGATCTCACCCCGTGGGGTCAAAATGATCACAAGAACGGTGAGCAAAAATCCCAGAACCACAAGGGGGAACCTAGAGAATGACCTGCAGAGAGCTGGGACCAACGTAACAAGGGCTACCATCAGTAACACACTACGCCGCCAGGGACTCAGATCCTGCAGTGCCAGACGTGTCCCCCTGCTTAGGCCAGTACATGTCCGGGGCCGACTGAAGTTTGCTAGAGAGCATTTGGATGATCCAGAAGAGTATTGGGAGAATGTCATATAGCCAGATGAAACCAAAGTAGAACTGTGTGGCAGAAACACAACTGGTCGTGTTTGGAGGAGAAAGAATGCCGAGTTGCATCCAAAGAACACCATCGCTACTGTGAAGCATGGGGGGGGGGGGGGCAACATCATGATTTGGGGCTGTTTCTCTGCAAAGGGACCAGGACGACTGATCCGTATACATGAAAGAATGAATGGGGACATGTATCGTGAGATTTTGAGGGCAAACCTCCTTCCATCAGCAAGGGCACTAAAGATGAAACGTGGCTGGGTCTTTCAGCATGACAATGATCCGCAAGGGCAACAAAGGAGTGGCTTTGTAAGAAGCATGTCAAGGTCCTGGAGTGGCCTAGCCAGTCTCTAGATCTCAACCCTATAGAAAACCTTTGGAGGGAGTTGAAAGTCCGTGTTGCCCAGCAACAGCCCCAAAACATCACTGCTCTTGAGGAGATCTGCATAGAGGAATGGGCCAACATACCAGCAACAGTGTGTGCCAACCTTGTAAGAAACTTACAGAAAACGTTTAACCTCTGTCATGGCCAATAAAGGATATATAACAAAGTATTGAGATGAACTTTTGTTATTGACCAAATACTTATTTTCCACCATAATTTGCAAATAAATTTGTTAAATCAGACAATGTGATTTTCTGGATGTGTTTTCTCACGTTGTCTCTCATAGTTGAGGTCTACCTATGATGTCAATTACAGGCCTCTCATCTTTTTAAGTGGAAGAACTTGTACAATTCATATCTGACTAAATACTTTTTTACCCTACTGTAAATTATACCAGTTGTACATATATAATTATATCCAGATTACACCAGCATGCTCCATATCACTACATACAGAGGGATGAACATCTCCTGCATACACTGATATGGACCATGCTGTTGGAAGGCTAACTTCACATGAGAGAGCGTGGTATCAGGCATTGAATCATGGCCCGATATCGCGCTCACCAACATGTGACTTCCCGGCGGCAAAGGATCACGGAGTTTTTCCATTGCTTTTATTGCAGTGTGGTGCAATGGAGAAACCTTACACCACACTGCAATAAAAGTCATCAATAGGTACATAATAGAAGAAAATAATTTTCATGTACCTATTGATGTTTTTTACTACATAAGTTTGGTTAGTTTGATGTTTTGAGTGTTGCTGCTCTGCCACCGTCAGTGATCATGTGACCGGATAACGCCACTCGCTGCATTTAGTGAAGCGAATTTGTAACTGGTCTGAGGAAGGTGTGTTCCAGGACCAAAACATGCTGCCTGAACAGACTTTGCCCACTATTCTGGGTCTCCTGTCATAGCACGCAGAAGTCACTCCGATTCCAAATCCCATTAATTTCAGTGGGAATCTATGCCATAGTCCGTACCCCAAGGATACCCTATAGTGCTATTTTGGAATGTACTGCACTATGTGCCATCTTTTCATGCCGCTTGTACTATGGAGACTGGGACTATCAACTGTATGGACGAGATTCTGCAGAGTTTTCTGCACAGAGTGAATTAGGAGTTCTTGGATTGGCTGCTATCTTCTTATTTCTCTCGTCAGAGCGGTGACAGATATTATCATGTGTTGGGGACAAGTATTTCTGTACATGGATTTGAAGTCTGGGTGCAGAAATAAAAGTGGCATGTCACTTCTCAACAAGAATTCCGCACATAGATTTGCGGATTTCTGCCTCAGTTTTTAAGAGGCGGAATCTACCCGGAAAATTCCCCGTCAGATTCCACCATGTGAACATATTCCATATAGCACCTAACTGGAAAAGGCACCAGTGTATGAGGAGTGGAAGAACGGGTTGCTAATACATGCAATCATTCCTACTGAAGAGGCTTTTGATCAAGCTAATGATGCCACCTGTAGACAACCCCCGATCACCTCTCCAGCCAAAACTTGGAGCACTGGTGCGACACAGGCATCACCCTAGTTGGGCTACTGCTGAGCCGCTACCAGGAAGGGTGTGAGGCTACCCTTCTGACAAGCAGCGCAGAAAATAGCGCCTCATTACAGCATGGTGGGCACAAGTGAATTGCTTGGACAGGCCGGAACTGGAAACTAACACATTTTCTTTGTTTTCCACAAAACCACATCAAAGCACCCAATACAAGAGCATTATGGTGTTCTTACTGCACTGTATTATGGACTGTGGCGCTATATAGTTCTACAATTGTGTGCCACATTCTACCCTACAAGCGTGCAATGATTCGCTGGGGATTTTCTGTGCGGATCTTCTGCATGGAAAATCAGAGGCATTTACAGTAGCAGCAGAGGGGCAAGATTTTCAAAAGCTCATCCATATGCTGCAGGAAAGCCTATGCAAAACCTGTGTGGGAGGTGACATGGGGGCAGAATTTAAATGCAGACTTTCTGCTAAGGATCTGCTGCAGACAATCCGCAGGTAGGCCGTCCTGTGTGAATAGCCTTTTATAAAAATGAAGGTACGGTATGGACGACATGTTATGGATTAGAACAACAAAGCAGTGTGCATGAGCCCTACGGCTGGGATTAGATGCATTGCGCAGAACATAAATATGCACTTAGTCATAAATTATGTACCAAAACAGTTTCAACGAGACGCGGGTTCCTCCCGACTGTAATACAGTATCAGATGCTGCTGCATGTCGGGCTACATACTATACATTCAGGCTTTAGGCCGGGTTCATATGGGCGCAAGCGCATTTCAGCCATGCAAATATGCCGTGTGTTTGTGCGACCGAAATGTACTTACGAATATATTTTGTGCGTATATGCACAGCGAATACGCAGGTTTTCTGCATAAGTCATGCGCATTTACACAAGACCATTGTTTTAAATGGGCTCTTCCAGTGCATAAATGCGTACCAGATAGGTTAAAGGGGTTGTCCCGCGCCGAAACGGGGTTTTTTTTTTTTTTTCAACCCCCCCCCCGTTCGGCGCGAGACAACCCCGATGCAGGGAAGTAAAGGAAGCTTACCGGAGCGCTTACCTTAATCCCCGCGCTCCGGTGACTTCAATACTTACCGCTGAAGATGGCCGCCGGGATCCTCTGTCTTCGTGGACCGCAGCTCTTCTGTGCGGTCCACTGCCGATTCCAGCCTCCTGATTGGCTGGAATCGGCACGTGACGGGGCGGAGCTACACGGAGCCGCTCTCTGGCACGAGCGGCTCCATAGAAGACTACAGAAGACCCGGACTGCGCAAGCGCGGCTAATTTGGCCATCGGAGGGCGAAAATTAGTCGGCACCATGGGAACGAGGACGCCAGCAACGGAGCAGGTAAGTAAAAAACTTTTTATAACTTCTGTATGGCTCATAATTAATGCACAATGTATATTACAAAGTGCATTATTATGGCCATACAGAAGTGTATAGACCCACTTGCTGCCTCGGGACAACCCCTTTAAGTCATATTTTTTCACGTGATCACACATCATGACGCTCGAATATGAACCCTATTCTTTTGAATGCGGTCATACACAAGCAATTTTTTTTCTGCATCAATTACCATGTGGAAAACAAATAGTAGCACATCCTATCTTTGGGCATGTTCTCGCATCGCCAATTGTTTTCAATTGGGCCAGCAGCAGCAGCATTGCGCCACGTGCTGGGTGCAGGCACTTCAGGGTCTGCCCATTGATAACAATGGGACATACTCCACGATCCTCTACTGCCGCATCCATGAGCAGATCACATATTGGCGAGCGCGATATTGGCTTGTGATTCACAGCCAGATATCAAACTTGCCGATGTGAAGTTAACCTAAACTACGGTATACACATTAAATAAATGGCTGCTGAACCCGCTGTTTTCAGTGGGACCAGCTGACTACAGTCCATGGTGGGATTCCGGTTTTTCCCTGACGACAAGTGCCCAACCCTCTCCGCACACCCCAACATCTCCCCATACCCGATCCTCTTGTTTCCAGGGTAGTTAAGTTGTGCCGGGCATGTCTGACATCGGTTGCCCCCTTCTCACCATTGAGAACACATGCATGTGTATGGGGGAGAGGGCAGGGAGGAATAGCCATCAGCCATCAAGCGCTCAGCCGAAAGGAGGATGGCAAGAATAAGAAAGAAAATCACAAATTAACATACACCAATCATCAATACAGGCGCTGCTCATTTATATGGAGCTTGTTGAAGATTCATCATTGCGACTCTTTGCCGTTTACTGGCCTCTAGTATGCCAAATGTCTAATCAATGTGGGATGACTGCTGGGACCCCCACCAATCATTGGAATATAGAGGCCGCTGCACAAGTTGCTCAGTCATCGATTTACCCTGCACGGCGGTGCACCCAGCCAACCACTGTGGGGGAAACTACAGTACAACCCAGCCCCTAAAGACAGAGTACACGTACATCTTTTTAGGGCGGTGAAAGCCAGGCTCCTGCTCCAACAACCAGTAGCAGAGAAACCTCAGATTTTGGCAGATCAATCCCTTACATGCCATCAATAACTGCAGTATGTAAGCAAATGATAGGTGATGGAAAGAGGCTGCTTTTGTCACCCACTGGCATCCCACAGTGATTGCAGGTTACCAGTGGGTTCCCATGGCAGCGGCAAGCATGACAAAGGCCTCCATGTTTGCCATGTAGCTAAGCCTATTAGGCCTCATGCCCACGGGTGGGTCAGATTCAGCATGGGGGAGCTCGCAGCAGAACCAGCCCCGGCCCACTGCCGACGACCCTGCATATTTGTGCTTGTCTTTTTTCTGTACTGTGGATGTGTATGGAGTTGTCGGCCGGCACACATGCTCAGTACAGCCTTTTTGGTGTTTTTAAACTCCTGCTTTCCTGTGAAATCTGCGGCCCAACCGCAATGTCAATTAGGGGCGGACTACAGAACGGGCAGCTTCCATGGACTTCAATGGAAACCGTCCGCACAGAAGTCGCACCAAAATGGAACATGCTGCCATTTGTTTTCCGCATGCAGAATCTGGAAAACAAACCCGCATGTGTAATTGAAGTGCAGACGCCCATGCTTCACTATATTCCGCAAATCAAATCCTACTGTGGGCATGAGGCCCAAGTCCTGGAGTCAGGAAGGAACTTTTCTCTGAAGAATGTTGATCCAGGGATTATGCTGACTGCCATTATGGAGTTGGGAAGGATTTTTTTCCCCCCAAAATGGGGTAAATGGGCTTCTACCTCATTGGGGAAGGAGGGGGTTGCCTTCCTCTGGATCAACATGAGAGGATGGAAACAGGCTAAACTGGATGGACATTTGTCTTTTTTTAGCCTAGCATACTAGGTTACTATTCTATTAAGCCATGCCTCTCAGAGTCTGATAGGCTGCTGCCAATAGGCCTAGTAAAATGCACTACATAAGTATTGCAGTATACTATCCTAGTGATTGAAAGACCGCAACTTCAAGTCCCCTTAAGGGGCTAAAAAAATAGCACTAAAAAAAAATTCAATAAAGCTTAATTGAAAGAAGAAAAAAAATGTCAGTTTAAAGGAAAAAAATACACACTATTCCCCACAAAAAACAACACATAATAGGCATTGCTGCATTTGTAATGACGCAGACAATGAAAATATGTTATTTATCCCACCTGGTGAATGTAAAACTAATTTTAAAAACTAATGCCAGAATTGCTATTTTTTTTCGTTTGCCTCCCAAAAACTGCAATAAAAAGCAATACAAAAATGTCATGTGTGTCTCAAACGGGTACCAATAGAAACTACAACTCTTTCTGCAAAAAAATAAGTCCTCACGTAGCCCCTTTGCTGGAAAAATAAAAAAGGTGATGAGTCTTAGGGCTCATTCCCACTACCTTATGCGTAAAAAGCTGCGTGGATCACTCAACGCTTTACCACCGTGGAAGACGGTATGGCAGCGATTGGATTGTGCACTCCGCATGACGGCGTATCTCAAGCACACTGTTATGCAAACTGACTAGTTTTTTTAAATTCCCTGCTTTGTCCCATAGTGATGTTGCATATTAAACACCATGCATACACAATGTATTAGGTATTTACAGCTTTGAATACACAACCCATGGAGAATAGGGCTGTATACATATAATATGCGGTGAATAGAACATGCTGCATTCTTTTTCACGCACATATTACATGCAATGTATATAAGCTAGTGGGAATAGATCAGTGAAAAATCAATGTACTTTCATTGACTCCATTCACCGCGTAATATGTGATGAAAATACGGCCGTGGGGTGAAGCGTCGCAGATTCAATCGCACAATAAAAACAGGTTTCTAGATAAAAGCTAAAATAGTAAAAAATTCTGTAAAACTTCTACAACACATTATATGTACCCCAGAGTGGTGCCATTAAAAAAAATACAACTTGTTCCAAAAAACAAGCCCTCATATGGCTTTGCCAATAGCTTATGGCTCTTGAAATGGAACAATGTGAACCGCTTGGTCCTTGAGGCAAAAAAATAGGCTGAAGGGTTAATCACTTGAACAGGACTGAGCTTGCAGTACTACTGCAGGCTGCTTCACACTATACAGAGCTGGCCTGGCTCCGGTATACAGCAACGTGATCAGCGGACGATCCCATATTGCTGACCTATCCTAAGGTTAGGTCATTAATATTAGAGTTCTGGAAACCCCCCTCAAATTGTGGAAATACCCTTTTAAGCCAGTCTGGTGTACTTCCTGCAGCTCATCACTCAATGGGAAATCCTAAAATGGAAACAAAAGATGTGAGCGGTCATAGATGTGCATCAGTCAGCCATCCGTGGTGGAGCTGCAGCCACAAGGTGTACCTATAGAAGGCTGTTCAGCCATTGTGAATACATACGGCACAACAAACCACAATGTGGTTCCGGATCCTTTGCACCACAGCTACCACTATCCTGAAACGGATTACACTGGATAACAATAGTGTAGGTCAGGTTTCACCAAGATATGATTCCTCATGTCAAATGTCATGAATGTCTGATGGAGGTCCCAACCAGATGTATTGTGCCGGCCATTGCATTGCTTCTAGGGGAGAATATGTCCATACACGTGAGTCTGATGGGCCTTGGACGGCTCAGCACTGTGTAGTACTACAGACTCTGCAAAGCGCAGAAGACCTTATATAGAGCAGGGCAGTTAAAGGGCAAGGCCATAGTTGTGTGGATCCACATCTACGCTTGGGGTTCTGCTTTCCGGCTGCGATCGAGGAGTAAGAAAGGGGAATCCCCACGGCTGAACGGCTCCGTCTCTGGATGGACACCAACAGCACCGGACAAACCGCCTAGCTACTCGGAAGAATAAACGCTTCCAGTATTGTGAGCCAAATCTGTGACGGAACCTCCAGCCGAAGGTTCTAACACAGATGTGAAACCGGCCTTCCTGACCCATAGTATGGCATAGAAATGTATATGTCCACACTATACCTCTGTGTGCCTCCAATCTTAGAGGAAGGTTGCATTTCTTACAGATGCCACGTTGCCAAGTATGGCCATACACATGAATATTGGCCGAATCCGACGATTTCAGTGGGACCAGCGGATCATCTAGTGTGTATGGAGGTCTCACAGCATGGCAGATGTTGGGGAAGATAGGAGTCAGCTGACTGCTGGATTCTTTTGTTCTTGGCAAGATGACCACTGCCGGGTCTGGCAGCGGCTTTCTCCCTGCTGAGCATGTGTTATGGCGGTAACAGGCAAAATAGTGATTGGCCAAACAAGTTCAGCCAACAGCAAATGGGGGGGAGCCTTCACATAGGAAGGAGCATTCCACGCTACGAGGCGGAAGGATCTACACCAAAATCTGTATGTTTAAAATGCGGCTTCTGATGTGAAACTGGACAGAATTTAGACAGCAGTTCTGCATCAAAATCAGTATTTAGACAACTGAAAATCCCATCCCGTGTGAAGGCACCCTGAGGTGTATGGCCAGTCTTAGGCACAGTCCTCTAGATATATTGCGCCAATGCGTGTAGATGCCATGGCACATGGAATATCTGTGCCAGACCCATGTATGCAGTTTTGCCACTAATGCCAATGATAACTGAAATTCGCCTCTATAAATTTTCACTCCAGCCATTTCTTTGCCAAAAGCTACTATTTGCACAGCAGCAACCCAAAAATGTTCAACCCAATACTTAAAAATAGGAGCTTGCAGCCAGCGATAGATGCATGCCACCATGGCTGCCAGGGAGAGAAAGATGGCAAGTTGCAATGACTGCTGGCGTATTTTTTTTGTTTTATGGTGTGTTTTCAGAGAAAAATCAGCAAGAGCCGGTTCCTCTTCCTGGCAGAGCCTTCAATCCTACCATTTTTATGTTTCTGCAGCACATTCATATGACAACTGATTTGGTGCCCAGAACCTCAGCAGGAAAACACCGATTACATTCATGTGAACGGCGCTGAAGTGACTCGCTGCGATGAATGCTGTCACCTGCATCTCTGCTGACCCCAGCACACAATTCATAGAGCCATGCAGGAGACAAGGGTGAGGATGATTAGCAGGGGGAGGCGCAGCGCCGCTTGTCCTCTGGGTAACACGTCTATGCAGGAGCTCCTGTCTCCTTCCCAGCAGGTCATGTGAGGTCCCCGCAGCCCCTCCAGTCCCAATGAGCCCATACAAAAGATGCCTTCTTCCTCTTGTGCCCGCTCACAGAGGAGGGTTCCCAGGCTGCAGACACCGTGTCTAACAAAGGGCAGGACATCCTTTCCACAAGTTTACTTCCACATTGGTCACCACAACAACTAGCCCGCCTGATGGGGAGCCCACCCTCCTGCCTATGGCACTGCAGTGGGCACCTCCAGTAACCTGGTCACGGTCTGCCAGCACGTCACATGCTCTGCCACTGTGCACGTCTGGGAGATTATAAACAGCCACAGACCCATTGTGTCTGCTAATAGCAGATCTCCATGTAGAGGCTGCTCCGCCATCTATTCTGTGCTGGCAGCAGGGCACATGCCAGTCACCAATATCCGCTGCTGACAAGTCCCCTCTGCCACACAGGCGATGCCCTTGCCACATTGATGCCCATGCACTGGCCTGCAGTAATAAAACACTTCATTGCTCTTGCACATCTAGTTACTGTTCCCTTGAAGGGTTCAATCCAAGTCACCGGTGCCAACTCTCTGCATTCTTCCACAGGACCACATAATGCCAAGTGGCACCTCTCCAAAGAATGTCAGAATCCTTTTGGATAAGTCATGCCTATCAGCCAACCCGGGGATCATACCCAGCTTCTTACCTGCAGGGGTGGCACCAAACACCCTCACCACTGGCACTCTCCGAACAGGGCAGTCTCTGAAGGGGGATCTGGTGACATCCAGCCCGGGCAGAGGGGCAGCCAAGTAATAATCCGCAGTCACCAGGCGCAGGGAGAACATCTTGGTGTGCCAGGGCAGATGACCCTCAGCCTGTCCTCACTGTCCCAGACAGGGCATGTGCCACACAGTACATGGAAGCTACAACTAAAGATACACAAGAGATACAGTCACAGCCGTCCGCGCACAGTCACATACAGGCTGATCATGGCTCCAATACAAGTCTACGACAGATCTGCATGGAGAAGCTCCAACCGCCGGGCCCTCCGCTCCGCCGGGACGTGCCTTACAAGCGCTCCGTGTCACGTGCAGAGTAGCGGGAGCCTCATGCTGTGAGCTCGCCCCTACACCGCTCCTCCAGGCCGCACTCCCGCCTTGCCCGGCTCACGATTCCCGCGATCAAGGCTCTGGCTGCGGCCGCCGCAGCTGTTGTTGCCATGATGGTGACGTCACGGGGAGGGAGAGTGACGGGGGTGGAGGGGAGCCATGGGCGTGGCCAGCGTACTCTGTGTGGGAGGAGTGGAGGCGTCGGCCACGCCCCCGGCCGTACGCTGCTTGTAGTAGTAGTAACCCTGAGAACGCCGTGCGCTGCACACAATAGCGGGGGCAGGACAGGAAGTATCGCGGCCGGGGCTGTAGTGCTCCCACACTGCGCGCACTGCTTAGTGCCACCCCGCCGCTAGTTGTATGACAGTGCCGAGGTAGGCTGCCGTAAGATATCAATGAGGGGTTCACGCAGGCGCCGTAGTGTGAGAGCTGAAGATTGGAGGACACGCTTGTTTTATGCGGTTCTGCCATAGTAGCGGTAAGGAAGATAGATGGGTTCTGGCTGCAGTAGATGGATGATGCGGGTTGTAGGCAGCCGCACGTCCCGGTTCTCCCTCCGCCGCCGTATTGGTGCGGGTCGGTGCAGTTGTAGCAATAATGTAGTATTCCATCTGCAGTGGCGGATGCGGCCGATCGGTCATGTTTCACCGCATGTCTTGGTAGAGCAAGTGGCCAGAGACACAACGAGACCGGGAGCCGCCTGCAGACATAGGTGTGATAGAACTGGTAGGCGAGCGGTCCTATGTGCCCGGCTACAAGGGTGCATTCACATGATGGTCGTCCACTGGACGCGTATATTTACAGGTAGCGGAAACGCGCCCGAGGGTGGGCGCACGAAGGCTGCGGAGGTGAGAGGGAGCGCAGGATCTTCTGAAACCAGCTGCAGAAGATGGTGCAGATTTTGACTGCATCTTTTGCAGACATGCTGCGGAATTTTCGACTGCGGGAAATCCGCAGCATATCCTGTGCGTGTAAATCTACCCTAAACCTGGCACAAGTAGTGCCACCTGCTGTAAGTCTCCAGCTGTTTCATGTCAGCTCACCAGAAAATTAGTCACTGGTTGATCAAAAGTCGTCTGGCATAAAGTCGCAGTCGTCCGTAACTGGATGACTTGCGAACACATTTGCGTGGAGATCCGCTGTATGAACAGTATCTTGGCAGCCAACTAATGAACAATCAGCGCCCGGTGTGAAAGCAAACAAGCGGCTGTCATTCGTGCTTCAATAAGGTTTCTGAGCGACTAGCTGAACACTAGTTGCTGCGTGTAAGGGCACCTTAAAGGGCTGTTCAGTGCTACTTCTAGTGAAGACCTGTCCTGAGGATAGGAAATAAATACTTGATTGGTTGGGGTCCGCCGCTCGGGATACTAGCAGATCCGCTGTTGGGCTCCTGCTGTCATCCATAAAATACAGGATACAGGGCAGAAGCCATCACCGTGACCCCTGTGTCGTGGACGCTGCTCGTCATTGCAGGCACTGCGCCTACTAGAGTTCAGTGAGCGCTGCACCTGCAATGAGTGCTGGCCACTGCTCCGAGCTTGGTGTAGCCCGCCACTGACCGCCTTCACTGCCCGGAAAGCTCATTTAAACTCGCCCTGTTTATTTCCATTGTTCAGCTCCATCACAGCAGCCAAACAATGAAAATAGTGGCTGATCCTTCATTGACTCGAATGACTTCCAACGGATTCCACTAACTATAATGGGGTCCTTCGGGCTTCCGCCATGCCACTTGGCATTTTTCCAGACAAAACCCTGGACTTTGTACTAATGACTCCCGATTGGGGCCACACAGGGGTCTGATGTTCATCTAGTCACAGTAATGGTAGCCAGCACCATACTGAGCTATGACCATACATAGTTGTGATTCGCTCTTCACCATGTAAATAGTTGTTTAGCACCATATAACCCCACCCCCAGATGAAGGATTTCTGCCGGAACACGCATTGGGGTGGATGTTGCCCCTCTGTGTGCTGGTAATAATCTAGAATACCCTTTAGAGGGCTCTTGTCTTATTACATATACTTCTGTTGGGATGGGGTCTCACATCTGCTGCGGCACTCATTTTTAATGTTTATGTTACTTATTGATGAAATAAAGATATTTTGTGAATTGTTCTTGGTCTCCATTCTTGGTTGGTTGTATATTATGGGGTCTCTTCCACCATTTCCCGGACAAGATGTGTCCAGGACTTTGTACCATATTAGCACCAAAGGCTGTGACCAGAGCCTCCACCGCAGTTGTGAACACAACCTTTAGGAGAGTACTTTCCCTGCGGAGGGCTCCTGCTCCGTTGGCGGCTCCTTCCGGCAGTTGAGGATGCCCCCATACAGCGGCGTGCAGGTTAAGTCTAGCCGTGTACCAACTTGAGCATCACGATAATTGGTCTATACCACTCAAATCGAGGACTGCTGCTTTTTTCGGTTCATTCGACATAAGGAGAGCAACGTAGCTCACAGCAGCTGCACCTTCAGCTGATGGGTCTGGCGGCCGGCATCGACCCCCTTCCTGACAAACCAATCTGACATGGATCATCAATACTTCAGTCTCAGAAAACCCCTTTAATACCAATGCAAACACCCTGTAACTTTTGCCATTTTATCAAAGCTGCAACAAATTGTCTTTACCCCATTTACACCCCAATGGGGTATTTGTTTTTCTCACCCTGATGAGAGTATGGTATTAGGAAACATCCTAGAAATCTCTTATTGAATCCTGCATTGTTTTGCCATTGGTACAACTTTCTTATTGATATCAATGAGTTGGTGCTTGTGCATCGCTGATATCTCACCACTATTGTGCAAACGCCAAACTGCCCCATCACGCTAAGGCCGGGCTCACAAGAACACTCTGGCTCTTAGCATAGAGAATGATAGGGCTCTATTGTGCTTATATGCAAGTATGAATGGATCAATGAAAATCAGTGCACTTTCATTGACTCCATTAACCATGTACTATGCCGCGTATAATACGCTATTAAAGTACGCACTTGTGAGTTCCATGATCGCCGTCTGCGCATATGGTACATGATCATACACAGGCATTGAAATGCATTGACTTTCGCTAGTCCACTCATACTTGTGAGCATCAATTGCGGATTCCGTGAGCAGAAGAAAAATCGCAGCGTGCTCTATTTTACCGCGTATAAGCTCCATTGATCTCTATGGATGCATTCGATCTGAAGTGCATATGCAATTACATTACGTACAGACGCGGATTTGTGCGCATGTTGCTAGGAGACCAGAAAACAAATGGTATAAAGAAAGCAGGAATCTGTGGGCAGACAATCAGGACAGAGCAGCACTTCCATCCAGACTACTGTCTGCAACCTGCGCTTGTTCTTCTGAGCTCTTCCTCCACAAGCATAATTGATTTATACTACTTCCAAAATAAGTAGTATAAACCCACCAAGCTTAGAGAGCAGTATCCCGTTCTGAGGGCTCAGCACAAGAGTATTTCGCGGGGCTGATAGAAGGGTGTTTCCAGGGGTTTGGGCAAGTATCTGATGTACTTCCATGCTTGCAGTCGTTTTTCCGTACGGATGATACGCTGCCCTTTAATGTACATCCATGTGGAAAACCGCACACATACGTGACCATACGCAATTCGCTTCCACGGTCATAAGCAGGTGTTCCGCTGTGGATATCTGCACATGGAATACAACCCGTTCCTGCCTCCCGCAGCAGATTTCACTGTGACCCTGCATATGGCTGCGTAATGTACTGTGCATTACCGTGCAGTAGCCCTTTTTTTTTCCTTTCTTGTTTGCTTTTTTATATTACCGACATAGTTGCTTAGCGGTGATGTGGATATCCACAACCCATACACTATGTAATTGTATATGGGCTGCGGGTATATCTGCAACCATAGAGAACAATGCGTGCCATGTTGTGGATTCTGCGGTAAAATGGAACACGCCTTCTATTTTCTGCGAGTGAATTATACAATTCTGACCCACTAATGTGAGCTGAATTGTGCAAAAAAATTAATTTGGTTGATCCGCGTATTACCGCAGATCAAACACTTGCGGAATCCGCAATTCCTCTCCGGTCGTGTGAGACTGGCCTGAGTGCGGGTCACAAGCAGCACATAGAACAACCAGATTTCAGATTCTTTTCTGTTTAACCTTCACATAAATAATTTGTTGAATCCTAACTGATAATTTTCCCCCCAAATGTTGTATAATAATTCTTCCCTTTTTGTTGGGGATGTATTCTGTGAGTTGAATATAGCAAAGATGTGTATAAATCATTTACCTGGTGTACCGTGACATGATGGGAGCGGGTAATGCCAATGTGTTTATTCAGTAAGATAATGTACAGCCTGGCTCCCTCCGTCCAATGAGCATCACATCAGCACTGAGGACTTCCAGCATCAATCGCTCTAATTTCTGTCTGTTGCCATGGCAAATTCATTACACATGAAGGCTGTACGGCTTTTACTCTACCTCCTCCTCCATTTATCACCGTACTGTACTCTGCGTCTGCATATTATGTATTTCCTACAGTGATCACAATATGCTAAGGCTTTCCACTGCTCTGCCATCTACAAGAGCTCGGAACACAAATTCCTTAAAGGGGTACTCAGGGGGACTTCCAAAAACCTCCACAATTTCGGTAACATTTCCCCTAAGGCCACTCTCACACGGGCGTTTCTTTGCTGCGTATTTTACACACACGCTATCTTTTCTCCTTAGGAAGATCGCCTAGATGGTGAGTGAGGAGACTCAAATGGCCATGCAAGATCCTCTGGGTAATATGCAAATAAGGGAGATGGAATAATACCTCCACAGTACCACTTATTGGAAGGCATTCCTTCAAGCCAAAGTCAGACTTTTTATTCAAGCCTTATAACTGACTGAATTTCGGCCCCTGGAAGCTGCCATAAGATTGCGTTAACAAACGCAATCCTATGCAGACAACTGCGATTTGGCCGCGCGAAAACTCACGCGGCAAGCTCTATTTCTGCAAGTCCCGCACAGAAACGTCACTCAGCAGCTCTGCTCTGCGCATGCATCGGCAGCCGGCACATGAAAGTGCCGCGGGAGCAGGTGAGTGTCCCGCTGCGAGAATTCTTGCAGCCGGATCCAACCCGGCCATCTGTAGGGGGTCTTAGGGAGAGCACCTAGACAGTGAGTAAGGAGACTCTGATGGCCATCCACACTCCTCTGGATAATATATGCAAATAAGGTAAATGGAATAAAACCTCTACAGTGCCACCTATCAGAAGGCAGTATATCTTCAAAACAAACTCAGACTTTTTTTTTTTTTACAAGCCTTGAAGCAAAAACTGAGAATTAAAAGCAAAGCCAAACTCCACATACAGCTATTTCAGAGTTTTTGCTCTTCATCAGTGTACAGTAGAAGTCTGGCGTAGCTGGTGACCGGCCTGGGATGGGGGGTCAGAAACACTATCTTTTCTCCTTAGGGAGACCACCTTTCCTCCTTAAGGAAAACTTTGAAACAGCTGTATATTCATGGAGTCTGGCTTTGCTTTTAATTCCCAGTCATTGTTACAAGGCTTGTATAAAAAGTCTGACTTTGGCTTGAAGGAATGCTGCCTTTCAATAGGTGGCACTGTAGAGGTTTTATTCCATCTCCCTTATTTGCATATTACCCAGAGGAGCATGCATGGCCATTTGAGTCTCCTGACTCACCATCTAGGTGCTCTCCTCAAGGAGAAAAGAGAGCGTTTCTGACCCCCCTATCCCAGGTCTCTGAGTAGCAAAGCCAGACTCCTACTGCATGCTGATGCAGGGTAAAAACCCTGAAACAGCTGCATGTGCTTGGAGTTTGGTTGTGGTTACAAGGCTTGTATAAAAAGTCTTACTTTGGCTTGAATGAATGCTGCCTTCCAATAGGTGCCATTGTAAAGGTTTTATTCCATCTCTCTTATTTGCATATTACCCACAGGAGCATGCATGGCCATTTGAGTCTCCTGACTCCCCATCTAGGTGCTCTCCTTAAGGATAAAAGAGAGCATTTCTGACTCCCCATCCCAGGTCTCTCACTAGTAAAGCCAGACTCCTACTGTATGCTGATAAAGGGTAAAAAAAAAACCTGAAACAGCTGTATGTGCATGGAGTTTGGTTGTGGTTTAAGTTCCTAATTATTGTTACAAGGCTTGTATAAAAAGTCTGACTTTGGCTTGAATGAATGCTGCCTTCCAATAGGTGGCATTGTAAAGGTTTTATTCCATCTCTCTTATTTGCATATTACCCAGAGGAGCATGCATGGTAATTTGAGTTTTCTCACTCACTGTCTAGGTGCTCTCCCTAAGGAGAAAAGATAACTTTTCTGACCCCCCATCCCAGGCCTCTCATCAGTAAAGCCAGATTCCTACTGAACACTGATGAAGAGTAAAATCCTGGAAACAGCTGTATGTGCATGGAGTTTGGTTGTGCTTTTAATTACTGGTCATTGTTACAAGGCTTGTATAAAAAGTTGAAGTTTGGCTTGAAGGAATGCTGTCTTCCAATAGGTGGCATTGTAAAGGTTTTATTCCATCTCCCTTATTTGCATATTACCCAGAGGAGCATGCATGGCCATTTGAGTCTTGTGACTCACCATCTAGGTGCTCTCCCTAAGGAGAAGAGTGCGCTTCTGACCCCCATCCCAGGCATTGTTACAAGGCTTGTATAAAAAGTCTGATTTTTGGCTTGAAGGAATGCTGCCTTCCAATAGGTGGCACTGTAGAGGTTTTATTTTATGAGGGTTAAAATTCTAAGTGCAACACCAATCGGCCCCACCCCACTTGCCCCGTTGCCGGCGGTAAGAAGAGACACCACACACAGGAGTCTGGTCTAGCTCCTCACACGGGAGAAAAAACTGCGTGCTTTATTACAGATTACATGAGATCTTATACCTTTTTGTCCCATCCCCAACATGGGGTGATGGGCTCATAATCATATATGGGCAGTCCGGATTTCCGCCTTAGACAGTGAGGCGCCTCTGGCTTATACAGAAAATCACGTATTCAATTAACTCCAGTACAAAGAATTACCCACACAATTCTAAGAAGTCCGGCCTAACATCCATATATGGGAAGTCCGGATTTCTGGCCTAAGACAGTCAAAATTATGTACATTTGAACATCTTGATATGGGCTTCTGGGAAAACAGCCAAGTACATGCGTCCTTGCGTCTGGTTCTTCTTCTCTGAACTTCTAGAACATCTTCTTGCAAAACCTTGGCATATCTGATTTAAGGCGACATTTAAGTTTTTTTCTCATTTGGAATTGAATAAAACTTGCATATAGGTATAAAAGCATAAAAAACACATATGGCAATATATATATATACCCTCACAAACCCCCCTAAAAAACTTAATATGGAGATCAAGCATCAGACCTTGCACTCTTCCTCGGTCGTCTCTCCCTTGCGTCAGGGTTTCTCCACTGCCCGTAAGTCCCTACTCCTAAAAGGGAAGGGATCCCTACCTCACCTCAGAAGGAGGCCATGGATTCCCTGGGCTTATTTCCGGGCCTCCATACCCTATATCTGTACAAGTTAACACCCCACAGGGTGTGCCCTCGCCGGAACCTAAGGTCTTCTGCACTTTCCCTAGGCAAATGGGAAGTCCACTGACAGTCCATCTTATGAGACTGAGGCAGACACAGTACTAGTCCATCTCTCCATTCTTCTGGTAACGTACGTGGTTGGCATTATCGGAACTGGCTCTTCATCTTTTTCAAACAAGGGAAATTTTGGTCACATTAATGGGATAATACACAAACAGGAAATTACATACCCCACCTCTTTCTGCTAAAATCATATCCAGGGCCACTCTAGGGCCATGGATGCAGTGGGCCCTAACTGGTCAGCTAACCCTTGCAAAGCATCTCTGGTGTAGTTTACAAACCTCTGCTGATTATAATAGATATAATTCATCCAATCTACATTATTATTAACAGTGACAATAACAAATAAGAAATCAAAATCTGCTTTAACCTGATCTCTAGAATTAAATTCATCTGGCACCCCCCTTGGCACTCCTATTGTATCCATGTATACATGTGGATCAAAGTTACCACCTGGAGCATCAACTTCTCTCTTAGCACGATGCGGTGTTGGATTCTCACCCTCAGTGTAGTCTACATATTGCACATTTAATTGTATTAATTTGTTCTGAAACAGGGGGCTAGTGTACAGTAGTCAAAGGTGTGTGTTAGAGGAATTGTACCACATTATAGCATTTAAAGGATATGCAGGATCATTAGTTTTTTCAGTGCGAAGTGTGGATCCAAGTGGGCTTTCCTTCGAGCTTGACTGCAGTTGGGGTGGTGAACAACATCTGGTAAGGGACATTCAAACCGGGTTTCTCGCTCAAACTTTTTTCACATGGACCCTGTCATCTGGTTTCAGATTGTGACACTCATCTGTAGGACCTGAGAGAAAAGCAGAGACTACAGAATACATTATTGACAATTCCTTAGAGAGGCCTATGACAAAATTAACAAGAAAACCATTCCCCAAACTCTGCCACTGTGGCATGTATCCTCCTAAGAAAAAGAAACACTAATGGAAGACACTCAATTCAAAATTTTACCATTTCCTTCATTGCCTTTTGTATCTACTTTCCCCCTACTCCGCGGATGGTAGGGTGTGTGGAAAGCCTGGAATATACCCAAAACAGACATGATGTGTTGCATTATTTCACCTGTGACATTTGTACCTTTGTTTGACTCAATCACTTCCGGTACCCCATATCTGCGGATTACCTCATTCATGAGCTTCTGTGCGGTTACCTGCTTATTTACTTTGGTAACAGGGTAGGCCTCCAACCTGAAAAACATTAACAACAACAAGCACATATTCATGCTTCCCAACAAGTGGGAGCTGAGTGTAGCCAATTTGCAATCCCTGAAATGGGTAGAGTGGTCTAGGCAAGTGTGGTGTGGCAAATTTACTTCTGCCCTGTTGCTTTACGGCAAAGATCATGCAAAATTGGACAAATGATGCAGCAGCTACAGAAAACCAAGGAGCCACCCGTCCTTGTTCAAGCATCGACATCATTACTGCTTTGAGAGGTGGGTCTTTCCGTGCGTCAGCTGGGCCATTATGAGGCACAGAGACTATGGTAAGCAAGTTCTGTTGACTGTTCACCATACGCCGTCCCTTTTTAGTCCATTTTTCCTTAACTGTAAAGTCTTTAGCATATCAAAGTCCAATGTTTTTATCAAAGTCCAAGTTCAAATCAAAGTCCAAGTGTTATTATCAAAGTCCAAGTGTAGTCAAAGTCCAAAGTTATTATCAAATTCTTCTTTTCTTCTTTCTTCCACGGCTTGAGGGCCGCTGCTTTTGCTGTGTGGCCTGTGATGGCGTTGCCTCTTGCTTCTCTGGTGTAGGAATTGGTGTGAGCTTTCCACCTTGTCAGGTAGAAGTAGGGTCTCCATGAGACTGCACCGCTGCATCATTCTTAATTGGCTGTCCTGCTGTGGTAAAAAACTGTCTGGCCTTCCATGTTGGGCCGTAATCATGAGCTATGCCAAATGCATACCGGGAGTCAGTGTAAATGTTTGCCGTCTTACCTTCCTCCACTCTACACGCCTCAGCGAGTGCTTTTAATTCCGCTTCTTGTGCTGCGACATGCGGAGACATTCTGCTTTTAGGACATCTTGTTGTGTAACCACTGTATATCCAGTGTGGAGTCGTCAATCACCCTGGTACCATCTATAAAAAACAACTCAAAATATGCATTATTAACAAGGGCTTTCAGTAACTTTTTTAAAACTTAAATTTTCTTGTTGCATCACTGCTAGACAATCAGGCTGGTATTCTATTTCAAAAAGATCAGAATCTTATTGCAAAAAATTAAAAAATTTAAAAATGACTTGCAAAAAAAAATTAAAAAAATGGCTGATTTGCAATACCTAAAATGGCTGACTTGCAATACCTAGATCACCTATGCCTTCTCCTCCCCCCCTTTAAACCAGGATACGCAATTGGAACAATAGTAGCCGGTTTCAAGGTAGTATAACATTGTAAAAAGATTTGATGGAAGCAGATAAGGCCTGTAAGATGTTAGCACCAATAACAGAAACATGAGTTACACCAGGACAGAATAATCTACAAAACATCTATTAATATTGGAAATGTGAGATCCCTTTAAGTGAATTCATTATTAGTCTGTTCCTGCCTGCAGTCTTATCAAATCTGAGACAGGAGAAAAAAAAACAAAACAAAAATTTTTACTAGCTGCTCACCCCCTCCCTCGTGGACAAGAGGGATGAAACATTACTACGTACTATTACATCATCTAGCTCCACCCCTTCGATATTGGCACATTGCGTCCGTCTTCTCAGCTCCATTTCAGCTTAACCGTCCACACGTCCACATCTCAACCAAGCAAAGTCCAATGCATGGGGAGGACCTCCATCCCCAGTCAATTACCTGCATCACACATTCCACCACAGCCCAAACACGGGTCACCAACTCACATCCATGCTCTCAAGTCTGCTCCGTCACCCCCCACCTAAGGCGTCCCAGTACACACAGATGCACAGACAAAAAAAGTTTGGCAAACATACATACATCAGCTGAAAAACACCGAGGTGAGTGCTATTATAAAGTACATAATTCTATTGAGATGAGATTGTGAATGAGCGCTATTTATGACAAATTATGTGAAAAAGTTTGCTGAGTGACTAAAATATTCTATATTTCTTATCTACTGAAGCTATTATATGCTGTATTAAACGCTAAAGTATTTAGTTTCTGTGACCCTGACTTTGGAGTGAATTCTGAAAGCCCCCACCATTTTAAAACAAACCGTTATCTCTCCGCGACTATGAAACACAAACTGATTTGTTTTAGCTTAAACTATTGAAAAACATTTGAACTCATAATTAACACATATGCTGGGACCTTGCAACATTCATTTTCAACCCCTGTATAAGTAAGAATATACATTAGAAATTACTATATTTCCCTGCCTACTAAGACAGTATAACTAATTAAATTCATTTCAATTCATTGTAAGCAAGCAACGATATTAACCAAGGTTGTTATTACATTTTCTCTCTCGCTGTTATCTTCCTGACCTTGGAAGGCTAAACAGACTTTGCAGCTATATGTCAACAACCTCTTCTCCCCTACAAGCAATCTGTTAACTATTTGCACATACAGTATATATATATACACACATATACCTCCACCTAGTATGGATTATACATATTATCTATTATCTATCTTGTATTATACACATTTTCATTTCTCTTTACCAACAAATCACGTGCATTGTAACTTCCTTATCGACTTGCTTGCTCCTTCAGCACTTTTCTCCCCTACCTAACTGCCAATATAACCTTCAATAGACACTCTCCTGACGCCCTCTTGATCACTTACTGTACTTTTCAACATTTCACTTACGGACACTTTCTTAAACAAATAATGTGTACATACGTAACTTTCTCTGACTGTCTCTCTGCTTCTAGCAAACCTTGGTCTTCCAAGGCACCTCTGGGTCCTAAAGACCTCCTCCCAGACACCATTTTGTAATCTGCCGTGCGGTCGGTGTCACACATTTTCATTAGAGTTTTCTTACATTCTACAGATTCATCCACACGGCGGCAGCCCTTGAGGGGCTCTATCTTCTTTAATAAGATCTTACGCATATTACAACAAAAACAACAAAAAATAACACGCTCCATAGAATGCATCCCTCTTAATTCTCCAATTGTCAGCCCCTTATATACCGGCAGAACAACCGAGGGTCCCTTCTCCTTATGGAACCAGCCCCATAAAAATGCATCTCTCTGAAATCAAATCGCTAGCCCCATATATAAGGCAAACCGACCGAGAGTCCCTTCTTTCTATGAAACTTCTCACAAAATGCATCCCTCTCTGCTAAACCATTAACAACTAACTAAACTAACCTGAGGGTCCCTTCTCTTGTGAGATCAAATGAAAAGTAAGAGAAAAAAAAAAATTCTGCAGATACAACAAACAATCTCCACTATCGCTAAAACGCTACGGACTTCAAAGTACAAATAAACTACAGACTAATTTCTGGGTGAGCCATTGGTGCACATATCACGGTCAGTGGTCCATGACGGCAAACCCGGAGCCCACACGAGTTACCGTGTAGAACTCTTAACCCAACCCGTCCGGTCACAAACCACAGATAGTCCATCCTGCTGCAAGACTTCGCAGTGTAAAACACAACATAAATATATGTTTGTCTTACCTGGAGTTCTTGTGAGTTGATCAGGCTCGGTTTGCAGTAGGACGGTTTCTCAGTAGCGTGGATCCGGGTGAATTGCGCTGTAAGCTCCGATTTTACCGCCCCAGTTGGTTGCGCCATTTATGAGGGTTAAAATTCTAAGTGCAACACCAATCGGCCCCACCCCACTTGCCCCGTTGCCGGCGGTAAGAAGAGACACCACACACAGGAGTCTGGTCTAGCTCCTCACACGGGAGAAAAAACTGCGCGCTTTATTACAGATTACATGAGATCTTATACCTTTTTGTCCCATCCCCAACATGGGGTGATGGGCTCATAATCATATATGGGCAGTCCGGATTTCCGCCTTAGACAGTGAGGCGCCTCTGGCTTATACAGAAAATCACGTATTCAATTAACTCCAGTACAAAGAATTACCCACACAATTCTAAGAAGTCCGGCCTAACATCCATATATGGGAAGTCCGGATTTCTGGCCTAAGACAGTCAAAATTATGTACATTTGAACATCTTGATATGGGCTTCTGGGAAAACAGCCAAGTACATGCGTCCTTGCGTCTGGTTCTTCTTCTCTGAACTTCTAGAACATCTTCTTGCAAAACCTTGGCATATCTGATTTAAGGCGACATTTAAGTTTTTTTCTCATTTGGAATTGAATAAAACTTGCATATAGGTATAAAAGCATAAAAAACACATATGGCAATATATATATATACCCTCACAATTTCATCTCCCTTATTTGCATATTACCCAGAGGAGTATGCATGGCCATTTGAGTTTCCTGACTCGCTGTCTAGGTGCTCTCCCCCCCCCCCCCCCCAATCCCAGGCCTCTCACGGGCAAAGACCCTGAAACAGCTGTTTGTGTGTGGAGTTTGGCTTTGCTTTTAATTCCCAGTCATTGTTACAAGGCTTGTATAAAAAGTCTGACTTTCAGTAGGTGGCACTGTAGAGGTTTTATTCCATCTCCCTTATTTGCATATTACCCAGAGGAGCATGCATGGCCATTTGAGTCTCCTGACTCACCATCTAGGTGCTCTCCTCAAGGAGAAAAGAGAGCGTTTCTGACCCCCCTATCCCAGGTCTCTGAGTAGCAAAGCCAGACTCCTACTACATGCTGATGCAGGGTAAAAACCCTGAAACAGCTGCATGTGCTTGGAGTTTGGTTGTGGTTACAAGGCTTGTATAAAAAGTCTTACTTTGGCTTGAATGAATGCTGCCTTCCAATAGGTGCCATTGTAAAGGTTTTATTCCATCTCTCTTATTTGCATATTACCCACAGGAGCATGCATGGCCATTTGAGTCTCCTGACTCCCCATCTAGGTGCTCTCCTTAAGGATAAAAGAGAGCATTTCTGACTCCCCATCCCAGGTCTCTCACTAGTAAAGCCAGACTCCTACTGTATGCTGATAAAGGGTAAAAAAAAACCTGAAACAGCTGTATGTGCATGGAGTTTGGTTGTGGTTTAAGTTCCTAATTATTGTTACAAGGCTTGTATAAAAAGTCTGACTTTGGCTTGAATGAATGCTGCCTTCCAATAGGTGGCATTGTAAAGGTTTTATTCCATCTCTCTTATTTGCATATTACCCAGAGGAGCATGCATGGTAATTTGAGTTTTCTCACTCACTGTCTAGGTGCTCTCCCTAAGGAGAAAAGATAACTTTTCTGACCCCCCATCCCAGGCTTCTCATCAGTAAAGCCAGATTCCTACTGAACACTGATGAAGAGTAAAATCCTGGAAACAGCTGTATGTGCATGGAGTTTGGTTGTGCTTTTAATTACTGGTCATTGTTACAAGGCTTGTATAAAAAGTTGAAGTTTGGCTTGAAGGAATGCTGTCTTCCAATAGGTGGCATTGTAAAGGTTTTATTCCATCTCCCTTATTTGCATATTACCCAGAGGAGCATGCATGGCCATTTGAGTCTTGTGACTCACCATCTAGGTGCTCTCCCTAAGGAGAAGAGTGCGCTTCTGACCCCCATCCCAGGCATTGTTACAAGGCTTGTATAAAAAGTCTGATTTTTGGCTTGAAGGAATGCTGCCTTCCAATAGGTGGCACTGTAGAGGTTTTATTTCATCTCCCTTATTTGCATATTACCCAGAGGAGTATGCATGGCCATTTGAGTTTCCTGACTCGCTGTCTAGGTGCTCTCCCTAAGGAGAAAATAAAGCGTTTCTGACCCCCCCCCCCCCCCCCATCCCATCCCATCCCAGGCCTCTCACGGGCAAAGACCCTGAAACAGCTGTTTGTGTGTGGAGTTTGGCTTTGCTTTTAATTCCTAGTCATTGTTACAAGGCTTGTATAAAAAGTGTGACTTTCAGTAGGTGGCACTGTAGAGGTTTTATTCCATCTCCCTTATTTGCATATTACCCAGAGGAGCATGCATGGCCATTTGAGTCTCCTGACTCACCATCTAGGTGCTCTCCTCAAGGAGAAAAGAGAGTGTTTCTGACCCCCATCCCAGGCCTCTCACTAGCAAAGCTAGATTTCTACTGTATACTGATGAAGGATAAAAACCCTGAAACAGCTGTCTGTATGGAGTCTGACTTTGCTTTTAATTCCCAGTCATTATTATAAGGCTTGTATGAAAAGTCTGACATTGGCTTGAAGAAATGCTGCCTTCCAATAGGTGGCACTGTGGAGTTTTTATTCCATCTCCCTTATTTGTATTTTACACACACAGCATGTCCTATTTTTGGCATTTTAGTGCGCATTTAATGCATAGATCACCCATTGAAATGAATGGGGCGCGTTAAAAATGCAGTAAATATGCAATTACATGTGTGTTTTTTTAGCATCGAGAGGGGGGTAAAAAAAGTTTTGAGGTCATCAGCTTGCTTGTCCGAATTTTTACTGCACAAAAATATGCAGTAAAAATGCAGGCAAATGCGTAGTTAAAGGCTACGTAAAAAACACAGCGTTTTTACATACGGTTGTGTGAGAGAGGCCTTATTGCCATTACTCCAAATATCCATCTTAATCATGGAACTGAACTCCAGAACCTTTTTTCGCCGAGCTGTGCCGCCGCTGCGCTTCAGCCAGCTTCAGATTTCCACATTGTTATTTAAAGTGGCTGCTAGGAAGTGCAAAAACTACATCTCCCACAATGCCCCACTTCTAGCTACTGATGAATGTGCATTCACAACTGTATATTACAGACTTGGATAGAGGTAAATATATGGATAGTGCTCCAAACAATAATGGATTAGCGGATTGAAAGAGAACTCGCCTTGTGTGGATTGCCAGTCGGGTGACAGGTGTCCACACCGCCGCTCCCAAGTCGGCTCTAATATGTATTTTTGTAAATGTAGTACTGAAAGAGAAATATAGAAAACAGACAATCACATAAAACGGCCAGATACTTACTGATACAGGAGGGCAGATATCTGCACCACCTCAACATATAGGCAGCCAAATACACCTATGGAGCACAACGATGACACAGACACTCACACAGCCTCCTAATATAGAGGGGGGTAGCTGCCTAGTGTATACTCCTACACCGAGTAGATACAGGGTGCCAGACCTTCTGATACATGTAGTGCACCATGCCGGCTAGCAACCTATTAGTGACGCCATATCAGTTCGGCGGGCTGCCCTGCACCTCAAAAAGTGAACCACATTGGTACTGTCACCCAGGGCTTCTGCTGGCATTTAAAAGCCGCCCTGCATGTGAATAATACATAATAAATGTGACGTATTAGATGGATTGTGGCCAAAATAGTGAGCTCTCAAGCCAACCTCGAGACTCCTTGCTTTTTGTGAGTCCCTTCACTAATATAAATATATCGCCGAGGGGGTGTATTTGGCTCCCTCATTTGGCATTTGGCTGCCTGCATGTTGAGGTGGTTCACATGTCTGCCCTGCCTTATCAGTAAGTATATGGCTGTTTTCTGTGATTGTTAATATATATGTATATGTGCAAAGCACCGAATCCCTGAAGGCGTCTTCAACATACAAGGAGAGCGTCGCAGGGGAAATCCCAGGGTATAAGGAACACCTCGGTCATATAAAACAGAACAAAAGGAAATAAAATCCCTGCGCTCTAGGTGAATGGGTAGAAAGTGAAGTTAACTTACTTCGTAGAGGAGTCCGCTGTGGGGTGGGACTGCTCTAAAATGCAGAGTTGCCTGTATGAAATCCAAGTAAATGCTGCAGAAATCCAATTTTTCTCTTTATTACAATGTGCTAATACAAGAGGGCAGGTAGAAGCCCCGCGTCCCTACACTTGCAGACAGCCGAACTGCTAATGGAGGAGCATTGCCCTTGGATTTACTACAGACTACTCTGGATTTTAGAGGAGTTCCACCCAACAGTGGACTCATCTACAAAGTAAGTTAACTTCACTTTTTTTTTTCATTCATTCACCTACAGCGCAAGGCTTTTATTTTCTTTTGTTCTGTATTGCAGAATTTGATGGCACTGATCATGCCTGACCAGTAAAACCGCAGAGCATACAAGTCATAACCAATGGAGAACTAAGCAGAGTGAGACCACAGGTATCTCACATCAGTATCTCTGCTGCTTTGTAAGACACGTTATGACAATATATAACAAAATTACATGTTCTCGCCTTATGAAGCGCATAACTTTTAGACCTTTTTCCGCGAGGATATCGCAGCAATATTGCATCTGTGTTCTATGCGATATTGTTCCGTTTTCACGCGGCGATTTTGTGTCGCTTGAAATATAAGCCCTACCCCAAAAATAAGCCCTACACTGAAAATAAGCCCTATTTGACAAAAAAGAACAATACATCACCTATCAGGGGCTGTACTTCTGTTGCACTTCTTCTCTGCAGGTCCCCCGACACACTTGCTTGTAGTTTTCAGCCAACGCGTCCTGTTCAAAGGTTCAAAAACCCCGCCTCCAGGAAGTACTAGCTGTGATTGGTTCTCGAGCATCGTGGCTCAGCCAATCTCTGCAGCGCTTGATGAACCAATCACAGGCATGTGATTGTTCATCAAGCGCTGCAGTGATTGGCTAGGCTGCGGCGCTCGAGAACCAATCACAGCCAGTGCTTTCCGGAGGCGGGGTTTTTGAACCTCTGACCAAGAAGCATTGCCTGAAAACTACACGCAAATATGCCGAGGACCTGCGAGGAGAAGTGTGGCAAAGCGGACAGCGCCTGTTAGGTGATGTATTGTTTTTTTTGTTTTTTTTTATGCAGCTTAAGGTTATTTTAAGAGAAACAGTAGGATTTCCTACTATAAAAGTTGCATAAAACTGCATGAAAACCGAGTTTTCGTGCAATGCAATACAACACAAAGGAATACTCCATAGGGAAACATAGACAATCGCTATAATATCTAGCATGCTGTGATTTTTCTCATAATGCAGTAGCCTACAAAACATCGCTGATGGAAAGGAACCCATTGGAAGGCATGGGTTTCACATATATGTGATTTATAGCACTGTCGTATCGCAAGAAAATCGCACAATTTTCTCACCTGTGTGAAAATGGCCTTACCTTGAATTGCTAGAACACCCCTTTAAGATTTACAACAATTTAATAAATGCTTAAGGCTAGGCTCACATGGTCATAATTCGTGGTGGGCCATTCGTGCAAACAAGCAACAAGTACTTCCCCTCTCCCCTTTGCCGGCAGCTCCAATAGGCTTCTATGAGAGCTGCCAGATGATCGCAGCCAAAACATAGGTCAAGGCCTCTCTTTTTCCGGACGTGTGTGAAAGCGGCCGTCCGGAATCTGCAGTGTATGTGCTATCTTTTCCTACTGGCCCATTTTATCGCCTATCTGAACAAATGCATTGGTAGCCAATGCTTCAGATGGCAGTGATTTTCGGACGTTGTTTTATCGCAAAATAACCACAGTAAACCGTTTGTGTGAATAAAGCCTTATCCTGATGTATTCCACACAACTTATACATGAAGCCACATGCCGCTTCTTCCCTTCTGCACCCTGCCATGTGCCCAGGCAGCAGACAACAGTCACATGGTATATTGCCATTCACAGGAAAACCCATATAATTAATTAGGTGTATGTTTCTGGTGGCACAAGCAGGAAACAAAATATTAGACACTGAAATGGCATAGCTGTGGACAATTTGACATTTTTACTGCGTATAACTTTGAGGCAACACTTACTGACCAAATATTGACCACACTTCTAGATGAATTCCTAGAGGGGTGTAGTTTTTCAAAATGGGGTCACTTCTCAGGGGTTTAGCAGAAACCATTGAGTAGAATCTTTGCTCCAATAGGCCCAAGGCAGTCCCTACCTTCTGAGCCCTGCCATGTGCCCAGGCAGCAGAGGGCAGCCAAATGTAGAGCCCACATTACAATTTATGGAGCGTATATCTCTGGTCACACAAGCTGGGTACAAAATAATAGGCACTGAAATGGCGTAGCTGTGGAAAATTTACAATTTCCCCGGTCGTCATCACGATGGCTCCATTACATATGGAGGATGCCCTCTGACCTCCGTAGAGACAGGAAGAGCCTTTAAAAGCACCTCCCCTCCACCATCTCCTTAGTGTCTTCCTGTCCCTATGGTGGCCAGATGAAGAGTGAGCTCCAGGGAAATAGTAGTCACCAAGGGCACTCCAAGCCAAAGATCCCCTGGAGGGCAGAGGCCTGGTCAGCACACCGCTGGGTCCCTGCATCCCCGGCCTGTACCGCCACGCAGCGTGGGTCTCCATGGGGAGCACACAGCAATGATGTCATCCGAGAGACGACGCAGTGACGTCACACACGATGTGGGGGGTGTGGCTACCGGGGACCTGGAAATAGCGCCAGAATTCAAAAATCTGCCTCCACTGACAAGACTCTACTCCTGCTGGAGGTTATCCTATAGTCCAAGGAAGTGCTCCAGCATGCTCCAGACTGCTTAGCAGCATGTGAATGAGAGGCAGACCCCTGCAAAGTGTGAGTGGCTACAAGCCAGAAATGCAGAGATATGCAATGTCACTGTTGATGATTTAAGGCAGACTTTTCCTTTTCCCTTTTCTTTGCATATGTTTTTCAGATTGATAAAGAGGGTCTGAAGATTAAAATGGCCCCCCAAAAAACGGGCTTAAAAAGGCGCTATCCGCAGTAAAAGATTGGATGATAGCTGCAAAAAAATCATGCGAGGAATGCTGAAGGGAAAATTTGAACAGAAGAGCGGCCTTTAAGGCAGATATTAGGAGTATGGTAAAAGAGGAGTTACAAGCCTCCATTTCATCCTTCCCCCATATGCAGCGTGGTCCGTCAAGACCTTCTAAAAGGTCGAGGCCAGCAGTCACTGAGTTCAGTCTCAGAAGAATCCCTGGAACCCCTGTCAGAAGGGGAATTAGAGGATCAATTGCCACAAGTTGAAGACGATAAAAAATATTTCTCTTCTGACAACATGGAACATCTCCTCAAGGCAGTGAGAGAGACCATGCAGGCCAAAGAGGGATGTCCACCAAGAACCATCCAGGATGAGATGTTTGGGGGCTTCGGTCCAGAAGGAAGACTATTTTTCTAATAAATAAAACCCTAAAGCAAGTCATCTCAGATGAATGGCAAGATCCAGAGAAAAAAGTTTTTAGTCTCAAAAGAGTCCAAAAACAGACTGGCGTTTGCGCCAGAAGATGTCTGCATATATAAGCCAACAGTAAGGACCTCATCCAGTCAGTATCGTCCCTATGCCAGGCAACGCAAGTTTACATTAAGGATACAAAAATTCTTGGCCCACAAACAGCCTGTATACAGATAGTCCCATGGCTCATACTCGACATCTGCAACACTTTATCCTTGCCCGCTGGGACAAACGACAAACCTCCCTAGATAAAAAGGGGAGCCTATCCATTCAAGTTAAACAGTCCCTGTGCTGATGGACTTCCCAGAACAGCCTTAGCACGAGAACCCTCTATATCCCTTATGACGAATGCGACCAAGTGGGGGTGAGGAGCACAAGTAGCTGAACTAACTTTTCAGGGAACCTGGGACTCCTGAACAGCTGCATGCTCGTCCAATTATAGAGAGTGATATGGGAGGCCCTTTTCATAGCAGAACCCCACATCAGACGAAGGCATGTCAAAATCCTGACAGATAACATGACAGCCTTGTCATTTATTCGTCACAAGGGTGGAACACTGCACCCTCACCTTCAACAGTTGGCGGCAGAATTCACGGTGCTATCGCTCTCAGCAATCCACCTGAAGGGGTCTACAAATACCATTGCGGACTTTCTCCACAGGCAAAGCGTCCTCCCAGGAGAATGGTGTCTGAGTCAACAAGCCTTCAAACTCATAACACGTCAGTGGGGGCAACCACAAATCGACCTATTTGCCACAAGGACAAATTCAAAATGCCAGGACTTTTATTCCCTCAATTCAAGGGACAATCTACGCTGGGATAGACACCATGTCTCAAGATTGGGATGTAGACCTGGCTTATGCCTTTCCCCTAATCCCTCATATCCTCAGTAAGGTTCAGGTCAACTGAGCAGCGGTAATTCTAGTAACCCCTATGTGGGATAAAAGGCCTTGGTATCCCTTAATGAAGACCCTAGCAATCCAGGGTCCATTTGGGCTACTAGTCAAACAAGATCTCTTATTCTAGGGTCCTCTAACTTACTCAGGAGTCGAGAGACTGAAATTAGCAGCCTGGATGCTGAAGGCATAATACTTCGAAGAAAAGGCCTCTCACAAAAAGTAATTACAACACTGGGCAAAAGCTGTAAACCTGTAACCACAGCTATATGCAGCAAAGTGTGGAGGAAATTCTTGAAATACTGTAACCTAGATCTGAGATAGACACCAAGCATAGATATCCCCATAATTCTTGATTTCCTGCAAGCAGGCCTAGAAAAGGGTTTAAGTCCAAGTGCAAGTGGCTGCGTTGGGGTCCTGTCTGGATTTTCCCTTAGGAGAGCATCACTGGGTCCGTAGGTTTCTAAAAGGGGCTGACAGACTCCGACATTTTATCAGGGAAGCTTTTCCAACCTGGGACCTAAACCTGGTCCTAAACAGTTTCAGTAAGCCACCCTTTGAACCCCTCTCCCAACTCCCCATAAAATTACTCACACTTAAGGTCTCTCTCCTGGTTGCCCTAATCTCGGCACAAAGAGTGGAAGAATTACAGTCGTTATCTTGTGTTAAACCCCATATGATAGTGCAAGATGATAGGATCATTTTTAACCTAGACCCCACTTTCCTTCCAAAAGTCGTCTCTAAATTTCACAGAGAAAAAGTTCACAGAGAACCCTACCCTTTTTCTGCCGTTATCCACGTGATGACAAAGAGAGAGAATTACATAATTTGGATGTTAGTAGGGCTGTTCTAGCATATCTAAAGGCTACCCAATCCTTCTGAAAACACAATTACCTTTTTGTCCAATTCCAGGGGCTGGGCAGAGGAAAGACAGTGTCTAAGGATACCATAGCAAGATGGAACAGGACAGCCATCCAGGAGTCATACAAAGCCTGGGGTCTCGATCTTCTTAAAAATATCAAAGCTCACTCTACGAGATCCCTTTCCTCCTCATGGGCAGAGAAAGCACAGGCCACAGCTGAACAAATTTGCAAAGCGGCTAACTGGTCCAGTCTGCACACATTTATAAAACATTATAGGGTCAATGTGCAATTTAACAAAGACCTGGCATATGGACAGAAAGTCCTTCAGGCAGTAGCCCCACCCTAAAAATACTTATAATTTGGTATTGCTCCATATATAATGGGGCCGTAATGATGACGACCAGGGAAAGAAGAGATTACTTACCAGTAGTCCTTTTTCTGGGAGTCATCACGATTGCCCATAGTTCCCTCCCCTATAGAATATTTATGTTCTTTTCTCAATGTAAAATGATACCGAAGAAACAGAAAAGTTTGGTTCAGTATACATTGTCCACCGTAATAATTTGAAAGTCACTGAGGAGATGGTGGAGGGGAGGTGCTTTTAAAGGCTCTTCCTGTCCCTGCGGAGGTCAGAGGGCATCCTCCATATGTAATAGGACTGTCGTGATGACTCCCGGGAAAAGGACTACCAGTAAGTAATCCCTTCTTTTCCCTCTCTGCCACCTATTGCACATAACTTTGGGGCAACACCTGTGGGCTGTAAATGCTCCCTACACCCCATGATGAATTTCTTTAGGGGTCTAATTTAGAAAATGGGGTAAATTCTTAGGGGATTTGAACTATACTGGTAGCTCTGCAAATGCAACATTTCATATGAAAATTATTCCATCAATATCTGTGTTCCAAAGGTTAGATGGCGCTGCTTAGTTTTTGAGCCCTCCCATATTCCCAAACAACAGTTTACATCCATATATGGTGCATTTCCTAATTAATAATTGGGTAAGAAATTGTAGAGTGCTTTTCCTTCTAATGCCCCTCATAAAAATAAAAAAATTAGTGTAAACCTATGTATTATTGGGAAAAATTGTAATTTTTAATGGCAACTGTGATCAAAATCCTTAAAACAAACACCTGTGGGTCACTACACTCACTACACCTCCTGATGAATTCCTTGAGGGCTCTAGTTTGTAAAACTGATTCCCTTTTATGTGTGTGGAGGGATCTAGGGGTGGGGTCAGACTAAACTGGTACTTTAGGGCAAGGCCTCTCATGTTTTGACACCTTCCTGGCCTCTAGAAACCTCAAATGGTGACTGTAAAAAGAGTCCTATTGTGAGGTCTGTGATTTAGTCATGTTGCACGCATTAAGGCCACATGTGGGCTATTCCAGAAAACTGCAAAATCAGGGTAATACATTTTTTCAGCTTTATTTTTATGTTATCTCCTAGTGTGTTACTGAAAAATGGTTTGAAATTGAAAATCTGCAAAGTGCAGGGGGGTGGAGAGAAAGCAGAGAGAGGGCGGGAGCTCAGAGCACTGCTCCCGGCTCTTCCAGCCTCCTCCCCCTGCAGAGAGAGACGCCGTATATTGGCTGGGCGTGAAAACTCAGCCGATATATGGTTGTCTGAATGCACCCTCAAGTGGTAAAAAAGCCTGATAGAATCTGTGTATATTTATTGAAAGTGCCAAAATTGGGAGAATTTTGAAAAAAATTGTCATTTTTTTCACATTTTCAACTGCAATATGTCAAATATGTGCAAACATATTGCACACATTTTTGATTATATATATTTGTCATGTGTTTACTTTATTCTGGGAGTACATTGGAAAAACTTTAGTTTTTTTAACCACTCAGGAGACGTACAAATTTAATATTAATTATTAACATTTTGAGGTTCACCAAGCCAAAATTGCAAAGGCTCATAGGTGTCAGAATAATAGATACCCAACAAATGACCCCATTCTTAATATATTCATTGAGGGGTGTCAGGAGTATTTCTACCCCATAGTTTCTTTTCAGGAGTTAATGCAATTTAGAGGAGAAAAAAATAAAATGTAATAATTTAGCAAATATGTCATTTTAAAGACAGGAATCTTTTCTATAGTACACAAAAAATGAGGATTTATACCCCAAAATGGATACCCCTGTTTGTTCTATGTTCAGAAACATACCAGTTGTGGCCTTAATCTTATATCTGTATGCACAAAGGGACCCAAACCGAAAGGAACAGCCGGAGGGTTTCAGAACAGACATTTTTCTTGAAGGTGATTTAGGCCCCATTGCACATCTATACAGCCCTTGAGCAGCCAAAACAACAGAGAACCCCCACAAATGACCCCATATTGAAAACTAAACCCCTTAACGAATTTATCTAGGGGTGTACTGTTTATTTTGACCCCATAGATTTTGAATGAATGTAAGCAAAGCAGATCGAAAAAATTATGATTTTTATTTTTTGGCAATTGTGTAATTTTAAAAACATTTTTTTTGTACAACACACATATAAATGAAGACTTTCACCCCAAAATGGATACCCCTGTTTGTCCTGTGTTTAGAAACATACCCATTGTGGCCCTAGTCTTATGTCCGTATGCACAACGGGGCCCAAACTAAAAGGAGCATTAAACTTCAACTCTTTTTCTACTTTTACATGATTGCCATTATCCATTGGATAACAGCAATCACATGATCGGGGACCGCTCACCATGGCCCTAGGTTACTGCTTCAGGCTCTTGGCTACCTTTAGTAGCCAGGAGCAAGGAGATTTTAAATTTCCTGGGCCCTCCCCAACTTCTGTGCTTGCGTCCCCCATTTTGCTGATGGGCGCACACGCCAAAGCTGCGGGAAGGTCCACTGATAAAGATCCCGTCGGTTAACATCGCCTGAGGCCTTAGGTAAGTAATTTCACCTGCCTTCATGGATAGGATCCGTGACGGGAGGTTAAACTTTAACTTTTTTTTACTTTTACATGATCGCCGTTATCCCTTGGATCAGAATAGTGCATACTACATCTTTTTCATGAGATCCTTGCATCTGTGCTAAAAGTTAATGTGTGTTTTGTCACATTGATCAGACTTGGATAGTATATGGACCCATAGTAGTCAGCGTTGGACTGAAAATAAGTTTTCGTGCCTGTGGAATTAGGACTGCGGATGAAAATTCTAGTACCTAGGTCAGTGATGGCGAACCTTTTAGAGACTGAGTTCCCAAACTGCAACTCAAAACCTACTTATTTATCACAAAGTGCCAATATGTCAGGGGGCGGGGCTTATCACGAAGTATGATATTACCCCCGTCGTTCTAAAAAAGACAGGGCCGCTTTAAAATAGACAGCATGCAGATTTTGACTGTGGAAATACTGCAGAATGTCCTCAGCGGAAATTTCTGTGGAAAATTCTGCAGCATTTCCACATCCAAAAAGCAGTCAAAATCTGCACGCTGTATATTTTGAAACAGCCCTGCCCATTTTGGCCACATGTAAACATACCCCAGCAGTAATAGTGACCCCCCTTAGCGGCGCCAGCAATAATAGTGACCCCCCCAGCGGCCCCAGCAATAATAGTGACCCCCCCCAGCAGCCCCAGTGATAATAGTGACCCCCCCCTTCCCCTCCAGCGGCCACAGCGATAATAGTGACCCCACCCCCAAAGTGGCCCTAGTGGTAAAAGTGACATCCCCCAGCGGTAATAGTGACCCCTTCCTCCCCATAGCAGCCCCCCAATGTAACAGTGACATCCCACAGCGGCCCCTCAGTGTAACAGCGACATCCCATTGCGTCTCCCTGGTGTAACAGCGACATCCCACAGCGCCCCCCCCCCCCCCCCGGGGTAACAGGGACATTCCACAGCGGCCCACATGAAAGGGGGACACCTGCTGCGGGCCCCTATTGCCTTTTACCTGGCCTTGAGGGTCCCCCTTGCATCAGCGCTGTCTCTGCCGCCCCTGCCGCTGCCGATAGGATGGCATATGAAGAGGCCCCGCCGCCGGCGCTTATGCTCCCAGGACGGATCTGCAATAGAGGCCGCGCTGTCTCTGTCGCCCATGCCAGTGCCATTGCCGCTGCTGCTGATGCTGCTGAGGTTCGGCCTCTCCTCCAGGAGTAGGACAGCCTTGAAATTGGCCCTTCCGCTGTTCCCGCTGTTCTCCCCAACCAGGACGGGAGTTGTGGGAACAAACACGCCCCCAGCCAATTAGAAGCTGGGGGCGTTAACAAGTCTAAATGCTGGTGCATTATGTCACCACCCCTAACTTCCGGTGGTGACATAATTCACCAGTACCCAGCGCTGCTAGCAGCGCAGCTGTGTAAATGCCAGCAGGGAAGCCGTGGCTCCTGCCGATATTTACAAGTGGTGAGCGGCCGATGGCGGCGCGTGCCAGCAGGGAGGGCTGTGCGTGCCGCCTCTGGCACGCGTGCCATAGGTTCGCCACCATTGACATTGGTTACATTTGAATGATTGACCCCAGTGCTGTAAGGCGTGTTTTAATCTTTATTCAATTTTCTTCAAGAATAAAATGGAAAATGTTTATTTAAATGTATTTCTTTATTGAGTCAACAGATAATTAAACCGAGAAAGATGACAATTGGGACCTGTGATCTTTAGCAAAAATGAGAATGGGGATTTAGAAGACTGGGTGGGTGCTCTAGACAGTATAAGCATGTCTCTTGTGACATGTAAATTGTCCTACCAGCTGTATAGAACAGAGATTATTGTGTATTGCTGAATTTTCATGCAGATCAGGCTTTTCATGCGATTCCCACCTGGATATGTCCACGTGCACTAGGTAATCGTATTGGAGCAGCCTGTTTGTAATTAACTGCAGTTCTCTCTCTGTGCTTGCATAATAACTCTATATGACAGCAGAATATGTGACCTGGAAATGTGTTATTTTAAGCACTGGTTAATGAACAAGAATTCATAAGCCCGTCAAGCTTCAATGCTGCTAGTAAAAATATGGACAATGCAATAGTCATGCTATTTCATCAAGGGCAACTGAAGTAAATATGGTAGCTGTGCTGCATGAGGGATTGTGCAAAAAGGAGGCAGAATTTGTTCATTCTGAATTTTAAAAAATGGTATGTGCAAACAGCACTGAAAGCCCTGTAACATTCTAAATTATTGCTGGTGCTTGTATGGATCTTATGTGTGCATAACAGAATAAATATCTAGAAAATAGAACAAGGGTCTATAAACGTTAAAGGAAATGTATCACCTACATTATTTGCTAGTTAAAGCAAGATAGTAAGACATATTCCATTTTTCTAATCTGTTTTTATTTTCTGATTGTAGATTTTTTTCTTCTATTGTCTGTACATGACTATGGGAGCTACTGTCTTGTCTCAGCCGTAGTCAATAGCATGTAGAATATCCTTTAGGTCAATCTCATGTGCTATAGATACAATGGGCAAGAGGGGACCCATTGACTTCTATGTGAAAGTGTTGTGGACTTTCTCTGTGACATTTGCAGAGGTCATTTTGCAGGGAGGTGCAGAAGGTAAATTGAGACCACCACCAATTGTGAATGGTGGATCCTGTGTTTTCAATATATTGTAATCCTACCTGTGATAATAATGAGATAACTGCTAGAAAGTGAGTTTTATAGAACTAGAAGTGTCACACTATTACCCTGTTTCTCTGAAAATAAGTCCTACCCAGATTTTGGGGGATTTTTGGGGTGGATTGAAATATAAGCTCTACCCCAAAAATAAGCCCTAGCTGCATTGCATTAAAAAAAAGGAATACATTACCTAGCAGGCTCGGTCCATGTCCTTCCACTGCTTGCCGCTGCTCAGCCAATCAATGCAGCGCTGGATGAACAAATCACAGCCGTCACATTGTGGAGGCGGGTTTTATGAATTTTCTGAGCCGTGGCATTGATTGGCCAATTTATAAATCCCACCTCCACAAGACAGCAGCTGTGATTGATTCTTCAACTGCTGCTCAGCCAATCAATGCAGCAGTGTATGAACCAATCACAGCCATCAAAACCAATCAGAGCTATAGTTTCCTGGAGGCGGAATTTATGAATACCGTAACTAGGAAGTGATCTTCTGTGGTCGAACGAGGACTGCGGGATATGCAGCGGAACTCTGGAGAGCAAAGGGAGGATCGAGCCTGCTAGGTAAGTAAAATAAGACATCTCCCAAAGATAAGACCTAGTGCCTCTTTTTGGGCAAAAAATAATATAAGACATGGTCTTAGTTTCGGGGAAACACAGTATTAGGCTTAATAGCATGAAAACTGTAGGATTTTAGGATTTTTTTTCAAATGTCATGGGGCTGAAAAAAAATTACCAAAATTTTTAAACATAGAAATTTGATTTACCCAATAGGTAAATTTTTGATGACACATTCCCTTTAGGATACATTCACATGTAATTAAAATTGTGCAAATTTTCTGCAGTGCAAAATCCGCATCAGAACCATGTCAAAATCCAGTCTTTCAATGGAAGGGCTGAAGTTTGATGTGGTTCTTAATGCAGGTTTTCCACAGTTGAAAATTCACACCACTTCTGCTACGTGTGAATATACCCTTAAAGGGGTTGTCTCGCGAAATCAAGTGGGGTTATACACTTCTGTATGGCCATATTAATGCACTTTGTAATATACATCGTGCATTAAATATGAGCCATACAGAAGTTATTCACTTACCTGCTCCGTTGCTAGCGTCCCCGTCGCCATGGTTCCGTCTAATTTCAGTGTCTTCTTGCTTTTTTAGACGCGCTTGCGCAGATGGGTCTTCTCCCTTCGGCTCGGCTCAGCAGCATCGGTGTTTTGGCTCCGCCCCCTTGTACGCGTCATCGCGTAGCTCCGCCCCCATCACGTGCCGATTCCAGCCAATCAGGAGGCTGGAACCGGCACACGTCATGGGGCGGAGCTACGCGATGACGCGTACAAGGGGGCGGAGCCAAAACACTGATGCTGCTGAGCCGAGCCGAAGGGAGAAGACCGATCTGCGCAAGCGCGTCTAAAAAAGCAAGAAGACACCGAAATTAGACGGAACCATGGCGACGGGGACGCTAGCAACGGAGCAGGTAAGTGAATAACTTCTGTATCGCTCATATTTAATGCACGATGTATATTACAAAGTGCATTAATATGGCCATACAGAAGTGTATAACCCCACTTGATTTCGCGAGACAACCCCTTTAAAGAGGTTGTACAGGTTTAGAAAAATATGGCTATTTTCTTCCAAAAACAGGGTAACACCTGTCCATGGGTTATGTGCTGGTATTGCAGTTTATCTCTATTAAAGTGAATAGGGCAATACTGTAGTACCACATACAAGATGTGGCACTGTTTTTAGAAGAAAGCAGCCATGTTTTTTCTAATCCTGTACAACCAAAAGAAAAGGCTTTCCTTACCCTTCTCCACTGTGCTTGTGGAAATGGTCTGTTTGAATATATAATCAGAAAGGAAACTTACCTGTGATCGCTTAATAAAAGCCAAAAAAGGCAAGGACACTTCTAAATCATAGGTCTTTTGATAATATTTCCAAAGTTATATTTGGAGGAAATAAGTCTAAAAAGTAAATTGACGGTATTTTAAGCTTGGACAAAATCTGGAATCTATTAGCAGAGACTAAGTACCAAGAATTCTTGGAGCTGATTTGAAAGCTGACAATAGGGGAATGCCAGGGAAGCTAAGTATAAAACCAAGGCTGGGGAGTCAGAGTCATGGAGTCAAAGTCCCATCTTGGTGGAGTCAGAGACTGTAGAAATGTACTGACTCTGATTCCAACTTAAAAACATGGGTCATAAACGAAGGAGTCGGAGTCTGTGAAATGCAATAGTCAGAGTTTTGACTCCACAGTCCTGTATAATACTTAGATCCCAGACTCAGTGGGTCAGCTACTTTGAGCCTGTCACAGACGGTGGTTTATGAGTCTGACACATGGGGCAGACCTGTAAGGTAGATTTCATTCCAGCTCCCCGGATCCTGCGCTCGCACAAGATGGAGACCAAACCACACCCTGTAAGGCCTAACACACCTCACTGCCACCACTTTTCGTTCCGACAGGTAGGTCAGCCAGCACACACACACACAATCACCAATCTTCGGAGTTATGGATCCCTTAAAGCATTCAAGGAAGACTACTAAAATTTAAATCTTTATTCTACAAAAGAGGTAGCAGTGCTTAGATTAAAAAAAACGTAAAAAAGATGCTTTACATAAAACATAAGGATCATACAAGTACGTACAAACAGTATGAAACAATACGGATAAAATACCAGTCTATGTTGTTCCCAATAGTCCTGATACATGGGGAGTATGGCAGAAAGATGATCAGCTGACATTGATGTCACTCCTTGGATCTGACGTCTTGGGTAAAGAGGTCACTTGGTTTTAAAGCCTCCACAGAACCACACCCTGCCAACCCCTTTTCTGATGTCATCAAGAGAGGATTTAGTATATGCTTGGATCATCGGGATGGAACATGATTTAATATTTCAGCTATATTTCCCCAGGAGACGCTCCAATAGGGAAGATGTGGTCATAATGTTTAATATCAGCAATTCAGCTACCCGTGGATACCAAACATGACAGGGAATAGGTGACTAGATACGTGTATAGGCAATTCTAGTGGTTATGGGGGTCGCACAGCAACGGGAGTAAGTGCTAAAATTGTACCTGATGTTGAGCTGGGGCCTTCGGGTGATCCATAGTCCACAATATAAAATTGTGCTTTGATAAAGACACTAGCAAGTCACAGTGCCAGAACGTCTCCGAGAAAAATAAGCGTCAAAGCTTGGTAGGCAGGACGTAATTACCTTGTCAATAGATAACTTCATGATCATCAGGATAAAGGATTTCCTGAGACAAATGTGCATCAAAGGTCCCTGATCCACGGATTATTCTGACTGCCATTATGGAGTCGGGAAGGAACTTTTCCCCCACAAATTGGCTAAATGGGCTTCTACCTATTTTTTGGCTTCCTCTGGATCAACAAGGGGGTGGAAACAGGCTGAACTGGATGGACATTGTCTCTTTCAGCCTAACATACTATGTTAAACTCTGTGGAAGCTGTAGATTAATAGTGGGAAGGGAATGAAGCTGCTTATGACAAACTTGAGAAGACAAAAACTAGAGCTCAGGAAGAGCTAGAAGATGTTAGGGTATAGCTTGACCACTCATGTCAGATTGTATCCAGCCTGGAGAAGAAGCAGTAAATGTGTGACGAGTTGCTTGGTGAGGAGATTCTTTTAAAAGCCAAGAGGCAAAGGTCGTTGGCAGAAAAAAATGCCACCAGGTGCTCCTGCAGGAGAGGCAGCAAGGTGAAGGTTATTGGCAGAAGAAGCCACATGACAGAGGACTAAAGCAGAAAGGATCCTAAATGTAAAATTGGCTGTGAGACCACACGGTTGAAGACAGGGTCTGAGATAGTCTCAAAAGAAGACTTGCCGAAGATAAAGCTGATCTATGAAAAGCACTGGAAATACTAACTGCAGTATAAGCAAGATATTGAGTAGAAAAACCTGCTGTTGTAACAAACCTCTGGGAGTGAGAGGGAAAGGTAAAAGAGAGTGGATAAGTCCGTGAAACAAAAGCAATGGGTGGAAGATGAGTTGTTTCAAGTGACAATACAGAAGGAAGTAGCCCTTGACATGAAGGCAGAAATAGATTGGCTCAATAAGCAGTTGCAAACCGTAATGGAAGACTTTGTAAGTTCCAAGGAGAATGCTGAATGAAATGCTCATGAATAAGAACAGTGAAAGAGAGCACTGGAAAACAAGTAACACAGTATGTTAGGCTGAAAAAGGGCATATGTCCATCTGCTTAAGCCTATTACTCCACCACCATCCCTATTGTTGATCCAGAGGAAAGCAAAAAACAACCAATGAGATAAAAGCCAATTTTCCCCATTTAAGGGAAGAAAATTTCATCCCTGACTTCAAGCCTGGAAATCGGAATAATCCCTGAATCAACAGCCATTCTGAAGTAGGTATATAGTGACTATAACATCGAATATCGTAAAGCTCTAGAAAGTTGTCCAGGCCCCTCTTAAACTCTTTTATTGAATTCACCATCACCACGTCTTCAGGCAGAGGCAAATAAATTAAAGTGGACCTTGAGGATGCATGTTCATTGGATGTAGTGGCCAGAAAGAAGCTTGTGATGAATCTAAAGGACTTGGAGAGACAAGCTGACTCTGGAAACAAAATTAGAGAAGAAGCCTTCAAACAACTGTGCACATTGAAGGCACAAAGGGAGAAATGCCAAAAAGAGTAGGAAGACATTAAAGCTTCTAGGGATAACATTTTGAGTAAATCAAAAGAAAATGAAGAGAAACTAAGAAGACTAGAGGCAGATGTGATCCATATGCAGGAGGATCTTGCTGCTGCAGACAATGCCAAAAGACAAGTCCAACCAGCAAGATATGAACTGGCAGGCAAAATTGTAAATAGCAGAGGTACGGAGAAAAAGAATAAGCTTTCTATAGAGGAGGCGAATCAGGGGCATAATCAAGAACAGCCACTAAACTCTCCCTCAAAGAAGTCCAGTGATAAGCCCCCTACGGAAAGCCAGTCAGCCAGAACAAACTGCTACTGTTATTTCAGTGGAGGATCAAAGTGTTGCAACATGTGCAGACATTACTGTACAAGTGATGCAGGAAGAGAATGGTACAGAGGAAGATAAGTGTGTTATGGGGCAGAACCAAATAGTTGTAAGAAAAATTTCCAGCGTGACTAATAGCTCTGTTCGGATGGTAATGGTGCAAAACCAAATGTGAGCAATGTGCCTGGTGATGTTGAGATGGTTGTGATGGTATAACTTGATGCTAGAATGCTTGGGATGAAAGCTGTGAAAAATGGAAGTCCTGCAGAAGATGAGTCTGCAGTGGTTGAGCTTCATGCAGCTTGAGAGAAAAAAGTGGCCAGAGAAGGTCTGACAAGAGTCTGTGGTGGGTCTGTCATTGCCGTTGCTAAAGGTATTTAAGTGTGTACGATTGAAGCACGTGATGCAGCAGAAGTGTTAGAGCAAGCGATGCTTTGGTTTTAAGAAGAGACAATATGGCAAATGCATCTAGCTTTTGCAAAACCCAGCAAGAAAACAAGGAAAGGTGATCTGCAGTATATAAAACAGAAAAATACTTATGTTCCAGGAACTGACTTTGAAGATGAGCAGCAGTAGAGGTTGCTATACAAAGTTAGTACAAGAAAAGTAGTTGAAAATACAAAGCCCCCTACACCTCTATTCTCTTTATCTGTGAAGGTTTGCTGCCATATTTTGTGTAAGATAGGGGTGACCCTAAGTTTAGTTATGCTCCAAGATTGGAGCTTTGACTCCAGAGAGAGGATTGAGGTTGGTGGTAAAAACCTAGAGCCTTTATCTGAGGTGGAGAATATGTGGTGAACTGGTCAGCGAAGAAAATGTGTTGGAAGTATATATGCTGGCTTCTGAAATTAAGTAGCAGCCTGGTAAGATGAAGGTTCAATAAAATAAGGTGTGACTCTCAGTCCTGACTGAGAGAAAGAGATGGGCAAAGGCCTGTGAGTGCCATATAGCCTGAGCCAATGGAACAGAAAGGTATGAGATACACTTTAGTGTATGTTTACACAGTGGATTTTGGCATGGATTCTGCACCAAATCTGCATCCCATTCATTTGAATGGTAATCCACGTCCATGTCACTTCCTAACGTGAATCCACATGGAATCTGTGTTGGAAATTCTGCACACTGATTTTGCCCATTCTCAGGAAAGTTTGCCTTGAATTCCACCATGTGCAGAAACCCTTATAAGTGATGTTGAGGTAATAGGTGGTAAAACTAGTACCTGGTTTAGCTAACGAAGTTTATGTGAATTGGATGATTTAGGAATAATTTTGATGAATCTACTGTAAAGTGCCATGTCTTTACTGTGAAGTAAATAACATCTGGCAAGAGGTGGGATTTAAACTTGAGTCCTTGGTCTAAAAGTGAATTTTTTACATGTGTCAACCATTTTACCCAGAGATGGTGATCCCCATGAGCTGCCTTCTCCGAAGTTGTCATAAACCATTCAGAGTATCTAAACTTTGACATGCATATTTATAAGAAATCTGCTGAAATTACCAATTTTGGCTGCTTTTGCTAATGTTTGTGTCAAAATATTGTAAATATATCTGACTGGTACTTGTTTAAAATCCTAACATGACCACAGTAGCCATGAATCACCAAATCCAATATGACACATCCCCAGTGCAGCTTGAGAAACAAAGACTGGTGGAAATAACAGAATTGTTGTGTAGAAGCATAAGGGAATTTGAAGTTCTTAGTGCACGTTTTGATCAAACTGTTCATATTCATTGTTCAATGAGTTTATTTTGTAGGCTAGACCTGAGTGAAACAAGTCTGCTAGTGTAAAGGTACACTGCTTAGCGTAGGGACCCATCTGAGTGAGGTTGCCTTGTTATTGGCAGATGGGCTCACAGATTTTAATCAAAATGTGTGCTGAGAACCACAGATTTATAATTCTAGTAAATACAGATAGTCCCCGACTTGCGAACGTTCGAGTTATGAACTTCGCAAGATGCGAACAATCTGTCCTGCACACTATGATGTAATGCTATGACACTACATCATACTGTGCAGGGACCGGGCAGGCTTCTATCACGCCTGATAGAAGCCTGTCCGGTCAGATTGCGGGACTCTGTGCGGTTGCTAGGCAGCCGGGACCTTCTGAAAGGCCCTAGGGCTGCCTATGCAGAGTGCCTATTAAGCCGTGCGCTTGATAAGCACTCTGCATAGGCAGCCCTGGGGCCTTTCAGAAGGCCCCCGGCTGCCTAGCAATCGCCCAGCGTCCCGCCGCGGACAATGTATGGGCTCCGTGAATGTCGAGTGCCGGCTGTTTCTTACAGCTGGCAGCCGGCGGCAGCAGTTCCGACGAGCCGCGCCGCTCGTCAGAACTGTTAACACTTTAAGTACCGCTGTCAGAGCAATATTTAAATTGATAACAGTTCTGACGAGCGGCGCAGCTCGTCGGAACTGCAGCTGCCGGGTGTCCGCTGTAAGAACAGCCGGCATCCGACGTTGTATGGAGCGGGATCCACCCGCAATACTGCTCCATACAAACATTTGTTCGGACCTACGAACAAATGTACTTGCGAACAGGCTCCTGGAACCGAACCTGTTCGCAAGTAGGGGGAGTATTTGTATTGCAAAAATGCTATTTAAAAATAATAAAAAGATTACACATGTGCATGTCTTAACGCCACTTTGTGCAGCAGCGTCTTTCAAGGAAGTTTATCAAGGCACACATTTTCCGGTGTAAACAAAAGTAGCAAAATTTAGAGCACATGTTTTTACTTACACAAAAACTATTGACTTTTTTTCAATTTAAAGTGAAAATTTGCAGTGCCATTTTTTTTCATTTATTATGGTACTAGCAACCCCCCCTGCCCCCCCAGTATATATTAGTTGGCTAGTATTGCTTTCGTTAGTCATCCCTTTCTATATGAAACCTTCTACAGTCCTTTTCTTCAATTGGGTCATGTGCTCTCATTCTGACTACCTGGGATTTACTTGGCTTTATGTTCTCTCAAGAGGTTAGTTTTTCAGTCAGCATACTTCCTATGTGATGATATTACATGGACGCAACCACACAAGATCTTCATAGGGAGATGCAAAAACCCACATCACAGTTACTTTGGAAGACGATTACAGACACTTGTAACGTAATTATAATGACAGGAATATCAACTCATCCTCCTGACTGTATAATTATAGACTATATCATTACAGTCTGTAGTTTATTTAGGTGAATACAGGAGGTAATGGCAGTGTCCTCCTAGCAAGCAGAGATGGTACTGGCTCTAGATGTTCATGTGATGCTGTGCTGATGCATGGGAGTGTTAACATAGCATACAAAAACTGAGCAGGGAGAAATTTCAGCATGAAGATGGTGCCCGATAAGCATCAGAAAGAAGGCTACACTACATGGACGTGTGTGCAATATACATAGGAGAGGTTCAGAGTTTGACAAACAATCAGCTGAGGGGAGTAGAGATGGAAAAATCTGTTTTCACCGGAGTGGACCTTCAAAGCCACACTTGAAACTATTTTGTAGTGGGTGAGGATTAGCAATGGGGATGTGGTTTTCTATAGCCCGACTGATTTACAATAATTTATAACAGCTCATAGCTAGTGTAGACTTCACTTTCTGGCAAAACAGGCAAAAAGAAGCATCAAATTTATTAAGAGACTTGCACCTTTTATGTTTAATCTCTTTATTAATTTTCAAATAAAAACAATACAGGTAGAGACATATAGTGACAAACGTATTGAGTATTACATTAAAGTGCACTCCACTGTATATTTTGGACAAATCTATGCCATATAAGATAATAAAAATTTTTCAAAGTCCAGTAGAGTCCATTGACTGCGACCATTGCTGAATTTAGTAACAAAGTGTTGTGAACGAACCCTTAGGCCATTCTTACACTGGCGTCTGTAAAAACATTGCATTTTACAGCATTTTCAAATGCGTTCAGCAGCATATTTTAATGCACCCCATCATTGCAATGGGTGATGAAGTGAGTTAAAAATCACTGAAATGCACTTAAATATAGCAGACAGTGTTCGAAAATTGTGAACACTTGTCTAAAAAGCCCAATTCAAGTCGATAGAGGCGTTTTACAATGTTTTTAGCATTTATTTCCAGTCACATCCGAGCTTACAGTTGGAATCTGCTATGCGCCTCCACTATGTGTGAGCCTGACCTAAGAAGGTTAGCCTATAATAAAGTAGAGTATAGTGACGAAAGAAAGAAAAATGCCAAATAGTAAGATTAGTGTGTAAAAGAAAAAAAGCAAATAAAACAAACAAGTAGGTAGAGGGGAGGTATGAGAGGGTTGCCCAGTAATTCATCTCATCCGCTCACCTCAGTAAGCCTCGAAAATCAACTTTCCCCTTTTAATAAGGCTGCCATCACATTGTGGTGGGATGCAAGGTTTATCCATTGAAAGCAATGGGAGGAGCTCCACGATCCTCCGCTGTGGCTATCTCCAAAGTGATGCGAGGCGGTTTTGTTACAAAATTGCCTTGCATCTGTGGGGAATTCACATGTTGGCGAGTGTAATATCGGGCCGTGTTTCATGGCCCGATATCGCACTCGCCTGTGTGAAGTTAGATGCATCTTGCTTCAGTACAATGTATATTATGTCAGACATATGCAATGCCTGTCTCAAGGGGCCACTCCAGTGAATTTTTTAAAATTAATTTTGTAACTAGCTCCCCAGCATATATTTCAGCTAGTATTACTTTGGTTATGTTTTCCCTTTCTATCTGAAACTCCTAGATTCCTTCTCCTCAGTTGGTTATGTGATCTCAATTCTGGTCAGCTCAAATTTATTTGGGGTTATGTGTTCTCAAACTAGTAGTTTCTCAGTCAGTTTAATATCTCTGTGATGCTATTAATTGGACCCTACTACAGAAATTGCTTAGATGGGCACACATACATTTACTGATGATAATCACACAGCTTGTCACATAGTTACAATAGAAGAGATGAGCTCATCCTCCTGATTTTATATTTATGGTCTGTAGTTTATTTGTGAGAATATGGAAGATAATAATAATTAAACTGTTTCCCCAGCAGGCAGAGATGGTACAGCCTCTAGCTAATGATGTGCTGATTTATCATGGGATTGATAGCAGAAAATAGTGAAAGTAAAAGCAACATCAAGATGGTGCCTGATGAGCATCAGAAAGGATGCCACACTGCATAGACGTTACTGCAGTATACAGCAGAGGCCTCCGGAATATGACAGGCAGTCAGGTAGTCATCGGAGTAGCCCTATAATATAGCTGGGCCTTTGTGCTTACATTCACCTGCCCATTTATTTAAAATTGCTGTGCGTTAATATCTATATACACTGTATAAGACACATTAGATTTAACCTGGCATAGCCTTGTACAGCTAACCCTTATTTATCCTTATCCATGTGTTGGAGAATAAACTCTACAGATAAATTGGGTGTGCTGTGATAGTAGGAGAGGTTTTCAGTCCTTCCTCTTACAAGCGCCTTTTATGTGTGGAACAGCTTGGTTTGGGATCCCTCTAAGCACAATAGTGATTCTGGCTCTGCCCCAAAATATTGCTATGCAGTCATGTGTACAGTGGATGGTAAACTGTCTTCCAGATGTGGTGCTAGGCGGATTGTGAACACCAAATGTGGTGCTGTGTGCAGGCTGCTGCAATAGCTTGTGCTCAAGCTGAAAGATCCTTGTAAGGAAGTATGTAACACACACAAAGGGAAGATAAGGAAATATTACTCCCTACATTGCTGCTTTGTTCAGTGCCAGTTCATTCCATTTTATAATAATGTGACCATGACGACCTAATTTCTTATTCCACAACTGATTCTTTTTTATGGAATATTTATTGTATACATGAGCCGCAATATCGATGGACAATGGTAATCTGAAAGAATTAATGATTCTCGCATATTTTATCATACAAGGGGTGAAACATAGAGCATACCGCACAAGATGATATTTACAGGCACAATGAAAATCACCATGGAAATAATCATAGAAAAGTACTCCACAGAAAAGTTGGCAGTTGGAGCCCTCTACTGGAAACATTCAATAAATTCATGTTTTGGAGAGGGCAAAACTACATTGTGATCCAGATTGCATTCAGCTTTTTAATACTTTCAACCACATGCTCTGTAGCATGGTTAATTCCTTAAGAACCAGTACATTTTCGACTTTAGGGTCCATAAAAGTGTTTTTTAATTTTTTCCCCTCATCATTCAAGAAATCAATCATTTTCCATTCATCAATCTACGTGGCAAGATGTCAAGGTATTTGTACACATGCATCACCATTTATTATATAATATAGGAAAAAGACTGTCTGGGGGGGGAAACAATTGAAAACTGTTTGTGGTTTTTCTTTTACACCTTTGGATAAACGCTATAAATAAGTGAGTATCTTAAAGGGGTTCTACCACAATAGACTTTTATCACCTAAACATAGGATAGGCGATACAAGTCAGACTGCTGAGACCCTCGTCGATCCCAACAATGGGGATCTTGTGGCCCCTTTCCTTCTCATTGAGACTTATTCCACCCTGATTCCCCACACACACACAGTGAGAAGGAGACTGAATGGAGTGATGGTCTATTCATTTTCAATGGCACTGCTGGAAGTAGCTAAGCGCTTGTACTAGGCTATTTCCATCAACTGTGTTGAAATGAATAGACCGCACTGCACATGTGCGACTGCTGCTCCATCCAATCTGACATCAAATTGGGTGGGTGCAGCCAGCCTTCAGAGAAGAAAAGAGGGGACATGGGAACACCGTTCTTGGGATCAATGGATAGGTGATAAAAATCTTTTGTCGTACGACCTGTTTAATCCAATATTCATGCAAATTTATGTTGCTGGTGTGACAGGATGACAGGAGTTGTAGTGGATGGGAGGTATATTTCTCCCAGACTCCTGTCATTCTGTGAAGCCGCAGGGAGCAAGGTCTTTTGCTAACTAGTTGGTGGATGTAAAAGTCAAAGAGGTGTGCAGCTCTGAGCTCTATCAGGCAGACTTTATTTTGTATTATTACCAGAAGTGACTGATGTCTGTATTTTTGCACCTCAAGATAAAAAAATAAATGTCATTTTGAGTTTTGAAGATCCGTGTCCAGACTGCTTGTATTGATGGTGTGACATGTGGTAGGCATCCTGGGCAATCAGAGGCCAATTCCCTCGTACTTTGCAGCCCTAAACTTATTCTCTACCTGCTTATCAGAATGTTCAACGATCATGCCTGTAGACTTCCATTCACATGGGTGTAAAATGGGTGCATTTTTTTGCTTGTGTTATGGCTGCAAGGAAATGTCTTATTGGTCATGATCCTGAGTCCCCATTCAGGGGGAGTTTGAGTGGAGCCAGTAGTGGTCATGCATGTGCACTTTGTCAGTCCCATAGACATTAAATCGAGCTTCAGGGAGCATGTATGACTATAGCTCTATTCAAGCACCTGTGAAACAGACCATCAGGACCCAAATTCTGGTGTTTGGTGTTCCCAGCTATAATGCATTTAACAACAATCCTGTGGATAGGTGATACATATTTTTCATTGGATAATCCCTTTAATAAAGTCTAACATGCTATATAAAGTGACCATAAGCTATCATAAGGGTGAATTCACACATGCAGGTTTTATTACACAAAACAAAAATATCTGTGAAGTGAGAGCTGTACATGGAGTTATACGAAATTGTGGAGTCTGTACACTGGAGATTAGTGGAAGACGGAGGGAAGGAGTAATTAAATGATTTTCCATCCAGTAGCTTTTATGCTTTACTTTGGGCATCAATGCGAAACCCCCCCAAACCCCAGCTTGGGCATCCAAAGAGTGTTTCATGCCACTGATATCCACAGAGATAATAAAAGCAATTTGTATTTTTAATTGTAAAATAAGCCCCCATTTACCAGAATTATTCTACATTTCCCAGTTACATAGGAATATGGTGCGGGCTGCTAGTGTTTAGGAGCGTTGAACGCTGACTCCTCACTCTGCTCGATGACCCTGCTCCCTTCTGACACATTAATAAGGAGCTCAGTGCAATAATGACACATTTTGATAAATTTGCAGTAAATATATATATTTTTTTATAAGTATTCAAGTATTGTATTAATCCGATTTTTCTTTATACTCTTAACACAATAAATGTGAAAATCTTGCTTCAAAATACATTAATACACAGAGGTTGATGAAATCTAACTTCTAGCTTTCGGGTTGGAATATGCCATTCTTGCACAGTGCCCCTCAATTCACTTGCTCTCACTGTTCTCATCCCACAGTAAGGGCCCGTTCAGACGAGCGTATGCGCTAATGCGCGCGCACATGCGCGCGTTTGAACGTGCGCACAAAAATGCGCGTGAACGAAGGTCCGTGCTTTACATATGCGTGTTAGCAAATGTGATTTTGGCTGCATGGAGCGCATGTAGATGCGCTTCATACCTTGAGCTGTATCAGCATCCCAGCCAATATACACGGCGGCAGTATTTTAAGTATTGATAGTTGTGAGACACACGATTTTTCGCGCCCCAGCGAACTTTGGATTACTAAGTTTCTTCCTTTATATAAGAGGCTGCACATCGGTGTTTATTGGTGTTTACAACAAAACACATCCGTAACACAACATGGAGTGCTTTATGCAAAGGGAAAGACACAAAAGCATTTAGCTTTAGCAAAAAAAAAATTTACATTGCTGTCTATTTGGTCGTTCACACGAGCGGACTCGCGTGCAGCATGTCCCATAGGAGCCAATATTAATAGCAGCGCAGTACGGACCAAACTGGCACGCATGTCCTTTATTCGTTGCTGCGCGCGTTCGCACGCACTAAAAACACGCCCATGTGAACACTTCATAGGAACTCCATAGTTTTATATAGGAGCGCAGTTTTGTGCGCGCGAAAACACGCTCGTCTGAACGGGCCCTAAGGAAGTGACATTCAACACTCCAAAACACAAGCAGCCGGCCCATTAGCTATGTAGCGTAATAAAATCCTAGAGCTAACTAGGGTGTCCCACAGATCTCTCTCCCCTCCACCTGCCATGAACCTTATGTTACACATATCTCCCACCTCCTGTGATTAGTTTCGGAGTCTCCTCAGTATGCTTCACTGCAAAAATGTCAGTCCTTCAATACTATGTTTATTGCAGTACTTGGATTAATAGAAAATAAGCAATTACATTTTTAAAAAAAAATCAATTGCAAAAATGATTTTTATGTGAAAATATACAGATTTACAAAAAAGTTAGCAAAGGTGTCCATAGCCTTTTACAATACTGATGACAATCTATTATGCAATATTATTTTGGACTGCAAACCAAAATTTACCCACAAGTGTAATTGAGGCCTTAATCTCAAGTTTGAAGACTTGTGTTAAGAAACTTGCACAAAATGACTAAATAACAGATTACATGATGCCTTCAGGTTTTCTGGAAAGTGACTGGTCTTTGATGCTGAATGTTGGTCGTCGCCAGGCTTCTCCATACATGCACTGACAAGTATCTAAGAGTAGGAGACATATGTTCAGTTTATAGTTCTAACTTGCAGTACTGGTAGTTGTCCAACTGGGGGAGTAATATATTCCTCCTCTCGTAGTAGCCGCAGGAAGAGTCTCCCCGTATCATTTGGCCATCGATAAATATTGGTGTTCTTCAGCCAGTTGGGCACATGTTCCTGAAGAACCAAACATAAAGATAAAGACAGTATAATCAGTTTTATAGCTGTGGCCACAAGAGAAGATTGAGTTAAACACTGTGTACTTCTTAACCGACAGTGGTAGCTACAAAATAAATCAGAATTTATTGATCTGCTTCTAACACAGGTAATGAGGAAACATGCAAATCCAGACTGTTCCTGAGGCAAGTACATTAATCATGTTCATACTATTTTATTGCGAACTCACTGATTGCAATAAAAACAACAGCGACATTTTCATGACAGGTGTGTTATGATTGCTTGGGACTAGTGTTGCCTACAGAACATGTGCATGGTGAAGAATTGAAAATAAAAACCCTTGCATTGAAAAGATCAACTATCTTGGGTGAAAAGGGACAATCCCATCAGGTGGCATGCACCTTCCGTAGCTGTCAGCTACAAGTGTACACATGTATTAAATAGAAATTCAGATGGATTGTCTGTAATACACGTAGCTGGATACAGATGCCATAAGCCTGCCTACGGAAGTGCTAAGGCAAATCAGATAGTAACTAGAGATGAGCGAACACGTTCGGCTCCGCCCCTTTTTCGCCCGAACACCGAACTTTGCGAACACTTCAGTGTTCGGGCGAAAAAGTTCGGGGGCCGCCGTGGCAGCGCGGGGGGGTGCGGCGGGGAGTGGGGGGGAGAGGGAGAGAGAGAGGGCTCCCCCCCTGTTCCCCGCTACTGCCGCCCGCGCCGCCGCGCATCTCCCCGCCCCCCGGCGGCACCCGGACACTTACGCGCGAACACTGCAGTGTTCGGCAAAGCCGGTGTCCGGGTGCGGATGTGTCCGTTACGGACACGTTCGCTCATCCCTAATAGTAACCCAAATATCTCACAAGTAACATTGTACTGAGGACTACTACTTCTAGCTAATTCAAATACACATCACTGGAGTTCATAATAATATGTTAAAATGATCTAATGATACATTTAACCTCTTAGTGAACAGCCATACGTGTTTTGACAGACAGCATTAAAAACACGGTGACATAGAAGTCGTGTGCTAGGAAGAGCATGAGGTCACTGTCAACCGACAGCTAGGCTCCTGGTCCAATAGCTTGGTGTGGAGAAACCTCCAAGATGCCAATGTGTTTCTATGGCCTGATAAAATCCTCAGGATCCTGGATCTGCCATGTTAGGTGACCTATGAGACCATGACATAGGAGAGCTGTCAAAAGTATACTATACTGCACTGCATAAGTAGTGCACCGTAGTATACAACAGATCAAACAATCACATCTTTAAGTTCCCTTGAAGGACCAAAATTATGAAAAAGGTTAAATAAAATTTAATAAAAAAGTAAAAAAACATATTTTCCCTATCAAGCCCCCTGTATTCACTCACATCATGGATCTCGTAAAAAAAAGGCAGATTTGCTATTTTTCATTCATCAGCCTCTCAGAGAATGCAATAAAAAGCAATCAGAAAGTTGCATGTACTCCAAAATGATACTAACGGAATCTACAACTCGTCTCAAAATGAACAAGATCTCGAACAGCTTATTTAGTGAAAAAATGTAAATGTTATAGGTCATTGAATATTGCAATGCAAATACAATGTTTTTATACAAAGGGTTTTCTATTGTGCAAAAGTAGTACGGTAAATATATATTGCATAGAAGTGTGTGTGTATATATGTATGTATTTGTCATATATACAGTATAATATAAATATTTGGTATTTAGGCTAGCTGCACACGTCCGGATTTGCATTGCGCCACTGGATTCTGCAGCAAATGCTGCCCATAGCATGTTATGGAAAAACGTTTTTTCCTGTACATGAGCGAAAATCAATTGCGATTTTCATCTTGCAGAGGAAAAATCGTAGCGTGCTCTATTTTAGTGTGGATTCAGCATGGAGGTCTTTCATTGTAGTCAATGGAAGACGTCCGCCCCGCAGCCCTTCCGCATTGACATTGCAGAAAGGTTGCGGATTCCGTGTCATCGCCTAGTGCCGGTGTGGGAAAATCCGTACTGTGCATGTCTGACGGCTCACTGTGCAGACCGTTGGCAGTACAGAAAAAGAAGAAGAATGAAAGGTACGTAGGGTCACCAACCAGGCACAGGGTTGGATTCCGCTGCGGGCTTCAGTATGCAGAATCCGACCCGATTGTGAGCAACCGGCCTTCTGCTGCGCTATTAAAAAACAAAAAAAATAATGCTGTTTCTCATTATCTGCCTTGCAAAAAACACAATAAAAAGTGATCAAAAAGTTGCACATAACCCAAAGTGGTACCAGTAGAAACTGCAAATCATCCTGCAAAAAAACAAGACCTCGTGCAGCTCCATTGATGGAGGTTTACAGATGTAGATCTGCGTGCTTGTCTCTATATATTACTGTACTTTTTGCACGCTCGTGTCCAGATTGCACACGTGCGCAACACACCCTTTCTATGGAATAAAAGTCTAATTAGCTTAATGAGGTCCAGATGTGTTCTTTTCCCTGTGTTTTGTGCAGTGTTTCATGCTTCCCCTTGTGTATTTGCGCACCTCCCATAGACTTCTATATAAATCACTGAGGCAGAGGCATACAGAAAAAGTATCGCAATTTATTCACTGTGTGGATCCCTTAAAATATAACTTTTATTAAATAATTTCTTAAAAAGGTAATGCCTCACAGACACAACAAGGAACAAAAGGACAAAAAAGAGGACAAGATTAAATGAAGACAAAAACTAAAGCCCACTAAGTGGCAGCCCTTGACCCGACTGGGTAAGCGAAAAAGGGGTATTAAGTTACAAAATTCTCCTGACCACCAGAATCTTAAATGCCACCGTAACGGATGTAATGTTACACTTTCAGAAACTGATTTGGGGGAGAAATTGCAATATATACCCTTAGTTATGCGGTTCGGGGTTCGTGACCCAATAATGGTCACCTAAAGGGGCTAATTCACAACAGATGACTGACTTGTGGTTAGTCGGTTAGGGCTTTAGTGTTAAGTTCAAATACGGTTAGTACCCAGACCGTAAAAATATGAATGGTTCGATGACTAGTATGCTGTTGATCAGTAAGAACTGATCAACAACCTGACTGTTCAATAAAAATAGGTTCAGTTGGTTCCAGTTGGTTTGACGCATTCCTGTCAAATATTGACTCATCAGGAACCCAGATACAAAGTGACTGTCATCTAAAAAATTCGGTAGAATGACCGTAGATAGGCATGTGGCTGTTACACGTCAACTTAAAGGTGCCCTTCAGTATCGATATAGATGCGTCCCAAACAACAAATATTTATGAATTGGTCGCCTATAACTGAGAGCCCTCATAAACAACTTAAAGGTGCCCTTTAGTAACGGTATAAAGGCACCCCAAATAACCAATGTTTTGAATTGGTCGCCTTTAACTAAGAGCCCTCATATATGACCTCCAAGGTGCTATTCTAGCCTCAAGAAACAAACTTGCTGGCTATAGAAAGAGTATCAAACATGGAAGGATCCCAAACTACACTGAGGCAATACCAGATAAAGCCAATAGTTAATGCTAGGCTAACTAATGGGGATGAGCCCCGGTTAAACCCTAACTCATTCTAGCTTGTTGGTAGAGAGGAGAGGAGACAGCATCTCCAGTCTGTTCCTTGTTGTGTCTGTGAGGCATTACATTTTTAAGAAATTATTTAACAAAAGTTATATTTTAAGGGATCCACACAGTGAATAAATTCCCATGGAGTTCTATTGGACCTTTGCTGCGCAAAACTCAGGAAAATAAAGCAGGTTCAACTTTTTCCCGCACATGTAAAATGCACTCATGAGAACGAACCCATTAAAATCAATGGGTTTGTTGCAGTTGGACTTTCTCAGCCTAATCTTATAGTTCCATATGTTACACAAGTTTAACACCCCTACACACCAGTCACCACGAACACCGAACACCCACACAACCCACACGGCCACCTCTCTCCCCCCACACTACGCCCTTGTCGGTGTTTAGCGTGCCACACCCTAGACACTTGAATCAATGCAGGTCTCACAAACATAGACAACCTTAACGAATGTACAACCTCACACAGGGGATGCCGGGGGCGGCTCCGGCATTCTCAGGTCTCTCCCTCTCACCGGGTGGACGCCACCATGGTGCCGTCCGATTCTGACCTTAGGTCTGAAACCCACCTCGTGAGATTGGAACATGGTTCTCCAATCAACGGAAATACCTCTTTCTGTCAACCTCTACCCTCACCCCCCCTCTCCCCACCTTCCCCTCTCTTTTCACACTCTCTTTCCCACCCTCTTTCTTCAGCGTCTTGGTTGCCCCACAGACACCCTTCACCACAAACAAACAACCCCCATGACGGGCCTCTCGTTTTGCACCTACAACGCCAGAGGCTTAAACAACCCCGCTAAAAGAGGCCAGATTCTGGCGCACTTACACAAAAAACGAGTCCTAATAGCCCTCTTGCAGGAAACACACTTCAAGACTGGCCATATCCCCAAATGCATTAACAAATCCTACCCCACATGGTACCACAGCTCCCACCCAGAAAAGAAGAAATGTGGAGCCTCCATAGCAATCCACAAGAGCCTCCCTCACAGTCTGTTGGCGTCCCAAATCGACCCCGAATGCAGATACCTATTCCTTAAACTTGACCTGGGACACAGAGTGGTAATGATTGCCAACATTTATTCTCCCAATACAGGACAAGTCGCCTTTGGCCTCAGCATCCTGGGAAAACTAGAACAATTCGCAGAGGGCTCCAACATCGTTCTGGGAGGAGATCTCAACCTGGCGATGGATCCCGGCCTAGACACATCTTCGGGTAAGTCCGGGGTTTCCCCGGTGGCCTTACGTAGACTGCGGAGACGCCTGCTAGAACTTAGACTTATTGACCTCTGGAGGACACTCCACCCAAAGGCCAGGTACTATAGCCATCACTCCACGGCACACAATAGCTACGGGAGGCTAGACTATCTGTTTATATCACACGGGCTCTTGGACTTATCCCCCAAAAGCTACATAGGGACCACCCTATGGTCGAACCACGCACCCGTCTACGGGGCGCTTCTAGGACATGACCAGGCGAGGGGCTACGGGTCTTGGCACCTTAACGACAATCTCCTGAGCGACACTTGCTGCAGGGATGACATACACAGAACCATCGAGATGTTCATAGAGACCCACCGAGGCGATCCTACCCCCCCACCTATACAATGGGAAGCACTTAAATGTGTACTAAGCGGAATTTTTATATCCCACGGTGCGAGACTTAAAAGAGATAGAGTGGGCAAACTGAAAGACCTCACCATCCGCCTAGAGAGAGCAGAACAGACTAACAAAACAAATGCATCACCTTCCTCAAACGCAGAAATTGCCTCCCTACGCCAGCAAATCCTAGCCGTACTAGACCAAGCCCACCTCCATATGAGGGACAGATTAAGAGGAGGGTTCTATGAGTACGATAATAAATGTAGCAGCTGGCTCGCGAGGGCCCTAAACCCCCGCGGCCACCAATCCTACATTTTCGCGCTAAACTCCCCAGGGAAAGGGAAGGTACACGCAACCGAAGACCTACTAGAATGCTTTCGACACTACTACGAAAAGCTCTACAATATCACAGACCCTTCAGCAGCGGGCCAAAACAGCACCCAAGACCACATCGAATCATACATCCGCGAATTCGCCCCCAACTCGATTGACCCATCAGACGCCGAGACCCTAGAGCAAGACCTCGCGGAGCAAGAGATTTTGGAAGAACTTAGAAACTTAAAAGTAGGCAAGAGCCCTGGCCCAGACAGCTTCACTCCCCGATTTTATAAAACATTTGGAGCCATAATATCCCCAATGCTATGTAAGGCCTTCAACGCCATCTGTGACACTTGCCCGTTCCCACAACAAGCCCTACAGGCGGTAATAACAGTCATCCCCAAACAAGGAAGAGACCCCCTCTCCTGCGGGAACTACAGACCCATATCCTTGTTGAATGTAGACACCAAAGTATTTGCAAGAACACTAGCCACACGTCTGGGACCACTTGTCCCTAAGCTCGTCCACAGAGACCAGACCGGTTTTGTCCTTGGCCGCGAGGCAAGGGACAATACCATTAGAACACTCTCACTAGTGAGCAGGGCACACGAAGCAAAGAGCCCCCTATGCCTTTTATCGGTTGATGCCGAGAAGGCATTTGATCGAGTTAATTGGAAATTTCTAGAGACCACCCTGCAAAAAATAGGCCTGGGACACAGATTGACAAGCTGGATAATGGCCCTATATGACAAAGCCACAGCTCATATACGTGTCAACGGCAAACTTTCCCGCCCAATCAGCATTAAGAACGGCACACGACAGGGGTGCCCTCTCTCTCCAACATTGTATGTCCTGGTGATGGAGTCACTAGCCAATGCAATTAGAACGAACCCAGAAATCCAGGGCTACAAAACATCCCAATCTGAACACAAAGTGGTGGCATTCGCGGACGACCTTCTGGTCTACATAACGAACCCCACCCGAGCCCTACCCGCCCTCCTACACGAATTCGACAAATACAGCAAAGTCAGTAACTTTAAGATCAACCTACAAAAGTCGGAAATTCTAAATATAACACTCCAACCCACAGAACTAGCCCAACTCAAACCTCTATTCTCGTTGTCCTGGCGCTAAGACGCCATCAAATACTTAGGAATCAAGTTACCCCCAGACCCGAGCCAATTGTACGACCTAAACTACGAACCCATACTCTCCTCCCTAGCAAAAGACACGGACAAGTGGCACCTGCTAACGCTCTCGTGGTTCGGCAGAATAAATGCCATCAAAATGAACTTCCTCACGAAACTCTTATATCTTTCCCAGACCATACCGATACGGCTACCGCGAAGTTACTTTATCAAATTAAGAAAGATAGTCACGCGGTTTGTCTGGGGAGGAGCAAGGCCCCGCCTGAGCTATAGACTCCTCACTCAGAAAAAAGAAAACGGTGAGGCGGGCCTACCCGACTTGTTGCTTTATTACAGAGCCGCAATAGGCAGGACGGTTCTGGACCTCATGCACAGGGGGCAGTCCAAACTATGGGTCGAACTGGAGCAGAGCTCAGCCCCCTTTAGGTCGCAGGGCCTCTTCTGGCTCAGAGGAGGCCTATTTAGAAGAGGTGTCAAGGTCTCACCCTTCATGTGCTCGCTCCTACGCATATGGGACAACTTTGCAAACAAGGGAGGGCTGGTCACTGTCCCGGGCCCCTGGACCCCCCCTGGTAGGAAACCCAGACTTCCCCCTGGGGATGGGAGGCCTGCCGCTCCTAGAAAACCTGGGAGTCCATCTCCCGAGAATTCAAGATCTACTGTGGGAGGAGGGAATCAGACCCCTGAACTCGCTAGTGGGACATGGGGGGGCCGTGACGGGTGCGTAGTTCCAATACCTGCAGCTCTGCCACTTCATTAGAGCACAAGGTCCAGTCTCGGAGCTGACGGTCCCTCCCACCCCTTTCGAAGAGATGTGTGCAAAACCCCGGGAGTCGAGAGGCGAAATCTCCGTGGTCTATGGTATGCTGCTGGCCGGGGTACCCGGCACTTGAGAGAGGGCTGCCGTAAGGCATGGGAGAAGGAGTTGGGACAGACCCTCTCTGACGAGGAGTGGGTTAAGGGCACCAACATGACCCACAGAATGTCGGTCTCGGGCAGGCACCACGAGCTAAATTATAAGCTCTTCATGAGGTGGTACCGCACCCCAGCATCACTAGCAAGAATATACCCTGACGCCTCAGCAACGTGCTGGAGATGCAAGGGGGAGACAGGATCGCTCACACATATATGGTGGTCGTGCCCAGGGATCAGAGTTCTGTGGTCAGAGATTCAGGCACTATACAACACCCTTAAAAAAAGCTCACTAGACCTCACCCCAAAAACTGCTCTTCTCTCAGTCATGCTGAGTTCCATCGCGGCTAGTAAAAAAGACATCTTGAGATTCTTTCTTTTAGCCATGAGAACAGTGATTCCTCGACTCTGGAAATCTCAGACGTCGCCGACATGCCTGAACTGGTCAACAGCCCTAGAGGATATTAGATACATGGAGGAGCTGAGAGCCAAAGACGACGACAAATGGTCCAAATACTACGCCCTATGGGAGGTATGGATGACGTTCCGTGGTTCCCCCAGGTTCAAACAATGGCTTGAACATGGGGTCCTGCCCATTTAAAACAAACACACAAACCCCGATAGGGGCATTCCTCTGAGACGCTACCTTTCTCTTACCCTATCTTTTCTCTTCCTTTCACTCTCCACTCACTTCCACACCCACCCCCCTTCTAAACTTAACCTCGGTCACTCTTTCCTGCTCCCCGTCCTCCCTTACCCCACTGTGCTCTTCCCCTTTACACTACATCACCTAGGAGCCGAGGCTCACCTCGAACTACTCCGGCTCCTACGTATTCCTTAAGGCGTCAACATCCAACAAGTGACACACATAGTTTAATAAACCCAAGTTAGGTGTATCGACGTTACTTGGCTATCAACTTTAAACTCTGAAGTCTAGCGACATTTAACCAAGCGGCAGAACTTGAGGAGACACGGTTGTCTCATATACAGCTGCCCACACACACGGTTCTCCTGTTGGGTCACTGAAGTGACCATCGTAAATGCCACCACTACTTTTCCAAACGAACATGTTAATTAGACTTCGAGGCTTGTTAATTTGAATGTCACTTTATTGGTTTTCTTATTGTAAAATCTCAATAAACTTATTTTGAAATAAAATCAATGGGTTCTATGCTCTGTGTTTTGCGCATGCACACATTGCTTGCTCAAACATGGCCGTGAAGAGGTTCTGAGGGTAGCATTTTGGTTATACTGTACAGTAAACCGTGAAGAAAAGAAAAAAATAATGACAACCTTTCTGGTAGTTTTTTTTCATCCCTCCTAAAAATTGCTAAACGCTATTAATACAGTAAATGTACTCCAAAGTGGTACCATGTAAAAGTATAACTTGTCCCACAAAAGCAAGGCCTCATACGCCGATGAAGAAATAAAAATGTTATAGTTCTTGAAACGTGATGATATAGAAGCAAAAAAAAATCCTTACAAAAGGCGCAAAATAAGCCAGTCATTAAGGGGTTAAACAATTGCTGTTTTGTTGTCCTCTACTTTGAACTGACCTCTGTTGCATTTGGGAACAGCACAGGAATGAATCTGAAGTTCATGCTTCCTTGTTTTATGAACTCCATTTGCATCTACAATATCAAGTAAAAATAACATTAGAACATGCAATACAAATGAAATATATAATAAATGCACTGACTCCCCTCTCTGCTATGTGGTGGCTGCCGCCCGGCTGGCGCATGTGCGGAGCAGAGCCAGCGCGTCACTAGTGACGTTTCTGTGCGGACCTCTGCGAGACCCGCAAAGAAATAGAAAATGCTGCGATTTGTTTTCTGTGCGTGTTTTCTGTGTGCATAGGATTGCATTATCTAAGGCAGTGATGGCGAACCTTTTAGAGACAGAGTGTCCAAACTGCAACCCAAAACCTACTTATTTATTGCAAAGTGCCAAAACGTCAGGGGGCGGGGCTTATCACGACGTGTGATTTTACCCCCATCGTTATAAAAAGAACAGGGTTGCTTCAAAATAGACAGCGTGCAGATTTTGACTGCTTTTTGGATCCGAAATACTGCAGAATGTCCTCAGCGGAAATTTCTGTGGAAAATTCTGCAGCATTTCCGCATCCAAAAAGCAGTCAAAATCTGAACCCTGTCTATTTTGAAACAGCCCTGCCCATTTCCGCCACATGTAAATATACCCCAGCGGTAATAGTGACCCCGCACAGCAGCCCCCAGCATAATAGTGACACCCCCCAGCGTACCAGTGACACCCCCCAGCGCACCAGTGACGGCCCCCAGCGTACCATTGACACCCCCCAGCGTACCAGCAGCCCCTAGTGTACCAGTGACGCCCCCCAGTTGCCCCCCCGCGTACCAGTGACAGACCACAGCGGCCCCCCGCGTACCAGTGACACCCCCCCTAGCAGCTCTCCGGGTACCAGTGACACCCCCCCAGCTGCCCCCCGTACCAGTGACACCCCCTCCAGCTGCCCCCCGCGTACCAGTGACACCCCCTCCAGCTGCCCCCGCGTACCAGTGACACCCCCTCCAGCTGCCCCCCGCGTACCAGTGACACCCCCTCCCCAGGTGTCCCCCAGGTACCAGTGACACCCCCTCCCCAGCTGTCCCACGGGTATCAGTGACACCCCCCAGCTGCCCCCCCCAGGCACCAGTGACACCCCCCCACCAGCAGCCCGGGTACCAGTGACACCCCCCCAGCGGCCCCCGGGTACCAGTGACACCACCCTAGCGGCCCCCCAGGTACCAGTGACACCTCCCTAGTGGCCCCCCGGGTACCAGTGAGACCCCCCTAGCGGCCCCCCGGGTACTAGTGACACTCCTGCAGCGACCCCCAGGTACCAGTGACACCCTCCCAGCAGCCACCCGGGTACCAATGACACCACCCCAGTGGCGCGCCCCCAGCTGTCCCCCAGGTACCAGTGACACCCCCTCTCCAGTGGCCCCCCGGGTACTAGTTACACCCTCCCAGCGGCCCCCCGTGTACCAGTGACACCCCCCTAGCGGCCCCCCCGGGTACTAGTGACACCCCCTGGCGGCCCCCCGGGTACTAGTGACACCCCCCAGTGCCCCCCCGGGTACCAGTGACACCCTCCCAGCAGCCCCCCGGGTACCAATGACACCACCAGTGGCGCCCCCCGGGTACCAGTGACATACCCCTAGCGCCCCCCGGGTACCAGTGACACCCCCCCCCCCAGTGGCCCCCCGGGTACTAGTGACACCCCCCCAGTGGCCCCCCGGGTACTAGTGACACCCCCCCAGCGCCCCCCCGGGTACTAGTGACACCCCCCCAGCAGCTCCACAGTCAGTGCTGCAGCCACTCCATGCCCTGCTCTCCAGCTTCTGCCGCTCCCTCCAGCCTCCGCTGACAGTTGCTGTGCTCAAGCTGCCAGCGCTCCGTCTCCTGCTGCCGGCGGCGCTCCCTCTGGCTTCCCTGCTGCTGCCGCTGATCTCTCAGCCCCCATCCGCCGCTGCGCCTTCGCCGCCGACGCTTCCGCTGGTAAGGCCACACACTCCCCCAGCCTTCCAGAAGCTAGGGGCGTTACAACATGTAAAACCCCTGTATTATGTGGCCACCCCTTACTTCTGGTGGCGACACAATACAACAATACCGGGGAGCCGCGACCCCTGCCGGTATTCACTAGTGGTGAGTGGCCGATGGCGGCGCGTGCCAGCAGGGAGGGCTCTGTGTGCCGCCTCTGGCACGCATGCCATAGGTTCGCCACCACTGATCTAGGGCAATCCTATGGCAGCGGGCACGGGCGGAAATTCTGCGGGAAATCCCGACTGTTGTAAAACAACAGCATTTGTAATATATAGAAACTAAACCCAAAGAAAAGCATTAGGCTGCTTCCATTTTCCTACTCCGTTTGGGGAGCAGGAAAGGGGAATCCCCTGGCCAAATGGCTCCGTCTTATGACGGAACTGAACAGCGCCAAATGGGTCCCATTGACTATAATTAGGTGTGTTCAGTTTCCAATCAGCTGCCTGATATTTTACCAGATGAAAAAGCGCTGAATGCTTCCGGTATTTTTTGCTGGATCTATGACGGAACCTCCAAACAGAGGTTCTGGCACAGATGTGAAAGCAGCCTTACACTTAGTGGATTCTGTATTTTGTACTAAAAACCACTGGCCACAAAAACGTCAAGCACCTAGATGCGGTATATATAGCTTTAACAATATTATAACAGACTTTAAAGTAACATCTAATTGCAACATTTTCGAACAAAAAAAAGACTGTTTTGTTGCCTGGTTAAAACAACCATCTTAAAACAAGCCTCCAGTTTCAGGACAAAATGTGCCCAAGGAGCAAAGGGGGGTGAGGTTTATTACCTGTAGTTGATCTTCTCTGTTCTATTGGTTCTTTCTTGGCCCTCCAAGATGGCCAATGCAATCTTTGCATTAATCACCCAATGTACATTGGCAGTGTTAGAATATCAATACACTATACTTGCTCTTTGATTGGCCAACGCCGCTCACGTGATCAGTGCTGGCCAATTACAGAGCAGTGCATAGTGTGTACTATGTAGTTAGAAAATAGCCTACCTAAAATGGGGCACCGAAGCAGTGGAATGGAATGACAGCAGAGAAGATCAACTTCGGGTAATATACGCCATCTGCTGAATTTTCTAGGGAACATGTAGTGTTATATGGGTCTCCGTTCTCGCTCTAGAGAGAGGTTATAAACAGCAACCATGCTTTGTGATAGCCATAGGTTCTAAAATGTCCTATGCACTTCGGTTGGCAACCCCTTTTAAGTGATAGAATAACTCATACATTTTGCTTATTTGTGAACATATATAAACGATTGTCTGTTACTCACAATTCTGTGGATGTATCGTGTGTGTAGGCCATGATCATCACTCACATGAATTAAGTCCATTTCAACATCGTTTTTGTACTGTGGGCTGATTGCTATGATGATCATCACGCTTACCTATTGAAGTACAAAAAATGAATATGTATATATTGCATTAGACTTTATTTTAATGTACAGTCTCCACAGACAATACACAGCTGAAACTAAGCATGGAATGTTTCTTCTAGTTAGATAGTACCTGCACTTTTACAACAGAGCGCTCCTGCTCCATCGGCCATTTTCGACCCTTTCCGGCAGCAATGCAAGCGCTATATGGGGCCATCTTCAGCTGTCGGAAGGAGACGAAAACAAGCAACAGAACAGGAGCGCTCTGTAGTGAAAGTGCAGGTACTCTTTAAACTGATACAAGAGTAAACTGTTCAATGCCAAATAATGCACATTTCAATATAACTGTGAAACAGTGCATATAAAAGTATTCACCTCTTCTGTGATTTGCTTATGTATTATTGTGTAACAGCATAAAATCATTGTCATTTTAATCAACCTTTTCTTAGACTGATCAACAGAAAACTATTTAATATTTAAGGAAAAACAGATCTCCTTAAAATAATCTACTGTATATAATTGAGGTATTCAATGGGTGGATTTCAGTCTTAAACCAAAACAAGGCTGTCAGATGCCTCTGGCCAAAGACTTGGCGCTGGAACAAATGTCCCTGGCCGAAGAATTGACACTAGAACAAATACCATTGCTGGCTGCGAACTTGGCAACAGAACAGGTTCTACTGCTGGCTGTGCACTTGGAAAAGGGGGTGGCACCTCTGGCAGCAGACTTGGCAGTTGGGCCGGCACCTCTAGCCGTGGACTTGGCACATGGGCTAGCACCTATGGCTGTGCACTCAACACTGGAACAGACGCCACTGCTGGCTGCAGACTTGGCACAGGCGATGGCAACTCTGGCTTCAGACATGGCACAGGTGCCTTAGTAGGCACTAACAGCAGACTGAGCACAGCAACTGGTGACCAAGATGACTTGAGACTCAGGAGAAACAGCACACAGACAATGGGTATAGCAACAGGTACCACAGCACAAGATTTGCAGACGAAGTCAAGGAAGTCCCAACAATACCAAATTTATGACTCTGGGTAAAACCCAAAAAGAAATCTTCTCTGTGCTGAAGTCCAATTTGCAAATCCAGTGGAATGGTGACAAACCTGATAACATCAGACAGGAGTTTCCAATCAACAGAAGTGACAGAAATGGGCTTCTTTAAAGGTAGAATAGGTATCCTGTACTTGACCACCAAGGCCTGGTGGATAAAGTTCTCGGCAGTGCCAAAGTCCAGGAATGCCTCTGGAAAACTGGGAGTCACCACAGGTAAGAGATGCAGGAAGCAGAAATTTTAGAGAGGACTTGGTGTTACCTAGGGAAGCCTCGCCTACTGAATCACAGAATCGTAGAGTTGGAAGAAACGTCCAGGATTATTAGATCCAACCCCCTGCAAAATGCTGTCCCAAAGTGTGCTCAGAAGCAGAGGGCCTTTGCTCCTGCCCCGCCAGACATCGCAACACCATGAGGCTCACCTGCCTCTCTTTCTAAGTACATAGAGTGGCCGGCCCTCACCGGAAAGATGACCTTACTGCCTGAGACGTTTCAGACCTTTTACAGAGCTACTGTTTTCTCTTTTCTCTCTCTCTGTCTCCATGTCTTTCCCATTTCCCTCTTTATCGTCTTTTTCTAAGGTTGTATTATTATATGCTTGTTAGTAACTCGCCACACCTTATTATGATAATACTTATTCCAACTAAATCGACTATAGCTGTGACTTACTGAGACTATTATTCTCCTATGTGAAACATCACAGGAAGTCCAGCAGTTCTCAGTTCAGTCTAATAAGCGCTGATCGACATGGGGTGCTCATTTCATGTTCTTTTACATGGGCTGAGAATTGGCTTATGGGGATGAATGAGAGTAATTACAGTTGTTTGTCCCCATAGGCTGAATGAACAACTCCCTTTCACAGATGTACAGCCAATCAGTGAGCATTTTTATGTTTGCTGAAATGAACGATCAGGTGATGAATGAGCGCTAGCTGGTTCACTGGCTGATCGTTTGTCCTTTTCTATGGCTCAATTGTTGGGCAACTGAGCACTTGAGGGAACGTTTGGGCCCGATCAGCCTGTCTAAAAGGGCCATTAGTGGTGATATGTAAACCTACCTTCCCTTCCTCTATACCACGTGGCAAAGATTCAATTTATCACAGAACATTTACTGTGTGAATGTTATATAGAGCTGGCTTTCGTGCTGTACCTACATTTGTATGACACATATGCTAAAGGGCAAAAAAAATAGCTCACCTGCCTGATCCACACTTCAGGAAGACATCACGGGCCACATCTGACCAGACGTATGTAGGAAAACCATAAAGCGAAAAGAGGTCGGTCCAGCTCTTCCAGTGCATTAAAATTTAAGTTTGGCATTGGATTGGCATCAGAAATGCGTCAGAAAAAGTCATTGTGTTGTGGGTGGTTATCAAAATGAACTTTTATTTGCTGTATAATCAATAAAGTGAAGTTTTCACACTTAAATTTTGATAGACTGGGAGAGCTGGACTGACCTCTTCTTCCTTTTGGTTTGCCTACAATTTTCTAATGCCTACAGACTCTAAAAGAGTACAGTGAATCTAGCTATGGCTGCTGCCTCATTAGTCAAGAGGTTATGTACTTACATCACTGAGATATCTCTCCATCCACCTGATGATGTCCATTCCTCGAATTGATCCCTCAAAAATGTCAATCTAAGAAAAAAATGATGATTAATTAGTCACATAAATGAAAGGAAGAAAATTAAATAAGTATAGTGACAGTCTTCTGGAAAGTTTACCCTGAAGGCAAACCATTAGGTGTCCGGCAGTAGTTCATTCCCCTGTGCTCACTAAAGTAAATATGCACACTTAGCTGAGTATGCTTATTACTAAGGAGGTTGGGAGAAATGGCTGCCAACACCTATGTTATGTGTATGGCTAGCCTTAAAATTGCTTGGTAACCTGTTTCATGCTAATATATTTCAACAACTTGTATTTTGAGTCACAAGTCTTCTGGAATTTCCTTCTGCATAAGGGCTCATTCACATGGGGACTACGTACGTGGAAATCACGCATGTAAAAAACTTGCGGCTGTTAGAACCATTAGTTTCCTATATGGACATTTAGAGGAAGGAACTTTAGATGCGTAAAAACCACGTATCTAAAAAGATAAGACATGCGTGACTGAAATGCACACATCTAAAGTCCGTAATGCGAGCAAACATAGGACCTGAACTATTTTTGTTGCGCGATGCGCAGGAGTTTCCGTGGACTCCCAAGGGAGCTGAATAACAAGGGAGGGAGATTAGATAAACATTTCCCATTGTTCAGTTTCAATTTCTAAACAATGGAAAAGGGAGATAAGGGGGGAGGGAATGCTGATGTGCTGCTAAACCTAGACACAGGTTTTAAATGTCCCGCTATAAGCTTCTGTTAGTCCCCACAGGGATGAGGGGTACTCCCCGGGGTTTCCCCTTATCTATGCTGGGTTGGAGGAATTTCCCCACAGCGGAGAAAGAGGGAGATGAAGTAAGTCCCTGGGAAAACCTTTTAATCGCTGGGGACTCCCTTGATCTGAGCTCAATACCGGCATTCCCCCTCTCTCACCCCACTGTGAGGTAATTCCTTATTCTTCCCTGCAGAGGAATGCTGGTGTCGTGCTGAGATAAAGGGAGTCCCCGATGATGAAGGGGGTTCCCTGGAGACTCCCTTCATCTCACTCTCCCTCTCCCCGCTACATGGGAATTCCTCCAGCTCAGCTGCTGGGGAAATCCTCCATCCCCGCTAAAATGAAGGGGCTTCCCTTCATCTCTCTTTATCCCCTCTCTGAGCATCAGCACTCGTTTTCAGCAATACGCAGCTCCCAATCGTGTGAATGGGCAATTTTACCACTAATTGAGCTCAGGACTTGATAGCAAGAAATCATCCATTCATGCTATTTTTCATGCAGTTAGAAGCAATTTTTTTGTAAATTAGGCCTAAAGGTGTTGTTGAAAAGGGTGATGAAAAGGGTAACGCTACTAGAAAGTTGAAAGGTAAAAGAGCTGACAGAGAAGAAAGAAAAAAGAAATTGGAGAGTAGGTGTTTCCATTTTGGTGGTGCTGGTAATAGAGTACCACTTCATGGCTAGTACTGCAATTACATAGTGGCTAGGAGTGTAGTAAATTAATAGGGATGGACACATAAGATCATTGGGGTCCATATGTTTTTACAGGATGATAAAGTTTCATGATGTGGAAAATGTTTTTGTTTGTTTTGCATGGAGAATGCGGGTAAGGAATTAAAACTGGTGCTCTGAGTTGTAATCGAGATACTAAATCTAAATAATGCCATGGAAGAGGCCTTAGACCTGATCGCAAAACCTGGTAAGTCTCAAGAAGGTCTCGTGAAGCAGCCTCTAAAGGATGTTGCAGGATACCCTGGCATTGCACAAATAATCTGTCTGGGTATAGGGTGACTTTTACGTGTCTCACAATAGGCCTAGTCTTATGTCACTGTTGGAGAGTATAAATGGAAGCTCTTTCTGATTCCGTAATTAATATTCTTTTCTGTGTGTTTCTGAAAAATGGTCCAAATATGCATATTAATTTCATGCATATTTATTCAGCCATGAAATGTCTGTATGTCACAAGCTTTATAAAGGTGTCATGTATTCTCAAAACAGTTGTCCAATTTTGATGACCATTGAACAAAAAAGGTACCCAACAACGAGCTGATAACCTGTGAAAAATGGATGGCAAGTTCTAAACCACTGTATGTAAAATAAAGCTTTGCATGTGGTCTATGGAAATAAAACCTGGTGTTAGTATAGCTCTCATCCACTTCAAAAGGAGCTACCCTGACAGCACTGTGCTCATCCATTTTCGTAGTTACCGCCTGCATGGTTGGTAACGTTAGCAGTAATTTTTCATCTTGTCTATGAAAAACTGAGCTGGGAATACCTATTTAACCCCTTTAATGACGCGGCCCCGTTTTTTATCTTTTTATTTCCGTTTTTTCCTCACCCCATTAAAAAAATCATAACTGCTTTATTTAGCCATCGACGTCGCTGTATGAGGGCTTGTTTTCTGCGGGACGAGTTGTATTTTTCAATGGTGCTATTTACTGTACCATGTAATGTACTGAAAAACTTTTAAAAAATTCTAAGTTGAGTAAAATGAAAAAAAAAATAAAAAATACATCTTTCAGTGCGTCTTGTTTCTACGGTGCACAAATTGCAACAAAAGCGACATGATAACTTTATTCTATGGTCAGTAGGATTGCTACAATACCAAACTTGTATAGTTTTTTTTCCTGTACTACAGTTTTTTTTTTCAAAGACATTTAATTTTTTAAAGTTATTTTCTGCCACCATCTTCTGCGTGCAATAACTTTATAATTTTTCTGTCGACGTAGCTGTGCGAAGACTAATTTTTTGCGGGATGTCCTGTAGTTTACGATAGTATCAATTTGGAATACATACGACTCTTTGATCGCTTTTTATTGCGTTTTTTCTAGGAAACAGGGTAACTGAAAAAGTGCATTTTTGACGTTCTTTATTTTTTTTCAGATGACATTCTATGTACGGGGTAAAAAATGGGCTACTTTGATAGATCGGACTTTTACGGACGCGGCGATACCAAATATGTATTTTTCTTTTATGATTTAGATTTTTTAATTATAGATATGGCAAAAGGGTGGTGATTTAAAATATATATTTATATATATATATATTTTTTTTTTTACAATTAATAAAACTTTATAGATCTCACTTTCACTTTTCCTTTAAGCCCCCCTGGGGGACTACAACATGCGATGCTTTGATCGCTCCTGCAGTATGACGTAATGCTACAGCATTACGTCATACTGCGATTTGACAGGCAGTCTATCACGCCACCCTAACGGGGACGGCTTGATAGGCAGTCTCATAAGGCAACCCTAGGGCCTTTCAGAAGGCCCCGGCTGCCATGACACCTGTGCGGCTCCCCCAATCTAGGCATGGGGGGGGGGGGGGCGTATTGGACATCATTTGGGGCATTTAAACGGTTAATATCGGCAATCGTCCATGCGGCCAATTGCAGATATTGCCCGCGACCTCTCTTCATACATACCCCAATACTCCAAGACGTAAATGTACGTCCTGGAGTGGGAAGAGGTTAAGGACCTGGGTGTTTCGGTCTTAAAGGAACAGACAATTTCTAGCAATTTTCCCATGTGGTGCTTTAAAGTCCTATTTTTTTTCTTGGGCTGCCAACATTATTTTTGCTGTGTTTCTTGTGTGACATAATGGTGTTTTATTAGAGGTCATGTGTACAAAAAGTTAAAAAATATATATAAATTTATAGTTGTTTATATTTAAAATTAGTATATTTACCCTAAAGAAAATACAGGAATGGGTTTGCCATTTTGTTTTGGATGTTTTGATATATAGTTTGTATAGTCTCGTGGATATGGCAACAGTTGGGTCTTCTTTTTTTGTTAAAAATTTTTATTTTATTCTGTAATTTTATTAAACTTATTTTGTACATTTTTAGGGTGCTTAGTCCGTATTGGGTTAAAGATATTTCTATATAACTATAGCAAAGTAGGAAAGTGTTCATTGTTACCCACTTCTTGATCTCGCACAATTTAACAACAAAAAGACAATATAAAATAGCACTTAATATGAACAATCCTCCTCTGATGTCTGGGACCTAAAGTTAAATGTCAATAACTTAATATAACGGTACTTACTGTTGTCTTAAATCCATTGGAGCACAGAAGATTTGCCAATTGTATAACTGAGTTTGCAGCATCCAAAGAATAGGTTATGAAGACTCTTCCTGCAAGAAACAATAAAGGATATACATTTATTGAATTGACTGTGCTAAGTTTGCATTTTTCTTAACACTGTGATAATTTCCCCTAATTTTCAGTTACACAGCAGTGGTTTGCATCAGACGATGAGTATGGGTGAATTCACATCTGTGTTAGGGTGCTGTTTGGGGTTACCGTTTCACTGTTCCATCTTTCAAGCAGAGAAACTGAATTAAAAAATAATATAACTTTTCTGTTTTTCTCCCCATTGATTTAAATTGTTACCTTAAAAAAAGAAAAACAAATGGAAAGGATTCTATTTGCTTCTGTTCCATTGGTTCTTCATTAGAGATGAGCGAGCGTACTCGCTAAGGGCACATACTCAAGCGAGTATAGCCTTTTGCCTTTTGCGAGTACCTGCCCGCTCGTCTCAAAAGATTCGGGTGCCAGCGGGAGTGAGCGGTGAGTTGCGGGAGTGAGCAGGGGGGAGCAAGGGGGAGAGAGAGATCCCTCCGTTTCTCCACGCTGTCCCCCGACGGCAACCGAATCTTTTGAGACGAGCGGGCAGGTACTCGCAAAAGGCAATACTCGCTCGAGTATTTGCCCTTAGCGAGTACACTCGCTCATCTCTATTCTTCATCTTTAGATGAAAAAATAGTGTAGTCTGTAGAACTATTTTTTCATACAAAAAACCTGAAACTTAGGGCACAAATGAGTTGCTTCATCAGTTTAAAGACTGAGGTGGCTATTGCACTGATTCCAGTTCATTATTTCATCCTGGCGGTGTGGACACTACTATTTTACATTCTATGGGGAAATTGTTGCTTTGTATTTTTCTTGTAATGTCTGTCATTTCATCTTCTACGAGCTTCTTTATAATTCTCTGCACACAGCTAATCAATAAAAAGGGTTTTGAACAGATCTCCTGCATTATGTCTATAATGCTTAGTTTAGAATTGAATAGTTACCAAATAGAGCTCTCTGTTCATTTTATATACAATTGATGCATTTTTAATGTAGCCAATTCACATCTAAAAAGAAAAAAAGATTGTGTAAAAAATGCACGACTGACCTGCTCAATTGGTAAGATGTACTTACTCTGCTCTGATGGCAAGTTGCTCATCTTAAGTCCTGTACCAAACTCTTCCTGAGGAGAAAAGCAGGGATGGGTATTCCTAATTTGAGGTTGCTGACCATATATATTCCCATCATAACTAGGCAAATTATATGGTGATGCATTCAAAGGCACAGCATATTCATTCTGTGGGTAACTAAAAGGTAAGAAATATTATGCTTAATCAATTTTTATTGAAGCATTTTAGTTTGTACAAAACCGAATATAAACATTTTCAATCATCGTCATTACAAATATCAATCTCTAAATAAACCACTTATTACAACTGAACACAATCAGGTAATTAAGTAAGTAAAGGTGCATTTACACACACAGATGATCGCTCAAAATTCGTCAGAAACTGACAGTTTTGAGCGATCATTTTGCAATAGCTACTAATTGGTAGCTAACTAGCTTCATTTGCACGTATTTAGAGAACAGCAAGTGGTCGGTTCTCCAAATACGTCGCTATTGTTCTCCAGCAGGACAGCAGCTGAAAGAATGTTATTAGAGCTATCTGCGGAAAACGCAGCGTGCGGTCCCTCTTATCAGGGACAACGGATTTTAAGCTGAGCTTAACTCAGTGTGTAAAAGGTCCTTTAATAATGACAGTAATAAATTTCTGATTATGCTAATAACCCACAATGAATATCAAATAAACCAAAAGTTACACTTATCTGAACCCTATTTCTGAGCTTTCCTGATAGCTGAAGCTCTTAGTACGGCTACCATAATTAAATTAATCTTAAGAAAAGAAATAGAGAAAACCTATCAAAAGAAAAAATGATCCTAGACTGCAGTCTGCGGATTTCCAATCAATCTTTCACATTCGGGAGATTTCTGGAAGTGCATTCAGGGACTCCAAATGCCTATAAACGTCTCCTGACTGTCCCTCTCCTCCGCCACCAACTCTTCCATAGTCATCAACTCATTAACCTCCTGTTTCCACTCCACTGTTGTTGGGATCTTTTGCGTTTTCCAATATCTAGGTATAACTGTGCGACTGTTAAAAAGAAATGCAGCAGGTCTTTTTTGACAGCAGACACTGAACCAGGTAACATAGACAAAAGCGCTATCTGCGGGGAGGGAGTAATCAAAATTTTCATAATTTCGTAAGTACGGAACACCATACCCCATAAAGGGCACAATGCTAGGACAATTCCACCAAATATGCAGCATGGTTCCTATTTCTCTACCACATCTCCAGCAATACGGAGAGATGGCGGGGAAGATGTGATGCAACATAGCTGGACAGCTATACCATCTTGTTATTATTTCATAATTCCTTTCTTGTGCTCTACAGGCCATGGACAGCCTGTGGGCCAGTAAGAAGGCCCTCTCCCACTCCTTGGGTTCGATTGAACATTCTAGGTCACATTCCCACTTCCTTAGTAAGAAATATTATGACAGCTTCAGTGGTGGTTATAGAAGACACAGACCAGCATAGATCTTACAAGACATAGTTGTCTTCTCCCCACTGTATTTCTCAACATGCCATGTGTAACAAATTACTTAATTCCCTTAATTCACCCGGGGGTGAATCCAAAACCACTAATCCCAAGTCACAGTACTGTTATCTCAGCCACGCACACTCACGCAGCTCACTCGCTCAATTTGATATGGATTGAAATAGCACTTAGCTGTAGCGCTTCTGTTCCTCCTGTGTTTGGAATGTATGCATGTAAAAGTGTCAGGGTCAATATAAGATATTCGACCCCTTAATGACCAGAGTGTTTCAGTCCTAAACAACCATACACATTTTAGCGATTTTATGCATGCGGTTGTTTTATGCTCCTATTTTTTTCTTGGGTTATCAAAATTATTTTTTATAGATTTTATTTTCATGACATATATGGCTGTGTTTTAATACGTTTTTCATTGAACTTTTTTTTGTTAGGGTAATCTGTACCCAAAAAATTATTTTTTAAATTTATAGTACTTTAATTTTAAAATTAGTATACTTACGCTAAAAGAAAAAAAAATTAGGTTCGCCATTTTGATATATACATTGTATAGTTCTGGATTACAGATTGGCTTTGCCATTGGTTTGGGTGGGCGTGAGTGGTGGGTTTTTCTGTATCTTTTTTTTTTACATGTTTGCATTTACAACTTACAAAAATATTTTTGATGATGGGCATGATGCTTTCAGAAAAGAAATACCACTAAGGGTGCTTTCACATGGATAAAATTAACCCATAAAATGCACCGCAAATTGTGCACCACGATCCGCAGGGCTATCTGAGGATTTTGATGCAGAATAGAAAATTATTAAATCTGCCTGCAATTTTGCATCAGAATCCAAAGTTAGATCCGCAGATTTTGGTGTGGAATTTCGCAGTGCTAGCTTAAGCTGCATCTTGCAGTGCATCCTGGCAAAATAATTCTGCCCATGCAAAAGGCCCCTAAGACAGTTTATAGCTTTAGATATAGTTTTTTTAGGCACTTTTGAAACTTGTAAACTGTGCCATGAACGTAATTTATTTTTCCTCGTCTTTTTGAGTGGCGACATTTTTATACATGCATGCATTTTTTTTTAGATTGAAAAGTCTATATGAAAATTCCAGAAAAGATGCTATATTATCAGTGAAAATATCTGCCTGCATCCTGGAAATCAGGGTCCATTCAGCACTGTTCAGGTCCAGTATATCCTGATCCTGGATCCTGCGCTTTCTCTGTTACTCGTTTCCTAGGATGGAGCCAAACAATGGAAATTATGAATGCTGGTGAGAATTCAGCTTTGTGGATACTAGATTCCTGGAGATGGGAAGTTGATCCAAGGATTTATTTTAACTGTCATATTTGTAGTCAGGAAGTAATTCTTCCTGTCTTCAACATGGGGCAATTGGCATCCTCAAAGGAGTTTTTACCTTTTTCTGGATCAAGATGGTAGGATTAGAGGTTGGATTTCATGGACCTGTGCCTTTTTTCAACCTAATCAACTATGTAACTACAAATTAGAACTCCTATATTGAGCCACATGTGGCTCCCAAGCCACTGGTTGGGGAGCACTGCGGTAAGACCACACATAGTGGTTTTGTCATAGTTGCTAGAAAACCACAGCAAAACCAGACATAGAATCACAATATGTAACTTCAACATTAAACTCTTTTTATAAAACACTAGCTTACCCGTCGCGCGTTGCTGCAACATCAGAAGAAAGGAAAATCAAGGAAACTCGTTCTTATAACATTGAATTTACATTGTGTCTTATGTTGTTTTAATTCTATGTATTTAATCAAGTGCTTGTGGATACACAATATTTTTTGTTTTTCTGTCTGGTGCGTACACAAATAAATCCTAAGGTTTTCCAACGCGTGAGCTGGCCACATACAGTTGTCCATGTGAGAAGCACGGATTCTCCAAATCTAGCCCACACACTTGCAGCGATTGTCCTTGTGCTCTGTTGATGGTCATTGCAAAAGCGAGTCGCTCCGGAAACTGTAAACGTTTGAATTCAAATGGCATATCTGTTGGGATAATTGGAATACGTGGCAACAGAACATCTTCCCCTTTGAATTTCCCATTCAAAATTGTAGCTACGATGACATTGTTCATCATCTTTTTCACTGAAAGTCTTGTACCGTTGCAAAGTCGTGGTGGATGGATGTTTCGGAGAAGAATGATAGGCACGCCTATTTTCAATGTTAAAATGTGCGTAAAATTTGGACGCTAATTCTTTGGCGCTTAGAATTGAATAATCGAGTTGGGACCCAATAACTTTTCCTATTTATGACATAATCAATGCTCATGCCAAATTTCAAGTTTCTATGACACTGGGAAGCGAGAAAATTAGATTCTGTACGTAAAATTTGGACGCTAATTCTTTGGCGCTTACAATTGAATAATCGAGTTGGGACCCATTAGCTTTTCCTATTTATGACATAACCAATGCTCGTGCCAAATTTCAAGTTTCTATTACATTGGGAAGCGAGAAAATTAGATTCCGTCCGTAAAATTTGGATGCTAATTCTTTGGTGCATAGAATTGAATAATCGAGTTGGGACCCATTAGCTTTTCCTATTTATGACATAATAAATGCTCCTGCCAAATTTCATGTTTCTACAACATCGGGAAGTGAGAGAATTAGTGGCAATGATGGAAATCGAACGATCTTATGTGGGGGGGTCGTAACTGTCGATGACGCACGCAAGTTTCTATGACATTGGGAAGAAATTTCAAGTTTCTATGACATTGGGAAGTGAGAAAATTAGATTCCGTACGTAAACTTTGGACGCTAATTCTTTGGCGCTTAGAATTGAATAATCGAGTTGGGACCCATTAACTTTTCCTATTTTTGACATAATCAGTGCTCGTGCCAAATTTCAAGTTTCTATGACATTGGGAAGTGAGAGAAATAGATTCCGTACGTAAAATTTGGACGCTAATTCTTTGGCGCTTAGAATTGAATAATCGAGTTGGGACCCAATAACTTTTCCTATTTATGACATAATCAATGCTCATGCCAAATTTCAAGTTTCTATGACACTGGGAAGCGAGAAAATTAGATTCTGTACGTAAAATTTGGACGCTAATTCTTTGGCGCTTACAATTGAATAATCGAGTTGGGACCCATTAGCTTTTCCTATTTATGACATAACCAATGCTCGTGCCAAATTTCAAGTTTCTATTACATTGGGAAGCGAGAAAATTAGATTCTTTCCGTAAAATTTGGACGCTAATTCTTTGGTGCATAGAATTGAATAATCGAGTTGGGACCCATTAGCTTTTCCTATTTATGACATAATCAATGCTCCTGCCAAATTTCATGTTTCTACAACATCGGGAAGTGAGAGAATTAGTGGCAATGATGGAAATCGAACGATCTACGTGGGGGGGTCGTAACTGTCGACGACGCACGCATGCGCGCCATATATCGTAGCATAAATGTACTATGCCTATAATCTTCCCAGGAGTGTACTCAACAACTTCCCAAAAGTTCATGGCGATCGGATGAATTGTGTAGTAGCGCATAAAGGACAAACAGACACGCACGCAAATTCCGTACGTAAAATTTGGATGCTAATTCTTTGGCGCTTAGAATTGAATAATCGAGTTGGGACCTATTAACTTTTCCTATTTATGACATAATCAATGCTCGTGCCAAATTTCAAGTTTCTATGACATCAGGAAGCGAGAAAATAAGATTCCGTACGTAAAATTTGGACACTAATTCTTTTGCGCATAGAATTGAATAATCGAGTTGGGACCCATTAGCTTTTCCTATTTATGACATAATCAATGCTCGTGCCAAATTTCAAGTTTCTATGACATTGGGAAGCGAGAAAATTAGATTCCGTACGTAAAATTTGGATGCTAATTCTTTGGTGCATAGAATTGAATAATCGAGTTGGGACCCATTAGCTTTTCCTATTTATGACATAATCAATGCTCCTGCCAAATTTCATGTTTCTACAACATCGGGAAGTGAGAGAATTAGTGGCAATGATGGAAATCGAACGATCTACGTGGGGGGGTCGTGGCTGTCGACGACGCACACATGCGCGCCATTTATCATAGCATAAATGTACTATGCCTATAATCTTCCCAGGAGTGTACTCAACAACTTCCCAAAGTTTCATGGCGATCGGATGAATGGTGTAGTAGCGCATAAAGGACAAACAGACACGCACGCATACAGACATACATTCAATTTTATATATATAGATAATCCTTTTTCATATTCGCTACATTACAGTCCAATAAATACCGCACCTTTTATGATTTGAACAATTGCTATTTTACATACCAGTAATTGGGTTGCATATGAGGTTGGCACAGACGAGGACGCTGCAGAATAGGTCGCATATAGGGATGACAAAATTGGGGAGGTCTTCTGTCTAGAATAACAGCGATTGACATTACATTCACATTTTGTATTACCAGACTGTTCATAATGCAAATATTTAAAATGTTTGCAAATGAGATACGTTTGTGGGAAAAAGTCATATGTATATTTTTGCACAGGTTTAAGTAAATAACTATTGCAGACATCTGTCCAAATGTTTAATTGTGATGCATCACACATAAAAATGAAGCTGCATAGATTGTATAAATGTGCCACTGCAATTCACTGTTACTCTTCAATTAAGGTTGGTACTTCACTTGACTTAGCAAACTAGCTTGCATACTAGAAATGACCAGCCATCCCTACCTGATACTGGCAATCATGGATAGGTGTACGAGCTGTCAATTTGTGAATCCACAGAAACAGGAAAAAGATGCGACATTTAGTAAGGTACAGCATTTTAAATAAATCTGCTTGGTGTACCATTAAACTTACTAAATCTTTATCATAGCTTTCAAAAGTACAAAACTAAATTATGTCTAATTTATATATACCGTATATACCGGCGTATAAGGCGACGGGGCGTATAAGACGACCCCCCAACTGTCACCTTATACGCCGGTATACAGTGGAGAAAAAAAAAAAAAATTCATTACTCACCTGCCCCGGCGTTCTGTCGCACTCCGGCAGGATGTCGCTCGCTCCGGCAGGCTGTCGCTCGCTCCTCGTCCCCGGCGCAGCATAGCTTTCTGAATGCGGGGCTTGAAATCCCCGCTTCCAAAAAGCTAATACACACGCCGGCAGCCATGACATCATTGAATGGCTGTGATTGGCTAAAGCACACGTGGCTTCAGCCAATCACACTATTCAATGACATCATTGAATGGGTGTGATTGCTAACACGTGCGCCTTCAGCCAATCACAGCCATTCAATGCTGTCATGGCTGCCGGCGTGTGTATTAGCTTTCTGGAAGCGGGGATTTCAAGCCCTGCATTCAGAAAGCTATGCTGCGCCGGGGACGAGGAGCGAGCGACATCCTGCCGGAGCGCGACAGAACGCCGGGGCAGGTGAGTAATGAATTTTTTTTTTTTACACTTTTTTTTTTTTTTGTATTACCGGCGCATAAGACGACCCCCGACTTCAGAGCAGATTTTTCGGGGTTCAAAAGTCGTCTTATACGCCGGTATATACGGTATCATAACTTACTGACTCACTAAGAAATCAATCACCAAACCTTAAATGACAAGTAAATATGTAATCAAAAAACAGAGATAGATTCCCAGCAGCACTGCACTAGTCCTCCGATAGAGTCAGGCAATAAAGATGCAAACGCCAGTAAAGGAGCCCAAACCAGACGAGCTCACCAAATGCAGTCCAGATAGAAATAATGGTAACCGGCAGCAGACAGGAATGTAGAAAGATACAAAAATATTTATTTACCCCATTACAAAAAAATGTAGCGACGTTTCGGTCAAATAGACCTTCATCAAGCTAATACAAACTCATTAAGGTGCACACTATATATAGGGAATGTGAAACAAACAGACCAATGAAACCATAATATACACAGATGTACCTCATAGATTGCTGATTACCCTGTTCTCCACGTCCTGGCTGATATCTCGCGTATGTTAGATGACATCATATCCTAGTCGACTCGATTCGTGCAGCCGCATGTATGTGGGCCCTACAGCGACGTACGCGCATGCGCGGGATCTCCGTCATCGCGAGAGCCGGCACTCGGCCCCGTTGGAACGCGGAAGAACTTTGTATTGTCCCAGCGGATGCGCTGTATTGCGGAAGAGTATACTTAGCTCTTCATGAATGGTTACCATAGTAACCCGCTGTGTTAAATAGACACAACGGGTTATATGTTACATGATCGGCAATCCTTCCTTGTCATGGCAGGGATGAAGAGGCCTGCATATCCCCAAATTTCATCATATTATTGCATATACAACCATAGATTTATCTCACGTATGTATATGGGGAAATAAAGTTATTCACCCCATATGGTAAATGTATAATACATTAAAGCAAGTAGGTTACAATCAAGGTGGACAAAGTGTAGTAAATACATGCACAATATTAGGATCTGTCCCAATAATTTATTTGCATACCATGTAAACTGGACTAGGGAGAATAGTGATAACTCTCTCTGTCTCCAAAAGATGGGAAAAAGGACAACCAAACGGTCATGTCTATATAATATCCCTGTAATTACCTGGAGTTTAAAGGAGATCTCTTTATATATCTATGATTTCTACTATTCAAAAAAACCCAATTGTCCCATATGTGCTGCATTGACTATTCCACCAGGATGAAACTTATAGACAAGGAATACAAAAGCGGAAATGGTATCTGATATGCCAAATCACATCTTTATTGATATTACATACAGATTTTTCAAAAGCACAATATGAGAAATTGTAACCACAGCCGACGTGAGACGAGGGAACCAGCGATCGAGGAATCCTGTGGAAACAAACATCCGATCATGTAACATATAACCCGTTGTGTCTATTTAACACAGCGGGTTACTATGGTAACCATTCATGAAGAGCTAAGTATACTCTTCCGCAATACAGCGCATGCGCTGGGACAATACAAAGTTCTTCCGCGTTCCAACGGGGCCGAGTGCCGGCTCTCGCGATGACGGAGATCCTGCGCATGCGCAGATGCGGGGACGTCGCTGTAGGGCCCACATACATGCTGCTGCACGAATCGAGTCGACTAGGATATGATGTCATCTAACATACGCGAGATATCAGCCAGGACGTGGAGAACAGGGTAATCAGTGATCTATGAGGTACATCTGTGTATATTATGGTTTCATTGGTCTGTTTGTTTCACATTCCCTATATAGTGTGCACCTTAATGAGTTTGTATTAGCTTGATGAAGGTCTATTTGACCGAAACGTCGCTACATTTTTTTTGTAATGGGGTAAATAAATATTTTTGTATCTTTCTACATTCCTGTCTGCTGCCGGTTACCATTATTTCTACCAAGTAAATATGTAATGTGGATAGTGTCCAAAGAAGACGGCAGCTGCAAGGGACGAACATCTCCCCTGCTTGCCCGGCGGAAGCCCCCCACCCCCCGAACTACGGGAAAAATACTGGGGGAACTCATCGTGAACCCCCAGACGTGGCCCGCGGGAGTAAGGAGCCGTAAAGCAGCCACAGGAGGAGGAGAACGGCTTTACCCGTGAACCACCGGGACCTTACCTTACCCGAGAGAGCCCCGGTAAGCACTGCCGAGACACCGATCCCCGCCTGAGAAGCACCGGGAGGCCCCAGAGCGCTGTGGCCCAACGACATCCAGGGCCGCGGCCTAGATTGCCGGCCGCGTAAGCTGCGATAGACCCCGGCGGAAGTCGGGGTGAGAGGGGTGACCCCAAGAGGCCGCGAGGAGACTTGGGAGACCACCGGCAGACCGAGAACCCACCGGGGGACCGCCGGAACACCTGGGCCGAGCATCGGTGGAGACCGAGATTCTGCCCCTCAGCCGCGACAGCATCCGCCTGACAAAGTGAGGAGAGGGAGACGGCGGGAGACGTCCGGACGGCCCGAGGGCCTCCCACAGGGCAAGGACTCCTCCGGAAGCCCTCAGAGGCATCGCGGCCTAGCGACGCCTGAAGCCGCGGCCTAAATTTTCGGCCGCGGCGCCCGCTGCAAGCCCCGCCCACCACAACAGGAAGGGGAGGAGCCGCAAGGCAGCGGCAAACCGCAGCTACACCGCACAGATCTACCAGCGCTGCAGAGCGGGCCCCAGGGCAAAAAAAAATGAAAAAGAAGCCCAGGAGCCTCACACAGAAACCAAGGGGCACAACCCAACGGGGGGAGGGAAACCTCCACTTCATAAAGGGAACAAGGTATTTACTATAACGCCACGAAACCCGAGCATTAAGGCAAATAACCCCCACCCAGGCGTGACTCTAAAGTGGGCCTTAATAATATAGCAACAGAACAATCTCTGAGCTAGACAGAGAATAACGCACAGTAAAACAGCTGAGCACCTTGGAGGCAGGAGAGTGGGGGAGAAAGAGACCAAAAGAAGCCCAACAGAAACAAAGCCGTTAACAAAAATACTGAACGCAAGCAAACGGAAATGAACAGATAAACAGCAGATGAGAAGCCACATCCACAACAAAGAAACAGCAACAAAGCAGCAGTAATCTTGGAAATAGGGAAAGACCCCTCTGTGAACCTAAGCCGCAAAATCACCCGACTTTGAGAAGTCAAAATATGGACAAATATCTAAACGAAAGAAGTGCGGGCACCTCAACACGAGCAACACGTCAGCTTAATACAGACAAAACAACCACAGGAGGACAACAAAAGAACAGACCCGTCAAAAACACCAAAGAAAAACAGAGCAAGACCACACAACAACCGAGATCCCCTCTAAAGAACACCCCACCACGCGCCATGGCCTCACCAGATCTTGGCCACGAAACACCGGACACCCTTCCCATACAAACCAACAAACAAGCAACAACCAACAGCATGGAGATGGCACAGGCGGCACTAGTGGCGCAAGAGGTCTCAAAATTGCTCCTCCCACTATTTGACAACAGGTTAGAGACACTGCACAAATCTATAAATTCAGCATTATCACAAATCACAGATAATACCCAAAGACTGACAGAACTAGAAACAAGAACACAGAACACAGAACAAACCACTACAACCCTAGAGGCCGCGCTACAAAGAAGCCAGTCAGAAACAGAAATGCTCCGGGAAAAGATCGACGACCTAGAGAATAGGCACCGTCGCAACAACCTACGTTTCGTGGGAATACCAGAGACAGTAACCAACAACCAGCTTGTAGCCTACATAACCAAAGACCTACCGCAAGCACTTCAACTCGACATATCTAATGATCCCCTAACAATAGAACGAGCCCACAGAATTGGCCCATCGGGGGACGGACGCAATAACAGAAATAGACCTCGCCCAGTGATAGCAAAATACATGCACTGGGCAACAAAAGAAACAATCCTGCAAGCCTACAGACGACAAGGGGAACTAACAATACAGGGGACAAAGATCCTTATGTTCCAGGACTTTTCGGTGGCAGTGTCACAAAAACGTAAGCTATTCACCCAGATCTGTCGAGCCTTGCATGAACGAAACGCCCGTTTCCAACTATTATATCCAGCAAAACTCAGGATCCAAGACGGCAATAGATCTTTGGTGTTCAACACTCCGGAAGAAGCAAGAAGGCACCTACAAATGGAAGAGTTGGGAGAACAGGGATGACAGCTTTCTACCATAACCCTTTACCAAGTACTGTGGATGTGGCGCTTGCCATGCAAAAGAAAAGGCGAAATTGATGCTAAATGTTTATATGTTTATCGCCATGTTTTTCATGTTTTTTATGTTTTTTGATTTTCTCTTGATCTGTTCGACCTCTAGGACACAGAGCAAAGGGAGGATTGGGAGGCCCCGCGGACACGGCGCGACCAACACCCAGTCACATCCGCGGCTCGCTGGGACTGAGGGATGTGGCAAGGACAGAAAGGCAAAAACAACGGTGAATAAGACCAACGCACGCACACTAACATGCCTATAGAGACAGAGACAAACGAATACCAAACACCCACTACGATACAAATATTATCTTGGAACGTAGATGGACTAAACACACCCATTAAAAGAAAAAAAGTACTTACGCATCTAAGACGACACAAGCCAGATATAGTGTTTTTACAAGAAACACACTGGAAAAAAGAGGGGAAGGGAGAACTAAAAGCACCATGGATAGAAACATGCTACGCAGCCTCACATACCTCAGCATCACGAGGGGTAGCCACCCTGATCAGGAAAAACACAGCACACACAATAATACAAAATATAGCTGACCCACAGGGAAGATACTTAATAACAAGAATAATCATGGACGAACAAACATATGCCCTGATAAACATTTACGCCCCTAACACAAACCAATCAACATTTTACACCGCACTAATAGAACAGCTACAACCATATCTAAACGACAGAATAATCATGGGAGGAGACTTTAATGGTATACAAGATGAAACATTGGACAGAACAGGACCATCTACCCAGACAATAGCAACCACACATGCACTAATAACCCTAAAAGAACAACTCCGCGTATGCGACCCATGGCGACTCCTGAACCCTACTAGCAAAGAGTATACATGCTGCTCTAACGCCTATCACTCATTCTCACGCATCGACTTCTTCCTAATCTCAGACAATATTTTCCAACACCACCACCAATCGGTAATACACCCAATAACCTTAACCGACCACGTGCCAATAGCAATAAAACTACAACTGATTACCCCACGAAAACTGACAAAAATGTGGCGCTTCCCCTTATATTTGTGGGAATCGGAGGACTTCAGGACATACCTGAAGATCAACTGGAACAACTACGTAGACGACAACAGCGCACACATAGACAACATAAACCTGTTTTGGCAAGCATCAAAGGCAGTGATGAGAGGTCACATAATAAGCTATCAGTCCCACAGGAGGAAAAAATTTCAAACGGAGTTTGAAGCACTGCATCGCTCCCTCCTAACAGCACAAAAAGAGCACATGAACCTCCATAACGATAGCTCATATCAAACCTTCATTACAGCAAAACACTTGCTAAACACGTTCGTGCATGCCCACGCACACTGGCAGACCCAGTTGACGAAAAACAAATTTTATAGATGGGGAAACAGGGCAGGCCGCTTGTTAGCCAACCTGGCCAAACAAAAACAACCACATAAACCAATACTGACCCTAAGGCAAATTAATGGAGATAATCTAGCAACAAAACAGGAGGAGGTGGCTCAAATACTACAAGAATACTTTGAGGACTTATATAGGGCAGAGCCAACGAACATACAGGACATAAACAACTTCTTAGACTCCGTAAACCTACCAAAACTGACTGAAGAACAAAAATCACTACTAGACGCTGATATACAGGAAGAGGAGATACGGAGGGTAATAGCGACGGCGGCAGGGGGGAAAACGCCGGGCCCTGATGGATTCTCGGCAGAATATTACAAAATATTAACCACCGACATTGTACCAATAATGACCCAACTATACAACACAATATACACAAATGACATACAATCAGAAGACTTTGGAACCTCTAGAACCATTCTACTCCCAAAACCAAACAAAGATATAACAGACCCAAAATCTTATAGACCAATAGCGTTGCTGAATTGCGACTACAAATTTCTGTCCAAGATCCTAGCCGACAGACTTCAGCAAATTCTACCGTCCATATTAGACCCAGCACAGAAAGGCTTCACACAAGGGCGAAGTGCTTTAAAAAAACATCAGAGCCGCCATAGCGGCAACGGTCATAGCGCAAAACCCCGAAAGCCAGACGATGATGCTGCTAAGCCTAGACGCGGAAAAAGCGTTTGATAAAATGGCCTGGCCATTCTTAAATATACTACTAGAAAGAAGAGGCTTTGGGCAGACCTTTGTAAACTACATAGACACAACACATACAAGTGCCACCACAACCCTTACAGTTAACGGACTTAACACCCCCAAAATAGATCTATTCAGGGGGGCCAGACAGGGGTGCCCACTTTCACCGTTACTGTTCAATCTATCCATAGATCCGCTACTTAGATATTTAACACACACAACACTATACACAGGGGCAATCTGCGGAGGCACAAAGATAAAGATAGAGGCATTTGCGGATGACATCCTTCTGGTGGTAAATAACCCCAGGGAGACACTAACACCTCTAATAGGGAACATTGAGAGAATTGGTAAATTATCAGGATACACCATAAACCTGGACAAAACAGAAGCTTTACTTCTCAGAGGTCCGGCCAAACCCACGTGGGCAGCACAATACCCATTTCGATGGGAAAAACATGCCATACAATATCTGGGAATACAAATAACAAGGAACCCCTCCAAACTATACAATGCGAACATAGAACCCCACATCAAAAAACTAGAGACGACTTTGAATACATGGATAAATTTCACAATCTCTTTCCTGGGGAGGATTAGCCTAATAAAAATGATAGAATTCCCACGCTTACTATATATCTTACACACGCTGCCCATACTCTTAAGACTAAAAGATATAAAGAAAATAAACTATCTATACAGGAAATTTATATGGGGGGGGGGAAAAGACCCCGTATTGCGCTTAAAACACTGAACAAACATAGAGAAAACGGAGGAACCAACCTACCTAACGTCCGAGACTACAACCTAGCAGCACAGGCACGAATCATCCATGACTGGATCCACTCTAAGACATACTTTACAAACAAATCCCTTGAACAGGAAATGGCTGGCCCAGTTAAACTCCAGAACATTTTACACCGCCCATATGCGGAACTCCCAGAAAAAATCAAAAGGAACCCTCTGATACTAATAGCTTGGAAGACGTGGAACAAACTACGCAAAGACAGCCAGACCTCACCACAAATATCACCACACATATCATTAATAGGCAACCCTGACTTCCAAAACGGCAACCCCCATAATATTTTTACGGAATGGGAGACCCAGGGAATACACTCAATAGATAAACTACTGCACACAAGAGAAAGACGAATCTTAACATATGACGAAATGAAACAAAAATACCCAGAACTCCGAGTCTCATTATTCTCATATCTACAAGCTAGGCACTACATTACAGAACTTACACCAAAATACAGAGAAAACGACTGGACACAGAGGGGACACATGGACCACCAGAAGAACAGGGCCAGGGGGCATGATCTCCAAGCTGTATAGAACAATAAGAAACAGGAGGGAGGAAGATGATATTGACCCGGGGGTGAGTAAATGGGCTCTGGACAATCCGGGATTCACACCCTCATTGATAATGAAATCCCTGACCTCAGCACACAGATTCCTGCCATCGGCAAGGTTTCTGGAGATGAGATTGCAGATTGTCCACAGATCATACTTAACCCCAAGTAGAGGATTCCACATAGGAATCTATGCTACCTCAAAATGCTTTAAATGCCAGAAACCTCATGCAAACCTATACCACAGCTTGTGGACATGCCCCATAATACAAGCTTTTTGGACACGTATAGGAGAATACACAAAAACACACCTAACGAACTTTTGCCCACAAGAGCCAATGTGGGCAATATTTGGATACTTAGACCCGGAAACATACCACTGCACAAGAGGTGTAAGAAAACTATTACATTTCATAGCAGCAGCAGGACTGAAAGCCATACTGCAGACATGGATTCAGCCAACAGGGCCCCCGTTTAGATTGTTCCTGGACAAACTAGCATTCCTGTTCCAGATGGATTGGGCAGAAACATCATTATTCAGGGGGAAAAAAGTACAAGCCTTCTTTGAAACTTGGGAGAGCTTTATCCAACAATTACCACAAAGGGTAAAAGATAAACTGAGGGACTGCTTTTCTTATACCTGTTGGTTCCAAGAACGGTTGGCAGCAGGGGAGACGCCTATTTAGGGTGACACATGAGTCGTGCCGTGGACGCGAGGGGCCTCCATGAACCTGAAGATACTTAACATATAGGTCAGTAGACCAAAAACATAGGTGGTCATAATGGATCAAGAGTCTAAGTTAATATATGTTAACCATGTGTTTTAAAGTTTAGTTTCTTATGTTTTATAGTAGTTAAAATAAAAAGAAAAAATGCAGGTTAGGACTAACACACATACGTAAATGAAGAAAGAACCTAACAAATTTATGATATTGTCAAGTGTGTAACCTGATCTGTGTAATAAAGACATTTAAAAAAAAAAAAAAAATGTAATGTGACAGCAGAAAACGTTTCTACCTTAGGCCGCCTGCGCATGGGTGAATTTGCATTGCGGAATCCAGAGTGGGCGTTCGCCTCCGGATTCCGCAGCAAATACTGCCCATTACAGGCTATTTTACCTCCACATGAGCGAAAATCAATTGTCATTTTCCGCTTGCGGAGGAAAAAGCGCAGCATGTTCTATTTTTTCTCGGATTCTGCATGGATGGCTTCTGTTGAAGTCAATGGAAGCCGTACTAACCGCGGGCCTTCTGCAATGACATTGCGGAAAGGTCGTGGACTCCGCAACATTGCTAGGTTGGAAAAAGCAGGACTTAAAAAAAATCTATATTGCGCATGTCCGAAGGCGAGCTGTGTAGACCTTCCGCAGTACAGAAAAAGAAGAAAAGAGAAAGCAGGTATGTGCAGACGCCACTACTGCCAGGGCCGGCATATGATGAAGTTCATCTATACTGTAACAGACCATTTTTTCTCTGACATGAAAATGACTGCATATTATTCACTAAACAATACATGAGTTTGCTAATTTACTAAACATGATACTTGTACTCACCTTGATTCTTTTGACTGAACATTGGGTGCCTGTGATATCCTGGATTTCCATATGATGCTAGGGTATGAGGTCTTTCCAGACTATCTATCCCTAGAAATTCCGAAATACTGGTGCCACAGTCAGTGTCCTTACTTACTTGTGCCTGCCCTCCTACTGCTAAATTACTGAGAAATTGACTATGTCCAAAGTTAGCCGCTGCATTTGCTGCAGAACTGAGTTGTTCCCCTCCTTGTGGATAATAGGATTCATCGTTTTCTTCTGGTAAACTTTTGATCATCTTTACCCTAAATTTGAAATATAAGACAGTGCTTTATTTAGTTGGTGTGAGGGAAATTATATCTTGTATGATTTAATTTTGTATTTCAGTCTAAATCTGCTCATGTCAGCAAGAGTCCCATACACAATGAGACTGTATTACTTTTTTTTTAAAGGAATTTTATTTAGCCAGAAATTAACAAGCGTATGAACATAAGTAACTGGAACCGCAGGTGTCAGGTTCAGTAAACTGTACATTGCATGAAAAGCAGGTAAAGATAATCTCTACCTGTGTATACCCATCTATTTCTTCTTGACACTTGATGTCTGGCTAGTGCTTTTTTGTTTCGTTTCCCCCTCCCCCAATTACTGTATTACTTATCTAGAGAAGTTTCTACCTAAACAAGAAAAAACAGATTCTCATCAAGCACACAAACTACTAGCAGAGGCAAGCCAACAGAACATGATCATTCTTTACACTTCAAAGGTAAACCAGTTAGAAGCAAATGAATGATGTAGCTGTTTTTAACTTTGCTATGTGGAAAGACCCTACTGAGAGTGTATGCTAATTTCCCTCCCTCTTGATTACCTCATGAACACTCCCCATGAGAATGACCTATCAGCACAAGACATGTTATAAAGTATCTGAATGTCACACATTCTTTTGTCTGAGTTACAATATAAACTTTATTAAATCAGATGCACACTATACTGCGTGTTATTCATTGGCTTCTTTGAGCTCGTACCAGCCACACTTAATATGGCACCCACATAATATCTAAGAGCGCATTTGCACTAACCTTGGCATTTTTATAAATATATATACACATTACTATGAAAACGTTTTATGAAGATGTGAAGTAAAACAATTCTCTTTGAAACAGAATGTAAACCCAGTCAAAGGATTAGTTCGGTTTTAAACTGGCTTTGGGGGGCCACAGATTTTGATGTGGATTTGCTGCAGATTTCACCTTCTCATTAGAGGGATGAAATCGATGGCAAAAATCCGCATTATAAATTGACTTGCTGACGATTTAAAATCCATAGCAAAGATGAATTTACACTGCACATTTCTCAGCTTGTGGATGGAATTTATTCAAATCCCATCCACATTGCTGTAAAATGTTGCAGTTTTTCTGCATGTTTATATATACACACAGAGTGTATATATTTGATAGGAGAGCAAAAGAGTATATTTTACTCAGGTGTGGTATGTGTACTGTACATACTGTACCAATCTCTCCCTCTGACTGGCAATGAGAAGGAAACTGTATACATTTTATAAAAGACTTGCTGTTACACCAATCATACGTTCGAAAATTACACTGGTTGGTCTTAACAAGGGTCTGGGGAAATCTCTATGATCTCAGCTGTCTTAAGACTGAGGGGCCACGGAGCTTTGATACAGTTGGTCTGGGCACAAAGGGGAAGCAGATTAACTTCAGTGAGCTATCTGTGACCACACTGATTGGTCTCCAGTCAAACTTTCTGTGATGTCAGCTGTTCCTGAACAGTTTTGATGTGATGGTGGGGTACCAAGAGGGAAACTCTACAGGACAGACTGAGACATCTGTGCAGCGTTAGCTGTGGACTGCCTGGACATTTGTTATTTATAGGCAATCTGGTTAATGAAATGATATTAAGCAAGAAAATAAAATATTTTAAAGAGGTACTACCACAATCAGAAGTAACATATTTTTTCAGTCTAACATACTATGCCTATCTGGTTTAGCCTATTAGCACTCCTCCTTCAATGTTGATCCAGAGGAAGGTAAACAAAAAGCAGTAAAAAAATATCTTTAAGAGGAGACTGGTGAAAGTTTGTCCTCAGTAGGGAGGCATTCTGGATTTTGAAATTGGGAGTTTGCTTACCAGTAGGTTTAATCTTACAAATGATTTACTGTACATCTATTAAGGAAAGAGAAATCAGGCTCGTGGAAATGTGCACATATGGTTTAAATGTATAGTGACTGATTTGTAATTGATTTTAAGAGAGAGTACCATGTCAGTTTGTTCACTGTGCTCAAGAAAGAAGTGTCTTTCGAAACGCATCTGAGCGTAGACCTGGTATTACATGGTATCTACTATTTGTAATTTTATGGATGTTTTCAAATAAAATAAGTGTTTTTAAGTAGCTGGCTTTTTTCCTTTGTTGCTGCAATTCAAATCATTTGACTCACGGTCAGCCTGAACATCTGGAAACTATCAAACTAAACCGGAGTAAGTACTATTAACCCATTAGTGACCAAGCCTGTTTGCGCCTTAATGACCAGGCCAAATTTTGGAAATTTGACATGTGTCATTTTAACATAGAATAGCTCCGTGAAGGTTTTGCATATCCAAGTGATTCTGACATTGTTTTTTTGCCACATGTTGTACTTCATTTAGGTGGTGAAAATAGACCGATAGAATTTGTGTATATATATTAAAAGAGCAAATATTGGGAAAATCTTGAAAAAATTATCGTTTTTTCATGTTTTCAATTGTAATATATCAAATATGTGCAAACATACTGTACAAACGTTTGCTAAGATATACATTTCCATCTGTTTACTTTATTCTGAATGCACATTTAAAAAAGTTTTATTTTTTTTAACCATTTAGGAGACTACAAATTTAACATTACTTTTCAGCATTTTGAGGAACACTTTATTTTCCTACACCAAGCCAAGATTAAAAAGGCTCATAGGTGTCAGAATGATGGATACCCCTACAAATGACCCTATTTTAAAAACTACACCCCTTAATGTATTCACGGAGGGGTGTCATGAGTATTTTGACCCTACAGTTTTTTTTCAGGAATGAATTCAATTTAGAGGAGAAAAAGTAAAGTTTCATATTTTTGCAAATATGTCATTTTAAAGACATATTTTTTCCTATAGTGCACATGAAAATGAAGATTTACACCCCAAAATCGATACCCTTGTTTGTCCTGTGCTCAGAAATATACCCCTTGTGGCCCTAATCTTATGTCTGAATGCACAACGGGGCCCAAACCGAAAGGAGTAGTCAGTGTCTTTCAGAACAGAAATTTTGCTTAAAGGCGTTTTAGGCCCCATAGTACACTTGTAGAGTTCTTGAGCGCCCAAAACCATAAAGAACCCCCACAAATGACCCCATTTTGAAAACTAGACCCCTAACGAATATAAGAGACAGACAAGAAAAAAACAAGAAAAAAAAAATCTCGGGACCCGGCATCCCACATACAAAAATGCTCGAGTCTCCCATTGTAGTCAATGGGGTTCATTATTCGACTAGAGCTCTCGAATTTTACGAAAAGCTCGACTCGAATAACGCGGACCTGAGCATTTGGGTGCTTGCTCATCTCTAGAAAGGAGTAATGGGTGGCTTTCAGAACATAGATTTTGCTTGGAGACCTTTTAGGCCCAATAGCACACTTGTAGAGTTCTTGAGCGCCTAAAACCATAAAAAACCCACACAAATGACCCCATTTTGAAAACTAAACCCCTTAACAAATTCATCTAGGGGTGTGCTGCCCATTTTGATGTCACAGTTTTTAAATGAATTCCAGAAAAGCAAAAGGAAAAAATTGTGATTTTCATTTTTTTGGGCAATTCTGTCATTTTAAAAACAGCTTTTTTTGTACAGCACACATATGAATGAAGACTTGCGCCCCAAAATGGATACCGCTGTTTGTCCTGTTTTCAGAAATATACCCATTGTGGCCCTAATCTTATGTCTGGATGCACAACGGTGCCCAAAATGAAAGGAGTAATCGGTAGCTTTCAGAACATAGATTTTGCTTGAAGACCTTTGAGGCCCCATAGCACACTTGTAGAGTTCTTGAGCAGCCAAAACCATAGAGAACCCTCACAAATGACCCCATTTTGCCTTAACGAATTCATCTAGGGGTGTGCTGCCCATTTTGGTGCCAAAGTTTTTGAATTCAAAAGGAAAAAAATTGTGATTTTCTTTTTTTTGGCAATTCTGTCATTTTAAAAACAGCTTTTTTTGTACAGCACACATATGAATGAAGACTTCACCCCAAAATGGATACCCCTGTTTGTCCCGTGTTTAGAAAAATACCCATTGTGGCCATAAGCTACTTACAGGACAAATTGCAGGGCCTATAATGGAAGGAGCACCCGTTGGATTTCAGTGTACAACTGAATAAATTCCAGACCCCATTGCCCACTTATAGAGCCATTGAGCGGCCAAAACGATAAAGAACCCCCTAAAATGACCCCTTTTTTAAAACTAGACCCCTTAACAAATTCTTCTAGTGGTGTACTGCTTATTTTGACCCCACAGTATTTGAATGAATATAAGCAAAGCAGAAGGAAAAAATTATGACTTAGAGAGAGCATTCTTATTTTTTGAGGATCAAGCCATGCTGGTACCAAACTGGACTCTACCCCCAGCTTACAACCGGAACACTGAGGAATATACTGCTCCGAAGCCTGGGTCACTGAGGAGATTGTCTGGAAGATCCTCCCAGACTCAGCCTTAGGGCTCTTTCACACAAGCCTATATTGGCCTGCCGTTTTCACGGTCGGCCGATATACACTACGATCTGATGCATTGGATTCCAATGCATTAGATCACATAGCCATATTCCTGCAACATAAAAGCGCCCGTCCGACCGATATAGCGCCGGGCACTTTTACATAGGGCCCAAAAGATAGTCCAGAAACTATCTTTCGGTCCGGAATACGTCGGCCGCTGCATTGACTCCTATGGGAGCCAATGACAGTGGCCAGAGCAGAGAGGTGGTAGGGAGTTTAGCAGCATGACTGCTAAACTACCTTCCCCTTCCCTCCTCCCCTCCGGCTGATTGCAATGGGAGGGGGCGGCATGGGGGTAAAGCTAAGTGCCGCCCCATCCCGCCTCTTCCCATTGCTGGCAATTCGAGCTTAGCGCCACGCCCGTCTCGCCTCCTCCCATTGCAAACAGCCAGAGGAGAGGAGGGGAGCCGGCGAGGGGGAGGGAAGCAGCAAAGATTTGTGCACCCGTTCACGAGTTTTTACTCCTCAGATTGTAGCTTATATAGGCCGGCCGTGAAAACGGCAGCCACTATACGCTCGTGTGAAAGAGCCCTTAGAGCTCTTCCACACTTGCATTTTTTTCCCCGTTTTTTTCACGTGATATTGCTGCATTTTTTTTTTGCAAATTCTTTTTTTTAATTGAAATCAATATCGCTGCATTTTTTTAACACGAATGTCAATAGGACTTTTAAATGTTAAAAACGCAAAGCACAAACTTGGGATTTCGTGTTAAAAAAAAACACAAGTGTGGAAGATCCCTGAAACTGGACACCTGGAGGTCCCTTTATCTTCTGGAATGCAGTTAACCTATCTTGAAAAATTAGGGAAAGATTACACTACCGCTTTTTATTCTGCCTCTACACTTTGGCGCTGTCCCCTACCTCTACTTCAACACTTGACTCTCTCATTAGTGGGTTTTGGGGCTACCTGTTTCTCCAGTATTTGATAGGCCTTACAACTCACAGGGCAATCGAGTTCTGTCTGTCTGTCTGTCTCAACAGCGTCTCGCCATTTTGCGTTACCCACAAAGGGTGCTTTGAAACGTGCCCCACCCTCTGCTAGACGAGGTTGCGTTCCTTGTTTAAGTTTTCTGCAAAGTTAAGACACCTTCGCCTTTTGCCTGGGATGGATTGTACCAAGATCTGTGTTGGCCATTAGGTAGTTTACATTCACTGAAAGTTTTCTGCTAATTTGTCCTGTTTCCCTACCCCAGTAACCCTTTCCTACCCTCCTCGTGTAGTCTGTAGTGTCTCCTTGCCTATCCGCCCCTCAAACTTTTCCTCCCCCAACCTTTGATTTAATTTTTTTTTCTCTCTCTCTTTCTTCTCTTTTGTCTCATCTGGGTAGGTCATTTTCTCTTGATCTTCGACTAGCAAGAAAGAACTCTGTACCAGTCTTGATATTCCTTCCATTCACAATATGTCTTACAGCAACTCTAATATTAACATTGTCTCCATTAACACACGGGGTATAAACATCCTAGAGAAAAGGTTCCCCCTCCTCCCCCTTTTACAGCAGAATAGGGCTCATGTCACATTTGTTCGGGAAACCCATCTCAGAGCGGATTGCCTACCTCAGGTTAAATGATGCTCGCTTTCTGGATGTCTATCACAGTGTTTGTCCAGTCTCCAAAACTAAAGGAGTCTCCATTCTCATCACAAATTCCATCCCCTGGGAGCACCTGGGCACACAGGAGGATGGTGCAGGTAGATATCTCTTCATCAATGGTAAGCCTGCAGATACCTATGTCACACTAGCTTCATTCTATCTCCCCAACTCCACCCAGGTCTCCTTCCTGGAAGGGGCCTTGGAGGACCTGGTGGAGTTTAGGAAGGCTATCCTTATATTAGGCGGTGACCTAAAAATCCCACTCAACCCTCCCATAGATACATCTAGAGGGGTCAGTAGTTTGCCCGCGTCCTCACACCGTAGATTTCAGAAGACATTATATGAACATTAGAGATGAGCGAGCACCAAAATGCTCGGGTGCTCGTTACTCGGGACGAATTTATCGCGATGCTCGAGGGTTCGTTTCGAGTAACGAACCCCATTGAAGTCAATAGGAGACCCGAGCATTTTTGTATATCGCCGATGCTCGCTAAGGTTTTCATTTGTGAAAATCTGGGCAATTCAAGAAAGTGATGGGAACGACACAGCAACGGATAGGGCAGCAGAGGGGCTACATGTTGGGCTGCATCTCAAGTTCCCAGGTCCCACTATTAAGCCACAATAGCGGCAAGAGTGGGCCCTCCCCCTCCTCCCAACAACTTTTACTTCTGAAAAGCCCTCATTAGCAATGCATACCTTAGCTCTAGCTCCAACAAAGCGCAATCACTGCCCGCATGACACTCCGCTGCCACTTCTCCTGGGTTACATGCTGCCCAACCCCCCCCCCCCCCCCCCGCGCACAACGCAGTGTCCACAGCGCACACCAAAGTGTCCCTGCGCAGCCTTCAGCTGCACTCATGCCACACCACCCTCATGTCTATTTATAAGTGCGTCTGCCATGAGGAGGAACCGCAGGCACACACTGCAGAGGGTTGGCACGGCTAGGCAGCTACCCTCTTTAAAAGGGGCGGGGCGATAGCCCACAATGCTGTACAGAAGCAATGAGAAATATAATCCTGTGCCACCGCCATCAGGAGCTGCACACGTGGGCATAGCAATGGGGAACCTATGTGCCACACACTATTCATTTTGTCAAGGTGTCTGCATGCCCCAGTCAGACCGCGGTTTTTTATAAATAGTCACAGGCAGGTACAACTCCGCAATGGGAATTCCGTGTGCACCCACAGCATGGGTGGCTCCCTGGAACCCACCGGCTGTACATATATGTATCCCATTGCAGTGCCCTGGACAGCAGAGCTAACGTCAGATTACATGCAGGTGGGCTTCGGCCCACACTGCATGCCCCAACCTGACCGGGGTTTTTAATTCATAGACACAGGCAGGTACAACTCCCTGTGGACCCACAGCATGGGTGGGTGCCAGGAAGCCACCGGCGCTACATAAATATATCCCACTGCATTGCCCATCACAGCTGAGGTAATGTCATGTTTAATGCAGGTGGGCTTCGGCCCACACTGCATGCCCCAGTCAGACTGGGGTTCTTTAGAAGTAGACACATGCAGTTACAACTCCCTGTGGACCCACAGCATGGGTGGGTGCCAGGAAGCCACCGGCGCTACATAAATATATCCCATTGCATTGCCCATCACAGCTGAGGTAATGTCATGTTTAATGCAGGTGGGCTTCGGCCCACACTGCATGCCCCAGTCAGACTGGGGTTCTTTAGAAGTAGACACATGCAGTTACAACTCCCTGTGGACCCACAGCATGGGTGGCTCCCTGGAACCCACCGGCGGTACATAAATATATCCCATTGCAGTGCCCAGCACAGCTGATGTAACGTCAGCTTTAATGCAGGTGGGCAAAAAATTAATTGGATTACACTGTAGGCGAGGGCCCCAAAAAATTGGTGTACCAACAGTACTAATGTACGTCAGAAAAATTGCCCATGCCCAACCAAGAGGGCAGGTGAAATCCATTAATCACTTTGGTTAATGTGGCTTAATTTTTAACTAGGCCTGGAGGCAGCCCAGTTAAAATAAAAATTGGTTCAGGTGAAAGTTTCAACGCTTTAATGAGCATTGAAACGTATAAAAATTGTTTACAAAAATTATATGACTGAGCCTTGTGGGCCTAAGAAAAATTGCCCGTTTGGCGTGATTATGTCAGGTTTCAGGAGGAGGAGCAGGAGGAGGAGGATGAATATTATACACAGATTGATGAAGCTAAAAGGTCCACGTTTTTGATGGTGATAGAGAACAATGCTTCCATCCGCGGGTGCAGCCTACGTATTGTTTAGGTATCGCTGCTGTCCGCTGGTGGAGAAGAGAAGTCTGGGGAAATCCAGGCTTTGTTCATCTTGATGAGTGTAAGCCTGTCGGCACTGTCGGTTGACAGGCGGGTACGCTTATCCGTGATGATTCCCCCAGCCGCACTAAACACCCTCTCTGACAAGACGCTAGCCGCAGGACAAGCAAGCACCTCCAGGGCATACAGCGCGAGTTCGGGCCACGTGTCCAGCTTCGACACCCAGTAGTTGTAGGGGGCAGAGGCGTCACGGAGGACGGTCGTGCGATTGGCTACGTACTCCCTCACCATCCTTTTACAGTGCTCCCGCCGACTCAGCCTTGACTGGGGAGCGGTGACACAGTCTTGCTGGGGAGCCAGAAAGCTGTCAAAGGCCTTAGAGAGTGTTCCCCTGCCTGTGCTGTACATGCTGCCTGATCTCTGCGCCTCCCCTGCTACCTGGCCCTTGGAACTGCGCCTTCAGCCACTAGCGCTGTCGGATGGGAATTTTACCATCAGCTTGTCCGCCAGGGTCCTGTGGTATAGCATCACTCTCGAACCCCTTTCCTCTTCGGGTATGAGAGTGGAAAGGTTCTCCTTATACCGTGGGTCGAGCAGTGTGTACACCCAGTAATCCGTAGTGGCCAGAATGCGTGTAACGTGAGGGTCACGAGAAAGGCATCCTAACACGAAGTCAGCCATGTGTGCCAGGGTACCTGTACGCAACACATGGCTGTCCACACTAGGAAGATCACTTTCAGGATGCTCCTCCTCCTCCTCCTCAGGCCATACACGCTGAAAGGATGACAGGCAAGCAGCATGGGTACCCTCAGCAGTGGGCCAAGCTGTCTCTTCCCCCTCCTCCTCCTCATGCTCCTCCTCAACGCGCTGAGATATAGACAGGAGGGTGCTCTGACTATCCAGCGACATACTGTCTTCCCCCGGCTCTGTTTCCGAGCGCAAAGCGTCTGCCTTTATGCTTTGCAGGGAACTTCTCAAGAAGCATAGCAGAGGAATGGTGACGCTAATGATTGCAGCATCGCCGCTCACCATCTGGGTAGACTCCTCAAAGTTTCCAAGGACCTGGCAGATGTCTGCCAACCAGGCCCACTCTTCTGTAAAGAATTGAGGAGGCTGACTCCAACTGCGCCGCCCATGTTGGAGTTGGTATTCCACTATAGCTCTACGCTGCTCATAGAGCCTGGCCAACATGTGGAGCGTAGAGTTCCACCGTGTGGGCACGTCGCACAGCAGTCGGTGCACTGGCAGATTAAACCGATGTTGCAGGGTGCGCAGGGTGGCAGCGTCCGTGTGGGACTTGCGGAAATGTGCGTAGAGCCGGCGCACCTTTCCGAGCAGGTCTGACAAGCATGGGTAGCTTTTCAGAAAGCGCTGAACCACCAAATTAAAGACGTGGGCCAGGCATGGCACGTGCGTGAGGCTGCCGAGCTGCAGAGCCGCCACCAGGTTACGGCCGTTGTCACACACGACCATGCCCGGTTGGAGGCTCAGTGGCGCAAGCCAGCGGTCAGTCTGCTCTGTCAGACCCTGCAGCAGTTTGTGGGCCGTGTGCCTCTTCTCTTCTAAGCTGAGTAGTTTCAGCACGGCCTGCTGACGCTTGCCCACCGCTGTCCTGCCACGCCGCGTGACACCGACTGCTGGCGACGTGCTGCTGCTGACACATCTTGATTGCGAGACAGAGGTTGCGTAGGAGGAGGAGGAGGAGGGTGGTTTAGTGGAGGAAGCATTCACCGCCACAGATACCACCACCGAGCTGGGGCCCGCAATTCTGGGGGTGGGTAGGACGTGAGCGGTCCCAGGCTCTGACTCTGTCCCAGCCTCCACTAAATTCACCCAATGTGCCGTCAGGGAGATATAGTGGCCCTGCCCGCCTGTGCTTGTCCACGTGTCCGTTGTTAAGTGGACCTTGGCAGTAACCGCGTTGGTGAGGGCGCGTACAATGTTGCGGGAGACGTGGTCGTGCAGGGCTGGGACGGCACATCGGGAAAAGTAGTGGCGACTGGGAACTGAGTAGCGCGGGGCCGCCACCGCCATCATACCTTTGAAAGCCTCCATTTCCACAACCCTATACGGCAGCATCTCCAGGCTGATAAATTTGGCTATGTGCACGTTTAACGCTTGAGCGTGCGGGTGCGTGGCGGCGTACTTGCGCTTGCGCTCCAACACTTGCGCTAGCGACGGCTGGACGGTGCGCTGAGAGACATTGGTGGATGGGGCCGAGCACAGCGGAGGTAAGGGTGTGGGTGCAGGCCAGGAGACGGTAGTGCCTGTGTCCTGAGAGGGGGGTTGGATCTCAGTGGCAGGTTGGGGCACAGGGGGAGAGGCAGCGGTACAAACCGGAGGCGGTGAACGGCCTTCGTCCCACCTTGTGGGGTGCTTGGCCATCATATGTCTGCGCATGCTGGTGGTGGTGAGGCTGGTGGTGGTGGCTCCCCGGCTGATCTTGGCGCGACAAAGGTTGCACACCACTGTTCGTCAGTCGTCTGCACTCTCAGTGAAAAACTGCCAGACCTTTGAGCACCTCGGCCTCTGCAGGGTGGCATGGCGCGAGGGGGCGCTTTGGGAAACAGTTGGTGGATTATTCGGTCTGGCCCTGCCTCTACAGTTCGTGGGAGTCTGCCTGCTCCTCAGAATGTGTCATTGTAATGGAGTGAGGAGGCTGGTAGGAAGGAGGAGCAGCAGCCAGAGGATTCAGAGTTGCAGCAGTGGACGGCGCAGAACTCTGGGTGGTCGATAGATTGCTGGATGCACTTTCTGCCATCCACGACAGGACCTGCTCACACTGCTCATTTTCTAATAAAGGTCTACTGCGTGGACCCATTAATTGTGAGATGAATGTGGGGACGCCAGAAACGTGCCTCTCTCCTAATCCCGCAGCAGTCGGCTGCGATACACCTGGATCAGGAGCTCGGCCTGTGCCCACACCCTGACTTGGGCCTCCGCGTCCTCGCCCGCGTCTACGTCCTCTAGGCCTACCCCTACCCCTCAGCATGGTGTATTACCAGTAGTGCAGAAACAGAACGCTGTAATTAAATGTGCCGCTTATTGGCCTGTGGTTGGAGGCTGAGTTCGCTTACGGAACGCACAGCAGAGGCAGGAAAGAATTTTGCGCAAGCCTGCTGTAACACTTAGCTGGCTGCGTATGAATTAGGACAACTACCCCCAGCAGAGACCCAGTACACAGAGGACGGTCACAGGCAGCCCAAATAGATTTTTTTTCCCAAATGTTTTTGGAAAGGCCCACTGCCTATATACACTAAATATGTCTTCTGTCACTGCCTCACCACTACTGGCCCTGGACAATGTAAAATTACTGCAGACTGTTTCACTGTGGACAGGAATACAGCGGTGATGTAAGAGGCAACACAGAGGCAGGAAAGAATTTTGCGCAAGCCTGCTGTAACACTTAGCTGGCTGCGTATGAATTAGGACAACTACCCCCAGCAGAGACCCAGTACACTTGTGGACAGGAATACAGTGGTGATGTAAGAGGCAACACAGAGGCAGGAAAGAATTTTGCGCAAGCCTACTGTAACACTTAGCTGGCTGCGTATGAATTAGGACAACTACCCCCAGCAGAGACCCAGTACACTTGTGGACAGGAATACAGCGGTGATGTAAGAGGCAACACAGAGGCAGGAAAGAATTTTGCGTAAGCCTGCTGTAACACTTAGCTGGCTGCGTATGAATTAGGACAACTACCCCCAGCAGAGACGCAGTACACTGAGGACGGTCACAGGCAGCCCAATAGATTTTTTTTCCCAAATGTTTTTGGAAAGGCCCACTGCCTATATACACTAAATATGTCTTCTGTCCCTGCCTCACCACTACTGGCCCTGGACAATGTTAAATTACTGCAGGACGCAATGCTCTGCACGGCCGATATACAAAAAAAAAAGAAAAAGTGCAACACTGCAAAAAGCAGCCTCCACACTACTGCACATGGTTAGATGTGGCCCTAAGAAGGACCGTTGGGGTTTTTGAAGCCTAAAATAACTCCTAACGCTCTCCCTATAGCAGCTCCGGCACCAGCAGCACTGTCCCTGATCTCTGTCAGAATGCATTTGTGGCGAGCCGCGGGAGGGGCCGATTTATATACTCGGGTGACACCTGATCTCGCCAGCCACTCACTGCAGGGGGGTGGTATAGGGCTTGAACGTCGCAGGGGGAAGTTGTAATGCCTTCCCTGTCTTTCTATTGGCCAGAAAAGCGTGCTAACGTCTCAGAGATGAAAGTGAAAGTAACTCGAACATCGCGTGGTACTCGTCTCGAGTAACGAGCATCTCGAACACGCTAATACTCGAACAAGTATCAAGCTCGGACGAGTACGTTCGCTCATCTCTAATGAACATCAATTGGTAGACGCCAGGAGAATCATTCATCCCTCATCTAAAGATTACACTTTCTCTTCTCGCCCTCACAACTCTTACTATAAAATAGATTATTTCTTGGTCCAACAGGAAATAATATACCTCTCATCACATCACATCAGCACACATCAACAACATATCACAAGTGTGTTATTAGAGGTCCCCTCATCAGTATTGGTTCCAGAATTAAAAAAGAATGTAGCTCCCAACTTAGGAACCTTTGGGTCTTTTTTAGTTTTTCTTCATTTTTCTTCATTTTTCCATGGTGTGTTTTACGTAATTAGTTCAATTAACAATATTTACCCCAAAATTATTTCTGTAATTATCCTGCGTGTAATGATATGAAATATTTGCACGTTGTGTAATGTATGATGTTGCCATAGTGCCAAGAAGTAAAGCCTTTTTCTTCTTTTATTTATTCTTGAACATTTTTCTTTTTTTTACATGTTTCACTGTATTTTCTTTTAAATTTCATAATGGGAGAACAGGTTAGAAGGGAACACATAACCTATGTGTTCCCTGTTGTCCACATATACAGATCACAGATAAACAGTGATCTAATGGTAACAATCCATTGGATCACTGTTACCTGTGATCTGTTTGCACAGACATGCAGAAAGGAAACAACATCATGTCTTCTCTGTATGCCTCCAAGCCCCCATCTGCAGAGGTAATCCCTGTGACCTCATTAGCAACGCTTCCGCATTCTGGTACGCAGTGCTCAATATGAGCACTGTGTTTGGGATTCTTTGCGAAAGGGAAATGATTATTTCAATTACCTTTCACACTATAGGATCAGGCTGTCAGTGTGACAGCCTAATCCTGCCCATAGCACTGTGTGCCATAAAACTCAACAGATAAATTAAAGGGGTGCAGAAACAAGGACCAGCCTGCTAGTCCATTAATGTACGTGGGCTGGTTGGGAAAGAGTTAAAGGGGTTGTCCCGCGAAAGCAAGTGGGGGTATACACTTCTGTATGGCCATATTAATGCACTTTGTAATGTACATTGTGCATTAATTGTGAGCCATACAGAAGTTATTCACTTACCTGTTCCGTTGCTGGCGTCCTCGTCTCCATGGTGCCGTCTAATCTTCAGCGTCTAACCGCCCGATTAGACGCGCTTGCGCAGTCCGGTCTTCTTCTTTTCTGAATGGGGCTGCTCGTGCCAGAGAGCGGCTCCTCGTAGCTCCGCCCCGTCACGTGCCGATTCCAGCCAATCAGGAGGCTGGAATCGGCAATGGACCGCACAGAAGACCTGCGGTCCACCGAGGGTGAAGATCCCGGCGGCCATCTTCACAAGGTAAGTAAGAAGTCACCGGAGCGCGGGGATTCGGGTAAGTACTACCCGGTTTGTTTTTTTTATCCCTGCATCGGGTTTGTCTCACGCCGAACGGGGGGCTATTGAAAAAAAACAAAAAACGTTTCGGCGCGGGACAACCCCTTTAATTGTTTTTACTGTTTTTGCCTTATGTGCTATAATAGAAGTGCTATGTGAGTATATGTATTGTAATTACTTGGCTTGGATACTGGATGCATCACAGACCATCTGTCTTCTGTTAGTTACAACATTTTATATTAAATTTTTATGTGTTGAACATTTATGCAACACATTGATTTCTTAAGGGCTACAAACACCTTTGGGAGCAAATTTTTGCTGTAGTGTTTAATTCAACATTTTTTCACCATTTGTCTTTTGCAGCTTCTACACAACACTGCAGTCTAAGGGCCCCCTTACATAGAATGAGTGCCGGGCAAAATATGCCTGACACTCGTCCCTGTGATGCTTGCTCAATACAGGAGCGAGCATTGCTAGATTGCTCAGAGAGCGTCCAGCAGGGAGGCGGGCGGCTGGAGAAGAGTTCCCTCCTTGCTCTCTCTTTACCCCCTTCCCCGCCCCTCTTCATTCACCCTAAGCAGCGGCCGTTCAGTACGGAACAGCTGCTACTTACACAGAATGAAAGTCGTTCATGTTTTAAACTGCTTGAAAGTGAACGACTGGAGAATTCTTATCCATTCGTTCACTTTCTACAGGCTGTTACACAGGACGATTATCATTCAAAACGCCACAGGAGAACGATAATCGTCATGTGTATCAGGGGCCTAAGGCTCAATAGGAGATGTGTCAGTGAGGCTGGACTGAGAGCTTGATTTTCAGCCCTTATCTCTTCTCTCCTGCATGTTCTCTCACCTAATTTATGATTACAACAAAGATAAACTTTGTTGTGTTAATAAAATACCTAATAAGAAGATGCAAGATAGGAGAGCGTGGAGGGAAAATAATCAGTGCAACTTCACTATTGGCTTTTGTATTGAGAATTAGACTGCAGTTTGCTTTGCATTGCGGTTCAGAGACTCTAATGCAGATTCATAAAACCTTAGAAGAAATAGAACAGCATTCTGCACTACTATTTCTACACAGTACTAGGTGCATGACATTGTTTCATGGCTTTGCCAACTAACAAGAGAGTTAAGCCTTATTTACATGCAACGATTGACGCTCAAAATTTGTTCAAACGATGGCATATGAGCGATAATCCTTGTGTGTAAATGCTACCATTGTTCACTCTTCAGCTAAACGATGATTTTAAGGTGAGTTTAAAATACACTGTTCAGCCAGAGAGTAGATAACACAGACCTCACTCAGTGTTCTGCATGGGAGCAGCTGATTACATTGTATTCAGCTGACAGCCTGTGCAAGAACAAAGGAGCTGATTGCAAAGCACAGACCACCTGCAAGCAGCTCCTGGAGGCTTATTTTTGTGCTAATAGGCATTACATGCAAAATGATCGCTAGAACTGTCAATCTTTCAATCGTTTGAAAGATTGTCTTTGCGTGTAAATAAGCCTTTGCACACTATGTACCCATGCCCATAGGCAGACAAAAAAGATACTACGTGTAATATTTCTCTGTTTCGCTTCCAGAAATGCAACTGATGCCCCCAGACACAAATCTGTTCCCATAGAAAATGACAAGCTCAATTTTGTCCTCAGTCTGACTACTTTTTGCACTACAGATGTATCAGACTTTAACATGACTTTTAACACCTAATGATAATGTTCTGTGCCACAGTTAATTTACACTTTTAATTGTTTTACACTCGGGTTTGTTGTGTAAGAGAACAATAGTTTTTAACGGATTAAGATAAGAAAACTTGTCAAAGGAAGTTATCACAATAAACTTTGCTGCATCTTTACCACAGAAAGAATGGGAGGGCCAAATATATGTGAACATGAGCTGTATATTGACTGTGAAGTGAGTAAAGGCTCATTTACACGCAAAGACAATCTTTCGAATGATTGAAAGATTGACAGTTTTAATGATCATTTTGCATAAAGTACTAATGGGCACTAATGCCCATTAGTACTTTGTCAGCTTCATTTGCATGTAAATGAGCCTCCAGCAGCTGTTAGCAGAAATCAGCTCCTTTGTTCTTGCATGGGCTGACGGCATGAATATATGGTAATCAGCCGTTCCCATGCAGAACACAGCGTGCAGTCTGTTTTCTCGCAAGGGCTTCAGAGAGAATACAATGTAATCTCTAGCTCCCGTGGAGAACACAGCGTGCGGTCTGATGTGCCGGACGCAAGCGCAGTGCACCTTTTTTTTAAAAAATCTCCTGCTTTCCTGTGGCTGTGCCGCAGATCGGACGGCTCACATTGACTTCAATGGAAGCCATTCCGAATGATTAAAGAATAATGGAGCATGCTGCAATTTCTTCCCACGCACGTGATCCGCACGCCAGGAAAAAAAAATCACATCCACATGCTTTAAATTGTTTTGCTAATTAGAGATGAGTGAACGTACTCGGTTCGGGTGTTTTTGGACGAAAAGATTTGGGGGGCACCGGGGGTGCGCGGGGGGTTGCAGAGGGGAGTGGGGGATGTGGGGGGGAGAGAGAGGTTTCCCCTCTGTTCCCCACTGCTGCCCCCTGCTCCACCACGCCGCCCCCCGGAGCCCTCCGAATCTTTTCGTCCGAGTAGTCAGTTACTCGGAAAAAGTGGTGCTCGGGTCCAAAAACACCCGAACTGAGTACGTTCGCTCATCTCTAATGCTAATGCATCCCTTTGGGTGGCTTGATTGGCGGATTTCCTGCAAATCAAATCCACCCGTGGACATTGGGCCTTATAGCGTTTATGTTGTAGTGTATCTTTCCTTCAGAATACTGCACCCTCTCTTTTTTGTTCTCATGTTGTGCTACAGTCATGCCACTGAAATGATAAATTATTCTCAACATTGTCTGTTGCGTGGCAACATCACATGAGACTTAGCCAAGAGGCATTCCATGTGTTTACATAAGTCATTAAAACATACCCACTTATTGCTATGGCAGTTTGCATGGTCTGCAGTCCATCATAAGACTTGTTGATTAATTCATCATAGTTTTTTAAATTTAAAACATATTGCAAAATTCATCTGAACCCTCCATTTTTGCTGCCAGGATGTTTGCAGATCACAACACAAAAATATGGGTATTGTTGTTTCTTGCCTCCACCACAGTTATGGGTGGAGACATGGGCTGTGCTGCAGGAGCTAGAGGGAATGCCCCCTACTCTGGATTGGCTGCCAGAGACACAAACCTCTCCAGCCCCCTGCTCCTGTGACCGACTGTCTCCCTTAGCTAGGCGCTGCCTGACTGGGAGATGTGCAGGTGCCACTTCTATGGCCCCCTGTGCCATAATTTGGCCGGCCGCCCACTCAGCCGACAGCTGTCACTCACCCCTCTGGTTGGCGCTCCTGCATGCACAACAGCACTCACAGCCTCCGCTCCCTTCCCCAGCTGTCATAGGCGCCACTGCCGAGAGTCCAACAGACACACACAAACCGCGAGCGGAGTAGCCCTCAGCAGCCGCATCCCCCAGTGCTACCTTCCCCAGCTCTCAGGTGTGCCGATGTCAAGAGGCCTCGAGACACACACAGCTGCTGCATTCTCTGAAGCTGCGGAGATCTGTGGAGTGGCCTGATCCACAGCGGTGAGCGGCGCTACAGCAAGGGGGGGGGGGGGTTTGCCAGCGGCGGGGCGCCAATATACGGGACAGTGAGAGCAGCGAGGTCTGAGTCGAGAGGTGGAGATGGCAGAGCAGCGGGGACAGCAAATCAACAGGACACTGTCAAATGCTGGGTCCAGATGGCACATGACAGCACAGATACAGGGATAGCAGGCAAGCGAGGAAAGCCAATCAGAAGCTGGGGGCATCACCTGCATGTCAACCTAGCTGAATTATGTCTCCACATCTAACTTCCGGTGGAGACATAATACAACAATACCAAGAATATGTAGCCATGAAAAAAATTAAGTACACCCTCTTTGGATTCTATGGTTTTACGTATCCGGGCACAATAAAAAACATCTGGTCCTTAGGGCGCCCACCCACTAGCGATTTTTTTCCCTGCGAAATTCGCAGCATTTTTTTCTCTGCAGGGGTCTATGGGACTTGTAATGTTAAAATCGCGATCGCGCAAAATCGCAATTTACCGCGAAATCGCGATTTTGCGCGATCGCGATTTTAACATTACAAGTCCCATAGACCCCTGCAGAGAAAAAAATGCTGCGAATTTCGCAGGGAAAAAAATCGCCAGTGGGTGGGCGCCCTTAGAAGGTCTTAAAATTAGGTAAATGCAAATGAACAACAACACATAACAAATTACACCATGAAATGCTGTGGTGTGACCTTAGGAGAAATGTGCATAAAATAATGCCCACAAACATCAATGAACTAAAGCAACATTGTAAAGAAGTCCGGGCCAAAACTCCTCCAGAACTATGTGAGAGAAGGTTATACAGAAAACAATTACTGGACTTCCAGTTATTGCTGCTAAGGGTGATTCTACAAGTTATAGATTCATGTGATGTACTTTATTCTTCACACACTGCGTCTGCATTTTGGCTTAGTTTTTGTAAAATCATGTCATGGTTTAATCTGTCATGTGATGTGGTTCATCTGAGGTTGTATTTATTTTATTTTAAGACCTTCTAAGGACCAGATTTTTAATCTCCAGATACTTAAAACAATAGTATTCAAATAGGGTGTACTTAGTTTTTCTCATGACTGTATATCACTGGTGGTAGTAGAAAGACCCTACAGATCAGAAGCATAACTTGAACAATGTGGGCCCCAATGCAAAACATGTAACAGGGCCCCAACTATAATGCTTTATTCATAGTACTGGGCTCCCTATATAGAGAGGAGAGGCTTCATGGGCCCCCTAAGGCTCCTGGGCCCGGGTGCAACGGCGCCCCCTGCATCCCCTATAGTTACATCGGTGCTACAGATGTTGTATCTCCTGAGCTGGATAAAATTATGACGGTGTGTGTTTGTGCTGTAGGATGCATGTATTGCTTTGCAAGCATTGCATGCTAATGCTGTTTAACCCCTGTCCCTATTTACATGAAGATATTTGCTTTCATGTTTCTGCCTGATGTGAACTGGACGTATATATTATATACATACACATGATGCAACATTGATTCATGTAAGCAATACTCACCTTCTTAAAGACAATCTCCTGATATTTCTGTCCACAAATGCACAATCTGCAGATGCTACGTATATGAGGTTTCAGAAGCGACTTTAGAACCAGGAAGAGGAACTGGCTTATGCAAATATTATTTAAGTCCACTCCCCCCAATGAGGTAAGAAGCTAGAATGACTGCATTTCTGGAAGAACAAGCTGTAGTTAAACAGGCTTGTCATTTTACATGATTCATGCTGCACTTTCTTTTCGCAGGTTTGTAGTATTTTTAGTGAAGGATTTTAAAACTAATTTTGATGTTTTTTTTATTTTTGAAACATTTTGATGTGTTTTTTTAAATTCTATAGAGAAGCCTCTGGGAATAAGAGCAGATCAAACACTGCACCTATAGCAGGCTGTATTTTGAAAAAAATGCCACTGACCGCCAAAATCGCAAGAAAATAAAGATTATGTTCATACATAAAAATTACCATTATTAATAAGGATGTCTCCTTACTTTGCCTATAGAACAGCATTGCTGTTTGCAAATGCCCTTCTATGTATGTTACCTGTAATGATGAAAGTATCCATCTAATGATCATAACAATATTGTTTATCAGTTATTTAAATATATTGTGATTAGAGATGAGCGAGCGTACTCAGAAAAGCACTACTCGCTCGAGTAATTTGCTTTATCCGAGTATCGCTGTGCTCGTCCCTGAAGATTCGGGAGCCGCTGCGGCTGACAGGTGAGTCGCAGCGGGGAGCAGGGGAGAGCGGGCGGGAGAGAGGGAGAGAAAGATCTTACCTCCGTTCCTGCCCGCTCTCACCTGCAGCTCCCCGCTCCGTGCCGGCACCCGAATCTTCAGGGACGAGCACTCGAGCGAGTAGTGCTTTTCCGAGTACGCTCGCTCATCTCTAATTGTGATATGTAAATGGACCTTTACAGATGACTCTTATTCGCAGTGGAGCCATTGTTTGGATTTGGATTCCTAGACTGTGGCGTGATGGACTATATGATGGACTCTTTGCCAGAGACGGGTCGCACCTTACAAAGACAGGAAAGTATTTATTTGTTGGGTGCATTGCTACACTCATCAGGAGAGTTTTAAACAATAAGAGAAGGGAAAGGCCAGACAAAAATATACGCCTACAACGCAGATTTTAATGGACTCAGAAAGAGGGTAGGAAAGCTCCAATGGCTGGATGTTCTTAAAGGGGTTGTCCCGCGCCGAAACGGGGTTTTTTTTTTTTTAACCCCCCAACCTTTCGGCGCGAGACAACCCCGATGCAGGGACTGAAAAAAAAAATGCACAGCGCTTACCTGAATCCCCGCGCTCCGGTGACTTCTATACTTACCGGTTGAAGATGGCCGCCGGGATCCTCTACCTCCGTGGACCGCAGCTCTTCTGTGCGGTCCATTGCCGATTCCAGCCTCCTGATTGGCTGGAATCGGCACGTGACGGGGCGGAGCTACACGGAGCCCCATTGAGAAGACAAGAAGACCCGGACTGCGCAAGCGCGTCTAATTTGGCCATTTGACCATTTTAGACGGCGAAATTAGACGGCAACCATGGAGACGAGGACGCCAGCAGCGGAACAGGTAAGCGAAAAACTTTTTATAACTTCTGTATGGCTCATAATTAATGCACAATGTACATTACAAAGTGCATTATTATGGCCATACAGAAGTGTATAGACCCACTTGCTGCCGCGGGACAACCCCTTTAAAGGAGTTTTCCAAGGAGAATACTACTGATGACCTATCCTCAGGATAGGTCATCAACAGTCAATCAGCTGGGGTCTGACGCTCGGGACCCCGACTGATTAGCTGAGCAGGTGCATGTTGTCAGCGTCGCAATAACACAGAGATCGGAGCTGAAGCCTGCGCACTGACCTCCGTGTAGTGGACGGCACTTGTAACTGCAGGTAGGGCTGCCATTGATTTCAAGAATGGGAAGCATTGAAAGAGACCAGGATGGATGAACACAGAACTTAAATTAAGGTGTCCAGACATCCTGATTTAGGCGGGACAGTCCCGCTTTGGGACCCTGTGTCTCGTTTTCCCCAAGGTCCCAGGCAGAACAGCCATTTGTGCCACTTTCGCTGCACTGCGGAATAAGTCAGCGCTTTACAAAAATAAGACTATTATTATTAATGTCTGTTTTGCATTTGTCCCACTTTCGGGACGCGGGATCACCATTAAAACTCCCCGGCATTAAACATCACCATTAATGCAACAGCTACCCGGCTAGTAATCACTCAGCAGCGCTGCAGCTGCATACACATACTAACGGCAGTGTGTGCATCCAGGATCTACCGCCCTTGACCTTTTCTCCTTGGTTCCGCTGCTGCAGGTGCACACACTTCTGCCCACAGAAGTGCTGAGAAGACGAGGAGGAGAAGGTAAGTAAATCGGTCTCAGGGGGGCTACTGTGGGAATCACTATTAATACTGGAGTCGATATAGGGGACACTGTTAATAATAGTGTCCCCTATATCGGCTCCAGTAATAATAGTGTAGGGTCACTATTACTACTGGAGCTACTGTGGGGCTTACTATTACTACTGAAGCCACTGTGGAGGTCACTATTAGTACTGGAGCTAATGTGGGTGTCACTATTACTACTGCGGATGATAACGGGGGCACTATGACTACTGGGGCTGATATAGGGGACACTATTACTACTGAGGCCACTCCGCACATGGCAGCAGACCTCAAGCTTACTTACAGTATGTTTACACGAGGCGAAAATGCTGCAGAATGTCTGCAGTGGAAATTTTCTGTGGCAAATTTCCGCATCCAAAATCCACTTCGACTGGAAATTAGCTGTGTACCTGCAGCTGATTTCATACTATGCGGCGCTGCCCCTAACCTCTGTAGGATTCTTACTGTCCGTGCTCCCCAATTTCCAGAATATAATGCAGTCTGCATAATCTGTAGGGCAGGTGTCAGAATAGCTAAAGCTGATAATGAGTTGAGGCTTTCAAGAGAGGCTGAAAGCAATAAAAAAGGATTTGGGGGTATGTTAAAAACAAAAGAAAAGTCAAAGATGCTATTAGATGCTTACAGGATGAAAATGGTGAATTAGTTAAAAATTATGGTGAAAAGGCCAAACTTTCAAATTCCTATTTTGTATCTGTTTTCTTTTAAAAAGTAGAAAGAACATCAACTGATCTTCCCTGTGCTATTGGGGGAATAAAAGAAGGCAGTCTATTTGTAAGCAGAGAGATGGTGAGGGAACACTTAGCCAGCTTAAATGAATTCAAGTCTCAAGGTCCAGATAAATTACATCCTAGGATACTGAAGAGAAATATGTAAGAATCCGGACACGTGAGTTGAATTTTCTTTGCTTTATTTTCGTTTAAGCTTGCATGATCAGGTACATGGTATCACAAGACCGCGTTTCGGCGTAATGCCTTGTTCACAAGGCATTATGCCGAAACGCGGTCTTGTGATACCATGTACCTGATCATGCAAGCTTAAACGAAAATAAAGCAAAGAAAATTCAACTCACGTGTCCGGATTCCTACATATTTCTCTGCCATTGAACAAGCCACAGGACCGGATGGCTAAACGGACTGGAGGTTGATTTTCTCTGCGGGTACAGACCACAAGCACCGCAAGCTCTTCAGAATGTGAGATAACTTTTTACTAGGATACTGAAGGAAGTAGCAAAGATAATTGCTGAGCCACTTGCTGTAATCAATGAAATTCCCTAGAGTACAGAAGAAGTCGCAGAAGATTGAAGAAGGACAAATATTGTCACTATCTTCAAAAAAAGGGAAGAAGGTGGATCCAGGAAACTACAGGCCTGTGAGCCTGACTTCAATACTGGGAAAGATCTTTGATCAAATTATTAAACATCGTCTATGCAAGTACTGGGATGAGAATGAAGTTATTAACCGAAGCCAGCATGGGTTTGTAGAAACAAGTAATGCCAGACAAATCTAATTTCCTTCTATGACAGAATCACTGACTGGGTTGATCAGGGAAATGCGGTGGATATACTATATCTTGACTTTAGTAAAGTATTAGATAAAGTATCCCATACTATTCTTATAAAAAAAAAACAACCAAATATGGGATCGAAAAGGCAACTATTACGTGGATTCCCAACTGGCGAGTGATCATACTCAAAGAATGGTCATATATGGCTGCACATCCAATTGGAAGAGGGCCTCAGGTGGGGTACCACAAGGCTCAATCCTGGGCCCAGTGTTGTACAATATTTTTATAAATGATCTGGAGGAGGGAATTGATGGGAAACTGATCAAATTTTCCGATAACACAAAGATAGAAGGGATAGCTAACACTAGGGAAGACAGAGAGAGAAGATTTTAAAAAATCTAGACAAGCTTGCACAGTGGGTGGTGACTAGAGATGAGCGAACGTACTCGTCCGAGCTTGATGCTCGGGCGAATATTAGCGTATTTGGGATGCTCGTTACTCGTAACGAGCACCACGCGGTGTTCGGGTTACTTTCACTTTCCTCTCTGAGACGTTAGCGCGCTTTTCTGGCCAATTGAAAGACAGGGAAGGCATTACAACTTCCCCCTGTGACATTTAAGGCCTATACCACCCCCTGCTGTGAGTGGCTGGGGTGATCAGATGTCACCCGAGTATAAAAGTCGGCCCCTCCCGCGGCTCGCCTCAGATGCCGTGTGAGTTAGTGAGGGAAAGTGCTGTTCTATTGGAGTTGCTGTAGGGAGAGTGTTTGTAGTGAGTGTAGGCTTCAAGAACCCCAACGGTCCTTCTTAGGGCCACATCTACGTGTGTGCAGGCTGCTGTTAGCAGTGGAGAAATTTTTTTTTTTCTCAAAATCGGCAGTGCAGAGCATTGCACCCGGCATTAGGGACAGAAGTGGTGCTTAGGCAGGGAGAGTGTTAGGAGTGAGTGTAGCCTTCAAGAACCTCAACGGTCCTTTCTAGGGCCACATTTAACTGTGTGGAGTACTGTGCAGGCTGCTGTTAGCTGTGTTGCTTTTTTTTTTTCTTCTCAAAATCGGCGGTGCAGAGCATTGCACCCTGCATTGATACTACAGGCACAGAATTGTGTAGGCAGGGCCGCAACACAGTTATATTAGTCAGTGAATAGACGCAGTGGGCCTATCCTTTTAAACAAAAGGGAAAAAAGTATATTTGCCCTGCCTCTATCAGTCCTAAGGGCTCTGGGTATGTGTGTGCTGCGTGGAGAACGTAAAAAAATCAGACGCAACCAGCTACGGTTGAGTGCAGCCTTGCGCCAATTTCTTTCCTGCCTGGGAAATACCTGCTCTGCCACAGTTAATAACTCTGCAACAGTAAAGTTCTGTGACACTTTTGCAGGGCCGCAACACAGTGTCAGTTATTAAACTTATTATTCAGTGAATAGACGCAGTGGGCCTATCCTTTTAAACAAAAGGGAAAAAAGTATATTTGCCCTGCCTCTGTCAGTCCTAAGGGCTCTGGGTACGTGTGTGCTGCGTGGAGAACGTAAAAAAATCAGACGCAACCAGCTACGGTTGAGTGCAGCCTTGTGCCAATTTCTTTCCTGCCTGGGAAATACCTGCTCTGCCACAGTTAATAACTCTGCAACAGTAAAGTTCTGTGACACTTTTGCAGGGCCGCAACACAGTTATATTAGTCAGTGAATAGACGCAGTGGGCCTATCCTTTTAAACAAAAGGGAAAAAAGTATATTTGCCCTGCCTCTGTCAGTCCTAAGGGCTCTGGGTACGTGTGTGCTGCGTGGAGAACGTAAAAAAATCAGACGCAACCAGCTACGGTTGAGTGCAGCCTTGCGCCAATTTCTTTCCTGCCTGGGAAATACCTGCTCTGCCACAGTTAATAACTCTGCAACAGTAAAGTTCTGTGACACTTTTGCAGGGCCGCAACACAGTGTCAGTTATTAAACTTATTATTCAGTGAATAGACGCAGTGGGCCTATCCTTTTAAACAAAAGGGAAAAAAGTATATTTGCCCTGCCTCTGTCAGTCCTAAGGGCTCTGGGTACGTGTGTGCTGCGTGGAGAACGTAAAAAAATCAGACGCAACCAGCTACGGTTGAGTGCAGCCTTGCGCCAATTTCTTTCCTGCCTGGGAAATCAAATCACTGGTAATATAGCATGCTGAGGGGTAGGGGTAGGCCTAGAGGACGTGGACGCGGCCGAGGACGCGGAGGGCCAAGTGAGGGTGTGGGCACAGGCCGAGCTCCTGATCCAGGTGTGTCGCAGCCGACTGCTGCGCGATTAGGAGAGAGGCACGTTTCTGGCGTCCCCACATTCATCGCCCAATTAATGGGTCCACGCGGGAGACCTTTATTAGAAAATGAGCAGTGTGAGCAGGTCCTGTCCTGGAAGGCAGAAAGTGCTTCGAGCAACCTATCGTCCAGCCACAGTTCTGCGCCGTCCACTGCTGCAAATCCGAATCCTCTGTCTGCTGCTCCTCCTTCCTCCCAGCCTCCTCACTCCACTACAATGACACATGCTCAGGAGCGGGAACACTCCCAGGAACTGTTCTCGGGCCCCTGCTCAGATTGGGCAGCAGTGGTTCCTCTCCCACCAGAGGAGTTTATCGTCACTGATGCCCAACCATTGGAAAGTTCCCGGTGTCCGGGGAATGAGGCTGGGGACTTCCGCCAACTGTCTCAAGACCTTTCAGTGGGTGAGGAGGACGATGACGATGAGAAACAGTTGTCTTGCAGTGAGGTAGTAGTAAGGGCAGTAAGTCCGAGGGAGGAGCGCACAGAGGATTCGGAGGAAGAGCAGCAGGACGATGAGGTGACTGACCCCACCTGGTGTGCAACGCCTACACAGGACAGGTCTTCAGAGGGGGAGGCACGGGCAGCAGCAGGGCAGGTTGCAAGAGGCAGTGCGGTGGCCAGGGGTAGAGGCAGGGCCAGACCGAATAATCCACCAAGTGTTTCCCAAAGCGCACCCTCGCGCCATGCCACCCTGCAGAGGCCGAGGTGCTCTAAGGTCTGGCGGTTTTTCACCGAGACGCCTGACGACCGACGAACAGTGGTGTGCAACCTTTGTCACGCCAAGATCAGCCGGGGAGCCACCACCAACAGCCTGACCACCACCAGCATGCGCAGACATATGATGGCCAAGCACCACACAAGGTGGGACGAAGGCCGTTCACCGCCTCCGGTTTGCACCGCTGCCTCTCCCCCTGTGCCCCAACCTGCCACTGAGATCCAACCCCCCTCTCAGGACACAGGCACGACCGTCTCATGGCCTGCACCCACACCCTCACCTCCGCTGTCCTCGGCCCCATCCAGCAATGTCTCGCACCGCACAGTCCAGCCGTCGCTAGCGCAAGTGTTGGAGCGCAAGCGCAAGTACGCCGCCACGCACCCGCACGCTCAATCGTTAACCGTCCACATAGCCAAATTTATCAGCCTTGAGATGCTGCCGTATAGGGTTGTGGAAACGGAGGCTTTCAAAGCTATGATGGCGGCGGCGGCCCCGCGCTACTCAGTTCCCAATCGCCACTACTTTTCCCGATGTGCCGTCCCAGCCCTGCATGACCACGTCTCCCGCAACATTGTACGCGCCCTCACCAATGCGGTTAGTGGCAAGGTCCACTTAACTACGGACACGTGGACAAGCACAGGCGGGCAGGGCCACTACATCTCCCTGACGGCACATTGGGTGAATTTAGTGGAGGCTGGGACAGAGTCAGAGCCTGGGACCGCTCACGTCCTACCCACCCCCAGAATTGCGGGCCCCAGCTCGGTGGTGGTATGTTCGGCGGTGTATGCTTCTTCCACTAAAGCACCCTCCTCCTCCTCCTCCTCAACCTCTGTCTCGCAATCTAGATGTGTCAGCAGCAGCAGGACGTCGCCAGCAGTCGGTGTAGCGCGGCGTCGCAGCACAGCGGTGGGCAAGCGTCAGCAGGCCGTGCTGAAACTACTCAGCTTAGGAGATAGGAGGCACACGGCCCACGAACTGCTGCAGGGTCTGACAGAGCAGATCGACCGTTGGCTTGCGCCGCTGAGCCTCCAACCGGGCATGGTCGTGTGTGACAACAGCCGTAACCTGGTGGCGGCTCTGCAGCTCGGCAGCCTCACGCATGTGCCATGCCTGGCCCACGTCTTTAATTTGGTGGTTCAGCGCTTTCTGAAAAGCTACCCACGCTTGTCAGACCTGCTCGTAAAGGTGCGCCGGCTCTGCGCACATTTCCGCAAGTCCCACACGGACGCTGCCACCCTGCGCACCCTGCAACATCGGTTTAATCTGCCAGTGCACCGACTGCTGTGCGACGTGCCCACACGGTGGAACTCTACGCTCCACATGTTGGCTAGGCTCTATGAGCAGCGTAGAGCTATAGTGGAATACCAACTCCAACATGGCCGGCGCAGTGGGAGTCAGCCTCCTCAATTCTTTTCAGAAGAGTGGGCCTGGTTGGCAGACATCTGCCAGGTCCTTCGAAACTTTGAGCAGTCTACCCAGGTGGTGAGCGGCGATGCTGCAATCATTAGCGTCACCATTCCTCTGCTATGCATCTTGAGAAGTTCCCTGCAAACCATAAAGGCAGACGCTTTGCGCTCGGAAACAGAGCCGGGGGAAGACAGTATGTCGCTGGATAGTCAGAGCACCCTCCTGTCTATATCTCAGCGCGTTCAGGAGGAGGAGGAGGAGCATGAGGAGGATGAGGAGGAGGGGGAAGAGACAGCTTGGCCCACTGCTGACGGTACCCATGCTGCTTGCCTGTCATCATTTCAGCGTGTATGGCCTGAGGAGGAGGAGGAGGAGGAGGAGGATCCTGAAAGTGATCTTCCTAGTGCGGACAGCCATGTGTTGCGTACAGGTACCCTGGCACACATGGCTGACTTCATGTTAGGATGCCTTTCTCGTGACCCTCGCATTACACGCATTCTGGCCACTACGGATTACTGGGTGTACACACTGCTCGACCCACGCTATAAGGAGAACCTTCCCACTCTCATTCCCGAAGAGGAAAGGGGTTCGAGAGTGTTGCTATACCACAGGACCCTGGCGGACAAGCTGATGGTAAAATTCCCATCCGACAGCGGTAGTGGCAGAAGGCGCAGTTCCGAGGGCCAGGTAGCAGGGGAGGTGCGTAGATCGAGCAGCATGTACAGCCCAGGCAGTGCAACAGTCTTTAAGGGCCTGGACAGCTTTATGGCTCCCCAGCAAGACTGTGTCACCGCTCCCCAGTCAAGGCTGAGTCGGCGGGAGCACTGTAAAAGGATGGTGAGGGAGTACGTAGCCGATCGCACGACCGTCCTCCGTGACGCCTCTGCCCCCTACAACTACTGGGTGTCGAAGCTGGACACGTGGCCTGAACTAGCGCTGTATGCCCTGGAGGTGCTTGCTTGTCCTGCGGCTAGCGTCTTGTCGGAAAGGGTGTTTAGTGCGGCTGGGGGAATCATCACAGATAAGCGTACCCGCCTGTCAACCGACAGTGCCGACAGGCTAACACTCATCAAGATGAACAAAGCCTGGATTTCCCCAGACTTCTCTTCTCCACCAGCGGACAGCAGTGATACGTAAGCAATACGTAGGCTGCACCCGCGGATGGAAGCTACGTTCTCTCTCACCATCCAAAACGGGGACATTTCTGCTTCATCAATCTGTGTCTAATATTCCTCCTCCTCCTCCTGCTCCTCCTCCTGAAACCTCACGTAATCACGCTGAACGGGCAATTTTTCTTAGGGCCACAAGGCTCACTCATATAATTTTTCTAAACAATTTTTATATGTTTCAATGCTCTTAAAAGCGTTGAAACTTTAACTTGAACCAATTTTTAGTTAAACTGGGCTGCCTCCAGGCCTAGTTACCACTTAAGCCACATTAACCAAAGCGATTAATGGGTTTCACCTGCCCTCTTGGTTGGCCATGGCCAATTTTTTGGATGTACATTAGTACTGTTGATACAGCAATTTTTGTGGGCCCTCGCCTACAGTGTAATCAAATGAATTTTTAGCCCAGCTGCATTACAGCTGACGTTACATCCGCTGTGTTGGGCAATGCAATGGGATATTTTTGTGTATCGCCGGTGGGTTCCAGGGAGCCACCCATGCTGTAGGTGCACACGGAGTTTAACCTACATGTGTCCACTTGTAAAGAACCCCAGTCTGACTGGGGCATGCAGTGTGGGCCGAAGCCCACCTGCATTAAGCACGACATTACTACCTCAGCTGTGTTGGGCAATGCAATGGGATATTTTTGTGTATCGCCGGTGGGTTCCAGGGAGCCACCCATGCTGTAGGTGCACACGGAGTTTAACCTACATGTGTCCACTTGTAAAGAACCCCAGTCTGACTGGGGCATGCAGTGTGGGCCGAAGCCCACCTGCATTAAGCACGACATTACTACCTCAGCTGTGTTGGGCAATGCAATGGGATATTTCTATGTACCGCCGGTGGCTTCCTGGCACCCACCCATGCTGTGGGTCCACAGGGAATTATAAATGCATCTGTTTCCACTTGTAAAGAACCCCAGTCTGACTGGGGCATGCAGTGTGGGCCGAAGCCCACCTGCATTAAGCACGACATTACTACCTCAGCTGTGTTGGTCAATGCAATGGGATATTTTTATGTACCGCCGGTGGGTTCCAGGGAGTCACCCATGCTGTCGGTCCACAGGGACTTCACAATAGGGAGTTGTACCTGCCTGTGTCTATGAATTAAAAAGCCCGGTCTGACTGGGGCATGCAGAGACACCTTTACAGAATGAATAGTGTGTGGCAAATAGGTTCCCCATTGCTATGCCCACGTGTGCAGCTCCTGATGGCGGTGGCACAGGATTCTATTTCTCATTGCTTCTGTACAGCATTGTGGGCTATCGCCCCGCCCCTTTTAAAGAGGGTCGCTGCCTAGCCGTGCCAACCCTCTGCAGTGTGTGCCTGCGGTTCCTCCTCATGGCAGACGCACTTCTAAATAGACATGAGGGTGGTGTGGCATGAGGGCAGCTGAAGGCTGCGCAGGGACACTTTGGTGTGCGCTGTGGGGGGGAGGGGGGGCGGTTGGGCAGCATGTAACCCAGGAGAAGTGGCAGTGGAGTGTCATGCAGGCAGTGATTGTGCTTTGTTGGAGGTAGTGTGGTGCTTAGCTAAGGTATGCCATGCTAATGAGGGCTTTTCAGAAGTAAAAGTTTTTGGGAGGGGGGGGCCCCACTCTTGCCGCTATTGTGGCTTAATAGTGGGACCTGTGAACTTGAGATGCAGCCCAACATGTAGCCCCTCGCCTGCCCTATCCGTTGCTGTGTCGTTCCCATCACTTTCTTGAATTGCCCAGATTTTCACACAAGGAAACCTTAGCGAGCATCGGCGAAATACAAAAATGCTCGGGTCGCCCATTGACTTCAATGGGGTTCGTTACTCGAAACGAACCCTCGAGCATCGCGAAAAGTTCGTCTCGAGTAACGAGCACCCGAGCATTTTGGTGCTCGCTCATCTCTAGTGGTGACTAACAGAATGGTATTTAACAAGGAGAAATACAAAATCCTACATCTGGGCAAGAAAAATGTAAAAAGCACATACAGAATGGGAAGAATTAAGCTAAGCAGCACATGTGAAAAAGACTTGGGTATAGTAATAGATCACAGACTGAACATGAGTCAACAGTGTCAAAACTCACAGAAAAATAAGCCAAAAATGCACCATTTGCTAAACTGCAGGACAGGCTCAATTACCATTAGACCCTGGTAGAATGCAGAGGGACAGATTGCAATATGAGCAAGCTAAATATTTACTGCCGACTAGTGTACAGCCACCCAGCCATGACTAGTATACAGCTCAGTTTGCTATAGATGCTGGGCAAGCCCGGGATGTCATGCCAGTGTGGCGCACTGTGGTGATAGAGGGCAATCCACTGCTTTGCCAGTAAGGGTTGTATACCTGTATGGTGTGCCGTACTTATCTGTAGCTGACATCCTTGGTATCAGTTGACATGTGCAGACTTTGTTTGTTAGTAGTCACTGCTCCCCCAATCTGGGTTGGGTTTAGCTAGGTGACTATATACCGTATATACCGGCGTATAAGGCGACGGGGCGTATAAGACGACCCCCCAACTGTCACCTTATACGCCGGTATTCAGTGGAGAAAAAAAAAAAAATTCATTACTCACCTGCCCCGGTGTTCTGTCGCGCTCCGGCAGGATGTCGCTCGCTCCGGCAGGCTGTCGCTCGCTCCTCGTCCCCGGCGCAGCATAGCTTTCTGAATGCGGGGCTTGAAATCCCCGCTTCCAGAAAGCTAATACACACGCCGGCAGCCATGACAGCATTGAATGGCTGTGATTGGCTGAAGGCGCACGTGTTAGCAATCACACTATTCAATGATGTCATTGAATAGTGTGATTGGCTGAAGCCACGTGCGCTTTAGCCAATCACAGCCATTCAATGATGTCATGGCTGCCGGCGTGTGTATTAGCTTTCTGGAAGCGGGGATTTCAAGCCCCGCATTCAGAAAGCTATGCTGCGCCGGGGACGAGGAGCGAGCGACAGCCTGCCGGAGCGAGCGACATCCTGCCGGAGCGCGACAGAACGCCGTGGGAGGTGAGTAATGAATTTTTTTTTTTTACACTTTTTTTTTTTTTTGAATTACCGGCGTATAAGACGACCCCCGACTGCAGAGCAGATTTTTCGGGGTTCAAAAGTCGTCTTATACGCCGGTATATACGGTACTAGATTTTGGGGGGATTTTAATCTCCACTTTCCAAAAGCCATAACTTTTTAATTTTTCCGTCAACACTAGCCTATGAGGGCTTGTTTTTTGCATGTAGTTATTATTGGTGCCATTTTTGGGTACATAAATAGAGATGAGCGAGCACCAAAATGCTCGGGTGCTCGTTACTCGGGACGAAACTTTCGCGATACTCGAGGGTTCATTTCGAGTAACGAACCCCATTGAAGTCAATGGGCGACCCGAGCATTTTTGTATATCGCCGATGCTCGCTAAGGTTTCCATTTGTGAAAATCTGGGCAATTCAAGAAAGTGATGGGAACGACACAGCAACGGATAGGGCAGGCGAGGGGCTACATGTTGGGCTGCATCTCAAGTTCCCAGGTCCCACTATTAAGCCACAATAGCAGCAAGAGTGCCCCCCCGCCCAACAATTTTTACTTCTGAAAAGCCCTCATTAGCAATGCATACCTTAGCTAAGCACCACACTACCTCCAACTAAGCACAATCACTGCCTGCATGACACTCCGCTGCCACTTCTCCTGGGTTACATGCTGCCCAACCCCCCCCCCCGCACGACCCAGTGTCCACAGCGCACACCAAAGTGTCCCTGCGCAGCCTTCAGCTGCCCTCATGCCACACCACCCTCATGTCAATTTATAAGTGCGTCTGCCATGAGGAGGAACCGCAGGCACACACTGCAGAGGGTTGGCATGGCTAGGCAGCGACCCTCTTTAAAAGGGGCGGGGCGATAGCCCACAATGCTGTACAGAAGCAATGAGAAATATAATCCTGTGCCACCGCCATCAGGAGCTGCACACGTGGGCATAGCAATGGGGAACCTATGTGCCACACACTATTCATTCTGTCAAGGTGTCTGCATGCCCCAGTCAGACCGCGGTTTTTTATAAATAGTCACAGGCAGGTACAACTCCGCAATGGGAATTCCGTGTGCACCCACAGCATGGGTGGCTCCCTGGAACCCACCGGCTGTACATAAATGTATCCCATTGCAGTGCCCTGGACAGCAGAGCTAACGTCAGATTAAATGCAGGTGGGCTTCGGCCCACACTGCATGCCCCAACCTGACCGGGGTTTTTAATTCATAGACACAGGCAGGTACAACTCCCTATTGTAAAGTCCCTGTGGACCCACAGCATGGGTGGCTCCCTGGAACCCACCGGCGGTACATAAATATATCCAATTGCAGTGCCCATCACAGCTGAGGTAATGTCATGTTTAATGCAGGTGGGCTTCGGCCCATACTGCATGCCGCAGTCAGACTGGGGTTCTTTAGAAGTGGACACATGCAGTTACAACTCCGTGTAAACCGACAGCATGGGTGGCTCCCTGGAACCCACCGACGGTACATAAATATATCCCATTGCAGTGCCCAGCACAGCTGAGGTAATGTCATGTTTAATGCAGGTGGGCTTCGGCCCACACTGCATGCCCCAGTCAGACTGGGGTTCTTTAGAAGTGGACACATGCAGTTACAACTCCGTGTGGACCGACAGCATGGGTGGGTGCCAGGAAGCCACCGGCGGTACATAAATATATCCCATTGCATTGCCCATCACAGCTGAGGTAATGTCATGTTTAATGCAGGTGGGCTTCGGCCCACACTGCATGCCCCAGTCAGACTGGGGTTCTTTAGAAGTGGACACATGCAGTTACAACTCCGTGTGGACCGACAGCATGGGTGGCTCCCTGGAACCCACCGGCGGTACATAAATATATCCCATTGCAGTGCCCAGCACAGCTGATGTGACGTAAGCTTTAATGCAGGTGGGCAAAAAATCAATTGGATTACACTGTAGGCGAGGGCCCCAAAAAATTGGTGTACCAACAGTACTAATGTACGTCAGAAAAATTGCCCATGCCCAACCAAGAGGGCAGGTGAAACCCATTAATCGCTTTGGTTAATGTGGCTTAATTTGTAACTAGGCCTGGAGGCAGCCCAGTTAAAATAAAAATTGGTTCAGGTGCAAGTTTCAACGCTTTAATGAGCATTGAAACGTATAAAAATTGTTTACAAAAATTATATGACTGAGCCTTGTGGGCCTAAGAAAAATTGCCCATTCAGCGTGATTACGTCAGGTTTCAGGAGGAGGAGGATGAATATTATACACAGATTGATGAAGCTAAAAGGTCCACGTTTTTGATGGTGATAGAGAACAATGCTTCCATCCGCGGGTGCAGCCTACGTATTGTTTAGGTATCGCTGCTGTCCGCTGGTGGAGAAGAGAAGTCTGGGGAAATCCAGGCTTTGTTCATCTTGATGAGTGTAAGCCTGTCGGCACTGTCGGTTGACAGGCGGGTATGCTTATCCGTGATGATTCCCCCAGCCGCACTAAACACCCTCTCTGACAAGACGCTAGCCGCAGGACAAGCAAGCACCTCCAGGGCATACAGCGCGAGTTCAGGCCACGTGTCCAGCTTCGACACCCAGTAGTTGTAGGGGGCAGAGGCGTCACGGAGGACGGTCGTGCGATCGGCTACGTACTCCCTCACCATCCTTTTACAGTGCTCCCTCCGACTCAGCCTTGACTGGGGAGCGGTGACACAGTCTTGCTGGGGAGCCAGAAAGCTGTCAAAGGCCTTAGAGAGTGTTCCCCTGCCTGTGCTGTACATGCTGCCTGATCTCCGCGCCTCCCCTGCTACCTGGCCCTCGGAACTGCGCCTTCGGCCACTAGCGCTGTCGGATGGGAATTTTACCATCAGTTTGTCCGCCAGGGTCCTGTGGTATAGCATCACTCTCGAACCCCTTTCCTCTTTGGGTATGAGAGTGGAAAGGTTCTCCTTATACCGTGGGTCGAGCAGTGTGTACACCCAGTAGTCCGTAGTGGCCAGAATGCGTGTAACGCGAGGGTCACGAGAAAGGCATCCTAACATGAAGTCAGCCATGCGTGCCAGGGTACCTGTACGCAACACATAGCTGTCCTCACTAGGAAGATCACTTTCAGGATCCTCCTCCTCAGGCCATACACGCTGAAAGGATGACAGGCAAGCAGCATGGGTACCCTCAGCAGTGGGCCAAGCTGTCTCTTCCCCCTCCTCCTCATCCTCCTCATGCTCCTCCTCCTCAACGCGCTGAGATATAGACAGGAGGGTGCTCTGACTATCCAGTGACATACTGTCTTCCCCTGCCTCTGTTTCCGAGCGCAAAGCGTATGCCTTTATGCTTTGCAGGGAACTTCTCAAGAGGCATAGCAGAGGAATGGTGACGCTAATGATTGCAGCATCGCCGCTCACCATCTGGGTAGACTCCTCAAAGTTTCCAAGGACCTGGCAGATGTCTGCCAACCAGGCCCACTCTTCTGTAAAGAATTGAGGAGGCTGACTCCCACTGCGCCGCCCATGTTGGAGTTGGTATTCCACTATAGCTCTCTGTTGCTCATAGAGCCTGGCCAACATGTGGAGCGTAGAGTTCCACCGTGTGGGCACGTCGCACAGCAGTCGGTGCACTGGCAGATGAAACTGATGTTGCAGGGTGCGCAGGGTGGCAGCGTCCGTGTCGGACTTGCGGAAATGTGTGCAGAGCCGGCGCACCTTTCCGAGCAGGTCTGACAAGCGTGGGTAGCTTTTCAGAAAGCGCTAAACCACCAAATTAAAGACGTGGGCCAGGCATGGCACATGCGTGAGGCTGCCGAGCTGCAGAGCCGCCACCAGGTTACGGCCGTTGTCACAGACGACCATGCCCGGTTGGAGGCTCAGCGGCGCAAGCCAGCGGTCGGTATGCTCTGTCAGACCCTGCAGCAGTTCGTGGGCCGTGTGCCTCTTCTCTCCTAAGCTGAGTAGTTTCAGCACGGCCTGCTGACACTTGCCCACCGCTGTGCTGCCGTGCCGCGCGACACCGACTGCTGGCGACGTACTGCTGCTGACACATCTTGATTGCGAGACAGAGGTTGCGTAGGAGGAGGAGGGTGGTTTAGTGGCGGAAGCATACACCGCCACAGATACCACCACCGAGCTGGGGCCCGCAATTCTGGGGGTGGGTAGGACGTGAGCGGTCCCAGGCTCTGACTCTGTCCCAGCCTCCACTAAATTCACCCAATGTACCGTCAGGGAGATATAGTGGCCCTGCCCGCCTGTGCTTGTCCACGTGTCCGTTGTTAAGTGGACCTTGCCAGTAACCGCGTTGGTGAGGGCGCGTACAATGTTGCGGGAGACGTGGTCGTGCAGGGCTGGGACGGCACATCGGGAAAAGTAGTCGCGACTGGGACCTGAGTAGCGCGGGGCCGCCGCCGCCATCATAGCTTTGAAAGCCTCCGTTTCCACAACCCTATACGGCAGCATCTCCAGGCTGATAAATTTGGCTATGCGCACGTTTAACGCTTGAGCGTGCGGGTGTGTGGCGGCGTATTTGCGCTTGTGCTCCAACACTTGCGCTAGCGACGGCTGGACGGTGCGCTGAGAGACATTGGTGGATGTGGCCGAGGTCAGCAGAGTTGAGGGTGTGGGTGCAGGCCAGGAGACGGTAGTGCCTGTGTCCTGAGAGGGGGGTTGGATCTGAGTGGCAGGTTGGGGCACCGGGGGAGAGGCAGCGGTGCAAACCGGAGGCGGTGAACGGCCTTCGTCCCACCTTGTGGGGTGCTTGGCCATCATATGTCTGCGCATGCTGATGGTGGTGAGGCTGGTGGTGGTGGCTCCCCGGCTGATCTTGGCGCGACAAAGATTGCACACCACTGTTCGTCGGTCGTCTGCACTCTCAGTGAAAAACTGCCAGACCTTTGAGCACCTCGGCCTCTGCAGGGTGGCATGGCGCGAGGGGGCGCTTTGGGAAACAGTTGGTGGATTATTCGGTCTGGCCTTGCCTCTACCCCTGGCCACCGCTCTGCCTGTTCCAACCTGCCCTGCTGCTGCACTTGCCTCCCCCTCTGAAGACCTGTCCTCAGTAGGCGTAGCATACCAGGTGGGGTCAGTCACCTCATCGTCCTGCTGCTCTTCCTCCGAATCCTCTGTATGCTCCTCCCTCGGACTTACTCCAATTACTACTACCTGAGTGATAGACAACTGTGTCTCATCGTCATCGTCCTCCTCACCCACTGAAAGCTCTTGAGACAGTTGCCGGAAGTCCCCAGCCTCATCCCCCAGACCCCGGGAACTTTCCAAAGGTTGGGCATCGGTCACGACATACTCCTCCAGTGGGAGAGGATTCGGAACCATTGCTGCCCATTCTGGGCAGGGGCCCGAGAACAGTGCCTGGGAGTCTGCCTGCTCCTCAGAATGTGTCATTGTAATGGAGTGAGGAGGCTGGGAGGAAGGAGGAGCAGCAGCCAGAGGATTCAGAGTTGCAGCAGTGGACGGCGCAGAATTCTGGGTGGTCGATAGATTGCTGGATGCACTTTCTGCCATCCACGACAGGACCTGCTCACACTGCTCATTTTCTAATAAAGGTCTACCGCGTGGACCCATTAATTGTGAGATGAATGTGGGGACGCCAGAAATGTGCCTCTCTCCTAATCCCGCAGCAGTCGGCTGCGATACACCTGGATCAGGAGCTCGGCCTGTGCCCACACCCTGACTTGGGCCTCCGCGTCCTCGCCCGCGTCCACGTCCTCTAGGCCTACCCCTACCCCTCAGCATGCTGTATTACCAGTAGTGCAGAAACAGAACGCTGTAATTAAATGTGCCGCTTATTGGCCTGTGGTTGGAGGCTGAGTTCGCTTACGGAACGCACAGCAGAGGCAGGAAAGAATTTTGCGCAAGCCTGCTGTAACACTTAGCTGGCTGCGTATGAATTAGGACAACTACCCCCAGCAGAGACGCAGTACAGTCAGGACGGTCACAGGCAGCCCAAATAGATTTTTTTTCCCAAATTTTTTTGGAAAAGCCCACTGCGTGTATAGACTGGATATGTCTTTCACTGTCCCTGCCTCACCACCACTACTGGCCGTGGACTATGTAAAATTACTGCAGACTGTTTCACTCTGGACAGGATGACAGCGGTGATGTAAGAGGCAACGCAGAGGCAGGAAAGAATTTTGCGCAAGCCTGCTGTAACACTTAGCTGGCTGCGTATGAATTAGGACAACTACCCCCAGCAGAGATGCAGTACAGTCAGGACGGTCACAGGCAGCCCAAATAGATTTTTTTCCCCAAATTTTTAGGAAAAGCCCACTGCGTATATAGACTGGATATGTCTTTCACTGTCCCTGCCTCACCACCACTACTGGCCATGGACTATGTAAAATTACTGCAGGATGCAATGCTCTGCACGGCCGATATACAAAAAAAAAAAAAAAAGTGCAACACTGCAAAAAGCAGCCTCAACAGTACTGCACACAGTCAGATGTGGCCCTAAGAAGGACCGTTGGGGTTCTTGAAGCCTAAAATCACTCCTAACGCTCTCCCTATAGCAGCTCCGGCACCAGCAGCACTTTCCCTGATCTCTGTCAGAATGCATCTGTGGTGAGCCGCGGGAGGGGCCGATTTATATACTCGGGTGACACCTGATCTCGCCAGCCACTCACTGCAGGGGGGTGGTATCGGGCTTGAACGTCGCAGGGGGAAGTTGTAATGCCTTCCCTGTCTTTCTATTGGCCAGAAAAGCGCGCTAACGTCTCAGAGATGAAAGTGAAAGTAACTCGAACATCGCGTGGTGCTCGCCTCTAGTAACGAGCATCTCGAACACGCTAATACTCGAACGAGTATCAAGCTCGGACGAGTACGTTCGCTCATCTCTATACATAAACTATATTGTAAAACTTTTATTAATTTATGTTTATTTTTACTGCATTAATAATGCAGCATTAATGACACAATACATTTTTTCTGCGGGTCGGTACGATTACAAAGATACCAAAATTCTTTATTTTTTTTAAGGTTTTTCCACTTTTGCACAAGAAAAACCCTCTTTTGGGAAACAGTTTTTTTTCTAAATCGTTGCGTTCAAAAACTTTTTTATTTTTCAATGGATGGAGCTTTGTGAGGGCTTGTTTTTTTGCATGACGAGTTGTAGTTTTTTTTGGATAACATTTTGAGGTACATACGGCTTTTTTGATCACTTTATTGCATTTTTTGGGAAGCAAAATGATAAAAAATTAAGCATTTTGACCCAGTTTTTTAGGTGTTTTTTTTACGCTTTTTGCCGTGCTGGATAAAAATTGTATTCAATTTTTTGTATGAGTTGTTATGGATATGACAATACCAAATACGTGGGATTTTAATTTTTCAAACTTTTTTATACTAGTAGGGAAAAAAGGCACGAAAAAGTTTTTTATCATTTTTTTTTTCTTTACACTTTTTTCTTTTTTTAAAAAACTTTTTATGTCCTTGTAGGGGATTTGTATTATAACACCTATGATCGCTATGATAAAGCATTGCAGGACTTCTGTCCTGCAATGTCTTATCGCTAGTAATAGCAATCATAGGCAACGGCAAAGCAGGACACCTGTAGTGCATCCCTATTGCCATGGCAACTTGTCAGCGATTACATTGCGGGGTCCAATGATGTCACAGAGGGAGGGAGCGCGCTTTTTCACAGCTACTTCTGCAGCCTGTTAGCTATAGATGAACGTATGCAAATGGGAGTTGTTACTACTAGGTGGTCTCTACAAGGAAAAACTTTACTCCTCCTGACCCATACCCTTATGTGTAACACATGTAAACCCAGAACAAAACTGTGAACTTGAAAAGAAGGAAAGGTACTGTTCTATTTAGATGCATTCTAGTGATGCTTGAGCCACTATAAGGCTGCTTTCACATGGTCAAGAAAATCGTGCGAGATTTCTGAATGGCGAGATGCACAAATCTCGCATAATTATGAACCTCATTCTTTTGAATGGAGTCATAAACATGAGCGGCATGTCCTATATTTTTGCGTTCCTCGGAACACATCTCCTATTCTTTTCAATAGGATAGTAATACGCATTGCATTGCATGCTATGTGCACACGAGTGCGATGCGTGGTTTCCCACTGCAAACAATGGAAAACACTTGCTGATCTTCCACCGCGGGTGAAAGCCACACAGGGGGATCGATCCTTCTCATAAGTGATGGGAGGCGTTTTTGACAGAAAAATGTCTCGTATCCATGGGTGAATCGCACGTTAGTGAGTGCAATATCAGGCTGAGTTTCACAAGCTAATATCACGCTTGGCTGTGTGTAGGTAGCCTAAGATGGATGTTATGAGGAGTTAGTAGAGATGTATATCCGAGTTGTCTCAATAAAGAACAGAATTAGGCCGGCTTCACGCGGCCGTAACGGGCTCCGCCGCGGAATTCCTCAGAGACCCCAATACTTACCTCCGGATCTGGCATCCTACGTCCCGCATGACACTTCGACGCGCATGCGCAATAGAGCGCGTGACGCGCCGGCCGCGTCATATGACACGCCCGCAGCGTCACATGTCGCGGCTGGCGGTAGACGGGGAAGCGGTTTCACGCTATCTTCCACTGTGCTACAGCGGAAGATAGCGTGACAGACGGCTTCCATTGACTGCAATGGAAGCCGTCCGCGCGTACACCCGCGGCAAATAGAGCATGCCGCAGATGAGGACGGGTGATTTTATGGTGCGGAATTCCGCACCGTAAGCATTGTGCTATTAGGTTCAATAGAACCTAATAGCTGCGGGCAACGCAGCGGATTTCCGCCGCAAATCCGTCCGTGGGAAGGAGCCCTTAAAGTGATAGTTAGGCCTAATGCACACGGGCGTATTTGCACTGCGGGATCTAGAGCTCCAGATCTTGCAGCACATATAGCCCATAGGACATGCATTGAAAAATGCATTTTTATGCCCACGAGCGGAAATCAACTGCGATATTCCACTCACGGGGTGGAAGTCACAGCATGTGCTATTCTAGTGTGAGCCTCGCAGAGGCTTGCACTATCAACTTCATCGCTGACGTGCCGGCTCTGCACTGTGCATGTGCAGCTGTGCGCCAGCTGGCACATACGAGAAGCTGAGAGAAGACGGCGGACAGGTAAGCCGGTGGTCACTGCAGGGGCACAGGGTCGCATCCCGCTGAGAGAATCTCACAGTTGGAATCCGACCCAGCCGTCTGCATTCGTCCTTAGACATATTAGATGCTTAGGTATCCAATCTTAAAGGAGTATTCCAGTGATGATAAACATACAGGATGTACCAAAAAATGTATGTACACTTTAAATTAGTGTTTATTAACAGACAGTTAATTCGTAAAGAAATGAATAAGGCTGTGGTAACATGGGATGAAAATTCCATGGAATGACTACAGCGGGTCTGCACGAAAATACAGTGAGATTTCCAAGGCAAAAATGCAGCTTCAAATCCTGTGCCATTTGGCGCAGGTTTTAACCCTTTCCAATCCACTGACGTCTGAAGACATTCTGATTGAAGGCTGTACAGCTTCTGATGTCGTAAGACGTCCAGCAGGGTATTCCTACTGTATATTACTGGCCGCTCTGTTGCTGGGTGCCTCTCCAGCATGTCCAATACCGCAGTACTGGCTCTAGCTAGCAATTGGCGCTATTGTATAATGGCAGAAAGAGAAAGCCCCCTAGGAAACCCTGAATCCAAAATTGGATTGCAAAGGGTTAAAGCGGCTTCCCCACCTGTATTCCTCTGCGGTCGTCTTTCCCCATAGAGAGGCTGCCGTGGAAATGGCAATAAAATTGACATGCCGTGGCTTTGATTTCCGCGCGGCATGTCAGTTTCAGCGCGGTTTGGCCGCAGCATGTTGTCCAGATTTTTGCAAATCTTGTCCACTTTGCTGCTTTATCCTGGGATAAAAACTGCAGATGGAATTTCTGTGCAGAAAGTTTGCACGAAAACTCCACAGCAATTTCACCCCGTGTTAACCCAGTCTAAGTCTTTTTATCTACCGTATATACTTTGGTATAAGCCGACCCGAGTATAAGCCGAGGCACCTAATTTTACCGCAAAAAACTGGGAGAACTAGGTGCCTTTAGTATAAGCCTAGCTAGACTAGGTAAAAAAAAAAAAAGAAAAAAGCAATACTCACCTCCCAGCCTGCGTCTGTGTCCCCCGCGCGATGGTCTCCTCAGCGGTGCGGCAAGCTGCTATGTAATTCTCCCCGCTGTCATCTCCCTGCTTGGCGTTGAGTTCCTCCACCATCAGCAAGTAAGCGCTGTGATTGGATCGAGCGCCAGCCAATCGCAGCCGACGCTCGATGAACCAATCACAGCCATTCAGTGATGTCATTCACTGAATGGCTGTGAATGATCGAGCACTGGCTGGCACTCGATCCAATCACAGCACTTGATTGCTGATGGCGGGGAATTTCAAAGTCGAGAAGGGATGACAGCGGGGAGAATTACATAGCAGCTTGCCGCACCGCCGCAGAGACCATCGCTCTGAGTATTGCGTTTTTGTTTTCTTTACCTAGTCCCTTACTCGAGTATAAGCGGAGGGGGGATTTTTCAGCATAAAAATATATGCTGAAAAAGTGGGCTTATACTCGAGTATATACGGTAATTGTTTTTGACTGTTTGTCCATGCCTGTTTTCAAACTGATGATTGTTCTGGTCCAGGCACTGCAGATAATGCAAAGCAATGGAATTGCAAACATCAAGAATAAGTTCATTTAATATTTGTGCGCACTCTTGTTCAGTGGATACCCGGTTTTTCCCCACACTCCTAGACGGTGAGCCCCAAAGGGGACATCAAAGTGATGCTGCAGTGGAATAAATATGCGCTATAGAAATGAATAAAATAAATACATTTTGAAATTTCTGTCTCATGGCCCACTTCCTGTAGAGATTTTTGTGAACTTTGCAGATAATTTTCCATCAACCTTTTTGTTGCTTTGTGCGGCTCCTTGATGTCCGCGGTCTTCTAGAATGTTTATTCTGAGTAGTTCCATCTGCTTCAAACTTATCTCTAATTCCAGCAATAGTTTAGTAAGTCACGTAGCTGGATTTATTTTAAACTCTGTCCAGAACTATCTTTGCACTTCAACTATGTTTTTATACTTCCAGCAGCACTTTAGGATACATTCCAGTAATTTAAAGCTTAGTTTGGCTTCACCTATTATTTCTAATCAATTAAGCCTAGAAAAAAGAGAAAATTAAGTGTAGGAGATAAACCAAAACTGCTGCAAAGGGAATTGGGTTTAGTTGCATAGCAACAAATCAGGTTTCTGCTTTCATTTCCTAGAGGTGGAATCTGATTGGTTGCTATGGGCAAATTTGCCAGTTTTCCGTTGCATCAGTTCTAGTTTATCCCTCCCAGTGGTTTATAAGCTGGTAAAGTGTGTAAATATGTTGTTTTGGGCACCCTGTATTTATTACACCCCAATATGGCCCACCAAACTTTTTTGCATATTACAGTTTAAACACACTTCAGTCTTGCCATATTTCTGTTCAATGACTAACCGTTGGCTATAACCATCCTGGATGTGCTCTGCTCTAGTAGTGCATTCAGAGTTGGTCTATCTATTCAGTTTATGATCGGCAGTACACTTCTATCTGTGGCTCGTGTACAGATGGAACATGAAAGCTGGTAGTACTGAGGGCAAACCTAGCAGGAAGCTCTAGCCTTTGTGAACTAAAGCTGGAAACAAGCACTAATGTCCAGCCACAGACTGGTAACTGCAGTGGGATAAAGCAGAATCCACTGGGGGATGGAGGATCTTAAAGGGGTTGTCCCGAGGCAAAACATCAAAATTTTAAATTACCCCATTTTCCCTGTCACCCCCCGGCATAAAATAGCATTTTAAAGCGGTTTTTAAACCGCTTGCTACTCACCGATGTGATGAAAGATGAACTTAGAAAATTCTTCTCCCAAGAATTTTCCCAGGGATGCCGGTCCTTTCCCAGGGATGCACTACGGTTTTCTCCCATGGTGCACCGCGGGTCTTCTCCCATGGTGCACCATGGGCTCTGTGCGTTCCATTGCCGATTCCAGCCTCCTGATTGGCTGTAATCGGCACACGTGATGGGGCAGAGCTACGCGATGACGTGTAGAAGGGGGCGGAGCGAGAACGCCGCTCGTGCCCGGACCGACCAGAAGGAGAAGACCCTTCTGCGCAAGCGCGTCTAAAAAAGCAAGAAGACCCCGAAATTAGACGGCACCATGGAGACGGGGATGCCAGCAACGGAGCAGGTAAGTGAATAACTTCTGTATGGCTCATATTTAATGCACGATGTACATTACAAAGTGCATTAATATGGCCATACAGAAGTGTATAACCCCACTTGCTTTCGTGAGACAACCCCTTTAAAGAAAAAGATGCTTGCACTGAGAATATGTACAGGAGGCCTACATATCTATGCGACTACCAGGAGCTTTGTGGCTGGTTGACAAAGATAGATTGTCAGAATAATGTAAAGATGATAATAATCATCATAAAAATTCTAGCAGCAGTATTTCCTTACTGTCACAGGCGCTTGATGTGTGTAGCTCCATCTAAAGGGGTGGGGGATTTGTAATCCTACTTTGCCATCTAGTGGTTGCATTAAGTTACTGTGGATTGTAAATGTTCAAGCTATTTAGATAGGGCAGGCTCCACACACGTGTACTCCGGGCATATTTGTGATTTAGATTCCTATGATGCTGTGAGTTTGGGTCAGTAGGGCTGCAATTGGGGCAGGATACTTGTCCATCTTACGAGTGTCTTTATGCATCCATAATACATTTGTGTGAAACTGGCCTAACTCATATGCAGGTGTCACAGACTTTGTTAAATGCATGCATGGATCTCTACGGTAAAAATGAACACATTATTCTGTATTAGTATATACTAACAATATATTATGAGTGTCAAACACTTTTGGCAGCTGATCAGAGGCCATTACAGCCTGAGACCAACTGTCAATCACCACTGGGCTCCCACGGTAATCACAAAAACACAGTATATCTTCAGTGCATGTGTAATTACCATTATGTTCAGTGGCGTGTCACCAATGTGGGCACACCACACAATTACTACGGGTCTTGTAGGATTTGCGTGGTTGGAAATCCACTTTTCCATTCCTGGTCAATCTGGACAGCTCCTTGGATACTTATAGGGGTTGTCCAAGTTAGTGTTTCTCAACTCCAGTCCTCAGGGACCCCCCACAGACCCTGTTTTCAGCATATCCTATAGTAAGAACACCTGTGGCAATTTCTGAGGCATTGGCCTGTTGGGAGTCCCTTAGGACTGGAGTTGAGAAACACTGGTCTAAGTATTGATTTAAAGTGCATCTTAATTGGTTCCCCATGGGGTAAATAGCAAAGCTACTGATACTCACCTCTCCCCGCTTGTCCCCCACCAGCGGCTCCAGGTCTCTAAACTGACATCATCTTTACAGGTTGCAGTCAGCCTGAGCAGTCTTCAAACAAGATGCTGTAGCCAATGACAGTGCTTGTTGATTATTACTCGGTGCTGCCATTGGTTGCAACCGCAGGTTTACAGGTTTGCACAGGCTGACTGCAGCTTGTAAACAAACAACACAGTGAAGAAAGCAGGTTTTATCACCAACACAGAAGGGGGTTTTATACTGTAAGGCCCCCTGTCCACGAGCGTTGCGGGAGCCGCTGCGCGGGAGCAGGAGCCGCAGACGAATCTCCGCCGGTCAGTCTAATCTAATAGATAGACTGACCGAGGAGAATCGGGGCAATTTGCAGCATGCTGTGAATTGCCGGCCACGAGCGGAGAATAGCAATGATTCTCTGCCCATGGACAGGGGGCCGGCGCTTTCCATAGCAACGCTATGGGAAGCTTCTGATGGTGTGATTCGAAATCACGTCTGTGAACAGGGGGCCTAAGAGCAGTGAGACCGTGGAACTCTCTGCCTGAGGAAGTGGTAATGGCAAAATCCAAAGAAGAGTTTAAGACGGGACGAGACATCTTTCTAGAGCGGAAGGATATTACAGGATATTAGGTGACCAGCGGGGTTGTTGATCCGGGTCTTACATTCAGGTTGATCCAGGGATTATTCTGACTGCCATTATGGAGTCAGGAAGGAATTTCCCCCCTGAAAGGACTAATTGGCTTCTGCCTCTTGGGGTTTTTGCCTTTCTCTGGATCAACAAGGAGGTGGAAACAGGCTGAACTAGATGGGCATTGTCTCCATTCAGCCTAACATACTATGTTACTATGACCCAGAGCTGTTGGCAAGGGATAAGCATGAAGAGGTGCCTATCAGTCGCTTTCTTATTTTTACATCATGGGCGTAAAAAACCTGCAACAGATGAAGCAACAATAATGGCTGTCCTAGCGTCTGTCACGTCCATGCGGCACACAAGAATAACACTCAGCACGAAAGCAGGGTGACGTTCACACTACTGCAGTTGTAATACTATGCACTGTAAGACAGTGCGCACCGCACCAGAAATATGAAAACTAGTATGTAAAACCATTGCGGCATAAGAGCACCACGCACAGCATGGCGCAGGATAACGTACACACTGCTGGAAAAAGTAGAACACCATGCTATGCTGGTCAGTAGCACCACTCCAGGAAGAGGGAAGCCTGGCCCTAGGCTAACAGGGAGGTAAAGGGTCCCTGCCTAAAAGCGGAGTCATCGCCTTGATGAAGGCGGCTCCACTGTCTTCTTCCTGGGCCCTGATTATCGCTATAGGAACCAGCACACCAATACAAAAATGAAAGAAGAAATACAACTGATAGGAAACCATAGCACTTATTTGGATAAGTAGCAATACACCCAGCACAGAGGAATAACACTCTCCAACTACTTCTCTATGGAACTGACTAAGTAGCGGTGAACAAAGGGAGGGGTAAGAATATAAAGCTCTCCACACACGAGGATCGTCAGAGCAGTTAGAGAACACACCCAAACCTTCTCAGCATAGTAAGATGGCAACCAGCAATCTCTGTACATAGTGCATTAACCCTTGACCTGCATAACAAGACGACAGGTCTTGGCCTGCGTTGAGGCCACCAAGCCATGACTGACAAGCCATCACAGCATCTTTCTGCAAGAGTCCACAGCATAGCACAGGAGAGCACAGTGATGTAAATCTCCATCAGGCAAATACTGGCAATGCAGAAATGGCACCCCCACAAGATCCAATTGTTGCATCATCTCAATGAGGACAATCCTGATGTTGAATTTGGGGAATGAGTGTCACAACTATTGCAACAAGACCCACATTTCACAGAGTTGGTACTGTTGTAGTGATGAATCAAAGCATATCCTCTAGTGGATTGTCGTTGTCTTCCATGTCATGGAATAACTTTGGCAGGAATAAAGGTATGTCACCTTTAAGCACAGGTTTGGATTCTTTATCAAATTGCCTTTAGATACATATGTAAAATGCACCCTGTCCCATTTGAAATTATCAACTTGGTTCCAAGATGGTGTCTCTCAGAATGAGCACTGTGTTGGTCACCGTCCCTTACAGCTTTGCCTCCTTGCTCTTTGCAATATGCCACACACAAGATGGCATTTGCAACCACTATTTTGCATTTATTTTGCTGTCTTTATACATTTGAACCACCCTGTACTTTATTTAAGAACTGAGGAAGATAACAGATAATAGAGAAACAAACCCGCTCAAGATAAGTTGACTGGGTGTGCAAACATGCAACAGGCCACCTTAGGGCCCTTTTACATGGGATGGCCTGTCTGGTGCAGATGCCCAAAAGGTCGTCCCAACAATGATAACTCCTGTGCTTTTACATCATTGCTAGTGAATGGAGGTGGAGCAGATCGGGGATCTTTCCAGCCCACCTGCCTCTACTCACAGTAAAAAGGCCATCGTTCATAGATGAGCGACTGCTTGTTTACACGGGTTGATCCATTGCTTAATTTTCTGCATGCAGAAACTGAATGATGTACGAGAAGCGAACAAATTATCGCTATTTGATCGTTCGGGGCATGTACTTAGACTGAATGATTTATCGGCCCGTGTAAAAGGCCCTTAGTAAATACAGTGAATAAGAAAAATAAATCCATTGTTACATGCGATATAGACCCAAATAGATGGGCAAAATAGAAAGGGAGGCAAACCTAACACCCCCAGATGCCAGGATTTTCACAAGGAATTACACATGTAGAATTTAACTAAAGAGAATAAATATACCAAATAGGACTCCTAAGGTAAGTCCTACACTATGAGGCTTCATTTTAGAGATATGAACTGTATCATATTCTTTTTGTCATCTTTTCAAGCTGGTTTCTTGTTGCTGTCTCACAGGCATATCATTCTTCATTGTTGCTAGGGTGATGGCCTTGATTCAGCAGGGAAACATTGTGTTGCCCGACAATAAATATGTCTACTGAAAAATGGTTTTGTGGCAGATATATAAAAAACAATGTGACAAAGGAGCTTCCTCATCAACTGCATCATATGCTTAATGAAAGCAGTAACATGCATAGCTGGCATTGGGGGCTCAGACAGTACAGTCCTATTTTTTTTTACTAGCACTGGAACATTTAAAGAAAAACCGTCCTCAGAGTTTCCTTAGTGAAATAAATATAGGAAGTATGCTGGACCTTCAGTCCCTAGATCTACAACCAGCTCTATATGTACCCTAGGGGGGTACATGTTATATTGCTAGGGGAGAGGGGTAACTGCACAGTCGTCATGCCTTTATTAAGTGTGACCAAAATGATCAAAAACTCTGGGGTACTTTAATGTAATTTTTTTGAGCATGGCATACTTGGTTTAGGAGTACTGAGAAATTAGCTGCAGAAAGGTTTTGGGGCCATATCTTGCAACCTTTAAGTTGTGAGCAGGACCTTGGGACAACATTCTGCTGCTCTAACACTCTGCGCCACACGCTCCCATAAGCAGGGTGGGACGAGCAGTAGGAACAGACAATTTGAAAATTGCATCCCATCTTTTTAATTATTTTTGTCAAATTAAAAACATGGTAAATTGTAATGTTATGTATCCTCATTTGATAATAATTATCTTCCTGAACTGCTTTTTACATGATGTTATTTTCCTAATATTCTTGCACAACATAATTTGGTGTCTTTCTAATTCATATAAATAAGGGAGATGGAATAAATCCTCCACAGCGCCACCTATTGAAAGTCAGCATTCCTTCAAGCCAAAGTCAGACTTTTTATACAAGCTTTGTTACAATGACTGGGAATTAAAAGCAAAGCCAGATTCCATGTACATACAGCTGTTTCAGGGTTTTTGCCCTTTATCAGTGTACAGTCTAGCTTTGCTAGTGAGAGGCCTGGGATGGGGTCAGAAACGCTATCTTTTCTCCTTAGGGAGAGCAACTATACTATAAACTAAATAAGGAGACTCAAGTGGCCATGCACGCTCCTCTGGGTAATATGCAAATAAGGGAGCTGGAATAAATCCTCCACAGTGCCACCCATTGGAAGGCAGCATTCCTTCAAGCCAAAGGCCGCCTGCAGACGAGCGGGTCGGATCCGGCGGCGAGAATTCTCGCCGCGGGACCCGACCCGAGTGCCTGCAGAGACGAGCGCGTACTCACCCGCACCCGGCGGCCCCGGCTCTTTCATGTGCCGGCTGCCGGGCAGCCGGCGCATGCGCAGACCGGAGCCGGGTGAGTGACGTTTCTGTGCGAGGCTCTGCGAGCCCCGCACAAAAATAGGACGTGCCGCGGCCGTCTGCATAGGAGTGCGTAGTGTAATGCACTCCTATGCAAGCTTTCAGTGGCGGAAATCCCGCCGCGGGATTTCCGCCCGCGTGCAGGCGGCCAAAGTCAGACTTTTTATACAAGTCTTGTTACAATGATCGGGAATTAAAAGCAATAGTTGCTCTCCCTATGGAGAAAAGATAGTGTTTCTAATGTATTTCACAAGTACTGCTTGTCTTGTGTCTGTTAGGTGGATAATCGCCCAAGAGCCTTACCAGCCACTGTCGTTTAAGTAAATGGACAGAATAACTAGCTCAGTGCCCTTTCGCTGTCCGTATGTACACAGGCCGACAGTCACCCTAAACAACTAATATGGCCAATTGTTCGGGTGACTATCAGCCCATGTAAAAGTATCTTTTCTCCACAAGACGAAAACACCCACAGTGCACTGAGGCCAGTCTGGTTACCAAGCCCTAGCACGGTTTGTCTTCTGCTCTGAGAAGGGCCTGCCCAGACACCCATGAATTATAAGTATACGTGTGGGTCTAGGTGGGATTGCCTCACCCCACAAGAAAAAAATATTTCCCTAGATGGAACAAAACGCAGTAGCCAAATTTAACCAAAAATGAAAAAATATTACATTTGCACATTTTTTAATTTCTTTATTTAGTAAAAACGAACTTTTTAAAGAAATTTAAAATCTAAAGAAATTTTTTAAAAGATATTTTCTTCTAGAAATTTATTTTTCAAATAGTTTAGTATAATGATAAAAAAAACAAACTAAAAGCATTCCAGCAAAAAGAAAAATAAATTAGGGCAACTAGTGATTCTCCAGTTGAGAACCCAACATTGGGTGTTGGTGGCTGGCAGAGATGGCCCCTCTATCTTCTGTGAAATCCTGCATCCATGGTCTGAAATCCGACAGAAAGGTTGCCCTGTGTGGAGTGTGTAAGATTCCTGAAAATGATGGGTTCATGGTATGGGAGGTGTGGGCAGAACAGGTGGCAGGGGAATTTGTGGAGGAGATTGAGGATCTGACTGTGTGAAAGTGTAAGTGCAGAGTATACGGGATTATAGGAGTGTGATGGGGCAGTGGGTGTGCGGTGGTGTTTGATGGTAGGCAGTTATGTGTTGGGTAGGTGGGGGATAAGAGTGGGGTTGCGACAGGATTGGGAGGAGGGAGGTGCAGGATTTTCAAGATGTCCTGATAAACTATATCCCAGCATTCATAAATCTGTTCGGTCATCATAATGCAGTGCCAATAAATACTACAGCTCTTCAAACAATGAAAAAGCCAGTAGGGTACTGTCCACTGGAGCAGCGGGGGTCAAATGCATATGCGTTATTACTTTCTTACACCATCCAGTGACCAGTTGGCAAATAGCAGCTGAAGAAAAATGTTCTCCTTGCCTTAACTATTTGACTACCACTGCCTATATAGTTATGCTTTGAACTATGGCTCTCTTAGATCGCAGAGGATGCATGAACAGTCGTGTCATGCTGTTGCATTAAACTCTGACCTAGTGAGGGCATGTGATATACAATTGCAATGATTCTCCTACTAACAAACAAGCAAAGTTTATTATCTCTACGCCGCTGCACTAGTTATATCAAAATGCGGGAAACAACAAAAAGCTTCCCCTTTACACAACACATCACAGATGATTCCAGAAATACTTTGCTCTTAACTCCTCCCGACCATGGCAGATCAAGACCCAGACCACCCATTACCCAACAACGAGCGCACCTCATCAACCCTGATACTTGGCACCCCTGCCTCTTTAGCCCCTGATCTCAACGAATTGTATGAGAATATTCAAAAGCTTTTTAAAAAAGAACTCAACGGGTTGATGAGAGAGAAACCAAAACCGACAACATTATTTGAGAAACGGATGCTGACAAATCTTGCATCGTGAGTAACCAAAAAAAAAGTTGAATAGCTTGAATTGAAGCTCAAGGACCTTGAAAACTGGTCCAGATGAGCCAATCTACCCATCTGTGGACTACCCGAGCACTTCATTGCACTCAAAGATGCTGCACTGAATATTTTCCAGGCATTATTACCACAAGGATAATCAGAATGGATCGCATCAACGGAACCCTGACCAAACCACGCAATACTAATCAACCAAGACAATATTCTAAAGCTGCAATATCTAGAAGTGCCCGGTCGGTAATAACTATCGCAGTGAGCAGCCTTTGGCGCGTGTGCCAGCAAAGGGCTCTGCGTGCCCCCTCCAGCACGCGTGCTATAGGTTCGCCACCACGGACTGAGAAGGTGTCTGAGGAAACTGAGGGCTCCTACCCACTTGCGTTTTATTTTAAACTGCGATATCGCTCTGTTTTTTAAACATGAATGTCAATGGGACTTTCTAATGTTAAAAACTGATGGCCCAAAAATCGCAAAGCATAAACTTGCGATGCGTTTTTAACATTGGAAAGTCCCATTAACAATTTCAGTAAAAAAAAATGCAGCGATATCGCAGCGTTAAAAAAATGCAAGTGGGTAGGAGCCCTTACAAGGCCACGCATGCTTCTTTGGGAAATATATGCGAATAGGAAAGATGGAACAATACCTCTGCAGCGCCACCTATTGGATGGCAGCATTCCGGGAAATCAATGTCCATCCCTTTATATAGGTCTTTGTAACAATGATTGGAAATTGAATACCAATCCAAAATCCATATACAGACAGGTGTTTCAGGGGTTCTGCCCCTCATCAGTGTGCAGTAGCTATCTGTGTATGGATTCTGGCTTGTTTTAGTTGGCAAACGAATAAACTTTCTACCCTCTACGATGTCCTACTACATGGCAAGTTGATCTCTACATCTTTTGTAGGAATGCAGTATCACAGGGGTCCCCAACCACCGGTCCGCGGACCAGGGCCGGGCCGTTAGGTGTTTACTGCCGGTCCGTGGCACCGCCGGGAACTTTTGATCTGAAAGGAACAATCCTGCAGCCCCTTCAGCAGCGCTCTGCGCTCTCACACTAACCTGCTATGTGTGGAAGTGGCCCCTTCAGCAGCGCTTTGCGCTCTCACTCTGACCTGCTATGGTCCTTGCTGGTGTGGAAGCAGCGCGCCGCAACCAATCACAAGGCGCCTTCTTGAAGCGCTGAGGACTGTGGCGCCAAACAGCAGAGCGTCCCGCGAGTAGGAGGAAGAGCCACCTCTGTGCAAGCAGCAGCAGCCGCCGCACCTGTACACCTGTTAGGACCTAGGTCAGTTTCAAGTTAATCCTGCTGGGGGGGGGGGGGGGGGGAGATAAATTATATCCTGCCCTATGTGTGTGTGTGTGTGGGGGGGGAGATGAATTATATGTTGCCCTATGTGTGTGCTGGGGGGGGGGGGAGAAATAAATTATATGCTGCCCTATGTGTGTGCTGCGGGGGGGGGGGGGGGGGAGATGAATTATATGCTGCCCTATGTGTGTGCTGCGGGGGAGGGGGGATAAGTTATATGCTTCCCTGTGTGTGTGCTGGGTGGAGATAAATTATATGCTGCCCTATGTGTGTGCTGGGGGGGGGGGAGATAAATTATATGCTGCCCTATGTGTGTGCTCGGGGGAGATAAATTATATGCTGCCCTATGTGTGTGCTGGGGGGAGATAAATTATATGCTGCCTTATGTGTGTGCTGCGGAGGGGGGGGGGATAAATTATATACTGCCCACTGCCCTATGTGTGTGCTGCCAGGCAGGGGGGGAGGATAAATTATACTGCTCTATGTGTGCTGCTGGGCGGTAGGGGGGGGGGCCTAAATTATACTGCCCTATGTGTGTGCTGCCAGGCAGCGGGGGGATATATTATACTGCCCTATGTGTGTACTGCCAGGACATTCTAAATGTCATAATTAAATGATAAGTATGCACTAAACTACAACCCCCTTCATAACCCCGCCCCATATAACCAAAGCCCCGCCCACATGCCGCCCCACCCTGCCGGGCCTTGTAAAAATGGTCTTGCTTGAAGCCAGTCCCTGGTGCCAAAAAGGTTGGGGACCACTGCAGTATCAGGATGGCCTGCAGAGGCTGCTAGACAGGCATTCTCATACCTGAAAAAAAGACACCAGAGGTTTAACATCCTGGGTGTAGTAGGACGTGAGATACAAAAGAGCAAGTTCCTGTTACACTTAGGGGGAGGCGATAGCTCAGTGGAGCTAGAAGGGCTGCTAGCCTGGGGTCCATTTTGGACTAGTAAGGTCTGGTGCGGATCAATTTTGGGACTGTCACGCTTCTGGTGGAGAATACACTCCAGATGCCCCAGGCGGGGTACTGACTGTGGTGTTTGTGAATCTTAAATTATGGGCTGTGTTTATGCTGTACGCTTACTGTGGTGCTGTTAATAAATGTTGGCAGGGGGCGGTTTTAAAGGAAATTCAAGTCTCCTAGAGCTTGCTTACTTGTGAGATGTGCCATTTCCCAGATGGAGAGGCCAGCGATCCACAGGCAAGAAACCACCTAGCCACATATGGTGGATAATGCGCGGGCACAAAAAGGAATGGCACACAAAGCTGTAAGCAGTGTATAAGTGGCTGCTGCTGGATGAAACTGTGGTTGCCTGACGGGCAATGAAGGTCCAAGCAGAGGATGTCAGAGACACAAGTTAGTGGACCTTGTTTATTTTATTTTTGAGGCGAGATTGACTTTGCTGTGGAGCAGTGAGCTATGGAGGAGCTCTTCAGGAGGTTGAGTGCTCAAGTGAAAGACCAAAATGAGGCCAGAAAAAAAGGCTCTGCGTTATGTACTTCAAAAAAGTGCACCATGTGAATGGAAATTTAATAAGGAGATGTCTAAAACTGTATTGATGATAATATGGTGCAGAAAAAACTTTTCTTGAACCCTAAAATGTGTGCAGGGGATTGTGGGATGTTTTCTCATCCCACACTCCCCTGCACACATTTTAGGGTTCAAGAAAATTCTAGATACATTCTCATTGTACCTAGAATGTATAGAAATGTTTCCCAAATGAAGGCAGAGTGTGCAAGGGGGGGGGGGGGGGGTTACAAAGAGTTCAGACAACGCTCAAGTTAGTTCCAATATGCGTCTAAACGACAGGTAGTACTATAAGTGCAAGGAAGGCTGCTTCTAATAAGACAAAATAGGTAGTTTGTGTGGTCCTGAGCTCCAGAATTTAAAAGAAAGTGAAAAGTTGCTCAGGCCTGCTTGTGCAAATTTTCTAGAGGAGCAAACAGAAAGACTACAGAGACTCTAAAAGACGCAGCCCATGTGAAAGCTGTAAGCGCAGCTCTCTTAAAGGAGAACAAGTGTCTTAGAAGAGTAGCTAAAACTGAAGCTGAACACAGGTTGCTGTGGTAACAAAAAAACGTTCTGTGTGAACAAGGCTTGAAAGAATTGAGAGGTGAGAAAATGAAATATGAGGAATATCTTTCAAAAGCACATGAAGAGATAAAAGACCTCAGAAATGTAACAAGAGATGAAGTTGATAACAGATTATGTCTGGGAAAGAAATCTGTGCAGTATGAACCTGTATTTTAAGAAACTGTAAATGAAAAGCCAAGAGTTAGAGAAGACATGTCGCAAATTAGAAAAAGATTCTACAGATGCACGTAATCAAACTACAGATTTTTATAATCAAGTTGCTGAGCTGAACATGCAGTAAAGCCCCATTTACACGCAAAAATGCTCACTCAAAATTCTCTCAAAAGACAGTTTTGAGTGACAGTTTTGCATACCTACTAATGGGCACTAAGGTCCCTTAGCAGCTAATTACCAAAATGTGCATGTTAATGAGCCGCCAGGGGATGTATTTACAGAACAGCAGGTGGTCTGTTCTTTAAATGCATGTCCTTTGTTCTGCCAATAACAATAACACGGTTATCAGCACTGCCCAAGGAGAACTCAGCATGCAGTCCCTGCTATCACGAACAATGGATTTCATGCTTACATGAAATCCATTGTTCAGCAGAAAAGCAAATGATAGTAGGATTTAGACACAATGATTATTGCTCAAAATCCATTGCTTGGACGAATTTTGAGTGATAAACGTTGTATCTAACTGGGCATTTAGCCCAGAAAAATGGTGGGTGCGCGTTTTTGAGGAGTCTCAGAAGCTGGTGCAAGAGATGCGCCAGAGGCTTGGCCTTAGTGCACACCTGAAGAGATTGGAAGCTGAGAGAGCTGTGTTCCTCAGTTAGAGGAAGATGCAGAATTTAATAGAAAACTGGTAAAGTAGATTTCAATACTTCAGGCTCAGGTGTCAGATATGGAAAATGAAATGGAGAAGAATACTGCATGCTTGAATTCTGTCAAAGAGCAGAAGAGAGAAATACAAAGTGAGTTAGAAGCTACAAACCAGCAGCATGAAGAAAAAGCAGCTGCCTGTGATAAACTTGAGAAGTCTAAGATAAGTCTTCAGCAGGAATTAGAAGATGTTACTGTGGAGCTTGGTCACCAACATTGTCTGAACTAGTTGTGTCTGAACTGGAGAAGAAACAGAAGCTGTGTGAACAGGGGCTAACTGAAGAGAAAGTCAGGTCTGCAACATATGCCACTGAATGTGAATTGGCTGAAGAAAGGGCTCATAGAGAAGAGACTGAAGCACTAACCTTGATATGCACCCTTGATACGCACCCTTGAGTGCAAAGATTAAACACTTGGAATTAAATAGTTGTGTTGCTAAAAAGAAGGTTCAGAGACTAGAGGGGTCTAGGACCCAGTTCAGACAGAAAAGAAAATATCTTGACAAAGAATCTTAAAAAGGAAATACAAGTAGTAAAGAATGCTAAATCACATTTAAAAGGTGAGGCTGCTGAAGCTGAGATAGCCTCAGAAGCTGCAGCAGAAATCTTGGAAAAACCACGGCAAGATATTATTGTCAAATCTGGACAATTTTTTCAACAGAAAGTAATAGTAGAAGCCTATTGCAGGGATCCAAGAACCAATTCATCAGTGAACCGAAAGCTATCAAGAAAAAGTTAGATTCAGAGATCAAAGAACAGAATGAAGACTCGGGTCAGGCTTAAGTACAAGTACTCAGAAGAAGAGGAAAGTCAGATGCAAAGCATATGAGAATGCAATGGGGAGCCTGAGCCAACATCTTCAAGAAGCTCTGACTGCAAAAGAAACAATGTCGTCTGAGAGCAATAGACTCAGGGCGCCTACCCACTTGCGATTTTTTTTCCTTTGCGTTTTGCGTTTTTTCTGAAGAGCAATTAGGATAGAATGTGTTCTTGTCCACTTGCGTTTTTTTTTTCGGTCCGTTGCAATTTTTAACATAGGAACTGTCAGTTGCATATGTGTCCTTATTTTTCTCTTAATGCACCCATGAATGTCAATGGAAATTAACGGAAAAGGCGCGAAAAAGCCACGAAAATGCCGCGAAAAACGCGCCAAAAACACGCAGAAAACGCTGCGTTTTTCACGCACGAAAACTGCAAACGCCAGTGGGTAGGCGCCCTTAAAGTGCAAATTTAAGAAGGAGGCAGCAGTCAAGCTTTTTATGAAAAGCCGAATGAATTAAAAAGTGAATTTGAGACTCTAGAAGAAGATATAGTGGGTAGCGAAAGAGAGTCGGTAGGGACAGACTCCATACAAAGATCTGAAGAGGTACCAGTTAAAAAGAGAGAGACCCCCAAGCCTGGTGTTTTGACCCCGAAGGGGCAAAAGCGGTGGTAAGTCCTACGGCCTTATTTGGGGGGTGGGGTATGGAGGAATGCAGTATCAGAATGACCTACACAGGTTGCTAGATAGGCATTCTGAAACCTGAAAAAAAGAAACCAGAGGGTAAACACCCTGGGTGTGGCAGGAGGTGAGGTACAAAAGAGCCAGCTCCTTTCACACTCAGGGGGAGGTGATAGCTCAGTGGAGCTAAAAGGGCTGCTAGCCTGAGGTCCAGTTTGGATTAGTAAGGTCCAATGCAGGCCAATTCTGGGACCATCACGCGCCTGATGGAGGAGGATGCCCTCCAGACTCCCTGGGCAGGGTAGTGACAGTGGCTCTGTGAGTTTCGAACCCTATATTACGGACTGTGTTTATGCTGTACACTTGCTGTGGTGCTGTGAATAAATGCTGATGGACGCCAGTTTTATAAGAAATTTAAGTCTACTAGAGCCTACTTACACATGAGGTTCGCCATTTCCCAGATGGAGAGGCTGGTGAAAGAAGAAACCCTCTTGCCACACTTCTTTCAATAATCAATATAAACCTGCTCTAGAAGAGTAGTTAAGAAAGATTTTTTTCATGCAGGTTTCATTTTTTGTCCTCCATTGTTCCCCCATCAGCCAAAATAGAGCTAAATCCCATGAAAGCTATATGCAAGTTTTGCCCCATATATCTGGCTACCTTATCGTATTTCTACAGCATCCAGCAGCTACTAGGTACTTCTCTGATTAACAAAATGAAATGCTGATTTGGACCTATAAAAAACCAAGACAACTGCATAGAATAAACCTATCATTTTATTGACCCTTTTACCTCAGTGAATGCCAATTTAGAAGATTTTTACTGTTTCGCTTGCGGAACCCATTGTTCTATGGTCGTCTGCTCTATTATGCAAATCTATATACCCCTAAATAACTTTGAAACCTAAACTATGTTTCTCAAAAATGACACAATAAGGGACCAAAAGAGAGCTTGGTAACTACAGGACAGTAAATCTCACTTCAATAATTGGAAAACTATTTGAGGGGTTTATGAGAGATGTCATCCTAGAATACCTCAAGGAAAACAACAGTATAACCCCTCATCAGCACGGGTTCACGAGGGGTCGATCATGCCAGACCAATCTGATCAGCTTCTACGATTAAGTAAGTTCTAGGCTGGACCTGGGAGAGTCTATTGCTCTCGTATATCTGGATTTCTCTAAAGCATTTGACACCGTGCCGCATAATAGGTTGCTATATAAAATGAGACAGCTCGATCTGGGTAATAACGTGTGTATCTGGGTAAAGAACTGGCTCAGAGATAGAAAACAGAGGGTAGCAATAAATGCATCGAATTTTGATTGGGCTACCGATGCTAGTGGAGTGCCACAGGGCTCAGTATTAGGCCCCATTCCGTTCAATATATTTATCAGTAACCTGATAGAGGGGACTGCACAGTAAAGTATAATTTTGTATCATCTGCAAATATTAATATAAGGCAATTAATACAATGGAGGACAATGTGTGGCTACAAAAGGATAAGCTGGGGGCTTGAGCAGAAAAATGGCGAATGAAGTTGATAAATGTAAGGTCATGCACATGGGCAGGAGAAATGGATGTCACCAATATACACTAAATGGGGTACTGCTATGGAAAAGTGAGATGGAAAAAGACCTGAGGGTACTAGTGGACCATAGAATTAACTGGATCAATGCCAGTCAGCTGCTGCAAAAGCAAATAAAGTCTTAGGGTGCATTAAAAGAGGTATAGGGGCGAGGGATGAGAATATTATTTTTCTATTATATAAGGCACTTGTAAGGCCCCACATGGTATACTGTGTACAGGTCTGGACACCAGTGCTCAGGAAAGATGTTGCAGCACTTGAGGGGGCAACTAAATGAATAAATGGAATGAAGGGACTGGAATACCCAGAGAGGCTATCAAAGTTGGGATTGTTTACCCTGGAAAAAAGACGCCTAAGGGGCGATCAAATAACTATGTATAAATACATTAGGGGGTAATACAAGGAACTCTCCCATGATCTGTTTATACCCAGGACTGTGACAGTAACAAGAGGGCATCCTCTACGTCTAGAAGAAAGTAGCTTTCATCACCAACACAGAAGGGAGTTCTTTACTGTAAAAGCAGTGAGATTGTGGAAGTCTGCCTAAGGATGTGCTGATGGCAAAATCCATAGAGGAGTTTAAGAGGGGACTAGATGTCTTTCTAGAACGCTATGATATTACAAGATATAGACATTAGGTGACCAGTGGGATTGATTATATCAGATGTTGATCCAGGGATTACTCTGGCTGCCATTATGGAGTCAGGAAGGGTTTTTTTCTTTTGCCTTCCTCTGGACAAACGATAGCGGAGTGGGAGGAGGGATTGAAACAGGTTGAGCTAGATGGACATTGTCTTCATTCAACCTAATATACTATGTCACTATGACATTTATAAGAAGCTGTATGCAAGACTATTGGCATACAAAAGTCGCACAGTTTGCGGGAAAAAAAATTGCTACTTTTTGCGAGACTATTTTGAAACTATATCAGAAATGTACGCTAGGTTGGACCTGGCATACATTTCTCAGTAGGAGCAGGGGATGCACTGAATACATGGAGAGTTGTGCGCCTCTTCATGTATTGAGTGCACCGTGCAACGGGATAAATTATGCTAAGCATGGCGCAGGGTAGACATTTCACCCCATAGATAGTGTCTTGAGGAGATCTATGGGATCTTCATTTTAAAAAGAATGGACATACACTGCTGAGGCTCTCTGCTGTCTATCTACTATAAGTATGTGTCTGCACAAATTGGATGGGGGGGGGGCGGATATGGGTGACCTAGTCTTGAGTCAGCATGTAAGTAGGGTCTGAATGCTGTATACAGTTAAGGTCTGTAGAAAGGGGGGCTGTGATTTATATCTTCATTTAGTAGGTCTGGTATGTAGTCTGTATTTATTTCGGGGCCTGCTGAAGGAGGTCATATACCTATTATGTTGATTGGTGTGCAGTCATGGCTCTTTCTGGAAGGAAGCAGGCTTATTTCAATTTCACCCGAGCTATTTATGGATAACAGAGTCCACAAAAGCTCAGGGCCCCAGCGCCGATGCCTGCGTTCAATGCCTTTGGGTCCTTAATTGCCATCTGCAGCCCATAAAGACCATGATAGGCTGGTCAAAAATTGAATGAGCAATCACAGCAGGGAAGGGGGTGGGCGGCGATTCCCACTATGGCGTTAAGTAAAGCTGGCTTGCCATTACAGAGATAAGTCATCTTTACCCTGTCACTGCATCATTAATCATGGTGACTTCTTAAGGTCCTGGTATATAGGTATGGCAGGTTATCTTCAGACCTTGGTGGCTGTGACATAGATGTTACCAATGGGGTTATTTCCGAAATACAAGTGGATACAACCTGGTCTGTTTGTTCTGACATAGGGGGGGGTGGGGGGGGGTGGGGAGGGGAGAATAAGCTTCAGACTTGCAGGATCCGTCCCCCTTACCAGGTCAATATATTCTTCTAGTTTTCAATATTCTTAAAGATTCTTCTGAGCAATGATGTATCTTTGTACCATTGTACTGCTGTATGATTAAAAATTCAACTCAAATGCTCACCGGAGATAGATGGAGACCACAGTTGGCTTGGCAAATCGCTAGTTTCTTGATATTTACCCTTTTCTCCCTGTGAGGAAAGCTGGACTTGGAGAACAGAAGAATCCTCAGGTCATTGTTCCTGAAATAATCACTAAATGTTGGCAGTAGAAGAGGAGGGGAAATCACAAAATGGAGAAGGGAGCAGTATAGTAACTGGAGAAGTACTACAGGTTATAGATGTGGTTAAGGAAGAAGGCGCTATAGCATAGCCTAATGGGTTCATAACAATTACTAATCTAAATGTAAACTCTACACTTTCTGTGCATTGTTGTAAGTTTATATTTTAGTATTATACGGTGGTGTATCCGTTATGGTCTGCAGTTATGGCAAGTAACAATGTTACTGCTGTAGCTCCTGAGAAAGATGATTTAATAATGTTTATTTAAATTTAAATGTTAAAAACACATCGCACAAAAATTGTAAAGCACCAACTTGGGATGCGTTTTTAACATTAGAAAGTCCTATTGATTATTGCGTTTAAAAAAACGCAGCGATATTGCGTGAAAAAGACTGGTAAGAAAAACGCAAGTGGGTATTCACCCTTACTAGGATGTCCTGATTTTAGAACTGGTTAAAAGTTGGAGGACAACAAATGTAAAAAGAGTTACTTTCTGGCTCTGCGTATAAAAGGGCAGCCGCAAAGAATGCAGGAACAAAATACAGGCTCATCTCAAACCTGTACAGTCTTCCATTGAAACCAGGGGTGTGATATATGGACTATTTTCATATTTTACCCCCCTTCCCAATAACACTTAGGGCTTTTTTTTCTACTTAAGGGATGAGATGATGAGTATTTGCACATCTTTCACCCCCTATGCCTAATCTGGTCATTTGTTAACTCCATGATTTAGATAGTCACGGAGTTAACAAATGGCCACCGTCAAATTTTATTGTTGTGAGCTTTGGCTGTCCATGGGCGATGCTGTATCCCGCGGCGAAGCCCCGTCGCGGGAGCCGCCGCTGAATCTCCTCCGGTCAGCCCTATCTAATAGGGCTGCGAATTGCCCTCTGCGAGCGGAGAATTGCAATGATTCTCCGCTCGTGGACAGGTGCTGGCGCTTTCCATAGCTGTGGACAGGGGGCCTTAGAAACCTACTTCTAGGCACAAACATGAATTTGTATGCATTACACCTACATGCAAAATCGCATCAAGATAGCCAAGAGTGTAAAATCCTGCTTTCACAATGCACCAGTTTACTTTAAAAAAGTATATTAGTTTGGAGAGAATATTTTTTTAAATTTTACAACTCAGATTTTGTGTATATCAAAAGTGTAAAAACTGTCCTAGAATGCGTGACAGTGAAATGGTTAATACTCCCCTTTTATATTAGGCTGTATTCACATAATGCAGCTGAGATACAGCCAAAACCCCACCAAAACTCACAAAGAGAAAACTACACGCCTTTTTGTTATGGTTGATCTAGTTACGGTTTTTACAGCAACCGTATTGGAAACTGCATCAAATCATGGCAAACATGATGTAACGTTTGATGTAGTTTTGACTGTATCTGGGGAATACAGCCTGAACGGAACGCCACTAACTTTAAAATCTCTATTTGCGAGCAGCCTGCAATGGCTTAAAACATTTTCTTTTGGCCTTATGAAAAACGCTGCAGTTTCCTTTTATAAAACTATGAGCTTTGGCAGAAATATAAGACAATAGACAAATTAAAACAATGATGTGATAATCTCATGAATATAAGAAGAAACAAGCCGACAAAGTAAGATGGATTTTATTTCCCTACCTCGTATTAAGATACTGAATTTACTTTAATGTGGTGTGACATTCTCCAATAGTTTTAATCATTTCGTTCTGGGCAGAGGAATAATAACAAAATAATGATGTAAAATGTTCATATTTAATTACTAAATTAATAAAGTTAAACAGTTTTCCATGAAAAAATGTAAAGAAATGATAATAGGAAGTTAGTTAAGATTTTAAATTGATAACATGATGTAAAAACCAAATGGAAAGGACAATTGCTCATTAAACAGAATTAATCTAAGAATGATACAAAGAAACACTGGTTTTGTGCATTCCCCATGAAATGTATAGTGCATAGTAATTCCATTGGAGAACGTCTCAAGACAAGTAGAAATAAGTTTCATTATCAGCTTTGAAAAGACGCATTTTACATAGGTAAATAATACATAGAAAAAGATGAACGATCTGCTTACGTACTCCGGGGGGTCTTAAGGTTGGCAAAGGTTACACAGCTGTGTAATGCAAGTGAAAATAGAGCGGTTAAATGTTTATCAAAAGTGAAAAAAACATTTAGTAGGTAGCTATTGATGAGTTTTCAAGAAGCTACATTCAGACCAATCAAATGAATGTAGAATATTGACAATATATGTATTAGTACACCGGAATCTTTGCGGCGGCGGTGTGCTGCCTTTAGTTGGCCATTTACCACTGTCAGATATAAGGTTGTCACTCATATAGAAACCTTACAGCACGTCAACAAGGTGTCAACTTATTCAGCTCATACTCATACACTTAGTCTTCAAATCAAGGTGCAATATAAATGAATGCTAAAATAACATCATTCTGGGATGACTTCAGTCTTCATTCAAAAACCTATGAAATGTTTCTTCTTAAATAGCATTATTTTTACAGATCCCGAGTGGCTCCCCCCCACCCCCCCACTTTTCGGTCAGTGTGTATGTATGCTCGTATGTACAAGATGTACTGCATGGTGGCATGTATGTATGTACAACTTGCATTATTTATAGGTACATGTACAAAAAGCAAAACAAATGCATCTACGTATTAATTAAAACTGTTATAGAAGTGTATGAGGGCACTTTATAAAGTAATACCTGTGGAGACTCAAATGGAAACGGGTTAAAAATGCATGGATTCTGCTTAAAAAAAATCTCTAATATTGGGAATTGGCACAGAGTTAATATTTACAATGAACAGAGGTTTTGCAGTTTACATAACATCAATACAATGCATCATCAAAGTCTTTGCTTGAGAAGTTTTATGTTTTTCTGTCCCCCATTGTTTTACTGTTTTCAAAAGAGAACATTCAGATTATTATAAGTGGCCATGGAAAAACCCACACTGGAAGAAAGAGCTCCTTGTTAAAGGCAGTCATTAAACTGGAAGCAAATTCTAGGATTTGAACCTGGCAATGGCTTAGTGCAGGCAGAACTTTACAGGTTGTCTCCGGGTTGGTACTGGGGCTCAGTGGCAGTGAAGTAGTCTTCCAGAAAACCTTGTAGATATTCAAAAGTTGGACGCTCCTCTGGATCTTTTTTCCAGCAGTTAAGCATGAGCTCATGCAGAGAATTGGGACAGTCCTGTGGACATGGCATCCTGTAGCCACGCTCCACTTGTTCCAAAACCTCTCGGTTATTCATACCTGAAGAAAAAGAGGAGGGAATAAAATATATAATGACAGCATATATGTACGTATTTATTTCAGCTATTCATTATTTTGTAGTTTCATAGGTTGAGTGAGAAGGAAACAGAGTGAGAAAATATACATGCAAATTATCCATGATCATCATAATAAAGATGCAGTTACATTGTTGCCCTGATCTATTATTGTCTTGACTAATGTAATTCACTGCTGATTGGTCAGCCCCCTCACTAAACCCTCCCCTCTCCAATCTATCCTGGTGAAGCAGCCAAGCTCATCTTTGCTCAGCCACTGAACTGGTTCCTCTGCCCTGTACCAGTCACTGCACTGATGCCTCCGCCCTGTACCAGTCACTGCACTGATGCCTCCGCCCTGTACCAGTCACTGCACGTATGCCTCCGCCCTGTACCAGCCACTGCATTGGTTGTCCATCCACTATAAAATACAATTTAAACTCATCCCTCCCGAGTGCTGCACCGCCATATATCTCCTCTCTCTCCCTGTTTACTATCCTGTCCATGTCCTCCACTCTCCTAATGATCTCAGATAAACATTTTCCATAATCCGAACCTCCGATTCCAGCTTCCAAGACATTATCAGAGCTGCACCAGATCTCTTGAATGTGCTACCCTAATCAGGCTAATCACCAGTATCCACAGTCTTCTTTGTCTATCAGCATTCTTCCTCAGAACCCTTCTTTCAACAGAAACCCTTACAATCCACAGACCCTAATGCACTTAATTTCTGCACATACACAATGTCTGACTGGTGAGCTGCTCCTGCAGTTTATCTATACCGGTACAACCCTATTTAAAAGAGAAAAAGATGGCTGGAGCCTTGTATGGAAGACTTTTACCTCTCTCTCTCTCATCAAACTAGTACGCTCTATTCGTTATAAGTGTTGATATAAGCAACGCTTGTTTCTCTCTAGCGGCGCGGTTGGCTGAAGCACAACAGCGCCGCTAGACTTAACATGGGAACTTTGAGCTCTCCTGAGAGGTCACTCAATGTTTCAAACTCACATTTTATGGTTTTACGGCAGTGCTGAGGATATTACTAATCTTACGACATCAAAATCATCCACCAAAGGTCACGCAAAGGGGTTAAAGTGTGATGCAATAGACATGTAATATCTGACTTTGTCTGTTCATGTACCCCTTGATTTGTAAAGTGACATGTAGTTTATTTGCACTATATTATTAAAGAGCAATATTAAATATAATGTGTGTGCATATTTCCATACCTTACATACATACTGTATATGTGAATTGAAATTCACACGTCAGAACATGAGATGGCAGATATCTCTGATGGCTGGCATCTCTCATGGTTTACTGAATGGATGAAATGTCATACTCACCAGGGTAGGGAACTCTTCCTTTTGTTACAAGTTCTGTCAGTAAAATACCAAATGACCACACATCTGACTTGATTGTGAACCTTCCATACAGCGCTGCTTCAGGGGCTGTCCATTTTATGGGGAACTTTGCACCTGTGAATAAAAATCACATTTCTATATTATAGCATTTCATGTGAAAACATGGACTACAGAGCAAGACAAAACCATGCAGCTACATACTAACAGTTGCTAACCAACTGCCAGGCGCAATAAGGGTATGATCACACAGCAAAATCCGACACAGAATCTTCTGCATGGATTCTGCCAGTAAAGCTGTGGCAGAAATCCATGGCTATTCCGCACATTTGTGCCACATATTCACACATGGATTTAGCCTTGTCAAGGGGCAAAATCTGTGTGTGATAGTTTCAATGCAAATCTGCTTGAAGAAGTAGCATATCACTTCTACACGTGGATCTGCATGGAATCATGTCAGAAATTGCACACATGGTTTTACGCATGGATAGGGCTAAAGCCTTGTGCCGATCCATGGCTGAATAGCCATGGGTTTTTTAAAGCTGGAATCCACATGGAAAAATCTGAATTGGATTCTGCAGTGTGAACATACCCCAATAATACAAACTTGGCATATTTCCAAAGGCTGTTATATTAGGGCATATTCACACTAGCACCTGTGGTTCTGGTCTATTTCCGCTGTTTGTCTCCGTCCTTGGGGGCCAAACAACTGAAATATTGGAACTCCCGGAACAGAATGGCATTGAACTTACAACACGACTAATATGGTCAAGTCTGGCACCCAGCATTCCGACCAGCATTTTCCTGGACTAAATAGCTCAGCATGATGTGCTATATCGCCCAGCATATTATCTTGGATCTGTGTTGGAGGCTCCCTCCGAAGCAGATGGGAAGCAGGCCTTACCTGTATTGTGGAGCACAATCTATGACTTATTCATGAACTGTTATGAAAACAATCCATCAACTAAATAGGGTAAAGCTTCTATGGAAGCCAATAACTTATCATGTCTTAATGAAAATTTGTAATCACAATTATTGTGTGTGAAGTACAATCATTATTATTTATTTGAAAGGGCCCTTAATCCAGGATGCTGTACATGTAAAAAGGTTTCAGTTCATATATTAAGAAAAACGTATTACAATGAACAAGAATAAATGAATGATACCTTGCCCATGAGGGGTTCCAATCTACAGGGGAAGGAGGGAGAAGAGGGTAGAAGCTGCTTCTATGGTAGTGTGGTGGCTGTAGGGTTATTGTAGGCCATAGAGGTATTTATTCAGCAGCATTGCTGCTGTATATCTATATATATAAAATAGGATGGATATGTGTATGTACCACCATAACTCATAAATGCCTGGAGTAATTTTAACCAAACTTGGTACATATATAACTCATCCCATGGGGACAAATTTGGGGGGATAACACAGCCCCAGTACCCCTGGGGTGGGGAAGGGGTGAATGCCAGAATTGCACTTGAGCAGATGGTTTTTATTTCACAGTCCTATCTAACACAGACAACCTCCTTCTCATCATACACTAATCCATTACACAGACGACCTCTCCCTCCTCAAATACAAATATATCACACAGACCTCCTGCTCCTCAGATATCATCTTACACAGACAACCTCCCCCTCTGCTCCAACTATCACACAGCTTCCCACCAGCACTGAGCCACTATGTCCCACACAGAAATGAGCCCAGCACCCACTCTTATGAAAGCTGTCCAAAAGGAAATCTGTGTTGCCCATAGCAACCAATCACAGCACAGCTTTCATTTTACCTCAGCAGTATAACAAGTGACATGTGAGCTGTGATTGGTTGCTATTGGCAACAGAAATTACAAGGAAAGTTGGTGAGTTTTGGACTTTTAATTAAGCCAGTATTACACAGACCTCATGCTCCTCAGATAATAATATCTTACACAGACAACTTCCTCCTCTTCAAATACTATTACACAGACGACCTCTTCCTCGTATACCAATATATTGCACAAACGTCCACTTCCTCATATACCAATATATTACATAGACGACCTCCTCCTCATATACGAATATATTACACAGACAACCTCCTCCTCATATACGAATATATTACACAGACAACCTCCTCCTCATATACCAATATATTACACAGATGACCTCCTCCTCATGCAGTAAGATATTACACAGACGACTTCCTTCTAACGTACTAATATATTATGCAGAAGACCTCCTCCTCATATACCAATATATTACACAGATGACCTCCTCCTCATGCAGTAAGATATTACACAGACGACTTCCTCCTAATATATTACACAGAAGACCTCCTCCTCATGTACCAATATATTACACAGACGTCCTCCTCCTCATGCAGTAAGATATTACCCAGACGACCTCCTCCTCATCTACTAATATATCAAATCAGTGCACACATATATATATACACACACACAGATTTAAATTCTTTCTGTGTCTAAAAATAAAATACACGGGCAACGCCGGGAAATCAGCTATTTATTTATAAGAAACGTTTATTTTTTGTCATAAATCTCCATAAATGACTGACAATAGGAGGGCAGAAAAATCTGCTTCACTCCAGGTATCTCTAGTAACTTAATAGGCACATATGAAGAATCCCTAACATAGCAGGAGCTATAAGAACCAAGGTAATGTATTGTAAAAATAAAATCTAAATGTAAATATACTGTATCTGTGTTAAGTGTTGAACATATTGTGATGTCTATATACCGTAGAAAACTCTGTCAACAGATGGTTTGACATCAATAAGATGGGGAACGCTCACCCATATGGTGGGATAATGACAACAGTAAGATGACAGTTCATTGTATAATTCTGGCTTCCACAATCTAAATCCATAATTTTGCCTACTTATTGGTCCAGACCCAGCGATATAAAATATTAATGACTCTAAAATAATCATCACAGTTAAATGTAAAGGGCGCCCTGTCAATGGTAATGCAAGATAATAACACAGAGAGTGCCCCAGCAGAGAAACAAACACCATCTGTCAGTGGCAGAAGGTTGGGACCTGAGTGTCAGACAGGACGTGTCTGAGATAATGACCACATACTGCAATTATCAGGATGAAATACAGCCAACTGTGATACGTTCTGCTGTATTAAAATGAGCAAAAATAATATTAATTCAGATTTGAGTTATAATTAGAGATGAGCGAACGTACTCGTCCAAGCTTGATACTCGTTCGAGTATTAGCGTGTTCGAGATGCTCGTTACTCGTGACGAGTACCACGTGATGTTCGAGTTACTTTTATTTTCATCTCTGAGACGTTAGTGCGCTTTTCTGGCCAATTGAAAGACAGGGAAGGCATTACAACTTCCCCCTGCGACATTCAAGCCCTATACCACCCCCCTGCAGTGAGTGGCTGGCGAGATCAGGTGTCACCCGAGTATATAAATCGGCCCCTCCCGCGGCTCGCCACAGATGCATTCTGACAGAGATCAGGGAAAGTGCTGCTGGTGCCGGAGCTGCTATAGGGAGAGCGTTAGGAGTTATTTTAGGCTTCAAGAACCCCAACGGTCCTTCTTAGGGCCACATCTGACCGTGTGCAGTACTGTTGAGGCTGCTTTTAGCAGTGTTGCACAATTGTTTTTTTGTATATCGGGCGTGCAGAGCATTGCGTCCGCAGTCTGCAGTCATTGTACAGAGTATAGGGCCAGTACTGGTGAGGCAGGGAAAGAGATATTCAGGCTATATAGGCAGTGGGCTTTTTCCAAAAAATTGGGGGAAAATGCTATATTTCGGCTGCCTGTGACCGTCTTCAGTTTACTGCGTGTCTGCTGGGGGTAGTAGTCCTAATTAATACGCAGCTAAGCGTTACAGCAGGCTTGCGCAAAATTGTTTCCTGGATCTGCTGTCTCTGTTACTTCAGCGCTGTCATCCCGCCATTGGGAAACAGTATACATAATATTATACGCTGCCTACAGTATCTATCTGCTGGGGGTAGTAGTTCTAATTAATATGCAGCTAAGCGTTACAGCAGGCTTGCGCAAAATTGTTTCCTGGATCTGCTGTCTCTGTTACATGATCGCCGTCATCCCGCCAGAGGAAAAGAGTATACATAATATTATACACTGCCTACAGTATCTGTCTGCTGTATTAGCTCAGCATTTTAAAAAAATAGACGCAAAATACTTAAGGCCTACTACTGGCCTTTGGCCACTTGACTGCTTCTGCGCTGTGAATTCCACTAGCTCAGTCATACGCACCTACGTCTCACTACAGGCGTGCGCAAAATTGTTTCCTGGCTCTGCTGTGCGTTCCGTAAGGGAAGTCAGCCTCCAACCACAGGCCAATAAGCGGCACATTTAATTACAGTGTTCTGTTTCTGCACTACTGGTAATACAGCATGCTGAGGGGTAGGGGTAGGCCTAGAGGACGTGGACGCGGGCGAGGACGCGGAGGCCCAAGTCACGGTGTGGGCACAGGCCGAGCTCCTAATCCAGGTGTATCGCAGCCGACTGCTGCAGGATTAGGAGAGAGGCACGTTTCTGGTGTCCCCACATTCATCTCACAATTAATGGGTCCACGCGGTAGACCTTTATTAGAAAATGAGCAGTGTGAGCAGGTCCTGTCGTGGATGGCAGAAAGTGCATCCAGCAATCTATCGACAACCCAGAATTCTGCGCCGTCCACTGCTGCAACTCTGAATCCTCTGGCTGCTGCTCCTCCTTCCTCCCAGCCTCCTCACTCCATTACAATGACACATTCTGAGGAGCAGGCAGACTCCCAGGAACTGTTCTCGGGCCCCTGCCCAGAATGGGCAGCAATGGTTCCGAATCCTCTCCCACTGGAGGAGTTTGTCGTGACCGATGCCCAACCTTTGGAAAGTTTCCGGGGTCCGGGGGATGAGGCTGGGGACTTCCGGCAACTGTCTCAAGAGCTTTCAGTGGGTGAGGAGGACGATGACGATGAGACACAGTTGTCTATCACTTAGGTAGTAGTAATTGGAGTAAGTCCGAGGGAGGAGCGCACAGAGGATTCGGAGGAAGAGCAGCAGGACGATGAGGTGACTGACCCCACCTGGTTTGCTACGCCTACTGAGGACAGGTCTTCAGAGGGGGAGGCAAGTGCAGCAGCAGGGCAGGTTGGAAGAGGCAGTGCGGTGGCCAGGGGTAGAGGCAGGGCCAGACCGAATAATCCACCAACTGTTTCCCAAAACGCCCCCTCGCGCCATGCCACCCTGCAGAGACCGAGGTGCTCAAAGGTCTGGCAGTTTTTCATTGAGAGTGCAGACGACCGACGAACAGTGGTGTGCAACCTTTGTCGCGCCAAGATCAGCCGGGGAGCCACCACCACCAGCCTCACTATCACCAGCATGCGCAGACATATGATGGCCAAGCACCCCACAAGGTGGGACGAAGGCCGTTCACCGCCTCCGGTTTGCACCGCTGCCTCTCCCCCTGTGCCCCAACCTGCCACTGAGATCCAACCCCCCTCTGAGGACACAGGCACTACCGTCTCCCGGCCTGCACCCACACCCTCACCTCCGCTGTGCTTGGCTCCATCCACCAATGTCTTTCAGCGCACCGTCCAGCCGTCACTAGCGCAAGTGTTGGAGCGCAAGCGCAAGTACGCCGCCACGCACCCGCACGCTCAAGCGTTAAACGTGCACATAGCCAAATTTATCAGCCTGGAGATGCCGCCGTATAGGGTTGTGAAAACGGAGGCTTTCAAAGGTATGATGGCGGCGGCGGCCCCGCGCTACTCAGTTCCCAGTCGCCACTACTTTTCCCGATGTGCCGTCCCAGCCCTGCACGACCACGTCTCCCGCAACATTGTACGCTCCCTCACCAACGCGGTTACTGGCAAGGTCCACTTAACAACGGACACGTGGACAAGCACAGGCGGGCAGGGCCACTATATCTCCCTGACGGCACATTGGGTGAATTTAGTGGAGGCTGGGACAGAGTCAGAGCCTGGGACTGCTCACGTCCTACACACCCCCAGAATTGCGGGCCCCAGCTCGGTGGTGGTATTTGCGGCGGTGTATGCTTCCTCCACTCAACCACCCTCCTCCTCCGCAACCTCTGTCTCGCAATCAAGATGTGTCAGCAGCAGCACGTCGCCAGCAGTCGGTGTCGCGCGTCGTGGCAGCACAGCGGTGGGCAAGCGTCAGCAGGCCATGCTGAAACTACTCAGCTTAGGAGAGAAGAGGCACACGGCCCAAGAACTGCTGCAGGGTCTGACAGAGCAGACCGACCGCTGGCTTGCGCCGCTGAGCCTCCAACCGGGCATGGTCGTGTGTGACAACGGCCGTAACCTGGTGGCGGCTCTGCAGCTCAGCAGCCTCACGCACGTGCCATGCCAGGCCCACGTCTTTAATTTGGTGGTTCAGCGCTTTCTGAAAAGCTACCCGCGCTTGTCAGACCTGCTCGGAAAGGTGCGCCGGCTCTGCGCACATTTCCGCAAGTCCCACACGGACGCTGCCACCCTGCAACATCGGTTTCACCTGCCAGTGCACCGACTGCTGTGCGACGTGCCCACACGGTGGAACTCTACGCTCCACATGTTGGCCAGGCTCTATGAGCAGCGTAGAGCTATAGTGGAATACCAACTCCAACATGGGCGGCGGAGTGGGAGTCAGCCTCCTCAATTCTTTACAGAAGAGTGGGCCTGGTTGGCAGACATCTGCCAGGTCCTTGGAAACTTTGAGGAGTCTACCCAGATGGTGAGCGGCGATGCTGCAATCATTAGCGTCACCATTCCTCTGCTATGCCTCTTGAGAAGTTCCCTGCAAAGCATAAAGGCAGACGCTTTGCGCTCGGAAACCGAGGCGGGGGAAGACAGTATGTCGCTGGATAGTCAGAGCACCCGCCTGTCTATATCTCAGCGCGTGGAGGAGGAGGAGGAGGAGCATGAGGAGGATGAGGAGGAGGGGGAAGAGACAGCTTGGCCCACTGCTGAGGGTACACATGCTGCTTGCCTGTCATCCTTTCAGCGTGTATGGCCTGAGGAGGAGGAGGAGGATCCTGAAAGTGATCTTCCTAGTGAGGACAGCCATGTGTTGCGTACAGGTACCCTGGCACACATGGCTGACTTCATGTTAGGATGCCTTTCTCATGACCCTCGCGTTACACGCATTCTTGCCACGGATTACTGGGTGTACACACTGCTCGACCCACGGTATAAGGAGAACCTTTCCACTCTCATACCCGAAGAAGAAAGGGGTTCAAGAGTGATGCTATACCACAGGACCCTGGCGGACAAACTGATAGTAAAATTCCCATCCGACAGCGCTAGTGGCCGAAGGCGCAGTTCCGAGGGCCAGGTAGCAGGGGAGGCGCAGAGATCAGGCAGCATGTACAGCACAGGCAGGGGAACACTCTCTAAGGCCTTTGACAGCTTTCTGGCTCCCCAGCAAGACTGTGTCACCGCTCCCCAGTCGAAGCTGAGTCGGCGGGAGCACTGTAAAAGGATGGTGAGGTAGTACGTAGCCGATTGCACGACCGTCCTCCGTGACGCCTCTGCCCCCTACAACTACTGGGTGTCGAAGCTGGACACGTGGCCTGAACTCGCGCTGTATGCCCTGGAGGTGCTTGCTTGTCTTGCGGCTAGCGTCCTGTCAGAGAGGGTGTTTAGTGCGGCTGGGGGAATCATCACAGATAAGCGTACCTGCCTGTCAACCGACAGTGCAGACAGGCTAACACTCATCAAGATGAACAAAGCCTGGATTTCCCCAGACTTCTCTTCTCCACCAGCGGACAGCAGCGATACCTAAACAATACGTAGGCTGCACCCGCGGATGGAAGCATTGTTCTCTATCACCATCAAAAACGTGGACCTTTTAGCTTCATCAATCTGTGTATAATATTCATCCTCCTGCTCCTCCTCCTGAAACCTGACGTAATCACGCCGAACGGGCAATTTTTCTTAGGCCTACAAGGCTCAGTCATATAATTTTTGTAAACAATTTTTATACGTTTCAATGCTCATTAAAGCGTTGAAACTTGCACCTGAACCAATTTTTATTTTAACTGGGCTGCCTCCAGGCCTAGTTACAAATTAAGCCACATTAACCAAAGCGATTAATGGGTTTCACCTGCCCTCTTGGTTGGGCATGGGCAATTTTTCTGACGTACATTAGTACTGTTGGTACACCAATTTTTTGGGGCCCTCGCCTACAGTGTAATCCAATTAATTTTTTGCCCACCTGCATTAAAGCTGACGTTACATCAGCTGTGATGGGCAATGCAATGGGATATATTTATGTACCGCCGGTGGCTTCCTGGCACCCACCCATGCTGTCGGTCCACAGGGAGTTGTAACTGCATGTGTCCACTTCTAAAGAACCCCAGTCTGACTGGGGCATGCAGTGTGGGCCGAAGCCCACCTGCATTTAATCGGACGTTACCTCAGCTGTGATGGGCACTGCAATGGGATACATTTATGTACAGCCGGTGGGTTCCAGGGAGCCACCCATGCTGTGGGTGCACATGGAATTCCCATTGCGGAGTTGTACCTGCCTGTGACTATTTATAAAAAAACGCGGTCTGACTGGGGCATGCAGACACCTTGACAGAATGAATAGTGTGTGGCACATAGGTTCCCTATTGCTATGCCCACGTGTGCAGCTCCTGATGGCGGTGGCACAGGATTATATTTCTCATTGCTTCTGTACAGCATTGTGGGCTATCGCCCCGCCCCTTTTAAAGAGGGTCACTGCCTAGCCTTGCCAACCCTCTGCAGTGTGTGCCTGCGGTTCCTCCTCATGGCAGACGCACTTATAAATAGACATGAGGGTGGTGTGGCATGAGTGCAGCTGAAGGCTGCGCAGGGACACTTTGGTGTACGCTGTGGACACTGCGTCGTGCGGTGGGGGGGGGGGGTTGGGCAGCATGTAACCCAGGAGAAGTGGCAGCGGAGTATCATGCAGGCAGTGATTGTGCTTTGTTGGAGGTAGTGTGGTGCTTAGCTAAGGTATGCATTGCTAATGAGGGCTTTTCAGAAGTAAAAATTGTTGGGAGGGGGGGGGGCACTCTTGCCGCTATTGCGGCTTAATAGTGGGACCTGGGAACTTGAGATGCAGCCCAACATGTAGCCCCTCGCCTGCCCTATCCGTTGCTGTGTCGTTCCCATCACTTTCTTGAATTGCCCAGATTTTCACAAATGGATACCTTAGCGAGCATCGGCGATATACAAAAATGCTCGAGTAGCCCATTGACTTCAATGGGGTTCGTTACTCGAAACGAACCCTCGAGCATCGCGAAAATTTCGTCCCGAGTAACGAGTAGGTAATCGGCTACAGCTTTGTCTGGTTTCTCTCATACACTTTGAAACAAGCTCATAAAAAGAGGAGACAAGAAGGTTTCAAGTAAAGGCCCTTTAAGACAATGCCTGACACTCGTCCCCACACATACTCGCACTCGTGCTGACCTCAGTATCAGCTAATCATCCATGCAGCATAAACAATGGACGATGAGCAGATTGTTCAGTGTAAATACCGTAGCAGCCGTTCAGTATTGAACGGCCGCTGTGTTAAGTCAATGGAGACGGGTGGAGGAGAGTGAAGAGTGAAATCTCTGCAGCCTCCCCGCCCCCTACTGGTCGCTCTGTGAGTGAGCCAGCAGTACTAGCTCCCGTATGGGCGCAAGGACACACAGGGACGAGTGTTGGGCATCATTTGCCCGACATTCGTTTTGTGTAATGGCTGATAAGCAGCAAAAAACAGCAGGTGGTCATAGGTTTACTAGTGGGAACTAGACAGTTTTCTGGCACCAAAAAAGTGTCTAACATACTTTGCACTACAGGTTCTCCTTCCTGCCAGTTTTTTTTACATGGGATAGAAAAGTGCTGTCCTCATCCACTTTTCTGCATGGGTGACAGAAGCCTGTGTCGGAAGAATAAGCACAGTGTGGAAGAACCTTTAGTCTGGGTTCACACGGGGCGGAACTGCAGCAGAATTTCCGTGCAGACTTTCCATACGGAAATTCCGCCTGCAATCTTATGCCTGAGACTAAGCAGCAAAGTGGATGAGATTTGCAAAAGTGTCGTCCACACACTGCAGACAGTTCGCTGTGGACAAGCCACGCTGAAACTTACATGCAGCGCAGAATTCAAAGCCGCGGCATGTCAACCTGCTTCAAACCTGCGCCGAATGTTGTGGGTTTTGAATCTGCCTTTCCACTGCGAAAATCTCATGGAATTTTTGCGCGGACCTGCTGTAGACATTCGGTGAGATTTTCTAGGGATTTCCGTCCTGTGGGAACCCAGCCTTATACAAACCGCCTAAAGCTTCTGTAAACAGGTCCCCAATGGTCACTCCAAGAGCTGCACTGCTGCATATGACTTTGCAAACATCAAAGATGACGCTCTGATATTGGAAGTACTTCTGCTCCATTGCCATCAGTTACAAGTCTTTCCCTGAGGAATCTCATCACTGCCAGCTACACCAGCCCAGGTAGTAAAATAGATAACATTTTATGCAGTCACACTACTAGGTCATACGATTTAGAACAGGAAAAACATTTAGGAAATTGGTGAGATTACAGATGGGAGAAATGGTTTATCTGAGTGATATTACAGATGATGCTAATTGAATAAAGCTGAACTGCAATACTAGTCTCAGCCCATTAATGAAAGGAATACTGTGCATGGAAAAACTAATCAGCGGAGGTGACAATTTAATGAGCAATGTGGTGCTTCTTACCATAGATGTTAGAGTCACTTCCACTAAAACTTATTTGGGTTTTCTGAAAGTTGTTGCCATCTTTTTGCACCCCTCTCTGAGGGCAGCACAAGGTAGTGACAGTCACACTGATTACAGTGTTATGTGTGCTGTGTGGATCTGTGCAGCAGTTCTGGAGAAAATTGCATTTTGCTAGTAACCGCAAACACATAAAGGGCTACTTAAAGTAGTCCTGAATATTCATAAGCTGCAGGCTAGCTCCACCTAACCTGCCCTCCAGCCAATGGCTGACAGCTATATGCCTATTACTCTACATCAATCACTGGTTGGGGCTAGGTTGCAGCTCATGAATATACAAGACTAGTTTTGGCTGCTACTATTAAAATGCACGTTTCTCCAAAATTACTGCACAGATTTACATAGCAGACATATCAGTGTCATCAGTGTGCCAGACACTACCTTATGGTGCTCTCAGTGAGAGCTGCAAAAACATGGTGACAGAGTGTCTTTAAAGGAAAACATTTTTAAACAAGATTGTTATATAATTTCACAGTATATTGTAAACCCACCTTCATGTCAATCTAAAGACAATGTGACTTAAACAGGCATATGGTCACGCTGCCATGATTCTTATTGTAGCCTTAGTGATTTACTTAGTAGTGTAAGCAATGTTTTTGGCATGCATACCCACCCCAGTGTAACTACAAAGTCTGCATGTCAGACTACCTGGGAACATAAGATACATTAATTTAGGAGTTTAAACTGCCACAAACTGAGTCCTGTTTATGTGAAAGGTGCATATGGCATAATATGTCTTGCAAACTTCCCTAGGTGATGTACATACACACCCATAAATTGTACCAAAACTAGTATACGACTTTTCAAAACTCACTGAAATATTCAAATTTGAGGCCCTGTTTATGTGGACAGAACCTGCTGTTGTAGGATGTAAAGGATAAAGACTTATGCACATGGACTCATTAATGATCCGTGCTGTATGGGTTAGTTGTACAGAGCTATAGACGTCTCTGGGTCTTTTATCAGCAGTTCATAGGGGGAGTGCCTAAGTGCTAGCGTACAGGCTCTGTCTGGCATGATACCAGAATATCTGAGTTTCAAGTCTGTTGCATAGGATACATACATAGCTATTGTATAATCCATACATGGTGTGATGGTGGCCACCTACCTGAATACAAGATTCTCAATTAGTTAAGGAACTTATGGGGCACAACAGGGATGTACAGTATTAATAAAATATTTTGTATTCCCTGTGCCATGGGAAATTAAAGGGATCATCCAGTTGTAATCTATTGTTGGCCTATCCTTAGAAGAGGCCATCAATAGTAGATCGACAGGGGTCCACGGCCTGGGATCCTCACTAATCAGCTGTTTGCAAGTTTATTCCTCCATATAACTGCTACGTTTCGACCCTCTTGGGGTCTTTGTCAAGCTATGCTATGGAGGAATAAACTTTCAATTTGCTAATACGCCGAGGATGCTGTCACTCTACTTGCTGTGTATTGGATCTACTATTTGGGGTTCTGACGGCTCTGACCCCTTCACTGTGACATGCATTCCATAGACTTGGTAGTCTCTGGTTGACAGGTTTAAACATCCAGAAGTGTGCTGTGAGTTAACAGAAACGGATTACAGCTGTTTGCAAGGCCATTATGCTCATGCACTGAGCTGTTTTCTGCAGGAAGCAGACAGCTCTGTTCTCACTCCAGTGGCCAAGCTTGGTATAGCATGCAGAGTTCCCACTCACCTAACTGGGAACTTTGTCTATAGTAACAAGCCTGACCACGGCAGTGAGAACGGAGCTGTCTGCTTCCTGCAGAAAACTGCTCAGTTTACAAGCACACTGGTACAGCGAACAGCTGATTGGTGGGAGTCGCAGGCGGCAGACACGCACTGATCAACTACTGATGGCATATCTTGTAGGTTACAACTGGACAATCTCTTTAAAGTTAAAATGATCATTTTAGGCACAAAACCAGATATGGAGCCAATATATGAAACAATCCTTTTACCGAATCAAGCATATTGAGTTAGCCTGTATATGTCAGGACAGTGTCCGGGATATGGGGGTCCCTGAGATATCCCGCAACCCCTGTCCCTGCCTACTTGCCCCCCTGGGCTAACCCCCAGGGCGACAACTGGGCGGCGGTCCCTACCCTCACTAGGGAAGCGGGACACGGGAAGACAAACAGACACTGAAGACAAACAACGGTAGAATGGTCAGACAATCCGGGTCGGCAACAGGAGGGTGCGCAGTACAGGGGGGTCAGGCAAAAACGTAGTCAAGGTCCAAAAGCAGAGGTCAGGAAAGCCGGGGTCACAAACAGGAGTCAAAGAATACGCGGGTGCAGCTGGAAGACCAAACTAACACTGGCAAGGCCTGAGAGGAAAACACACCTATTTAAATGCTGTCAGCGCTCCCGCCCCAGAAGCTGATTGGGGCGGGGAGCCTGACAGCAGCAGGGCTAATCAGGGCGGTGCTGGGGGCACGCCCCCAGTCTAGCTGCACAGACAGTTACTAGGGAAGCCAGCCTGGTAGTCAAGTGACTAGAAGCACCAGCTGCCTCCCTAGCAACCCGGCGGCGACCAGTCTTACAGCGGCCCGGGGAGATCACAAGAACCGGGGTACCTCTGCGCCGCGCTCCTGTACCCCGGGTGGCCGGACCGGTGGTGCGGGCACGGCGGCCCCGAGAGTTGCCGGTTCTGACAGTACCCCCCCTTCTACGGGGGGACACCGGACCCCCATGGCCAGGTGCGGGCTTAAGCGGGAAAGCCCTGTGGAATGCCTGGACTAGGCGTGGCGCATGAACGTCCCTGGCAGGGACCCACGTCCTATCCTCAGGGCCAAATCCTCTCCAGTGGACCAGGTACTGCAGCACACCTCTAACCCGTCGGGCATCCACCAGCCTTTCTACTTCATACTCCAGTTCCCCCTGTACCAGAGAAGGAGGAGGCGGGTTCTGGGTGGGTAGAACTGGAGTCACATACTTCTTAAGTAAGCTTTTGTGAAAAACCTTGTGGACCTTCCAGGGGTCAGGAAGTGCCAACTTATATGACACCGGGTTGATAACCTGAGAAACAGTAAATGGGCCAATGAACCGAGGAGCAAGTTTCAGGGAGGGAACCTTGAGTCTCAGATTCTTGGATGACAACAAAACTTGCTCCCCGACTACAAAAGGTGCAGAGATGGTACGTCTTTTATTTGCGTATTTACGCAGTTTCTCTTGGGAACCCTGAAGGTTCTTACGAACCTGGGCCCAAACTGTGCACAGTTCCTCAGAGGATATGTCGGCGGCCGGATTGTTCGAGACCACAGGAGTGGAAAGCGAGAACCGGGGATGAAACCCATAGTTACAAAAAAAAGGTGACACTTGGGTCGACGAGTTAACATGGTTGTTGATAGCAAATTCGGCGAGAGGTAAGTAGTTGACCCACTGATACTGGTTATCAGAGACAAACAGTCGCAGATACTGGATAAGTTCTTGGTTCATTCGTTCCGTTTGTCCGTTACTCTCGGGATGGAAAGCGGAGGAGAAGGACAAATTTACGTTTAGATTTTTACAGAAGGCTCGCCAGAAGCGAGCGACGAACTGAACCCCTCTATCTGACACAATGTCCTCGGGGATCCCATGTAACCGAACAATCTCCTTGATGAACATTTCCGACAGAAGTTTGGCGTTAGGCAACTTGCAAAGCGGAACAAAATGTGACATTTTAGAGAAACGGTCTACTATTACCCAGATGACCGTATTCCCCAGCGAGGATGGCAGATCAGTAATAAAATCCATGGACAAATGGGACCATGGCCTGGCCGGAATGGGCAAGGGAAGAAGAGGACCCTCAGGACGTCTCCTGAGATTCTTCCCCCTTGCGCAAACCGGGCACGCGGACACAAATCCCCGTACCTCCTTGGCCATGTGCGGCCACCAATAGAGTCTGGACACTAACTCCAGCGTACCCCTGATGCCGGGGTGTCCAGCTAGGACTGAAGCATGTGTCTCCTCTAACACTTTCAATCTCAGTGACAACGGGACAAATAATTTGCCTTCCGGAAGGGCTTCAGGAGCAGATTGTTGAGCGGCGTGAATGAGAGGTGAAAGGTCGGAGGAGACAGCAGCGAGGACCACCCCAGGGGAGAGAATGCTCTCAGGCTCCGGCTCGGCAGGTTCCGGAGAACCAAAGCTCCTAGACAGGGCATCAGCCTTGACATTCTTAGAACCGGGTCTATAGGTAACAACAAAATTGAACCGAGAGAAGAACAAGGCCCAGCGGGCTTGCCGAGCATTTAACCTCTTAGCGGAATCTAGATAGGTGAGGTTTTTATGGTCTGTGAGTACCGTGATCTGGTGATGGGCTCCTTCCAAAAAATGCCTCCACTCTTCGAAAGCCCACTTAATCGCCAGCAATTCCCGGTTGCCTATATCATAGTTCCGTTCGGTGGAAGAAAACTTCCTAGAAAAATAGGCACACGGTCTAAGGTTGGTGAGAGTGGAGGGACCTTGGGACAGTACCGCTCCCACACCAAACTCAGAGGCATCTACCTCCACCAAAAAAGGGCTGGACAGATCCGGTTGTACTAGGACAGGTGCAGAAGAGAACGCCGCCTTTAGGGTATCGAAGGCCCTCAGAGCCTCAGAAGACCAGGTCCTCACATCTGCCCCCTTTCTGGTGAGGTCCGTTAGAGGTTTGGCCACCACGGAGAAGTCTTTGATGAATTTGCGATAGTAGTTGGCGAAGCCGAGGAAGCGTTGAAGGGCTTTCAACGACCCTGGCTGGGCCCACTCCGTGATGGCTTTCACCTTTTCAGGATCCATCTGGAAGTCGCATGGCGTGATGATATACCCCAAAAATGATATCTTTTGTACCCCGAAGACACATTTCTCGAGTTTAGCAAACAGCTTGTTATGTCTGAGTCGAGCTAGTACAGTCTGAACGTGAGTATGGTGACTCGGCAAGTCGGAGGAAAAAATCAAAATGTCGTCTAGATATACAACCACGAACACCCCCATGATATCCTGAAACACTGAGTTCATGTACCCCTGAAAAATGGCGGGGGCGTTACACAATCCAAAAGGCATCACTAGGTATTCAAAATGCCCGAGGGGCGTATTGAAGGCGGTTTTCCACTCATCCCCCTCCCGAATGCGGATGAGGTTGTATGCTCCCCTGAGATCAAGTTTGGAAAACCATCGGGCACCAGCGACCTGGTTGAGGAGGTCAGGAATGAGTGGAAGAGCATACTGGTTTCGGACTGTGATTTTGTTTAGCTCTCTATAGTCAATACAGGGCCGGAGACCCCCATCCTTCTTCTCAACGAAGAAAAACCCGGCACCCACCGGGGATTCTGAGGGCCGGATGTGCCCCTTGGCCAGGCTGTCCTGGATATAGTCCCTCATGGATTCTCTCTCAGGAACCGTAACGTTATAAATGCGGCCCTTAGGAAGTTTGGCCCCAGGAATCAAGTCTATTTTACAGTCCCATTCCCTATGAGGGGGCAGAGCTTCAGATAATTGTTTGGAGAACACGTCAGAAAACTCGGAGAGGTATTCTGGTAGGGGGGTCCCCTCGCAGGTGGAGATTCCCATCTTCACCGCACAAAGGTGGTTGGCACAGCGGGGACCCCACTTTACCAGTTCCAACGTGTCCCAATTTACTACCGGGTTGTGCTCCCGGAGCCAGGGGAGGCCTAGGACGACGTCCACAGACAAATCTCTCATCACTAGAAAGGTGCAGGTTTCCACGTGTAAGGCTCCTATAGTAAACCTTACTTCAGGGGTAACCAGATTAACCACCCCTGCTTGCAATGGGGTGGAGTCCACTCCTGAAACCAGAATCGGGGTCTCTAAACGTAAAAAAACCCCGGACAGTTGAGCAACGAAATTAAAGTTAACGAAATTTGCCGCAGCCCCAGAATCAACAAAGGCTTGCCCAGTACGGTGGAAAGCATGAAATTCTAGGGTGCAAGGCAATAACATTTTGGATATCACAGGGAGTACCTTGGCTCCTAGACAGTCCTCCGGACAACTGCCTAGGAGCGGACGTTTTCCCTGCCATGGCTTCTTGGCGCAGGTAGCAATGCGGTGACCCGGCTCCCCACAGTAGAAGCAGAGGTTCTTCTTCAGGCGATTTTCCCGTCGTTGCTTAGGGTTCAGGGCTCCCAGCTCCATGGCCTCGGTGGTGGGAGGTGGAAAAGTCGGGTCAGTAGAAGAAGTGGGCGTGGGGAGTGGAGTGGTCCGAGCGGCGTGTCTGGCCCTCAAACGTCGGTCAGCCCGAATAGCCAGCGACATGGCTTGCTCCAGGGTTCTTGGCTCCGGGTGGGCCACGAGTAGGTCCTTCAGACCCTCAGACAGACCGGTCAAAAATAGGTCTTTTAGGGCGGCATCATTCCACCCGGATTCTGTACAGTGCTGGCGGAATTGGGAACAGTAGTCCTCCGCCATCTTGCAACCCTGGCGCAGGGCCAGAAGCTTGGAGACTGCGTAGCCGGCACGGTCGGGTTCGTCATAAATTTGACCCAAGGCGGAAAAAAAGGCGTCAGGGGATAGTCGGGCGGGAGAGCCAGCAGGTAATGAGAAAGCCCAATTTTGGGGCTCTCCCCTCAGGCGGGTAATTACAATTCCCACTTTCTGGTATTCAGTACCAGAGGAGTGGGGGCGGAGATCAAAGTAGAGCTTGCAGCTCTCTCTAAATGCGAAAAACTGACCTCTCTCTCCGGAGAAACAATCCGGAAGCGTGGCTCGAGGTTCTGTCATTGTTCCTGGAGCGGAAGCGGGTTGCATGGGACCTGCAGCTGCCGCTTGTTCCTGTCGCTGCAAGCGGGCTGTTAGGTCCTGGGCAAGGTTCGTAAGGAACTGGACCTGGTTCGCTACAGCTGCCATGGCCTCCATCGAGGGGTTCAGAGTTGCCGGGCGGATGCAAGGGTCTGACCTTCGTTCGGCCAGTGTTACTGTCAGGACAGTGTCCGGGATATGGGGGTCCCTGAGATATCCCGCAACCCCTGTCCCTGCCTACTTGCCCCCCTGGGCTAACCCCCAGGGCGACAACTGGGCGGCGGTCCCTACCCTCACTAGGGAAGCGGGACACGGGAAGACAAACAGACACTGAAGACAAACAACGGTAGAATGGTCAGACAATCCGGGTCGGCAACAGGAGGGTGCGCAGTACAGGGGGGTCAGGCAAAAACGTAGTCAAGGTCCAAAAGCAGAGGTCAGGAAAGCCGGGGTCACAAACAGGAGTCAAAGAATACGCGGGTGCAGCTGGAAGACCAAACTAACACTGGCAAGGCCTGAGAGGAAAACACACCTATTTAAATGCTGTCAGCGCTCCCGCCCCAGAAGCTGATTGGGGCGGGGAGCCTGACAGCAGCAGGGCTAATCAGGGCGGTGCTGGGGGCACGCCCCCAGTCTAGCTGCACAGACAGTTACTAGGGAAGCCAGCCTGGTAGTCAAGTGACTAGAAGCACCAGCTGCCTCCCTAGCAACCCGGCGGCGACCAGTCTTACAGCGGCCCGGGGAGATCACAAGAACCGGGGTACCTCTGCGCCGCGCTCCTGTACCCCGGGTGGCCGGACCGGTGGTGCGGGCACGGCGGCCCCGAGAGTTGCCGGTTCTGACAGTATATGGTTAGCTTTAGTGTAAGTATATACTTCATACACACTGCCCTTGTTCTCCTAATTTTCTATTCCCTTCACAAGCAAAATCAAAGAAAATCCTCTTACCTTGTCTTGCTGTGTACTCATTGTCTTCAATTAATCGAGCAAGGCCAAAATCTGCTATTTTGCAAATTAGACCATTTCCAACCAAAATATTTGCAGATCTTAAGTCTCTGTGTATGTAATTCATACGTTCAATATAAGCCATCCCAGCAGCAACCTACGAACCCAAGGAAATAGTATCAGTAAATGCTATATCATTGATGACTTTTTATACCATTAAAAAGAGTTTTACCCAAATTCCCTGTTATCACCTATCCACAGCATTGGTAATAAAAGTCTTATGGGTGAGGGGATTCCGAGAACGGGGGTCTCGTGTCCCGGTTTTCTGTGACTGTGAGCTTGCAGCACCGACCCACAGTAACACCAGATTAAATAGAGCGGTAGTTGCGCATGCTCAACTCCACTTCATCAATTTCAATGGGGCTGACTAAAATAGTCGAGTAGAAGCGCTGGGCTATTTCCGGTAGACCTACTGCTAACAAATGGAACAGCGCCGTACATGCACGACACCCACTTCATTTAATCTCCTCCTCACTGCGGGTGTGTACAGCAAGACTACAGTGAGGAGGAGCAGAGACATGGGATTCTCATTATTGAGATCATTGGGGGTCTTGTCAGTGAGACCCCCACCAATCAAACTTTTAGCACCGATTCTGTGGATAGGTCATAACAGTGAATCTTGGTGCAACCCCCTTTAATGCAGCATTGATAAAGAAAGAAAGGTTCACCTGGGCGGCCATATCCACTAGGTTTGGCAATTTCAGGGCTCGTCCCTCCCCATCTTTCAGAAACTCTAGCAAGCTTCCTGCATAAAAAAATATACATGTATTATTATTGGGCTGTCCATTCACAGAAGCATAGTTACACGAGGAGGCAGACTTAAAAATATATTTAGATTACACATTGTGATGTGTCAATAACAGTATTAAATGAAGATTTTTAGAAGACTTTTTTTTTAGGGAAAATTTGAATCTCCACTGAAATATACATGTATTCACAATTTAGGATTTATCAAAGATTGAATGATTCCAGATTTTGCGGGGATATGGCTTATTGAAGAAACACCTTCAATTATCCACACTTACATCTTTGGAGAAACAGACAGCGAAACCTTTTACAGTTACCGCTACCACAGAAAATGATTTGGATGTAAAATATCTGAAAGGGAGCATCTCACTGAGACGGGAAAATCTTACTGCGCTTTTTTGCAGGCTTAGCTAGAAATATATTTGGAGACAGAAATCTCCACTATACTGCTCTTTGAACTGTCACCCAGTATATCAATGTGAAATCCCATGCTTAATTTACCATAATGATGAGGATTACATATTTTAATCTTCTTGCAATGAACACAGTTGTTGGTTTAGGTTGGCTCTTTTACATATCTCAGCTTGTAAGAGGGCTGGGACTTGCGAGACAACTGTCATGGTTTATGTATCAAAATTATAGGTTTTAAATTAGGAAAACTGAAATCTCTCTTTAAGTTGAGAAGTCTATTTGTAAGTGTAAAAAAAATTTTTTTTTTTAAACGGTTATTGGAGTAATACCTTTATTGGCTAACCGGAAAAATTATATCTGCATGTTTTTGGAGCACAGAGGCCCCTTTATTAGGCAGGTTAACGAATAACAGAGAAACGAGAACAACATTTAAGGGTGCTTTTACACGGAATGTTATCTTTCGCCTGAGCGAACAAGCAAACAATGTCACAGTTTGCTTGTTCGTTTGGGTAGTCAGTTTAAACACACGGAAATAGTTGTTTTTTTACAGAAACGTTCATATCTCTGTACCAGGGAAGGAGAATAACTGAACGATCTGTGTTTAAACCAACAATTAACCCATAGTTCGGCTCTCTCTCTCCTTGCTCTAGGGATTCCCGAGGGATATCCCCATAGCGCAGAGAGAGTGGGCGGGGCTATAGGGATTCTCCAGAGATCCTCCATAGCAAAGAGAGGGGGTGTGGCTAGAGGGTGGATCCCTCTAGCCTTGCTCCTCCTCCTACGCTCTCGGGGGAAGCCCTGTAACCCTGCCCTCTCTCTTTCCCTGCTATAGAGAAATCTCTTGGGGAGAGAGGTAGAGGGAGTTCCCTACTGCCCCCAGCAGCTGCGGAATTGTCCAGCAGCAGGCTAGGGGAATATTCCACTGTTTACAGCAGGGCATTCCAAAGTTGCTGCCCAGAAGCACATTTAAATGTCCCGTTGTAAATTCCTATTAGTCCCCGCGGGGATTAAGGGAACCCTCAGGGAGTCCCCTCATCCCCACATGGACTAACAGGGGTTTACAGTGGGACATTTAAAATGGATTTCTAGGCAGCACGTTTTAAATTACCAGCTGTAAGCAGCGGTGAATCTATTCCCTGCACAAGAGTTTCCATAAACTCCTGCTCCCGTAGGAGTCCATGAAAACTCCTGCACAGCTCGCACCAAAGATAGGGCAGATCCTATCTTTTCACGCAGCAGGGATCTGCAATAAGGGCATTGTAGCGACGCATGTCCTATCTTTATTAGATATTCTAATTTAGTGCATCTAACAATCATCCATGTGAATGCTTCTATAGGAATGTTCTGTGCGCTCCTTAGCATTGCGAAAATAGCGCTCATCTGAACAAGGCCTAAATGGGAATCTGCTCCATATTCTATATGGCATGGATGTCTAAACATGTGGAATTGAAATCTACCCTGTTTCCCTGAAAATAAGACATACCCTGAAAATAAGACAGCATGATTTTTCATAATTTTTGAGGATGCAAAATGATTTTTCAGGCTTTTTGAGGATGCTTGAAATATAAGCCCTACTCCAAAATTAAGCCCTGCTAACAGTTAAGTAAAAAAGTCAATTTAAATAGTGTCCAGGCAGCTATACATGTAAAAAAGTTAAACCTTTTTGAACAAAAATTGATATAAGACACTGTCTTATTTTCGGGGAAACATGGTATGCATGGAAAAAAGAGAATTGGCATGCCACATCTTGACTCGGATTCCTTGCTAAATATGCATTGGGAATTTCATATATGGATTTACTAATTGAACAGGACTAAATCCATGTGCAGATCCACAGGTACACATGTGCTTAGCTAAGGATTTTTGCCTCCATTTATAGAGGCGTAATCTGTGTGGAAAAATCCAATGTGGAACCCTTAGGAGTTCACTGATCTGGAGTCTGTGTGATGGGGTGTGAAGTGTGTCCATGAAATGCGTCAAATCCAAATGTTAGATTGAGTCTTTATGAAAATGACCTTTCAGCATTAAAATCTTTGGCACTGTGGACTGACCCAGACAGGTGTTTTCCAACAGGTATATGTAGCTTCTTTTTAATGTGTCTGTGTAGATTCATTCTGGATTGTAGTTTCTGCTTAGTTGCCCCAATATAGTTTTTCTCATTGGGGCACTTTGTACACCATGTGAGTTGAGCCTGACAGGTTCAGCTGCAGCTTGCAGCAGACAGCACATGGACACGTGTCTGTATGTTGTCAGATACACGGACGAGCCGTGCATTCACATGTCTCATCCGTGATAAGGAACAGAATAGGACATGCAATGAGTTTTTTTCGCGTGGACCAATAGTCCACATGAATAACTGGCAGTGTGGATAGCCGCAAAGGATATAATGTGTGATGTGCTGTTCATATATTAGTAGGCTCCGCACATGGACCCAAATGCACTAGTGTGCCGGGAGCCTTAGTTTTATGTATCATAAATGCAGTACTGATGACAGAATATGCTAGAGCGAAAAGGCACATATACATTTTATATGAGGTCCCTACCTTTGCTCATGTACTCTGTCACAATGTAGATGGGTTCCTCAGACACGACTGCATAGAGTTGCACCAATTTATCATGTTTCAGCTTCTTCATGATCTGAGCCTCTTCCAGGAAAGACTCAGGAGACATGGTACCCGGCTTCAGAGTCTTTATTGCCACCTTCGTATTTCCATTCCATGTACCTGGATGCAGTAATACGAATAAAATGGGTATAAGATCAACTCCCATTTTCCTTGAATGCTAGACAAACTTGTGAATTCACAGATCCATGGATATACAGACCATTTTACATGCACGGAGCCCTAACATTAGCATCTGGATTCAATATCTTTTATTAGTGGGCAATGTTCTAACCAAGAACTGTCACATAGTACTCATCAAATGTCTTTGCACAGTACATACTGTCTATACATCTAAACATGTGCAAAGGAGATTGGACTGGGCATGAGAACCATTGGGATAAAATGAGTTTTCTTGCACTTTTGAAATAAACCACCCCAAAACAAAGTTTTACTGGCTAACAAGGGCTAATGCAGAAAACAACTGTTGCAATTGTCTTTTCAAGGTCTCTGTAGGTTCCACTCCCGGTTGTGGCCTACAAATACTGATGCAAAGCACTGGTCAGAATATTGCTGTCTGAATAGGGCATAAGAAACAACATCATATGTAATGTTTTCTTGGTAAAAATCACCTTTCCTTCGTTCATTTACATAAAAATGGGTAAAAATCTCAGCTATTATGGTCCAATCTTTATCGGCCCCTATTCTGATCGATAGAAGTATTCATCTATACATATAATTCTCTAAATATTGCTCAGGTGGGTGCAACTGTGGTGTCAATATGAGATTTTAGAGCTCCACGAAACCTAAAATGGCACACAAATTTTGCACAAATCACTCTTCCCAAGAACCACTGTGTGGCTGTGCAGGTTAAAACCCCCTCCCCATGCTCAGGTAAAGTATGCTCCTGTGCAGATTCCCTGAACTCCCCCTTCAGGAAACACTTTGCCTATTCATAGAGGACTTTGTGGTTTTCCCAGTTCCTTTTACACAATCCTCCCTATGTTTATGATCAGTACAGAGAGAACAGGAAGTGGAACCATCAGTGTTACAACCAGAACAATGTCGGAGACTGCAAAGGTGACTACAAACCCACTGGACCTCAGGTGTGAAGGAGTAACCCCTACATGGCTTTAGATCCCCAAGGATACTAACAATAACCCATTTTCTGGCCTAGACCACCAGGGATTTTGCTATTACGCTTCTCTTGCCTTAGAGATTTTGACATTAAATTCTGTGCCCTAGACCACCACAGATATCGGTATACACCCATTCTCTGCCCTATAGCACCAATTATACTGACATTAACTCCTTTTTTTTGCCACCAGGGATGCAAACATCAACTACCTCCACTGTTATGGACCTCCAGGGATGGCACCATTAACCACAACAGATGGTGTCATTAACCCTTTCTCTGTTGGATACTGAAAATAACACCCTTATCAGCCAATAAGGATCCTAGCAGCCACCCCTACTCTGTTATATATAAACTCCTTCACTGCACTTAATCATCAGGGTTGAATTCATTAACACATTCTCTGCCCTAGACCCTACTGATGTTACCATTAACTGCACTAGCTATTAATGGCTAATTATTTGGGGCTATATAGCAATATTTGCTGCTGTTTTGGATTGCCCAATTTACAAGAAAAAGTACCCAGATCCCTAATTGCCTCACTTAAAATCTTAGCGGGTACAATGGCCTAAATGAACTGTTGTAACTCCAATGTTTTTTTCCAAATTCATGACGGTTCTGACCAGAAGTTGGCTATATGCAACAGTTTTGCTACATGCGCCCCACTTGCTCTCTAATGGTGGCTACAGGCAAGAAAGTTTATCTGTTCGATGAAACAGAACACGACTATAGAATTGGAGTACTATAACCTTATTATGTGTATTATGAAAATGCTCCAAATGATTCCCGTTTTTATTTTTGTAGACACATGTTTATGTCCAGATGCTAATGGTAAAGCTACATATTTTATACTTTACTGTCACTGAGATTATTGACACACTCTTCTACTAAAAACTACATACATGCAATAACATATAGTCAAACTCATGCAGCAATTGTTGTAAGTGTTAAAAGCACGGAATCTTTATCTAGAATCCCGTTTTGAGACTTTATGTGATCAAAACTGAAGAAAGGACCATTAAAACCATTGAATGTGATTGCAATGGTAAAAACAAAACTTCAGAAAATCTACATTCTTCTAAATACTAGGTAAGAGATCCCATACATAAGCTCTGTAAGCAAATAACTAATATAGACAATGCATGCACAAGAGCACAATACTCATAATGTCAAACAAAATTAAGCTGTGGCATGTAAGACGTTTTGGCATATTATACTAAAATAAGCCTAAAATGAAATCAAGAAATGGAATTCATTTAATGTTTCTACACTTCTTAGAGTCGCTTAAAGTCAAAATATTTCTTGCACTTCTGCTGCTCCCTCATTTTACACAGGCAGATTGTTTTATAAAATGCCTGCATCCTTGTATATTACGGCTAATGCCCACAGATGGATTTATGCCATGTGGTGGAAATCCACGGTGTTACACCGCAGTTATTAGGTTCTAATGAATGTTCACGCTGCGGAATTCCACAGCGTGAAATAACCAATGGAATGTCCTATTTGCCGCGGGAATACGTACAGACGGCTGCCATTGTAGTCAATGGAAAAGGGCCGTCACGCTATACTTTTGCTGTCAGTACAGCGGAAGTATCGCGTGAATATGCGACCCTGCCCACCGCCGGCTGCGTCATGCACATTGGCGCGTCAGGCGGGACACGCACAGTGGATCCGGGAGGTAAGTATGGGTTCCTTGGAGGAGTGCCATGACAGACTCCACTGCGATATTCCGCTGGCGGAGTCCGTCATGGCCGTGGGCAAGAGCCCTTAGATAAGATGTAACTCATGATCAATACATGGTTAGTAAAAGGTTACACATACTTTTAGATTATAACTAGATGTAAAATTGTGTTTACAGATAAACATATTTATTAATTTTGCTACAAGCTGATTTCACAGTCATTTTCACTTTTTTTCTGTGGACCCCGCCTAAGTATTTTTGTGTCTTTTTCCATAAAGGCCTCGTTCAGACAAGCGTTTTTTTTGGCACAAATAAACGCACGAAAAGAAGCCTCTAGTGTATGTTAAAACAACGCTAAGTGCACGATCTACATTCGTGCATCATTTGCCCATTCACACGAGAGAATTATGCGTGGCTAGCAGCAAAGATGGATCAGGTCCTATCTTTTTCACGCAGCACGGACCTTAGATGCGCACATCGTAGCCACGCATGTCCTATCTTTTGCAGATGCGAGTATTTTGTGCATTTAAAAATCGTTCATGTGAACGCTTCTATAGGAAACCATTGGATTCGCCCACCTATAATGCACAAAAAAATGCACTCATCTGAATGAGCCCTAAAGACGAAAGACTTATTTTTTTCCAATAAAATATTCTTATGTCAGTTATTTAGGCTACAGTGGTCAAAAACATCTTTCTCAAAGTTATTTTTCCTGCTCCTGTACAAGCAATTTAGGTAAAAGTGAAAGCCTGGTGCTACCTTCTTGCTGACAGAGCTTTGATTTGATTAGGCATTATGTCTCTATAGCAATTCCCAGGCACATGTGGAGAGGCTCATCCCATCAGCTTCTCCCCACACTCTTAGCAGTGGTGTGCAGAAGCATCATCTGTAGTCCTCCTTTGCTCCAATCTGCTTCAGTCTCTAAACATCTCCTTTTGAGGGATTGGTAATATTGCCTTCCACTCTCAATTCTCTTAGGTATATTTTTCGTCATTGTGCTGCCTGATCACCAAACTCTGAGGTTCAGAGCTTTCAGCAGTGGAAGCAGCAGGCTTTGTGTCTATGTTTCCATGGTTATATAGCTTTGTCAGCTGCTGACCAGCCATGTTCTTCTAACATCATTTACTTTATTTATACGCAACTTCAATTTTAATTAGCTTTGAATTTCCTTACACTCTTAACATGTAAACGTCATTATATACTGAGATATACACACACACACATATATATATATATATATATATATATATATATATACATATACACATACATACATACACACACACACACACACACACACACACACACACACAAATGTTTATTATATATATATGCTTGCATTATTGAGATTCATAAACTTTATCACAACTTGACCATCTGGATTGTATCCATAGAACTATATAAGGGCCTGCACTTTTTCCTTAAGTACTTGAATTTTCTAGGGCCACATGGATACTCCCAAGGACTAAACCTGAGGTGGCTATACCCTCATCTATGTGTGCCATTGGTTGTCGTGCCTGTTATACAACCACAACAGGTGAGCAAAATTCCAGCACTATTTCTACTTTAGGGCGCCTACCCACCGGCAATATATTTTCTTGCGATGTGAGAGCGAGTGAAAATACATGATTATGAAACCAATGATTTCCGATGGTTTCATACTCCTTTTTTTCGGGCGTTTTCTGCCGCATCTGTGACAAAACCTACGGCCGGAGGTTCCGACACAGATGTGAAACTGGCCTTATCCACACAAGTGTGTCCGATTTTAGTGCATGAAAAATGGACCAATTTTAACACGCTTGTATGTCCATGTGACACTCTTATACATCACGTCTCCACTTTTGTGTCTATGTGTGATCTATATGTCATCTGTTTTTTTCTTGTGTGAAAAAAAAATACTGAATGTGGTCAATTTTTTTCTAATATTGCTTAGCGATAATCAGTGAAAAAAAGAGCGCACATAGATGTCGACTTTTTTTTGCACAACCATTGACTTGCAAGGATGACTGTTGTCTGAGAAGTTGAACTGGAATAGGACATGATGTGATGATTTTACAGTCCTTGACTGTATAGCTTCATTCAGTGTGAGGTCTATTTGCAGTCAGTTGCAAATACAAACCACTCACAGTCGTGAAAATCACTTGTGTGGATAAGGCTTTAATATACATTAAAACAGATATAGCCAGCAACATATCATATAAGATACATAGTGTTGTATGAGCTTTTACTAGATAGTAGTGATTATCTTTCAGTTACTTCCCTTCTGTTTGCAGAAATGATAATGCTAACATTAACCAATGTAAAGTGACCATACGCGTTAGACAAATCTTGGGCTAATACATTGATTTTGGCAGGATTGACCAATGACCTAATGTGTGTAAGGGCTAAAGCATAATTCCTATACATCAAGTCGGGGGAAAGAAGGATAGACACCTTGAATTCTAACATGCCATATCCTTTATCCAGTGGGAGGTAAGCTGTTAGCAAAGGAGTTTTTCAGCAGCTTATTCAGTTCTACACATTGAAATAAACATACATGCTGAGCCAAACATACATATTTATGGAGAAGTCAGAAGCAATAAATGTTTGATTGACAGTTATTTGATACAAATCAGCAGTTTAAAGGGGTTGTTCAATTAAAAAAGCTATCCCCTTTCCACATGATCAGTAATAACTATCTGTTGGGACCCTCTCTAATCATGAGAATGGGGGCCGAAAAGTTGCCCGAATGAATGAAGCATTTAACACACATGCACACCACCACTCCATTCATTTCAATGGGAGTGTTGAAGATAGATTTCTAGCACTCTGCTATATCCAGGAGACCCACTAAAATGAATGCAAAGGGTGCATGCGTGACCACCACTCCATTGATCTGAGGACCTTCGGGACTCCTGTTCTCGTAATTTGAGGGCATCCCAGTGGATGGACCCCTACTGATCAAATAGTTATACCCGATCCTGTGGCTAGAGGGTAACTATTTTATTGGACAATATTTTAAGAGAACCTTGAAGCTTTATGAACTCTTTCTTTGTGTTTTTGCTTGACAGGTTGTCTAACATCTCCTAAGTAAAGCAATTAGTCCACCTTACCATACCACACTTCAGCGAAACAGCCCTGACCGAGCTTCTTTTGCAGAAGTATTGTGCTCCGTGACACTTCCCATGCATCTTTAGCCAATCCAACAGTTTGTGGGACATAATTCGGTGCAATCATTGTTAAATTATAACACAAACCATCAGCATTCTCTACAGAAAAGGAAATTAATGAAAACAATTAAACCTATGGCATGCAGTAAGAAAGATGGAAAGTGCTATATACTAATTTAACTTCATGAGCAATAAATTTAGACTTAAGAAGCTTATATTATGTGGCTGTACTTTAAAAAGTCCCATTTTGCTTCACTTTCCATCTTTCCCTTCACTATTCCACACAAGATTAGTTGACTTGTAGTATAATTATTTTGACTGCATACCCATCCATACTTCCCCAAACTGCCCATTGCCCAGCCTCTTGATCAGCTGGAGGGATTCTCTTGGGATTTCCCAAACATCTTTGGTTTTGACAGACAGGTCAGTAAGCCTTGGCATTCCTTTATGGCAGGGTACTACCAAGCGGCAACACAGACCAGCAGCTCTCTCTGAGAGGCATGGAAAAAGAAGAAGGAAGAGGAAGGAAACAATATGACACACAGAAGTGAAGCAAGGCATGACATCACAGGAAAGAAACATATGACTTAAGATGACAGCTACAAGCAAAAGACAATGTTTAGAATGTCTACTCTTTAGAAACCACATAAGTGATATTTCACTGGTTTATGTAAGTTGTGGGTCGGAATTTCAAGACAAGTACACAAGTTCCCAGACGGCTTGAATGGCTATACTGAATGGCTTACCTAAAGTGGTCAACATTTTTTTTCATATAATATGAAAATATTTCCTTGCTATATTTTTGGGATCAAAATGTGTTATTGACTTCCAAAGAGATCTTGGAATATTTCTTAGAAGATTGCTACTCATACATTATATAGGTTGTGGATCCTTGGTACATGATCAAAAATGTACACAGTCTTTTATGTGGTTGTGAGTGTTGGTTTACGTAGTTTGAAGGATATACCTAGTTATTTTGAAAAAAATTCATAAAGGTTTTTATATATGATTAAACGATATATATGATTAATAGGAGGTTATATAAGTCTACATTATTATGTAATACTTGTGTATATTTTTATGCTGGGTAGAATACCACGAGAAATAGCATCATGTGTTGGGAGCTCATATACTTTAAGATGTCTTCTTCACAATTCACACAATGCTACTTGCAGACAAAGAGTAAATTGAGACAAAGTTTTAAACATACAGCATATATTTCCCCATATCAGTAGAGGATGGCCCTGCACAAGATAAGCAGAAGCTTTAGCATGTGACAGAAACATATATTATGGGTCTATAGATTTGTTGAGTAAACTTAATGGCACATATATCAGTTATCTGCTTGTTACACCTTTGGAAAAAATGACTGTTGCCATGATTAACAGCTGCAGATATGCAGTGCATTGCTTCATTTTAGACATAAGTGACAATTTGTTTAAAAAATGAGATAGTTGCAGCAAAAACTAGTTTTCCCTCAACAAATAAATGGTTTAATTATCTGACTGTGTATCCAGCATTTTTTAATACACCAATAATAAATTGCACTTGTAAGTAAAGCAATGTACTAAAAATTGCCAAAATCTGTCATTCATTTCACCATTGCAGGATACATAGAAGAGCAAACTGTCAACCCTGTCATCAGCACAGTGACAATTCTGCCAATTACCTGGGTAATCTGAGAGGTTGTTAGAGATGTACTCTCTGATATGCCCATTAAAAGGTCTGCGGTTGTTAGGTAGTGTATCCCAAGCAATCAGACTATTCTGATGAAATATAGGTTTCCACTGCACGGACTGCAGGTGGTAAAATAGCTTGGCCAAGGTCAGAATATATTTTGTTGGTGAAGCTCTCTAAAAGCAGTAATTCGTAGTACCTGCACTAATCTACAGTACTGTATAAGAGAAGTACAGCAATATAGTCTTGCCTTTGATAGGTGTTCATCCTGCAAGTACTTCCTTAAGGCCTTGTGCACATGGTACCCGTACAGATCTATGGTTCCATACTGTACTCCGATTTTATATGGAGACACAAAGTTGTTTCTTTTTCTCGAATACTTAGTAAAGTCAGCTAAAAATATATCGTACATTGCTTCTAAGAGAGAGTACTGTACATCCCGTAGGCACTATATAGCGGCACCGAGAACCGCTGTACAGGTCTGTGCATCAAGCCTAAGCTTAAGTCCCAACTCAATTTGAAGCTTGAAAATTCGGATTTGATTAAAGAAAATCCTCATCCTCAGCAGGTCATAAGTAAGAGATTTTCAGGAAGATGAGATCTGGGCTTGCAAAATACACCAATCAACCATGACATTAAAACCAACTTGTGATAGGAATCACAAGTGACAAAGGTACCTATCAAGGACTGGGATATCTTAGGCAGTACGCATACAGTTAGTTCTTGAAGTTGACATGTTGGTAGCGGAAAAATGGGCTCTGACTGAATTTGATAAAAGTCAAATTGTGATATCTCGAAGACTGGTATGGCAGATCTTGTGTGGTATGATAGTGATCCAAAGAAGGACACCCTGTAAATGGTAACCACGCTGATCAATATTCACCACTAAAACCATCTACAATGAGTGTATGAGCATCAGAATTGGATCACGGAGGAATGGGTAAGATGCCTGGTGTGAGGAATCATGTTTTTTTATATCATGTGGACAGCTGTGAATGCGTGTGCGTAGCCTATCTGGGGAAGAGGTGGCATCCAGTGCACAATGGGAAGAAGGCAAGCCAACAGTGGCAGTGTGATGCTCTGGGAAATGTTTTGCATGGATACCTTGGGATCCTGGCAATCATGGGGATGTTACTTTGACACATACCCCTACCCCCTAAATACTGTTACCAACCTAGTATACCCCTTTAGGGCAACAGTATTCCTTAATGGCAGCGGTCTCTTTTAGTAGGATAATGGGCCCTACTACACTGCAAAAACTGTTAAGAAATGGTTTGAGGTTCGAGAAGTTCAAGATATTGACTTAGCCGTCAAATTACCAGATCTCAATCTGATCAATCATCTGTAGAATGTGCTGAAAAAACAAGTTTGATCCATGAAGGCCTACCTTGCAGGACTTAAAGAATCTACTGCTAACATGTTGGTGCCATACACCAAAAAACACCTTCAGAGGGCTTTTGGGAGGTTTATGCTTTGATAGGACAAAGCTGATTTGGTGGCATGAGGGGGGGATCTATACAAGATTATTCAGGTCTTATGGAGGATCAGTGGAGTTTGTTAGCCATTAGAAAGAAATGCACTTGTAACCACTTTATTACAATCTTGTGAGTGCTCTAGACTCATCTTTCTGGTCTACTATGACATGAGGTGAAGGTATGTAATGAAGTAATAAATTGTGCTTAGCAGCCCACAAGTTTTGGTGGAAATTAGGTCTTCAGTAATCTGAAGATCAGTGGAGATGTTGCTTATGGTTTAGTTATAGTTGTGCTTAAATATATTACAGTATGATTTTAGATTTAAACTAAGCCTTTCATTTCAGGTTTATTTTAAAAATTTGCAACTAAGTTTGACATTAAATTTAATTTCAGATATAGCTTAAAAGAGTTCTCCGGGCTATTTCTATTTATGACCAGTCCTCAGGAGAGGTCATCAATAGTCGATTGGCGGGGGTCCATAGCTTGGGACACCAGCCAAGCAGCCCACTGTCAGCACCAAAACACAGTGTACGAAGCAGAAGCATATATCTCCGACCACTGTGCAGTGGCCGACATTGGTAATTGCAGGCAAAGCTCTCACTGATTTTAATGGGAGCTGTGCCTGTGTTTTAACGCTTACAGCAGGTGTCCAAATAACTGATCGTCCTGGTTCCCCAGCAGTGGACCCCAGTCAATTAACTATTGATTACCCATCCTGAGGATAGATCATCAATAGAAACAGCCCAGAAAAACACCTTTTTTTACATATTTTCTCTTGCATCCAGACAAATCCATATTAAAATCCATATTTGGTATACAGATGCTTGCACTACATCAACTACTGAAATCAATAGAGCGTTTGTCCTATGGATCTGTACACTAATGAAGCAGGAGTAAGAGCCAAGAAGATGATGGGGAGAGTGATAAAGTAAATAAGAGGCAGAATAAATGTGAAACAGGAGGTATACGTTAAAGATTCAATTATCAGAATTGGCATCTTACAAAAGATTGTGAAACATATTTTCTTCTCTAAAGCTTTGAGAATAAACAGCAAAACATACTTGCACTATGAAATATCTGCCCCCTGGAAACATCTGGCTTACCACATCAGTGGATTCCAGACACTAGAATCCTGATATGACCCAGGGTCCCAAACAAAGACTGGTAATGTTATAAAATATATATTGTGTTTCCACAGCACTGGAACAGATTATATCACTAGTCGAGTGAATGAGTCACCAGCAGGCAGAAATTTCTTACGCTTCATGATGAAAGCTGTTTCATGGAAATCACCATAAGTGTTAGACTAGGGGATAAAGCTCTCCTACTATTCTAAAGAACTTAGAAAGAATTACAATCTACCGTATTAATATTTTATCTATATCATCATATAATATTGATAGCAATCATACCAGAATAATGATGAACAAGCTGCTGAAGGGTTTCAAATTGGGCTCTCGTTGTTATGTAATACCCGCCATTATCAAGTTTCCGGATCTTATAGTGTTTAACATGATCTCCTTTCATGTCATCCCAGTCACGAATAGACAATGAATAGGCACCTGAAATGTTGGCAAAAGCAGGTCAAATTGTGTTATTTTGTAAGCAATGGGATAGAGTGAAAATTTGCTCTGTACTACAGACACTTGATTTGCTAGCAGCAATCCCCAAAAGATTGTCTCATAAGCATGCCATTCTTTTAGGAAGAACTGATATTTAATACACACTAAAATAGTCACTATTTAAATTCCGCTCAACATTCTCATATACAAATGAACTACTCTGACAATGTTTTCTAACTTTTTAGTTGTAGAAAAGAAATTATAGAAAAAACACTAAAAGAATATTCTGTTTATGCTTCCAATAACAGTATCAGACCACTTTGTTCACAATGAGGTTTGCACAGTTAGTTCTTTATGTGCATTAGTCACAGACGGCTGGAAAGGCACAGTTAGACTCTTTTTACAATGGAGTGGGTCTATTCCATTCTACCATGTCATGGGAGTAGACAAAAAAAACTGATAGAGTTTTGGTACCATCACATGATACAACAACGGCACTTAATGAACCCAATTGATTTATAACAGGGTATATCATTTTTTCAGACTAAATAACACAACTTCATAACACAACTTCAAACAAATAAAAAGTTGAGTAACTTCGTAAACACCTAAAGGGGTTGTCAAGTTGCCTGACGATTTTTTAATTACAGGTTCACATGTATTAAAATAACAAAATCAGTAGTACTTACCTGTACCTATCCCAGCGAATCTGTGCTGCAGCCCCACAGTTGTCCCAGTCTTTGTTGTGGAACGGCTACTACCTGGCTACAGCAGCCAACCAGAAGCCACAGTGGTAAGGTCCCATTCTTCTGGCATCATGGCTCCCGGCATCTGAGTGGTGATGCCAGGAGAATGGCAAGTGAATTCTGTGGCCTCTAATTGGCTGCAATGCTCACGTAATAACTGTTCCACAACAAAGACGAGGAGGACTGCAGGGCCGCAGTACTGGATAGCTGAGGCAGGCGATGGAAATACCCTGCTTGCTTTGTTATTTTAATACATGCACTTACAATTTAAAAACTGTGAAGCACCAGGACAACTCCTTTAAGGCTGTCTGTACAGGGGGGGATTTGCATTGCAGAATCTGGGGTGGCAGTCCACCCACGGGTTCTGCAGCAAATATTATCCAAAGCATGCTATGGAAAAGTGATTCTTCCTGCACACGAGTGGAAATCAATCTGCTCACATAGGAAAAATTGCAGCATGCTCCATTTTTCTCCGGAATCCACGAGGTTGGCTTTCATTGAAGTCAATGGAAACCATCCAAACCACGGCCCTCCCGTAACATGGCGGAAAGGTCGCGGATTTCATGTCATCGCCTAGTGATGGCGTGGTAAAATCTATACCGCGCATGTCTAACAGCGAGCCGTCTGGACCATCCTCAGTACAGAAGAAAGAAGATGATTGACAGCTACGCAGGGTCACCGGCCGTGGTCAGGGATGGATTCCGCATTTGGAATCCGGCTCTGCTGTGAGCAGTTGGCCTAAGTGTTTGAAAGCAGATGACTTTTCAGAATAAGCTGTTGTGTGTGTACATCAGGAACAGCAATGTATCTGGCCATTACACGACTTGTATAAGTAATTTTCCCCCAGTTTTTCTCTCAGTATTCTCCACTTCTAATTATCAGTTTTCACTGAGATAGTGGGTAGAGACTAACTGCTGCCTCATATACACTGCACACATAGGGGGGCAGGATCTTTTATTCTCTCTCTCTCTCTGTTGCACACCCTCAGAAGCAGAATGGATGACATTATACAGCGGTAATGAGCAGTGTACTGTCTCAGCCCAGTGCTGGATTCCTATCCATCTCTGTGTCTGTACCTCACTCACTGCAGCTGTTCCCTTTTCTTCCTTCCCATCCTTGCGAACACGCAACGGTATCCGACCCTGCCTGCGGCCGAGGACACCGCGGGTCTTCTGCTTACCCATCCGGGTTTTCTATTTTCTTCACTGTGGATGTGTTTGGAAGCACTGGCCGCTCCGCCGCCACACATGCGCAGTGGAGAGTTTGCAAAAAGGTTTACAAATCAAATCTGCGTCCTTTATTTCATTTGTGGATGCTCATGTTTCTCTATGGGCTGCTTGGTTTGCGGAACTTCTGCGCGGATTCAGCAAATCAAACCCGACTGCAGACATTGGGCCTAAGGCTGATTTTGCACTTTTGTATTTTGGCCTGTAATTTGCATCAGTATTTTCAAATAGAAACAAGAAGTTGTGGCTACACAGAAGTAATACAAATCTTGTCATTATATCATTTCTCTATGAAAGTGGCCCTTCAGGTTTTGTTTTATGATGTGCTTTCTATTCTCTATTTCTACTTTCAATACTGTCAATGTTAAGCTGGTTGTCTGGACTACATAGAGGTATACCTCCATTCTTCTATCAGACATCTGACCCAACATCTAAGTGTCCTTTTACACAGATAATTCACTCTAGTTGACGACTGTATAATTATAAGCAACAAGATTTGAGTTTGTCTACTAGGCCTTCATATAGGCTAATTCAGACTCTATTAGGGAACGAACAATCGTTCATATGATCGTTTTTCCTCATACAGCTGTCATTGGTCAGCTTCACATCTCCCTATACTTTCCTGTACATGATACCTGAAAGGCCAATAAAATTTAAGTTAGAAGAAACAAAAAGGGTTGTTCCATCAATACAAACACCTGTCACCATCACGGCATTAAAGAGGTTGTCTACCCTAACCTGTGCTCATTGTTTGCAGAGCAACAAAAGTCTTTTATGACAGACACACACTCTGCCCAGTGGACCACACTGACAAGAATAAAGTCTGTTGGGTTTCTGTCATGACGTCTGTCATTGTGATGGGAATAGTAGGGCTGTATTTTACACTAACTTTTCCCCACAATTTAGTGGAATGTGCAACCACCTTAAAGTAAAATTTTCCTTTAAAGGGGTTCTGTCACTAAAAAAGAATAATTCTATACTTATCTATTCCTCCCCTGCCAATCTACTTACCAGATCTTTACCTCCCCCATCTTTTCCTGTCTCCTGCAGTCCATGGGGGGAGGGGTCACTTCACCTTCAGCTGCCCGATTCTTCTTTTTCCTATGGGGCTACGTACATTGGTTGGTAGTCTTCTGCCTGCCATCCAATGTACGTTACGTCACAGCTCACAGTCCAGCAGTGGGACTGCCTATCTGCTTCAGAGATTGCTCATGCGAGCTGCCTCAGAAATAGATTACAATTCCTTCCTAGCCAGTGAACACCACAGCACAGGGACCTGACCTATACTGACCCGGCCGGAAGGAATATGAGGAATGCAGCCTTCATAACAAGATGGTCCGGCGTGTGGTGAGGTGACCCGGGACACTGCAGAAGCTCAGCTAGGAGAAGATGTGCTAAGGAAACTGACAGGGAAGGAACAGGTAAGTCTAGATATTTTTTTTTATGACAAAACCCCTTTAAAGTTAGAAACCATTATGTTTTGGTGCAAGTCCTAATAATTTGGAAATAAGAGCCTGAATGTGCTACCCTAACATTCAAGAGAAAAGTCAAGCAGATTTATGTAGTGTAGTTACTTCTGGACCAGAAGGCTTACTTTCCCTCATTACCAAGCATGGGCTATCTGGATGATTATCATTAATGGGTAGTAGAAAAATAGTAAATGAATATAAAAAAAACTACACTGATGGTGATGAGGAAGGCACATTAAGGTAATCTACTTTAAATATATTGAATACACTGAAAGGCACATAATTTACTTAGAAGATTACATCTGATGAAAATGGCAGCAGCGAACGGAAGCTACAGAAAAATACACTCAAGCCGTAATTTTACTTGCTATGTATAGTCACCTTTGGTGGTTTCACTTTCACGTATTAAATAGGTACCCCTTGGATTTCCAAAGGATAACAATTGTCTCTCTGCATCTTTTCTACCCAGTTTGCCAAAGTACCATCTAGAAAGATAGAAATGAGACATATGAATGATCATTGTTTTAGTTTCAAATAGACTACACGTTCCTCAGTGTCTTAGGCTCTGTTCACATCATGCTAAGAGACCTATGTTTGTAGTTTATCTCCCTACGTGTACCTCAGATGGAAGACTGTGTTGTATGCTGTTAATCATACAGCGGTAAAAGGATCTTACAGGCTCCATTTCTTTAAAAAAAAAAAGAGTACTGCGCAGAATACGTTTTTATTGCATATCTTTGTATGGCATAGCATACAACAGCCTTGTGCTGCTGTGATTCTGCCTTCACATTTTGTATGGAATAACAGCCCGCTTCACTATTCCATGTTGCAATAAAAAGGTATACCATTGCATATTATAGCCTAATGGAGGCCAAAAAACACTGTTTTAGCTTCCAGATTCACACCAAAATCCACCTTAAAATGAACACTAGAGATGAGCGAATATACTCGTTTCGAGTAATTACTCGATCGAGCACCGCGATTTTCGAGTACTTCCGTACTCGGATGAAAAGATTCGGGGGGCGCCGGGGGGAGCCGTGGCGGAGCGGGGGGTAGCAGCGGGGAACAGGGGGGAGCCCTCTCTCTCTCCCTCCCCCCCCCCCACTGCAACCCCCCACTCACCCACGGCGCCCCCGAATCTTTTCGCCCGAGTTCGGAAGTACTCGAAAATTGCGGCGCTCGGGTGAAAAAGGGGCGTGGCCGGGTAGGTTCGCTCATCTCTAATGATCACCATTTGGTGCAGATTTTGACACGGATCCGCAGCTGATTTTACACTTTCAACTGAAGGGGTGAAATCTGATGCCAATCTGCGTCAAAATCTGCAGTAGTGGTGAGGTTTTATGGGGATTATTCCGCTGCAGATAATCTGCACCAATTCTGCTACATGTGAACATGCATGTGTACCCTAAAACTGCTCTCCTTACTTGAAAGAGAAACATGGGGTCTGATCTGCAGGCAGCACAGTATAGAGCAGGAAGAGATGAGCAAATTGATATATAGTTTTAGTAAATATAGTTAAAGGCTTCCAGTGTGCATATAGAAATCACTGAGCAGGGATTTTAATGAATGAAATACAAGTGATACTGAATCTTTCCCCCATTAAACTATATATTCTCAGCTCCTCCTGCTCTATACTGTTCTGCACAGAGGTAGGACTTGCATGTACGACATAACAGATTACCTTTAATGTCTTGTACTGGAATAAAGGATAATACTTACTCTTCAGCTTGAATGGAATCCACTGGCGCCACATAGTTACTTGGGATATAACCAGTCCCACCAGTCGTCAGAGAGCGAGCTTCCCACCAATCTCCTTCACTGTATAGAGACAGAAGATGTATATAAAAGGATGTTGTTGATATAATACTTTCCAGTACTCTTGTTATCTTTTTAAACTTATGGACAACTTGGATTCTCAAAATAGCAACTTGTAATAAAAGGTATTCGTCCTTTTAAATTCAAAGGACTGCAAAATAAAAAAGGAAAGACCTAGAGTTGCTTAAATTTTATGTATACAGCTCCTTGCAGATCTACTGTGTTTCCCTGAAAATAAGACACTTTCTTATACTAATTTTTGCCCCAAAAGAGGCACTATGTCTTATTTTCAGAAGATGTCTTATTATACTTACCTAGCAGGCTCAGTCCAGGTTCCTCTCACTGAGCTCCAATGCACTTCTTGCAGCACACGGCCGCCTCCAGCAAGCGATGGTTTTCAATGCGCTGATCAGCCAATCAATACAGCGATCGATGAACCAATGCGATGGCTGTGATTGGTTCACTGAATGCTGCATTGATTACTGAGTAGCAGTTGAAGACCCAATCACAGCCATCATATTGTGGAGGCAGAATTTATGAATTCACCAATAAATGCCGTGGCTCAGCCAATTTATAAATCCCAGCTCTACAACACGATGGCTGGGATTGGTTCTTCGACCACTGCTCAACCAATCAATACAGCGTTCAATGAAACAATCGCAGCCATCGCATTGGTTCTCGAGCGCTACTCAACCAATCAGAGCCAGTGGTTCCTGGAGGCGGGATTTATGAATCCAATAACTAGGAAGTGATCTTCTGTGGGCGTCTGAGGACTACAAGAAGCACGGTAATGCATGTAATGAAGCTAGGGCTTATTTTCGAGGCATGGCTTATATTTAAGGCCTCCCCGAAAACCCCTGAAAAATCAGGGTAGGTGTTATTTTCGGGGGAAAAGGGTATGTGTCTTCATGGTTACAGACTACAAATAACCCCTTTGTGTAGTCTCATCCAGCAGTCAAGTGATACTCCGTGTTACCTGTCACCTCTTCTTGTTAACCCTCCAACTGTGGTGCAATTAAATATTTAGCATTTTTTGAGATTTCTTCTGTCAATGCAGGAGATATAAAGTAATGATTTTAAGACTGTGTGACCAGTGAGCCAATGCAGCAATCAGCTTTCTTGAAGGAAGTCAGATTACTGAGCATTATGCTCTATGATGACAGCTTGTCATCCTAAATCATGAAATAATGAAGGCAGCTGCACGGATCACAGATGAGGAAATGAACAGGTATTATATTTTTTCAAGCCAAGCTTTCAGCTAAGGAGCTGTTTGTGCTGAAATAATGTAACTATGAAAGAGAGTTTCTTCCTTCAGGAGATAAGTTAACAAAAAATGTTGTCAAAAATTTAAAAAAAAAAACTATTTGGATAAAAAACAGAATGTTTCTCCATAAAGGCAGCCGTGTCACTTACAGCCAGTTTGTACTATGACACAAAGATTAGACTTCTACCTGGTAAACAGTTCTTCTACACAGAACATAGCTAAAGAAAATGTACTAGTTGTTTAAATCAGCACATGTGAATTGTATTCTAACCACAGCAGACATTTATTAATCCACTAGTGGTACCGGTACTTTAAAAACTTTGTCTGTATTATTATTATCTATTTTTATACAAAAAGGTATTTTTGCAGTTGAAAAATAAATAAAACTCTCCTGCTGTGTGACTGATCATAGGTTACAGCCTATGTAGCAGTGGCTACAATTTGACATTCACATTAGTATATTAATATAGGCAACAGAGTGCAGAATATAACACCTCATTAGGATAGGTTCATACCAGCTTTTTATTGATGCTTTGAGTGAGATTCAGGCTTGTCTCACACAAGGGCGTATTCCTACTGCAGAACACACGCATTGAAAGACAAGTAAAATAGCATTTTTTGCTTACACTCGCGGATATGGATTGCATATTCCGCAAATGGAGGAAAAATCGCAGCATGCACTATTTTGATGCAGACTGCATGCGAATGGCCTCCACTGAAGTAATTGACATTGCGTATGGGCCACGGGTACCCGTGCCATCACTTAGAGATAGATAAGCAAACATTGAAAAAAAAAAAAGTACCGTGCATGACCAACAGTGAGCAACCGCGGTCATAGGCGATACAGGAAAATTCGGGAATGCAGGGTCACCGGCCAGGCTCACAGACGGAATCCGCTGTGGGCCTCCTGCATACAGAAATCAGCCTGTTCTTGTGAGCCCGTTCACAGCACTAAACAGCTAGGTGCATACTCAGATATAAACCTATGCCCATATATGCCAGTAGAGTTTAATAGGTCAGCCATTGCTTTCTTTTAACAAAAATATGCATATCTTAATGTAAGTGTGGGAGTTACGGTATTCAGTACTGGAAATAAAAAGGTATCTATATGGAAACCTTCCGAATGTATGCTTAATAGCCACTGTTAAGCATTCATCTGCCCCCCAGAAGCCTATGGATACTCTATAACATATTGTTTTTTCACCAGAAGTATAGTGCCATCTGCATGGTAACACATTGCTATGAACCATACATCTTCAATTAAGGGCTGGACTGGAGTGGCTAGACCACTCTAGGAAATGAATGTTAAGCCCTTCTTGGCTTTATGTTTGTGTACTTGTAAGGCGCAGTTCTTTTACATACTGCAGCAGGTTTTATTCCAGGTACACATGTCCCCCTTTAACTTAGTCACAAGCCTCCCATGACCTGCTGTTAGTCAATGTTGTTGTTAGGCACAGACTAATATTTTACTAAAATCTAATCTACATAATCACAGTAAGTCATTTTGCGATAGGTTCCCAGTACCTTGTCCAGCTACTCTATTCATTTTCTAGATGTCATATGACCCTTCACCTGAAAAATACTCCACTTCCTCTGACATCTTGTCCATAGCCTCCGACATCCCGAGAGCAGTGCATGATGGGAGGACGAGGATAGATGCACTGCGCTATATTGCAGTGTTCAGTTCAGAGTGCTGGAAGCTCCTGTCTACCTGCTTCAGCAGTTTTCTCTGGCGCTCTGAGTGAGGGTGATTGGTGCTGGTAAGTTGTAGGACCTGTGATCTGTGGGCGGAGCTACAGCCCTGGCCAATAAACAAGCTCTATGCATGCTGCACATTGTAGGTAACAGTCTGTTGTGTTTACTGCTGAAATGATACATGTAAACAGTGGCTTAACCGGACAAAGAAAAAACTCCAGAGCAACAGATAAAAAGTACAAGTTGCTGCTAGTTAGCTGTACTTCCTAGAATTTCCAGAATTTCCATGTTGTACTTGGAAAATCCCCTTTAAGAAATTTAAAGTGAAAGCTGGGCAAGTGTGTCACTGTAAAATGTATGATGACTCGCTCGCTCAGTCTTTCCCTGCCTAGGGGAGTGAAACCTTTTGGCATCTCTGTGCCACATTAGGAGAAGAGTTGTCTTGGGCCACATTAAATACACAAACACTAATGAAACATGTCAAAATCCACACGCAGATATTGCCCATAGACAAGGATAAATCTACATGCAGATCCATGGCAACAAGTGTGGCAAAAAGGCCACAGATTTTACTGCAGTGTTTAGAGGCGAACTTGCACATTTAAAAATTCTGCAGTGTGAACAGCACAAATACAGCTGCGGGTGTGCTGCGGGAATGGACGGCTTCCATAGGCTTCAATGGAAGCCGCGGGAGCCGTACGTGCGGGACGACCACACGAAATGGAGCATGCTGCGGGTGCTTTCCCGCCCGTGCGATCCGCACACCAGGAAAAAAGGACATCTGTAGGTATTTAATTATCTGTGGGTGTCTAATGATTCCCTATGGGCACGGAATCACGCATGTGGGAGACCCGCGCGGATTTCTTAATTCCATTTTGCCCATGGACATTGAGCCTTAGGGTTCAAATAATCAATTAATATTCACAGAAATAGCCAGCACTGAGACACAGAGGCAGCTGGTATGGCTGACCATATCACTATCCACTATCTACTGACCACTATCTTGCACTGGTCTCACACAGACGAACAATACTGCTGCTAGGCCAGACAATCTGAGGGGGTAGGAAGAGGAGGAGCTACCAGCGCCAGGCAGCTCGCGGCTGCCTCAAATCTATTTAAGTTATCACAGACAGTGGCCAGACCTGTGTAAAATGAAAGCCCAGCGACTGGGCCACTGGTCATTTTCCCAATGCAGTAAATGGGCAATCTGCCCCTGTAGACCGCATTCATAGCCATCCTCAGCTGCAGGTTGGACACTCCTGCTGTAAATCCTAAGCATTAAACACTAGGCTACAGATGAATACATGCAATAGTACCATGGTATATGTAATTAAGGGCTCCTGCATATGGGCGGATTTGATTTGCAGAATCCACGGCCGACGGCTGATCCCAGATTCCGCAGGAAATACCGCCTATGGCCTGCCATGGAGGCCCACTGCTTCCTGCACACTAGTGGAAATTTCCGCTTGTGGCAGAAAAATCACAGCATGCTCCATTCTGTGTGGTTTTCTGCACTGACAGCTTCCATCAAAGTCAATGGAAGCTGCCCGTCCTGCGGCCTTTCCTAAGTGAGCATTGTAGAAGAGTCGCGGGATCCCCATCATTGGCTAACGATGGCACAGCTTTATCTGCGACTGGCATTCCTGCAGTACAGAAAAAGAAGAATCTGGGCAGGTATGGGGGTCACCGGCTGGGCACAGGGTCAGATCCTGTTGTGGGATCCCACATGCTGGATCCAACCCTACCATGTGTAGGAGGCCTCATTAAGAGATAATACTATTCTGCAGGTGAATACATGCAATATTATAACGGCATATATTATTACTAAGTGAAAATAGTAGGCTGCAGGTGAACAGATGCAATAACATAATGGCATGGATTTTTGGTATAGAATTATAAAATAGAATATATTTACCTATATGTTGCAATAACAACCCAATAGGTTTGCTCCCTCTAACTGCACAGTCCATGATAACAAATTAGAGCACTTTTTTAGTTTGCTTAATTACACAAATGTCATTATATGAATTACTAAAACTATTTTAATGCTATGTACAATATAAGTTATATTTTAACTTAAAGGGGTTGTCTCGCGAAAGCAAGTGGGGTTATACACTTCTGTATGGCCATATTAATGCACTTTGTAATATACATCGTGCATTAAATATGAGCCATACAGAAGTTATTCCCTTACCTGCTCCGTTGCTGGCGTCCCCGTCTCCATGGCTCCGTCTAATTTCGGGGTCTTCTTGCTTTTTTAGACGCGCTTGCGCAGATGGGTCTTCTCCCTTCGGCTCCGCTCGGCAGCAGCGGTGTTTTGGCTCCGCCCCTTGTAAGCGTCATCGCGTAGCTCCGCCCCCGTCACATGTGCTGATTCCAGCCAATCAGATTCGGAGCAGGTAAGGGAATAACTTCTGTATGGCTCATATTTAATGCACGATGTATATTACAAAGTGCATTAATATGGCCATACAGAAGTGTATAACCCCACTTGCTTTCGCGAGACAACCCCTTTAAAAGTCTACAGCTGGGGGAAGGGAGCGTGTCATTTAATCATTATTATTTAATTATTACTAAAGCACATGAACCTCATAGATTGGGGTCCGCCACCATGAGCTAAAGCAGAGAGCTGCTCAAAATGAAGGGCTCTCGCCCTTACGAATCCAGCCCACCCGTGTGTTACATGTTCACCATTCATTTGTGTGGACAGGTATGGTTTCTGTAATTTCTGAAGCCGGACCCAGGGCCTTGGGGCTGATCACTAGGCCTGCTTCTATTTTAAAAAGGAGCTGTGTTCATGAGATAAGCACTTTAACTTCTTAACTAGTAATAGTTTTGTTTCCCCTTATGCACTACGGCATATGTAAAGATTCGAGGATTGATAATGGCTGGCAACCACCATGTGTTACTGCAATAACAAAAGGAAGAAGAAAAATGCTGAGTGTAAATCAGGAAGCATGCACTAGATGGCAGTACTCTACTACCAGCCGTTAACCTTGTAGCGTATGAAGCGTGGAGCAGGATAACATGTCAGGCAGTATTTTGGCAGTGTGCTAAATTTACAGTGGGTGCTGCACACAGATGAATGGCTGGCCAGATTTGTCGACTGCAGTGAATTTACAGCAAAGAACTGGTGGCGAACGTGTATTTTCATTTTCATTTCACTCAATGACCAGATTTTCTTTGCACGTTTTCTATTAAAGGGGTTGTCTCGCGAAAGCAAGTGGGTCTATACACTTCTGTATGGCCATATTAATGCACTTTGTAATATACATCGTGCATTAAATATGAGCCATACAGAAGTTATTCACTTACCTGCTCCGTTGCTAGCATCCCCGTTGCCATGGTTCCATCTAACTTCGGTGTCTTCTTGCTTTTTTAGACGCGCTTGCGCAGATGCATCTTCTCCCTTCGGACGGTCTTGGAAGCATCGGCGTTTTGGCTCCGCCCCCTTGTACGCATCATCGCGTAGCTCCGCCCCCGTCACATGCCGATTCCAGCCAATCAGGAGGCTGGAACCGGCACACGTCATGGGGCGGAGCTACGCGATGACGCGTACAAGGGGGCGGAGCCAAAACGCCGATGCTTCCAAGACCGTCCGAAGGGAGAAGATGCATCTGCGCAAGCGCGTCTAAAAAAGCAAGAAGACACCGAAGTTAGACGGAACCATGGCAACGGGGATGCTAGCAACGGAGCAGGTAAGTGAATAACTTCTGTATGGCTCATATTTAATGCACGATGTATATTACAAAGTGCATTAATATGGCCATACAGAAGTGTATAGACCCACTTGCTTTCGCGAGACAACCCCTTTAAGCATATATTACATTATTTACCATACAAAGTACATTTCTAGATGATATTCTTCTTTGTATGCACTTTGTGCTCAAAACATTGCAGAATGTATTGGTGACAAGGTCTTAATCAAGAGAAATGAAGACTATTAGGACAGCGGCTTCTACTATATGGGCCCCCTTGTCTACACCGCTGAGCACCCCAGTGTGAGTGTGTCAACGGCGTGATTGACAACATTGGAGTGAAGCTATAGGTCTCTAAAGCACAAACTTCCACCTATCTCTTAATCAACAGGATAGAGCTATGTTCTCTGCTGCTCAAGAGTGAATATTAAGGCTGGGTTCACACGGTGCGGATTTGCCGCGTTAATTCCGTCTGGAGTTTCCCCGAGGCAAATCTGCCTGCGGCCGCTAATCCCGGGATTAGCCAGCCATGTGGACGAGATTTCTCAGAAGCCGGCACTGCGGCGCGGATTAGCCGGCCGCAGCATGCTCATTCTTTTTCTTCCTCCGCTGCGGTTGCGTTCTCCTCTATGGTAGCCTCGACCGCTAAGTGCCGCGGTTTTGAAGCAGCGCTTCTTCCGGCGGAAATCTCACGGTTTTTCGCTGTGGCCAAACCGTGAGATGTCTGCTGGGATTCCGCTGTGTGGGAACCCAAGCTTAGTCAGCCTTGACAGGTCAGTAAGGCCCAACGTCCATGGGCAGATTTGAATCGCGGAATCTGCAGTTTAACCCCTTAGTGACGAAGCCTGTTTGCGCCTTAGTGACGGAGCCAAATTTTGGAAATCTGACATGCGTCGTTCAACGTGGCATAACTCCGTAAAGGCTTTACATATCCCAGTGATTCTGACATTGTTTTTTTGCCACATGTTGTACTTCATTTAGATTGTAAAAAGAGACCGATATAATTTGTGTATATTTATTAAAAGTACCAATATTGGAAAAATTTTGAAAAAATTGTCATTTTTTCACATTTTCAACCGTAATATCTCAAATATGTCCAAACATACTGTACAAATTTTTGATAAGATATGTATTTCCATCTGTTTACTTTATTCTGAATGCACACTTGAAAAACTTTTGTGTTTTTTTTAACCATTTAGAGGACGTACAAATTTAACATTACTTTTCAGCATTTTGAGGAGCACTTTGTTTTCCTGCACCAAGCCAAGTTTGCAGAGGCTCATAAGTGTCAGAATAATAGATACACCCACAAATGATCCCATTTTAAAAACTACACCCCTTAGTGTATTCACTGAGGGGTGTCATGAGTATTTTGACCCCACCAGTTCTTTTCAGGAATTAGTTCAATTTAGGGGCCAAAAAATAAAATTTCATATTTTTGCAAATATGTCATTTTAAAGACATATTTTTTTCCTATAGAGCCCATGAAAATGAGGATTTACGCACCAAAATGGATACCCCCGTTTCTCCCGTGTTCAGAAACATACCCATTATGGCCCTAATCTTATGTCTGGATGCATAACGGGAGTCAAAATGAAAGGAGTAGTCGGTGTCTTTCAGAACATAAATTTTGCTTGAAGGCGTTTTAGGCCCCATAGCACTTTTGTAGAGCTCTTGAGTGGCCAAAACCAAAGAGAACCCCCACAAGTGACCCCATTTTGAAAACTAGACCCCTTAACGAATTTATCTAGGGGTGTACTGACCATTTTGACCCCACAGTTTTTGAATGAATTCAAGCCAAGCAAAAGGAAAAAATTGTGATTTTCATTTTTTTGTCAATTCTGTCATTTTAAAAACAGCTTTTTTTGTACAGCACACGCATGAATGAAGCCTTTCATCCCAAAATGGATACCCCTGTTTCTCCCGTGTTCAGAGACATACCCATTGTGGCCCTAATCTTATGTCTGGATGCACAATGGGGCCCAAAACGAAAGGAGTAGTCGGTGGCTTTAAGAACATAGATTTTCCTTGAAGGAGTTTTAGGCCCATAGCACTTTTGTAGAGCTCTTGAGCGGCCAAAATCAAAGAGAACCCTCACAAATGACCCCATTTTGAAAACTAGACCCCTTAATGAATTTATCTAGGGGTGTACTGCCCATTTTGAGCCCACAGTTTTTGAATGAATTGAAGCAAAGCAAAAGGAAAAAATTGTGATTTTCGTTTTTTTGGCAATTCTGTCGTTTTAAAAACTGCTTTTTTGGTACAGCACACACATGAATGAAGACTTGCACCCCAAAGTGGATACCCCTGTTTGTCCCGTGTTCAGAGACATACCCATTGTGGCCCTAATCTTTTGTCTGGATGCACAACGGGGCCCAAAATGAAAGGAGTAGTCGGTGGCTTTCAGAACAGAAATTTAGCATGAAGGTGATTTAGACCCCATTGCACACTTGTAGAGCCCTTGAGCGGCCAAAACGACAGAGAACCCCCACAAATGATCCCATTTTGAAAACTAGACCCCCTAACGAATTTACCTAGGGGTGTACTGTGTATTTTTACCCTACAATTTTTGAATAAATCTAAGCAAAGCAGTAGGAAAAAAATTACAATTTTCATTTTTTTGGCAGTTGTATCAATTTAAAAACTGTTTTTTTTGTACAGCACACATAGGGATGAAGACTTTCACCCCAAAATGGATACCCCTGTTTGTCCCGTGTTCAGAACCATACCCCTTGTGGCCCTAATCTACTTAAAGGACGCATGGCTAGGCCTATAATGGAAGGAGCACCCGTTGGATTTTAGGGTACAACGGAATAAATTCCAGGCCCTATTGCCCACTTATAGAGTCATTGAGCGTCCAAAACTATAAAGACCCCCACAAATATCCCCATTTTAAAAACTAGACCCCTTAACGAATTCATTTAGGGGTGTACTGCGTATTTTGACCACACAGTATTTGAATAAATTTCAGCAAAGCAGAAGAAAAAAATTACAATTTTCATTTTTTTGGCAATTTTGTCAATTTAAAAACTTTTTTTTTTGTACAGTTTACATAGGAATGAAGACGTTCACCCCAAAATGGATACCCCCGTTTGTCCCGTGTTCAAAAACATACCCATTGTGGCCCTAATCTACTTACAGGAAACATGGCAAGGCCTGTAATGGAGGGAACACCGGTTGGATTGCAGGGCATAACTGAATAAATTCCAGGCCCCATTGCTCATTTGTACGGAATAAAAATTGACTCCCTAAAATCCCCCCCCCCTCCACGCCCTTTTCGGCGTTCCCCAAATCTTAGATAAAAGTAATAATGTGAACTGTGTAGTATTTCCAAAGACGGGTAATTATGGAGGCTGGTTGGGATGGGCACATGGGGCAATAAAACCGGGTATCCCCCCTCCTCTCATGCTTTTTGGGAGTCATTTTTTGACCTCAGTGGCGGGGATGGGGTGTAAAAAGTGGCGCTCTGTGAGCCTTTGTAAGCTTGATGAGGTGCGGCGGTCTCACACAGAAGACGCTCAACAAGCTGCTCCTGGAACTGCAGGAAGGCGAGCGTTCCCGGGGCTTCTTGTAAATTGCGTATTACAGGTAGCGGTCTGAATAACGCCGGGCTCACACAGCCGTAGGTGGATCCCGGCTGTGAGCCCGGCTGTGACCCTGCGTACGGCCGCGTAATGTACTGCGCATAACTGCGTACTTACACGGGCGGTCATGTGCAGTACACTTTTTTTTTGTTGTTTGTATTTCCCGCACCGTCGCTTAGCGATGACGCGGGTACCCACAGCCTGTATACAATGTAGTCGCGTATGGGCTGCGGGTATATCCATGACCATGGAGCACAATGGGCTCTATGTTGCGGATATCCGCGGTAAAATAGAACCTGCTGCGTTTTCTTTTCTGCGAGTGGATTACGCAATTCCAACCCACTAATGTGAGCGGAATTGTGTAATCCAATGCGATTGATCTGCGTATTACCGCGGATCAGACGCATGCGGAATCCGTAATTCCTATCCGGTCATGTGAGACCGGCCAAAGGTAGATCGCTACCATTTTTTCACGTGACCGGGGACCGCTCAACGAGGCCACCCGTCACTGCTCCAGGCTCTCGGTGACCGTTGGTCGCCGAGAGCAAGGAGATATTAAGTTTCCTGTGCTCCCCGACTCCTGCACATGTGTCCGGTGTTTTGCCAGCGGTCGCATGCGCAGAATACGGGAAAGTTCACGGAAGAAGATTGCGTCGGGGTGCAAATATGGAGGCCTCCGGTAAAAAATTTTATCTCCTCTCACCGATCGCATCGGTGAGGGGAGATGAACCTTCCCCTTTTTTTAACTTTTACGTGATCGCCATTATTCTTTGGATAACGGCGAACATGTGATCAGGAACCGCTCACCGCGGCCCTCCGTGAAATCTCCAGGCTCTCGGCTAAGTTTTGTAGCCAGGAGCAGGGAGATTTTAAAAAACCACGGCTTTTGCGCATGCGCCTGCCACATTGGCGACGGGCGCGTGCGCAGAAGCTGGGGTGAGGTCCGCGGATAAATCCGCAGGCCTTAGGTACGTCATTTCATCCTCCCTCACGGATATGATCCGTGGGGGGAGATGAAACGCAAGCTTTTTTTAACTTTTTAAAACTTTTTTTTTACTTTTTGCACTTTTTTTTTTTTACCTTTTACCCCTTTTTTTATTTTTTTTTTTTTTACTTTTTGCACTTTTTTTTTTACTTTACATGATCACTGTCATCCATTGGATGACAGTGATCATGTCCCTGGTGACATCCCTCTGCTCTTGGCTACACATGGCAGCCAGGAGCAGAGCAATTTTGAATTTCCCGGGGCTCGAGCCCCTCTGTGCACGCGCCCGATGTCAATCATCGGGCGCGCATGCGCAGACGGGGATTTCGGGTCCCGGGACATCGCAGAGGACCGGGGGTGAGTATCTTCACCTCCCCTCATGGATCCGATCCATGAGGGGAGGTGAAACTTTACTTTTGTTTTACTTTTTAAACTTTTTCGCGATCACCGCTATCGCAATGGATAGCGGTGATCGCGGGCCCGGGGACCGCTCGCAGTGGTCCCCGGTAACACCTCCTGGTTCCCGGCTACCTTCAGGAGCCGGGAGCCAGGAGATTTTAAATTTGCCGGGGACACCCGGGCTTCTGCGCGTGCGCGTGACGTCATCGTCAGGCGCGCATGCGCAGAAGGCCGCCGGCGGGTCCGGGAGGACCAGATCTCCGGGGGACACCGCCGACAAGCCGTGTGAGTATTTTCAGCTGCCGTGATGGATCCGATCCATCATAGCAGCTGAATTACTACTTTTTTACACCGTTTTATTTACTTTTTTGCGATCGGCGCTATTCATTTTATAGCGCCGATCGCAATGCCGGGGGGGACTGCCCGCATCCTGGGATGACAGCTCCATGCTGTCGGCTACCTGCGGGCACCGAGAGCATGGAGCTGTCACGTCCTCAGGCCAGTGGGCATCAATCCAAAGAGGATGCATAAAACTACGTCCTCTAGGATTTAGGCCCACTTTCTGAGGACGTAGTTTCCCGATGGGGCCGTCGTTAAGGGGTTAAGCTGCCCTTAAGAAACACCTCCGGATTTGCTTTGCGGATGCCGCGTGCGGAAAAGAAATCACAGCATGCTCCATTTCACAGCAGGTTCTGCGCGGATGGGCTCCATAGATCTGTATGGAAGTGGGCGATTGCGGATGTATTTGTAGGCAGATACCTCTCTGGTTGCTTGGAGACCAAACAGGGAAGGAGGGTGAGGGGAGGGGAGGGAAGGCAGTCATTCTGGCTTGCAAACTTTTTTCCGCACGGACGATCTGCAGTGTATCCGTGTACATTTGCATCCGTGATCACCGGTAAGCATTTAAAAATAATTTCCACACTGACACGCAGGTCTTCCGCTGCGGTAATCTACATGCGGAATCTGCACATGCCGTGGATAAAAGGCCTTAGGGCTCATGTCCACGGGCAAAATGTGATTTAAAATCCGCAGCGGATCTCCCGCGCGCGGATCCGCACCCCATAGGGATGCATTGACCACCCGCGGGTAGATAAATACCCGCGGATCGTCAATAAAAGGCATTTTAAAAAAAATGGAGCATGAAAAAATCTGGACCATGCTCCATTTTCATGCGGGTCTCCCGCGGGGACGGCTCCCGCGGGCTTCTATTGAAGCCTATGGAAGCCGTCCGGATCCGCGGGAGACCAAAAATAGGAATTTAAAAGAATTACTCACCCGGAGCGGGCGCTGAAGCTCTGCTCTTCCTCACGGCCGCATCTCCCTTGCTTCGGCTCGGCGGATGTGCCCGGCGCATGCGCGCGGCACGTTGACGACGTGCCGGCGACGTGCCGCCGGCGTCAGGAATTCATCCGCCGGCTGAAAATGAAGATCCGGCCGTGAGGAACAGCAGAGCGTCCCCGCCCGCTACGGAAAGGTAAATGCTTTTAAATTCCTATTTTAAGCACTCATGTCCGCGGGGCAGGAGGGACCTGCTGCAGATTCTACATGGAGAATCTGCAGCGGATCTGATTTTCCCCGTGGACATGAGGCCTTAAAGAGAGCCCCCAGTCCATAAGGAAAAATGACCACACCACCTTCCCTGACTACCTGATGTATACTGCATTAGTATGTATCATTAGTCTAAGACACTATACAACTGCTCATGTGACCAGTGATGGCCACTCACAGTACCCTGTAGACTACTGATACATACTACTACACAATGTCATTCGGTAGTCAGAGAAGCGGTGCAGCCATCTTTGTTTCTCCAGAACCAGAGGGTGGCTTTAAAGGGGTTGTCTGAGTAGGTCATCAATAGCTGATTGGTGGGGTCCACCACTTGGTATCTCTGCCGATCAGTTGCCGATCAGTAGTCCCGCTGTCACTGCAGACAGTGCGGGAAGCAGATAGCGCTGTCCGAAGGTGTACCCTCTAAAGACACCAGTGCACAGCGAACCATGCCCGGGGGGGCTGCTGTTGTTCTTTTATGAAGCAGCTAATGCGCTTTCATTATCATTCTGAGACCAAACACACAGGGCCCCAAGCCTTTACGTTTGCAACCCACATAGTGGCCCTAGTAGTAACAGTGACCCCACATAGTGACCCTAGTAGTAACAGTGACCCCCATAGTGGACCTCCAGCCAGGCAGTATCCCTACAAGCACTGCAGTTGCTCTGTCTGCAGCTCCGGTTGGGCAGCCGCTGTTGCTGTAAATTTGTCTGTGACTCCTGACCTCTCCCCCCCCACCACCACCACGTTCCTACTGTATGCAGGAATGCAGACTCCAGGGAGAGATCAGGGGTCACAGACTGAATCCAGCGCAGCGGCCGCCCAACTAAAGCTGCAGACAGAGTGAATCCAATGTTTGTGGGGTGTCTGGTAAAAATTAAATACCGACCAGGTGCAAACTCTAGTAATAGGGGTCCTAAACAGGCTTCTGTTACTTTATGGGCAAGCAAACCTGTGGGGTAGTACTGCAAGCACAGTTCCTGTTTAATTTAATGGCAGAATCAACTGCAGAATCAAGCTGGAGCTCAAGAAAACAGACCATGCATTCTGCTTCCAGTACTGTCCACACTGACAGTGGGCTCCGCAATCAGCTGATCAGAGGCTTTCAAGTGGCGGACCCCGCCTATCAGCTACCGATGACCTAGCCTGGGGATAGTTATCCAAAAAAACAATTGCTTGACTATCCTGACGATAAGTCATCAATATTAAAAGTCCAAGACAACGTCTTTAACCATAAGGCTGGGAATTGCCAGTGGAATGTCCACAGCACACATCTCACTGCAGATCAGCCACGAAATGCCTGCCTCCAAACCCGCACCATTTGGTGCGGGTTCCAGCATGGATTCCTGTGGGAATTCACCCTCTCATTGAGAGGGAGTGAGTTCTGCAGCAGAAAAGGCAAACTAATCGACATGTTGCAGATTTAAGTTCCGTGCTGCAAAAAGTTTCCGCACAGGTTTTTTCCGCCGTATGTGGATGAGATTTGCAAAATCTCGTCCACTATGCTGCTACTGTAAATGAAGAGGAATTTCCGTGCCGAGGGTCCGCACAGAACTTCCATCGCAATTCCGCCCCGTGTGAACCCAGCCTAAGCATGCAGAGATTTGCCTGTAAATTGTGTAGTCTGAGAGAGGATACTAAGGAATTTCTTAAACAGACATTCATTTAGACAGTGTTATTAATCAAACTGCTTGCATTGCTGCACTCCAGTAGTTTACTAGAGCCTACGGCATTGGAGAACTGAGGAAGCTGTTTAATCAGAGAAACTGGCACCTAGTATAGAAAACAGGGTAGAGAATGTTTCTATCAATAAAGATAATCATTGTTACATGTTGCTCCTGGTACCTGTAGTTCTGTGGGTTACCAGGAGGACACTTCAACAGGTGTGGGATGATTGAGTTGGCTAGGTGTGTGGATTGCACTAGCCAGCCATCACCACCAATCTGTGCAGATAAGTTCCAGTCCTTTTTGCTAGAGGGGGCTGGACAGTTATCCATTATTCCTTTCCCTCTCAGTACTTAGTGTTTTGTGTTATGTGTGCTGCTTGTTTGAGTTGCTTCCCCCACCTTCCCTGAAGATGGTCTGGACACCTGATCCTCCCATCTGCATGTTCTGCGGGCCCCAGTTCTCTTCTATTAGATATGGCCTCCAGACATCTGATGTCCTGCATATTGTCAGGTGGGTGATATCTGACAAGTTCCTTTTACGTCAGATTGGTGTTTGATGTTCCTGTCTATTTCTCGCTGTGTTATCTATGCATGCAGGAGGTTCTGAGTGGGGTTTCCCTCTGTGAGGCAAGATGTCTTTAGGTGTGAACAATGACTTGTTTAGTGTATGTCTAAAGGTGTGGACTACACTTGGTGTGAGTAATGTCTTGTTCTGTGAGGTGTTCCCTTTATGTTGCAGTCACTTGATGTGAACAGGGTCATGTTCTGTGTATGTCTGTAGGTGTTGACTGCCCTTGCTGTAAACTGTCCTGTTCAATGTGTATTATATTGTAACTCCCTTGTGTGGTGTTCCTGAATATTACTCTCTAGGGTGAGACAGTTGGCCCATAAGGACTGCCCCAGGCAGGAACCTATCGGGATGATCACCCCACGTGTAGGCAGGGTTCCTCTTTCCTTTGTTGTAGTTGTCTTGTTAGTGTTAGGGACGAGCAAGAAAATGAGGACCCTTGATGTGGGCTTGTGAGCTTACATGTTTTGGCCAAAATACAAACCAATACTTCGTACTTATAGATATTTCTACCTGTCTGGTTATTTACTACATTGGAAAAGTATATGTCCGTTTAGTGTGGTGTTGGGTTTGTTATTCTCGTTTTCCTTGTGGGTGTTTGTATGCACATCCGGTGTGTTGTTGATGTACAATAGACTAGAGTACATATTCTTTCTTGTTCAGTTTTCTCCTAGAGATTGCGTTTTTGTACGTCACTGTTCACACAGCCTGCATGAACTTTTTTCAACTTGTACAGGACCCAACTAGTGGGATGGACATTTTGGACTGAATATTAACCAAAGAATCTGAAAGAATAACAAGGGTGCAGGTTGGGAGGGGCACATGAAAAATAGTGACCACAATATAAAAAATTGCCTTGTCTTTGAATAGGGAGTTTTATTTGGGAGCTACAAAAATACTAAATTTTAGGAAGGCAAAGTTCAATCAGTTCAGAGATGCCGTTATTTTAAATAATTCATGTCTTACAGGAATAAAATGTGTCTCAATAATGATGTAAAGGTAGTAATAAACAACAAAAAGAAAGCATTTAAACTACTATAGAGGCGGAGCCTGACTGGGGATGTGAGCAGCAGTGCTTCAGATCAGCTCCACATTACACCCTGAAAAACCCCTGTAACCGGGACTTAAACAGAGCAGAAAACACCACCAGCATACTCTGCAGACAGCGGAGACCAACGGAGGAGAATCTGGAGGCATTAGGCAGTATGGTGCGCGGGAGAGAGAAAGGAAAGTGCGGAGAAGCAGGCGGCCGGATGGTCCAAGATGGCGCCGGCTCAGGCCTAAAAGACCAGAGAACACTGATCCCACGCCCACACAGCAACAACAGCAGCAGCAGTGAGGCAGCACAGAAGCTGAAAAAGTATGCCAGGGGGGACCAAGGCAAAGAGGAGACAATGCTGAGTCTCACTAAGCAAAGGAACAGCATGGTGGAGGAGGGGAGTTCTTATGCAATAACACAGCCTGCAGGCACAATAAGTGAGGAGGATGATATAACTGGCAGAGAAACTGCAGAAACAGGACAGAGCAAAGAAACTGACACTAGCACAAGAGATAGTGGCATTAATACAGCTGAGCCCACATTAAAGGACATTTTTGGTGAAGTTGCTAAGTGTAATGCAGCCCTGGGTAACCTTAATGCACAGATGGGATCCATGCAAGCGAACATGGGGCTGTTGCGACATGACGTGCAAAAGATATCAGAATGCCTAACAGAAACAGAGCAACGACTGGGCGATGTGGAGGATGTGGTGCAACCACTACAGCGTGATATTGAAAACGCCTCACGCAACATGCTAACTCTCCAAAATAAAATTGACGATCTGGAAAATTGCTCAAGACGAAACAATGTGCGAATAGTAGGTTTCCCAGAAAAAGCAGAAGGCAATAATCTGACAGAATTCTTTGAAACTTGGCTCCCTGAGATCTTTGGCAAGAGCTCGCTAACAACTCTGTTTGCCATAGAAGGAGCCCATCGTGTACCTACAAGACCCCTTCCCCCCGGGGCTCCTGCAAGACCTATACTCCTCAAACTGTTGCACTTCAAAGACCGTGACGCCATCTTGCAAAATGCCCGCAAATAGGGTGACATTCAGTTTAATGGAGCCAGGATCTCATTCTATCCAGATTTTTCAACCGAACTGCAGAAGAAGCGTACGACATTCCTTGAAATAAAGAGGCGACTACGAAGCCTGCACATTCCATATGCGATGTTATACCCAGCCAAATTAAGGGTCGCTGCTTTAGGAACAACGCATTTTTTTGAAAATCCGAAAAAAATTTTCTCTCTGATGTATATTAACAATAGTGAGTAGGTAATGGATAGTGGGGAAATGTTATTTAGTGGATTTACTTTGTACATTGTATTGTATACAGAGTTTGTTGTTCCTCAATTATTTGCATGCGCCGGGTTTGATGTTAACATTACAAATAAGAAGTAGGAGATATACTTCAAAGGAGAACTTTAAAACTGATGCCCGAAACATTGACGGGTGGTGTCGACCTCGGAACATGCAAAATATAACAGGTTCAGATGGATCCACAATGGAAAAGAAAGAGAGTATGGATGTTATGCTGCCCAGCCTATATAGTTGGGGAGCAGTGATACTTGCATATGCTCAACACATACTGTCTGGAATCATCGACTCTCAATATGATAACCTCGTTGCAGTGATGCAGGAAGTGTATGGCCGCCTGCACACGAGCGTTCCGGATTCCGCTAGCGGATTTTCACGCGCGTATGGTACCTAAATGTGCTTGCGGATAGGTGCGGATGCGTGAAAAATCACGCGCGGATATACGCGGATGTGTTGCGGAAATAAACGCGCAGAAAAACCAGCAGACACCCCTTATTGTAAACCCAACCCCTAGAGAACTGCCCATTCCTTGGAAAACAGCTTAAAAACCAACACCCAGACTCCGTTTTGTCCCTCTTGCTTGTGCGGGCACCGTTAAATTATTCTGGCAACAGGCTTTCACCCGGTGAGCATCTGTCTTTGTGGACATGGTTGATCCATGTCACTTTTTTCAGGCGCTTCTCCAGCGTGACTTTATTTCAGTCACTGCAAAAAAATTCACAAGAGGAATTCATTACTACAGATTTTGCATTCTTACATCCTGCATTGACAAGAAATACTACCTATCTCCCTCTACAAATTTGCCTGTGAAGCTCTGCTGTGTGTTGGGACGCCTCCTACCATGCCTACTTCCTGTAGTCATAGCAACCAGTGACTCCATCTGCAGCTGCACTCCGGATGTACTGCGTGAAAAAACGCACCCATTCACTTGTATTGGAGGCTTCATGCGCAGAATCCGACCCAAATTAGAACAGGTCGCAGATTTTTTCACGCGGATCCTCATAGGAGTATATTGGCTGCGGTCTGGGGCGGACAATGTGCCTAAAATAACGCGCTGGAAATTCCGTACGTGTGCAGGCACCCTATAGATGTGTTAACTTTGTTCTGATGTGCTCAGACATCATTGTATATACATGTATACTTGGTACTGACTATGTACAGTTAATAATAAGTAAAGAAATTCTGAATGTAATGGCAGATGATTTTTGGATGTATGCGATGGGAGGTACCCCTCTTGATATTGATATGCACCATGGACCCTCCTAGTGCGGCTCCCACACACGGATTATGAATATCGGATTTAATTGGAATAGGTTAACCCTGGATAATGTAATACATAGTAAAAAGGAGTAGAAAAATCAGAATTGTCTCATGGAATGTGAGAGGGCTAGGTGACCCGGCGAAGCGCTCAGCGGTACTCCAGGTAATTAGAGAAGAGGGTCCAATTATATTATGCCTACAAGAAAACCACTTATCCAAAGAAACTATAGAAACTGTTAAAATAGGGGGGATGAGTCAAGGTTTTCATGCTACACATACCAACTACTCCAGAGGGATCAGTATATTTATACACAAAAATATCCCATTTAAATGTTATAACCAAAAAATTGATATAATAGTTCGGTTGTGCGGCAGGTGCTGGGGTTTGCAGCTGAAACACCAGAATCCCAGTTCTTATAGTCGGAGATTTTAACTCCGTTATTGATCCAACACAGGATAGAATACGCACGGAAAATACCCCCGGAGAGAGTTGTTTGACACTACTAGGTCGCCTACTGAAAGAGATGCTATTGCTAGACTTATGGCGAACGCGATACCCCAAAGATAGACGATACTCACGTCATTCCACCACATACAGATCGCTATCAAGAATTGATTTGGAGGTGGGGAATGTCAAATTATATAGTGACATGGCATCAATTACATATTTACCTAGAGTTGTGTTGGACCACTTCCCATTATTATTGGATATACGACACTGTAATGATACCGGTTATACTCAAAAGAGCTGGAAACTAAATTCACATTGGCTAACTATATTAGATAAGGAAAGTATAAAGGAAACACTAATAGAATACTTTGAACTTAAAGGGGTTGTCTGGCCAGAAACATCAGGTCTCATTACTTCTGTTTGCCCATTTCCATGCACTTTGTAATATACATTGTGCATGGAAAATGAAGCAAACAGAAGTTTTGGACTTACCTTTAGGGGTGCCCCCCCCTGTGTTGACCCTCGGTCGTCCCAGGTTACGACAAGAAATCTTCTGCATTTCTTGTCGGGCCGGCAGCAGCTCTCGTCGGCGCTGGAACGCTCCTCTTCCCTTCCGCGCATGCGCAGTCCTTCTTTCTTCTGCCGGGACCGCGCTCTTTACCTCATCATCGCAGGGGACGAGCGCCACCGGTCGGCGCATGCGCAGTACACTCACTTCCTGGTTTCATATACCAGAGCGGAGTGAGTGACTGCCTGCCGCTGCTGCTTGGACAAGAGCCAAGAAGACACCGTCGGGACTTTAAAAGTATGTGAAAGGGGAGAAGGGGAGTAGGGGAGAAGGGGAGAAATGTTGGAGAGATGGATGGATGGATGTGTGCACGGGGGGGGGGGGGGTGCAGTGATGTGTGTGTGTGTGTGTGGTGTGCACGGACCGGCTGACAGAAGTCCCGGGGGAGGGGGGGGGGTGTAGAGTGGGAGAGATGGATGGATGGATGGATGGATGGATGTGTGCAGGGGAAGGGTGCAGTGATGTGTGTGTATGTGCACGGACCGGCTGACAGAAGTCCCGGGGGAAGGGGGGGTGTGTGGAGTGGGAGAGATCGATGGATGGATGGATGGATGTGTGCATGGGAAGGGGGGGGGGTGCAGTGATGTGTATGTGCATTGACCCGGCTGACAGAAGTGTGGGGGGGGGGGGGGGTCATTGTGAGAGGGGCACTATGAGGGCATGTGTGTGTGGGGAAATGTTTTACTTTACTTTAGCAGGGGGCGGGGCCTGGGCGGGGAGAGACTGTAGAGCAGTTCAATAGAGGTGGGCGTGTCGTGGGCGGGGCTAGGACGTGAGCTGAGGGAAATCCTGCCTTTTCATGTCTTACTACCATCGGGAGCGCGCACACAGAAGAGGGGGGGGGCGCAGGGCATGTGAGAAGGCAGTACAGAGGCGCCATCTTTGAAAACTGCAGAGAAGATCAGTCTAAGGTAATAAACTGACATTGCAGCTGATCTGCTGGCCGGTTTGAGCCCCTGTATGCTGTCTGTTACTATCCTTACTGAAAGGGAAGCAGCAGCATTATAAAAATTTTTACCCTGTGTGGCCGGACAACTCCTTTAACAAGGGAACGACAAACATGACTACATGCTGGGAGGCTATGAAAGCTTATATTAGAGGGATAATGGTGCAAAAAAATCACTCAGGGCAAAAATAGACATAGAGAAACAGGGCGAGCGCTACAGGAACAATTGGTAGAGGCTGAGGCCAAATTTGTGGAAGAAAGTACTATGATAGCATTAAATACCTGGAAAAAAGCCCAAGAAGCACTTAACGCCTATTCCCTAGACACGGCGGCCACTAAGAACGGGTTTCGTAAACAAACTTATTACGAGGAAGGAGAACGCACGGGGTATATGCTAGCTGTTATAGCTCGTGCGCAGAGCAACGCCACATATATTATAGAACTAAAAGATACGCAGGGTAATAGTGTTAGAGATACGACCTCCATTCAAAAAACTGCCCAAGCATTCTATGCTTCCCTCTATTCCTCCAAGCTGAATAAATCAGTTGAACAAATCGAACTATATCTGGCAAGAGCGGAGACACGTACGCTGTCGGAAGAGCAGCGGGAATTTCTCGATGCACCAATAGAATTGGAGGAATTACAGGAAGCGGTGAGTGATATGCAGAACAATAAAGCCCCTGGAGAGGATGGGTTCCCTATGGAATATTATAAACAATTTGCAGATGTCCTTTTGCCACACCTCCTTGATACTATTATCGAAGCGGAAAGCCAGGGAGACTTGCCGCACTCAATGGAAAAAGCCAAAATAACAATACTATTAAAACCAGAAAAAGACCCCCTGGTGATGGATTCATATAGGCTGATATCGTTATTAAATGCAGATGTTAATAGCATAGGTACTGGCAAACCAATTATCTAGAGTAGTGTCTACGCTGGTACATCCAGATCAGAGCAGATTTATACCAGCCAGATCCAGAGGAACAAATATCCGTAGATTATTCTTAAACTTACAAATACCAGTAGACAACCCTGGCAACAGAATAATATGCTCATTAGACACCGCCAAGGCATTTGATAGTGTTGAGTGGCTGTGTACTACAGAAAATGGGCTATGACCCCACTTTCATTCGTCTGGTCAGACTTTTATATACAGATGTGCAGGCCGATGTGTTTGTCAATGGGAAATCTTCGGATACGTTCCCACTATATAGAGGGACACGGCAGGGGTGCCCATTGTCACCGCTTTTATTCGCGCTGGCGGTGGAGCCCCTAGCATGTAAAATACGATCACATTCTGGAATAGTGGGCTTTAAGCGTGATAATATGGAAGAAAAAATCGCCCTATATGCAGATGATATTCTGCTACTTTTAGGGGATGCAGGAACATCTCTAGAGACAACCATGCAAGTAATTAGGACATTCGGATCCTTCTTAGGGCTGGTAATAAACTGGTCCAAGTCGGTGGGGATGCCAGGGGGATATTCCAGAGCTGTATATAACCAATGAGGAGATACCCATGCAATGTACCGCAACATTTAAATATCTGGGGTTCAATATTACTAGAAATGTTGCTGATTATGGGAAAATAAATCTGGAACCGCTCCTTACTAAATGGAGGCAGAAGCTCCCCTTGTCAGTTATAGGGAGGGTGAATGTAATCAAAATGGTGTGGATGCCGCAGCTCCTGTACCTAATGCACAACTCCCTCCACTGGATAATGCAGCGTTTTTTCTATAAAGTTAATAGTATATTTAGGGAGCTTATTTGGGGTGGAAAGAGTGCCCGGATTAAATTGGAGACGCCATGTAATCCCAAGGACAAGGGTGGGTTGGCACTACCTAATCCTATCTCATACTTTGTTGCCTCACAGCTACAACATTTTAAGGGTTGGGGGTCAGAAGAGACACGGGACGCAAGCTTCTGGATGCTGAAGGGGTGCTTCACTGGGTCACATTTATTTGAGGCTCTGGAGAAACAAAACACACCTTTAAGAGAAATGGTCAAATTTTTCCCACACTGTTACTCATACACAAAATATGGTGGAAAGCCAGAAGTATGATGGGAATAGAAAGTTGCACACAATATACTCCAATATGGTACAACCCATATCTGACAGAAATTTACAAATTACAGGGCTTTCAGGGATGGAATTAAGAGAATATCACACATATTAGAAGAGGGGAGAATAAAAACCTTTGAACAACTGAGACAAGAATATGACAAGAATACATTCCAAATAGTGAATTCTATAGGTATCTGCAACTTAGGCACGCTATCCAAGCAGAAATGAACATAGCGGAAGTAACGATATCAGTAAATATAGTGGCAGATATTATAGGAACAGCAACTACTACGGTGGGGAAAATACAAATGCACGCAATCTAATCCCCACCAAAGCAAAATGGGAAGCAGATATTGGTCCGATCGAGGAGTCGCACTGGGAGGAAATCCTGCAAATGACACCCAGACTATCTCTAAGCGAGTCATATAGACTATCGCAGCTATACTTGGTGCACAGGGTGTACCGCACACCGGCTTTTCTGTATAACATCGGAGTTAGGAGTTCACCCCTGTGCGCGCGCTGCAAGACCCACGCGACGGACTTGATACACATGATGTGGCGTTGCCCGAAATTACACCGATACTGGACAGAGGTGTGCGAACTGATTAACACAGTGTTTGGAATAATTGTAGACTTTACACAATTTGTGTGTATCCTGGGCTATGCACATGACTTGGCACTGGATGAGCATGAAAAATTGGCAGTAGCCAGATTATTGTACCTAGCTAGGAAAACGATAACTCAACACTGGTTGGACGAGGCACCTCCTACATTAGGTGAATTTAAAAATAAAGTTAATCAAATCCTTCCATGGGAAAAGAATATATATGCTAAACGTAAGACCAGTCAGAAATATTATATGTGGCTCAGATGGATACACATTTACGGTCTGATGGGCCCAGGTCCATCAATAGGATAAAGGATGTGTGTGCAGAGTGTGGTGTGGGGCGCCGTGTGGGTCAGCGGCTGCGTGCAGGGGACTCGATCCCAGAGATGGAAGGGGGAGGGAAAAGAGGAGGCTGGTGAATTAGTTGGAATATATTTTGTATATTAAAGAAAAAATAATAAATAGAGACAAGGGGGAGGGGGATATAAAAAGTATATACTTATTGGGGTTACAGCAAATGAGGTGGGGAGAGAGACCAAATAAATGAAGAACATATGCTTGCCCCCTGAACTAAGCAGAAATAGCCTCTCTCTTCTTGACATTTTTCGCCTCTTCTTTCCTACGTTCCTATATTCCTTGCTCGACAATCTGTACCCGATAAGCTGGCGTGGGGAAAAGAAAGACAAGGAGGGAAAACACACCAGACTCATGAATAAGGGCCCGTTCAGACGAGCGTGTTTTCGCGCGCATATACGCGCGCACAAAACTGCGCTCCTATATAAAACTATGGAGTTCCTATGAAGTGTTCACATGGGAGTGTTTTTAGTGCGTGCGAACGTGCGCAGCAACGAATAAAGGACATGCGTACCAGTTTGGTCCGTACTGCGCTGCTATTAATATTGGCTCCTATGGGACACGCTGCACGCGAGTCCGCTCGTGTGAACGACCCAATAGACAGCAATGTAAATTTTTTTTTTTATGCTAAAGCTAAATGCTTTTGTGTCTTTCCCTTTGCATAAAGCACTCCATGTTGTGTTCCGGATGTGTTTTGTTGTAAACACTAATAAACGATGTGCAGCCTGTTATATAAAGAAAGAAACTTAGTAATCCAAAGTTTGCTGGGGCGCGAAAAAACGTGTGTCTCACAACTATCAATACTTAAAATACTGGCGCCGTGTATATTGGCTGGGATGCTGATACAGCTCAAGGTATGAAGCGCATCTACATGCGCTCCATGCAGCCAACATCACATTTGCTAACACGCATATGTAAAGCATGGACCTTCGTTCACGCGCATTTTTGCGCGCACGTTCAAATGCGCGCATGTGCACGCGCATTAACGCATACGCTCGTCTGAACGGGCCCTAAGGCTGATTATTCATACTCCCATTGATAACTTTAATTACGATTGCAATACGAGAGAAGGATCCATTGTTTACACTATCCCTCACGGATGTTAGAACAGTTATTGTGAGAGAGACCTTGGGGGGGGAGTATATATGTTTTACGTGTGATTTATAGTGTAAAATTTAAACTACTATAACAAGAGGGCAGTGAAGAAGTATTAAAAACCTACAAGGAAAAAAATAAATGTAATAATTAAATAAAAGCAGAAAAGGTGGAGACAGAGAGCCTTATTGCCAAAGAGAGAAAAACTAACACTAAAATGTTCTTCAACTGTATAAATAGTAAAAAAGATTAAAACGGAAAGTGTAAAGGCCCATTTACACAGAACGATGATCGCTCAAAATTCACTCAAACAAAAGTTTGAGTCACAGTTTTGAGCGATCAGCTCTGCATAACTCTAAGTAGCTAATTAGCTACTTAAGAGTTAATGCAGTGGACCAGGATACAGCAGCAATAACTCTGAGAACAAAGCAGCTGTTTTGTATATGCCAGCAGCTGCATTGTTCTTGGAGCAGTCAGCTGGTGTCCCGCTGAGAGCTGCCAGTGGGACACCAGCCGAATGAATGCTATCAGCACCGCCTGCTGAGAAAATCAGCGTGCTGCACTGATAAGAGTCATCAGTGATTTCTAGGTTGCTAGAAAGTACCGATAAACGAATTGTGCATGAACAGTGCATGATGACCATGCGTTTAGACACAACGATTATCGCTCAAAAGACGGCTTTTGAGAGAATTTTGAGCGATAATCATTGAGTCTAAATGAGCCTTTAGTCTTTTAAAAATTATGAGGGAAAAATTGTAAAGGCTGATGAGAAGAAAGAAAATCTGTATATTCACAAAATGAAAATGAAATCTCAGGTGAAATGCAGAGTGATAAAGTATACTCTCCATTAAATGTCACTAGTATAACCCAGGAAGAAGTGGAGAGCCATCTTAAAAAGATTAAAATAGACAAATCGCTGGGTCCCGATGGCGTAAACTCCAGGGTTTGTAAGGACTTTGGATGTCGAACCACTGTGTCAACCTACCGGGTAGGTGAAGATCTGATCCAGCACAACTGACAGCCAACGCCAGCATGGGAAGTAAGATACCAGATGAACAGCCCCGTATACAGATGGAAACTAGGGAAGGTATCTTGCCCATAACTGATAACCAGGAGAGAGAGACCCCTGCCTACAAGCGGAGCACTCATCCCGATAAGGACGACCCCACGGTCTTCCACTAGGCACTGACTTACCCTGACAGGCCAGAGCACCTTAAAGAAAAAGGTAGAACAACACAGGGGAGTAAAGAAACAAAGGAGGAACAAGCGGACAAGGATAAACAGAGAAGCGGACAACGGGAACAACAGACTACAGAGTAGACGAACAAAGAACACAGAGCACAATAGAACACAAGGTAGCAAAGTAACTGCCAAAGCAGTAGCTGGATATGAAGTGAAGAGAACAAACTCTCAACAACACTGCAGCAAGGTCTGAAAGGCCCAGGGCAGCTATTTAGGACGGTGATTAAAATTTGCTGTATAACTCCATATTAGCATGGGTTTGTGAGCAGTTGCTCCTGTCAAACCAACCTCATCAGCCTTTACAAGGAGATAACTTCTAGTTTGGGCCACGAAGAGTCATTGGATTTTGTATATCTTGATTTTTCCAAAACGCTTCATAGCATGCCGCATAAAAGGTTGGTATATAAAATGAGAATGCTTGGTCTGGGCAAGAATGTGCATGAGTAAGTAAGTAACTGGCTTAATAATTAGGTCACTGTTATTAGTGGGGTACAACAGGGGTTGGAATTGGGCCCTATTCTTTTTAATATATTTATTAATGACATCGTAGAGGTATTGTACAGTAAAATATCAATATTTGCAGATGATACAAAACTATGTAAAGTAATTAACACTCAAAAGGACAGAATGTGGTTGTAAATGGATCTGGATAAGCTGGAAGCTAAAACAGAAAAGTGGCAAATGAGTTTTAATACTGATAAATGTACGGTTATGTGCATGGACACTAAATGGAAAATTGTTGGGTATTACAGACCTGTAAAAGGACTTGTGGATTTTAGTTAACTGAACCTTGACTGGGGCAACCAGTGTCAGGTAGCTGCTTTAACCCCTTAGTGACGGAGCTTTTTTGCTTTTTTCCATTTTTGTTTTTTCCTACTCCCGTTTAAAAAATCGTAGCTCCTTTATTTATCCATCGACGTCGCTGTATGAGGGCTTGTTTTTTGCGGGACGAGTTGTATTTTTCAATGGCACTATTTATTGTACCATATAATGTACTGAAAAACTTTTTAAAAATTCTTAGCGGAGAGAAATGGAAAAAAAACCCGACATTCCACCATCTTTCGGAGCGTCCTGTTTCTACAGCGCACAAACTGCAACAAAAACTACTTGATATTTTTATTCTATGGGTCAGTATGATTACTACGATACCAAACTTATATAGTTTTTTTTTTGCTGTAGTACTTTTATTTTTTTTGTAAGATATTTAATTTTTTTCAATTATTTTCTGCGGTCATTTTGTGCGCGCAATAACTTTTTTATTTTTCTGTCGACGTAGTTGTGCTAGGGCTCAATTTTTGCGGGATGTCCTGTAGTTTCCGATAGTATCAATTTGGAATACATACAACTTTTTGATCGCTTTTTATTGCATTTTTTCTGGAAGACAGGGTAACTAAAAAAGTGTATTTCTGGCATTCTTTATTTTTTTTTTCGGACGACGTTCACCGTGTAGGAAAAATAATGCACTACTTTGATAGATCAGACTTTTACGGACGCGGCGATACCAAATACATATTTTTATTTTATGATTTAGATTTTTTAGTAATTGATATGGCAAAAGGGGGGTGATTTAAACTTTTATAACTTTTTTTTTTACAATTTAAAAAACTTTATTGATCTTTTTTCTTACTTTACTTTGAAGTCCCCCTGGGGGACTTTAATATGCGATGCTTTGATCGCTCCTGCAGTATGACGTAATGCTATAGCATTACATCATACTGCTTTTTTACAGGCAGTCTATCAAGCCACCCTGTGTGGATGGCTTGATAGGCAGTCTGCTAAGGCAGCCCTGGGGCCATTCATTAGGCCCCCGGCTGCCATGACACCTGCACGGCTCCCCCGATCTCACCGCGGGGGGGCCGTGCGGGACCCCCAAACAGCGTTCGGGGGATTTAAATGCCGCTGTCAGAATTGACAGCGGCATTTAAAGGGTTAATAGCCACGAGCACGGCTATTGCCAGCGGGTGTCAGCTGTAATAAACAGCTGACGCCCGCGCTGTATGGAGGGAGATAGCGGCGCTACCTCCCTCCATACACGTCCTGCAACAGCAGGATGTAGTTTTACGATAGCGCCGTCACTAAGGGGTTAAAGGCAAATAGGATCATGGGGTGCATCACAAGAGGTCTAGGGACACATGACGAGAATATTGTCCTTCCTCTTTATAAGTCATTGGTCAGATCATACATGGAATATTGTGAACAGTTTTGGGCACTTACGTGAGAAACGTGAGTGAATTCACATGCTCAGCGATGCAATTTTCTTACAAATTGCAGTTCACCGGTAGTGAAAATTGCACTTTTACAAGCGCAAAACTCGGATCGATATCGCGCTCACCTGTGTAAATACAGCATTAAAAGCATTTGGTCTATTCCAATTCGAAGATTGTTCTGGGACTTAAGAGAGGAGTTTACTATAACTTGCTCTTCTGCTATGTCGGTTTCTCTCTTTTTCCCTAGTCTGTATGACTGCAAGTAGCATTTGCATTTGCTTTGTACTGAAATTTATTACAAAAAACTGTTTTCTCTATTATTGTAATCTCATAAATCTTTAATTTTAAAGATTTTAAGTTTAAAAAAAAAAAAAGCATTTGGTGTATTTCATTTTTATGACTAAGATCTCTGTAATCTCTGGAAATATGAAGTACTATTAAGTCTTTTTAATGAGCAGAAATAGACAGATCTACAGTACTGTGCAAATGTTTTAAGCAGTTGTGGAGAAAATGCTGCAAAGTAAGAACACTTACAAAAAAGAAGTGTTAATAGTTTATTTTTTTCTCACTTAATAGTATTCAAAATTAATGAACAAAAGAGAAATCTAAATCAAATCAGTATTTGGTGTGACCACTCTGTCAAAACAGCATTAATTATAATAGGTAACCTTGCACACAGTTTTTGAAGGAACTTGCAGGGAGGTTGCTCTAAACATTTAGGAGAACTATCGACAGTTCTGTGGATGATGTTTCTTCATGTATTCCTGGATGATGTTGAGACCAGAAATCTGTAGGGCCATTAAATCAGTTCCAGGACTCCTTGTTTTCACATGAAGATAGTTCTTAGTAATATTGCCTGTATGTTTGGGGTTGTTGTCTTGCTGCAGAATAAGTTTGGAGGCAATCAGACGCCTCTCTGATGTAAGGTTGGGACATCGAAAACCGATATATCGAAATATCGATATATCGCTAATGCTTTGGCGATACTTTTCACCGATATTATTATGTCCGATATATCGGTAACATCGATAGTTTAAGGCGATATAATATCGATCTTTGTAAAGAAGGAACGTGTCTTGTGGTCCGGTGACCTGATTTTATTTTTTTATATTCCGCCCTTTCCTTTGTGTTGGTACAGGATGCAGTTTTGCTCGCGGCACTGATGAACTTATAAACAAGTTCTAGAAACTTTTGGAAAGTGTCAGGTGAGTCCAATAAGGTTTGCTCCAGGCAAAACGACTCTCAGAAAAAGTGGGGTCTTCGGCCCCTGTTCCACATGAGTTTGTTCATCGCATCAGACACAGGCTCTGAACACTTGTGTCTAACACGATGGCTGTGGGCAATGCATTTCCGCATGCAGATGGAGGGCTGCGCTGAACGCACGAAGGTCAGTCCAGAAAAGGAGACACGACATGTCGTGCGTTCAGCGTCTAACACAAATGCAGTGCCCAAAGAAAAGATAGGAGACTCCTGCCACCCCCAGGTCGTTTAGGAGACAATCCTTTTAGAATATGGAGGGAGATATGTCAACCCCACTACAATTTGTACCAGCTTGGTAGAAAATATCTTTCTGTAGTTGCTACTTTGGTTCCTGCAGAAAGAATGTTTGAGAGCATTTTGAAGTAAGAGCATGCGAGCAAATTAATATTTTTTTGTCTCATTAGATAACGATTATTGTGGCCAATGATAAACTTCTTTTCATACACCTAATCTTAATTATATGTTCCATCTGTAATTGTTTATTTTCATTTGTAACTTTAATATATTTTCATGTTATTAATAGTTAGAAGTTAATAATAAATTCAACAGTTTAAAGACTTAAAAGAAAACTATAATTTTTTTGTTGATTGTGTTGCTTTATTAACCCTACACCTGTTTTATTTTTATACAGCATTTTAAAAAGTCGATATATCGAAATATCCATAGTCTTCCACCGATATTTTACAATAATCGATAGTCTGTTCAGCAATTGTCGATACTATCGCCTACCTATATTTTTGTGTCGATGTCCCAACCTTACTCTGATGACACTGCATGATGGATAAGTATCTGCCTGTATTTCCCAGCATTGAGGACACCATTAATCCTGACCAAATCCCACACTCTATTAACTGAAATGCAGCCCGAACTTGCAAGAAACCTCCGGCATGCTTCACTGTGGCCTGTGGACACTCATTGTACTGTGCTCCAGCCCTTCGGCAAACAAACTGCCTTGTGTTACAGCCAAATATTTCAAATTCAACTCATGCGACCAGAGCACCTGCACAGTTGAGCCTCTGCATTGTTTCTATGTCAAAAGTATAGATTTTTGGCTGAATTCTTCCCTGAAAAAAACTTCTTGCCAGAATTGTCAGAATAGTAGAGGGGTGTACCTGGGTCCCAATGGTTTCTGCCAGTTCTGAGCTGATGGCACTGCTGGACATCTTCTCAATTCAAATGGAAGTAATAATGATGTGGCTTATTTAAATCTTGTCTACAAGTTAGACAGGGCAAACGTAGACTAGACAGTCTAAAAATGCGCCAGTTTATCACTTAATGATAAATTTGTCCAATTTTAAGACTATCTAGTCTATGTTTATACAACCTATTAGTTGGCTTAGCTTACGCAAAAAATTGCACCAAAATGTTTCAGCAATTTGGCATAATTTAGTCCATGCATCTTGTTGCTTTGCTCAGTTTTGCCATGGTGTATGACTAATGACATGAAACTCGCTTCCACTACCACTCCTTTGTAGTTGAGTTTGGATGTTCCTCACCTACTTTTAAGCTTCCTACACAGCTGTTTGTGTTTCAGTTAATGACTGTATTTCCTCCTACATATAAAAATGATGATCATTATTACCTGTTTGGTAAAATTGGTAAATCATATTTCCAACTAGAATTCTACAAAATCTCTGACTTTGTGCAAGTGAACCTATTAAAGGGGTTGTCCCGCGATAGCAAGTGGGGTTAAGCACTTCTGTATGGCCATATTAATGCACTTTGTAAATATACATCGTCCATTAAATATTGGCCATACAGAAGTTATACACTTACCCCCTCCGGTGCTGGCGTCCCTGTCTCCATGGCGCCGACCAAAGCCGCCTTCTCCCTGGATTAGACGCGCTTGCGCTGAAGGGGCCGCTCCGGCGTGCTCGCGCTGCACAGGTCTTCTGCGCATGCGCAGAAGACCTCTGCGGCGCGAGCACGCCGGAGCCGGACAGAAAAGGGCAGACTGCGCAAGCGCGTCTAATCCAGGGAGAAGGCGGCTTTGGTCGGCAGCATGGAGACGGGGACGCCAGCACCGGAGGGGGTAAGTGTATAACTTCTGTATGGCCAATATTTAATGCACGATGTATATTACAAAGTGCATTAATATGGCCATACAGAAGTGCTTAACCCCACTTGCTATCGCGGGACAACCCCTTTAATGCTGTTTTGAATTCAAAGGGTGGTCACACGAAGTATTGATTTGATTTAGAAGTCTCTTTTGTTCATTCACTTTGTATTTAGCTAATTGACAAAAATAAACTATTAATACTTATATTTTTGAAACATTCTCCCTTTGCAGCATTTATCCACACCTGCCTAAAGCTTTTGCAAATTACCTTACTTCAGCAAAGAAAGTTTCAGAGTTTTGAATGCCAATTGGTTACATGATATAATCCTTTTATGCTCTAAATTAAAGAACAAACAATAGTTTCTAATCTAGATGTCCATGTTCCAACACTGTGGGTTGGCATGATTCTTCCTTAAACCTTCTGCACACGGGCAGAAATTCCACGGTGGGATTTACCGCAGAATTTCCTCCCATGCCCGCTGCCATAGGTTTGCATTAGATAATGCAATCCTATGCAGACAGCCACGATTTGACGTCGTGAAAACACGTGTGGTAAATAAATCGCAGCATGTCCTATTTCTGTGCGAGCCTCCCCCCGTCCCAGGCCTCTTACAAAGCAAGACCCCTACTGTACACTGATGTAGGGCAAATACCCTGAAAGAGCTGTCTGTACATGGAGTCTGGCTTTACATTTAATTCCTAGTCATTGTTACAAGGTTTGTACAAAGAGTCTAACTTTGGTTTGAAAGAATGCTGCCTTACAATAGGTGGCGCTGTGGAGGTATCATTGCACCTCCCTTATTTGCATGTTACCCAGAGGAGCATGAATGGCCTTTTGAGTCTCCTCACTCACCGTCTAGGTGCTCTCCCTAAGGAGAAAAGATAGCGTTTCTGGTCCACAGTATTTTGTCATGATTTCAACACATATCTCAAGTGTGAAAGGAATGCTTAAAATAAGACAACTGTGAACACAATGATGTCACATGTAAAGTTATAACTATTTGTTTGACTTCCATGTGCCTGTCCAATCCATCCATACATCATGCATGCATTCCCTGGTGCGGCAACTGACATTCTTCATTGTTACAGGCTTTGTTAGGTAGTTGAAGAGTGGTTAAGTGAGCTAAATGATCTACTTTTTACCACAGAGAAATAATGTAGCTAAATAACAAGCAAGGCGTGTTGCAATCATTTCACACATGAGATGACGTTCCTTTGTGCAGTATCTTATGCCATGCAACATTTTAGAGATAAGAAGCACAGGCTAACAGCCAGAGAGACACTTGCCCAAGAGCTCCATCATCTTTTTCAGGGTTTTTAAACGCTTGGAATAACACCATGCATTTCAAGTATTGTTGGTGGTGTTTTCCATTTTGTTACAAATGGAGCTTGTGTCCATTTTCTGAAGTTTTTAACGTCTAATTACGAAGTGTATGGGAACAACAACAGAAAAAACTGCTCCAAACCCTAAAAGCTCCACAAGCCCAAATACTTTGTATGTAGTGCATTCTATATTTTACTATGGACTCTACTGTAACATCTCTCTGCAGAGTTTCTGGTCAAAAAAATATACAAAGCACCATTAAAAATGTCACATAAGGGGGGCGGAGCTACCTGATGCCGGAGTAAGTCGCTTCTGAGACGCGCTCCGGCGGCCGCGGCTTCTTTAAGGCTTCACAAGCAGTCACAGCGGCACAGAGAGACGTCATGGGGCGCAAGAGAGCCCAGAACACCTCGGGGCGCACTCCGGAACGCAGTGCAGGCAGTTTGGAGCCGTTCCTGAGACCGCAAGCAGGAACTTTTCCCACTCAAATGGCAATCAAAATCCCTCAAATACTTAGGAATACAACTGCCGGAAGACCCCGCAAATGTGTACGACCTAAACTTTAAACCCTTCCTAACAAATTTAGAGAGAGACCTGGGGAAATGGAGTCCCCTCTTCCTATCCTGGGCGGGAAGGGTGAACGCGATCAAAATGGACGTCTTACCAAGGTTCCTGTACATATGCCAAGCATTCCCCATAAAACTGCACAGAGCCTATTTTAAGCACATCCGCTCCCTGATCACTAAATTTATCTGGCGAGGCCGCAGTCCCAGACTTAAATACAGAACCCTGACCAGAGACAAACCCAGGGGAGGCCTGGGCCTCCCAGACTTTTCACTGTATTATAAAGCTAACATAGCGAACTGCGTGCTAAACCTGCTCAGGAACCGGAGCTCCAAGCTCTGGGTTGAACTAGAATACGACCTAGATGCCAGGCAGACACAGGGAATATTCTGGATCCCGCAGACCTTAATCAGGCGCCTTCCAGTAATGTCCCCACTGCTGAACCAGCTAACAAGAGCCTGGTCGGGCTTTGCAAGGGATACAGAACTGATCTCAGTGCCAGGCCCCTTCACACCTCTACTAGTTAACCCCCAATTTGAGGCCTTCCTACACCGAAAAACCCTAGCGACCACGTCAATAAACCCCGCGCCACGACTAAGAGACGTAATGACAGGAGACAATCTGAAACCACTGACGGAACTATTTGAAGGACGCATCGTTCCACCAGGGACGTGGCTAGAATACTTCCAGCTGAGGAGCGCGATAGACACCCTGGGTCCCGAGCCCTGGGGGGCGGAAGACCCCACTGACTTTGAGAAATTGTGCATGTCCACAGCCCCCATCAGCCACCCAATCTCAGTGCTTTATAAGATGATGCTGGACCGGGAGATGGGGGATGGTCCCCCAGACTTTGTCCACGCGTGGGAAGAGGAATTGGGAAGGCACTTGCAGCCGAATGATTGTGTCAAAGCTTTTGCCCTGACACACAAGGGGTCGGTATACTCCAGACTCCAAGAACTAAATTTTAAAATAATCTCTCGCTGGTACAGAACCCCAGCCAGGCTGCACAAAATGCTCCCACAACTCAACCCAGCGTGCTGGAGATGCCCAAACTCTATCGGAAGCATGTCTCACATTTGGTGGAACTGCCCGCCGATAGCCTCACTGTGGAAAGACGTGGTTAGTCTTTACAACAAATTGAGCGGAGAGGACGTGCAACCCACGCTTGAGATGGGGGTACTGTCCATATTTCCGGGCTCCATATCCAGGGTAAAGAAAGGCCTCTTGCGCTTCTTTGTACAAGCGGTCAGACAGATCATACCGAGGTTCTGGCGGTCTGATGCCGCTCCCTCCAGGACACATTGGGTCGAAGCCATCGATGAACTAGCTAGATACGAGGAGATGAGAGCAAGCGAAATAATGAAAATAGAAGCTTACTTCGCGCTCTGGCGTCCCTGGCTGGAGTTTAGATCCACCACGGAGGCCACAGAGTGGGTGACCCGAGGCTCGCTGCCCCCCCGAACCCCCAGGGGCCCGCCCCTTCTTTCACTTGATTCCTAGACCGGGGAACCACCTGGCCGAAACCAGAGAAAGAGGGTCTGTAGCATCAGGCGAAGAGACAGGGGGACCAGCACACCGAGACCCCCCAGCGCCCACAAACCCAAACCAAAAGATAGCCAAACAAGAAAGGTAAGGTGACCCGTCCTACCCCCCCCCCCTCCACACCCTCCCCCCTATTCCTCTTCTCTCTCTCTTTCCTACTGTTGTCCCCCCTTCCCGGTAGTTCATGTTGTAGTTATACCAGATCACATGCTTGAATACAGAAAATTATTGTTATTTTAAAACTGAGGACAAATCGATCTACCTCGCCAAGCAGGCGAGGGAGGGGCGATTTAAACAAAAGTTCCTATGTTAAAAGGCACTGAAATTGAAGTGTAATGTTTGCACATGCCCTGTTTATACTAAAAAATTATCTGTCCTAATAAAAACTTATTGAACAAAAATGTCACATAAAATGAGTTTTTCATCAACATACTGCATGGAAAAACAGACTAAGGGCTCAGGCCCATGGGCGGGTCTGATTTCACCTGTGAAATATCGCAGCGGAATCAGACCCGATGCCCTCTAGAAACCCTATACACACCTTTTCAAATCCGCCTCGAGTGTCTCACCCGACGCGCAGAGCAGCGCATGACATGACGGCGCTGGGTGGTGATGTGGATTCTTGCGGTACTTCCGCTGTGCTCACAGTGGAAGTATTGCGGGACAGACGGCTTCCATTGTCTGCAATGGAAGCCGTCCGCACAATTTTCCACATGGAATAGAACATGCTGAGATTCTCCCCCGCGAGCAGAAAATCACAGTTGATTTCCGCTCGTGGGCATCAGAGAATTATTTAACATGGCATGTCTATGGACGAACATTGCTGCGGAATTCAGTGCGGGTGTCTGACCGCGAATTCTGCAGCGATAATTTGTCTGTGGGCATTAGCCGTAGAGCCTACAAGTTTGATACACAGAACCCCTGTGTTCACATTTTCTCCCTTACTACCGTGTTTTCATGACTTTCATGTTACTCATAGTCCTAACATCAAAGGATATAAAATAAACCGATAATCCAATTAAAAAAAAAACCTCTGATCATCACTTACGAGCTATTTAGGATCTGGAATTTCTCTCCTTTTTGAAAACTTAGGTCATCTTCTGTTCTTGCTTCATAGTCGTAAAGAGCCACAAATAGTGTAACTCCTGGGGAATGAAAGCAGATCACATATTAAGTGGCATTACATTAGCTCATACATTAAACAGTTCTGGCACAAATCAGCCGGAACAGTTACAATATAACTCAGCCTAATTCAATCCACATGCGATGGTTCAGGATAGCCTCTACCACTTTTTGACGGGCTTGTACTGAACATAATTTCCACTTTAATCAATGGAGACTCATTTTCATTGCAGAGAGAGTGGAATGTGTAACCATTATGCTTAACAAAGCTGAAACTTAGAATCTAGCATTTTAATTCACTTAACTTCCAGCGGAAAAATGCTTAATATATTGGAACCATTTCATTATTTCTAGGCTTGGTTGTCCTGGGTAATGTCAAGTTTTGGCAGTAACATTTTTGTGCAAGTACAAATCTGGTTCCCCGTCTTCTATTGTAGCTGGGACCATATTTGTTAGAAGAATTAAAGGTTCACATTCTATTTATTTATACCCCAACCCCAAAGACCGTAATCAGTCACTCACTACTGTGAAAAAGGTTTGAGGTGGGTGGGAGCTGCATTAGAATGGAAAGTGGATTGCTTCCCAAACACTCCAAAGAAAATTGCTATGTAATAAATGTTTGTGTTACAGTTGGAAATCTAGAGTCTATTATTTATGTTGGTTACTTATTGTTGCTTTTCCTTTAACAATAAATAAATGATTTTTTTTCTACAGTATGTTATCAAGCTTATAGGAGGCATTCATGTTGTTTACTGGATTGTCTAGCGTTAGAAAAATGTCGTTTCTGTTCCAATAGATACTTTAAAACATCTGTGCACATGTGGACATTGTGCCTGTCTGCAGACATATGCTTCATAGAATGACTGAATACTGAATACAGTCACACTCAGTTATATGGCACAGCTTCATTTGCTTTACAGAGGGAGATAAGCATGTATATTTTATCATTTCACCTCCAAGTATACTATATACAATGTCTGGCTAGTTCATTAATTTATTCCCTATGCAACCTACACTGCAGCTCATTAATTTCTATATACTGCCCAAATTGTCGATTTTTCAGAAATGAACAAAAGAAGCCAGTGTGTGATGAAAATGATTTAATCACTGTTTAAGGGTGAACACAGACAGCCGGGTTGGATCCTGCTGTGAGAATTCTCGCAGCGGGATGCGACCCATGCCCCTGCAGTGACCAGTGCGTCTCACCTCCTCCGGCAACTTTTCTCTGCTCTTGCGATGTGCCAGCTGGCGCACAGCTGCACGTGCGCAGAGCTGGCGCATCAGCGATAGGACATGCCGTGATTTGTTTACAGCGCGAGTTTTCACACGGTCAAATCGCGGCTGTCTGCATAGGATTGAGTTATCTAATGTAATCCTATGGCAGCGGGCATGGACGGAAATTCCGCGGGAAATCTCGCCGTGGAATTTCCACCCATGTGCATTCACCCTAAGGGTAGATATTTAAGAAAGTTAAGAAAATCAAGGTTCAATTCATTTATAAACTATGTATGAGAACAAAATGTTTATTTGCTTTATTTGTGGTGTATTGAAATTAATAAACTGAAGTATTGTAGAGTCCATAGTACAATTGCAATCAAAATTATTCAACCCCCACTGAAAATTAGGTTTAGTTGCCAAATTTACAAACTTTCAGCTGCTTGCAAAAAAATAAAACGATAAAGCAAGAACAATGTAACCCCTTAACGACCGCCAATACGCCTTCTGATGGCCTGTATCGGGGCCTATGTATGAAGAGAGATCGCGGGCGTCAGCTGCTTATTACAGCTGACACCCAAGGGCAATAGCTGCAATCAGCCGCGTGGCCGATCGCGGCTATTAACCCTTGAAACGTCGCTGTCAATTCTGACAGCGGACTTTAAAACCCCCGAACGATGTTCTGGGGTCCCGTACGGCACCCCAGAGTGAGATCGCAGGGAGGCGTATGGGTGTCATGGCAGACAGGGTCCTTCTAAAAGGCCACAGGGCTGTCTTAGCAGATTGCCTATCAAGTCGTCCCTATGGGGTGGCTTGATAGACTGCCTGTCAGATTGCAGTATGATGTAATGCTATGGCATTACATCATACTGCAGGAGCGATCAAAGCATCGCTAATTGTAGTCTCCCGGGTTGGGGGGGGGGGGGTCTAAAAAAAAAGTAAAAATAAAATCAGTAAGGTTTTATTAATTGCAAAATAAAAAAGTAAAAAAAGGTTAAATCCCCCCCTTTTGCCATATATATAATAAAAAAATCTAAACGCTAAAACGAAAGTATATATTTGGTATCACCGCGTCCGAAAAAGTCTGATCTATCAAAGTACTGCATTATTTACCCTGCACAATGAACGTCATCCGAAAAAAAAAAAAAGAGCGCCAGGAATGCACTTTTTCAGTCATACGTGTTCTGAATTGGTACCTACATAAACTACAGGACATCTCGCAAAAAATGAGCCCTCGCACAACTACGTCGAAAAAAAAAAAAGTTATTGCGCGCAAAAGAGGGCAGCAGAAAATAATAACAAATGTCTTTAAAAAAAAATAAAAGTAGTACAGCAAAAAAAACAAACTATACAAGTTTGGTATCGTAGTAATTGTACTGACCCATAGAATAAAGTTATCGGGTCATTTTTGTTGCAGTTTGTGTGCCGTATAAACAAGAGGCACCGAAAGATGATGGAATGTCATTTTTTTTCCATTTTACTCTACTTAGAATTTTTTTAAGTTTTTCAGTACATTATATGGTACATTAAATAGCAAAAACACAATTCGTCCCGCAAAAAACAAGCCTTCATGCAGCGATGTCGATGAATAAATAAATGAATTACGATTTTTTAAAAGGGGGGGAAGAAAAAACGAAAATGGAAAAAAACCCAAAAAGCACCGTCACTAAGGGGTTAAATCGCTCAACACAACTAATAAAACAAGTAAAAAAATACAAAAAGACAGTAAAGGCAGTGAATGCTTCTAAAGATACAGTTGGAAGCAGCTCACAAGTTCAAAGTTAAAGGAATGCTGGCTACACTACCTGGATGTGGCAGAAAAAGGAAATCATTACCGTTTGCCACCAGATTCCTGAGGAGGTGGGTGGTCAAAAATTCTCCAGTAACTGCAGAAAGATTTAGTGGCGGCAGGTACTGAGGCTTTTCTTGCACAATACAGCACATACTAAATACTGAAGGTCTTCATGCCCAAACGTACACCTCTACTGATCCAAAAGGCACAAGACACCTTGGCTCTTGTAGCTCACAAAATATAAATAAACCACAGAAGCTTTGGAATTCTGTTCTGTGGAGCAATGACACAAAACTGGAATTTTTCAGGCCTATGGTATGTATGGAGGAAGAAGAATGAAGTGTATGTTGAAAAAATACTTTACAGTGAAGCAATGGTGGCTGGGTGCTGCTCAGGGGCTGCTTTTCTTCCTCTGGCACAGTGTGTGGAGGACAAGATGGCTTCAATCAAGTATTAATAAAACCTAGAAGAAAAAGTCATGCTTTCTCTGAAGAAGTTGAAGCTTGGGTGTCATTGGACCTTCCAACAGATTGAAGTCCACCAAGGCTTGGTTTCAGAAGAAGTCCTGGAAAATACTGGAGTGTGTTTGACTCCTACTAGTACCAGTGTTTCTGGTAGCACAATGTGCCACTTATTAATATAATATAGTGCAAAGAATTGGAGTTGGTCAAAATATTTCCATGCACTGCACGTGATTTTTGAACTTCAGCAGCTCGCTGAGGAAACACATTGGCTTCTTGCTCTCGCATATGAGCTGCATGTGATTTACGAACTTCAGCAGCTCGCGGAGGAGACATGTTGGCTCGTTGCTTTCGTATATGAGCTGCACGTGATTATGAACTTCAACTGCTTGTTGAGTAGACATGTTGGCTGATTGCTTCCGCATATCAGTTGCACGTGATTTACGAACTTCAGCTGCTCGCTGAGGTGAAATCGTGGCTTGTCGCTGTATCATGTAAGCTGCATTAGCTTCATGGTGGCATTGAACCCTCTGTGGTGACATGTTTGCATGACAACCATGGTTAGTTGCAACACTGGACAACGGTTGATGATTAGATAAAGGCTGGACTAGTGTTGGCCGCATTTGCACTTAAGATGACATGATATCATGTTCAGGAAACGGTGACGATAGTGGTGAAAGACAATGCTTAAATGTTGTTGGTCAATATGCACCACCAGCTATGTCTGTGTCATTTGTTGGAGTCTCCACACAGGTGTCCAGCTATCTGACAACCAGCTACAAACTGCCAGACTGAGAACTGCTGTATTCATAGCAACTGAGGCCATGGGGGTCTGTGGGAGATGTAGTCCGCCCACAATCCCTCATTCAGTGCACAGAGTTAAAGGACCTGTGATGATGTCACCATCATGTGATAAGAGGCGGGGCTCAGAGCCCAGATGACTGATCACATGATGGTGACATCATCACATGTAACTCACACAGTCACTCATCACTCACAGACACATGGTCATTACTATTTTGATAGAAAACTTTTGGTAGGATTTGAAGGCAGTGGTTGCAGCATTCAAACCAAGAATATTAGTGAACTGGAGGCCATTGCTTAAAAGCAATGGGCTATACATCACATTTGCAGCAGGTCAAAACAGTAAAAGGTGCTCTATTAAGTGCTGGAGACACTTGTCATGAAGGGGTTGAATAATCCTGAGACTGCAGTAGTCATTAAAAGTGGCATTTTGCGCCAAATTTGGAGAAACCACTTTTATGTGTTATATTAGCTGCGTTGAGCTAATTAAATTGTTATCTGATTGTTTTGGGGGTTTTTTTGAAAAAAGGTGAAACTTTGTAAATTTGGCAAATAAACTTAAATTGCAATAGGGGTTAAACAATTTTGATTACAACTGTAAAAAGCCGTGTGTAAAGCTGGCCATGCACATTAGATAAATTCTGGTCAAACTCATTTTTACCAGAAATGGTTGCTAATCTGACTTTGGGGAGGCCTTTTGACAATCTCATGATGGCAGATGTGAGGATTAGGCTGGGTTCACCTGGGCGGATTCTAATTGCGGAATCTGCGATTAGCGACCGTGCATAAGATCCACCGCAAAACGCGAGCATTGAAAAGCATGTACTTTCACTTTTCTGTTCACACTCGCAGATACAAATTGTGTATTCTGTGAGCAGAAGAAAAATCGCAGCATACTTTATTTTGCAGAGGCCTTTCAACCCGCAGCCCGTACGCAATTAACATTGCGTACAGGCTGTGGGTACCTACGTCATCGCTTACCGACAGTGCGGTCATCTGTATTACAGAATAATCAAGTACACAGGGTCACTGTCCAGGCTCACAGCCAGAATCAGCTACGGGCCTCCGGCATGCAATATTCGGTCCACCCCGGCCTTAGTAAAACAAAAATGCACCAAGCGTGCATGCTTATGGTGGTGTCTTAGGGATATAGCTGTCAGTTACCTCTCAAGTATTCAGATTTGATGTGTAGAATGTTTGAGAAATAACTATCATTTTACCTGTCCATTAACATTAGTAGCAAAATTATTTTAAAGAACAAAAACAACCGTATCAATTGTATGGCAACGAATGCAAGAAATCTGATCAGCAAAGTGGGTGAGCCTGAAGCGAGAATAACTGAAAAAAATTACGATATAGTTGGAATAACGGAAACATGGCTTGATAATAAGTGCAATTGGGCAGTGAATTTACAGGGTTACAATCTCTTCAGAAAAAACGTGGGGAACAGAAAGGGGGAGGGGGAGGTCTTTTCGTTAAACCGTACTTAATGCCGAGGCTATGGGAGGATATAGGTGCAGGAGATAAACATGTGGAATCTCTGTGTGTAGAAATACAGGGAGAAAAAAAATAACAAGGGGTTTTCTATGGGCCACGAAAAGCAACAGAAGAAACTGAAATCTTATTATTAAGGCAGATAGAAGAGGTGTCAAACCGCAATGAAGTAATTATTATGGGGGATTTTAATTATCCGGATATAATATGATAACCTGACCTGCAAATCTCAAAGGGGTGATAAGTTCTTGAGAACAATTAACGATAACTACTAGAGATGAACGAGTATGCTCGCTAAAGGCAATTGCTCGAGCGAGCATTGCCTTTAGCGAGTACCTGCCCGCTCGAGACTGAAGGTTTGGGTGCCGGCGGCGGGCAGGGAGTTGCGGGGGAGAGCGGGGAGGAACGGAGGGGAGATCTCTCTCTCCCTCTCTCCCCCCCGCTCCCTCCACCTGACTGCCGCTACTCACCGCTCTCCCGCGCCGGCACCCGAATCTTCAGTCTCGAGTGGGCAGGTACTCGCTAAAGGCAATGCTCGCTCGAGCAATTGCCTTTAGCGAGTATACTCGCTCATCCCTAATAGAACTACCTCATTCAGCTTGTGCAGGAGCCAACTAGGAGGGCCACTCTGGACTTGGTATTAACTAACAGACCGGACCAAATAATGGGGGTGCATGTTGAGGGAGACTTGGGAAATAGTGACCACAATATAATTAATTTCCAGCTGTCATTCAATAAAAAAAACCTTACCAGGGAGCGACAAAAAACTAAACTTTAGTAAAGCAAAATTTGATCAACTCAGAACTATTGGTAACATTAATTGGGACAAAATCCTCAAAAATATCAGTACAGAGGACAAATGGGAAAAGTTTAAAAACATCCTAATAACTTCATGAGAGCAGTTTATACCCTTTAAAAAAAAAAAAGAAAACCACAAGTAGAAGGAAACCAATGTGGCTCGACAAGACTGTAAGGGAGGGCAATAAACGAAAAAAAGAAAGCTTTTAAACTATGAAAACAAGAAGGCAGCGAAGAAGTGTTAAAATCATACAGGGAAAAAAACAATATGTAAAGGAAAGATCAAAATTGCTTTACTGTAAGAGCAGCGAGACTGTGGAACTCTCTGCCTGGCAAAATGCATAGATGAGTTTAAGAGAGGACTAGGAATTTCTCTAAAGCACTGTGATATTACAGGATATAGACATTAGATGACCAGCGGGGTTGTTGATCCGGGTCTTACATTTAGGTAGGAACTATCAAAGGTTGATCCAGGGATTATTTTGACTGCCATATGGAGTCAGGAAGGAATTTTTCCCCCGAATGGGCCAATTGGCTTCTGGCTCTCTTGGTTTTTTTTGGCCTTTCTCTGGATCAACAAAGGGGTTGAAACAACCTGAACTAGATGGACATTGTCTTCATTCAGCCTAACATACTATGTTACTATCATACTAATAATGCATTTAAATGTGACTTCAAAGGAAAATACAAAAAGTAACATGATAGACATTTATTATACATTAAGATTAATAGTGTACTCATAGGCCAAGTGGACTGTGGTCAGACTTACAAGCCAGAGGCTGTACTTCTGTCTGACATTTCCTGTCTATGCTCTGACCTTCTCACAGTGGGAAACTGATCAAAACTATTGCATTGTGCTGTAAGAGTGGAGGAATCACCCTTAACAATCAGTTTTCAAGGTCCATTTTTCATGTCTCTTTGAAGAAATGAACACCAATCTGATTAATAGCATGGCAACTGTTCCACCTTGGAACTTGGCAGTCCTCAAAATGCTTCCATGTGAATGGACCAGGACGGAAAACAGCTCTTAGCATAAGAACCTGGAAGTGATGAAGTCACTGACTCTGGTCTGTAATTGCAAGTTTTAATAACTTAGAATAAAAAGCTATTTTCATATTCTTAAAGGGGTTTTTCGTGGAAAATACTATTGATGACCCATCCTCAGAATAGGTCATCAATATTTGATCGGCTGGGGTCTGTCGACCAATCAGCTGAGCGGGTGCATATTGTCAGCGGCACAAATACACAGAGGTTGGAGCAGAAGCAGCGGCTCTCGTTGAAATCGACGTGAGCTGTGCCTGCAGTTACAAGCACCGGCCATTACACAGAGGTCGGCGCAGAGACTTCCACTGCTTCAGGTCCAACCTCTCTGTATTTGCAGTGCTAGCAGCATGCGCCCGCTCAGCTGATAACTCAGGGTCAGGAGTGATGGACCCCAGCCGATCAACTATTGATGACCTATCCTGAGGATAGGTCATCAGTAGTATTCTCCCTGGAAAACCCCTTTAATGGACCTGAAAATATAGGTGTGACTGCAGTTACCCTAGTACACCATTCGATATCATACTTAGGGATTCAGGAAATCAAAACTGTGCATTTATTATGGGTACAGTGACTTGCATTTATTGGTGTTCCTTGAGTCAGTGACAACCTGATGGTTTCTACATTGAAATTCACAAAACTTTGTCTATTTTATTAATTAATTTATTTTGCTTTTATTATTCCCCAAATCCACCTTCATTGAGATTAGTGACAACATTCCCATTTATGACAGCTAAGAGTCCAACCTGCCACTTTCGCACAGTGTGTTCTTATGTGTTGTAAGTTGAAGACTGTACTTAGATTCTAAGCTTCAAATGTCAGAAATTATATTATGTTGCTAAGGCGGAACTGACATTCACATTTAATTTTTACACTTGGCAAAATTCAGGCAACTGAATAAGCATGATAGACTCTCTATTCTAACCAATTCCACCAATTACTTAAAGGGATTCTCTCATCGAGTTATTGATGCCTGAACCATGAACAGCATGAATTTAGGACAGGGATGCCTGTTGCCCCTCTTCTCCTATGCACAAACAAGCAGAAGCGCTGTCAGTCTTCATGCAGCAGGTGGGGAGAGGCCGCCGTGGCACGTAACTCGGAGCTCAACACAAAGTCAAACTTCAACGTGAGAAATTTATTCTGAAATACCGCAGCGTCTTAGAATAAAGCTCTCAGGGGGACAACAGGCATCCTTGTCTCAGGTTCTGTAATCAGACTCAGAAGAATCTAATGACAGAATCTCTTTAAATGAGTATTTTTGGACTATTTTTTCTATTGAAGCCGGTCATGTCGTCAAGAGATGATTAGTGAGGACCCGTTGCTCGGATCAGCTGATTCTTGGGGTCACTGTCACTGGGTCAGCGCAGGAAGAAGAAAGCGCTGACCATTGTGCAGCGGCATGGGTTAGTACTGCAGCGCAGCTCCAAATTAATTCCATAGGAGCTGTCCCTCCAATACCTATTTGAATTACTGCACTATGGTCAGCGCTTTTTGAATGAGCGTCCCTGGGAGTCCCTGTTGGTCATCAATTAAAAAAGTCCCTGAATACTCCTTTAAGTATTTACAACTCTTCACCATGATTGCTCTAATTGGTTTAAAAGAAGAGTTGTGGGTTAGTTCAAGACATATGAGAATTATATAGGATGACTTTTATAATCATGTAAGCATATTTATGCTGTAAAATGAAAAAAAGTGGATTGGTCTTACCTGTTCCCCCTCTTGTACGCAAGGTTCCTGTGTGGGATGAGGAATTGACACCCCCAAAGACTGTAAGCCCCTGCCCTGCAGTCCCATGGAAGTTGTTGTAATTTGGAATGGTGGTCACAGTGAAGCTAGGATAGTGCTGTGGAGTGGGATCTGTCCCATAGCGATACCCTAAGCTCTGGGTTAGACTGTTATCCCTCTCATCTGTCAGTTTGGTTGCTTCTTTATCCTTGCATTGCACACAGCCCATTATCTATATCCCTGGAAAATGAAAACAAAAACATAAAGATGATACATATTGTTAAGCAATTATGTGTGACACTGAAACAATCGCCTTCAGCATGCAAGGCGCTACAGTGGAGATAGTAATTACATTCTTCTAAGTGATATATTACTAATTCTGTTTACACAACACAATTTATCCATCCATGACTGTTCAAACAGCAGAAACCTACACAAACTTATAGTGCTGAAACCACTGTTTTCTGCATTTGCTAGAATTCTGGGCATACTGTGAATAATTGACCAAAAATGATGTGATCATATTTTATGGCCAGTAGCTATTTTCTCTTCTGCATATAAAACCCCTTCCTATGCTATTTTGTGCAATACTTTAGGCTCTAAAATAAGAATATATTCAGCATTCAGTTTCTATTGGTACTCATTTGAAAATGAGCATCTGTAAGCCAATAATGGATTGAAGGGGAAATCCACCTGTGAATATCCCAAAGTAGGCATCCATACTGCAACTTTCCAGTAAATTCATATTAGTCCTAAGTAAAGGACTCCGGTTGATGCCTACATGATACTGTAATGCTGTCTAAGCTGATGTGACAATTCAAGATTATATGAATAAAACATAGCACCATTAAGCAGAGCAACAACAAGACTTTATGCAGCATTTAACACTCTTACAGATGGTTATAAGCATGTTTAATAATGTGGGTAAATTCAAATTGGTTAGTTCAAGCTAAACTTTTATCAGCTATTAATAGGAGAAAGGATAAAAGTCTCACCGGTGAGGAACTCGCAGCTGAGATCCCCACTGGCCCATGTCCCCTTCTTCTTGTACTGTGGTTTCTCCGCACGCACGAGCAGTGTTGTCTTAATTAATTTCAATGGGGTTGATAGAAATAGCCAAGCACAAGCGCTTGTCCCATTGAAAGTGAATGGAGTGGCACAGCACGTGCTCGACCACCTCTCCATTAATCTCCTCCTCACTGTGGGGGGGGGGGGGGGGTGCGCAGCAAGCCCGCACTGAGGATTAAAGGAGTTCTCAGGAACATTGCTGACACCCCATACAAGAAACCTTTATCATCTATTTTATGATTAGGTGATACAAGTCTGTCTTGGGATAAGCCCTTTAAAGGAAGTCTGTCAGCAGCATCTAGCATATAATTACATATAACACACCAGAATTAAATGAATCTAACTGTACCTCTTTCGTTATCCTCAATGTTTCTAAATACCCCAAATCCACTTTTGCACTCTTTCTGTGCTGTATTTAAATAACTAACAAATATATGATGGGCAGTTCCACTGCCTAACTTGACTCGGCTCTCTTCACCCTTCCAAACACACCCCAAAAGCTGTTGACTAACATCTCGAGCTCAGGGGAGCTGAAGATCTTGTGTGTAACTGAAGGACTATGCCAGCACCACACTTCTGGTTTCAGTGCATACGCAGTGACATCCGTTCCTCTCCTCTGAAACTCAAGATATCAGGGGGATACACTGTGTAAGTGTAGTGGCCCAAAGTCTATATATTTGGCCCCTCCATAATAGTCATACATGTCATGTCTTCAGTGTGGATGCACTGTGCAAATTGTCTTGTCTTTACTTATGTGTATTGTACAGCTGTAGCATGTAAAAGGTTAATGTCTGTGACTGGCTGTGATATGTCTGGAAAATGTAACCAATTGTCTTGTCACGTGATGTTGCACTATATATGTGTTTGCAAGAGGTGTGCAGAGGAGAAAGAATGAGAGTTCCATTGTTTCAATAGTAAAGTGTGGAGGGAGAGTGCCGGCTGCATGGTGATACCTTTAACCCTCATGTGGTGAAGAATGGAAACTCAGGAGAAGTATCCTGATGTCCCCATCCCAGTAACCCTACCTTGAGTGAGTGGAAGTAAGGAGCCGCCGTGCAGTGTTCCGTCTACAAGTGAGTGTCAGCAGAGTGTTATTTCCACCTTCAGTGTGTCTGTCCAGGAGCGGAGCCTTACAGATAACTCAGCCTGTAGGCCCGCTTTCATCCTATGTCCCGGAGTGTGTATGTCTGTCCAGGAGTTGAGTGATACAGGTAACTAGGACTGTAGGCCCGGTCTCATCCTGTGTTCTCCTCCCTGACCTTTCTCAACAGTTATTCCTGCACTGGTGTGTGAAAGTTATGTTTAAAGAAGTAAAGTTCCAGTCACTGTCTGTTCCCAGTGATTGAGCTATTCCACTTTCATCGTGTGTGTTATTTTCTCCGCCAGACAAGCAACAGTGTGAAGGAACGTTGGCGTCACGAGTGACAACTTTTTCAGTCCACTACACATCTATAAAGGTAACCGCTGTTCGACCGTTGCTGGGAAGAGGCCTAGCGGTACATTGGCTCAGGCCGTACGCGTCTCTCTGGGGAGGAGTTTGTTAGACCCACCGTGACAAGTGCCATCTCTACCCCCACCAGCTCCTTAGTGTCGTGCCTCGGTTACTGCAAGATACCACAGAAGTGTGGCGCTGGTGTTGCTCTTTGCTTTTGCAAAGCATCTCCAGCTCCTCTTTTTGATGTCCCCAAGACAGGATAAAACCTACATCAATGGCGACCCCTTCCTTTTTGCGAACTCGGACCAGAGAAATAACAGTTAACCCTTTTAGGTTGGGCTGTTGACGCCAGGTGAGTCCCTTTCCTGTGCATTCAAGTCTCCTATCAGCACCCCACATCTTTGGCAGAGGAGCTGTCCTGATAAGGTTTTTGGAAATTTGGAAGCACTGAGAATAATAAAAGAGGTACAGTTAGATTCATTAGTTTCTGGCACATTTTAGATGACGATCTAAATATGCTAAATGCTGCTGACGAACTTCCTTTAAGAACTGCTTAATGAAGGATATCCCATTTAATGCTCAATGTACCATTCTCTATTTATATCTAAACTGCTGCTTATGTTGCAAAAACAGAGTAAGCATTAAAGGAAACAATTCCCTTTGCATTTGCGCTCCCCAATATAATCTTTGAAGTATCCTTTCAAACAGGCTGGAGAAAAGTAATCCTAATATGTAAGCTGTTGGGTTGTTACTCGTATCCACCCACTGCTTGAGGCCGAAAATTGTACTGTGTGCCAAGTGAAAAGCAGCCAAAGGAGTGAAATGTGTCTGCGGGAGGCACTTTGCCACGCTATACACTAATGAACGTGGGATGAAGCAAGGGAATGTTCTGTACAAATCAGCAGTCAGGGATCATGTTATTCTCTAGCAGGATGCCATCATTTACTGTCTTGAGTATAGGCAATGGAAAGACTAAGTGCATTGACAATTATGTATAGACAGCACTTGGAGTGTTTACATAGCTACAGTATGTATATAGACAGTAATTTTTGCTTCATGACATGCAAAATAGTTATTCTGCAGTGTTAAGGCTGGACAGACTTACCCTACCTGAAGCTTAATTGACAGTAGAAGGCAAGTTGTGCTGCCGGACACCAAGACAGAGCAAGTAGTAGGCCAAGTGAATAATAGCAGATAGATAGTCTTCCTTTAGGCCGGTCTCACATGACTGGATAGGAATTGCAGATTTTGCAAGTATTCGATCCGTGGTAATACGCAGATCAATCAATTGAATGGGAGCACATAATTCCGCTCACAGTAGCAGATCGTAATTGCATAATCCACTGGCGGGAAATAGAGTGCAGCATGTTCTATTTTATCGCGGATATCCACAATATAGAGCCCATTGTTCTCTATGGTCGCACATATATCCGTAGTCCATACAAAATTACATTGCGTATGGGCTGATGGAAAGCGATGAATGATGTGGGGAATAGAAACAAACAATTCTCGGAACTTAGCCCCACCCCAGTTCCGCCTCCTTTCATTGCAAATAGTGCAGAGGGGTGGAGAGGAGGCAGAGAGGGGGCGGAAGCTCAGTTCCTGCTCCTGGCTCTTCCATCCTTCCCCCCCTCCTGCAGAGGAGAACGACGTATATCGGCTCGGCGTGAAAACCAAGCCGATATACGTTCGTGGGAATGCAGCCTTAGTCAGGAGGCATATTGTCACTCCTTAAGGGTGCTTTCACACTTTCGATAAAATCTCGTGATTTCCGTGCAATGTGAGCGTAAGTGAATTTTGAAACCAAAGATTTTCAATACTTTCATTCTCATTTGTGATGTTTTCACTCATACGATGTGAAGTGAAAAAAAAAATCTTTCTGCGTTTTGTGTGGTTTGTTTTTTTTTAAATCTCCCATCTTTCCTTATAGAGCCTCCTTTTTATCCCATCGCAATACACGAACCTGCTATTTTCATGGTGTGCAATGTGTTTTTATCAATAGAAACTTCTATTCGGTTTTGTGCAATAAAATCACGGGCAGCAGCGAAGCGATGCAAGATTATTTGCAGGAAAAAGCATCGCTGAGGCTCCAAAAATCACACGAACGACACGATTTTGCCACGATTTTCTCAGGGCAACATCGCGATCGCCGATGTGAAGGAGCCCTAAGGAGAGCACCTAGAAGGTTAGTGAGGAGACTTATAAGGTCATCCATGCTCCTCATGCTTCCTTATTTGCAGACTGGTCTAAGACTCCCTTTGGCATGTTTATGCATAAAATAAATCACTAATTAAAAATAAAAGGTCAGCTCAATGCAAGGCAAGAGAGATTTTCATGTTCCACTGATAATAAATCATTGTTTAGATGCACACAGAAGTCATATGATTATCAGGCCAGAAGAATTTACACAATTAGCATAGAAGTTGTGAGCCACAGACAAGTCAGTGTTACATGAGTGACCCTGTGACTGGGTCAGCAGTCAGAGCACAACCACAGCAGTAAGTCTTAATGAGGGCAGCACTGGGTGTTGCTTGTCTGTCTGCTCGTCTACTTAGAAGCCAATTTAAACTTTACTGCAGATGAATGCCCATTTTATGAGGCCTGTCAAATTATACACATGAACTAATAATGTAAGGGAAGAGGAGCTGCACTAAGCTATTCTTGCATTCCTCAACTAATGCTCGAAAAATATTACCTGGACAAATAGGCTCGCTCCTCCTGTCTGGTAAGTGTTCTGCTACAGTGAACTTTCTAAAAGTTCACAAGTTCACCAGTCAAAAAAAATAAATAATGAAACCCAGTAAGGCCGATCTCACACAAGCAGATTTTAATAGTGGAAGTCTACGTCTACACGGAGGATCCGCAGCAAACACTGTGCATTGAAAGTATGTAAAAATTGCTTTCTCCTTCACACTCGCGGAAACTAATTGTGGGGGAAAAAATTGCAGCCTGCTCTATTTTGCTGCAGACTCCAACTGGATGTCCTCCGTTGAAGTCAATGGAGGCCGTCTGACCCGCAGCCCATCCACAATCGACGGCACGGGAAAAACTTGGCCTGAGAAGTCTATTTTCACCTAGCTGTATAACAGTAGAGGGCGCTCTAGATGTGTCTGTACCTGTTCTCTATAGAACTGCTGCAGATACAGATGTTCTGTTCCCAAATTGCAGTTTATTAATAAGTACCTATATTTTATATAATTTATTTGCAAAAGCCCTGTTTTCCCCCGAATCTGTACCATTACTCCCAGGACAGATTCTACTGATGACTTCTCCCCTCACGGTGTTCACTCCCCACTGGACCCGGGCTGTACAGGGCTCTCAGTACATCGGGTGGTGACATACAGTATTGTACACCCAATGCACTGAGTCCAGTGGGAAGCAAGCACTGTGAGGGAAGAGGCCAACTGCAGCATAGAATGCCTTGTCCTTCACAATGGCTGGGTACAGCAGCATATGAGTGGGATGGCAGAGCAGTAAAACACACGGGGCTCGTGGGACACAGGGCTATTAAAATTAATTATTTCTAATAGAGACACTAATAAACGGTAATATGGGAATGGAACGGTTGTGTCTGCAGCTGTTCTATTGAGGACAGGTACAGACACATCTGGATGGAGCGCCCTCTACTGTTATACGGCTAGATGAAGATTGATTTCTCACCCTCGCCCTCACCTAGTTGCATAATAAAAGAGGGATTTTGTAAGAAAAATGTACAGAATAGGCTAATAAAACCTACTGTACAAAAGCTTAGAATCGCCTATTCTGTACATTAAAAAAAGGGTAAGGTAGTCATTAATGTCAACTAGCAGAGGATAAGGGAATTGTGTAGTAGGATTCATCCAAAAACATAAAACAGACTGAAAAATTGACTAGTTTCAGACATAACCCCAAGCAGATGTGAGCTGGTCAGAACTGAGATCACAAGACCATCTCAGAAAAAGAGGACAGAAGTCTCAGACAGAAATAAGTAATTATCCAAGACAACACTAGCTCACTGATATGTACTGAAGGGATAGTTACATAGCGAATTAAAGGGGTTGTCTCGCGGCAGCAAGTGGGGTTATACACTTCTGTATGGCCATATTAATGCACTTTGTAATGTACATCGTGCATTAAATATGAGCCATACAGAAATTATTCACTTACCTGCTCCATTGCTAGCGTCCCCGTCGCCATGGATCCGTCTAATTCTGATGTCTTCTTGCTTTTTTAGACGCGCTTGCGCTGTGCGGTCTTCTTCCTGGTGAATGGGGCCGCTCGTGCGGGAGAGCTGGTCCTCGTAGCTCCGCCCCGTCACGTGTGCCGATTCCAGCCAATCAGGAGGCTGGAATCGGCAATGGACCGCACAGAGCCCACGGTGCACCATGGGAGAAGACCCGCGGTGCATCGTGGGTGAAGATCCCGGCGGCCATCTTTGTGAAGGAAGAAGAAGGAAGAAGTCGCAGAGCGGGGATTCGGGTAAGTAATAAAATTATTTTTTTTTTAACACATCCTTTGGGGTTGTCCTGCGCCGAACGGGGGGGCCTATGGGAAAAAAACAAAACCGTTTCGGCGCGAGACAACCCCTTTAAGAAAAAAATCTCAGTACCGGCAGTCCTTTAAGAAATCTTCTAGGACGTGGGAGGAGATGGCAGTTTGACCATCCTTTGACACACAGATACGGCCCTTTCATGTTTCTAAATGGACTTTCCAGCACAGATTCTGCATGAAATCCCGGGCGGGATAGTGCAGCATACTGTGCTATTTTGAGAGAATTCCTGGCTGTACAGCAGAAGCTGGACGGGCACCATTATAGTCAATAGGGTCTGTCTAGCGCCATCCTGCACTTCTAGTGTTTTTGTTGTTCCACTCCAAGGACATTGCTGAACAACAGAAATAAAAGCGCATAAGTGAAAGGGGCCTATGATGCCCCCGAGCTTAGATGGAAAAAAGGAGAAAAATACAGAAACTACTGCAGTTGAAGCTGCTAAGCAAACATGACAGAAATTCATGTGCACAATGTTTGTATCACATATCCTACAGCTATACAAGAAGATAAAAACAACATTACTAAACAAGCAAAAAAAGGATGCTCCAACTTACACGCTGTGTTTGCAAATGTCCTTTCCCTTAGGTTTTAGCTAGAAGAACCATTTACTGCAAATGAAGTATTCTCAAGGGATCCTTAATGAGATGGTTAGGGAGCAGAATGCATGTGATTCCGATATCAAACCCCTGTCTATGTCTAAAGGGTAATCACAACAATATGTGGTGTAAACACCACATAAATATCTACAAATCAACCGGCAGACTGAAAAATCACTGGTGGTTGAAGGTTTGCTGGGATTCATTTCATTTAATCTTAGGCCCAATGTCCACTTGTGGCTTTGATTTGCAAGAGATCCACAAATTAAAGCTGCCCAAAGGGATGCATTAGCATCCGCAAATGACTTAAAAGCATGCAGGTGCCATCTTCTCACGGCGTGTGGATCGCACGCTGCGGGAGAAAATTGCAGCATGCTTAATTTTGGCCGGGGATCCCACGGGATGGCTTCCACTGAAGTCAATGGAAGCCGTCCTATCCACGGCACAGCCACAGCTGTCATTTTGACTGTGTTGCGGATACGCAGGAAAGCAGGACAAAAAAAATGCACTGTGCATGCGTCTGGCACATCGCCAGCACGTCCTGACACATCCACCGTGCTAAGAAAGAAGAGGTAAGAAAACCTATCTTTCTCCCAATGCCTGTGGACACAGCTGGAATCTGTGCATGCAAGTGGACATTGGGCCTTAAAGGACTGTAAATAGAAGGATTGTAACGATAATTAAATGCTCATTTAATTCGCAGTCAACCCTTTTCTGCCTAGCGCTATTTACTAAGCACTGTGTGTTTTGGTCACCGGTATGGTCTTTGTTTCCCAGGTGAGAATAAAGGCCCATTTACACGCAAAAATAATCTTTCAAAGGATTGAAAGATTTAGGCCTCATGTCCACGGAGAAAAGAAGAATTAAAATCTGCAGCGGATCACCGGCGCGCGGATCCACACCCCATAGGAATACATTGACCACCTGCGGGTAGATAAATACCCACGGATGGTCAATAAAAGTGAATAAAAAAATTTCTGGAGCATGAAAAAAAATGGACATGCTCCATTTAGGTGCGAGTCTCCCGCAGGCTTCTATTAAGCCTATGGAAGCCGTCCGGATCGGCAGGAGACCCGCGCCTGAATTAAACTCACCTGCTCCGAGCGATGCAGATCTTCCTTCCTTCTCGGCAGGATCTTCTTTCTTCGGCCCAGCTGATGTGCCCGGCGCATGCGCGCGGCACGCAGCCGGCGTGCCTGAGCACATCCGCTGGGCTGAAGAAAGAAGATCCGGCCGCGAAGAAAGGAAGACCTGTACGGACCGCAGCAGGTGAGTTTATTCTTATTTTCAGCCCTCATGTCCGCGGGGCAGGAGGGACCCGCTACGGATTCTCCATGGAGAATCCGTAGAAGGCCTGATTTTCCCCGTGGACATGAGGGCTGAAAGTTTTAGCAATCTTTTCGCATAATGTGTTAATGGCCACTTTATGATCTTCATTTGCATGTAAAAGGGCCTCCAGGAGCTGTTCGCAGAGCCCAGGGTGTGATTAATTACACGCCCAGCTGTGTATATAGCTGCATTGACTGTTGGATCTCCGCGGAGAGAACACCACGCAGTTTACTGACAAATGAAAGTGTTTGCTCTATCTCCAGTAGTTGAATGATGGATTTGAAGTTCACCTTAAAATCATCATTCAAATTAAATGAATGCCCAATGGCCGCGTATACATGTAACGATTATCGCTCAATTTCATTCGTTTGAACGAATTTTGAGTGATAATCGTTGCGTGTAAATGGGCCTTAACCGCTCTGTTAACAATAAGAACTATAACTATTCATCCTAATATTCTGTTATGTCACAGAGGTAGACCTCAATGTGGCATATGACAGCTCTGGAATGAAACGAGAAGAAGTACTGCATTGTTTATGGTCTGAAAATCAGAGAGAAATAATCATAACTATTGGATTTACTGAAAAGTTACTTTAGAATCGTACTTTCATGCTTGAAAGCAATATTCAGCCACCACAAATGGGAACTCAGCCCTCGGAACAGATGCTTCTTATTAGTTACACACACACAGACAATGACCTTCCCATGACTACAGCGTAAATAAGTGGGACAGGATAAAACCACAATGTGCACAGCGGCTGTGCTCACTTCATGTTCATTGGAGGTCAGCAATAACGGAACATCTGCAAGTCCGTTGGTGGAACTACTACCAGAGAACTGGGAGACTTTTCAAGATATACCTATATTTTTCCAAAAAATAAAATGAAAGGGAACCTGTCACCACCATGTCACCTCTAAGGCTCCTCTCACACTAGCATGTGCCAGCGCATGCCGTGTGCGTATCTACTGCGCAGGGAGCATGCAGACGTACGCAGCATACTGTGTACTGCTACGTGCTGACAAATCCTCATACACTATCTTGGGGCGTGATATGCGGCAAGATTAAGCATGTCCGTTTTTTTTTTGTTCATTTAAAGTGATTTAAGTAGTTCTGCCGACTGAGAGATTTTGGGGCTGCAGCATCAGTTCACTGCAAGATGCTGCAGCCGGCCATGAAAAATCGCAAAAAATAGCCGCAACCTGGTTGATTTTATGCTCCAATAATCGCAATTTTTAGCAGGGCTATCGGAATGTCAAAATGACACCCATGTGAAAAAGGCCTTAGGGTGAGCTTACACGTCACAGATTTACTGAGGAGCTTCAGCTGCGGATCTCATGCCAAAAATCCTGCAAAAAATGTACAGTACAATGTAAGTGGATGGCGTTTTGATGATTATCCGTTCAGTCGCATCCGACCTTCTGTCACTCTATGGATCAACGTTCTCCACGCATTATTGTCTTTCACTGCTTCTTTCAGTTCCATGATTGACATGTTTGTGGTGGCCTTGATTGTATCTAGCCATCTTGTTGTTTGTCGTCCTGATCTTCTCTTCCCGCTGACCTTGCCGAGCATCAGTACTGTTTCCAGTGAGGTAGAATGCATCACGTGTCTAAAAAAAAGAGAGTCGCTGTTCGATGATTTTGCCCTCAAGTGATATTTTCGGATTGATGTGATCAAACACTACCTTGTTCGTTGTCATGGCGGTCCAAGGTATCCGTAGCATTCTCCTCCAGCGCCATAGTTCAAACGCATCAATTTTTCTTCTGTTTTCCTGAGCACCCAACTTTCGCAACCATATGTCATTATGGGAAAGATGATTGCATTGGCCAGTCTGGTTTTTGTTGCAATGCTAATATGCTTGCTTTTCCAGATTTTTTCCATTCCTTGCATTGCATTTCTACCAAGTGTAATCCGTCTCTTGATTTCAGGTCCAGATTACCCGTTGCAATCGATTCTGGATTCAAGGTAGATGAAATCTTGGACCGACTCGACTAATTTTTTTTATGCTCAACTTGAATTAAATGAATGGCTGAGCGCTGCCTGTGATTGGCTAAACACTCATACCAGCACTTTCAAGGGGCGGGGATTTCGAAATCCCCACCTCTTGAAAGTGCTTTGGATCAGTGCCGGGATTTCAGAGAGAAGACACGCTGGAGCCCGGACAGCACTGGTAGGTGAGTAATGTTTTTTTTTTCCTACACCTATGGGTGATTTTCAGGGAAGAGCTTATATTTAAACCCCTTCCCCCAAAATCACAGCAGGGGTTGTCTGCATCCCATTGTTTTCAACAGGGCCAGCAGCAGCAGCAGCGCTGGCATATTGAAAGCAATGGGAGAACATCGCATTCCTTTGCCACAGCTGTGGCACGGGGTTCCTTCATCCTCGCGGGAGTCCCCTTGTCACTGAACACTGCTGTTCAGTGATGAGGGGACTCCCGAGGGTTTTTTTACGTGCAGCACGGACCATCCCGGCGCACGGATGGCCTATCTATTGCAGGTGTAAGTATTTTGCACCTGTAAAAGACGGACATGTGAACACACCAAAGGGAACCAATGGTTCTATCAGACGTGCTTTTTTTTGTGCACGTAGGCTCGTGCAAAAAAACGCTTGTCTGACTTTGCCCTAACTGTACTCGTCCTACATATGCACATTTTGGTAGATTTTTGTGTTCATTTAGTTTAGGTGGTAATATTAATTATCTGTATGGTTATTTTATTAGTAATAATTTCATATATTGGATATACTATTTTCTGCCATCATTGTATAGCATCCATTATTTGTATACACATTGCTGTCTTATTATATAGTGTCACATGCTGATTTGTCTCACATTATCGTTGTAAGTCATGCTGTTTCCTTTGATTTTAAATGGTTTTAGATAATTGTGTTTGCTTTGTCTATAATAAAATGTTGCCATTTATTCTATTTTTTGGCTATGCGTAAATTTATAATGCATCGTCATTTTCTTTCCTTCATGCAACTTTGGGTCTGATAGATGCACAGCACCCAACTTGGTATTCATTGCGGTGCCAGACATTCCTTTCTTTGTGTTGCTATGCAGGTTGAATTCATTCTACAATAAAAGCTTATATAAAGGGGTCTTATACTAAGATATAGTATTATACAATCAGGCTGGAAATAAGACTGGGGGAACTCTCTAACATGTATGTTTGTATGTCATCAGCTTTTCATCTGTATTAGGCCTCATGTCCACTGGGTAAATGGAATTGCGGATTCCGCAGCGGATTTTGCCCATAGGGAATCATTGGCCATCCGCGGTCCATTAAATTGATTTTTGCAAAAAATTCTGCCGCGGATTCAGCGCGGATCGGCAACATTGCTATCACATTGATAGCAATGTGTGCGGATATCTGCATGCAAAAAAAATACCATTTAAAGAAAAACCGCGGCAGATTCTGCGTGGATTGTATTTTTCAAGTGGACATGAGGCCTAACTGTCATGTCTTTTATTTTCTACTGGGTGAATACTGATCTGTGTTAACCCCATAGAAAATAATATCTATACGGAGGCAAAAACAGACAAAATAGGTCATGCTGCATTTTTCTAAAAACAGCCATGCAAAATATGGCCATTTGAATAGAAACATAAATTTATATTAGCGTAGTATTAAGGTTTGTAAAACACGAACCAAATATATGGTTAAAATACACTCATCTGCAAGCAGTCTGTGAGAAGAGATCAAAGGACCCGAGGTGGGAAGCAAGGACGGTGTGTGCACCTATGTACATGGAAGCATCTATGTAATATTATGCGATTTCTTCTAGAGCGATCTAAATGGGACTCTGAATATTATAAAGTAGCACCCTATCCAAATTCTTTATAGCACTTTTTTGTAAAAATATGGGACCCATTAAAAAGCTCTACGGTAGAAATCCTATCCACGGAGTAACCTATAAGGACGCGTATTAAAAAAATGACTGCCTCCTCTGTTGATTTACAAGATGTGTACAGAATTTTTCAGTTAATTTATCCTAGCTAATAAACCCCTAGAGGACATCTTTACGTACAAGCACCTCGCTACAGACATTAGTTAGTATTTCTCCGTTGCATCTAAGTGCTCAGTATGAGCTGACACTAGTCCCATAAATCATGTGTAATAAATATGTAACGAAGGATTAGCATAATTCATGCCTGTCACAGCTCATCACCATACAGCAAAGCGCCTGCTTCTAACTGACTGCTGCTCTTCTGCGCCGTTATATCGCCTGCCGGTACAATGGTGCATCAGTGTTTACAAGTCTTTTCAGAAAGCTGCATCTGCTCTATTGTTGTACCCAAAAGACGGGACCAACGAGACTGACTTAATACTCTTATTTTCTTTTAGATGTGCGGTAAGGGGGCAATGCAATGCATATATATGAGTCACAGCATCTTTTAGTCCTACGGGGATAATATTGCTGCAGGCGGTGTCACGGACTATTAATTAAACGTCACTAAGATGCACATGTATTGACTGCTGCAAGCGCTTCAGTACCTTCCATCCGCACTGGCACGCTTGTACCAATGGGAGGATGCAATAGACATATATGCTGTTCTGGAAGGATATGGTGTCACTCTGTGTCCGGATGTACCCATTAGCTAGGAATAAATGTATTTTAGGATTAAATATAGTAAATCACCCCTTAAGACATAATCAAAACTTCCAAGAGTACAAATGATTTCACTTGTATTCATATATATCATACAAAGAAATGTCACTGTCACATCCGGTCCCCACAGAGGCTAAAACTGACTTCACTTGCAGAGATTATTTAAGGAACAGTTGTTGTGGCAGAACTGGCCCGCTGCCGAAAGGTCAGGGGGCGGCTGGCAAATCCGTGCGGAAACACATTAGCACAAAGCAGCTGTTTGAGCAGGCAGAATCAAGCCCCCCCCTTTAATGGAAGAAATGAAAGACGAGTAGATTTACCCTCCGGAAATCCAACAAAGAGCCACTCTGCCGTCTTTTCTTTTTTCATTCTTACTTTCAAGGAGTTCCCTTGCCAGAGGATTGTGTGACTATTATGGCCTCATCTCTCTGGAAACAATGCGGGACTTCTCCTGCTCGGTGGTATAGCTGCTGCTGTCCAGAACCAGCGAGGCCCCAGCATAATGTTCGCTGATGTCTTCCCAAATCTGCGCCCCATTAGCTATTCTGTAAGATTCTGCTGGAGAGAACGTCTCCCTGAACCCAGCACGAGTCCTCAGAGATCGCATGCCATGGACATCAAACAAACACACTTTGGCAGGATACATCACTTCAGTGGGTTAGGCAGGGGTCACGTCTTCATCCGTAACCTTCTAGTAAATTCTTAGCAATGTCAAGAAAATGGGATGTTACTAAGAGTTACATTACTGTCCAGACTAATTACCACAATCATCTCTGTAGCATGCGGAATCCGTCTCCGGCAGCAGCCACGTCTACGCGTACCTGCTCTGTCGCCAGAGAATCTGTACTGCGGATGGACCCGGCGGCAAATCGCAATTAATTTCTGCTTATGTGGGGGAAGTAGTGGAACTCCATAGTAAGTAATGGTCGGTATCTACTGTGGATTAGCGGTCTGCAGGAGCCCTAAGAAGAATCTGGACAGGTACGCGGGGTCACCGGTCGGCACAGGGTCGGATTCTGCTGCGGGATCCGACCCAACCGTGTGCAGCCGGGCATACAGTGAGTCAGTTCTGTGTATTATGCATTCACACCACCTAAGAACATTGCTGCATGGATGAAGAACCCCGGCCTCAGCTGCTCCCTGTGCAGGCCCTAAAAGTATGCCCCTGATTGTACATAACATTTCAGGGTATCTAGACACTGAAGCGGTACCACATCTCTACTTAATGGCTCATATGCACAACTGTATTATCCCTCCATGCAACCTTCAAGCTTTAGGCATCTTTCACATGGGTAACAGCAATATCGCCACTACAAAATCTATCTTCGCGCAATTTTGTAGAGTCAGCGATGCTTTTTCTGGAGAATAATCTGGCATCGCATCGCTGCCACCCCCAATAAATTGCGCAATGTTTTATTGCGAAAGTCAATAGGAGTTTCTAATGTTAAAAATGCATCACATTGCATGAAGAACGCAAGTTTGTGCGATGCGATAAACAAAGAGGCAAACATGGGAAATAAAAAAATAGCACCTTGAACAAAGATAGAGCATACTGTGATTTTTTTTTTTACCCGCAACATCGCATCAGTGAGAAAAAAAAAAAATCGCTAATGTGAAGGAAATCATTGAAAAGCATGGGTTTCACAATCATGTTTTGTAGCGCTGTTGCATTACCGGAAAAGTCACATTGAATTGCATAATCCGCAAGCGGAAAATAGAATGCAGCATGTTAATATTTATGGCAGATATCCGCGACATAGAGGCCATTGCTCTCTATGGTGATAGATATATCCGCAGCCCATACACAATCACATTGCGTATGGGCTGCGGGTATCCGCATCATCGCTAATCGACGGCATGGGGAATCTAAATAAAAACAAAAAGGTGTACTATGGATGACCGCCGGAGTGAGTATACGGTCATGCGCAGTACAACAGCTGGAATCCGTTGTGGGAGGCCCGCAGCAGATTCCGCATACGGCCATGTGAACCTGGCCTACACGTCAGTAATTTTCAGCAGTGTTTTGGAATTTTGGAGTCTATTTTGTGGGTCAGTATTAATTTTGGTTACAAATATAGTGGTCTGTACTTATTTTGGGACTCAATCTCAAGGTCTGTATTCAGTTTTCGATCTATATTAATTTTAGGGTCTGGTCTGGGTGTCTGTATTCATTTTGGGTTCCAAAGGATTTTTTTTGCCTCTATCTTTGGCTTTTAAAATGGGTTTGAATCTCTATTAGCAAGTAAAGTAGTTGGGGAAGGGGCCGAATTCGCCCAGTCCACCTAGGGCATCAATGGTATTAGTGTATCTTGACGCCACCAGAAGCTAGGGGTTTGACAGGAGGAATGCCCCTGTCACACCCCCAGCTCCTGATAGGGTCAAGCCACAAAGGTGTTAGCAGTACAGTGTGGATAGATTTGTCCCAGCGCTGGAGCGTTAGGCTGAGGGTTACTATACTTGTTAGCCTGACATTATAACCTGTTAATGCTGCCATGTTACCTGTCATAATTTAAGGCTAAGAAGTATAGTAACCGTCCGCCTAAGGCTGCAGCGTTAGTACACATCTATGCAGACGCTGCAGCCTCAGTGCTCCGTGCCGGACCCGATTTAACCCAAGTGCACTATGCTCCCGGCTGGCTGCTCACCTCTCCATCGTGGCCACCGCTTCACGCCTCCGTTCCCGGACGCCGGCTGTCAGCTGTGTCCCGCCGGCCGCATCAGTGGGGAAAACATAGTGCGCAGCGCTCCAACAGTTAGGCCGCTTCCGCCTTCTTGTCCGCCGCCGGGGAACGCACTTCCTTCTGGGGGTGGGCGGCTGCTGCAACGCAGGCCGCTCTATGACTTCTCTATTCTTTTTTAGTGTGCTGCCAGGACCTGGAGCCTAACAGCCTGTGCAGCCAATCAGGTACAGGGGGCGTCACCCCCTGTCAATCCTGACTTCACCAGGAATTCCTGGTGGCGTCAAGATACACTAATACCGGCAACAATATACCTTGTCCTAACTCTGCTAAACTTACACGGTCTGTCCAGCGATAAAGCTCTACTGTACTATGTAAGCAGAGAGGAAATAAGTACTTGAAAAGACCTTACTCTCTGCATGAGTCATTATACTGTACATTAGCAGTTTGTTTCACAAAATTATTAACATTTTTCTAGACTGCAAGTCAAATGCAGTTATTACATGACCGTTTTCTTCAAGTAGAACATGTCTTAAGCAAAAACTGGCAGGAATGTTGTTCTACGTTGTAGGCCCCTTTCACACCTGTGCTGAGGCTCCAGGAAATTTTCGCAGATCGGCTACTTCCTTGGAGCTGAACAAGAACACGAGAACTCCTGGACCCAGCACATGTCTGATCTCAATGATACTGGACAGAGTACATTGACTATAATGGGGCCTGTCCAGCTTCTGGCATTCTGACTGGCATTTTATAGGACAGAAATAGTGCGCTATTTCCTCCGTGATTTTCTGCTGTATCTGTAGTGGACAGAACCTCCGACACGGATAGGAATGGACCCTACCATGCACAAACAGCTGATCTAACAACATGTCCATAGTGACTGAAATAACAGGTATTGCAGGCTGACGAGTTCAGCACTCGGTGCATTCTGCTACTTTCATTATCACAATACTGCTTGTGTCACGGAAAGCGAACTTTGGCCCACATGTTTAAGACAGAAGAAAATTGAAATCTGACTGGCTGAACTAATCTAATCACTTTCATAAATCTGAAGCTACTTTTTCATAAAGGATGAGAAGTTTTTCAGGATAAATTATCATTAGACATCTCAGTGAATTACTAACATAATCTGTACTGACAAATATTCACTTTCACTAGTCTTCTTGCATAAATAAAAATACAGAACTGCAGACTGAAAAGGGCATCATATTGCTGGAGCATTATCAGTGGCAGCTAATGAATGCTGACATGTTTTCTGCTCAACAAATGAGTAGTTGGGGCTTTACATAATCACTGTCATGTCCTCCTGTCAGTGGCTGGCTGCATAGCTTTGCATAGATTCCAACTATATGTCTTATTCTTCTACTTCCACCTGTTTCCCTGTAAAGGCTTTTCTTAGCTTCGATTCCCAGAGCTGTGACTTACTGTTCCCTGTCAATGGGTGATGGCAGATATGAATGACAGTGAGCAGCAAGGACCGCCCACATGACACATTTACACTGAAATTAAGAAGAACCCATATCCGTGAAGGGGAGAGAGTAGTGGGAAAGAAAGACATCATTGAAGTCTGTGGGGCCATGGCTGCAAAGCTATACAGCAAGCCTCGTTGACATCAAAACATAACAGATCCTCTTTACATAGTATGTTAGGTTTAAAAAAAAAAAAAAAGACACGTTGCCCCCCCCCCCCCACCCAATGTTGATCTAGAGGAAGGCCAAAAACCCCAATGAGGTAGAAGTCAACTTTCCTCATTTAAGGGGAAAAAATTACTTCCCGACTCCAAGTCTGGCAATCAGAATAATCGCCAGATCACCGACCCTTCTGAAATAATTAGTAACTATAATATGTAATATTGTAATGTTCAAGAAAGGTGTCCAAGCTCCCTTTATTGTTTTTTATTGAATTCGCCATCACCACTTCCTCAGGCAGAGAGTTCCATAGTCTCACTGCTCTTACAGTAAAGAATCTTCTTCTGTAGAAACAGTCTTTCCTCTAGATGCAGGGATGCCTCCTTGTTACTGTCACAGTCCTGGGTATAAACAGATGATGGGAGAAATCTCTGTATTGTCCCCTGATATATTTGTACAAAGTCATTTGGTCACCCCTCAGCCGTCTTTCCTCTAAACTAAATAATTCCAATTTTGATAACCTCTCCCAGTATTGTAGTCCGCCCATTCGGTTTGTACCCACTCAAGCTCTGATATGTCCTTTTTGAGTACCGCTGTCCAAAACTGTACACAATATTCCATGTGTGGTCTGACCAGTGACTTGTAAAGAAGAAGAATAATGTTCTTGTCATGTGCTACTAGACTTCTTTTGATACAACCCATAATCCTATTTGCCTTGACAGCAGGTGGCTGATACTGGTTGCTGCAGTTCAATTAAGTTAACTAAAATCCTCAAGTCTTTTTTGCATGCCAGTTTTGCCTATTTCTGCTGATTTTGCCACAATTCACCCCCCCTCACCCCCCCCCCAAAAAAAAGAATTTAAAAAATAACGACTTTGGCAGAACTCATGCAAAAAGTGGCACGTCGATTAATATGTTGTAATATTTGAATGCCAGTTAGATCTATCAAAAGTGAGTTTACGTATGTGCCCAGAAGCCTACATATACATTATTAACTTCTAGAACAATGGTGCAATACACATACTTGTGGCTCTAGCACACTATGCAGACTTTATCTGTGTGCAAGTATAATACTAAGCAGCCAACCCACCAATGCATCGTGGGTGTGAGTGGCTGTTCAGCAGTATTTTGCACCTGTTACCTTCCCCATTTATTTCTGCATAATCCTGGGAACTGGTGTTTGTACCTGTCCACTTACCGTAACCCTGTATCAGTAAGGCCTGTGTTATAGGGCCATACTGTCATTTTTTTTCAGTGACTTTCTTGCGCGCAACATGTGATGTCAATAGCCCATTGATTTGTATTGGGCCACTTACACCGGCAATTATTTCATGTGCGCATTAATCATGTAAAGAAAATCACCATATACATTATCTTGGTGTGTATTATGCATGCATACGCACCAAGATAGTGTATGGGGATTGGCAGCATGCAGAAAGTACGCCTGCCACTGCATGCTTGTTATGTGCTTGCACGCGGGAGATACGTGCACACATGTTGGTGTGAGCCCAGCTTTAGGGCTCATTCACACGAATGTATTGGAATGGCGTATTATAGGCGGTACATTACCACAATCCAAATACATTGATTTTCACATGTCCCAATCACATTAGTGTCTTTTCATTACGTAAAATATGTGCAAAAAAAGAATGCAGCATGTTCTATTTTACCACATATTACGCGCCTTAGAGCCCATTGTTCTCTATGGGCACATAATAATTACATTGTGTATAATATGCAATACGGCTAAGAGACAGTGCGAGAAATTAAAATAAATAAACTAATTACACTGCACATTACAGCGTGTGTGAGATACACTGTCATGCACAGAGCACAATCGCGGCTCACCAGGCAGTAAAACGCAGCATTTTACGCATACAGCCATGTTAGTGGACACTCAGAGTGGTCATTTTTCAGTGAATTTTGTGTTGATTATATGCCTTTTTTTTGTCAATTGTATATATTAATTCTAGAACAACAATGATACATTTTTATTTATCTAGTCCCAACACATTTTGTAGCACTGTACCATTGTGTAAGTAACACACAAGCAGAATAACAATTAATTATGTGCATCAGTTTTGTCCTGGCATTTTTACCATTAATGATTAACACTACAATAGCATGTAGAATCAGTACAAATACATTTCTGTATCTGTGCCCCTCAAAGGGTTAAATGCTATAGTGAGGCCTAGAAAAACATGACTTCATACCTCCCCACAGAGCACAGTGCTGTGAGCAGGAGCAATTACACAGTCAGCTAGGTCTTCCAGAAACTCAAGGTGGTAAACCGTAATGTATATGGGCCATCTATTTACTAAGATACTTAATCATCTGCTTCAGCTACACTGAACTACTAAGAACTATAAGGTGAAGGGAGATATTAGGGATCTGCTTGGACAGTAATTTCTCAATATATTATTGGAAGCAATCCAATAAGGGAGGAAGATGCTGCCGCTTTGAGACTCCATCAACAGAATTCAGACAGCCTCGTACTATAGACACAGCCTATAGAGCCTAGTCATGGGCAGCTAGCAATCTGTCTTCAATGCACATTCCATACTCCAGTAACAGATCAATGCTCAAAAAGAGACATTAAAGGGGTTGTCCCGCGGCAGCAAGTGGGGGTATACACTTCTGTATGGCCATATTAATGCACTTTGTAATGTACATTGTGCATTAATTATGAGCCATACAGAAGTTATCAGAAGTTTTTCACTTACCTGCTCCGTTGCTAGCGTCCTCGTCTCCATGGTTGCCGTCTAATTTTCGCCGTCTAATGGCCAAATTAGACGCGCTTGCGCAGTCCGGGTCTTCTGCTTTTCTCAATGGGGCTCCGTGTAGCTCCGCCCCGTGCCGATTCCAGCCAATCAGGAGGCTGGAATCGGCAAAGGACCGCACAGAAGCCCTGCGGTCCACGGAGGGAGAAGATGCCGGCGGCCATCTTCAGCCGGTAAGTAAGAAGTCACCGGAGCACGGGGATTCAGGTAAGCGCTGTCCGGTGTTCTTTTTTAACCCCTGCATCGGGGTTGTCTCGCGCCGAACGGGGGGGGGGGTTTGAAAAAAAAAAAACCCGTTTCGGCGCGGGACAACCCCTTTAAGGGCTCCTTCACACTGGTTATCGCGATATCGTCACGAGAAAAATCGCTGAAAAATCACAGCTTTGTTCAGTTGATTTTTGACCGTCAGCAATGCTTTTACTTGTGAAAAATCGTGCATCGCTGCAGCCTGCGATTTTATTGCGCGAAAGTCAATAGGAATTTCTAATGTTAAAAATGCATCGCTTGAAAATCACAAGTTTGTGTGTTGTGATGCGATAAAAAGGAGGCTCCATATGGAAACATAGGCTAAAGGGGAAAAAAAACGCATAACGCAGGAAGATAAAACATGCTGTGAATTTTTTTCACGTCAAATCGCATGAGTGAAAATCGCAAATGGAAATTAAATTATTGAAATTCATTGGTTTCATAATTCTGCATTTTCACTCACTCTAGATTTTATCGCCAGTGTGAAGGCAGCCTAAGGCCTCATGTCCACGGGGAAAATCAGGCCCGCTCCGGATTCTCTATGGAGAATCCGTAGTGGGTCCCACCTGCCCCGCGGACATGAGGCATAAAAATAAGAATTAACTCACCTCTCGCCCGCTCCGGATCTTCCCTTCGCTGCGGCTTCATCTTCCCTCCGTCGCGGCTGGATCTTCTTTCTTCGGCCCGGCGGATCCGTGGGCAGGAGAAGAGTTAAAATCCCTTAGGCCTCATGTCCCCGGGCAAAATATGATTTAAGATCCGTAGCGGATCACCCGCATGCGGATCCGCATCCCATAGGGATGGATTGACCACCCGCGGGTAGATAAATACCCGCGGATGGTCAATAAAAGTGATTTTTAAAAAAATGGAGCATGAAAAAATCCGGACCATGCTCCATTTTCGTGCGGGTCTCCCGCGAGGATGGCTCCCGCAGGCTTCTATTGAGGCCTATGGAAGCCGTCCGGATCCGCGGGAGACCAAAATCAGCATATACTCACCTGCTCCGAATCTTCCCTTCTTCGCGGTTTCATCTTCTCTCCGTCGCGGCCGGATCTTTTTTCTTCGGGACGGTGCATGCGTGGGGCACGCAACCGACGTGCCGTGCACATCCGCTGGGCCGCAGAAAGAAGATCCGGCCGCGACAGAAAGAAGATGAAGCCGCGACGAAGGGAAGATCCAGAGCGTGCGAGAGGTGAGTTAATTCTTATTTTCAGCGCTCATGTCCGCGGGGCAGGAGGGACCCGCTACGGATTCTCCATGGAGAATCCGTAGCGGGCCTGATTTTCCCAGTGGACATGAGGCCTAAGAGCTTAAACACATGTGCTAATACATTCGCCGCTATGGAGTGTGGTAGCACATGAACCGGGTGAGGAGGGAGCGGGGTGAGGGTGGGGGCGGTTGGACTATTGAAACTCTGAGCTAGTGTGCACAAGTTGAAAAAAAAGCGGTAAGTTAGGTCCTGCCCTATTTTTCTCGCACATAGTATTAACGTGTTTAACAAAAGCCGCAGGGCATCATAAATCATACATCAGGGATAGATAATATATACCCGTACATATCTACAACCCAAACATATAGCATAAAGTCCCTCCTACAATATATAGCAAACAGAAGAAAAGCAAACTGGAGTGCAGGACTTATAACAACATATATATTTATTACATATTTAAAAGTCCTACAATAAAAAACACAGAAATACAAACAAGTATGAAAACACATTAAATCTAAAAAACGCCCACATAACGATATGAATCCCTGAGAGAATAATACAAATAGATGGATACCACTAGATATGTCCAGGGCCATATCCAGTAATTAATCTCCAGTAGGACCCCCATCCAGAGGGAAAGAGCAAAATGCATGTCACAGAGAATACAAAGAGTTTCCAACCAACCTTCTTCAGAGGGGTACTGCCATCTATAAATTCAATCCCTTAAAGGGGTTGTCTCGCGGCAGCAAGTGGGGTTATACACTTCTGTATGGCCATATTAATGCACTTTGTAATGTACATTGTGCATTAATTATGAGCCATACAGAAGTTATTCACTTACCTGCTCCGTTGCTAGCGTCCCCGTCTCCATGGATCCGTCTAAATTCGCTGGCAGCTTGCTTTTTTAGACGCGCTTGCGCAGTCCGTTCTTCTCCTTTCAGCACGAGCCGCTTCAGTGTGCTCCCCGCTACAGCTCTTCTGCGCATGCGCAGACGAGCTGTCACTGCTTGGGAGCGCGCTGGAGCGGCCATTCTGTACCATCCTCTGTTAGAGGAAGGTGCAGAGCCGCCCAGCTGTCCCGCCGTCCAGCTGTCCTGGTAAGTGATGGGCCGGGGGGGGGGGGTGGCTGCCGCTGCGCCGGGGGGGGGGCTGCCACTGCGATGGGGGGGGCTGCCGCTGCGATGGGGGGGGCTGCTGCTGTGCCGGGGGGGGGGCTGCCGCTGTGATGGGGGGGGCTGCCGCTGTGATGGGGGGGGGGCTGCCGCTGTGATGGGGGGGCCTGTCGCTGTGCCGGGGGGGGGGGCTGTCGCTGCGATGGGGGGGGCTGTCGCTGCGATGGGGGGGGGCTGTCGCTGCGATGGGGGGGCTGCCGCTGCGATGGGGGGGCTGCCGCTGCGATAGGGGGGCTGCGCCGGTTACCTGCTGCCTGGCGGTGGGTGACTGGTTGGCCGTGTTCACTCCAGGGGTCCGGTCGGCGGCTGCGGGGCGTCTGGTTGTCAGGGAGACACAGCTGGTAGCGTCTCGGGAGCGCACACGTCGGGCTACAGCAAGCGACGGGAAAAGAGCCGGCGGCCATCTTGGGAAAATTTTTATAAGTTGCTGAAACGCTGGAACGGTAAGTACAAACCAGCTAGAAAAGTCATTTACAGGGGGGCTTAGTAATGTATGCTTAATTAGGGGGACTGGGCAAAAAAATCCACTCCTGCCTCGAGACATCTCCTTTAAATAGTGCCCAAGTAGTTGAGCACACCTGTTAGAAATCCACGCCTGTTGGAAACACCTCTACACCTTCCTTCATTGAGAATAGTACATCATATGTAAGGGTGTACCAATATGGCGCTCATTCAGGTTCATGAAGATATGCAAGACTGACTTTGGTCACAGAAAAGGAAAATTTTTTTTGTATTGATCAAACTGTTCGATAGTCAGTCTCATAATGATGGAAATCCCTGTCACAGAGGACATAATGGCACATATGTGGACATTGCAGGGATGCCAAGGGCGACATGCAGCTCTCATGGAGCGATGCTTAATCAAAAGAATGGGAGGACTGGCATACCTCCCATTCCGTTTATTAATTTAGTTGCCCTTCTTTGAACCCCCTCAAGCATTGCAACATCCTTCCTGAGCACCGGTGTCCAGAACCAAACACAGTATTCCATATGAGGCCTGATAAGTACCTTATATAGTGGAAGAATAATGTTCTCGTCCCTCATCCCTATGCCTCTTTTAATGCACCCCAAGACTTTATTTACTTTTGCAGCAGCTGACTGGCATTGATTGCTCCAGTTAAATCTACAGTCCACTAGTACCCCCAGGTCTATTTCCATATCACTTTTCCCTAGCTGTACCCCATTTAGTGTGTATTGGTGACATCAGTTTCTCCTGCCCATGTTAATAACCTTACATTTATCAATATTGAACTTCATTTGTCATTTTTCTACCCAAAGAAGCTATAAAAATTGGGATTTTCTCACCCTGGAAAAAGACGGTTAAGGGCCGACCAAACAACTATGTATAAATACATTATGGGACAATACAAGGATCTCTCCCATGATCTGTTTAAACCCAGGACTGCGACGGTAACAAGAGGGCATCCTCTACAGTTAGAGGAAAGAAGGTTACATGAGGTGTAACACTGTATCTAGCCATATTTCTTATATACTGTTTTTTAGCAGTTTTCCACCCTCTGTAGGTTCTACCTCAAATTTTCAGTTCTGTCTCATCAAGTGGGTAGAAATGGCTGCTACAATTACTTCTATTAACTGCACACTGAAAAAAGATCAGTTACTCCTCCCTAACTTTCTGAAGCACACTACAGAAGTACTGAGCAGTATAGATGTGATTTTAGCAATTGTACCGCAGTAAATCACTCACTTCTATTTGTAGTAACATGTCTGTGCAAGTCTCTGCTTCTGTCTCCTTCCTTCCTCCGCTAACTTTCGAAAGACTTCTATGAGCAACATGAGTCTTTTTCACTTCCTGTGTTCTGTCTTGTAATGCTGTCTTCTACTAGATTCTGTTACTGGAGTTCACTTGACAACATGCAGTGGATAGCAAATTAGAAGGAGGGGAGACCCTTAAAGGCCAGCATTTTAGAGAGATTGTTCAGCATAAAACCATTTTTGGTGAAGTGATTTACTAGTTATGACATTGGCTATCATACTAACACAAGTTGTCCTAAAATGCAATGGCCATTTAATGTTATGGAATGCACTACAATAACTGTACAACTCCCATAAAGTAAACTTGGACATGCAATAGAAAGTTTCCCTTTTCATTCATACAATCTTGTCACTTGGCTCCCGTCTATGTGGATCAGAGATCTCAGCATGGTATGACCAATGTTGCTCTGCTTTAGTTCAGTTCAGAATAGTTCTATGCAAGAAGAAGAGATTTAATTCACTGAGCCATGCGCAGTTGTTCGGTATTACAGATCTGTTGTGACAGGAGAGAGATGCATACAAACCTCACTCGGTGATTCCTGATCCTTACAGACTATACAATGAAGACATCACAGAAGATGCAACTGTCTCCCAGATGGTATCCTATTAGTCATGTAGCAGAATGGAAACACTTTACATACAGAGAATACCACAGGTGGAGTCAGAAGCTTCATAGTGCATTAATCAGCCACCACAAGTCATGTCCACAGTTATAAGCTGTAGTTCTATTACTACAGACAATCATTCAGAAACAGTAGGCTCATCTCCTGCAGTGTTACAGATGTACTAGAAAGTACCTTTATCGATTAATTCATCAATGTATAGAAAAAGTCAGTGGGGCTTATTTACGTAGATTGATGTTTCACGTAATTTATGGTTTACATTTTTTAACATTTATACAAAGGTAACAGCAGCGATTCGGTCATTGTGTTTTGTCCAATGTGGTTTACATAATGTGTTAACTTTTTTCTGAGTTGTTATGAATGTGGCTGCACCATAGATCTATTTTTTTTTTTTACTATTTTTAAAAATAACTTTCTTTTTAAATGAAAAAATAGATTTTTTTTTCTGTAGTGGGAAAGAAAGGCTTTAGTTATTCTACTACATTTTTAAAAAATTAATTTACATTTTTTCCCCCCAGAGCATGATGATAAGTTGCAGTTGTTTGACCACTTACATAATGCTTTGGAATACACTGTCAGTGTAAAACTGACAGACAAGCTATTAGTTCGTACCTCTGGCCTCTCGCTTTTGACTGTAGCATCTAAGGATTTAACCAAACCAACTGGTTACACCTGCTTTACTTACTTCCCACTGCTTTGCCTGTTCTTGCGTCGGGGAGTGAGCTGGATGAGAGAGGGAAAGCCTTAGCATTAGTGTCCCTGGACCCCTATTTGGTTACATTACCTATTACGGTAGGATGCGAAAAGACAATGGTGTGAGAGGAAGCAGTTAGGCCTCATGTCCATGGGCGGATTTGACTTGCAGAATCCGTGCTGGACACCCGTGCGGCAATCCGTAATTCAAGCCACGCATAGGGAGACATGGGAGTCCGCAGCTTAATTAAAACATGCAAATTTGTTTTGCGGACCTTTTGGTCCGAAAAACAAATTGCAGCATGCTCCATTTTGCTGCGGATACCGCAAGGACGGCTGCCCTTGAAGTCAAAGGAAGCCGTCCGATCCACGACCCATCAGCAATTGAGTTGCGGACGGACCACGGATTCCGTGGGAAAGCAGGAGATTTACAAAAAAAAAGTTAAAAATCACTGCACATGTGTGGCAGCCAATGCGCCCGCTCACTTTCGCAGAGGAGAAAATGAAGACCCACAGAAGACCCGGACAGGTAAAAACCCTGAAACAGCTGTCTGTGCATGGGCTCTGACTTTGCTTTTAATTCCTGGTCATTGTTACAAGGCTTGTATAAAAAGCCTAACTTTGACTTTAGATATTGCTGCCTTCCAACAGGTGGCACTGTGAAGCTATTGTTTCATCTCTCTTGTTTGCATATTACCCAGAGAAGCATGCATGGCCTTTTATGTCTGCTCACTCACCGTCTAGGTGCTCTCCCTAAGAAGAAAAGATAGCGTTTCTAATCTATGCACAATTACACACACGATACTGACTGATGACTGTTGGTCACACTGCATTGCATTACTGCATTACCATTTGCCCCTTTATTTTATAATATATTTTTTGATGTTGTCCTTGTCTATTTTTGAATAATAAAGCATTTATATTTTAGGGAATATTACCTATGGGCATTTTTTGCCTTTGGCAATTAGAATTAGGTTTATATGACCTGGAGTTTTCCTAGGGCAATTTATAATAAATACCTATATATAGATAACACAGGTTTCACCACTCACAGTAGATGATGGACACAGTGTCACCTTCTCCCCCCTTCCTGCACAATGACCTCTATACAGATTACAGAGCATGTCCACAACAAACTCCTGTAGAAGTCAATGGGTCCCCTCCTTTTCATTCTGCCTATAGCCCTCGAAGCTGCTGCAAAGCATAACTCTAAATGTTGTTACCAGCAGCTCAGAGCCAATCTGGCTGCCTTCATAGTCATACATGAAAAATAGAATAAAAAACAATCTATGATCAGAAAATAAAAAAGGATTAGAACAAAAAGAATGTGTCAGTATATTGCTTTAATCAGCAAAAAACAATATAGGATTATTTCACATATATCTTTTTCGTGACATTTTCTTTAGCTTGTTAAAAAAATACATGAATTTCAATTTTTGGGTGGCATTGTTTTTATACTAACATGACTTTTTTTCAAGTGTTTTTCTTTCTATAAACAAGTCTATAGGAAAATGACTTGAGAAAAACACCATAGCTAGAACATGCCGCCTTTAAAAAAATACCATGGACCCAAAAAACACACGGAAAGTGAGTAAAAACACTCCAGAAAAAACAACAGTGCTTGTAGTGCATTTAATGACTCACTATTAATCTACAGCTAACATCTGGTTGCAGGATTTTTCCTTTGGTGAAAAAAAAAATGCAACAAAAAAAAATTGCCACAAAAGAATACAAAAAGTGTGTGAAACCACCCTAAAAGCTGAACGTTCTTACTCCTCTGTTACACATGTAGAACAATGAATGGGCAAAACGTAAAATCAGGTACATATACACCAACATTAATGCACCATTACCGCACGCCTTTTGCACTTTCACATGGAATGATCTTAAAATCTGAATTAAATTGTAACTTTTCAGCCTCATATCAAGAAAACACAAATGTCATACTTACCAGTGGAAAGTGTGTGACAAATGTGTGTGGGTGCAAGCCTCCCTTTCATGTTCAACTGTTGCTTATTGTGTGGGTTTTAGAGCTAAAGTGGCAAAAACATTTATCTTGTGATACCTTTCATTTCAAGTTGTAATAAGTTGTAAATCGCCGACTGCACTTCATACACTTAAATGTAAATAAAAAGGTAAAATACAGGTGTTGCATCCCAGTTTGGGAATAAGGAGGGGTTCTACTTCCAATAGGTGGAGGGGCATTATACCATCTCCCATTTGTACTGGTAGAAAACATAAAAACGGTCACTTCAGAAAGGATATCATTTATATCTTGATTTAGTTATGTTGAAAGAAATATAGATAAGCCTTGGCTATAAATAGTGCAATTTCTGCTTCTAATGTAGATGGTGTTGGCGTACCAGTATCCTTTATTATACCGAACATGAAGGTAGGACAGAGATTAGAATCTAGTTAGTTCCTTTACGACATCATATCTTCCTTAAAAGTGAAATACAAAATATTTTCCCTTTATCTTACATACTGATCTTGACTTGAAGCCACGCATCAGAACTTCACAATGATCTATAAATAAGTACCGAAGATAGCAATGCCAGGCAACATCTATTAAATCATACAATCAATACCCCGTGAAAAATATGCCAAGCGTACATCTCCAACTTACTGAAGCTAGAGTGGAGCTGTTGAAATCAGTATGACACAATCTTACAACAGCCTCTCATCTCCAATGCCGTGGATAGCACTTCCATTTGTGGTTTGTAGCCTACTATTCTCTGGCTTCTCATAGCATTGATAACTGAATTAAACAAGATCAGATCATAGATATCTTCAAATACTGTGAACACCTCATTCTGAGTTAACTTGATTAGTAAGAGGTGAAGGCCAATAACTAAGGCTGCCTGTCTCCACCGTGGGAGCCGCCGCCTGGGAGCAGGAGCCGGCAGATGGATCTCCGCGGTTAGCCTATCTGACAGATAGGCTCACCACAGAGAATCGTGGCAATTCGCAGCATGCTGCAATTTGCCAGCCTCAAGCGGAGAATTGTGGGCATATGTTTGCATATAACAGCAAAGTGGCCTCCAAAAAGATGTACAAGATAAATTTTCCCCTAAATCTGCAGTGAATACTGGGATATGTGAGCTCAGGTCTCTGGAGAACAGTAAATGCAAAAGTGAAGGTGAAAGGGCTATAATTCAGAGTATAACTCAAAACCAGTACAGGATAAGGCTCTGCTCACATCTGCAACAGCTTCCGTTCCATTCACCCACCCATCTCAGCTGCTTGTATATAGCCAGGTTTCCAGCTTTCTTCCTCATGTGAAGACTTTTTACCCAACAAAGAGGTGTCTTTAAAGCTAGGAAACGATCGATAAGGTTCACCAGGACGTGGCAGATGGGCCCACATGTTTTGATCGAGATGGGCATTAGGAACCTCGCTTTTTTGTGAGGTTGCTATAAACACTTGTGCAGTCTTATTCAGATATTGAATGTGTATGAGGGTTACTGTAATTTTTGCACTCCTTGCTTATGAGTATCTTCTCATTTAATTTATTTGGTGGAAGTGCTGTCTTTTGTTTTTTGTTGCAGGTGCTTTGGAAAAAATACTGCATTCTTCTTCTCTAATCTAATGGAATTTGCAATGAGTCTTTAATGCAGACAGGAACAGAGACAGTTTTAGTAATGCAAAGTATTTAGATAGTTTAGTACACTATAAATTGAGGGACCAATAGCGTACATATGTCAGCTATACTAACCACCTGCTTAATTTTCATGATTGACAAATGTGTATCCTTTATCTTTTACAGGATAGTGGCAATGGTTCAAAAGTCTCTGGTTTGAAACCATCATCTGCTGTTGCTCAGAAGCAAAAGAGTGTGTTGTGGGAGGCAGAGACATGTCCACTCCTTTGATTTAATAAACCTCTCACTATACTAATGTGGGAGGACAAGGTCTTAAATACATCTCCATTAAACAGAAAATTAGACAGTCGATTCCTAAATTATGCTAATAGATGATGCCGTTAGAAAGGGAGCAGATAACTATAGGAAAACCTGGATCCAGAAAAAAAGCCCCTACTATTACCTGCGTATGCTCTAAATACAAAGAAGCTGTCCTCTGTGGACACATCATTATTTTATAAAGAGGTTGATTAGCCATGGTTGGACAGTTTTCCTTTACAAACATGCAGGACCGTCACCTCCTAAGGGTATGTTTACAAATAGCAGAAATGCTGTGGAATTTTCGCAGTGGTGAATTCCGCAGCATCTCTGCATCCAAAACAGAGTCAAAAATTGGTGCGGATTTGGACTAGAAATCAACTGCGTACACAAAGCTGATTTCAGAAGATACAGCATTCACCTCTGAAGTCTTCTCGCTGTTAGCACACCCCGACACTCGGTACCCAGCGGCCTGTAGTGAGCACAGTGCCACTGGTCAGGTGATGCAGAAGTAGAATCCCCCGACCAGCATCACTGCGCTAACTACAGGCTGCTGGGTATTGCTGACAGCACGAAGACGTCAGAGATGAGTGCTGTATCTTCTGAAATCGGATATGCAGCTGATTTTGAGTGAAAATCCCCAAGTCAAGCTTCTAATAATATGGAGCATTTATTTTCTCATTTCTGGAACTAGTACCACTAAAATACAGCTTCCAAAGAAAGGTCATTTTAAACACTGGAATATAGAACAAGACCACAAAGTATTAACCCCTTCATGACATGGCCTATTTTGGGCTTAAGGACGCAACAATTTTTGGCGGATTTTCTTCTCCGTTTATCAAAAGTCATAACTTTTTTATTTTTCCGTCGACGCGGCCGTATGAGGGCTTGTTTTTTGCGTGGCGAACTGTAGTTTTTATTGGTGCCACTTTAGGGTACATAGACTATATTGTAAAACTTTATTTTTTTTTTTTATGATAGCAGGGAGAGAAAACGCATCAATTCTGCCATAGATTTTTTTATTTCTTTTTTACAGCGGTAATCATGCAGCATAAATGAGACAATCCATTTTTTCTGCGGACCGGTACGGTTACAACGATACCAAAATTCTTACATTTTTTTTAGGTTTTCCCACTTTTCTGCAATAAAAACCCTTTTTTTAAAAAATCTTTTTCTATTCTAAATTGCTGCATTCAAAGTCCTGTAACTTTTTTATTTTTCGATGTACGGAGCTCTATGAGGGCTTATTTTTTTGCGAGACGAGCTGTAGTTTTTACTGGTACCATTTTGGGGTACATACGGCTTTTTTGATCACTTTTATTGCGTTTTTAGTGAGGCAAAATGCTAAAAATTAGCATTTTGCCTCAGTTTTTTAGCGTTTTTTTCCGTGCACAGTCAAAAGCATGTGCAACTTATTGTACACGTCGTTGCGGACGCGACAATACCAAATATGTGGGGCTTTATTTTTTTTTAACTTTTTTATGCTAATCTGAGAAAAAGCATAAAAAAATGTTTTTTTTACTCTTTTTTTACATTTTTTTAAATTCTTTTTTTAATCTTTGTTTTTTTTACACTGTTTGTGTCCCTCATCACTGCCCTGATGATCCCTGTCATAAGGCATGGCAGAGCTACTGCTCTGCCATGCCTTATTGCTTGTACAGCGATCTCAGGCATAGGCAATACAGGATGCCAGTGTCTGGCGTCCTGTTGTCATGGTGACAGGCCGGGCTCTCGCGATGACATCGCGAGTGCTGGCCGGAGACACAGAGGGAGTCCGCTCCCTCTGTGAACTCTTTCCCTGCCGCGATCTACTTAGATCGCGGCAGGGAAGGGGTTAACAGTGGGGGGGCGCATCTCCGATGCCCCCCCGCTGTTGCAGCGGGACGTCGGCTGTGACTGACAGCCGGCTCCCGCTACGGGATAGCGCGGGATCGTATGTGATCCCGCGCTATCTCCAGGACGTAAGTTTACGTCCTGTTGCGGGAAGTACCTGCTGCCAGGACGTAAACTTACGCCCTGCAGCGGGAACGGGTTAAAATATATGTGCTACCTTATCATGGCAAAACAATTTTAGTTATGTGTTTTTTATTCATTCTTTTATTTTTAATATCTTTCTTCTCTGACAGACATGCTTGTTGAGCTGCAAGTTCAGGGCTCAATGGGTGTTCCCTTTGAAGCACGCTCTATCTCCCTCTCTCCTTTTCATACTAATAGGTCTCTGCAAGCTGTGATTTCTGCGAGACACTGCAACTCAAAAGTCTCCTCGGGGATATATACATATTGTGTGAAAATAATACTGACCATCACTGATAACCTCTATAGTGCATAGATTTGCAAGAAACAAAGGCATAACATATGACTGCAGGATGATAATATGATAGAGTACGTTTATATTGTATAGCTGAAGCAACTGGAAATTCATCACCATGGTATCAAAAGGTCTGTATAGATGGAGGCATATACAGAACTGTAGGATATTTTTAAATCTTTTTAATGCAATGTACTGGGGAAAAAAAGTCTGCAATGATATACATTCCCCTCAATCAATGGGCTCTGAAAACACAGATGATACCACCTTCTAGTATAAAGACTGTAATTACCGTTAACTGCACTCATTGTTAAAAAAAAAGATCAAGCACTTATAAAGAGTTGTCAAAATCAAATTAAAACTTTTGTCTGTGTGATTATAACTACCATACAAGTAAGTGATTACAATATCAGAGCCAAAGGATAATTTATTGTGGAAAACTGAACACTTGAAGAGAAGGCTATAGTACCCTGTTGTACCACCTCTAGCTTGGATACAAGATGTGATACAGGCACGCATGGAGGCTCTAGTACCTTGTTGTACCGCCTCTAGCTTGGATACAAGATGTGATACAGGTGGGCATGGAGGCTCTAGTACCCTGTTGTACCACCTCTAGCTTAGATACAAGATGCGATACGGGCGGACATGGAGACTCTAGTACCCTGTTGTACTGCCTCTAGCTTGGATACAAGATGTGATACAGGAGGGCATGGAGGCTGCAGTACCCTGTTGTACCACCTCTGGCTTGGATACAAGATGTGATACTGGTAGACATGGAGACTCTAGTATCCGCTTGTACCGCCTCTAGCTTGGATACAAGATGTTATACGGGCAGACATGAAGACTCTAGTACCCTGTTGTGCCACCTCTAGTTTGGATACAAGATGTGATACAGGAGGGCATGGAGGCTGCAGTACCCTGTTGTACCGCCTCTAGTTTGGATACAAGATGTGATACGGGAGACATGGAGGCTCTAGTACCCTGTTGTACCGTGTCTAGCTTGGTTGTAAGATGTGATACAAGCGGGCATGGAGGCATACAGGTTCTGTATGGTATCCTGCAGCATACAGGTCCACATTTGCTGTAACTGAGACTTTAGATCAGGGGTATCAAACTTATTTTCACCAAGGGCCATATCAGCCTTAGGCCTCATTCACATGGGCTACAAAATCTCGCTACAAAATCATTGCTATGTTTTGTAGCCTGAAAGAACCCATTGGAAACCACTGGCTTCACATACATGTGTTTTGTAGCGAAATTTTGAAGCCTGTGTGAATGAGGCCTTATGGTTGCCTTCAAAGGACCATTTGTAATTGTAAGACTGTAAAGTATAAGTGACCCTCATAGTGGTTGCAGTAGTAATAATGATCCCAGTAGTAACAGGGATAGTAATAGTTGCCCCAGTAGTAAGTGACCGCAGTAATAATAGTGACCCCCAAAGTGGCTCCAGTAGTAACAGTGACCCCCCCTCACATAGTGACCCCAGTATTATCTGTCTCCTATATGGGTAGCCACAGTAGTAATAGTGCCCCACCATAGTGGCTCCAGTAGCAATAATGTTCCCTATTTTGGCCCAAGTAATAATAGAGACCCCTCTATTCACCATTGGTCAAGCAGCAACCATGCAGGCATTCCCCTCAGCGTCTGCGCTGCGTACAGGACAGCACATGCAAACGCAGAAGGGAAGAGGTCAGCGGTCACAGACTCAACAGCGTCTGCTGCTAGATCGGAACTGCAGGCTGGGTGATTGGAATGCCTGTTAGTTTGTTGCATGATCGATAGGCCAGATTTGGCCCCCGGGCCTTGTGTTTGACATGTGTGCTATAGATCATGCAAATTTGTAGGCTGATGAAGTTGGCATTTCAGATTGTCTCAAACATGTTCTATTGGTGATAAATCTGGCAACTGGGCAGGCCACACAACAGTGGCAATGTTGTGGATGAATTCCTGTGATATCCCTGCTGTCTGCAGCTGAGAATTGTCATGCTGTAAAAGGCAGAATTGAGATGATCATACCTAGGTCTCAAGGCACAAACATGGCCGTCATCAAGTGCCCAAACTATACCTGGATTTGTTGCTGAAGACAATCTGGTTCCACTCCGTAGCCAACTGCAAACAGAGGTGATGGAGACACTGCAAACGGAGGTGATGGGGTGTGTCCAAGGCAGTACACGTAATGGACACCATGAGACCAAATGTCCTTCAGTGAAGGTTCAGACAAACACAAAAGCCTGTAACAATGGTGCCACCTGTCTCTGGGTGGTAGAAAACAAAACAGTTGGAGCTGCTCAGTCTTGTCAAATGATCTTTGATTCTGTCAAGTGTGTCCTGAGCTTGGTCACTTTGTGTGTGTGCTCTAACTCATGCACTGATCCCAACATCTCCTAACAGTCCAGTCAGAATGTCCCAGGTAAAGGGCAATTTGTTGATGCAACCATCCAGTGAAATCTCTGTGATTGCATCGTAGACGCGTCTAGTGATCAACAAGCTCTACACAAGCAGAAAAAGAGGTCACTACACACAAGTAGCCTCTGAGAGCCTTTTTATAGGCCAAGGGTGACACCACTTTTAGTCCCTGAGGTGGCAAGACCGTTCATTTAATCACACCACAGCTCTAATCATTGGCATATGCCTGAGATGGAACTGCAACAACTCCTTCTAGGTGCCTAAGTTTTTTTCACAAAGAGTTTCTAGCAGCATTATATTGTAGCTAATTAAAGTTTATCTCAAAGGATCTCAAACGTATATGCGCTGAATAGATAAAAGCTCAAGCAATAATAAATAGTAATAATAATTAAGGAAATCGTGACTTACCAATATTTCCTAAACTAGTATAACTTGATTTCACCACATTTCTTCAAGTGCAACTGTAGTAAAGACCCTGAAAAATATGAAACATTTATTTTACATACTGTTTTTACAATCCCATATAGTGGCGCAAAGCAAACTCATTTATAAGTCATGGCAGTTACAGTGGCAAGAAAAAGTAAGTGAACCTTTGGAATTAGCTGGATTTATGCATAGATTATTCGTAAAATGTGGTTTGTGTTGCAGTTAGTGACAGGCACGCTGGTTTTAGTGTTAGGTCTGTTCAATGTGAAACATAAGCCCCCCCACCCCCAAAATAAATAAGTAAATAAAAAATAAGCCCTAGCTAAACTACATGGAAAAAAAAACAGCAATACTCACCTAGCCGGTGGCGTTTGAGTCCCTCGGACTGATCTCCAGCGTTGCGGCAGGCTTCCGTCTCGTCAACGTTGACACAGCACTCTCTTTCTGGTGACGGGGCTTTGAATACCCGGCCTCCAGCAAGCGAGCGCAGTGATTGGATCACGAGTGCTGCTAGCTCAGCCAATCAGAGCCGGTGCTTTGTTCGCGCGGCCAAATCGTGACTGTCTGCATAGGATTGCGTTTGTTAACGCAGTCCTATGGCAGCTTCCAAGGGCGGAAATTGCGTGGGAAATCCCGCCGCTGAATTTCCGCCCGTCTGCAGGCAGCTTTAGTATTTTCTGTTTACATGGCCCTATAGTCACTTGGTTTTTAGTTTTGCCAAAAACCAAGCATTTCTGACGAGTGAGCAATTTCTCGCTCGTTGCCTTGGCAGTGTCCGCTTGTACAGGGTGGAGCGCGGTAATTTGCTAATTTGGGAGTGAAATAAAAAAATAATGAACTTGTAAAAACTTTATTTCATATTTTATTTACATTGAACAGTAGTGGAATTTACAAATTATTTGGTTTTAAATATTGTATCTGGCAAATGTTGACCTTCGCTATCCACACACTGCTGCATACGTTTTCTGAAGTTCTCAAGCACTCTTTCAAGCATGTCGACTGGTATTGTGGCAATCTCAGCGTCAATATTTTTCCTTAGGTCTTCCAGGGTGTTGTTTTTTGAGTTGCAGGTTGTGGCAGCGCTGTTGGTCGAAGAGAGGGGAGAGTGGGCGTTGCTTATAGTGGCTGACGGGAAGTTTGTCTGCAGCTGCTTTTCAGTTGCCATCATGCAGGGGACACGTGAGGAGCGTTCATTTTGTGTTGAAGCGTATTTTTCAAATAACCACTCGATCATTGCAATGCAACGTATGCAGCAGTGTGTGGATAGCCAAGGTCAACATTTGCCAGATACAATATTTAAAACCAAATCATTTGTAAATTCCACTACTGTTCAATGTAAATAAAATATAAAATAAAGTTTTTACAAGTTCATTATTTTTTTATTTCACTCCCAAATTAGCAAATTACCGCGCTCCACCCTGTACATGAAATGATTATCGCCTGTATTCGCTGTTGCAAGTAAGAATTTGAGTGATAATCGCCTTATGTAAAGGTAGCTTTATTGTGACTTAGATAAGAATCAAACCACATTAAGGGCGCCCACCCACTGGCGATTTTTTTCCCTGCGAAATTCGCAGCATTTTTTTCTCTGCAGGGGTCTATGGGACTTGTAATGTTAAAATCGCGATCGCGCAAAATCGCGATTTCGCGGTAAATTGCGATTTTGCGCGATCGCGATTTTAACATTACAAGTCCCATAGACCACTGCAGAGAAAAAAATGCTGCGAATTTCGCAGGGAAAAAAAATCGCCAGTGGGTGGGCGCCCTTATTAGTAATCAATGCAGAAATTAAGTTTCTGCAGGCATAAAAATCAACGATCAGCCAGTGTAAACAACCCGTCATTCATCTATGAAGGCTGGCCTGTTTGCTGTGAATGGAGGCGGGTGGCCAGAGTGGTCTCCGGCTTACTCCTGCTCCATACGCTGAGTGATCCTTGTTCCCATGTGGAAGCACAGGAGCAATTATTGCTGGGACAACTGTCGGACATTAAAGCACCCCACAGTCATTCCATGTTAAAGGACCCTTGCTTTTTCTAGCAAATATACTGTACATAGCATGGTTTCATGCAATCAAATCTCACTGACACTGCTAAGAAAACACCTGGTGGTCTAATGCATAAAGCCATTGTGAGTAAATATAAAGTGACATGGATGAGCTTTTTTTAACGCTATATCCTATTATCTTTTAAGGGGCAAGTAATGGCTCTGACACTATGTGAACAAGGCCTAATGATCTTAGTACTCCTACTGATGTAAAAGAAAATGAGGAAGCATGCTATGCTGTACGGTGTATAAAAGGTGAGACAGATGGTACGAAAAAGATTAGTTAAAGAGTTTTTCCATACAAAACATAAAGCTGGCCATAAATCTGCAAGCTATATATCAGAAGGTTGTCACTTTTAAATGAGCTTCTCTGAAACAACAGTGCAGCATTCTTTACTTGGATTGCAGATTCCAACTGAATGGTTCTGTGGTTTAGTCTATGCTGACTGGACCATAAACTTTGCATAAAAATAATTTTCCAGAGGGAAATATTACGTTTGAATGCGTATAGGTATAAATAAGAGTATCGTGATAAAAAATATAGCAAGTGCTGTGCATAAATCTAGCAACAATACAACTACCTGTCTTCCATCATGAGGAAGATTTTTGCCAAATACATTGCTGCTGCATCATCTATCTGCTATTCCAGCCATTCTAAAGACATGCGCCCACTTAAGGACCAATTAAGGCCAAAAAAATTTGACTCACTTTCTTCCCTCCTACTCTGACATGTGCATGGTGTAATTTATACAAGCTGGGTAGGCATCGTGGCACACATCGGTGGACAAATATTATTAACAGAATTGTTTTTGCATCTGAGCAAACTGTACTAATAATAAACAACTTCTTAAGGTTAAAACTTTTTCAAAATGTTTACTACTAGAGATGGCTATACTAACATGGCTGATATACTACAACAATAACCCCATATGTTTGGGACAAGCTCTGTTCGTTCTGCAGGAAAAGGACATTACAGTTGTGGATGAACTGAGCTTGTCCTACTTCAAACAGCTGTAGCTCCAGTTCTGTGAATGCTGAATTTACAGCAGCTTTTCAGTCAGTGTGCAGAACAGGTAGGGAGGGGAAGGGGGAGCAAGCAGGCAGCAGAGAACAGCTCTGTGATTCTCCTGTCTCATGTTCCAGGCAAAGCGTGACATAAATTCTTGATTAGGTTATCAACCTGACATCAGACAACATATTTGCTCTATGATTGTCACGTTTTTTTTTCCAGAAAAGGAGTGAAAAGTTGAGCACTTGCTCATCACATCACTCCACTTTATACACCATTGAACCCTGCAGATGCCACAGTCACTGCTGACTGCAGCATCTTAACGTTTTTAAAGAAAAATGTTAAGGTTTTTTTCTCCTTATAGAAGGCTTTAAATATTGAAAAAATAAAAACGAATAAAAGAAAACTATACAATTGGTATCACCACATCTGTAGCATCCCATATTTAAAACATAATACATTATTTATCCAGCCTGGTACATTATATTAAAAAAACTAGAAAAGAAAATGCCAAAATCGAAGTTTTCTGTTCATCTCACTTCCCCCAAATAGGAATAAAGTACAACTAAAAAGTGATGTATACCACAAAATGGTACCAATAAAAACTACAAGTTGTCCTGCAAAAAGCAAGCCCCTCTACAACTCTGTCAATAAAAAAATAAACACGTTCTGGTCCTAGAATGTGGCACAACAGAAATTCCTCTTACCAAGGTCTCATGCCCACGGACGGATTGGATTCCACATGCGGGAGCATGGAGCGGTATCCGATCCTGCCCACGGTTGAGGACACTGCGGGATTTCAACCTACCCATCTGGGTCTTCTGCAGGTCTTTTCTTTTCTTCACTGTTGATGTGTGCGGAAACGCTGGCTGGCACGCCTGCACAGCGCAGTATTTGTTTTTTTTAATCCTGCTTTCCCAGGAAACTTTGGACCATCCACAATTGAATTGTGGAAGGGCTGCGGATAGGACGGCTTCCATTGACTTGAATGAAAGCTGTTTGTGCAGGATCTGCAGTGAAATGGAGCATGCTGCGATTTTTTTCCTGGACCAAAGGCCGCCTGCACACGGGCGGAAATCCCGCGGCGGGATTTTCCACGGGATTTCCGCCACTGAAAGCCTGCATAGGAGTGCATTACAATACGCACTCCTATGCAGACGGCCGCGAAATGTCGCGCGGCAAACAAACCGCGGCATGTCCTATTTCTGTGCGGGGCTCGCAGAGCCTCGCACAGAAACGTCACTCACCCGACCGCCGGCTCCGGTCTGTGCATGCGCCGGCTGCCCGGCAGCCGGCACATGAAAGAGCCGGGGCCGCCAAGCGCGGGTGAGTACGCGCTCGTCCCTGCAGGCGCTGGGTCGGGTCCCGCGGCGAGAATTCTCGCCGCCTAATCCGACCCGCCCGTCTGCAGGCGGCCAAAAGGTCACAAATCAAATCCACATGCTTTATTTCACTTGCGAATGCCCATGTATCCCTATGGGCGGCACGATTTTGCGGATCTTCTGCCAATCAAATCCGCCCATGGATATTGGGCATATATGTTTATATTGTGTAAAAGTAGTAAAACATAATAAACCTATATAAATTTGGTCTTGTCATAATTGTACTGTTCTGGTGCTGTAAGCGGACGTGACACAGAGAAGGCTGATGTATTTTTTATACTTCCTCTAAAATTCTGTCAGTGCATGAAAATCAAACTCTTTTCAGAGTATAGGAGTGTGCAAGTTACATTTTTGTGCCATATTCTGACTTCGGCGGGAGACACCGCTGGATCATGGGAACAGGTGAGTTTACCTTCCTCTGGATCAACAATGGGTACTAATAGGCTGTATTGAATGGACATACTGTATGTCTTTCTTCGGCCTTACATACTACCGTATGCTACTGTGTTATGCTACATCATCTGGCTCCCTGTCACGTCCCCTAACAGCACCATAACTTAATTTATGATGCTGCGGGGACATGACATGCTCCCTTTAACATTATTTTGGTGAATGTCTGATAAACATTAATCCCCAAAAACAATGTTAAAAGTGCTTTTTTTGCCATTGCCCCCAGCAAAAAAAAAAAAACCTCATACAACACACAAGGTCTCATACAGCTACACTGATGAAAAAAAATGAAAAAGTAAGGTTTAAAACTGTAAGAATACTGTTACAGTAATTGCCTTTCTACTCTTTGCCCATTCCCATCAGCAAAATATCATTGCACAATACCAGGCGCCTAACACATCATTAATTTCATATATACTACAGTATCATATCGTAGTTCATATACTATATACTATACATTCAACCTTAGCCTCTTCCATAATGTTGCAGTGGTAAAAGACAAGGTAGGAAAAAAACCAAATATTAAAAGATAGAATTTAAAAAAAGTGGAAAAAGAACCATCAGAGTTAAACGTTTATTTTCTATATATCACTGGAAGAATGAATGACCAACTTGGATTTCAATGGGCACCTTTCACTCAAAGCTTGGTACATGAGATCCATTATCTAATCTCTTCGCATTTCTTTCTCTGTTGCCATTGCAACACTGCTGAAATGGATTCTTTCAATACTCCAGAAGATGGCTCACTTCCTATATTATTATTTTTTTTATTTTTAAAGTGCCATTAATTCCAAGGTGCTGTACGACTGGAGAATAGGGTTAACCCTTCAGCGACGAAGCCTGTTTGAGGGAAAGGTGAAGTTTGATGTTTTTATTTCTTTTTTTACTATATTTTTTATACTTTAACTTTTTTTTGTTCCTCTAGGGGACTTCATTCTCCCCAGATATTATCATTCTTCTCATACACTATTATACTTCAGTATTGCAGTGAAATAAAAAAGCCTATGAAGCTCCTCCCTCTGTCAGCCTTTTACATGACGTGGCCGAACTGCCCGCAGCATGTAAAGGGTTATACAGAGGAGATTAAAGGTTTCTTCGGTCCCCGCTGTTAGAGCAAGTGCCAGTCTGTCATTCGACAGTCGAGCATCCGTTCTTCATAGCACGGGAGACGGGAAGGGGGGACGCAAGGACCTACAGTGTACAGGGGAAGAGGGAGAAGACAATAGCTGAGGGTAGAAGGTACTCATCTTGTGGTGTTAGCAGGGTTACTGTAGGTTGTAGGCTTGTCTGAAGAGGTGGGTTTTCAGGTTTTAAAGCTTTCCCAGGTGGTCTGATGTGTTGGGGTTGAGAGTTCCAGAGTATATATGATGCACAGGAGAGGTTACGAGGGGGAAGGTATTGGGAGATTAGGTTAGAGATGTATGGAGAGGACATGTTGTTGATGGCCTTGTAGGTCATTGATAATAACTTGAACTGGCAACCAGTGAAGGGATTGGCAGAGGAGAGAGGCAGGAGAATAACAGAGGAAGAGGTGGATAAGCCAGGAAGCAAAGTTGAGGATGGATTATGGTTCAAAAGTATTTTATTCAAACTGCATTGCTTAAAACTGTGTGTACAGAATAGCCATGAAATTGCAAAAAAAATAACATTAAAGGGGTTGTCCCGCGTCGAAACGGGTTTTTTTTTTTTTTCAATAGCCCCCCCGTTCGGCGCAAGACAAACCCGATGCAGGGGTTAAAAATAAAAACCGGACAGTGCTTACCTGAATCCCCGCGCTCCGGTGACTTCTTACTTACCTGGTGAAGATGGCCGCCGGGATCTTCTCCCCCGGGCGATTAGACGCTGAAAATTAGACGGCACCATGGAGACGGGGACGCCAGCAATGGAACAGGTAAGTGAATAACTTCTGTTTGGCTCATATTTAATGCACAATGTACATTACAAAGTGCATTAATATGGCCATACAGAAGTGTATAACCCCACTTGCTTTCGCGGGACAACCCCTTTAACTCAAGCCTATTTCTGCCTTTAACATAAAGCTCATCGATTTATGCAGCGATTTTAACTGTTTCTCCAGCGCACGTCTCTATGAAAGATCCATTGGGCTGCTGAAAATTGAAAAAGGACGGGAAAGATTAAAACCAGTGAGAAAATGAAAAGGAGAAAGAATAACAAAGAGAAAGAAGGAAAGGGGACTGGGAAATTAGGAGTATCCTGTCCGGCTGGATCTGGATTCTGATATAAGCAAAACCTTTCATCGTGAACGATGGTTATAAAGGGGTAGATGTCCTTTAAGGCTAAGTTAGGGTGTGATTACACCATTAGCGAGCCAAGTATTTAATACCGGTGAGGAGCTTTAATCCCGGAATTGGATCCAAAGTTGCCCACGTTGAGTAAAATTTAGCAAATCGTAGATCATCCCTAGCACACAGTTCCATAGATTTCAGGTATACTTCCAGCCACATCAACCTTGAGGGAGGAGTAGTAGACTTCCACTTCCTAGGAATAATCAGCCTCATGGCAAGTAAAAAGAATCGTAATACAGACCCTTTTATTTGAGTCAACGAGCCCGGAATCATAGACAGCAGGGTAATTTCTGATGTAAAACTGATTGGGCTTTTACAGACCGAAGCGTATAAAGCGCCAACCTCCTGCCACAGGGGGAGAATCAACGGGCATGACCACCACAAGTAAATAAATGTCCCCTGATCCTGTACACATCTCCAACACACATCTGGATACTGAGGGTATAACCTAGCCAACCCAGTGGGGGTGTTATACCATCTTGTCAAGATTTTGTAGTTAAAGGGGTTGTCCCGCGCCGAAACAGGTTTTTTTTTTTTTTCAACCCCCCCCCCCCCGTTCGGCGCGAGACAACCCCGATGCAGGGACTGAAAAAAAGAACAGCACAGCGCTTACCTGAATCCCCGCGCTCCGGTGACTTCTATACTTACCGGTTGAAGATGGCCACTGGTATCCTCTCCCTCCGTGGACCGCAGCTCTTCTGTGCGGTCCATTGCCGATTCCAGCCTCCTGATTGGCTGGAATCGGCACGTGACGGGGCGGAGCTACACGGAGCCCCATTGAGAAGATAAGAAGACCCGGACTGCGCAAGCGCGTCTAATTTGGCCATTCGACCATTTTAGACGGCGAAAATTAGACGGCAACCATGGAGACGAGGACGCCAGCAGCGGAGCAGGTAAGTGAAAAACTTTTTATAACTTCTGTATGGCTCATAATTAATGCACAATGTACATTACAAAGTGCATTAATATGGCCATACAGAAGTGTATAGACCCACTTGCTGCCGCGGGACAACCCCTTTAAGCTCCTGCATCTTGCTACATACATTAATTTTGTGGGTTAAGATGTATGCCTTTCTCTAGGATTCTCCTGCGAGGGGCTGCTGCCTAGATCTCGCTCCCAGTGCTGCTTAAGCATTCTACCCCCTCCTGTGTATCCTCCTCCACAAGAATTTGATATAGGGCAGATATTTTCATAAGCTTGTCAGGGGTAGATATGCATAGACTCTCAGAAGGGGTTATCGCGTGCCCTAGGGTTTGCGTATTTCCAAGAGACCTAACATAGTGACATAACTGCAGGTATTGATACCACGCTCCGGCCAGGGGGTTGAGGATGAATTAAAGGGGTGCAAGGGCATTTTAAGGGAGGCCACAGAAAAGGATGTTGCAGTAGTCTAAACGGGAAAGGATGAGTGCATGCACTTGCATTTTTGTTGAAGGGGGGGTTGACTAAGGATGTTTTTGAGCTGGAGGCGGCAGGAGATAGTGAACACTTCTATGTGTGGTTTGAAGGAGAGGACAGAGTCAAAAGTGACACCGATACAACGGACATGTAGAACTGGGGAAAGTATGGAGCCATTGATAGTGGCTGATATATCTGGTGGAAGTGTAGAGTGGGGTGGGGGAATAATTATGAGATCAGTTTTTTTTCATGTTATGTTTTAGGAAGCAGCAAGAGAAGAAAGAGGATAAAGCCCACAGGCACTATGGGATTCTGGATAACAGACTTCTGGACCAAAGAGGTAAATTTCAGTGTCATTCATGTGTTGTCCTAGTCAATGGGTGAAGTTGGAGAAGAGTAGGGCTCCTACTACAGAGCATTGGGGGACACTGACAGAGAGAGAGGGCAACGTGAGGATGTGATGTGTGATCAGACGTCACTAAACATTCGGTCAGTGAGGTACAAGGAGATCCAGGAAAGGGCCAAGTTTATGATTAGAGATGAGCGAGCATACCTGGCCACGCCCCTTTTTCGCCCGAGTGCCGCGATTTTCGAGTACTTTCGTACTCGGGCGAAAAGATTCGGGGGGCGCCGTGGGTGAGTGGGGGGTTGCAGCGGGGAGTGGGGGGGAGAGGGCTCCCCCCCTGTTCCCCGCTGCTACCCCCCGCTCCGCCACGCCTTCCCCCCCTCGGTGCCCCCCGAATCTTTTCACCCGAGTACGGAAGTACTCGAAAATCGCGGTGCTCGATCGAGTAATTACTCGAAACGAGTACGTTCGCTCATCTCTATTTATGATGCCAAGGGAGGACAGAATTGTAGCAAAAGGGAGTAGCCGATAGTGTCAAAGGCAGAGGACAGGTCTAAGAGTAGGCGCATGTAGTAATGTTTTGAGGCTTTCGCGGTTAGCAAATCGTTAGCTACTTTATAATGTCTTAGCCTAACAGCACAGAAGAAAAACAACTTGATTTTAGGTATGTTTCTCAAACATACTGGGGGCCAGGAGTACTGTACAACCTTTATGAACCTATAGATATGCATGGAAGAAATATTTAACCCCTTAAGCCCCAAGTGCGGAAAATATATGGCACTCGGTCCTAGGCTTTAATCCTCAACGATAGCAGATGTACGGCATGGGATTAAAGCCTCTGCTTCTGCAATCAAGCAGGAGCAGGTTGTGTTTTAGCCTTTTACCCCCAATAACACAAAAACAATGCAAAAAAGGCGGTGAAAAAAAAGATATTAAAAAATAGCCTTATATGTCATAGAAAAAAACATAGCAAAAATTATTTTGGTAGCTAAAGGGGAAAAAATAGGGCCGTAAAACCACCACATGAGTAAAACAGCCTGGTCCTTAAAGGGATTTTGTCTAAAAAAAAAAAGAATTTGGCACTCCCCCTGCTGGCCTGTGAGCTGTGACGTAACATATATTGGTTGGCAGGAAGAAGACGGTCAATGTATGTAACCTCACAGGAAGTTGGAGGTGAGGGGGACTATAACCTATAAGAGGCCGGGCTCACACGAGCGGATTCCAATTGCAGAATCCGCGTTCAGCATCTGCAGCAAAATACGGGCATTGAAAAGCATGTAAAATCCCATTTGTGCTCACATTCAGAGATACAAATTGCGTAATCCGTGAGCGGAGGAAAAAAAGCAGCATGCTCTATTGTAGCGCGGATTCCGTGCGGATGGCCTCCATTGAAAACAGTGAAGGCCGTTCGAACCGCAGCTCAAATGCAGTGTTAATTGCGTATGGGCTGCAAGTACCCCCATCATCGTTAGGCGACAGCGCAAGAAATACAACAGTAATACGTAATACCGAAAATTCAGCTATGCGGGGTCACCGCCCTGGCTCTCAGGCTAGAATCCGCTGCGGGTCTCCTGCATCCAGAACCCATTCTGTGTGAGCCAGGCATTACTCTTCAACGTCACATTAACTAGTTAGTAAATAGATAAATGAATCCATTTTGTGCAAAGTACAATTTATCAACTATCTCCCCCTTTATTTCCATTTTGTAAAAACCCAATTGCATGGCGGCCATTCAAATGTAAACTAATACAAAAAGTACTCCAATTAAGTAGATAGCCAATGTTTGCTAGTGACTCTCTGCACTGATTTACACGGAGATTAACCCTTCCACACACACATATCTATGTCAACCATATGCACTTATGGGGTATATGGACAGTAGTCAAAAGGAACTCCTTTACATTCTATAGCTTACCACAGGGATCACAGTGTGGGCTACTATTGGCCATAACAATTTATCGCTTTTGTCTCACCCTTTAAACCGATTGGACTGGTTTTGTAGGTACCATATTAAGCAATCAGGAATACACTCAAGGTAGTGAGTGGAGTAAAAGAGACAAGTAGGAGTTGAGTGGAGGTAGAAGTCATATGCAAGATGTGAAGCACACAATAATGAGCACGGCAAGAAGCTGGTTAGTCTAAACACAAGAGAACCTACGAGGCATTTGTGAAGCATGATTTCCAGTATTGTAGTAAGGCCAGCTGCACACGGGTGGATTTGCATCGCGGAATGCGGAGCGGGCATCCGCCTCTGGATTCCACAGCAAATGCTGCCCATAGCATGCTATGGCATTATGTGACTTCATGTCCATGAACGGAAATCGATTGCGATTTTCTGTTCGTGGAGGAGATATTGCAGTATGCCACGATTCTGTGTGGGATACTGTCCGTCACGTGGTCCTTCTGCAATCATCATTGCAGAAAGGTCGTTTAATCCACGTCATCGCCCAGCGACGGCGCGGCCTATTCTGTGCGCCATTCGGAACATCCGCAGAACAGAAAAGACGCCGGACAGGTACGCATGCTGAATCCGACCCACCCATTTATATATAAATGGAGAAACTATACATACACTCATTGTCAAAATAAAATCAAGGACTTGTTGGAATCAAATGAAGCTTTATATGTGTGATTACAATATCAGAGCAAAAAGATAATATTTTGTAGAAAACTAAACACCTGAAGGGTGACTCTAGTACCCTGTGGGGCCGCTTCTAGCTTGGATACAAGATGTGCCATCTGTTTCTGAATGGCGGACAACGAAACAGTTGGAGCTGCTGCTTGTCAGACGATCAGTCAATCCTTTCTGCTGATGGTTTGTCAAGGGCATCCTGAGCACAGATGCCAGTGTGTGTGCCCTCATACATCCACTTGCCCCAACACCTCCTAACAGTCTGGTCAGAATGGCCCAGGTTGCAGGCAATTTGTTGACATGTCAATCCAGCTACGCATGTCTAGTGGTCAACAATTGAGATGTAACGCATGCCGAGTTTTGTAGAAAAGTGACAACTCCTTCTAGGTGCTTGATGCATTTTTTTTTTTAGAAAATAACTAACTGTGTGTTCGTATGTGTGTGCGTGTGTATATATATATATATATATATATATATACATATACATATATATATATACACACACATACATATACATACACAAACACACATGAGAACAGAAGCTAGCAGTCCAAAATTGATTTCCATGAAGTAAAGCTGGGAGAGTGAAATGTTTAGATGTATCATTGTTAACAATTGAACATGAAAGGTAATGATATATATGGCAGAGTTAAAGAATATACATATCCTTCCGAAAAACGTACTGTTTTTGGACCAATAAATGTATACACACAATATTAGTAAGGTAGGTTTCATTTGTTTATTTCATTTATTTTGTAAAATGTAATTGTTCCCAGCAAGCAAAACCAAGTAATCTTGTAGATATGAGACCTCTTAATGGCTAACAAAAATACATGACTTAAGACCGCCTGCAGATGGCCGGGTCGGATCCCGCTGTGAGAACTCTCGCAGTGGGACCCGACCTGCGCCCCAGCAGGGACCAGTGCGGCTATCACCTGCTCCCGCGGCTCCAGCTCTCTGATGTGTCGGCTGCCGTCCAGCCGGCACATATGCAGAGGGGAGCCGGTGGCCCGGGAGTTACATTTTGTGCGGGCCTCTGCGAGACATGCCATGATTTGTTTTCTGTGTGTGATTTCACGCGGACAAATCGCGGCCATCTGTCTAGGATTGCGTTTTCTAATGCAATCCTATGGCAGCTTCCACGGGCGGAAATTCTCCGGGAAATCCCACCGCGGAATTTTCGCCCGTGTGCAGGGGGCCTTATTGCGAGCTTTCGAACCTCTCACGATTCTTCCTCAGGCATAATGAAATAGATCCAAAGAGGCATGCATATGACAAGGCACAGACATGGATGTGATTAATTTGCACTTAAAAGAAAGCCACATCAGGATGAAAAATACAAAAATACTTAAATAGTCCACTGATAAAGGTCTCCTGCAGACGGCCAGGTCGGATCCCGCTCCGAGAATTTTCGCAGCAGGATCCGACCCGTGCCCCTGCAGTAAATACTGTGGCTCACCTGCTCCCAGCGTCTCCCCGCTCTGCTATGTGCCCAGCGGGCACATGCGCATAGCAGAGCCGGTGCGCCACTACTGACGTTTCTTTGCGGGCGTCTGCAAGGCTCGCACAGAAATAGGACATGCCGCTTTTTGTTTTCCGTGCATGTTTTTACGCGGTCAAATCACGGCTGTCTGCATAACATTGCATTATCTAATGCAATCCTATGGCAGCAGGCACAGGTGGAAATTCTGCAGGATTTGAAATTGCCTTTTAATATGGTGACTTTCGTGTGTTCTATGTTGTGTCTATGACTAGAAAAGTGCTTGGCCACATGTAATTTTGTCTTTCTTTAATTGTGTGGTGGTGAGACCTCATCCTCGTTTTCAGTTTTCGTCGTCTTTCTCCAACATAAAGCCCCCCAACATGACATTTACTGCACAGGAACAGGTACAGAACATTGGACGTGGAAATGTGAATGCCCCCAGAATCTTATAGTCCAACTGTGTGTTCGGGATCCGTATCCTGTCCGCAGTCCGTACATGTGAGCAGGTCTTACAGCTCCTTACATTACGGGGATAAGTTCCTTTTTGTGTGTCAGAGGGCAATGCACTCCTGATTATAACATTCCTCAAATTTGAAGGTCGCCTGTAACACAGAAACAGAGGATCCAGACGGTCATCCTTGAATAGGGTATAATGGAGATTCTTTGTGGTTTTCGTTAGTACCTCTGGCTGTGAATTGTAGGTCACTACTAGAGGTACACAACTGTTTCCTTCCTTCTCAGTTTATTGGAGTAGTTGATTCCTGGATATACTGGGGGTTCTGGTGGTTTGGTCATCAATTGAGGTGAGATGGTAGCCCTGATTTAAAAAAGGTCCTTTTGAGATTGTATAGATGTTCCTGTCTGTCTGTTGGGTTGGAGCATATCCGGTTGTATCTGATGGCTTGGCTGTAGACGATTGACTTTTTGATATGTTTAGGAATTGGAACTGTCCTATCTGAGGTATGTAAGCAGATCAATTGGTTTTCGGTATAGGGATGTCTGTATTGAGTCCTTTGAAATTTTTGTGGTGGTGTACAAAAAGTTGATTTCAGTATATAAGTAGCTTAATGTGAGGTTTATGGTGGGGTGAAATGCATTGAATTCCTCATGAAATTTTATTAGTTCTTGTTCAGCGTTGGTCCAGATGATTATGATGTCATCAATGTAGTGGAAGTAGGCCAAATGTTTGCTGGAGAAGGAGGTCAGAAAGTCACTCTCCAGTTTTGCCATGAAAAGGTTGGCATATTGCGGTGCCATTTTACTGCCCATGGCAATTTCGGACAGCTGCAAGAATATCTCTTTGGCAAAGGAGAAATAATTGTGTGAGAGGATGAATCTCGTGAGTTGTAACACAGATTTAGAGGTGAGTCCATCTTCATGTAGGATGTTAGAATATAAGGATTCCACATCCACGGTGGCCAGGATGGCGCCATCGGGGAGGGGACCTATGGTTGATAGTTTGTTCTGTAGGTCCGTGGTGTCCTGCAAATAGCTGGTTGTGTTTCTCACCAGTGTTTTGAGGACACCTTCCACCCATCCTGAGATTCCTTCAGTGAGGGTTCCCACATCTGGGATAATTGGCCTCCCTGGGTTGCCAGCTTTGTGTACTTTTGAAAGCATGTAGAATGTTCCAACCCCATTTATTTTGTAATGTTGGTCACTGTAGTGTTGCTCATTTTCCTAAGTACAATAGCGAAATCAATATGATGCCTCATGTTAAAAGCAAAATAAGTGGGTGACAAAAGTGGGAATATGAGCCATGCTGTATCTATTTTGACATATGTGTAATACATTAAATTCTATGTTCCTCTCATGTTGTTCTGCCTTTGTTTGAGTCACTCAAATTTTCTATTACCAACAACTCACTATGAATCACTTAGCTTTGAAGTCTAAGCATCTTCAGTGACAAACATGTATGACCTTGGACATGAAAATATGACAGTTTAAAATCAAGCTAATTTTAAAGGGATATTAAAGGGAATCTGTCAGCAAAACAGACCTCTTTATGTGAGGAGACCTATTCAATATATCAGTTAACGCATATGCTAAATAGCTTCCCAAAACCTCATTGAAGCACACCCTATATGTAAATTTATGTGAAGTCACCACCACATGGTGCAACCCAGCTAATTAGAGGTGCATTCATTTACATATAGTTTGCACAAATGAGGATCCAGTGCCCGACTGATCTATTTCTTTTGCTTTAAGATGTTTCTGCTTGGAACATACCTAACGTCTATATATCATGTAGACATGGTGCTCCTTTGTACTGTAATCTACACTGCAATGTTAAATCCTGAGCACATTAGAATACTTTATTGGTGTGTTTCATTGTATAGTGCTGAACAATCTAAGATCTAAATAACAAATACAGGAGAAATTGGCCACTAAAACACAATCTGAAACAATAAAAGTGTGAATATAGACAAAGATTTGAACGTCTGTAGACATGGATGAATGTCAGGAACATATGGATACTATGTTATGCTTGTTTATTAATAAATGCATACAGGATACATTTCACTTAGAAGGGGTTAATGGTGCTCATAGATGTGAAGATGCCACCCTGCTGTGGGTGAAGGAGACCTCTGCTGCATCAGTGATACTGCTGCAGTCACATCTGGATGAGGAGGAGCTTGCTTTACACTTGGGTAAACTATGCAAACGCTTGATTTCCTATAATCTAACATTCAATGCTTCAGACCCAAAGGGCAGCAGGAAAATGTACTTACATGTCAAGCATCTGAAATGGGAAGAATCTGAAAAACAGGCTGAGCTTTCCAAACTTTAAATAAGCTATCTTTTCATTTAAATGAAACCTGTGTTTCTATGGGGAATATATAATGTAGCTATTATTTTTTCATTACATCCATGTGGTATTTGTTGCAGTTGTGGCTATGTTGTACACCACCTGTTCTTGCTGTGTATCTATTACATTTTGGGCATACCGCCATCTCTGCAGTTATTACTTCGGTAGTGCCAGACATAAGCTTTCGGAGTATTACTATGCCATAAAATGACGTCACTTCGGAGGACTGGCCTCTCAGCAGTGATGTAATAGCGCAGGGCAGGACAGAGTTCATTTCCACTGATGCCAAAGTGACTCACAATGTGCAATATCAGTCTCCAGGAGTTATTTAATGCTGGATTTTTTCATAGAACCCTCATCAATCATTTTATGATTGACTGATAAAACTTGCTGTGAATTTTGACATGGTTTTAATGCAATTTTTGGTGCAGAATTCACCCCCTCATTTAGAGGAGCTGGATTCTGAAGAATTTCCAGTGCTAAAAGTGACGTGCCGCGGATTTTTTGACACAGGTTTTGTGCTGATTTTTTTCACAGCATGTGGAGAAGATTTTGAAAACCTCATACACATTGCTGCTAGTGTGTATGACACAGATTTTCCATGCAGAGCTTCCACATAGAAAATCCGTGGTGTGTCCACCCTGTGTGACCATGTCCTTAAAGCGTAATAGAGGGTTTGTAAAAATGACAGCAAAAAACATTAAGCTGAAATCCACCATAAGGCTGGTTGCACACGGAGGCTGATTAGCAGCAGAATGTGGATTTTGAAGCAGGTTGTATTGCATATTCCTGAGCAGAATTCACCCCCTCGTTGAGAAGAGGTCAATTCTGTAGCGGAACCGGCAAAAGAGTAGAATTCTGTCAATTTCCTCACGATTTTGTTTAGATTTCCGCAGGTCGTGGACGAGATTTTCAAAATCTCAACTACTTTGCTGCTACTATAAATGCTGCAGAGGGTTCGTAAGGAAATGTCTACCCCCTCTGGACTCCCCCCAAAGAATACTTTCACACAGCGGTATTTTGGTTGTAAATATTTTGATTCAGTATTTGTGAGCCAAAGCATGAATGGAACCTTCAGAAAAAACTATAATGGATAGATTTGCATCTTTTCTGTTTATTGCACCCACCTTTTGGTTGGCTTACAAATACAGTAAAAACTGCTGTGTGAAAGTGGCCTAAGGATGCTTTCAGCCCAGTGTATTTGTACTTGGTCCGTGTTGTATGGACCATAATGCAGCGCTATTGTACATCTATCACACTGCTATTTTTTTCAATGCTGTATTTTAAAAACGTGTCATGCGCTACTTTTGTCACTTTTTTGTCTGAATTTTCATTTATTAATATTATTTTCTATAAGGCAAATACAGATCCATATTTGCCAAGTAGAACTGAAAACCAATAATATTAAATACAGATCAAACGATGATGAAATACTGATGCCATACAGTTGCAAAGTACACTGCTCTTTCTTGGTTCTGCTCCTATCTATCTGACCTATCTATCTCCGGTATTAGTGTATCTTGACGCCACCGGAAGCTAGGGGTTTGACAAGAGGAACGCCCCTCTCACACCCCTGGCTCCCGATAGGGTCAAGAAGCACAGGTCCCGGAAGGACCTACTAGCTGTGGACGGCACTGACAGCGCAGGGGAGCCGAAGCGGAATACATGGTGCAGGAGCCATGACACCCAGGCGCCTGAGTGACAGCGCCCCCGGCTGCTTTGGTGGCAGGGGAAGCAGACACGGGTGGCAACAGTGCGGGCGTTATGCGGGTACACAACTGACAGTGCTACAGCCTGCTTGGCCCTTAGGGGCACCGTAAGGGAGAGGCAACTTTGCCAGTGGTGTAGGAGTGCCACACATGGACAACAGCGGGGGAACGGCAACGCTATACTATACTGCCGGTACAAGGTGAGCAACTGGAGGGGGGAAAATAGACTCCATGCGCTCCCGGCTGCTTCGGTCGCAGGGGTAGCGGCAGCAGGGGTGGTTAAGAGCAGCATGCCATCTTTTATTATTTATGTCTGGGATGGTGGGTTAGGGTGAGGGGTAAGTGTAACAGTTAGGCTTACAGTTTGAATATAAGCCTAACTGTGACACTTACCCCTCTCCCTAACCCACCATCCCAGACATAAATGAGAAATGACTCCACACAGCTCTCTGCCTCCACAGCTTGCCTTGGTGGGCTGCAAGGACCTACAGGCCATCCAGCTCTTTTGCCAATGAGGTGCTGGGGGCGTCACCCCCTGTCAATCTTGACTCCACCAGGACTTCCTGGTGGCGTCAAAATACACTAATACCTCTATCTCCTAACTTTTTTATCATTCAGGCTTTGCAGGCTCTACCTCCCCTCCTCTTCCCCTTACTGTTGGAGTCCCCCAGGGCTCAGTCCTCGGCTCTTCCTCTTCCCCTTGCTGTTGGGGTCCCTCAGGGCTCCGTCCTCGGCCCCTCCTCTGCTCCATCTACACAGCCCCTGTTGGACAAACCATCAGGAGATTTGGCTTTTAGTACCATCTCTATGCTGACAATACCCAGTTATACACCTCCTTCCATGATATCACAGAACCAGTCCTTCAGAATGCCACCAACTGTCGTTCCGAGGTCTCTAATTCGATGTCCTCTCTCTACCTAAAACTGAACCTGTCAAAAACTGACCTACTGGTATTTCTGCCGTCTGCTAACCGACCTCATCCTGACATCTCCATCTCCGTGTGTGGCACCATAACTTCCAGACAGCACGCCTGCTGCCCTGGGGTCATATTCAACTCAGATCTCTCCTTTACCCCTACATTCCATCTCTGGGCCGAACAGGTCAGTTGCACCTCAAGAACACTTTAAGAATTCACTCATTCCTCACCATGGACACGCTAAAAATGCTCACTGTTGCCCTCATTCACTCGACTATTGCAACAATGATTGGCCTTCCAATGCGCAGGACTCTAACCCCTCCAATCCATCCTGAACGCGGCAGCCAGGCTCATCTTCCTGTCCAGTTGCTACTCGGACACATCTGCCCTGTGCCGGTCACTGCACTGGATGCCCGTTAAATACAGAATTAAATTTAAACTCCATACCTTCATCCAAGGGTGTCACAGGAATACCTCCACAACATTGAAGCATTTTCATGGCTGCCCAATCACCAGATTTATGACCAATAAAATATATGACCATGTGGGATGTCAACTTTGCCAGCCTACGAGTTTGCACGATCTAGAGGTTCAGTTTCAGCAAATGTGGACCGGTATGCTGCAGGATTCCAAATGCCTGCCATATCACATCTTGTATCCAAACTAGAGGTGGTGCAATAGGGTATGGCGCCTCCATGACTGCCCATATCACATCTTACATGGAAGCTAGAGGCGGCCCAACAGGGTACTAGAGCCTCCATATCTGCCCATATCACATCTTACATCCAAGCTAGAGGGGGTACAACAGGGTACTAGAGCCTTAATACCTGCCCATTTCACATCTTACATTCAAGCTAGAGACGGTACAACAGGCTACTAGATCCTCTATGCCCATCCACATCACATCTTGTATCCAAGCTAGTGGTGGTACAACAGGGTATGGAGCCTCCATGACTGCTCATATCACATCTTACATCCAAGCTAGAGGCGGCCCAACAGAGTACTAGAGCCTCCATATCTGCCCATATCACATCTTACATCGAAGCTAGAGGCGGTACAACAGGCTACTAGAGCCTCCATGCCCATCCGTATCACATCTTATATCTAAGCTAGAAATGGTACAACAGGGTATGGAGCCTCCATGCCTGCCCATATCATATCTTACATACAAGCTAGAGACGGTACAACAGGGTACTAGAGCCTTCATGTCTGCCTGTATCTCATCTTGTATACAAGCTAGAGGCGTACAACAGGCTACTAGAGCCTCCATGCCCATCCGTATCACCTCTTGTATCCAAGCTAGAGGTGGTACAACAGGGTATGGAGCCTCCATGCCTGCCCATATCATAGCTTACACTCAAGCTAAAGACTGCACAACAGGGTACTAGAGCCTCCATGTCTTTCTGTATCCCATCTTATATACAAGCTAGAGGTGATATAACAGGGTATTAGAGCCTCCCTTCAAGTCTTCAGTTTTCCACAAAAAATTATCATTGCTCTGATATTGTAATCACTTACAATATACCAACAACTACTCCTAGGGGATGGATCTTTTTTTATAAATGTACGTATATCTTTCCTTTATGTTTCCCATATCTTTTAATCCACTTCTGGCTTTGATTCTAAAAAAGGGCCACAAAACCTGTATGTGTGATTAGAGCCTTAGGCCGCGTGCAGATGGCCGGGTCGGATCCGGCAGCGAGAAGCGCGTACTCACGCGCGCCCCACAGCTCCGGATCTTTCATGTGCCAGCTGCCGGCGCATGCGCAGACCGGCGGGTAAGTGACGTTTCAGATATAGAACATGCCGCGGTTTGTTAACGCAATCCTAGGCAGGCTTCCAGCGGCAGAAATCCCGCGGGAAATCCCACCGCAGAATTTCCACCCTTCTGCAGGCGGCCTAAATGTATTATCAGAAAATAATGTGGTAAAGATGAGGTTGTGTACTTCCTACTTACTGTCCCAAGGCGTATTGTGACCCTGGCAGGACTGCATCCTGTCTGCTAAAATACTTGAGGCAATGACTTAAAATGATCAGACTTTGCAGTGATGCCACAGATGTTGTAAAGAGTCACTAAAAGGAACATTCAGCCATGAAGTATTGAGCACAATTATCACAGTAATAAAGACTACAATGTGCTTCTGTTATAAATCCTGACAGAGATAGTGTAGTATTTTACTACAGAAATCTTACGTTGTAATGATCCAGTATACTATCATGAATCCAAAGGGATGATCAAGCCATGTCTGTTTTATGACACTAAAAGCCTTGAGAGAAATTAGCATCTCGATTTCATTTTATTAGTGCCAATATAATCTGCAGTTAGAACACTCAACAAAAATCAAATACATTGGAGTGAAGAATCTTCAATGAGTGTCACCTAGCCATAGAATTTAATGTATTACTATTCACAGTCTATACTAATCACAATTCTGACCAGAGTACAATCACGTGGAAAACACTATGTATACTGTACAGTCTGAGGAACTGAACATTCTGGTTTAATTTAGCAGAAAATAGCGCCTAATGAACATTGCAAATGTACACAATCATTAATGTGGCCCACTTAATGGAAACTAAATGTATACCTTCCAAGGAGTGTCTTCAGGGAAATTAGCTAGTATAGATAATTGTAAGAAGACTTTCATATTTTTTGGAGTATAAAACCAAGTTCTTGCTTGTGTCTTCTTGATATATTGATTGCACTTCTTCTACACAAGATGCATTGCAATTGTTATAAAATATTTCACTGTTGTAAAAGGGGTTGACTGGGACTTTGTGAGTGTTTCCTATTGACGATCCCATAGTCAGCACGACGTGCTTCCTGCGCTTTCCATAGTGACGGCGGCATCGGTAATCAGGTCATCGGTGGAGACACAAGCAGTGGATCGATGATGATCCATCTATTGTCCAGGACAACCCCTTCAAAATGTTACATTCAAAATTAGAATGTGATTGTTCTCAACAAGAGAAATCAAGTAATCTTGTAGATTTGGTACCTTTTAATGGCTAAAATAAAGACATGTCATAGCAAGCTTTCGAACCTACTTAGGGTTCTTCCTCATGCTTAATGGAATAGATCTTAGGGAGACCAATTATCTCAGGTGTGGGAACCCTCACTGAAAGAATCTCAGGATTGGTAGAAGGTGTCCTCAAACCACTGGTGAGAAATACAACCAGCTACTTGCAGGACACCACTGACCTACTGAACAAACTGTCAACCATTGGTCCCCTCCACGATGGCACCATCCTGACCATTATGTATGTAGAATCCTTATATTCCAATATTCTGTATGAAGATGGACTGACCGTCTGCCAAGTACACCTTGAGGCCAATGAGGTTGCCTGTGATCTATGTTTCAAAAATGAAAGTTACTATATTAAAAGGCAACTTCAAATCTCAACGTCAAAGAAGAATTTGGGAGTACAAGTTTAAAACCATCTTTGACACCCTCAAGAGAGGCATAAACATTTTAAGTGGAGTCATGCATCAGTGGAGAATATGAGAAATCTATAACAGAGATAACACCAGGCTTGGTGACCCCCAACACCAATTTAGAGACCATAAACATTTCACATTCTTATCAGTGGACTAATTAAGGATTTACTCCTTTAGGCCCCCTGTCCACGGGCAAGGCAGAATATCGCTAGTGATAGTCCAACGCCTGGGAGCAAGGGAGAGAACTGTCAGTTCTCTGCGGTGAGTCTATCTGACCACATTATGCAAACACATTATTTCAGTTTTGTTATTTTTATTTTCCCACCCTAAAAGATTTCAGATTGTTCTTCAATACAATTGTACAGATAATGGGTCATATTGAAGGATATTATTTATCTCTGTCGGATTTTTTTAAAATGACAAAGCCTGGCATTTTAACAGGAGCGTATAGACTTTGTATCTATACTGTAGTGGACATAATAGAGGTGCAAGTGGAAGTGCAAAGAGTAGATGAATGTGAAAGATTTCTGTGCATGCGTTACCCCCAAAAGGTATTGCCACAGGTTGAGCGGATAAACAGACACAATGAATACCAGTATGAGAATTGTTCTGAAACAGTAGAAGACCAAAACTGAAATCTATTGCACAGATGTTTACTACTGCATCCTGGATCAATTTACCCCATTTACAATTATGGGAGAACTCATTTAAATACTAAAGGGCTGATTGGCCAGCATGAATAGTCTGATCAGCAGTAAACATGTTAAGAGCTGAAATGTAAGAAGCAGATGCTGTGATGAACATACATTGAGTGGTGGCAGTATCAATGATGCACTTATTCTGCTATATTAAGCCCTCTTGGGTATGGGAGTGAGCTGCATTCGTATTGCTCCGTCTCTCACTGACACAGATTCTCTCCTTACATTGGCTCTGAATAAGTCTACTCTTAGCATCTCTACTCTATATTGATATGGACAATAGTATACAATGCACAAACTTGTATCATGCCATACAAGTACTATTAACGATATTGGGAGACATGAAGAATAAAAGAGTGAGGACAGCAGAGGACCAGGACCATGTCTACTTCATGCTATGGAGACTGCAGTGACACTTGAAAATCAAGATTTTTATCAGTTCTACCACAATGGATCATTATGAATTTAGCTAAGGAGAAATAACATATGTTCCACTGCAGCCCTAAACCAACAAGAAAGGTATCTCATCTAACATGGAGTCTAAACTATTCTGCAATAGTGAAAAAGACCACTAGGGGAACTCATAAAGGGTTTTACGCCTGAATTCTGGCATTTAAAAAAAAACAAAAAAACACAAATTTTGGCGCATGAATATTTGTGACTTTTCTGTTATTTAAGCCACTTTTCTGATTAGGGGGGTGGCTGCCCAGAATTACACATTTATTTATTATTTCCATCAGAAACGTACGTAAATTATACTAGAAATGCAAGCCAGGTCATTCCCAACATACAATTTTGTGCAGGTGCACAGAGGTGTCGGGAAGTACCTAATATATGAAGAGGCTGGTATTAACCCTTTCCAATCCACTGTCTGACTTCTTCCTACATTCTGATTGAAGCTCATGCAGCTCCAATGTCAGAAGATATCCGATGGGGTATTCTTACCATCTATTTGGGGTATTCTTACCATCTATTGCCAGCAACTCCGCTGTCGGATCCTCTCTGGCGCACACACACACACTGGCTTTAGTCAGCAGATGGCACCGTTGTATAACAGCAAAAAGAGAAAGGAAACCCTGAATCCAAAATTGGATTGGAAAGAGTTAATACATTTCCTCCCATGACTTTTTTATTAGACACACCTTATTGGTACATTTTTGCAGAATTATTTAACCTAAAGATGGACACACACTAATCAATTTCAGCAGGGATGATTGACTAAATAATCTGTATAGGGGTGTCCAGGTTTTCTTCCGATAGCAGATGTTGAAAAAACAGGGTGCGGCATGTTGGATTTCAATATGCCCAATCCTTTTGTTCTCAGGGGAGATATACAAGTGTCTGGCAAGGACTACACCCCCTTCTCTCCATTCAGAATACATCATGCCCAGCCGAGTTGAGAATGTATATGTATGAGAGCGCCGGGAAGAATAGCAGTCGCTTAATCACTCATCAGAAAATCTCATCAAAGATCAACATACAACTGCAACATGCGAACACAGCCTTATGCTGTCCATATACTTGTGATAAATATTATCTACACGGACATGCCAGAAGTCATGGAACAGGAACTTAAATCTTATACGATAAGCCTGGTGAAGTGCAACAACTCAACTTGACATTGATTCCACAAGCGAATGCAAGATGTCTGGAGAGATGCTGAAGTATGCCGTCTGGATAGCCGCCCACAACTCCATGGTATTTGTAGGTGCAGCATCTCTCCACCACATCCTATAAAAGCTTGACTGGTCTGAGTCAGGCGAACGTGGAGGCCACACCATTCATAGGAACTCTCCAGAATGCTACTCAAACCAGTTCTGGACAACTTTGCCTTGATGGCTAGGTGTATTATCCTCCTGGAATATCCATAATTGTGGGAGGCATATGTAGTCTATGAAGGGCTGAAAATGGTCACCAAGTAGTGAAATGTAGCAGGCACCAGTCAGTGATGTGTTTAAGAAGACCAATGGACCCAACCCCTGTCAGAACACAGTCAACACTGGCCTGCACAGTGCCTTGTTGACAACTGGGATCCAGCCCCTACCATTGGCCTGAAACAGCTGCTACCATGACTCATCAGACCATGCCACATGTTTCCAGTCCTCTAGGGTCCAGTTAGCAACCTCACAAGACCAGGTAAGGCATTGAGTCCGACACACTGGTGTTAATAGAGGCACTCTGGTGGGTATTCTACTTCCAAATCCCATGGAAGCTAAAGAACGCTGCACTGACTTACAGGATAAATGTGTGGACCCTCCTCTATTGAATATGGATGTTATTTATGCCAGAGGTGCTTATCAGTTTGCATGGACAGTTCTAGCCAGATACCACCGGTCACAATCATTAAGACTCCTGTGGGTGGTAATGCCCTTTAATGCAACATGTAGATCGAGAAATGTTAAATGCCCAATTTGTCTGGCCATCCTGTACCCACTATCATGCCTTGTTCCAACTCCAATAATTCACATTGCCTTCCCATGAGCATGCTGACCAGTGATTCAACTCACTTACGAATAACACCTTACAATTTACATAAGTAAGGGCATTCCCAAGCCATCACCTGAGATAACGCTACTTTATAATCAATTTAAATACTGCTATCCCATGACTTTTGGCAAGAAGATAGATAGATAGATAGATAGATAGACAGACAGACAGATATGAAATAATCCTGCAGCATATGCCTCAATGTTGATTAACTAACAGCTTTGTAACCCCTTTCGTGTTCTTCATAAACAATCCTTTTTCGTTTACAAGCCCTGTGGCTCAATTTAGCTACATTTATATCTACATGTTGTGTGCCTATTGTACAGCTAATGACGTTTCTGTGGACTTCGAGAAACAAATTTGTTAACAAGCTACAAAAATAGGCGAGATACATTTTATTCCTCAACTAAGTATCTTAGTGCTAAGTAAAGGACGGCCTGTACAGGCTGCTCTGCAGTTTTAACACATGCCTTTTCTTTCTATGAGCTGTTTGTCTCTGATGGATAAAAGGCTCACTTGTACCATACTAAACAAAGCTTGCAAAAAATATCCTTGAATATTAAAATATCTTGCACATTGCTTTTGGCATGGACTTTGGAAGTCACATTAATACTTTATACAAAGAGGAAATCTTTGAATAAGATTCATTTAAGTGTTGCATTTTTTGCAGAAACTCCACCATGTAACCATTTTTCATTGACATTAGTGATATATACTGCATAAGGCCGAATATACACGACCAATACGGATTTTCTCATGTGGATTTATGCCATGTAAGAACGGCAATTGTAAATAAAAAGTGGTCGCGATTGATCGCGGATTTTCACGTGCAGAAAAAACTGCACACACCTACTTCCTGGTTCTCTATAGCAACCTGAAAAGTATCCACCTACAACATCACAGTACATCTGCAGTTTCATCACATCCATAGAGATCTATTGAGCCCTCTCATGTGTGTGATCCGCGCTAAAATAGGATATGCTGCGATTTTTTTCACATGGGTCAATTTCCGCAATAAAATTCCATCTGTCTGTATTGACCCGTGGAAACTAATTGACTTCTATAGCTGCGTGCATTAGCCTTATTGTAAATGTTCAGTGGATTTCACTTTTTAATGATAGTGCTCACTATTAGTACTATTAGTACTTCGTCATCCTCAGGATTTGAGTGTGAGGTGGTTCTCCTCAGGCATGTTCCCTGAATATCACCAAGGCAGAAATTAACCATAAACCATGGTTCGTGGTATCCCATAGATAAGGAGTGGTATACATGGTCGTTAGTTTGTGATATTGGTAGAGTGATCAAACTCCGTACAAAGCAGAGGGCGGTAGTACAGAACAAGTCATCAACTGCTGGCAACATGGTACCAAGTAAGTGAAAGAACAAGCTTGGTTGAGATTCCGAAAATCAGAAAGTATAGACCATGGACAGAGACCTACCTTGAGGCCCATTTACACGTAACGGCCGAAAATGAGCGATAATCGTTGCATGTAAACGCAGGCATTGTGCACTTTTAGTTTGAACAATGATTTTAAGGTGAAGTTAAAATCCATCCTTTAGCTAGTGAGATATAAAGTAATTCTCAATAGAACGCACGCTGTTTTCTTCAGGGGAGTCACCAGATAATATTGTAATCTGTCATCAGCCCTGAGCAGAACAATGCAGCTGTTTGCACAGCTGGGCGTGGGATTAATCACATGCTAGGCTCTGGAAACAGCTCCTGGAGGCCCTTTTACATGCAAATGAAGATGATAAAGTGTTAATGACCATTAACACTTTATGTAAATAGATCGCAAAATCTTTCAATTGTTTAAAAGATTTTCTTTGCATGTAAATGGGCCTTCGGTAGTAAAACATCATTGCTGATAGGTGAAGGTCACGTTTAATATCAGGAAATAGGAAATATCAGGAAACAGATCATGTCATGCCTATTCTGTTAACGTAGTATGCTGACGATCAAGTTGGCAAACGCTGCACCTATATGCAATATGATAAGCTAGCCAGTATGCACAGTGCATCCTCCGCATAGAATCTCAGCTTTCAAGGTCTTCTGTGGATAAAGATCATAGTGGCACCTGCTCAACCATGGAAATGTGAGTTCTTCACACAATTTCTTCTCTGAGCAATTCCCTAATTTGATGTCATTAGCAAAACAGCTTCCTTCACTCATGCTAAAGGAACCTCATATAAACCCAATTATGCTGAATGACATTTCATTGGGAGAGGTTTACCAACATATTTATGCCAGCATTACAAGGGGTTTTCTAAGTTATTTTTTGAATAGGTAAAAAATTATAAAACAGCCAATAACCACCTATTCCAAGTTCCTCTTGATGGGATGTTACAGGCTGCTGCAGCCAATCCCAGGGCTCTGTAATGTCTCAATCATAGACTGCCTCTGCAGCCTGTAAACCAGTGAATCCCAACCGGGGTGCTGAGGCACCCTGGTGTGCCGTGGCTCTCTGGCTCTCATGTCGGTAGTGGTGTATCAGGAAACGGAGCACAGCCCGGCTCCCAGTGGACATGCAAGGCGCTGCTGGAGGAATGCTGCCAGGAGCAGAGACCAAGCAGAGGCACAGCCTTGCTCCCAGGGGACATGCAAGACACGGCTAAAGGACCTTCAAGGACCTGGAAAAAAGCATCAATGGTGAGCTAGGGGCGCGTTCCTACATCCCTGCCCTGTGAAACCCCTAGCTTCCTGGTGGCGTCAAGATACACCAGTACCAGGAGGAGGTAAGTATATGGGTTGGGGGTTTAATGTTATTACTGGGGGGAACAGGTAATGTTATTACTGGGGGGGGGGGTTAATGTTATTACTGGGGGAGGTTAATGTTATTACTGGGGGAGGTTAATGTTATTACTGGGGGGGGTTAATGTTATTACTGGGGGGAGGTAATGTTATTACTGTGGGGATGTTATCACTGGGGCCACTATAAATACTGGGGCTGCAATGGGGGTTGCTATTACTACTGGGGCCGCAATAGGGGTCGCTATAACTACTGGGGCCACAATAGGGGTCGCTATAACTACTGGGGCCGCAATAGGGGTCGCTATTACTACTGAGACCGCAATAGGGGTTGTTATTACTACTGGGGCCACAATAGGTGTCGCTATAACTACTGGGGGTCGCTATTACTACTGGGGCCGCAATAGGGGTAGCTATTACTACGGGGGCCGAAATAGGGGTCACTATAACTACTGGAGCCGCTATAGGGATCGCTATAACTATTGGAGCCGCTATAGGGGTCGCTATAACTACTGGGGCCGCAATAAGGATTGCTATAACTACTGGGGCCGCAATAGGGGTCGCTATAACAACTGGGGCCACAATAGGGTTTGCTATTATTACTGGGGCCGCTTATTACTGCCAGAGCCACAATAGGGGGTCACCTATAACTGCCGGGGCTGCAATAATTAGTTGCGAGGCCACTGTGAGGATCACCATTACTACCGGGGCCACCAATATAGGGGGTTGCTATTACTACTGGGGCCACCAACATGGGGGGGGACACACCATTCTGATTTTAAAAATCATCCACACGGTGTGGAAACAATCTGCACAAAACCCGTGTGGACACCGACATTAGTTGCGGAATTTAATTTCGCAGCATGTTAATTTTAAATATAATGTATATCAATAGCCACCCAGTGCTCCAGCGCTCTACCCGGCGTTTTTTAAACAGCCCTGTCCTTTTTATAACGATGGAGGTAAAAATCATATGTCATAATAAGCTACACCCTAGCCACGCCCCTGACCTCACCATAGCCAAACCCCTACCCCCCCTCCCTTTTGGTAGGGGTGCCGCGCCGTAAACATTTTTTCCCAGAGTTGCCCCAAGGCTGAAAAGGTTGGAAAACACTGCTGTTTGGTTGGAAAGACACCAGGGTGTGAAATGAGGTGTAGCAACCTGGGAAGGGTATCAGCACTTTTATTAATTTTACCATGAGCAGAAAAAAAAACAAAACACAAAAAACAAAACAGAAAACCCTGAAAAACCGCGAAAACCCTTTATTACAGAAAAAACTGTAATAAATCTCTGCTATTGTAGCTATCTTTTCCATTTTCTACATACTGTGCAAGAGACAGGCAAAGGCCAATCCACTAGTTGTGGTGTACTGGGTCTGTACATGACACAAGAAGGTGAATGTATGTAAATCACGAAAATGTGGATGGAAATTAAACAAAGTAGGGAAAATGCTTCAAAAGAGGCACACAGCAAAATCCCAAGATTGAGCACCTTTTAGAAGAATGTTGAATAGGTTGATTATTTATGATAATTTTTTTGAAGCACAGCTGAATTTTCTAAAGCTAAGCATCTTCCATCCTATTAGGCAACAATTCATATATTTTTCCCCCCAGATGTGGGTCTCCGAGTGTGACAGATGGTACGGCAGCACTGACACGACACACAAAAGAGAGTTAAAGGATGTTTGTTTATTTCAGATTATACGTGGAACAGCTGACGCGAAGATTTACTAAAGGACTGTTAATTGTTTTTGTCTTATGCTCGGTTACTATGTAAAGATTTTGGCCCTAATCAGTCAGACATAATTAACTATTGGAAGGGCTTTTTTTGAGGAACCCATTTACATGGAGTGATATTTTCCTAAGAATTATAACATTTTGTAGGAAAATATTCTCAATGTAGATTACTGCAATTCTAAAATATGGAGTTGGCTCGCAGTCATTGTTTTTATGCAGGTCACATAATTTCCTAATTCTATTAGATCTTTCATCTAGCACAAGTGATTTGCATTACACACATGCATACTGTATGTGTGTAATTAATTGCTGAATTAGAACTCGTATTTTGATATACCAATGCATGTTGCTTGGATGCAGGCTTGGACTGCCCTACAGGGGAACAGGTGAATGCCCTGGTGGGCCCTGAGCAGGAGTGGGCTCCCAGCCCCCCACCACCTGGCCTACATACAGAAAGGCAGCATACAGTATCCCATTCAATCTTTACTTCCATGTAAGGAACTGTCTAGTTTATCTATTCACTGTATACAGATGCATTGGCTGGCTGAGATGACATCTAGGCGTACTGACAGACCAGCCAGTATACTCTCTCCTGGGCCCCATCCTCTTGGCATTGCTACAGGGGCCAAACATCTTGCAGCATCTTCCTACTGCTTTCAGCCTAGCATCGCCTGAACACGTGTTACCAGCTCATAGAGGTAAAAGGGCCATTAGTCCCAGGCAAGGGCTAGGCAGAAAGTTACTGAGATGGCTCCCAAGACAGAAACCATGTGAGACAAGGGCCAAGCTGGAGGCTACTACCATGTAGAAAAATACACAGTACGTAAGAAAAATACAGTCATTTTCACATGTCCGTCATCCTTTTCGCCTCCATAGGGAACTATAACTCCCATCATGCTCTGGCAATTGCAATCTCTCAGGACTGGTCACGAGCAAACCCCCCCGGTTTTCTGTTTTACTGTAATTGGCAGAGTTTTCAAATTAACTTTTAATACCCACAGTTTTGTAGGTAAAACTACTGTTCACCTGCAAAACCGCACGGACGTTAGGTCAGTCGAAAACTGCTCTTTTGCAATTTGCAAAATGCATGTTGGTGCATTTTTAGGCCAATTTTTAGGCATTTTTATGATGTGACTGTTGCATGTGATCTCATATTTTGCGAGATATGCCATGCATGCCACCTATGGAATCGTAACCATTGGGTCCCCCCAGCTCCCACCTGCGGTACTCTCCATACACTTCAGTGGGGACAAACAAATGCAGCCATCTTTCTACTGATGTATATGGAGAATGCGGTGGCCGGAAATTTGTTAAAAGGGATCAGGTAATGCTAGGATGTACCAGTACAGTGGACCCTGAGATTGGATTTTATTGGTGGACCCTGGCCAACCCAGTCTGACACTGCTTTGATGTCTACACATTTGATACTGACAAAAAAAGTAGAGTAGGCACTTTTCAAACAGGTTTCCATCATCACAGATCGATCAAACACATCTCTGCAGTCAGCAAGCATGCACCCTCATAGAGAACAGGGTGTGCATGTGCACTGACTACAGAGAGGAGTCCAATGCATGGACTAAGCGCCAATTTTTAGGGTTTACAGAGAGGAAACAGGGAGCCAGGTAAGCAAAAATAACTTTCATGAACTCCTCGGCCCCTGCCCTATAAAGCTCATTAAGTTAGTTTATGGTGCTTATAAGTGATGACAGGTTCCCTTTATTTGAAATTCAGAGTTAGAGAACAGGCTAAAGCTGGGAGTACTAGGTGGGTGCTTATTCACAGCATCTAAGCATTTACAGTACCTCAAGTAGTTATTTTAGAAATGCTGCAGTGCTGAGTATATGGTTCTACATGTGGAAGGGAAGAGTTATTGGTACATACAAGTTCTACCGCATTCTGATTTTATCACTCATTTATATCATTATATTCTCATAAACAAAACAGAAACCTGGGACTCTTCTCTTCATATATAGCTGATCTAGCTGGCTGTAACAAATGAAGAAAGTAAGGACTTTAGGAGCTCGGTGTTCTAGTTTTATGAACACAAATTCTAGAATAAAAGAATGTATCTTTAATCATTAATGAGCACTGGGTTTAAGGGATTGACAGGTATGGACACTCCGCTTTCAGTTTGATGGTCCATTACCTTCTGAGTTAAGAGTTCCTGTTAAAGGGAAACACCAAAGTTATTGTTTTTCCTGAACTACACATTGTGGTGTGTCCATTGGTTCAGCAGAGAAGAGAGCCCATGTGAATGGATTAGCAACGCTATTAGTACACTAAGTATTCGTTGACTTTTTAGACCAGCTTCTCTCAAGCAAGGTCATATTAAGATATGATAAGTCATAAATTGTGAGAAACATTTGTTTTGTGACATAACTAGCTATAGATTATTTGAAAACTGAACAGAACTTCCTTCATACTTTTACACGTCTTCTCAGTTCTCCTACCATTAGGGTCAATACAAGTAGAAAAGTAAATTAATTAAAACTAAAAATAAAACATATGACTACAGTATTTGTAAGCTCAAAACCCTTTCTTGTAAACTCTTGAACGAAAACATTTTATGGAAATCTGGCAGAGATCCCCTGATCCCTTCCATCTTCTGCTTTCAACCAACTGGATTGGTGGGAATGATCTAAAGTGAGCAGAGGTACAACATACAGTTAGCCTCTTTTCAATGCCCAAACTTTTTCTTTCACAGATAAAAGACGCCTCTGGGTAAGGAACCAATTCTCCACCCTTTGGGTTTCAGCATGGGACAGAACAGGGTGAAAGAGGAGGTGAATATTTGGTGTTTGTTGCTAGTTTTTGAGACCGCATAAAAAAAATTAAACCATTTATGGTATCTGCTGGTTTCATGGCCATCTCTTTTTTGTTAGGCTACCACGATATTCCACATTGCTTTGATGAAATAAAGACCATTATTTTTATATCAGCACATTCCTCACATTACATTCAGTCAAATAAAGTGACCACAAAGAGTCTGCAAAGAGTGTAATTTGGGGTATTTGGTGCTAAAGCGTTTGTTCACCATTTTTTATGGTCCCAATGCATCTGGCAATGAAAAATGAGGCAACTTCCAATAGGTCTTGAGTTCAAATTTCCCATCACCAAGTTTCTACAGCTCCTGCAAAAATCTATGTGTCTCCATGGTAATAGACCCCAAACACTGTCTAGTGTGATTCTGCAGTCATACTGCCATCATATATCCCGTACTTCATGCTAAAATATATTCGGCAGGTTGTCAAGAAGTAGCTAACATTGGTTAAATAGTATGACTGTAGGATCAGACTACACTGGGTTTGTTTGTTGTCTGTAACTATGGAGATGCATAGGTTAGCATAGAACCTATAGATGAAAAAGTTTTCAGTGATTTTGTTTTTATCTGAAGTAAATTACTGCTCATTCATTTTAATACTCCACCCAAATCATCAATTTGAACAAAATAAGCTGCAGATGTTGTAAAGTTTGTTTTGAGGCTTACAGCGCTAAGAAAAAGTTCTATGCCAGAGTTAATTTGCCCTTTCATCTGCTTTTCAAAGGCTTTTCTTGTTTAGGATTACAATAACTTTTCCATGGCTTAGGCTGCGTTCACACGGGGCGGAATTGCCGCGGAAATTCTGTGCAGAATTTCTGTGTGGCAAATCCACCCACAGCTCCTAATCCTGAGATTAGCCAGCCATGTGGATGAGATCTTGCAAAAATCTCGTCCATATGGGGCGGCCAATCCGTGGCAGCAAAGCCAGGCGGAAACTGTGATGCAGCGCGGAATTGACAGCCGCAGCATGTGAATTCTTTTTTTTTTTCCGATGCCGCCTCACTCCTCTCTATGGGGAGAGAAAGCCGCAATGAAATGCTGGCGGCCAAATCGCTCCAAAACCAGTGGCGAAATGCCACGGGTTTTGAAGCTGCGGCTCTCCCGTAGAAATCTCGCAGCTTTTATGTGTGGCCAAGCCGCGAGATTTTTGCAACAAATCCGCCCCGTGTGAACCAAGCCTTATAAAAACTTGTTGCAGAAAACTATCATAGTCAAGTTAAACTTTGCCATTTCTGTAGTTTGGGATTTATTTAGGCAAATAAATATTGTGATCACTGATAAGGGTGGATACATTGATACAAGGAGATTTTAAGGAAATCAAGGCGTAATGCATTTGTAAACTTTGTGTAGGAGTACAAAACCTAACAGTTTTGACGCAGGACAAGCACTGTGCTGATTACGTGACTATCAATGTGACCAATGGACAACACTCAGTCAATATATGTCAATATTTTAGAAAGCCTTGCTTCTAGATTTTACCTCTAAATGGTATTGTTCTATTTGTATCAATGGAAAAAGAAGCCAATGATCTTTTTGCAGTAAGTCAAAATACTGTACGTTTATCAGTTATATGTATTTTACACTGTTTGCTTGGTGGAAAATCAACCTACATAACTAAATTACAAAAAAGGGAATGTCTTTTATTTGTATTGTTGCCTTTAGTACAAATCATACATCAACTTTTACATATATTTAGCAGTGAGAAAGAATCTTACTCACTTCCTGTTACAGGAAGAAACATTAGCAGACAGTCTTACTGCATTGTCTGTCTTATTTCTGAGGAAAACTATAGAATCTAATTAAAAGCCAAATTTAAAAAATTGTTCACTATGTGTATGTGTGTGCATGTGTAGAAATAGATGTGGATCCACCTTGCCACACGTGGATTTAATTTAGGGCTATCTGAGAAAGCAACACCTGGGGGGTACCGCTGCATTATTTCTCCACTGGAAGTATGGGTGGAAACAGGGGTTGGCCGGACACAGTGACAGGGAACACCTCCATAACGCCCCACGATCCGGTGATGGTTGAAAGCTTGAACCCTCTTGCGCTTTGCTATGTGCGGCTCTGCCGAGGGTGGCATTGACAGCTGTGTTTCAGGGCACTCCAGTACTGTGATGTTCAGCTATGGCGAGTACCGGACTGATAGCTCTGGTTGGTCCCCCACTGCCCCGCTGTGCTGGGCGGCTCTGCACAGAACTGACAGGAGCGGCTGGTATTTTCTGGACGGCAAGAAAACTTTCATGATGCTACCGCCGGCATCCTACACTGCTTTCCCTGGTGTGTTTGCTGCACTCAGGTTTTGGGGTTACAGCCGGTCCACAATGTGTCGACAAGCCAATCTGAAGTTGGGGGTGTGTAGTTTGCATCCACCTATTTTGTTGGCCAGCCAATCACATGTTGTGGGCGTGGTTGAGGGCGAGCAGTTTGTCTCAACCCATTCTGGTGGTGGAGACATAGGTATTATTGTATCTTGTCACCACCGGAAGCTAGGAGTTTGACAGGGTTTGGATGGAGGAACGCCCTGTCACACCCCTTGCTCCCGATTGGGTGACTTCTGTAAGGTGCTAGTTGCAGCGTGTGTATAGATTGTTCCCGGGGCTGGACGGTTAGGGTTACGGGTTCCATGTTTATGTTCGGCTTACATTATTAGCTGTAAATACTTGCATGTTATAGGGGTAGCATAGAAGCATTTACAGTGAATATTCTAAGCCTAACATGAACATGGAACCCTAACCCTAACCGTCCAGCCCCGGCAACAATCTATACACACGCTGCTGCTAGGAGTTTCCCCAGAGCAGCCATCTCCCTTGCATGTCACCTGTAGCTGGCACCTCTGCGCTTCAGCAATAGCTCCTCTCCTGCCGCCGATGCCTCAGCATGTCCTGACGGCCCTGCCATCGGTCGCAGGCTTACCGCTGTCCTCCCCTGCTGCAGCAGCCTCTTCATCCTCTGGATCTCCTTGCGCGGCCGGTGCTCTGACTGCTGCCGGTGACTGTGGATCTCCTGCCGGCGCTCCGAGGTTTGCTGCTCTCCTCCCCGCCACCGCTCCCAGGTTTGCTGCTCTTCTTTCCGCCAGGGCTCCCAGGTTTGCCGCTGTCCTTCTCTGCAAGCTGCTTCTGCAACCCTAGTGTCCTTCCAGGACCTGCACGCCAGCCAGCTGAGCAGCCAATCAGCTATAAGGGGCGTAACCAGACTGTCAGTCTTGTCTCCACCAGTACTTCCTGGTGGTGACAAGATACAATAATACCGGAGACATAATGGACCAGTACCCACCTGTGGAACCCTGGGTTTCACCCCTGACCTTTCCAAGGATGATACCAGCTCTGCTGTAGGGTACCCAAACTGTAAGGTGCACAGTTAGTCCTAGCAGTATGGCAGCTAATGCTGCACAGGGCCAAGGCGCAGTACCTGCTGGTGTGAACAGGTTCATAGCTGGGAAACTTATAAAGGTCACGGCTGGCAGCAGAGTAGATGTAATGAGGTTCATTGCAGGCAGCAAACCATAACAAAGAAGAGAGCCGACATCACGGAGCACATAATTCAGAATGGTCAGGAGTTACGCAGGAGACAGAACAGGGATAAACACAAAAGGGGACTGTCCCACAATGGCTAATGAGACCAAATGCTTAGGCATTCTCCATGGGGAGAGGATGTCTAATATAGTGGAAGTAGATGTGGTTGGTGGTGGACCTTAAGGGCAGACTGTAGTGACCCAGTGGTGAACCATTCATAGCGTGCAGCTTGTGGAGGACAATGGCTCCAGCGACAGGTGAGTCTGGGCAGCAGCCTGCTCTGACAATATATATATATATATATCCCTACAGTCTGTCTATTTATCTGGTGATTATGATTTACAATTAACTGCTATGATGCATTTTAGACATAGCAATAATTACAACACACAGTGAATATTAGGCTTTTGGATTAAGAACTGTTCATAGCCTATGCTAAAGTGTAAAGATCTTCTTATTTATAACAGTGAACTTGGAAGTTGCATTCCAATACTTACAAGTATAATAATTGTTCCCACTAGATTGCCCAACGTGAGACAGTTTTCCTCTGGAACATCACATCCTGTTCTGGAAGGACTCATGCATTCCATGAATGTAAAATATCACACTATGGAAACCTAAGTTAATATCTAACACCAATAGGGCAGTATTGCCCCAGTTAATTAGCAGTAGTATGTCATTGCTAGGTACTGTAACACTTTACTGCACTAAAAGTTTACTAATACTGTTCACTAGAGGTTAATAAAGGAGCAAGATATATGCAACAGTAGAAATGATTTCTAATGTGAAAAACCATTGCATGTACTTCAAGTATTGTTCATGTGCATTGCTCATGTTACAAGTTAGCCAATCATAACACTTTGCTTCAGACACATCAGAGCCTTCGTATGATGTTCTATTACCTTAATAATGTGGATCATTGTTTCAGTAAAGAGGATTACCACCCAAAAAATGACCATATATCAAAATTAGACAGAAAAAGGATAGTAAACTATCATATTGTTAGTATGTTCCAGCAATTCAAAGGTTTCAACTAGAGATGAGCGAGTATACTCACTAAGGCACATTACTTGAGCGAGTAGTGCCTTAGCCAAGTATCTCCCCGCTCGTCTCTAAAGATTCGGGGGCCGGCGCCGGTGACAGGTGAGTTGCGGCGGGGAGCAGGGGGGAGCGGGGGGGAGAGAGGGAGAGCGAGATCTCCCCTCCGTTCCTCTCCGCTCTCCCCCGCCGCTCCCCACCCCCCGGAATCTTTAGAGAATAGCGGGGAGATACTCGGCTAAGGCACTACTCGCTCGAGTAATGTGCCTTAGGGAGTATACTCGCTCATCTCTAGTTGCAACTATAATGGCTGTAGTTGTCACCGACTGTCACTTTCCATGAAGTCCATGGTCACAGAAAAATAACCATATCAGAACTTTGGTTATCACGCCAGTCTCTAAAGGGGTTTTCCAGGCACAAATACTATTAATGACATATCCTCAACATAGGTAATTAATAGTTGATAGGCTTGGGTTCACGGCTCGGTAACCTGACCAATCAGCTGACTGGGCACTTGTAATTGCAAGCACAGCTCCCATTGATTTCATGAGTGCCTCCATGCCTGACCGTTTCCCATCATGCATCCCAGCTAGAGGAGGCACAACAGGGTACTAGAGCCTCCTTTGAATTCTATAGTTTTCCCCAGTAAACCTATCCTATCCTTTCACTTTAATATTGTAATCACTTACATACATCATCACGGTATTCATACATATAAAGTTTCATTCAATTCCCACAGCTCATTCTTAGTGCAATATTTTTCCTGTGAATGAGTGTATATTCAAATCTCATTCAGGTAGGCTTTTAGTCTCCTTAGAAGTTCATGCTGCATTTATGTAGAAGCATTTATAGGTTGGGTTTACAATAAATGAAATGGTATAAGCAGACTAAGAATATATGCTGAGCTGAGTGCTTCTCGTTTATTGACCCCTTGGTGCCATGAATGTGAAGTGGTCAGAAGGAAGATAGAGTTGAAGGCAAACAACTCCAGAATTGGGCATTAGGGGAGATAGTAACAGCTGTGTAACAACATGTGCTCAGTCTTTAATTTTCATTTTTTCATGGCAGACGATTGTCGAAAGGTGTTTGTTCACAGAAGTAACCATAATTTATTTCAAACTATAAACTGGTAGAAAATGCCATTTTCCAGAGCGATACACATTGGGGCTCTACAATACATCTGAGCAGTAACTTTTAACTTTCTGTCACATTTAAACTATACATTCTTGCTTTTACAAAGGGGACAAGATTGTAAATGTTCGGCTTCCAATGCTTGCTTCTATTGCCCTTCACATCCATTCACATTCCTGTAGTGCTATTTAAATAAAACTCCCTTGAAATACTGTGCCCGTATGTTCCTATTGAACAGAACAGCAAGGTATATGTGCTAGCACAAAAGTGCTTGGCTGGCAGCAGTTCATTAATGGTAGTCTAGAAAAAATGTAATGTTTGTTATTCGATTCCTTAGTGTACAAAGTCAATGACCTTTGTAATTAAATGCTGTTGTATCCAAAAGGCCTAAAGAATTGTTCAAGCATTTCAAAAAGCTAGGCTTTATTCCCCTTGCACTAATATTCACACAGATCGTCAAGTCCAACAGTGAAAATTACATGTGGTTTGAAGACTTGAAATGCTCATTACTGCAAGAAACAAGCTGAACGCAAGCTAGCTGGAAACGCATGGATCTTATATATTTCAAGGAGTAAAGTTCCCAGATTTCTATAGAACTGTTTATGCATCATATACGTATGTCTTTATTATATTGGTCTTCAACCTGATTCTCGGGCTGACATAAAAGCCCACCTTCAAGCATATTCTCGAAGTTGTGGTTTAGTGTAAGGCAGTGATGACCAGCTGGTGGCAGTTGTCTCCTAGGTCCTAGCAGAAGACAGCTAAACACACCCTACTGCCTTTTTCAGGTCCTGATTGAATAGGCATGTTCCTGAATGTACCATGCATCATAAGAATAGTTAACCTTTGCAGTCACTTCTGTATTCAGCCTCAGGCATTAGGGAAGGACTAAGAACAGCTGCTCAAAGTAAGGCTAGCTATACACATTCGACAGCTGTAGACCCACAGCTATTCCTTTTGTTCCCCCATAACTGAACATGCATGTATTTTCAATACGAAGAAGAATAAGCTGGTGCCAGACAACTCTGGCAATGGGTTATTTCCCTTGAGAACGAAAGGATCAGTCATGTTGAATATCCAATTGCCCAATTCTTTTTTCATCTGTCATCAGCCATCGGGGGAGATTTGGGATACCTCCATATACATTAGATGGTTGGCCAGTCCTGCAGAAATTAGTGGGTGCAGCCAATATTCAACTAATATGTATGGCCATCTTAGCCTCCAAGTAAAGTAGAACAGAGCAGGGTATAAAGGGATAAGAGCACCACTGTGATAGGTACTTTTGTAGAGCATTGTGCATGCCACTATTGGGGGACATCTACATGTACCAGAAATGTAAATTTCCCATGTGGACTGCAATATCGGAAATGTAGATTAAATTTCTGATCAATGTAAAGTGTGGAAATACGCTGAGAAATACGCAATAAAATTCACATTACACATGTGTGGAAATACAGCAACATCCACCAGCAGATTTGCAGTTGATTTTATAAAATCAAATCTGGACCTGAACGTATGGGGATATTGTAGTTAGCGCTGCTACAGAAGACTGTGAATGGTGCATTTTACTATTAACCAGGTCCCTGGCGCACACTTGGCTGAGGGTCTGTTCACAAAAGTGTCATTTTCTGTTCTCTTTGGTTCCTGCTCCATTTTTAACAAGAACAGTGTAGCCTGTGGTGCTAGTCTTTTCCATAAAAAACCCTGATCCCTGAGGTTGTGACATGTTAAAAAACAGATCCTACCTCCATCAAGGATGGAAGCCAAAACGCTAAAGTGAACAGAGTAATATGGGGTCTGTGTTCTCTGGGTTTATGATTTGTCAATAGACCTTGGCTGAAAAAAAAATGTATGCAGCGAACATAGTCCACAGACATGGACGTATACATAACTCTTATGCGTGTGATTTTCCACTAACTGTCTGGGCGCTGGCTGAGAGAGTCGAGAGCTTTATTTCCAGCTCTTATAGTTTGACAGGGTGAAAACCACTGGTGGATGGCTACCATATAAAGCAGACCTCTCATCAGGCCCTAATTAAGTATATACTGTAATGTATCTAGTAATCACTTTAATTTGAAAAATGTAAAACACAAAGTAAAAAACTAAAAAGTAAGACGTTACTTTAAAAGTTCTGAAGAAGTCTTCACTGGAAAAGGAGATCTCCTGTTGATGCTAGTGTTGAAGTCAGATGTCAGCCTCCCACACTTTTGACATGATAGTTCCGCCTCGTACAAACCTTTGGGAATGAAGAACAAATATTAAAACTTAAGAAAATTCTGACTCAAAGCACTGAAAAAGGAAAGCAGATCATTTGTTTTCTCTTTTATGGTATATTAGAGAATGCCCCACTAAGATATTTTGTTTGATCAAGGTCTTCAATCAATTTTAAAGGGATTAGGGTTAAAGGCCCATTTAGACACAACGATTATCGCTCAAAAGATGTTGCTCAAGTGACTTTTGAGAGATCATTGTTGTGTCATTTACAGCGCAAAATGATCGCTCAAGATGAGAGATCACCTTGCGCTGCCAGCGGAGGATGCAGGAGACACTGAAAGACAATGATGAGCGAAAGCTTAACGAAAACTGCATGATATCAGTCCAGTGACACACAACGATTATCGCTCAAAAGATGGCTTTTGAGCAAATTTTGAGCGATAATTGGTGTCTAAATAGGCCTTAACCCACCAAAATCAGATTGGTATAGGTCTGACTCCAAGTGTCCTCACTAACCAGCTGATTGAAGTGGTTGTGGTGATTTGGCCACCTTTATTGTTCATCAGGTATCTGTACATTTGGTCCTGTAAAACCCCTTTAAGATTTTAGTGTCCTTCTTTAACTGGGTTGAACTTGATGGATGTGAGTCTAGGAATAAACGCAGACCACTACATGTAATGAGTTCTAATAGTGTTATTTGTATACAACTCGAAAACTGGTTGGAAGGGATTCTCCATTCCTTTCCATGTGCAAGATTATAACATATGGTCATTGTAGTGGGGCTTTCTTCATGAGTCAGATCAGAAAGCCAGTGCAAGAGACCTGACGCATCAATACAAATAACAGCAAAAATGGGCAGCCGTATGCAGCTCTTCCCGCAACATCTTATAGTCTGGGGTTAGGACCTGCAGCAATCAGCTGATATCTGGGGCAGTTTCATTTTAAGAAGGGGTTATCTAGGTGAGACAATCACTTTAAAGGGATGATGACAACCTTTAAAACAAAACCAAGTCAAATGGCTATGGAAAAAAAAGGCATTTTAAGAGGAGATACTATAAATGTGTTAAAAAACACATATACAGTGTACATAAATTACTGTCCATGGTGGCGTACAAATAAAGGAAAAGGCACCAAGGCAGTATGTAGAGGATAGGGTACCCATGCCAATGCCAAATTATGTTTTGCTATATGTTATACATTAAACCAAGTAACCAAGTCATCGATTTATGTTCATGTATTCCTTCTGACTTGTACTTTTACACTCTTGCTTCTAACTTACAAATCTCTCCCTATTTCATTTTGATCAGTTATATAATCCTGCAATTTGCATCTTTGATATATCTGTATCTATATTAAATATAATCATTTTCACTGTAGAATGAATTAAGCAATTTTGACACTTTAATAAAAAAAGACATATGGAACGCTTAAGCAATGAAAATAAGCTTTCAGCACAATTTAGAGAAAGAGTCAATAAAATAATATTCATATAGCAGCGTGCAAGGCCACATAAGTCATTAGCACTGCACTGACCTATGCAAAGCAGTCTTAAATGTCATCGGTGCAAAAAAACGCAATTAGCCCTTTAACTCTCACCATTTTGCCTGAGCGATTTTGCTTTTTGTCTAGTTGTTCCGTTGTTGGATCAGCAAAATGGAAAGAAAATGTTTCAGTTTTCCAGCCCATAGAAAGGCATTGAAACTAAAGACATTCCCTTTCAATCAGTTCCTCAATTTTCCAGCTTCATTCTGCTTTTTACATTGGAACAAAACTGCAAACAGAACAAAAACAGATTTCTTTTCTTTACATTGTAGTCAATGGGAGACTGAAAAAGATGAAAAGCAATCCATTTTCATCAGTTTTACTTCCATTTTATAAGGTTCCATTTTGGTAAAACAGAATCCGCCGAAAAAAATGCTAATGTGAACTGAGCCTAGTGCTGTTGTCTGCAGCTACTAGCCTGGCACAAGCAAAAAATAACTATTTATAAGCAGACGAGTAACATTAGCTTTGTCATATTGATTTCATGTATCAAACTGACATGACAATTAAATGACAATCCGTTTTATTAACATGGCATCCGCAGATCTGTACTCACTCCACCGCTATTTCCAGGATCTTCTCAGATAGAACATGACACATTGCCTTGTATTGCTTTATTCTTTTTTTTTGTATTTGTGTTCTGTAACCCTTCATTCAGATCAGGACAGAGGAGTCGGTTGCTTTCTACAGATGGTTAAAGACGCAGGACATGTCTTCACTTCCTGTTCCTTTCATCAGATCCCTACTATTTCCTACAACAGAATTCCCTGGGTTTCGAAGGGAATGCTTTCCGTAGCCGTTGCTGCAGCATACGAGGGGTGCCATGTGTCAGGAAAATCATTTGGCAGCCTGTAGCAGGACAAAGAGGCTGAATGTGCCTAATCTGCAGATTTGCTGTAAATGCAGTCTTTCCTTAGAGGACAGTGCACTGTTTGTTACACAGATTTTGCTGCAGCCACTGTAATCGACAAACAGGAGATTTGACAAATCCTACACCAAACAATGTGCAGATTATTAGCACGCTAGACCACCCCCGACATGCTGGAGAGATCTCATGTACACCGATGTGTGCAGGGACTCCTGGTTCACCGCTGCACAGATGTGTGCCCATAGCAGTCACATTCTATAGCTCATGCTGTATCACAGAGTCATGCTGTCCTTCCAGCGCCTCTCACATTATATATGGGGGAGAAGACAGTCATGTGCCGTAGCAGGCAGTATTACGTAAATGGCAGTGTTTTGTGGAGGCACCATATGGAGATTCTGGGACTAGATTATGCAACCTTCAGGGGAGTCCGTAAATGCAAACAGATACAAATTACACAACAACAAACTGATCCTCAAACCTTTGGAAGCACAACTGTGGCAGTACGAGCAATGTGTTGTGCATGACTAAGAGATGAGCCATTCTGACAAAGTCATAGACCGGCACCGTCTGCAACCACAGTCCTCAAAATCAGCACTCCAGGAATTGCAGCACAGACTATATTAGGCCTCCTACACACGATCGGGTCGGATCTGGCATGCAAGATCCGACCCTGTGCCCAGCCGGTGACCCCGCTTACTGCCCAGATTCTTCTTTATCTGTACTGTGGAAGTGCCGGCCGGCACACATGCGTAGTGTGCGTAGGTCATGCCGCTCCGTTCCTAGGAGATGACGCAGATACCGCGGCCCTTCCGCAATGACATTACGGAAAGGTCGCAGATTCCGCATCATCAACTAGAGACAACACAGGAGAAGCCAGGACTAAAAAAACTAAAACCGTGCTGCAAGTGTCCGACGGCTCACCAGGGTACAGAAAGAAGAAAGAAATGTCAGTTATGCGCGTATTCCGGTTGGGTACAGGGTCGGATTCTGCTGCCGGCTTCCGCATATGGAATTCAACCCTGCCATGTGCAGCCGACCTAAGAGGGAGGTTGGGGCTTGTAAATTGCAGGACCTGTAAGCTGTGGGCGGAGCCTGTCTTAGGGGTTGTCTCGCGGCAGCAAGTGGGGTTATACACTTCTGTATGGCCATATTAATGCACTTTGTAATATACATCGTGCATTAAATATGAGCCATACAGAAGTTATTCACTTACCTGCTCCGTTGCTAGCGTCCCCGTCGCCATGGTTCCGTCTAATTTCGGTGTCTTCTTGCCTTTTTAGACGCGCTTGCGCAGATCCGTCTTCTCCCTTCTTCTCCGCTCGGCAGCATCGGCATTTTGGCTCCGCCCCCTTGTACGCATCATCGCGTAGCTCCGCCCCATGATGTGTGCCGGTTCCAGCCTCCTGATTGGCTAATTACTATATCATTGATCAGCACTCATTGTTACAAATTGACCTTCATGTGTATAAAGATCCTTAGGCCAGGACCACACATTACGTGGATTTTGCACACCGCACAACAATTTTTGTGTGTAAAAATTCCACAGCATGTGCCTAAGATTTGTTCCAACTACATCCACTTGCTCTGTAATCTGCGGTGGATTTTCCACTCAATTCTGCACAGAAAATTTGCAGGATTTCCAATACCTTTGGACTTAACTGTAGACATTTTTCTCAATTCTTCACTCCTAAGGGCTCATGTCCACGGGCAAAATAGGATTTAAGATCCGCAGCGGATCTCCCGCATGCGGATCCGCATCCCATAGGGATGCATTGACCACCCGCGGGTAGATAAATACCCGCGGATCGTCAATAAAAGGGATTTAAAAAAAAATGGAGCATGGAAAAATCCGGACCATGCTCCATTTTCGTGCGGGTCTCCCGCGGGGACGGCTCCCGCGGGCTTCTATTGAAGCCTATGGAAGCCGTCCGGATCCGCGGGAGACCTAAAATAGGAATTTAAAGTATTTACCATCCGGCGCGGGCGGAGAAGATCAGCTGTTCCTCACGGCCGCATCTTCCTTGCTTCGGCTCGGCGGATGTGCCCGGCGCATGCGCGCGGCACGTCGGCGACGTGCCGGCGACGTGCCGCCGGCGTCAGGAATTCATCCGCCGGCCGAAAATGAAGATCCGGCCGTGAGAAACAGCTGATCTTCTCCGCCCGCGCCGGATGGTAAATACTTTTAAATTCTTATTTTCGGCGCTCATGTCCGCGGGGCAGGAGGGACCCGCTGCAGATTCTACATGTAGAATCTGCAGCGGATCTGATTTTCCCCGTGGACATGAGGCCTAAATGTTAACACACTTGTTAAAGGTGAATGGGAGAAAATGTTATACTACTTAGAATATCTGCAGTTTCACGAACAGCCTGACTTTTTCTGTTAGGGTGCATTCTGGTGCAGTTGAGGTACAGTAAAAATTGTAACACAAAGCTGTATGCATTTCTACTATGGTTTTATATGTGGTTGCAGTTACTCCAATATAAAAACATTTGATTTTGGTGCGTTTTCTAACCACACCTAAACTGCATTTTCTGACTACAGCCTTAAGGCGGTTTTAGACAATCATATTCGCACCCACGCTCGCCGCTACGGAGCATAGCTATGCATGAATGTTTTTTTTTTCTTTCTTGGGTCTTTCAAACTCCGCGCCATAGAGCAGGAGTTTGAAAAAAATTTCAGGAAGATAGGTCCTGCCTTCTCTTTTCTCTCACTCTACAATTAATGGGCGAGAATCCCGATAGTAAAAACGTAACCATTGAAATCAACTGTTTTGTTTTGTCCTGTTCTGCGGTCGTGATGGTCCTAAACAGATGGCTGTGTCAAAGTCCCGTTATGAGGCCGTGACAATCACAGCCACATGATGGGATGAAACAAAACCATTTCAATGGTTTAGTTATCACTATCAGGATTCTTGCCCTATCTTTCCCGCATGAAGTTTTCCTACATGCAAGAAAGGTAGGGCAGGACCTGTCTTCTCGTTGTTTTTTTTTTTTTTCAAACTCGCACGCAATACACCGTGGTTTGTGAACTAATACACTCTGTAGCACATGCGCCCATGTGTTTTTGCCCTTAGGCCTCCAGTACTGTAGCGTATTTATAGCCTATAGCTATAAATATAGACAATTTGTGGATTTGTGTCTTATTTCTCTCTGTTTCAAGAAATAAGACAAGCCAACACATGTGAATGTGCTGTATCCATGTATATTCAACTGTCCAATGCAAGTCTCTCAGGCACAACTTGCACTTAAAGCGTAGCTACACTCTTCAGAAAATTTTGAAATGTCAGATACACATGTCAAAAGTTTTAATCAGTGGGGGTCCTGCTACTGAGACCTCCGCTGATTTCTAGAACAAGGCGGCAGTGCTCACCCAAGTGCTGTTCACCCTCGGCTGCCTTTGCTGCTTTTTGGCTCCTCCCAGCAGCTGAAGACGATCCGCACAGAGTTCTACAGAAGCTGGTGTTCAGAAGTGGAATCACCTGACCAGTGGCTTGGTGCTCACTAGAGACTGCCGGGGGAGAAGCTGTACCATGGTGCATTGACTATGCCATATTTTTCGAGGTGAGTGGGAGCAATGTAGCTACTAAAAACAGGTGTAGGTTTTTGTGCGAAAATGCTGCAAAATTCGCAGTGGATTTTCCGTGACAAGTTCTGCCTCAAAAACTTCATCAAAATCTTTTTACAACGTTTTTTGCTGTGGATCCGCACATGGAATTTGCCCTGTCAATGGTCACTTTAACCACTAGCTATCCTCTCACAATGTACCAGAAGGTTTTCAAGACAGCGAGGGAAGTCCACGAAGCGTGGTTAGCCCATTTACATACACTTTTACAGTTAGCATCCATTTCATGTTCACCCATTGATGTGAAAGGGTGTTGCATTACATTAAATTTCCAGATTCTGATTGTTCCCAGCAAAAGAAACCAAGTAATCTTGTAGATATGATACCTTTTAATGGCTAACAAAAATACATGATGTTATAGCAAGCTTTCGAACCGCTCAGAGTTGTTTGTCAGGCATGATTATGGAGGATAACAGAATGTGCTGTACACAAATGGAACTACTGGCTAACACAGGACTAACCTTTTTTCGTTTTACTAAATTTCCATTGACAATATCAGCTATTCACCAGGGGTGTAAGCAATAAGACGCTACCCACCCACAATTAATTATTCATGAGGGCTTCATGTAAATGAGGTGTTACATTCTTTGAACATTTAATAAAGAGGGAAGGATTTCTAACTTTCTAATGGAAACTGTGTTCAAATCTGGTAATAAATGCTAAATTTGGTTAGGGAAATGCAGTACTTATTAGTGATGTAAAGCTGCTCTATGGATTGGATATGCAAATATATCTGTGTGGACGTTTCAGCAACCTCATGGTGTGTTTTGTCAAGAAACACTAATCCTCTTATCCCAGCCCTGTGATTTCCAAGACATTATGGGCTAAAACACAGTATATTTGGGGAAGCAGAAAAACTGTACTTTCAGTTTAGAGTACATGCACACAGGCCTTTGAAAAGTTGCGCCTGAGACTCTTGGGTGCAACTTGCATTGGTCAGCAAATAGGCATCCCATCCTTGTGCTGTCTGATATGCCGAAACTTGGACAAGTATAAGACATGCTGCAATTTGATTTACTTGGAATGTGCATATATAATGAATGGGTGCGATTTCTGTCTGATTTTCAGACCCTTTTTTTTTTACCTTGTTTATACTTATTAGGTTTTTTCAGACTAGTATTTAGGATTCCGTTTTCCCGCTTCGTTATGGCCAAAAGAAGCCATCCTTTGATGGAACCCAATTGACTCAACTGACTGAAATGCAGTCTGTCTGGCATTTTACAGACAAAATAGTGCCACATGCAGCATTAATTTGCCCTTTATTTTGATATTAATCAGCAAAGGCGGCTCTGAAAGGAACTTCAGCCACTGATGTGAACAAGGCCTAAATGCTATGTCTGCACATAGTTTCATTAATTACAGTTTAAACAAACAACTGCCAGAATCATTGCAATAGTGTATCAGTGACTTGTCTCGCCCATTCAATGACCAGGTGCAGATATGACTGTGCGCATGTCGTATTAATATATATTATACTAGTGTTTTCCTCATTGCACAAATTACAGCCCTATTTCCTGTTGGAAACCACCCTCCTCCCTGCAATGACGTACTGCATTTCCTGTATTCTTCCCATGCTGTATGAAGCTCATGTAATCTGTGTAAGGACAATGGAAAATGTGGGTTTTGTTGTGTGAAATAAGCCTTTCCAATGACGAGAACAACCTACACACCTCATGGTATAATCTTCCCCCGGCTATGCTGCTATTGTGAAACTATAAAAGGTAAAAGAATAGGCTGACATAGCGATAATATTGCCGGGATCAGTGTACTTGGCACATTAGGAGTACCGAGTATCACATTACAAACAACTGTCTCATACAGAAACAAATAGCTCATCCATACATCTGATGAACAGATTTGTATAAGTGTATACATGCCAGCTCACATCCATCTACTTCCCCTAAAATTGTAAAATTCTCTAGCTCGCTTCTATCATAACTAGAACTCCTTGAACCAAGCTTTTTGTGAGTCGGTCAAATTGCTGGGCTGCATCATTCTGCAGATCATTTTTTGCAGCCTTCTTTAGATCTGTGCCTCCACACAATCCTGTCTCTGAGCTCTACAGGTATTTATTTCCACTTTATGGCCTGGTCTTGGATCTGATATGCATTGTGAGCTTTGAGACCTTATAAAGACAGGGGAGTGGGGGGTTGTCGAATCAACTGAAATTACCACAGCTGACTCCAATCAAGGTGGAGCAACGTCTCAGACATGAACACAAGAAATGGGAGGCCCCCAGAGCTACATTTCTGAAGGGCTGTCACAGTGCAGAGGGAGGAAACACAGTACAACGCTTTTACTAATTCCAATGGGGCTGTCCGCGGCTCAGCCAATCAGAGCAATCTCTTGCTGGAGGCAGAGTCTTCAAACCCCATTACTAGTAAAAGATGGTCTGGCGGCAGTGAAAAATGCCCGGAAGCATGCCTGGAGCTCTGGAGAGCAGCGCGAGGGACCCGGACAGCGCCTGCTGAGTATTGTTTTTTTTTCTCACAGAAAATGCAGCCAAAACACATGCCAACGCTGCTGAAACTGCAGTAAATGCAGCGTTGAAAAACGCTTGTGTGAGGGAGGCTGAAACAGTCTGCATGACCCTGAATACAAAATGCTAGTTTTTCATTTTTTGAAAAATATTTTACAAAGAAATTTACAAAGATTTTTAAGATTTTGTTTTCACTTTGTCACTATGGAGTATTAGGTGCAGAATGATGGGAGAAACTTGATTTTTTTAAATCTGCTCAAGGTCACAAAATAACAAAATGTAAAAAAAAGTGAAAACTTTCCGAATGCATTGTATATCCTTCTTCAGTGTAGTCATATAGAGCTCCACATATAATATACCATAGGTTTGAAACTGTCTGAACTATTAATATTTTGAGTGAAATTTGACATTTGAGTGCCATTTATTTACATATAAATATAAATTTCCAATATGACTGCAAGAATAATGTGACATGCTTATGGCAGAAAACTTCAACTACTATACATCTATATACTAGAGATATAAAGCTTGGTTCGTACTTTTTTTATTTTTTTTTATTTTTTTTTTAAATGAGCCCTGTATGGCACAGTGTTAAGGCAGCAGAAATGCAGCCCTAAGCTGTTGCTCACATACTGAAGGTTGCAGGTTCAATCCCCGCTTGGTTCAGGTAGCCGCCTCAAGGTTGAATCAGCCCAGCCTTCAATCCTTCTGCGGTCGGTAAAATAGGGGTAAAAGATGACTGGGGAAGTCAATGGAAAAAACATTGAGCCAAGAAAACATCACGATGTGACGTCTCCCTTTTTTTTACAATAGGATCAGTGGCAGATATATACAACTGTAAATACACCTTTTTATATAGATGTCGATATGAGGATTTTGAATGTTCAAACATGATTGTACACCAGGGCTCATTCACTCAGCCATATTGAATACTGCGGTCTGGGAATATGCAGCGCATTCACAGGTCAAAATATACTGATTCCGTGCGTATTTCTGCCTATCGTCGTATTTTTATGCACGTAACTCCGCAGCGTATTTACGCATTTAAAAAACACACACCAACTCCTATTGATTTGTTACATAAATACAGAGAAAACGCAGGCTTATTCAGACGAATGTATTTTACATCAGTATTTTGAGAGACAAACCCAGGAGCGGGTCCAAAATATGCAAGACGTGCAAATCTTTCCATTCTACTTTCTCTCCACTCCTGATTTTGGCTCTCCAAATATTGATGAAAAATACATTCGTCTGAATAAGCTCTTCCTGTGCATTTAGCACACCCATTCACTTCTATGGGCTATTTGGGTGCAGAATATGCACCAAGATAGAACACGCTGCGTTTTTTTTAATGCAAATGAAAAATATGCAGTTGTGAATGAACCTATTGAAATCAATGAGTTGTATTCACTGCGTGAATACGTTTGTGTGACTGAGCCCTATATTCCAGTGAGTAAGCTCTGCTACACTAAGGGATTAAACAGATTGTGTGCGCAAAAACGCCAGCCGCAATGAAACGTATTTGTGCATGAACATGTTATGTCTTCATTTTTTTTTACTGTTCAAACCCAGCACTATTGCGGAAGCAAAAAAAAAAAAAATAGAAAAATTTGGCAAAGCCTATTTTTTCTCACACGTAGGAATCGTAGCAAAAAACACGCCTGTGAGAACAAAGCGAGTGAAATCAATGGCTTCGTTTTGTTACATTTTACGGGCGTAAATTTCACGCGTGAAAAAAGTCTCCGCAAACATGGTTATCTGTTTAAGCCTTTGTACACAGGGCACAGGTGAAAGCAGTGCCAGGGAACCCCATGCGTGCCAACAGTTTGTCCTGCAGACTTCCCTTAGGATCAGGGTCCTAAGAATCCCTTAGAATCACTGAGTCGTACCTTATTGAAGCGTATTAAGTCATCTGAACACAAAGGATTTGTATGAAACAAAAGGCATATTTCTATAACAAGATCTTCAGTAAAAACCGCCTATGTTCGCCACTGCAGACATTCTCTTGCCCACTGCTATCCTCAGTAAATGTCACCGCCTCACTGTCTGTGGGCATTGTCACATTTAATTATATTTGTTATTTGTTTTACCATTTAGGTCACTTGAAACAGCGGTGTCATATATTGCAACCCTTCTACGTATAATAAATGATGGCATTCAATATTCTTCGTGCATTCCTACTAAGCAGATGCATGTTGAAATGAGGGCTTCCCTTCTGAATGACATTTAGTAATAATACAGCTTAAAGCTACTTAAGCAGTTACTATTAACTCTGTAAGAACGGCTTCACACGTAGCGGAATCGAAAATCTGCTCGAACACTGCAGAGGCCATATCCGCACAGCGGCTTTTGACGAGGATCTGCCGTGGATTGTAATCCTCGTATTTCAAGGGATGGAATCCGTAGCGTAATTAGACTTACTGTGGATTTAGAATCTGCAGTGATTTTCAAAAACTCTGTGGATTTGTGATTTTTGAAATCTCCTCCACCTGGCTTGTACTGTAAGTGCTACGGAATTTATGCAGCAAGATCCACTGCGGAAAATCCATAGCATTTCTGGCATATATGAAGCTGCCCTAGACGCCAGCCGGGCACAGGGTCGGATTCTCTACGGGCTCCCGCATGTGACCAGTTAGTGTGCAGCCAGCCCAAGGGTGCAATCACACTAGTATTGTCTACCTAGCGCACTTCCATTTTTCTGTTCTGCCCATAGTAATAGATAAACAGAAATAAATGTGTTTGTTGTTTTCTCAGTTTGCAGTGATATTTTTCCAGCAAACAATATGGAATCCTAAAGGGATAGAAGCAAACGGGCGACAAATGGAAAAATGAAAACCCTACTGAAATTGGGGGGAAAAAGCAAAACTCAGTACGAGTAAACTCAGAGGTGCAGTGTGGGACCAAAGAATTCAATACCCAAAACCCAAACTCTGATTGTCACTTTTGATCAACAAGGTTGGACTTTCTGTTCGACATTACTTAAAGGGGTTGTCCCGCGAAACAAAGTGGGTGTATACACTTCTGTATGGCCATATTAATGCACTTTGTAATGTACATTGTGCATTAATTATGAGCCATACAGAAGTTATCAGAAATTTTTCACTTACCTGCTCCGTTGCTAGCGTCCTCGTTTCCATGGAGCCGTCTAATTTTCAGCGTCTAATCGCCAAATTAGACGCGCTTGCGCAGTCCGGGTCTTCTTCTTTTCTCAATGGGGCTCCGTGTAGCTCCGCCCCGTCACGTGCCGATTCCAGCCAATCAGGAGGCTGGAATCGGCAATGGACCGCACAGAAGCCCTGCGGTCCACCGAGGGAGAAGATCCCGGTGGCCATCTTCAGCAGGGAAGTAAGAAGTCACCGGAGCGCGGGGATTCAGGTAAGCGCTGTCCGGTGTTCTTGTTTAACCCCTGCATCGGGGTTGTCTCGGGCTGTTGAAAAAAAAAAAACCCGTTTCGGCGCGGGACAACCCCTTTAAGCTTTGTGCTGGCTACAGCAGATCACATTGGTGAGTTCAGACCTTCACCGATTTCTGTAAAGAAAGGGCTCTATGGGTAGTTGCACGCAGCACGTTTTGGAAAAGCATGACTGCAGTTGTTTGAGCTGAAGCTACAAGCGGATCCAGCAGGAATAAGTAGTAAGTCTTTCCTTTATATTTCCCATTACTTCTAAATCCATCTCTGGCTTTAGCTAAAAAAAAGCTCATTAAAAACTGTCACGAAAACACCACAGTTCATTTGATTTCACCCTTTAGTGACAGCTAATAAGCTTTTTTACTAACCTTACTAATGGGTGTCAAACTTGCAAATAGATCTTTTTACGGTGGTGACTTGGCTGACTATAGACAGCCAGGCTCCTGCTCTAAATGCAAGGAACAGTGAAACCTGAAATCTTAAAGGCCCATTTAGACACAACGATTATCGCTCAAAATGCGCCCAAAAGCCATCTTTTGAGTGATAATCGTTGTGTCTAACTGCACAGACATCGTGCAGTTTTCGTTAAGCCGTCACTCATCATTGTCTTTCAGCGTGCTGAAAGATCAGCGATCAGTTATCAGGGCTTCACAGCGGGATACAGCTGATACTATTGTTTCAGCTGTATCCCGCTCCCTGAAGACAGGCTGGGAATGAAGAACAGAGCGGTCAAGCTGTGTTCTCCATACCCCGCTCGGAGCGCACAGCTGTATAACAGCCGAGCGCTCTGTGAACAGCTGAGGTATAAATAACACAGCGCTGCCAGGCGCTCTGAGCAGAGAACAGCTGGATGCAGAAGACAAGCGGCCCCGCTTGTCTTTTGCAAACCCTGCTCAGAGCGCAAAGTGATCGCTCAATGTTTGAGCAATCACCTTGCTCTTAAAGGCACACAACGATTGTCGTTCAAACGTCACTCAAAAGGCATCTTTTGAGAGATAATCGTTGTGTCTAAATGGGCCTTAACACTTTAATCCCTTGCATACTACAATCAATAGCAACTGCAGCATGTAAGCGGGTGACCTGGGAGGGGGCTCCTTCTGTCATCCACTGGCACCCCACAGTGTGATCACAAGGTGCCAATGGGTCCCCATAGCAGCCAAAGGCCTGACAAAGACCTCTGTGTCTGCCATGTAACTCGACCTTAGACCTTGCCTCCTGCAGAGTCTAATAAGCTGATATCATAGGAATAGTAGAATGCAGTACATATGTAATGAAGTGTACTATACTAGTGATTGAACAATTGCATATTCAAGTACTCTTAAGGGACTAAAAACAGTGTCAAAAAAGTTGTATAAAGTTTTTAATAAAAAAAAACTTCCAGCACATACAAGGTATATATGTCACCGTGTATTACGCACGCGTCTTTCCTGTTGCGTAACATGCGGTGAATGGAGTCAATGAAAGTCAATAGACTTTCATTCTTCTGTGAACACCAACGTGTAGACACTGCATATTGATACGCAGGAGAAATAAATCGCCACATGCTCTCTTTCTCCACATATCCCTTGAATGGGCTGCGTATGAAATGCTGTCCATACGCATGGATTTTGTATGGGCAACGTTTCCATACACATACCCGCTAAGAACAGAGCAGGGAATTTGAAAAAAATGTAATTAAAAAAGTCCCATTGCGCATGTCCGTGACATCAGATTCCCGTGCATGCGCAGTGCCAATCGCCGCCCATACGTGGTCTTTTCCAGTTCTCTGCCAGCATGGGTTGCAATGTGAACAACGCTGCGGGAGACTCTCAGTGTTATACGCTCGTGTGAACGAGCCCTTACATGCATATTAGGCCAGGCTCAGACGAACATATTTGCATTGCGCATGTAAAAAAGAATGCAGTATGTTCTAGTTTGCAGCGTATTACATGCGTAAGTGCCCTATTGTTCTCTATGGGTGTGTTCAAAATTACATTGCGTATGCTTGGAGACATGAAAAGGAAATTGGAAAAAAAGAGAAGAAGCCAGGAAACCAGTACAAGACAGTGAGCATAAATACCCTACACCTGCGCAGGCATACGCACGTAAAAACGCGACAATACGCAGGGATATGCAGTCTTTTAGGCTAGTATTACCATACGGTTGTGTGAGCCCGGCGTACCTTGGCATATACGCTGAACGTTCATCCCAAACATGGTGTGGATCTAGCCTCTTTTGTTCCCTGTTATCTGCCATTTCAGACTGAATGGAAGCAGCCTGTAGTATTCATTCAACCTCTCCCATGATCACTACACATAGATCTCCAGTTCTGGACATTCAGAAACATTTCCATGCAGGCTTTATGTACTAGATATCCTATTAAATATACTTTATTGCCTACTAGGAAGTAATATTGTTTGATGGAATCGTTGCTATTCCTTATGATCCAGTGCTTCACCTGCATCTGGATTTGTTTCTGTACCTAGAACAATACAAAGTAGACTTAATAATCAGATGCAGGCAGTGAGTCTCTAACATGTGCTTACAATAAGCAGCGAGGAGGTCATGGCACTCATTGTCACTGGGCTCTCCAGGCCAGCCCGGAGGTAAGGCATGGTGCACAAGGCACAGGCATGGCAATAACCTACATCCAGGGGCAGCAGGCAAGATGACCCCTGTCATTACTAGCTGCACGCTCCGCACACTTAGTACTATCACAAGTGCATCAGCAAAACAAATCTAATCTAAGTGAGTCACGCGACTTTGTAGCAACACAAAATCACGATATTGCCACAAGATGCGATATCGCTGTGATTTTCTCATGCCGATATCGCTGTCGCCCGTGTCAAAGAGGCCTAAATAATACTAAATTAGGAGGAATTAAAAAAAATATACAATCCGAACAAGCCCTTTAAGGGGGTTCTGAGGTCCTAAAAGTATGCCAACTAATAGGTGGCATAAAGTTAGACTAGATAGTTTGAAGATGCTCATTCAGCAGAGTCACTGTGATAAATCTAGCACATTTAGGCCTCATGTCCACGGGGAAAATCAGGCCCGCAGCGGATTCTTCATGCAGAATCCCGCAGCGGGTGTCTCCTTTCCCGCAGACATAAGGCCTAAAAAGATCTTCGCGGCCAGATCTTCTTTCTTCGGCCCGGCGGATGTGCTCGGCACGCCAGTAGCGTGCCGTGTGCCATGCACTCCTTTGTTTTTTTTGAACTCCTGCTCTCCTGCGCCGGAGAGCAGGAATTCAGCTGCGGGTGTGCCGCGGATCCGGACAGCTTCCATAGGCTTTAATAGAAGCCTGCGAGGGCTGTCCCCGCGGGAGACCCGCACTAAAATGGGGCTTGCTGCGGGTGTTTTCCCGCACACGCAATCCGCGCCTCAAGGGAAAATGACATCCACAGGTATTTAAATACCTGTGGGTGTCCAATGCATCCCTATGGGGCGTGGATCACACGTGCGGGTGACCCGCTGCAGATCTGTCCCCGTGGACATGAGGCCTTAAAGTGAACCTATCAGAGGGTTCATGCTGCCAGAACCCCGGCCAGCACTAACCCAGAACACATATGCGCATTCAACCCATGCATGTTTTATGATGAAACGCTGCTGTGTTTCTGAAAAAAACATACCTAAGGCCCAATGTCCACAGGGAAAATAGATTTATTAAATATGCACTGGTCTCCCGCATGTGCAATCCACGCCTATAGGAAATCAGTGGGCACCCGCAAGTAATTAAATACCTTCGATGTCACTTTCCCCCGGCGCTCGGATCGCACATGCAGTAAAACAACCGCAGCATGCTCCCTTTTTGTGCGGTTTTCTGGGTCCGCAGCACAGAAGCAGCTGTCACTGCGTCCGTGCCACGAACCGCAGCAAAGCAGGAGTTAAAAAAAAAGCGGCACAGCGCATGCACACAGGACACCGCTGGCGTCCCGAGCACATCCGCCATGCAGGAGAAAAAAGATCTGACCTGAACAGAGGAGAGCCCCGCAGCGTCCGGACAGGTGTGTATTATGTATTTTTTGGCTTCAGGTCTGCAGGCCGGGTGAAATCCGCTGCGGGATTCTGCATGGGGAAACTGTGCAGGCCCGTGGACATGAGGCCTAAGTTTGACTCAGAGCTCAGCTGGAACAGAAATCTAAGGTCAAAGAGGTAGGCTGTGCCAGGCTCCCCCCATTCAAATCAAGACTGACAGCCTTGTCACTGTACACAAGCATGGAGAGGAGCTGTCAATCTTGATGCTGTGGGCGGGGAAGGCACAGTGTGGCCCGCCTCTTTGACTCTAGAGCTCCGATCCAGCTGAGCATCGAGTCAGACTTCTAGGTATGTTTTTACTAAAACACAGCTATGTGCTGATTGTGTATATCAGTCCTGGGGTTGGGCAGCATGAACTTGGTGACAGGTTCCCTTCAAAGACTGTCCAAGTCTACAATGTCTAACTATTACACAGCAAATCTAGCCTTATATGTCTCCTCCTTCTTTCCTCTACTCCGGCTTTGTCTAGAACAATCGGTCTTATTTACTTAGGCCAGCATATCACACGCCAGTCTAAGTAAACCCTGCACTGGCATTAGTGCATATGTCTCCACCGGAAGTATAGGTTGGCTGGGCTACAGGTAACGCCCAGGTCACGCTCAAAGCTGACAAAAGCTCCCAAGTGGAGATACAGTGCACTAAAGGGCCATTTACACTGGACAAATGTTGGACAACCTACGCCTGACACTGGTCCCTGTCTATACTCGCTCCCGTGCTGCTGCTGCACAGGAGCGAGTATCAATGGCTCGCTCAGCAGGGAGTTGGGGCAGCTGGAGGGGATTTCTCTGCTCACTCTTCCCAGCCCCTCTCCATTCACTTTTGCAGTACTGAACAGCCGCTGTGTAAAGTGAATGGAGAGGGGGGGGGAGGAGTGGAGAGTAAAATCTTCTCCAGCCGCCCCTCCTCCCTGTTCCCGCTCTGTGAGCAAGCCAGCAAGCCCTGCAGCAATGATTTTTGGGGAAGGGATTTAAATATAAGCCCTTCCCAGAAAATCATCCCTAGCTGTAGAAAAAGGAAAAAAATAAAGGTAACTCACCTAGATTTGCTGTTCTGCGGCTCTTCTCTCCGTCCCCGGCAGTCTTCTCTGTATTCTGGTGGCCGGGGATTGAAAAATCCCTGCCTCCAGAAAGCGCTGCCTCTGATTGGCTGAGCGCTGTGACCAATCAAAGGCAGAACTCAGCCATTGAATGACAGCTGAGTGCTGCCCGTGATTGGTCCCTGCGCTCAGCCAATCAGAGGCAGCACTCAGCAATTCACTGAATTCGAGGCAGCATTCGAGAACATCACAGTCCTGTGCCACTGCTATGACAGCTGTGGCAGGGGAATTCTTCACCCCCTACGGGAAGTCCCCTTGTCACTGAACACTGACAGTCTTGTCACAGTGTTCAGTGATGAGGGGACTCCCTGCAGAGATGAAGAAATCCTCTGCCATAGCTGTCACAACTGTGGCAGAGGATCGCGATCTTCTCTGTATCGTCTGTGTGCCAGCCGCCACATTGCAGTGCAGAGAGAGAAGACACCAGATGGGTGAGTATAAGGTGAATGCCGGGGCACGGGTCTGTCACCTGACTTTTATAGCTATCCTAATTGTATAGTAAGAAGTGGAAGAAATAATAACTGTACTTTCATTCTGATAAGCAGATGCTCCAATGGAGAAATATCCTGGTTAAAGTAATTCCAGGATAGTATGCCAATGTCCCATAAACCGTGTGAAGGGTAGTTCAGTCCCAGCGGTGATTTGAGTTCTCTCTCCATTCTTTTGAGCACATCAGAGTCTTGAATGACTTCCCCAGCCTTGGCAGCTAGCGCCACCAAGTTTCAACTATTCTGTGTCTGTCCTACACAGAGGATGGTGCATGCGAGTGACATCATCTATGACGTGAATGGAAGTAAGCACTGTGCATGCACCATCACCTGTATGGCACAGGGGTAGAATAGCCGAAACTAGCTGCATGAGCTGGAAACGTCCGTCAAGACTCCTATAGATGTATTTAACCAAAAGAATCAGGAGAGAGCCCAGACCAATGCGAAAGGACTGCCATGTAATAGTAGCCTTACCCTTCAGGGATATCAATCTGTCCACGTAGGCTGCTATTACCAGTAGCAGTAATTTTCTGCCTCTAAACGCCAGTATAGGTGCAGGCCACAATTAGCATTCCATCACCTACGTCTTTCAGGGGAGAAAAGCTCTATGTCATAGCAGCCTAAGGGCTTATTTACGCAGGTATTAATTTTAGCCTCGTAAAAAACTCGTCCCAAAAATCGTGACAATCTGAACCATAGTATTTCAATGTATTTATTTAGAAGAAGATTTCTTGGCTGCGTAAACAGCACATGTGCGACCCTTTTCGGTTGCTGATTTTACAAGTGACGTGAAAAGGTAGATCTTTCCCTATCCTTTGCCGAGATACGCAGGAAGCTCCCATAGACTTCAATGGAAGCTGGAAAAAAGGGAGGGGGAGAGCGTTATCCTGCGTACAACGCTGGGAAAAGACAGCTGGCAGTATTCAAGCATTATTGGTCATTCCGAGCATTCTACAACAATGAATGATTTTCATCGCTTCTGCGTATTTTTTTTTGCCAATACACAGCAGTGGCCTGTGTGAAGGGCGGAAAATGCTCGAATAGTGATCGGGACTCAATCGCGGCAATTCTTCATTCACACGATTATACGATGCTTACAGGCAAACGCAAAAACACATATGGTTGTGTGAAGGAGGCTTCAGGCTGCGTTCCCACTCAGGCAAAACCGGTTGTGGCTGAAAAAACACCCAAAAGGAAGTAGCCAATAGCCGTGTAATCTTGCTGATAATGTCAACAAGACTATTGTCCGCTGCGGCTGGGCGGTGTTTCAGCAGAAAGCGGTATTTGCTGTGTGGGATAACCCCTTAATGACAGAATTTTCATTGTTTCCAACACCCTATTAAAAGAAAGTAACTCCTGTATTTATCCATCGATGTTGCTGTATGTATGGCTTGTTTTTTGGAGGTAAATTGCAAAGTGCAACAAAAATGCCATGAGAACTTTTTTCCATGGGTCAGTATGATTACTACTCTACCAGACTTAAATAGTTTTTTTTGCTGTACTACTTGTATTTTAAATAAGATATTTAATTTTTTACATTATTTTCTGCCGCCATCTTCTGTACGCAATAACTTTTTTATTTTTCTGCCAACATAGTTGTACGAGGGCTCATTTTTTGCGGGACGTCCTGTAGTTTGCATTGGTACCATTTTGGAATACATATGACTTTTTGATGGCTTTTTATTGCATTTGTTTTGAGGCAGGGTGACCATAAAAGTGTTGTTTTGGCGTTCTTAATTTTTTTTTTCTGCCGATGTTCATCGCGCGGGTTAAATAACGCGCTACTTTGATAGATCAGACTTTTATGGATGCAGCGATACCAAATATGTATTTTTGTTTTATTATTTAGATTCTTTTATTACAAATATGGCAAAAGGGTTTTTTTTTTGCTTTTATTACTTTTTTTTATAATTAGTAAGACTTTATTGATCTTATTTTTACTTCTTTTTTTTAAGTCCTCATAGGGGACCACAGTTTGCAATGCTTTGATCACTAGAATTACATCATACTGCGATCTAACAGGCAGCCTATCAAGCCACCCCACAGGGATGGCTTGATAGGCATTCTGCTATAAACAGCCCTGGGGCCTTTCACAAGGCCCTGGGTTGCCATGACACTTGCACGGCTCTCTGCAATCTCATTGCGTGGGACAAGAGGAGACCCTTGAACATCGTTCGGGGATTTAAATACCGCTATCAGAATTGACAGCGGGGTCATTCCATGTCAGTTCAACCAACGCTCCCAGTCGACCATCTCAGATTTCAATGAAACTTTGCACAAAGATAGACCCTGACCCTAAACTAAGATAGCCAGAATATTAGGCTTCAAAGTGCATTAGTTCACGAGCTACAGGTCTTTATCTAGGGGGTTGTCTTGTGATTACAGCGCGCAACCTGAAAAAAGTGGCGATTTCAATCTATTGCCAAGCCAGTTCCAATGACTCTAGAGCAATGAAACTTCACACACTAGGAGAACTTTTGGTGCTGAATCCAGCTAAGCTCCTCAGACTGCCACTCTTATCATCATTCTGCCACCATTGCATGTCAAAGTAGCTGAAAAATTCTATCGCGCAAAATAGAATTCATATTTTAAGCAGTAATAACTCATAATCAATGTGCACCAACAAAGATGAAGTGAAAAATGAGCAGAAAGGAAGCGAAACTGCTGGATGCCATGTCAAGCTGTAGCATGCCGGCTGATCAACAGATCCTATGAAGCAGCTTAATGACAAAACGCAAAACAAAAATTTCCCATCTAGAAGGTCTGGGAACTATATGAAAAACATCAAATCTTGTAGAGCAAAAAATTCTCTTTCAAATAGAGCAAAAATAAAAACAATTAAAAAATGGAGTACGTTCCGATTTTTGCCTCTGAAAAAAGGTAAAAATTTGCATAAAAATGTTTTTTGCCTTTTTTGACTCATTGTATCTTAAGAGCTATGCATCCTTTTGGGTCCATAATGGGAATAATGAGAACCATTTCTATGGAGTACACATTGATAAATTCATAGCTGAGTTGGATTGCATTGATTATAAGTTATTACTGCTTAAAATATGAGTTTTATTTTGCGCGATAGAATTTTTCAGCTACTTTGACATGCAATGGTGGCAGAATGATGATAAGAGTGGCAGTCTGAGTAGCTTAGCTGGATTCAGCACCAAAAGTTCTCCTAGTGTGTGAAGTTTCATTGCTCTAGAGTCATTGGAACTGGCTTGGCAATAGATTGAAATCGCCACTTTTTTCAGGTTGCGCGCTGAAATCTGAGATGGTCGACTGGGAGCGTTGGTTGAACTGACATGGAATGACCCAGCGGTATTTAAAGGGTTAACAGCCCCAATGAGCTGCGCAGCTCATCGCAGCTGTTGCTGCCGGGTGTCAGCTGTAAGAAACAGCTGGCAACCCGGATGTATGAAGAGAAGTCACCCCGCAATCTCTCTTCTTACATAGACGGCCAATAGGGCCATCAAAAGGCGTATCGGTGGTCATTAGGGGGATAATAGTCTTAGAAAACATAAGCTATTGTGGATCCAGTTCACCTGCTTTGGTGAAGATGAAAGTGACTGCAGGTTTACTGGAGAGGCAACACCAAGACAACCCCCCAAAAATAAATGGTTGTGCAGGTGGTGACCACAGACAAGTCTTCCCTCTATACCCTTCCTGGTTGATTCTTCTTTAGTCTTGCATTTTGCCAATATTCTTGTCACTACTGGTAGCAGTTGTAAAGGTAGTCCCACTCCAACAGTATGGCACATCCATACGTGCCATCGCAAGAAGGGATGCTGCATCTCCCAATATAGTCTCAAGAACATGGTGAAGATACTAGGAGATGGGTCATTACACAAGGAGAGCTGGACAGAACCGCAGGAGGGCACCAACCCAGCATCAAGACCGGAAACTGCTCCTTTATATGAGGAGGAACAGAAAGAACACTGCCACAAACCCAACAGAATGGCCTCCAGCAGGCTACTCTTCTGTATGTTTCTGACAAAACTGACAAAGATAGGCTCCATGAGGACCCAACATCTTGTAGCGGGAGCTGTGCTCACAGCCCAGCACTGTGCAGGTGGATTGCCATTCAGAGAGAACACCAGAATTGTCAGGTCTGCCACTGGCACCCTGTGATAAGAGCAGGTTTACACTGAGCACATGTGACAGACATAAAAGAGTTAATATTTCGCTGACTGCAATGTCAGTGTTCCTTTAATTTTTTTGAGCACTATACAAAGAATATGTTAATCCACACCATTTCAGAGGAGTTTATGGCTGTTTCATCATGCAAATAATCCGGGGGATCATATGAACTACCAATACAGTCTGCAACTATGAGACCTAGGTGACCACAGAGAACATACAAATGGTAACCTTTTAATCAAACCAAAGCAGCAACTCTTGAGCAAGATCATACCATTCTGTGAAAAGGATGTAATGATGCGGTTGGAAACACATAACACACTTTAGAGGTGCTTGTAAGATCTAATTGTCTGACAAGGTAATAGAGCGAGCAATCGACCCAGCAAGATCCATGAGTTAATGTAATGCTCCAATGACTATCAGGCAACAAAGCTTCAAAGCATTTTTAGAGTCTTTTTCTTATGGGGTTTGGCTTATATCCTTACTCATGCTGGAAGGTTGAACATCAACCTATAGGGGAGTTACTTTCCAATAGGTGGCAGTACTTATGGAAGTACTTTTAAATATTTGTTTCCCAGGAAACATAGCATGGGCTTTGGAAATATGCCTATGCTGACTTGGCATTCTCCTCAAGGAGAAACCTAATCTTAAGGGTTTGTTCAGACGAGCGCTGTTTTCGCGCATTATAGCTGTGACAAAAGATTGTGGCTATAGTGCTGTAAAGATCGCTGGAACAGGTTACTTCAAGTTAATTAAAGTAGCCCGTTCACACGATCCGAGGTGCATGCTGCAGGCTTTCTAGACTCATATAGGAGCCTATGGAAAGCATGCAACAAAGATAGAACAGGTCCTATCTTTGCGTGCACCTCGAGGCCAACATATCAGTTTGCACTCCCATGTCCTATCATTGCTAGGTGCGCTGATTCAGCGCACCTACATTCTCATGTGAACGCTTCTATAGGAACCTATTGGTTCCTATGAAAAGTGCGTTCTGTGCGCTAACAATGCAAAAACAGCTCTCGTCTGAACAAGGCCTAATAAAGAGACAACCTAAATCTACAAATATTACTTTAGTTAGCTATACTGCACTGTGTAATACGTCAATGTTGTACAAACGTGGTGCAATTAATTATGGATTGACACCAGTTTTGCACAAATGTAAAATAGGCGGGTATTATTGTATCTTGTCACCACCGGAAGTGTGGGTGGTGACAAGATACAGGCTAGTTGACAGCCCCTTCACACCCCCAGGATCTGATTGGCTGTGATGTCTGCTGCAACCAGCGGACACCGGCCCTGCTGAGTGAGCGACAAGAGACGGAGCTGTGATCGGCCACTGCGCAGCAGGACGACAGAAGTGTCAGCGGCCACAGCGGCAGGTGCACGGCGGCTGGGAAAGAGCAGCGAGTCGGCTGTGGCAGCAGAGAGATAGCGGACATCTGGCCTGCAGAGTGACCGACGGGTGCAACTGAGCTGTCATTGGCAACAAAGCGCGGCAGGGTAAGGAGATGGGGAGATGGTAGGGGGACAGTGGCGGCTGGGTGGTTTAAACTGGTAGGGATGGTCTCTTATGCCGCTGCCAGGATCGTGCCGCCCGGGGGCAGCAGCAGCGCAGCCGGAGGAGGGGGGCCCTGAAACAGTTTATTCTGGGATGAAGGGTTAGGGCAAATTTAACTGTGAGGTTTACATTAATAGGTGTGTACATGATTCCATGTGAGTGCCGGCCGGCACTCAGATGGAAGCATTTACAGCTACTAACGTAAGCCTCACAGTTTAAATTTACCCTAATCCTAACACTCCATCCCTGCACAAATTCCTTCTCCTTTGCTGTCGGCCTCAGAACTTTGATGGCAGGACAGCAATGCAACCAATCGGGAGCTAGGGGTGTGACAGGGCTGTCCCTCCATTTAAGCCCTGTTAAACCCCTAGCTTCAAGTGGTGACAAGATACAATAATACCAAATAGGTGCTTTTCCCTACACAACTATAGCTCGAGTGAGCTAAATTAAAAGCATCATAAATCCCTAGGATGCAGTTAGTTCCGGTCACTTGATGGCTAGGCTCGGGACTTACAGCTGGAACAAAGGTACAGAAATGCACCTGACGCTTTTGTTAAACTGACCTAAAGAAACTTTTAATGGCAACAAAGTTATACTTCCCCCTGTTTTTCATTAGAGAAATTTGGCCAGGTATTATCTATTGGCCTACTGTAGGTAGATATATATAAAATGCAAAAAATCAAATCAAATAACAATCTACAGCAATAAAACTAGAATGAATCATTAAATCCTACAGCTTAAAGGAATGCTAAACGTAGAGACTGATTTGGGAATACTTCGCATTATGCAAGAACTTTTCCAAACTCCTGCGATGATTGCATTTGTTGGAGAAATCTAACAGAGAAAGGGCGCCTGCTCACGAGCGGAAATTCCGCGGCGGGATTTCAGCCGCTGGAAGCCTGCATAGGATTGCGTTAACAAACGCAATTCTATGCAGACGGCCGCGGTTTGGCCGCGCGAAATATCGCGCGGCAAACAAACCGCGGCATGTTCTATTTCTGTGCGGGGCTCACCCGCCGCTGGCGCCGGTCTGCGCATGCGCCGGCTGCCCAGCAAGCTGGCACATCAAACAGCCGGAGCCACGGGCGTGGGTGAGTACGCGCTGGTCCCTGCAGGCGCTCGGGTCGGGTCCCGCGTCGAGAATCCTCGCCGCCGGATCCGACCCGCCTGTCTGCAGGCGGCCAAACCCAGATCCTTCCTAGTTTTCTCCATAAGTGACCAACAGCTATTGTAACCTGAAACCAAACATTTGCCTGGCTGACAGCTGCTTCACCTGACTGCACCACTGTGAACAACTTTTATGTGATGTGTATGGCCAGCTCCGAAATGACAGCAATGTACAGAATCTTTCAAAAAGTTCTTCAAAATTGCCGCAGCCTACAGATCTAAAGACTCTCCTACAGATCGAAAAGCTTCAATCCTCTCATCAAGGGACCCTGTGAAACATGGGACAAACTAAAACCCAGCCTAACCCCGGATCCCTCACCAATCACGCCACTTAGTCTGATATACAAATTTCTAAACATCCCCTCGGACACTTCAACTAGGAGCTTGTGGGCAAGATTCAGGGAACTCCGGGTGGCAGATCTACAAGGGCTAACCCATAAGAAGGCACTTGACATTATACAAGACTTAATTCCACAGACATCCTTATCCTTCCTACAAAGAGCCCACATCGCCAGAGTCTTCGAGGGTTTCCAGAAGAACTATACATCCACTAGGCCCTCTACTCCCTTTGAAAAAATCCTAACCGGAAACTCCTCTAGAAACAAAACAATCTCCTACATCCGAAAATATTTCGTAGCTGCTCCCAAAGACTACAAACCAAATTTCTTAAATTCCTGGGAAAAAGAATTAAATATCTCTCTATCCCCTTCAGACACAAAAACAATCTTAAGAGCATCTTTCGGTATCTCCCCTTGCATTCTCTTGCAGGAAAGCCACTATAAGCTTCTTGTACGATGGTACAAAACACCACAATGGTTACACGCATATAAACTGGCCCCACACAATAGGTGCTGGAGATGCAACACCGGAGAGGGCTCTTATAAATACATATGGTGGGAATGTACTGCAATAGTGCCTTTCTGGAGAGATATCGAAAGAGTATTACTCAAAACAGGCCTAACCATCTCGGCAGAGATGATCTTCCTTTGGAAGCCATCTCGGGACTTCCACCCTCGTAGGGATAAACTAATAGCCTTCCTACTCGACGCAGCAAAGGCCCTGATAACCTCTAAGTGGCTACAAAAGGAACCCCCTACACTCGCTCAATGGAGAGCAAAAGTAGATTCAATTTACAATTTGGAGGAGCTGTCTAGTTGGAGCAAGGGCACACAAGAAAATTTTATCATTACGTGGGACCCATGGAAAAAACTAAAACACTAAACTACTTGATAAAGATGTATGATCCCCGTGCGGCTGGGCCTCCGGACATTGATACCATTGATACCGTCGCGGTCGTCCCTGGCAACGCGGATCTCGGTGGGAGCGCCGAGAGAAACATCGACCTGGTGAGCAGTCAGAGACTAAGTTTCTTTTCCTTCCCATCCCCCACCTTCCCTCCCCCCCTCCGACATACCCATTCCCCTCTCCTGGTTTTTCATAATGATTGTTTTTCAAAATTCAGTCATAGGGACCGATTTAATAGTATCTGCTGAACGAGTGATTTTCCCAGTCGCCTATGAAACTTAATCATTTGCATAACTTTGTAATAATTGTTTATTCCTCGTTAATATGAGACCTCCAACTTAGGGAGATAACCCCTGTATTGATAAAACCTCAATAAAATCTGATTAATAAAAAAATTGCCGCAGCCACAAAATTCATTAGTGATCTTCATAGCAGCAATTTTTTTGCCTGTTAAAATTCCTCGAGAATTGCTCATAGAAATTAAAATGCCTACCTACAAAAGTCTTGACTTATGCGTGGCTCACACAACCGTATGTGTAAAATATCATGTGGGTCATGCAGCATTTTACCACTTTGGAGCCGGCCTATCGCCACGTATGGCAGTGATTTTGTACTGCGCACAACAGCGTATCTCACAAAACTTGAACCTGTTAAGCTATAATCACTACTATAATACATTGTAGTACTTCTGCAGTACTAATACTAGCGATTATAGGCCATGGCAAACCTGGATGTCATTGTATGGCATGAGTTTGCCATGGCAACCCATTGGCCCTCCGTGATTATATTGTGGGGGGACTGATAATGTCACAGAGGGAGCACACTCCCGCAGTGAACCCTTTACATTCCACAATCAATTGATCATGGCCTGTAATGTGTTAACAGTGGAATCATGAACTCACAGATCCCCACTGTAGCAGCGGGAGGCCGGCTGTCAGTCACAACCGGCTCCCACTGTGGATGGCATGCGCTCAGTTTCTCAAATTTTATTGGGTTTTGTCCCATCATTTTTTTTCGCTGGAGACCTCTATACACCTCGATTTTAATTTTGATCACCCTGAATGTAAGGTTGACAAAAGACAAATTCATCCAACACAGCCTATTCTCTTGCAATATTAATCCAGAGGAAGGCAAAAAAAAGATGAGTCAAAAGCCAATTTTCCTAATTTTAGGGGGAAAAAATCCTTCCCAACTCTAAATCAAGCAATCAGAATAACTCCCAGGGTCAACAACCCAACTCTATTAATCTAGTGACTATAACATGTAATAGTACTACACTCAAGACAAACGTCCAAGCCCATCTTTTAGCGAGTTTGCCATCACCACATCCTCAGACAGAGAGTTCCATAGTCTCACTGCTCTTACAGTAAAGAACCCTCTTCTATGTAGGTTTAGAAACCTTATTTCCTCTAGACATAGAGGGCACCCTCTTGTTACAGTCAAAGTCCCGGGTATAAACAGATCATGGAAAAAATCTCTGTATTGTCTCCTGATATATTTATACATAGTTATTAGATCACCCCTCAGACGTCTTTTTTCTAAACTAAATAACCCCAATTTTGATAACCTCTCTGGGTATTTTAGTTCACCTGTTCCATTTATTACTTTAGTTGCCCAGCTTTGTACCTGCTCCAATCTCTGATATGTCCTTCTTGAGTACTGGTGCCCAAAACTATACACAATATTCCATGTGTGATCTGAACAGTGACTTCTAAAGAGGAAGAACAATGTTCTCATTATGTGCCCCTAGACCTCTTTTGATGCACCCCATGATCTTATTTCCCTTGGCGGCAGCTGCCTGACACTGGTTGCTCCAGTTAAGTTTACAGTTAGCAAAAATCTCCAAGTGTTTTTTCATGTCAGTTTTGCCCAGTGTTTTCCGTAAGTTTATGTTTCTATGTGCCTTTCACCACTACCTTCTAACTTCATGTTCATAGGTGAATCATATAGTGACTTGCGAGTCTTGACCAGTGTTATTAGCACTGTGGGTTTCACACTTTCTACCATTTGCTGCATATTCTAGCACAGGAGAGGAGAGGCACGGTCATGTATAAAGAATACATAGCTACAGAACAAGTGCAATTAGTAACCAGAAGTGACTGCTATCGCAATTTAGTGAGCATTAGGTTATCTGAAAATGAAGGTCAGCCAAAAATACCTGTCCCGGGCCCAGCTGGTTGATCAAGTAAAATAGGCTGCATCAATAAAGCTCCTATACCGAAAACGTCTGACCACTCCTGATCTAAGCTCTGGAGCAGGTGCAAGAAGGAGCATACCTTCAAAAAAATATACTGCAGAAACATAAATACGTGACTTCCAATGCCCTGGTTTTACCGCAGTACGTCCGCGCAGACGCCAACTGTGGGGTCCGCATTTCAAATCCCTTGGCGTGAGACTGGCCTAACTCTCCCAAGCCTATTGCAATAGATTACATTTATAACCAGGCTGAGTGAGCAACTGACTTGTTATGAGTTTCTGTGGTATACAGCTTTCACATTAGTGTAAAACCCACATAACCCATTAACACTATTCAATGTTGTTAACCAACATGTGCAGAAATGATGGCTGCAAAAACCTGCCATGTGCTTTACCAGAAATTATAAAATCATGCAATGCAAAGGACAATCATTCACACCTCCGAAAATTAACTATAATAACTCTTTAATACTGTAACAACTGAAATATAAGCAATGACTCCAAAGTTGCACGGTTCAAATTGGCATAACATATACTAACATTAGATATAAAGGCAAAAACAAAATCCTGTCTACCTGACTTAAATTATATATGAGTAAGGTTCTGTTCACACTAGTGTCAATCCAAATGTACAAAGACTTGTATGTAGTAGGCTGAAAGTATGTTCTTTATCATGCATCTCGTAGGTTTACAGTACTTTGTAAAAGTTTGAGGCAGGTGTGGAAAAAACGTTAAAATGCTTTCAAAAATAGGAGAGCTAATAGTTAACTTTTTTGTAAATTAACAAAATATAAAGTAAGTGAACAAAAAAAATCTAAATCATATCAATATTTGGTGTGACATCCCTTTGTCTTCAATACAGCATTAATTCTTCTAGATACACTTGCAAAAATGTGTATGATTACCAATTATACCAAACTGGTGATTGTGATCATAATTTTCATGTGTAGGTTGAAATACGGTCATTAACTGAACCAGAAACAGCTGTGTAGGAGGCTTGGGTGAAGAACAGCCAAACTCTACTGCAAAGGGGAGGTTGTGGAAGACAGTTTCATGTCACAGGTCATACATACATCATGGCAATACTAAGCACAACAACAAGACACAAGGTAGTTATACTGCATCAGAAAGGTTTCTCCCAGGCAAAGATTTCAAAGGAAACTGGGGTTTCAAGATCTGCTGTTCAACCTCTTTTGAAGAAGAACAAAGACACAGGTAACATTGAGCACCACAGACACAGTGGTCGGGAAAGGAAACTAAGTGCAGCAGATGAAAGACACATCATGCTTACTTCCCTTCAAAATTGGAAGAAATCCAATAGAGATCAGATCAGAATTGGCAGAAACTAGTGGGAGCAAGGTATATACATCTACAGTTTGGAAACGTCTAGCCAAAAGTGGTCTTCATGGAAGAATTGCAGCCAAAAATCTATTCTTTTTCCACAGAAGCAAGACCAAGCAACTGATCTATGCACGAAAACACAGGAACTGGGGCACAGAAGAATGTGAATTATTTGGTTGCAACAGAAAGCAGAGTGTTTGCTGAAAACCTGGAGACCGGTGCAACAGTGAAGCATGCTGGAGGTTCCTCGCAAATTTGGGGCTTGGGAATTTGGTCAGGATTAATGGTGTCCTTAATGCTGATAAATACAGGCAGATATTTATCCATCATGCAACACCATCGGGGAGGCGTCTGATTGGCTTAAATTTATTCTGCAGCACCACAACAACCCCAAAGTGATGATATGGCCCCCACGGAGCCCCAATCTCAACATCATCGAGTCTGTCTGGGATTACATAAAGAGACAGAGGGATTTGAGCAAGCCGACATCCACAGAAGATCTGTGGTTTGTTCTCAAAGAGGTTTGGAACAATCTCCTTGCTAAGTTCCTTCAAGTGTACCTAGAAGAATTGATGCTGTTTTGAAGGTAAAAGCTGGTCACACCACATATTGATGTGATTTAGATTTCTCTTTTGTTCATACACTTCGCATTTTGTTAATTGACAAAAATAAAGAATTGACACTTCTATATTTGAAAGCATTGTAACTTAGCAGCCTTTTTTTCCACAGCCGCCTAAAACGTTTTGCACAGTACTGTATGTCTGAAAAGCATAATCAACAACATTAGGGCACAAAAAAGTATACATTGAAGTACATTAAGCAATGGCAGACAGATCTAAATGTATGGGTAAACATTTACAAGAAAAAAAAAATAATCACTTCGGCCTTAACCCCTCCCATTACAGGACATAAGGTTACGTCATGGTAGGGTGGTACATAAGGCAACAAAATGGAACCTTACTTCATGTGGATCTCTAAAGAGATTCTGCGCCATCAGTCAGCGGGAGCTGACTGCTACTGATAACCGGCCTCCCACTGCAACACGCGGGTGCATCAAGACAGCATCACCCGCTATTAACCACTTACATGCTGCGATCTATGTCATGTAAGGGGTTCACAGAGGGAGCGGACGTCATCGGACCCCCGCAATGTAATAAGGTTAGAAGCTTGCCTACCCATAACTCTGGGTGTTCCTCTGCTCATGTCTGCACGTACAGCTCATAAATATTCATAAGACAGGATGGTCAGGACAGGAAACACGGAACCTCTGACCATGTCATTACATCATAGGACAGCAGGGGGTCACCCATGGTGTGGTGCTTGTGGTGCAAGCACTCATTTAAGGTAAGCAAAAGGCATTGTTGAATGCTCTACTGAGGCTGGCTGTGGTAATAGGTTAGTTTGTAAAGTCTTGGAATACCCCTTTAATACCACCGAAATACCCCTTACAGAACTGAATGTCTATATGTGTCCACAAAATGCTTCCTTCCTTGGCTGCAGTGCACCGCTAATATCTGGACAAGTTCTTGTAAAACATTCCCTATTAATGACCATAGAAATAAATTAATGAGTCATTGAAAGATCCCCATTTTACATACAAGCCATCATATATAGTCCAAGTGCTTTCTCAGGCAGTCTATTTGATTGTGCCCATTATGTAAAGATTGTAGGCAGTAATGTACTGATAAGCTATCCTAAGGAAAAGTCATCATTGGTTAAGCAAGCGTGGCCTGACGTTGGGGCCCCTAGTGATCACCTGCTATTTAATCCACTTAAGGCCTTATTCACACCACCATATATCTGCCACTATTTAGCCGTGTTAAGAAAAATAAAAACACTCAAAAATTGTGACCATCTGCAGCATTGGATTCTAATGTATTCATTCAGATAAACAATTTTTGAAAATGGTTTGGTACGGTGTTAGCCAGTAGAGCAAAATGTGATTGTTCTCAGTAAGAGAAACGACGTAATCTTGTAGATATGATACCTTTTAATGGCTAACAAAAATACCTGATGTTATAGTGAGCTTTCCAACCTACTCAGGGTTCTTTCTCAGGCTTATGGAATAGATCTGAAGACACATGCATTTTAGGGTGTGTAAAAAAAAATTGCGGCTCAAAAAATAGCACAGCACAGACAGTCTTTGGTCACCGATTTTGCCCTATCTCTTGTCAAAATACGCAGGAAGCTCCCATAAACTTCTATGCAAGCAGAAAAAAAAAAGAAGAGGGAGGGGGTTTCTTGCATACAGTGCCGGGAAAAGAAGACAGCTGGCTCTATTTAAGCATTAGTAATCATTCCAAGGATTTCTGCTGATCGATAGATTTCCGCGTTGTAGTAGCCTGGTAATACAGGCACAGCTCTCCGTAGATTAATTATTGATGACATATCCCGATATCAATAGCTTAGTCTTGGATGACCCCTTCAATCTATCTGAAAAGATGGAAAAGAATTTTGGACATGGTTGTTCTATAAATTTGTTCCAATTTTTTCGCACAGAGGAACTCCTCAGCCTTTTACAGTTCTGGAGACAACTAAGGCCACTTTTGTTTTGCATAACAAAGTATTAAAATATTGGTAGAAATAGACACCGTGTGCTTGGAATAACCCCACAGCTTTACTTTAATTGGGAAATCGAGCCCCAATCCCTTTAATGGGTAAATACAGAAGGTGTGTAGTGCACCCAACAAACAGGACCTAGAACTGTAGTTTTGGGGCAGCTCACCTAGTCACTGTACTGATCAATGGGGGGCAGAGCGATGGAAAGCATTCTCTTCCACACCCCTGCTTACAGCCTCAACATCACAGGCATTTCTGTGAGCATTAGGCCAGGCTCACATGGGCAGACCACATTCTGCATGCAGGAGGCCCACAGTGAGTTTGGTGAACTCAGCCGGTGACCTTGCGCTCAGCACTTACCTGTATTGCAGATGAGTGCAGAGGCAAGCTGTTGGTCACGCGCATTATAGTGTTTTTTGTTTGCATTTCCTGTGCTTAGATATGATGCAGGTACTCACAGCCCATACGCAATTTTAATTCCATATGGGTTGTGGGTCTGACGCCTCCCTTGAAATCAATAGAGGCCATCTGAGCAGCTTCCGTGGTAAAATAGAGCATGCTGTGATTTTTTGCTGTGAAGATGCATGCCTTTCAAGGCCAGTGGTTTACTGCGGAAAGTCCACGTGGACACCGATCGCGGAATCCACAATTCAAATCCATTCATGTGAGACTGGCCTAAGTGAAACTGTACAAGGGCAAGCCGATTTTGTTTCTCTCTTTCATATGCTGATAAGAAATATTGGAGACTGTTACTTTTGCCTTAAGGCACACTTTTCAAAAAGATACACTTTTTGATAAATATTCAGCTACCTTGAGAGCTTCTGACAAAGTAAATAGAAAACTGCACGCGTTTCAGACACATGTAGATGAAAGAGCCATGTGCTCAGTTGGTCCTGGCATTATTTAGTCAGTTGAGCACTAGACCACAAATGTAAAAACAGCCAGGCTTGCCAAAAGAGCGCTCAGGATGGTTTATTGTTACAAAGAAAAAGGATCTGTGTGTTCAAGCCTTTTAGCTGTGAAGGGAGGAAATTCACCCAACAGGGGAGCAACGGTTTGGGCAGGCGTTCAAGTCGAAAAATTACTATGAATGGCAGGAGAAAAGCCTTCATCCTACTAGTATTTTTGTTGACTTTATTTGCTGAAATGCCTGCCTAGAATAGACAGAAGCAGTAGGAGGTTACTGCACGTAGATACAGAATACATCTAAGTATGCTATATATTAATATGAGTCTTAGGTTCTGTTCACACTTCCATTCGTAGGTATTCTCCCATGGGCTCAGTGAGATATGCAAAAAATATAGTGCAGCACTGCACTATTTTTTCTCTTGTAAAATGACAGAAACGGGGTGAAACCTATTATAGTCAATGGGTCTCATCAGGCACCGAGTGGTTTCGTCATTTTGACAGATCTAGCAGGCCATTTTATTTTCACTTTTTTGTCGTAGCTAAACCAAATTAAGTCAATTTATAGTGTGAAGACTGTACGGACAAAATTTGTGCATGAGCTTTGGTGGATGATTTTGGTGTCATCAGATTTGTGGCGTCCTCACTACCACCGTAAAATTATAAAATTTGAGTTTGATACATTGAGTGACCCGTCAGGTCAGGTCAAAGTTTCTATGTTTAGTCTGGTGACGCTGTTGTGCTTCAGCCAACCGCGCTGCTAGGAAGAGTCAAGCATTAAGGCCCATTTAGATACAACGAGTATAGATCAAAATTCGCTCAAAAGACTGCCTTTGAGTGATAATCGTTGTGTGTAACTGCACTGACATTGTGCAGTTTTTTGTTATGCTATCGCTCATCGTCGTCTTTCAGCATGCTGAAAGACAAAGATAAGCCTTATCAGGGATTCACAGCGGGATACAGCTGATACTATTGTTTCAGCTGTATCCCGTCCTTGATAACAGGCCGAGTATAAAGAACAGAGCTGTCCAGCTCTGTTCTTCATACCTGGCACGGAGCGCTCGTCTGTATAAAAGCTGGGCGCTTCGTGGAGAAAACATCTGGATGCAGAAGACAAGCAGGGACACCCCGCTTGTCTTCTGCATCCTCCGCTCCAAGCGCTCGGCTGTGAAAGCTCAACTGATATACTACCATCTGAATAAGCCCTTATCCTGAAGTCCTTGCCAAATGAAATAATCAGTTTTTAAAACATTTACAACCATTTTGCCAAACATTTTAAGCATAGCGAACATCGGGTCAATCTAGTCACTTTAAATGCTTCAACTAGAGGCACCTATCAGTGTTTAGCAGCGCTAGCCTCTGATAAACTCCCTCACTCTCTCTTTTTCAGACAGCTCCCATGGGAGTCTATGGAGCCTCCTGCGTTGGGCCGTCAAAAGTTAGAGCAAGACCTATCTTTTAGTGCAGCAAGAAATTTCGACGTTGAAATAACGCATTTATGTCCTTTTTGCAGTGCGGTTTTTTTTTTCTTTAATTTATTTATTTTTTCCGGGGCACGTCAAAAAAATCGTTTATCTGATGGAATCCAGGAATCCATTGATTTTAATGGACACAATTTTTGATCGTGCCCAGATCTTTTTAAAACTAAGGGGCAGATTTATAAAACTTTGTAAGAGAAAAACCCCCAATTGTGCACAGAAACCAATCACAGTAAAGCTCTTATTTCCTATAGTATTCTTGAAAAAAGTTGCACTGTGATTGGTTGCTATGAGCAGTAAATACATTTATTTTAGACAGTTTTCTCTGAGATACTTCAGCTTTTTAGAGATAACGTAGTTCTTTGTGATGTGCAAGTTGCTCGTGTTTTATGGTGGCATGGTTGGTCAGGGCAGGGGGAATCTGTTGACAGGTGCCCTTTAACACGTGTAGTAATGATACTGGGCACTACATGTGCATCTGAGCCATTTCACGTACACAAGAGTTTAGCAATAATTATTTCATTTGTAATGGTAACATTTAACACGTTTGTGTGGCTTTCCTCCCACAAACATAAACCCAGTGTCTGCTTAGTTGGCTTCCTGTGAACAAAGCATTAAAGTTAGAGAACCCTCCTCCCCCCACTCTCTAGAAGTCTACCTGTTAAAATGTACCTGTTGTATAGAATATACCTGAGCCCTGTGGCTTTTTATTCCTACTGACTTAATAAAGTTCCTGCTTTCACTACTTCGGCCACGTTCACATGAATGGAATTGTGCACCGCACATGACAGCATATCTCACACACGCGGTCATGCAGTGTCACTAGTTTCTCTTTTTTAATTCTCTGCTTTTTTTTCTGGCTAAAAGCCATGCAACTGAGTGAACACAACACAGACCACATTATAGTCCATGGCGCTGTTCGATTCCTCCATAAGACGAACCTGATTGGGCAGGGGATTCCCCTTTCCTTCTCCTTGAACAGCGCAGGAAAACGGATCCCTCCCACCCCCAACTGCAGTTGTGAAGGCCGTCTAACTGACATGTACAGTTCTAATCAAAATTATTAAACCCTTATTGCAAATTAGTTTAGGGTGGTTTCACATTTGTGTTAGGGTTCCGGTTTTCTGCTCCGTTCGGAGAGCAAAAAAAGGGGATTGCCCGGACCATCAATCTTATGACAGAACCAAACAGCGCTATATCTGCGTCGGGACCTCTAACCTGAGGTTCAAATGCAGATGTGAAACTACGCAAATTTATAAAGTTTCAGCTGTTTAAACAAACAAAAAAGCAATCAAACAAGAACCATTTAAATAACTCAATAACTGGATGTCATTGTCCATTAGGAAGGAGGTAAGATACCTCAGGAATGCTATCAGAAGGTGGTGTCTAGCTGTGCACCATGTTTGCAGCAGGTCATAACAGTAAGGCTGGGTTCACACAGGGTGGATTTGCCACAGAAATTCAGTTCAGAATTTCGCTACGGCAAATCCACATGCGGCCACTAATCCCAGGATTAGCCAGCCATGTGGATGAGATTTGTGAAAAATCTCGTCCACACGGGGACTGCCAATCCGTTGCAGCAAAGCCGTCAGAAGCTGGCGCTGCGGCTTTGCCCAGCCGCAGCATGTCAAATTTTTTCCCCGTTGCGGCCGCACTCTCCTTTATGGGAGCACCGACCGCAACGGAAAAGCGTACGGCGAAGCCGCTCCAAAACTCGTGGCTAAGTGCCAAACGTTTTGAACCAGCACTTTTCCAGCAGAAACATGGCGGTTTTTCGCTGCTGCAAAACTGCAAGATTTCTGCCGGAAATACATCCCACGTGACCCCAGCCTAAAAGGTGCTCTATTTCATATTAAAGACGCTTTCATGAAGGAGTTGAATAATTCTGAGACTGCAGTAGTTATTAATGAGCCACTCCAGTGAACACACATTTTTCCATCCTTGCACTCCTCATGTGATTGTCTGTCACACTCTCACAATCTTCTATGTATACTGCAGTCACTTGGCTGCTGCTTATTAGGCACCACACCTATGCACAGATATGTGCCTGCTTTGTCTTTCACAGTCCTATGCCATCAGCATATCATCACATGAACAGCTAGAGCCTGTACCATTTCTGCCTGCTGAGAGAACAGTGCCATTACTATCTGTATTCAGGGAAATTAGCTACAGACCATAAGTATACAATCAGGACGATGAGCCATCATGTCCTTCACTATAATATCTGAGAGGAGCTGTGCGATCCCCATCAGTAACTGTGTAATGCTGCGTTTAAACTGAACATTTATCGTTTAGAAAATCCTTCAAACTAGTGAAACCGAACGATATTGTTTCGTTTATAAGCAGCCAACGACTAATGAGAATTGTGCACTTCTTGTTCATTATTCAGTTTCAGCCAGAGTAAATATAAGTGCGGCTTGAGCACGTATGCAGTTTAAATACTGATCGTTCAGTTGAAAACGATGCGAGAAACTCGGCAATCATCCTGCTGCGGCTGATAGGAGGATGGCTCCCGAAAGTGACGCAAGGCTGTTTTGACATGAAAACGCCTCGCATCCGCTGGGAATTCACATGGTGGGGAGCGCGATATGGGGGTGGGATTCACGGCCCCATATCGCGTTTGCCAGTGTGAGGTTAGCCTAAGGGTGCATTCATACAGGCATAAGTGTATTTCGGCAGGTGAATATGCAGCATATTCCTAGGCCAAAGTACACTGTCGCCTTGCGTTTTTCTACCTATTGGCCATGTTTTCACTCGCATAAGAATGCAGCATATTTATCTGTGTAGAAAAGAATGCACAAAAGCGTGTTTCGTCATATTTACGTATATCCATTGATTTCAATGGGCTTCTATTGTGTGTAATATAATATAGGACATGCTGTATATTTATTCATTTGATCGCACATTGCGTAAAAAGTTCTCTTGAATGAACAAAGCCATTGAAATCAATGGATAAATTCACTGAATTATTACACACATATTTACTTTTATGTGAATGAGCCCTAAAAACATTTTTATAAAAAAACATAAAATGATATTCAAATCCATGTGCTAAAGAAATTACATTGTGGTCATCTTCATTACAAGTTCAACATCAGCATAAACCTTATTTATGAAGTCTCTGCCAAGATAGGAAATAGGAGACTTTTCCTAGCTGCATAGGTGAAAGTTGAGTAAAAGGAAAAATGAAATGAAAGGTAAATGTTTCATTTTATATTTGGACTGTTAAGCACCTCGGTTTTGAGTATAATGCAGCTTATCATACTTTCCGCATGATGTTGCATAGTTGAGATATTTTGGTGTCCTTTGAGGAAATACACATTTGAAGGTTGTTATACTTTAGCAAACACCAATCTATTTAACTACAAAGCCAATACAAACATTTCTAGTTCTGTGGTAGGGAGGGAACAATACAGTAGTTTTCATCTTGGCCTCCCTAGTTTTACATGAAGCTCTGGTGTTTACCGAGCTCTGCATTGGACATTCCTCTGAATTTCTTACTGAAAATGCATAAAGTGACAACTGGGTGTTACCATTGCCCTTGTCAGAGGCCTTTCCCTACATGGTCTGGTATGGCCAGTACTGATCAGACAGTGTCAGTGTGAAAGGAAACAATCCCGAGCTGGTAACACCCAGAAGTCAATGTATTTCAAAATTTTTAAGAGGACTATCAGAAAAATAACATAAAGCAGAGTTCTAAAACAAGATCTTCCATTATTGTTACATGTCACTATAGAACTTAAATCTTGAAATATTCCCATTTTCACACTGAGCACTATTGCACGCACTTCCTGTTTCCTGCAGCCTACTTGACAGCTGTGCCGTATATACTGAGACAGGGTCAGCAGTGCGTAGATGATTACTGGAGGCCTAAATAGGGTCCTTTTACATGAAGCAATTTGCTCCAGTAGCCGAGCACAGATCAACAAGATCAGTATTGATATAATGAGCCTTTACAGAGGCAAATTCAGATTTTGATTACGGTAAGTACACTCATTAAAGGGGTTATCCAAATAATAATATTGTTTTTAATAAACTGCAACCCATAATTCTAAACCTTTTTTGCATTTGTACTTACTAGAAATGTTTCTATCCCTAGATATTCCAGTACTAATGTTAGAATAGTGGGACCTGCTGATTCTAATCTGTGTCCACCTCAGTAAATGTTCTAAGGTGGTCACACATGCTCAGTCTTGCTTCTTGCTCCGCTCCACTGGGTATGTGGAGGGATCTCTGGTGTGGTAAGCGGTGGCTTCTGAAGTTGTTGCGTCTTCTCTGATGTCAGAAGAGATGTTGAGCAAATGCTAAGATAAGTGAGAACGTATTACTGCAGAGAAACAAGACTGAGCATATGTGCCCATGTTCAGGTTAAAGTGCACAGTACGGTGCTGTGGAGAGCTTTATGGATGAAGGTAGTGAGTTTGAGTTGAATTCTGTATTTGACGGGCAGCCAGTGCAGTGACTGGCACAGGGCAGAGGTGTCTGAGTAGCGGCTGGACAGGAAGATCAGCCTGGCTCCCACATTCAGGATGGATTGGAGAGAGAAGAGTCTGGTGCAGGGAAGGCCAATCAGCAGCGAACAGTTGCATTAATCAAACCGAGAATGGATGAGGGCAACAGTTAGCAGTTTTAGTGTGTCTGGGTGAGAAAATAGTCTGTAGTTTACATTTCTCATACTAACCTTTCCAATCCAGTGATGGTCCTCCTTTGACATTAAGTTTTCCCTGCATAGCTCCGAAATCAGATGAGGGCCGACAAGTGTTTTTTAACAGTATGCAGGACAGCACTCTGAAGTCGGAGGCTGTTCTACATATGTATGCTACAGTATACAGGACAGTGCTCTGATGTCGGAGACTGCTCTGCATGTGTCTTGTACATTGTAACAATATGCCAAACAGTATATATATATATTATATATTAGAAACTTGTGTTGGCCCTCGCCCAAGATCGGAGCTATGCAAGAAAATATTAAAAGGGGTTGTCCCGCGCCGAAACGGGTTTTTTTTTTTTCAATAGCCCCCCTCGTTCGGCGCGAGACAAACCCGATGCAAGGGTTAAACAAGAAAACCGCACAGTGCTTACCTGAATCCCCGCGCTCCGGTGACTTCTTACTTACCTGGTGAAGATGGCCGCCGGGATCTTTTCCCTCGGTGGACCGCAGGGCTTCTGAGCGGTCCATTGCCGATTCCAGCCTCCTGATTGGCTGGAATCGGCACGTGACGGGGCGGAGCTACAAGGAGCCGCTCTCCGGCACGAGCGGCCCCATTCAGAAAAGAAGAAGACCGGACTGCGCAAGCGCGTCTAATCTGGCGATTAGACGCTGAAAATTAGACGGCACCATGCAGACGGGGACGCTAGCAACGGAACAGGTAAGTGAATAACTTCTGATAACTTCTGTATGGCTCATAATTAATGCACAATGTACAATACAAAGTGCATTAATATGGCCATACAGAAGTGTATAGACCCACTTGCTTTCGCGGGACAACCCCTTTAATGTCGGATGAGGGCCGACACTGAATTGGAAATTGTTAATTTTCAAAAAATTGCTAATAAAATCACCCTGACAGATCATTTTTATGTGTTTCTTTTGAGTAATTCCAAGAAATCCACAATGCGCTTTCCTACCCAAAATAAATAAGAGCTGGGGAGTGTGCGGGTGTCAGGGAAATTGGATGGGGAAGGGTTACCCTGTCAAAATTATACAGCTTGTATCAATGCAATGCACAGAGAGGCTGTAGTGATTGTCACCCAACTTGTAAAGGGAAGGAATGTGAGAGTGGCAATATAAAGTAGAAGGGAAGTGCAGGTCCCATATATAAATTCAAAGAGGCTAAAATCCCAAAGAAATCTTCTAAGCTTCCAGATATTTCCGGGATCCATAATAAACTCAATCCTATCTAATAGTTTATTTCACATGACATAACATATAGTAACTGTGAGTGAAATGCAAGCCTTGGTTTGCCTCCCGCTGTTGTGAATTTTGGATCACTACAGGAACTGATTCTCTGCTTTCATAGCAGTATTATTAGCCTAGTACAGTTTGACACAGAAATTAGAGATATTTCCTTAATATTAAGGGAATCACTGCCATCAGGAAAATGTATAACTTCCCTTAGATCAGAGAGCTAATATTAGATATGACATACATTGTCACTAACTTTTCAAATAACCTGTGCTTATGTAATAGCCAATGTGATAGCTAGCAAAAGCCCAGAATACTGTACCTAAAATGACATTTTTGTGCTAAAAGATGTCTAAAGTGTTGGTTGGCCACTCAGTCTCCCTTCTATCTAATGTGTTGCCCACTGCCTGTTGTCAAGTGCTGCCTGTCTCTAGTAACTGAGACAGCAAGACAGAAGGATCAGAAGTGGGGTGATGACTCTTGCCGCCCAAGGATGTCTATGGAGAGGAGGAAGGCAAAAGCAGAGACTCGTACAGACGTGCGTACAGATAACAGTAAATAATTTAATGTGCTCCAGCTACTGGAATTATGTCTACACTGCTCAGTACTTCTCTACTGTCCTCACTTGTGTAGTTATACATCTGTGTGTGTAACAGAGAACAGAATCTCTAATATCCTCCATGTGCTATGTATAGATGGCTTTTTTTGAAAAGCCATTGAAATAAATATGGCGAAAAGTACTTTTTAAAACACAGTCGTGAAAATTATGCCCATGTAAATAGATTTACATTAGCTCCGTTTTACAGACTGCAAAATCCACAGACCAAACCCGGACTAAACATACAGTCATGTGAACGATCCTATAGGTTTGTGTGCACCTTAGTGAATACCGCACTGGTTGTACGTGGTGACATGATATCATGTACACCCTCCTGGAAACCCCCTTATAGATGGTAAATTACCGAAAGCGATACGACTGTGTATGTTTTATTTAAGACAGATCTTTGGAACAATTTACTGTCTCCGCATGCGGTGCTGCTGTCAAGAAGACTTCCTCCGGTATTTCTGCCTCTTAAATAAACACCGCAGACCTGGTTGCTAAACCTGAAGCAAAATAAGCCACCTGTCTTTCTGGAGACATTTTCTGACAGCTTGCCAAAAGCAATATGGAGGCATTCCTGTACGATTGTGAGTCAGTGGAGCAGATTACCTGCTGCAGCATCACTGACTCCAGCGTCTCCTCGCGTCTCATACTATTACAAACTTGGGACTATCCGCAGTGACTAGAGGAGATGATAGGGTGTATAGAGAAAATGCCCCCGTGCTGAGAAAGGTCAGCTGCAGAATGATCCGGTCAGACGCAGCATCGCAGTACACTCCTCGAAAGCCAGCAGCAGCATTACAGAATACATTTCCTGCATGGCTGTCTTCTTAAGGGAAGTAGAGAAAGTACTAGACTGGATGCTTGAGTTTAGACACTTATGATCAATGACCTCCTGTGACGCTATAATTTAGCTAAACAATCCATTTTAGACTAAATCTATTCAGAAAGAGAAAATATCCGGAGCATGCCTGTTTTATCCAGACAGCTGTAGAAGAGCGGCAGGTCAGAGACTCAAACAGTCACCATGGCCAGTATTTCAGAATATGAGTTCACTTTTAGGGGTTATCTGGTTTCGGGAAAAAAAAATTAAAGTTGGAAATGTGATAAAACTATAAAAGAACCAGTACTAACCTGTCCTCTGCCCAGCGCTACAGTATGCTGAGCGATGATACCAGTAGTAGGACGCATGAACGCTGTGACTACTGACTGGCTCCACCGCTGCATGCAAACACAGGAGGACCACAGGTTCTGCAGCACAGCATTGTAAAGGCAGACGACAGGTGAGTAGTGGTTCTTTTATGTTTTATATCCACATTTCCAGCTTTTTTTAAATTTTTCTAAATTGGATAACTCCTTTAAAGGTTATCTGTCATCACTTTTAAGCCCCATAAACTACAACCGGGAATCCGTGGAGCTGCTTTATATACTCAACAAGTCCCCTGTTCTGGTGCTGTGCCTCAGAGAAGTCAGCTCATGCTGATTTCTCAGGGGCACAATGCAGGAATGGGGGACCCAGTGAGTAAAAAATATAGCGCCCAGGGCCCCCTGTCCCCTCGAATTTGAGCCCTATAACATAGTTTATGGGATTAAGGGTGATGATAGATGCCCTTTAAGCTGCCCATACACAAAACAGATGGCTGAAATGTTAGATTTTGACCATTTCAGTGGACCATTTCAAGTGAACGATTGCTTGCATTGGCCATGGGCTTGCTACTGTCTGCAAAAATGTGATCTGTCAGGTTGGATTTCTACGGCTTTCATCGGCTGAAACTACATGTGCATGGCATGATCGGCACAATGCGGGCAATCATTTGCCACTTTGTACAAGTCTACTCTGGTGGCTAACATCTTGTAAAACTATCCCTGATCTCTAGTAGTCTGTCATGTTGATAGTCAGATAATATGTACAAGCAATGAGATGTGCGATTAATCATTATTGCCAATACTAATTTTACATGTGTTCATCAGCTCTAAAAGGAAAAAAGCTTACAGAAGAAAACCATAATTGAGTTTTAAGTGACCTACTAATTTTAGCCTCGGGCTACTTTCATACATAACAGAACATTTATGCTGTGTTTCTGCCCAAAAATCAGCACTAAACTCCACAATAATATCTGCCCATGATTTTGGGGCAGACTTAGTTGTCAGATTTCATTCAGCACACTGAAATGAACTGAATCCTCTTGAAAACAAACAGGTTGTGCTGTGGGATTGAAAATCTGCAACATGACTTGAATCCACAGCGGAATGTTTTTGCGGGTAGTGAATGGGGTTGATGAAAACCCCATTTACTAACATTGAATTTTCAATGCAGAACTATTTCACTGGTACTCTGTATGTGACAGCTTCTTTAAGCTCACATTGGCGTTAATGTTTTCCATTGTTTGGACCATCCTTGAGGCCAAGTAACATAAAAAAGCCAGTTGAAATCCGACTGGCTTCCAGCAAGTAGGCCAAAATTTCCTTGGATGAAATAGCGCAGCATGCTGAGCTATTTCATCTGGGATTTCATGCCAGAGAAGGGAAGTTCAAAATACCAGTCATTACCCTGCAAACCCGCCAACATGTACTGCAGACTACCGTTTACTCCAGTCTGTGAAAGGACTGTATGTAATTTACAAGGATCTGATGGCGGTTCGCTGCGACTAGCTTGGGCTCTCTCCCTTGTGCTGCACACAAACCCCACTCCTTGCCTAATGATTGAGGTCTCCAGCTCAGGCTTAAGGCTTGAGCTGGAGACCTCAAACAAGGCTTCAGACAATCAAGTTTTCAAGCTGTGTACTATCTCTGTATTTCACGGACAGCACACAGCCCCCATTATAGCCTATGAGGCTATACACGAGCAACTGTCAAAGAAATGACTCTATACCCCGCTCTCCGTGTCCTGACCGATGCGGGTTGTGCCTGAGGTTATTGGATGCAACTTGCCATAAGGCGATGAGATTACGGCGAACCAATACTTGTTAGTAATTTACATACAGCGCACCCATATTAAAACTGATTTGGGGAACATCCTCTGCAGAGATGGACAGGTATATTGGCACTTTACTACACATAGCCGACCCATGGATACCATTGCTTTAGACCCTAAGGCCCCTTGTCCACAGATGAGGTGGAATATCGCTAGTGATATTCCGCTGCGGGGTAGCAGAGAAGGGAACTGTCAGTTCACTGCAGTGAGCTTATCTGACAGATAGGCTCACCGCGGAGAGTCGCAGCATGCTGCGGCTTGAGTCTCGCTATGATTCTCTGCTCGTGGACATGAGGCTGTGCTTTCCGTAGCAACGCTAGGGAAAGCGTGCACTGCGTTACCCGCGGCCGGATTATCGATGCAGGTAATGTAATGCACAATCCGTGGACAAGAGCCATACAATTGATCTAACAGATTTCCTTTATAATAATGCACTTTACAGCAAAAAGCAGCCCCCTACTCTGTAAGTGAGGGATACACAGAAAGTAATTACAATATATGCTTTATTGTCTCCGAGGTGGAGCATAATTGTAATGCTACATTACCTTCTTCATAACTGTATGATCTCTACAACTTTATGGTGTAAGAATACAATGATTACTATTGTACTTCAGAGAATATAACAATGATTGTGTGCTAATGATTCAGAAAATTATCTATAAACACATATACAATACATAGAAGTAAAACGCAAAGTCCGCATTCACACAAATGTATTTCAATTGCATATTACATGGTGAATGGCGTCAAGGAAAGTACATTGATTTTCAGAGTTTCATTCACACTTGTGAATATTTTTTGTGTATATTACGCACGTAAAAAAGAATGCAACATGTTTTATGTTACCGCATATTATACAAATCTAGACCTATTGTCTTCTATGGGTGCATTCGGAACACAGTACATATACAATTACATTGCGTATGTATGACATTTTCTACGCATGTTGCTAGGAAATATGGGAAGAAAGTTAAAAAAAGGGAGGCCAGTGCATAATGCGTTTTTTTACACGGCATATTATCATATGGTCGTGTGTGCCCGGCCTAAGTGTGTGTTAGCGCTCAGTTCAGGGTTTCCACCTGTCTGCTCCATTTTGAGAGGAGAGAAACTGAAGTAACGCCGCCTGCAGACGGCCGGGTCGGATCCCCTGTGGGAATTCCCGCAGCGGGATGCAGACCCGTGCCCCTGCAGAGACCTGCGGCTCACCCGCTCCCAGCGTCTTCCATCTCTGCTATGCCGGCGCATGCACAGAGAGGAGCCGGCCCGTCATACTGACATTTCTGTGCGGGCCTCTGCGAGACCCACACAGAAATAGAACATGCTGCGATTTGTTTTCAGTGCGTGTTGTCATGCGGACAAATCACAGCTGTGTGCATAGGATTGCATTATCTGAATACCACATTATGGACATTGTCAGTCCCCAATGGACCCCACTGACTGGAATGTGGTCTGCAAGTTAGACATAATAACACACACATATACCATAACAAGGCATCCAAATGCAGAAGCCTTCATATACTGTAAACCATGGTGATATCACAAATGGCATTTCATTACTATGCATTAAATCCTGCAAATGGCTCATGTAAGCCACTAGTGACATAGGAAAGTGGCTACCGGCTATTTTCCCAATAACTGTGCATTGAAGCAAATAATTCCAGGTAATGAAAACAAAATACAATCAACCACAACAACAGTATAAACTAAACTTACCATAAAAAATGCTATTGACCCAAGACCACATGATAGAAAAGGTTGTGTTATAATACACAACAGATACTTTAACTAAACACAGCACACAAGACCCCCAGTTTTTCAGAAAGCTTTAGTCCAATATAGACTGCAAGGCCGAACGTCTGAGGATACCCCTTCTAATGAATGACTGGCAAAGACAGCAATTACTTACAGATATGTCTACTCAGGAATACAGATACGTGATCTCCACAGACAGGTATATGTAACGGAGAGCTCCGTGACTATGCCGCTGTTATAGGAGGTCGCCAGTTTAATACAGTTTGTCAAATATCTGGCCACTAGGGCTTACCTGGTCCACTGAAATAGCTCTTTATGGAAACCAGAGCTTCCAGGTTTGGTTTCATTGTGTGATCAAGCCTATGATCACCAAGAGTAAAGGTACTTTTACATGGGCGGACTACCGGCTGGAAGAAAAAAATGCTCAAAAGGGCGATTTCCAACGATAGTCGTTCTGTGAAAAAGCAGGAGCTGACGGGCTGCAGTCAGGTACAACATATTTTTCATTAGATAAAACACCATTATAATCACCTTAATGACACTATTAATCTAGAAGGGCTCTAATTAATAAAAAAACATGTTTTTATTTATCAGTATAGAACAAGCAGGACTTGAAAAAGTGGAAGAGTCCATAATAACCTAAGAATGACAATTGAAGAGGTTTCCCCAATAGGACAACCCTTCCTTAATGGGAAGAAAGTTGAGGGCATGGCTTCTGAAAACTTAAGGCATAGGTGAACTTCATCTAAGTGGCTACACATTTGCTTTGCAGTGGCTACTACAGAGTAAATATAGTATCACACTATTCAAACGCACGGTCAACCAAATAACACGTGTCGCTCTTTCTTCTGGTACTGAGGGGAATCTTAAGTGACCCTTCTTTATTATATCTACCTGCTTGTGTTGCACAAGAAATAGACAAACATATTGATGGTATAACGCTTGGATACGCCATCATTTATTGATCGATGGGGGGCCGATAACTAGGATTAAGTAAGAGCACCAGTTAGGACTGCTCATGGATGGGGTTGTGTTGAAAGTTTAAAAATACCCCAATTTTAAGCATTTAATAGCAGATAATGGATGTCTACAAAAAGTCTGAGGACAGATATCTCTGTGAAGACAAAACCGTAGATAAGATTTATTTATGTGTTAAATATTAAGGGGGTCCTGAAATCCGTCACAGCCGGTAAGCACAATCTTTCTTCCAGAGTGCGTGAGACAGTGGTGTGTGGTGACGTGCATCTTGTTAGCAGCTGGGCCAAGCACACAAGGTTAAACTTGACTAGACTTGGGGCATCTAAGGAAGTCTTCAACTTTGGAGACATTCATTGTGAGCTATGAAATAACACCAATACATTTGGCCATCTTCCAACATTTCAAAACCAGTCCCTAACAACATTACTGATAAATATGCCCCATTTAAAGGGGTGTTACCATCTCGGCTGTGGGATTACTCGCTTCTGTGATCTGACCACTCCATCAGGGAATACGGAAACAGTTGAGGCGGCAGTCTTACACCGTTTCCATAACTCCCATTCACTTTAACGAGAATTAAGTTAACCGCATAAAACTGCCGCCTCGACTGTTTCCGTAATACCCGGTGAGGTGGTCGGATCACAGACATGGGTATTCCCATCTCAGCCATGAAAGGCTGAAATGGGAATATTCCTTTAAAGAAGACCCATCAATTCTCCAGACATGACTATTTTAGGGAAAATTGGTATTTTTCATGAAATAGCAACTTTGTCATGCCTACTAGAAACTGATGAATACATTAAAAAGTAGGTGTCAGCAGCTGGAGATGTGCTGACTATACAAGACTGTGTAGGGACAAGGAGAATAATAACAACCAATTGTCAATACATTCATACATTCCCAAAAGGAATAACAGAGGAACAGCACAAGGCAGAGTTCAAGGAAAAGACGCCCAGAATTGTTAGATCATGGGGGACACATGATGTAACAGACCAATCAGGAGAAGAGCCGGTCCTCTTTGTAAAAAAAAATACACCAACAGGAGGATATATAATTCACATCATTACATAAAGCCACATTTAGGGAAAACAGGCAAAATCCCGCCCATAGTTGAGCTGAAATAAGATGTAATGAGGGCACTGAAATAGCTCAGAATCTCATCTGCATAACTTATCCAGACTAGTGATTACAAGGAACACTACCTAGTCATCATCTTCATCATTACAGCATCTTAGACCATGAGATCAGACAACTGCTTTCTGGGCAAAACCCAAGTATAATGTTCCCATGGTCAACGCTTTCTTCATACTACAACCTGTAACCAATCCAATCATAGCATGCAGGCTGTTATAAACAGCCTGTATTCCGCTGAGGGCGCTTGCATTTAATTTCCTTGCAGATTTATGATGTGAATTGAAAAAGTAGCAATTCTGGTTGTAACATTATAATAAGGGAATTACTTAGCAGCAGAATGTCATTTTAAGGGGTCAATAGGCTACAATTCAATATTGCTTCCCCAATGGGAACTTTTGAGGGACCTTCAAACATTCACGTTCAAAATAGATCATCAGATGATTCCAGCGAAATCGCCATCTGCTAAGAAAGATTTACGAGCAGCTCTAGTCATAAATCTAGATGTAAGGCTCATTTGTAGACTGTTATTACAGGATTCCTGGACTCGTTAAGAAGAATGTGCTGAAACATCAGAATATATAGGGTTCCCATTCTGGACCCCCACATGAGGGACCAACAGCTACTGTGCTTCTTTCTACATAGATGCCCTATATTGCACACACAAGCTCTTGTAGTCCTGGTGGTCCGTCATATAAGCCTCATTTACCAGGGCCAGACAGCCCCTTTAAGTATGTGGTTTTAATAGATGACTGTTATCCCAAAATATCAATCAATGTACTAAAATGTGATATGGGTGCGGAAGGCACCAAAGAAGTCTGAAGAGGAAAACCTAATGCTGGAAACATTGCTTATCTGGGGAGGAAGGATGTGGGAGTTGATGAGTTGAAAACAAGCAGGAAAACACAAGGTCTCGGAGCTCCTGTACTCCACCACTTGGAAGTTGTGCTTCCCCACTTTAATTTGCAACTATTTGAGATGTTGATAACTGGCACCACCTCAACTTCACGTAATGCCACTTCAAGCTATGCCCTTACAGAGAGGTAACGTTTAAAGAGCACCCTGCAAAAATTAGAGTGAAAAAAAAATAAAAAATCACCTAACTTTCCCAGGCGCCAGCATGTCTAGTAATGTGGTATGTATCTTTCCAGTATATCTCGCGCGGTTTACCTGGGTGACAACCCTTGTGTTGAGCAGTAACAGCTGTCACCCAGCCACTCGCCGTGCTATAATTTATTGTAGGGGCACGCTCTTTACTATACCCTACGGGCAGACTGGCATCTTGTAGATAAGGCACATTCTCCAGCCACAACCATAGTGGGAAGATATTAAAGAGCAATGGAAGCAATTTCCATGCAAACCCCCCTCAGCATGCAGACTGCAGATGGGCAATGACAGCAGAGGGGCGACAAATAATAAAGAAGGAGCCAAAACAACAAATCCTTGTTTAATATCCCACCGCGCTGGGCATTTAGTGTCTTTCATGAAAGAGGGTTTTGTCTGCCACCCAGATTTCCCTGGCAGCTATGCCTCCTTATTCCTGAATGGAACCTCAGGCCTATATGTAATCTATGACAGTGCCACCATGTAACGCTGGTGCAGATTTCCAGATGCCACTCAGTCCACATGGCAGCATGGTGCCAGTGTGCCACCTGCTAAGCGTTCTGTGGCATATACACATATATATAAGGTCATTAGTAATACTAGTATTATCAGTGCAGCGGGCTAGGAGGGTGGCAGTACAATACTAGCAGCAGACAATGCTGGGGCCACGGGGCACCCTGCCTTCTGTGTGCCATGTCTGCTGCCCGCGGACACAAAGGAGCTGGCAGCAGCATCCATCCACGTACACGGGAAGGGCAGCCATGGATGCGGGGTCATGCGGAGGAGCGCAGTACCTGCAGTGGACGGCCCGGCTCCGCATTCACAGCGCCATCGTGTGCAGCAGCCGCCGCCGCTGGGGGGCTCTCCTCTCGGCGGGTGGAGCGGGCTGAGCTGCGGTCACACCCGGAGCAGTGCGGGCAGAAGCCGGCTGGTCGTGCGGCGGAGCAGCGTCTGACAGCAGCGCCCTCCTCCTCCTCTTCTTCAGGGAGCGGGGGTGCAGCACCGGGCTTCTTCCTCCTGCCCAGCACTCACGGAGGACGGGAGGGGGTCCCGGGTCACCGCTGCCTCAATCCACTGCTGCCGGCGGGTGACAAAAGCGCCGAGCCCTCGGTTTGTTTTTTCTTCCCTTGCTTTCCCAAGGCTCTGATTGTGATGGGCATTGAACCAACCCGAGGCTGTTCAGCCCACTGCTAGGGAGGGTCTTCCTCATCCTATGCATCACGTTACTCCTCCTCTGCTACTCGCTGGAGACCCCCACACTCCCCCTGTGACTACAGTGCAGGAGGCTTCAGTATGGATGGAGATGGCACAGAGCAGTGTGCGGGGCTGCCATGTGCTACTAGGATAGGCACTGATGGCACTACAAGCAGCCATTTCTTCACTTGCTGGCTGCGCATTGTACATCAATAGGAACTGCAGTGTACCATCCATGTGCCAAGGTGGGGACTGTGCCACCTGCAGCGGATTAAGTCTACCCCAGTCACTGTATGAATATTATGGACTTACTACATAGATATGACATACAAGAATCGAGTATACTACATAAATACAGTAACAAAGCCAAGCTTAACACATAGATATGTTAACAGAACCAAGCTTATTACATAAATACAGTAAAAAAGCCAAGATTACTACATATGTATGGTACCATAACCAAGCTTACTACATAAATACAGTAACAAAGCCAAGCTTACTATATAGATATGGTGCCAGAATTCAGCTTACTAAGTAAATACAGTAACAAAGCCAAGCTTACTAAATAGATATGGTACCAGAACCAAACTTACTACATAAATGCAGCAACAAAGCCAAGATTACTACATAGATATGGTACCAGAACTGAGCTTACTACATAAATACAGCAACAAAGCCAAGCTTACTACATAGATATGGTACCAGAACTGAGCTTACTACATAAATACAGCAACAAAGCGAAGATTACTACAAAGATATAGTACCAGAACCAAGCTTACTACATAAATACAGCAACAAAGCAGAGCTTACTACATAGATACAGTAACAGAACCAAGCTTGCTACATAGATATGGTACTAGATTCGAGCTTACTACATAAATACAGTATCAAAGCCAAGCTTACTACATAAATACGGTAACAGAACCAAGCTATATAGATATGGTGATAAAGTCAAGCTTGACACATAGATATGGTGCCAGAACTGGGCTTACTGCTTAGTTATGGTAGCAAAACCAAGCTTATTGTATAGATATGCTACCAAAGCCTATTACATCGATACAGTACTACAACCAAGCTTACTGCATAGATATGAGAACAGACCGAGTTTACTGCATAGATATGAGAGTAGAACCCCAAACTTGCATTTGCCTATGGCCGGCTTCACACGGGCGGACCAGAGAGCCCGGCTGGCGACCCTAGGTACCTGAATTTTTCTGTATTCCAGATGACCACGGTGGCTCGCTGTCAGTCATGCACAATACAGTTTTTTTTTTAATACTTATATGTCCCACATTGTCGCTTAGCAATGACACGGGTACCGGCAGCCATACACAATTGACTTAAGTTAATTAACTTCAGTAGAGGCCGTCCGCGTGGAATCCGTAGTAAAATAGAACATGCTGCGATTTTTCCTCCGCTCGCTGAGTAAGCAACTTGTGTCCGTGAGTGTGACCGAAAAAGCGATTTTAACAGGTTTTTAATGCCCCTGCTTTGCCCCAGATCCTCCACACGGATTCCTAAACCCATAGACCCATAGAATTTGTGGATATTTAATAGAAGTACAAAAATTGGGAAAATTCTGAAAAAATTGTCAATTTTTTGCATTTTCAACTGCAATATGTCAAATATGTGCCAACATACTGTACAAATTTTTGATAATATATATTTACATCTGCTTACTTTATTCTGGAAGCACATTTGGAAAACTTTAGTTTTTTTTAACCATTTAGGAGACGTACAAATGTAACATTGAATTATTAAAGTTTTGAGGAACATTTTGTTTTCCTACACCAAGCCAAGATTGCTTTATATATTCACTCAGGGGGTCATCATTTTGACCCACAGTTTTTTTTACAGGAGTTAATGCAATTTAGTGGAGAAAAAATAAAATTTCATATTTTTGCAAATATGTCATTTTAAAAACATGTTTGTTCTATAGTGTACGTGAAAATGAGGATTTACACCCCAAAGATGGATATACCCCTTTTTCTTCTCTGTTCTGAAACATACCCATTGTGGCCCTAATATTATGTCTGTATGCACAACGGGGCCAACAGAAAGGAGCAGCCGGTGGCTTTCAGAACAGACATTTTGCTTGAAGGTGTTTTAGGCCCCATTGCCCACTTGTAGAGGCCTGGAGCAGCCAAAATGATAGAGAACCCCAACAAATGACCCCATTTTGAAAACTAGACCCCTTAATAATAATAATAATAATAATAATAATAATCTTTATTTGTATAGCGCCAACTTATTCCGCAGCGCTTAACAAATTCACTGAGGGTGTCATGAGTATTTTGACCCCACAGTTTTTTGAATGAATCTGGAAGCCCTTGAGCAGCCAAAACGATAGAGAACCCCCACAAATGACCCCATTTTAAAAAATAGACGCCTTAACGAATTTATTTAGGGGTGTACGGTATATTTTGATACAAGAGTTTTTGAATGAAGCTAAACAAAGCAAAACAAAAAAATTACAATTTATTAATTTTTTTGCCATTTGTGTCATTTTTAAAATAGTTTTTTTTGTACAGCACACATAGGAATGAAGACTTGTCCCCCAAAATGGATGCCCCTGTTTGTCCTGTGTATAGAGACATACCCATTGTAGCCACAATCTGCTTACTGGACACATGGCCTGTAATGGAGGGTACACCCTTTTGCTTTTAGGGCGCAACTGAATAAATTCCAGGCCCCATTGCTCACTTGTAAAGCCATCAAGCTGCCAAAACGATAGAACGTTCTCATCAAATGTCCCCATTTTGAAAATTCTACCCCTTAAAGGGGTTGTCCCACGAAACAAAGTTGGGGTATACACTTCTGTATGGCCATATTAATGCACTTTGTAATGTACATTGTGCATTAATTATGAGCCATACAGAAGTTATTCACTTACCTGTTCCGTTGCTAGCGTCCTCGTCTCCATGGTGCCGTCTAATTTTCAGCGTCTAATGGCCCGATTAGACGCGCTTGCGCAGTCCGGTCTTCTCCCTTCTGAATGGGGCCGCTCGTGCCAGAGAGCTGCTCCTCGTAGCTCCGCCCCATCACGTGTGCCGATTCCAGCCAATCAGGAGGCTGGAATCGGCAATGGACCGCACAGAAGACCTGCGGTCCACCGAGGGTGAAGATCCCGGCGGCCATCTTCGCAAGGTAAGTAAGAAGTCACCGGAGCGCGGGGATTCGGGTAAGTACTATCCGTTTTGTTTTTTTTAACCCCTGCATCGGGTTTGTCTCGCGCCGAACAGGGGGGCTATTGAAAAAAAAAAAACCTGTTTCGGCGCGGGACAACCCCTTTAACAAATTCATCTAGGAAAAATTATAAAACATTTGAAAAATAAATAAAATCTCTGCCCTACGCCTGCTCACCGCCGTCTCACACACCCGTAAAACGCTGTAATATACACACTGCATTATACGCATACGCTTGTGTGAGCTGACCATTAGGGTTTAAACAGACGAACGTGTTTTGCACGTTTTTGCGTGTGTGAAAATCACGGAGCGTATTAGCGCATAAACCTTTTTTTTAAGACTATTCAAACTCCGTGCTAGTGCATATGAGTTTGAAAGAAAAAGTGGGACGATAGTGCAGGACCTATCTTTCTAGCAGGTAGTAGTAACGTAGTATTAGGGCTTAAACAGATGGGTGTGTTTTAGTCCCATTATGCAGCTGTGAAAACCACGGCCACATAACGAGACAAAACAAAACCACTGATTGCAATGGTTTTGTTTTCACTACCAGGATTCTCTCACGTTAAGTCCAGGTTGGATTCCACATGCGGAATCTGACCCGGTGCCTGGCCATAGACCCCTGCTTACCTGTCTGGATCTGTGCTGCGGATATGCCGACCGTTGCGCTGGGCACATGCTTAGTACAGATTGTGCTGTGCCATCGCTAGGCCATGGCATGGATTCCACGGCCCTACAGATGGCCCGCGGACAGGACAGCTTCCAGTGACTTCAATGGAAGCCATCCACATTAAATCCGTATTAAAATAAAGCATGCTGCGATTTTCCATCCATGAGTGGAAAATCGCAATTGATTTTAACTCGTGGACATGGAAAAGCGATTTTTAATAGCATGCTATGGGCAGTATGTGCTGCGGAATCCGCAGTCAGACGCTTGCTCCAGATTCCGCAATGCAAATACGCCCTTGTGCATTAGGCCTGGTAGTAGGCATGAGATAAGATAGGTGTTGCCTTATCTTTCCTGCATTTAGTTAATATTACAGCATCAATTCTGTGAAATTTGTGGTCAGAGGAAAATTCATGGCAAAACCCACAGTTGAAATATATGACTTTTGCCATACATGTCTAGGTCTTTTTCACAGTTGAAAGCTTCTGCTGCGTGTAGGGCAAGGCCCTTGTTATTTGTATAGCACCAACTTATTCCACAGCACTTTCAGGTAATTTATTTATTATATAACTGATATATATCAGTTAAAGTGACCTTCTGCATCAGGTCGCCATCTTTGTTTGCGTAGGATCAGGAGGTGGCTTTAAGGACTTATAAGTGATCTGTGGCAGTGAAGAGTCTCATGGGTATATCCATAGTGGTCTAGGCCAATGCAGGGCTAATTACAGTATAACATGACTGGTGATTTATGATGGTAATGAAGCGGTTATTGGACACATGCCTGGTGTTCTATGATAATAAAGGTTCTAAAGTAGGTATCCTTGGTGGATACCTACTAAGACATTCATGAAATTTCTTTAGTAGTTAGTGCTAGTGAAGAGGTTAATGGGCACATTCCTGAGTTAAGTACATGGTGTGCAGTGCCTCCAACACTATCTGGTGCCCCAATCACTGGATTATCCTCCCAGTCTCCAGCAGTGGTGGCAGTGCTGGGGTAAGGGATCATTGGCTACAGTGTACACCACTATTATGTCTGCAGATGAGATGTCTTCCTGGGTATTAGTGTATCTTGACGCCACCATCTAGTAGAGCTGCAGAGAGCAGTGAAAGGCTGGTGACACCCCCTGACCCTGATTGGCTGGCGAGATAGCTGCACAGCAAGTCCTGGAAGCTCAGTATGAATATATAAAGGCGCCTCATGCTGTCCTCCCCACTGCTGCACTAAGTATTAATGTCCCCGTCTTCCTGCTCCTGTGCTCCCCGCTGCTTCACTAACTCTCCCAGGCTCCCCACGCTGCAGTTTTTTGTTCCCCGACCGTCTCCCTTCTCTCACCTTCGCTGCTGAGGCTGCAGTCGAACGCCGCTGATCGCCGATGTCCGTGTCGCTTTTGTCCACACCACCAGCTGTCACAGCGGATTTGTCCCGCCTGAGCGCAGGATCAGCCCTCCATCCCAGGCACAGGCTGTAACTGTACCGGCCCAGGGGCTAAGAGGACACAGAGGCACAGGCAGCCACCGATGTTGCCTCCGTGCTGGCAGCCAATATGTGACAGTGACATCACTGGGAAAGAGGGGTGCCCTTCTGTGCCTGCGCTGCCAAAGAGCCTCCAGGGCCATCTATGCTTCTTACTGTAACCCCTTTTTTTCCCCCCATGTCTGCTTTGTGGGCTCCCAGGACCTGCAGGCTACGACACTGTGCAGCCAATCAGGTACAGGGGGATGTCACCCCCCTGTCAATCTTGACTCCACCAGGACTTCCTGGTGGCGTCAAGATACTCTAATACCGTCTTCCTGCTGCCCTAGCTGTTCTTACTTGTAGGAAGATCTCATTTTCCACCCATCTGTCTTTATCTCACTCACATTCATGCATTCAATCATGGACAGGGCAACACTCACAGATACTCAGAGATAGCGGTTCAGTCATTAACACTCATTCAGACAGCCAGGGATCCGAGCAGGACTAGCTCCAGGTTTACGTCAGCCTTTGGCGATAGTGTTACATTATGGCCTCTTATTATTCCTAACCCAATTATTCCCTTCATCTCCGCAGGAGCCTTATTTTATCCCTTAAATTTGTAAACCCTACCATGAACACAAGAAGGAAAATAAAAGTATAACATAGAAACACTTAAAAATACTGTGTCTGCTACTTTTAGCCCTACTAGTAATTAGGAAATTATAGTATCAAAGTTTCTGGTGGTGCAATGAGCCACTTACCAATATAATATAGTGAAAGGGATTGGAGCTGTAAGCACACAGCTGGTGATTTAGGACCTGCTGGTTGAAGACTTGTGATGACATCATTGCTTACATACGCGTGTCACACACATACAGCTCTGCTACATGCACATCACACACCACCCACAGCTCTGCTACATGTGCCTGTCACACACACCACCCACAGCTGTGCTACATGTACCTGTCACACATACCACCCACAGCTCTGCTACAGGTGCCTGTCATACACACCACCCACAGCTCTGCTACATGCATGTGTCACACACACCACATACAGCTCCAACTTTTTGGAGGGTCTCTTATTGAGCTGTGTTGTGCAGTAATGTTTGCCTTATGGGTGTAAACTCTCCATCATTGGAGACAACTTGTGCCAACATTGTTTTCCACTTCTTGTCCCCTCCACCTGCCACAAATCACCACGGACCTGGTCATCCCGATACCCAGGTAATGACTGTGACACACCTAACATAGTAACATAGTTTGTAAGGCTGAATGAAGACAATGTCCATCTAGTTTAGCCTGTTTATCCTCCTATGTTGTTGATCCAGAGGAAGGCAAAAAACCCCAAGAGGTAGAAGCCAATTAGCCAATTCCTTCCCGACTCCCTAATGGCAATCAGACTAATCTCTGGATCAACCCCTAATAGTTCCTACCTGCCTGTATACCCAGATTAACAATTGACCTAAGATTTATATCCTGTAATATCCTTCCGCTCGGGAAAGATATCAAGTCCCCTTTTAAACTCCTCTATGGATTTTGCAATCACCACGTCCTCAGGCAGAGAGTTCCACAGTCTCACTGCTCTTACAGTAAAGAACCCTTTTCTATGTTGACGATAAAACCTGCTTTCTTCTAGACGTAGCGGATGCCCTCTTGTTACCGTCGCAGTCCTGGGTATAAAGAGATCATGGGAGAGATCCTTGTATTGTCCCCTAATGTATTTATACATAGTTATTTGATCACCCCTTAGGGCGCCCACCCACTGGCGATTTTTTTTCCCTGCGAAATTCGCAGCATTTTTTTCTCTGCAGGGGTCTATGGGACTTGTAATGTTAAAATCGCGATCGCGCAAAATCGCGATTTTGCGGTAAATTGCGATTTTGCGCGATCGCGATTTTAACATTACAAGTCCCATAGACCCCTGCAGAGAAAAAAATGCTGCGAATTTCGCAGGGAAAAAAAATCGCCAGTGGGTGGGCGCCCTTAGTCATCCTTTTTCCAGGGTAAATAATCCCAATTTTGATAACCTCTCTGGATATTCCAGTCTCTTCATTCCATATATTAGTTTAGTTGCCCTTCTTTGAACCCCCTCAAGCACTGTAACATCTTTCCTGAGCATCGGTGACCAGAACTGTACGCAGTATTCCATGTGGGGCCTGACAAGTGCCTTACATAGTGGGAGGATAATGTTCTCGTCCCTCGCCCCTATACCTCTTTTAGTGCACCCCAAGACCCTATTAGCTTTTGCAGCAGCTGTTTGGCATCGGTTACTCCAGTTTAATCTACAATCCACTAGTACCCCCATGTCTTTTTCCATAACACTTTTCCCCAGCAATACCCCATTTAGTGTATATTGGTGACATTCGTTTCTCCTGCCCATGTGCATAACCTTACATTTATCAACATTGAACCTCATTTGCCATTTTTCTGCCCCAGCCCCCAGCTTAGCTAGGTCCGTTTGTAGCTGTACATTGTCCTCCCTTGCATTGATTATATTGTATAATTTTGTATCATCTGCAAATATTAATATTTTACTGTGCAGCCCCTCTATCAGGTCGTTGATAAATATATTGAACAGAATGGGGCCTAATACTGAGCCCTGTGGCACCCCAGAAGCGACAGTGGCCCAATCAGAGTACGAACCATTTATTACCACCCTCTGCTTTCTATCTCTGAGCCAATTCATTACCCAACTACACACATTTTCACCTAATCCGAGCTGTCTCATTTTATATATCAGCCTATTATGCGGCACGGTGTCAAATGCTTTAGAGAAGTCCAGATATACAAGATCAATAGACTCTTCCAGGTCCAGCCTAGAGCTTACTTCATCGTAGAAGCTGATCAGATTGGTCTGACACGATCGACCCTTCATGAATTCATGTTAGTGAGGAGTTATACCGTTGTTCTCCTTGAGGTATTCTAGGATGGCGTCTCTCAGAAACCCCTCGAATATTTTTCCAGTTATTGAAGTGAGACTTACCGGCCTGTAGTTATCAGGCTCACTTTTGGCCCCTTTTTTATGAATTGGAACCACATTGGCAATGCGCCAATCCAGTGGTACAACCCCGGTCTTAATAGTATCCACAAATATTAGATATAGCGGCCTAGCTATCTCATCACTTAGTTCCCTTAGTACCTTTGGGTGTATTCCATCTGGGCCTGGCGATTTATCGATTTTAATCTTCTTTAACCGTTTCCGCACTTTCTCCTGCGTTAGGTATGAGATATTTTGTGAGGGGTTCATTATGGTCCCCTGCATCTCATGTGGTATTTCCTTTTCATTTCTGAATAGGCTTGAAAAGAAACTATTTAATAGATTTGCCTTCCCTCCGTCATCTTCAATGATTTCTCCTGTATTATTTGTTAAAGGGCCAGTGCTCTCAGTGCAAATCCTTTAGCTGTTAATATAGTTAAAAAATAGTTTTGGCTTGTTTTTGCTCTCTTTGGCAATCAGTCTTTCAGCCTCCTCCTTAGCAGTTTTGATCTTATCTTTGCATATTTTATTTTTTTCCCTGTACGATTTTAGCGCTTCTTCGCTGCCTTCTTGCTTTAGTAGTTTGAACGCTTTCTTTTTTTTCGTTTATTGCCCCCCTTACAGTCTTGTTGAGCCACATTAGTTTCCTTTTACTTGAAGTTCTTTTATTTTTAAAGGGAATGAACTGCTCACATGAGGTGATTAGGATCCTTTTAAACTTTTCCCATTTGTCCTCTGTACTGATATTTTTGAGGATTTTGTCCCAATTAATGTTACCAATAGTAGTTCTAAGCTGCTCAAATTTTGCTTTACTAAAGTTAGGTTTTTTTGTCGCTCCCTGGTAAGGTTTTTTATTGAATGACAGCTGGAAATTAATTATATTGTGGTCACTATTTCTCAAGTCTCCCTCAACCTGTACCCCTATTATTCGGTCCAGTTTGTTAGTTAATACTAAGTCCAGAATGGCCCTCCCTCTTGTTGGTTCCGGCACAAGTTGAATAAGGTAATTATCTTTAATTGTTCTCAAGAATTCATCACCCCTATGAGATTTGCAGGTTTCGTTTTCCCATGTTATATCCGGATAATTAAAGTCCCCCAAGATAATCCAATTGCACTTATCATCAAGCCATGTTTCTGTTATTCCAACTATATCATAGTTTTCATCAGTCATTCTGGTATACAGGTTTGATTATGATTGCGGACTCAATTTACTGAGCTAAGAGAAAAGGACTGAATATCCGGAACTTGTTTATTGATAAAGACATTGCATTTACCAAAGACTGAGCGCCCAGGCACAGGCTAAAACAAATCATCTTGCTGTGTTGTTAATAAAGTTACTGTTGAAGCTTGGGAATGGCAGTCCCCAATTCATATAGTTCATATGCCTGAGGCCTTCATGTCACTGTTAGCAACCGTGCCCACTTCAGTACTCGGCCCTCACCACACCCAGTATAGCCAGAACCAAGGCACAAATCTACTAGTGACCCTACCTGAGTATGTGGGTAGGGGCACCATGATGATGTTGCAAGAGTTGGGCCTGGCCTCCCAGTCTTAGAGACAGAACAACACCCTGTTCCGGGTAATGCTACACCGGTTCCTCTGTCTGAAGTGGAAGACCACAAGTGTGTATTTAAGGCACTCTCACATACACAGGCGATATTCTGGTTACATCATGTGGCAGAATGAAGAAGTGAATACTGCACTAATCTAATCCAGAAGCAAAATAATAGCAGCACAAATCCCCCATTCTCTTACTCCCGCCACCAAAATGTGCAGTGGCAATACTATATATTACATCAATGGGCTGTACTGTACATGAAAACCATCTTAACGGTTTAGATGCCATCTACCTGCATGTTCTTTGTAGAGAAGAGCACAACCTTTCCTCCTAGCTGCTCAGTAAAGGCTCCCACTGCTTCTAGTATAGGGGTATATTCACATTTGACTAATTTGCTGCAGATTTCAGTGCAGAGCTGTAGCAGTTTTCACCCTTGCAATTTGAATTCAATTGAGAGGGTAAACTCTGCTGCAGATCTCCACCAAAATCTGCAGCAAATCAACGACATGCCCCCTTCCGACAGGAAAGAGACTGCACCATTCGCTGCTAAAAAATACCTTCAGCATCTCTGTCAGAAGAATAGTCACGCAGAGCAAGCCTATCCATCAATTTGCAAGAAAAAGTAGACTATCTATATCAATGATGGATGCCAACAGTACCCAACAAACCCCCAATGACTGTAATAGCATACTGTTCTATTTTTTCCTGGCATTTTTGACAGAATATGCAATGGATGGTGCTAATGAAGCCTCCAACAAAGATATGAACAGAATTTATTTGGCAAGTGTATTGCTTTATTTTTTGTACATAAACTGGTAGCAGAATCAGTTACATGATACTCTCTTCACATGGTCTTCCCTGCTTTCCAGCATCTTTCAAGTTGTATTTTCTGGTGTAAACAATTTGTGTGAGTGGGCGAACAGTTGAGAGTCCCATACTGGGCGCCACCCAACCCATGGTCAACCCTGTTTTGAAGGCTTCAAACCTCCAGTAAAGCCAAAGTACAGCCTGTACAGATAGGGCCATTTGACTGTGATGTCAGAAGTCTTCATCTTCTGCATTTCTGCACAGACTTGTACTGGGCTGGCCATTGAATCACTGTCCATTGTGGGCCTTTTTCTTCCTTCTGCTCAGTAGGTCCAGAGGAACCACATGGCAGACCCTGAAGCTCTTATGTCACGTATATGGAGCTTGTCCTGATTCCTGCTTTCGGAAATTTTCGGCTCTCATATTTTACCGGTTGGTTGCATTCACTTTTGGCAAATATTTACTGCCTTACTTGTAGCCCTTCATATGATATGATTTATTTTAGAGAACAGCAATATCGTTCACTTCCAAATTCTCTGTCCTTCAGTGATGTCAGTATTGTGCCAATATTCTACATGACATCACAAATTGTCACCAGTCTAAGAAGAACTCAGCCATTGGTTTTACTGAGGAAACAAATCCACAATATGTGGTGTTTTTCTATTTTCAGGGTTATTATTATCACCACTAGTACATACTGTGCCATAAAATGACTGAATAAATTGTGACTTCAAGTAGATCATCACAGATTCATGTGTGAATACCAGCAATGGGCGTCACTTCTGTGCTGGTTATTTCTGGATGCCTCTTCACTTTATCAATAAGACTCTTTGTTAAAAATCAGCATCAAACGAACATGTCCATTCCTCCCAGTCTCTGCAGACATTTTTCAGCTTACTGCATTGCCTTTACCATGACTGGGATTGTAACAATGGCATAGTATTTCCCAAAATGCAAAGAATTATGTCTCATTTCTCTTTGTCCCTTGTTACATAAACACGAACTCTCAGCTAAGTCTAGATGTTTCAATAGCTCTCAGTGGCCCATAGCTACAGATTGAATGCATGTGAAGTGCATCTGTTTTACAACACGGACCATCCCTTATCAGAAAACACACTTATAAAAACGGCTGATTGGATGGGTCTTGGTTTACTCTGGAAGTATAAAAACAATTAGCCTGTTACCCCCTTACCTGTTTCAACCTTAAACTCTTAATTCTACCCTAAATACCCACTCCCAGTTACTTTCTCAACTCTCCTCACACCGGTCATCTGCCCCTATTCACTTACCTTTCCCCAGAATTCCCCCCATAGCCAGCCATGTGGCCAGCGACATTTGCAAAAGAACCTTTGCCTCTGAATCTTTCTAAGATATGTAAACCATCTGTAACTACCCCTTTACCCCCTCATTCTTGGGGCCATGGGCGCTCTTACAGTCTTTATTGACATTGCTCCTGTTCTTCACTCTATCTTCTATTTCTATAAACTGAATTGTTTCCTTGTACCCATGTGCCTGTCACATCTCTACTACCATCTATCATTCTGAAAACAATCGCTCCTTTTCTTTAAAGCTTTCTCAGAAGTTAAGTTGACTCAGAGGCACATAAAAAATACTGTAATCAGCCAGTACGCTTACTGATAAATGTGCTCAAAGTATGTATAAGTGTTGATTAAGTAACAATGATCTTTGAAAAAGAGAAGCTCAACTGTATTACGGTTACACTTTCACTATAGATGATATTGAAGCTATATTTTCCAGCGCAGTGCGATACATTAACAGGGTTGTCTGGTTTAAAAAGTTTCACTGACACACTTGTAGTGGCTCAGAGTTGGGGTGTTTTTAGGGTAACTTTATGACTGTTCCCTGTAAACTGGCTTTTGCTGGTTTGTGTGCGTCTGTGTCGGTCTGTGATTTGTGTGGTACTAACAAGCTATGTTGTGACAGTCCCGTCTCGCTTAACCCGTTGTTTGTGTGTGTTGTATCGTGGGATTTTAGGGCGAGTTGGTGGGTGGAGTCTAGTAACGGGAGGAGAGAGAAGAGATGTAGTCGATGGAGGTGGACGTGTCAGCGGGTGGCTGACGCTCGCTTTGCTTCTGCATATGCCAGGCTGTAGGCCTACCTTATTCTCGGTGGGATGATCTTCCCCAGGCGCCAAAGCACAGAGCGGCAACCCCTGCCATGACAAGTTGCATGAGAAAGGAGGTATGCAGCAAGGTCTCAGAGGTAATGTTGCTATAGTGGAGAGTAAGAATACCTCAAAACTGAGGGGATGTGGGGAACGTGAGTAACGAGTGGTGCTCAATGCCAACGACCTAATGTTGTTTATGTCAAACCCAGTATAGTCTCCTGTGCACGCCACAGAAATTATAAACTAATATGGAGGCTTCTCGGGCCTCATCGTGTCTCCTTTTATTCGAGGTATTTGAACATCTTCATTAGTAGGTTACAAGGCACACTCTATATATATATATATATATATATATATCCTCACTTTTCATCTCTAATTTAACTTGATTATTATTAGTAAATCTAAACCATTTTGAATACCATAAACAGTTAAAAATTCAACATTTAAATACCTTTAATGAGAGGAGATATGATGCGGTCATCACATCTCCGAGTGGAACGCACATTTTGCATTCCATTGTACAGTGTTGCGATCACGTAGCACGCGACTGCCGAGTGACGTCATTTTCCCACTCCATGGGGCCGGCATCGGGAGTGTGACAGCGGAATGTAAGTTAGATTTGTATGTGTATATATATGTGCTTGGTAACTGTAATGTTCATGCTTGAAAAAGTCCTTATACGGCTGAAACGTGTTGCGTGTTTTAATAAATCTGTTAAAAACCTTGACTGGGTGATCCCTATCTCTGAACGCAAGGAGTGTGGATTTTTTTTTTGTCTACTATTGGTACTTTTTCCTAACCCATTACCGGTGAGTAGTGGGGTCACACCCTCCAGCGTCTCTCCTAGTGCTACTGGGATGTGGTGAAGATTGGAGTATCACCACACTACTTTAAAGGTGATCCTGGGCTACATAATGCAGGTGGGGTACTCATCCAGAGCCCCCACCTAGCACCGGGTAAGTTCACGTCTATCCTTAATAGTTTAAACCACAGGCTGAAACGCTGTCCAACTGATTCTCTGTTTTTTCTGTCTTACTATGTGGACTCCAGATCACAAACTCCTTTAAATATCTGGAACTGCAGATCTCTAATATTGCAAGACGGTCCTTAGATGTAAATGTATATCCTCTGATAGATCTATTCAAAACTGAATTCAAAACCTGGGATCCTTACAGATTTCGGTGGCTGGGAGTGTCAATTTGATAAAAAGTATAGTCTTGCTGAAATGTCTATATATTCTACAATACACCTCAATAGTAATCCCATCCCGATATCTCAGGTCAGTGGACTCACTCATGACATCTTTTATATGGGAAAGTTCCTGTCCGAAACTTAAAATCTCCACTCTCCAGAGACCAAGGAAAGAATCTGGGGCTGCTTTCCCGGATTTATTCCTATATTGCATAGCTAGCAATTGGTCCACGTAAAATGCTGGCTGGGAGATGACCCGCTCCCCAATTCAGAGTCACATTTGGCTTACTTCCTAAAAATCCCCAATGTGTGACCTGTGTTAGAATCTCCCTCCTCATTAACTTATAAATTGCTCTCAATACATAAATTGGCCACTAATATATGGAGACATTCTAAATCAGTAAATACATTTTCAGATGTAATGGCTGATTTCCCTTTATGGCATAACTCTGGTCTAACAGAGCGGTTTCCCTTAAGGGATGCCTTAGAGTGGGAGAATTATGAAATACAAATTCTGGGTGATCCGTACACAACTAATATTTTCTCCTTCGAACAACTAACAAGCTAAATATGAACTACCTTGTACCCATTTTTTTAGATTCTTACAAATCAGACATGCACTACAGATACAATTCCCATCTCCTAGACCCTCTATATTACACTACCCCCTAATTGGTATACTATGCTCCCAAGGACCACAGGGCCTCATATCCACGCTGTACTCCTTACTAATTGCAGCAAAGACCGCTTATAATACTCCCCCTGCTGAAATGGAAAACACTGATGCCAACTCTGACAAAGGAATCCTTTCAAGATCTACTAGGCTCCCCTCTATTTGTTTCTCCTGCGGCTAATAACAAGCTGATACAGTTGTATATTGTACATCAGTGCTACCTTACTCCAGTGAGGCTACAGAGAATGGGCAGAACTTCATCATCCAAATGTATCACATGCCCATATCACACTGCTGATTTCTGGCATATGATTTGGGAGTGCCCAGTTAATCAAGGCTTCTGAAGAGAGATCACAGACCTCCTCTTGGGGGCTCTAGAAACACCTGTCCCGACAACCCCAGAGGTGTGCCTCTTAAGGATACTCAAAGAGGAGATTTGGCAGCATCACAATAGAATATTTTTGAGAGTGGTACTTTTTTTGGATAGGAAAGTAATAGCACTACGCTGGATCGAAGAAATCCCTCAGTGTCAATGTGGCGAAAATTGGTTAACTCTATTATTCCCTACAATTACATAGTTTATGAAGGGTGTAGATGTCCAGGAAAATTTGACAAGCTCTCTCTCTTTCCCCCCCACTCACCCCACCCCCCCCGACGCCGCCCAAATCTTTTTGCCCGATTAGGCATTTACTTGAAAATAGCGATGCTCGATCGAGTAATTGCTCTAAACAAGCACGTTCGCTCATCTCTACTTGTAATTTACTTACTTTTTAATAAAACAAGTTTTTCTTTAAAAAAGTACGTCAAAACTACAGAAGTGAGCGCAGAGTGGAGGAAAAACAGAGTTGGAAGCTGTCTACACGACAATGAGTTGAGTGAGCCCCTGTTAGATGAAAAGACAGCGAAATGCAAGTGGCCTTCCCACAGTTGGTCCCTTACCTGCTAACATAATCCCTGGGAAGACAACCCTCAGATAACTAGGACTGATGGGAATTGTTCTGGAGAAACACTGAGCGGAGAGAATGTGGAAGTGAAATTTTGTGTGTTGATCGTGTTCGGAGCAACGTTAATTCTAATGCCAAGTAAGACTGCACCACTGTGAACTGTACTTGTTAACCCCTTAGTGACGAAGCCTGTTTGCGCCTTAGTGACAGAGCCAAATTTTGGAAATCTGACATGCGTCATTCAACGTAGCATAACTCCATAAAGGCTTTACATATCCAAGGGATTCTGACATTGTTTTTTCACCACATGTTGTACTTCATTTAGGTGGTAAAAAGAGACCGATATAAATTGTGTATATTTATTAAAAGTACCAATATTGGAAAAATTTTGAAAAAATTGTCATTTTTTCACATTTTCAACAGTAATATCTCAAATATGTTCAAACACACTGTACAAATTTTTGATAAGATATATATTTCCATCTGTTTACTTTATTCTGAATGCACACTTGAAAAACTTTTGTGTTTTTTTTAACCATTTAGAGGACGTACAAATTTAACATTACTTTTCAGCATTTTGAGGAGCACTCTGTTTTCCTGCACCAAGCCAAGATAGCAAAGGCTCATAGGTGTCAGAATGATAGATAACCCCACAAATGACCCCATTTTAAAAACTACACCCCTTAATGTATATACCGAGGGGTGTCATGGGTATTTTGACCCCACCAGTTTTTTTCAGGAATTAATTTAATTTAGAGGAGAAAAAATAAAATTTCATATTTTTGCAAATATGTCATTTTAAAGACATATTTTTTTCCTATAGTGCACATGAAAATGAGGATTTACACCCCAAAATTGATACGCCTGTTTCTCCCGTGTTCAGAAACATACCCATTGTGGCCCTAATCCTATGTCTGGATGCAAAACGGGACCCAAAATGAAAGGAGTAGTCGGTGTCTTTCAGAACATAAATGTAGCTTGAAGGCGTTTTAGGCCCCATAGCACTTTTGTAGAGCTTTTGAGCGGCCAAAACCAAAGAGAACCCCCACAAGTGAACCCATTTTGAAAACTAGACCCCTTAACAAATTTATCTGGGGGTGTACTGCCCATTTTGACCCCACAGTTTTTGAATGAATTCAAGCAAAGCAAAAGGAAAAAATTGTGATTTTCGTTTTTTTGGCAATTCTGTCATTTTAAAAACAGCTTTTTTTGTACAGCACACACATGAATAAAGCCTTGCACCCCAAAATGGATACTCCTGTTTGTCCCGTGCTCAGAGACATACCCATTGTGGCCCTAATCTTTTGTCTGGATGCACAACGGGGCCCAAAACTAAAGGATTAGTCGGTGGTTTTCAGAACATAAATTTTCCTTAAAGGCGTTTTAGGCCCCATAGCACTTTTGTAGAGCTCTTGAGCGGCCAAAACCAAAGAGAACCCCCACAAGTGACCCCATTTTGAAAACTAGACCCCTTAACGAATTTATCCAGGGGTGTACTGCCCATTTTGACCCCACAGTTTTTGAATGAATTCAAGCAAAGCAAAAGGAAAAAAATGTGACTTTTGTTTTTTTGGCAATTCTGTCATTTTAAAAACTGCTTTTTTTGTACAGCACTCACATGAATGAAGACTTGCACCCCAAAATAGATATCCCTGTTTGTCTCGTGTTCGGAGACATACCCATTTTGGCCCTAATCTTTTGTCTGGATGCACAATGGGGCCCAAAATGAAAGGAGTAGTTGGTGGCTTTCAGAACAGAAATTTAGCATGAAGGTGATTTAGGCCCCATTGCCCACTTGTAGAGCCCTTGAGCAGCCAAAACGACAGAGAACCCCCACAAATGACCCCATTTTGAAAACTAGACCCCCTATCGAATTTATCTAGGGGTGTACTGTGTATTTTTACACTACAATTTTTGAATAAATCTAAGCAAAGCAGTAGGAAAAAAATTACAATTTTCATTTTTTTGGCAGTTGTATCAATTTAAAAACGGGTTTTTTTTGTACAGCACACATAGAGATGAAAACATTCACCCCAAAATGGATACCCCTGTTTGTCCCGTGTTCAGAACCATACCCCTAGTAGCCTTAATCTACTTAAAGGACACATGGCTAGGCCTATAATGGAAGGAGCACCCGTTGGATTTCAGGGTACAACGGAATAAATTCCAGGCCCCATCGCCCACTTATAGAGCCATTAAGCGTCCAAAACGATAAAGAACCCCCACAAATGACCCCATTTTAAAAACTGGACCCCTTAACGAATTCATCTAGGGGTGTACTGCGTATTTTGACCCCACAGTGTTTGAATAAATCTAAGCATAGCAGAAGGAAAAAATTACAATTTTCATTTTTTTGGCAATTTTGTCAATTTAAAAACTGTATTTTTTGTACAGTGCACATAGGAATGAAGACGTTCACCCCAAAATGGATAGCCCCGTTTGTCCCGTGTTCAAAAACATACCCACTGTGGCCCTAATCTACTTACAAGGCCCATGGCAAGGCCTATAATGGAGGGAACACCCGTTGGATTGCAGGGTACAACTGAATAAATTCCAGGCCCCATTGCCCACTTGTACGGAATAAAAATTGACACCTTAAAAAAATTTTGGCGTTCCCCAAATCTTAGATAAAAGTAATAATGTGAACTGTGTAGTATTTCCAAAGACAGGGGTAATTACGGAGGCTGGTTGGGATGGGTACATGGAGCAATAAAACCGTGTATCCCCCCTCTCATGCTTTTTGGGGGTCATTTCTTGACCTCAGTGGCGGGTATGGGGTGTAAAAAGTGGCGCTCTATGAGTCTCCGTAAGGTTGATGAGGTGTGGCGGTCTCACACAGAAGGAGCTCAACAAGCTGCTCCTGGAACTGCATGAAGGCGAACGTTCCCGGGGCTTCTTGTAAATTACGGATTACAGGTAGCGGTCTGAATAACACAGGGCTCACGCAGCCGTAGGCGGAATCCGCTTCTTGAGGCCCGCAGCGGATCCCAGCTGTGAGCCCGGCTGTGACCCTGCGTACGGCCACGTAATGTACTGCGCATAACTGCCTACTCACACAGGCGATCATGTGCACTATATATATATTTTTTTTTGTATTTCCCGCACTGTTGCTTAGCGATGACGCGGGTAACCGCTGCCCGTACACAATGTAGTTGCGTATGGGCTGCAGGTATATCCGCGACCATGGAGCACAATGGGCTCTATGTAGCGGACATCCGCGGTAAAATAGAACATGCTGCATTCTCTTTTCTGCGAGTGGATTACGCAATTCCAACCCACTAATGTGAGCGGAATTGTGTAATCCAATGCGATTGATCTGCGTATTACCGCGGATCAGACGTATGCAGAATCCGTAATTCCTATCCGGTCATGTGAGACCGGCCAAAGGTAGATCGCTACCTTTTTATCACGTGACTGGGGACTGCTGAACGAGGCCACCCGTCACTGCTCCAGGCTCTCGGCGACCGTTGGTCGCTGGGAGCAAGGAGATTTTAAATTTCCTGGGCTCCCCGACTCCTGCACGTGTCCTGTGTTTTGCCGGCGGTCGCATGTACAGAATCCGGGAAGGTTCACGGAGGAAGATCGCGTCGGGGAGAAAATACGGAGGCCTCCGGTAAAAACTTTCATCTCATCTCACCGATCGCATCGGTGAGTTGAGATGAACCTTCACCTTTTTTTTACTTTTACGTGATCGCCATCATCCATTGGATAACGGCGAACACATGATCAGGAACCGCTCGCCGCGGCCCTCCATGAAATCTCCAGGCTCTCGGCTAAGTTTTGTAGCCAGGAGCGGGGAGATTTTAAATTACCACAGCTTTTGCGCATGCGCCTGGCATTTTGGCGACAGGCGTGTGCGCAGAAGCTGGGGTAAGGTCCGCGGATAAATCCGCGGTCCTTAGGTACGTCATTTCATCCTCCCTCACAGATATGATCCGTGGGGGGAGATGAAACGCAAGTTTTTTAATGTCCCCAGTGACATCCCTCTGCTCCTGGCTACACATGGCAGCCTGGAGCAGAGGGATTTTAAATTTCCCGGGGATCGAGCCCCTCTGTGCACGCGCCCGATGTCAATCATCGGGCGCGCATGCGCAGACAGGGACTTCAGTTCCCGGGACATTGGGACATCGGGGAGGACAGAGGTGAGTATTTTCACCTCCCCTCATGAATCCAATCCATGAGGGGAGGTGAAACTTTACTTTTTTAAAAACTTTTAAAACATTTTTTTGAGATTGCCGCTATCCAATGGATAGCAGCGATCGCGGGCCCGTGGACCGCTCACAGCGGTCCCCGGTAACACCTCCAGGTTCCCAGCGACCTTCAGGAGAAAATTAGGACATGCTGCGGTTTGTTTGCCGCGCGAGATTTCGTGCGGCCAAACCGCGGCCGTCTGCATAGGAGTGCGTATTTTAATGCACTCCTATGCAAACTTTCAGCGGCGGAAATCCCGCGGGAAATCCCGCGGCGGGATTTCCGCTCATGTGCAGGCGGCCTAACTGGAGTTCACCCCCCACCAGTGACAATTACCATTTGAACGTGCCACTTTTACTTGTGCATGGCTGGTTCGGCCCTGTTTTTCCACCATTATCAGGGGGGAGATTGCAGAGCCACCTGTGATGACCACCTTGAAAATCCCCATAGTCTCAACCCGCAAGAACCCGGCACGTGGCCCAGTTGCCGCACTGCCATAGGATAAACACTTGGAGTACTATGATGCAAAGAGGATTCTTTATTGGCAACATGTTTCTGGGTAACACCAACCCCTTTTTTCAAGCCATAGGATACAATCAAGACAGACACACATTTAAAAACCAAAAGCACGCAAAGCCCGGTGAGTGGTAACATTACAGGGGCCACAGTATTTGCATGAGCTTAATTTACATTGTTATACAAACAGCTCGCATAATTTGTGTCAACAATAAATGAATATTACAATACATAATTTTATCTCTACACATACTTTGTGTCAAAAAACTGAAACACCTAGAAAAATTTGTTGTTTTGCTCCAAAACTCGGCAGTTACATCTAAGGTAGATATGCAAACGATTAGAGTTGTGACATAATTAGGTGAACAGTCTTGCCAACTGTGGCCCTAAAAGTGGTTCCACCCTTGGTCTGTAAAAAGGCTCTCAGAGGCAACTTGTGTGTAGTGGACCTTTTTTTCCGCTTGTGTAGAGCTGGTTGACCACTAGACCCCTCTACAATGTAATCAAAGAGATTTCCCTCAGTTTGAGAGGGAGCGTATTATTGGAATGCCAAAAGTTGGATGGTTGTATTTACAAATTGCCCACCAACTGGACCATTCTGCCCAGACTGTTAAGAGGTGTTGGGACCAGTGGATGCGTTAGGGCATGCACCCAAGGTGCCTGGGCTCCTGACGCCCTCAACAGACCACCAGTATAAATGATTGTCTGAATGTCCAATAAGCATCAGCAGGTCCAACTGCCTTCTTGTCCACTATCCCGAGACAGGTGGCACCACATTATAGTCCCCTATGTTTGTTGGAACCATTTCCAGGTGCTTTGCTGAATGATATTTTGCCTCACAGTGCCCATTACATGTACTGCCTTTGACATCCACCCATCGTCACCTCTGTTTGCAATGCTGTCGTGAATGATGAAACTGGACTGCTATAGAATAGTACTAAGTTCTGTTCAGCAATGAATCCAGGTGTAGTTTGGGTACACACAATGGCTGTGTTTGTGTCTGGAGACCTAGGGGTGACCACCGCAATCCTGCCTTTGCTGTGGAGTGACACACTGCTCCCACTGCTGGTGTGATGTTCTAGGGGTCCATCACATACGACAGTCAGTCACCCCTAGAAGTGGTACGTGGACAATGACCGCTCAGCGATATGTTCAGGACATCCTGCAGCCACATATGTCTCTCATGGTGGCTTCCAAGAGGCATTTTCCAGCAGAATAATGCTTGACTGAACACACAAGGGTGTCACAGGAATGTCTCTACAAAATTGCCGCACTTCTGTGGCCTGGCCAGTCACCAGATTTATCACCGATAAGACATGAATAGGACCATGTTAAATGCCAACTTCAACAGCCTATGAGTTTGCACGATCTAGAGGCTTCGTTACAGCAAATGTGAACCAGTATGCCGCAGGATACCATAAAGAACCTGTATGCCTTCATACCCGACCGTATCATATCTTGCATCCAAGAGGTGGCCCAACAGGGTACTAGAGTCTCTCTTCAAAGAGTCTACACACCCTTGTTAAAATACCGTCATTTTTCATGTTAAAAAATCCAACAAACATTTATTTGCACATTCAATGTGACACATTATCTGTACAGTTCCATTGAAAAACAAACTTAAATCTTTTAGGGTGGAAAAATTAAAAAAAAAATAGAATGTGGTTGCATAAATATGCACACCATAAAACTAATACTTTGGTGATGTATCCTCTGACTTTATGACAGCATTCAGTCTTTTTGGGTCGGTGTCTATCAACATGGCATATTTGACTTGGCAATCTTTGCCCACTTTTCCTTGCAAAAGCGCTCCAAATCTGTTGGATTGCGAGGAAATCTTGTTTGTGCCGCCCTCTTCAGGTCAATCCACAGATTATCAATGGCATTCAGGTCTGGGTTCTGGCTGGGCTATTCCAAGTCTTTGATCTTTTTCTGGCAAAGCCGTTCTTTTGTTGATTAGGAGGTATGCTTTGGGTCATTGTTATGCTGAAAGGTTAAATTCCTCTTCATCTTCAGCGTTTTAGCAGATGCCTGAAGGTCTTGTGCCAAAATGGACTGATCTTTGGAACTGTTCAAAATTCCCTCCACCTTGACTAAATTCCCAGTTCCAGCAGCAGAAAAACAGCCCCAAAGCATAATGCCACCACTGCCATGCTTCACCGTGGGTATGATGTTCTTTTGGTAATGTGCAGTGTTGGGCTTGCGCCAAACATACCTTTTGTAATTATGTCCAAAAAGTCCAACCTCGGTCTTATCAGACCATAACACCTTCTCTCACAAGCTTTGGCAGACTTGATGTGTGAGGGTATATATATATATTGCCATATGTTCTTTATACTTTTATACCTATATGCAAGTTTTATTCAATTCCAAATAAGAAAAAAAACTTAATCTGTCGCCTTAACATCAGATATTCCAAGGCTTTAGAAGGCTGAGAGAGATGTTCTAGAAATTCAGAGAAGATACGGAACCAGACACAAGGCCGCGTGTACTTGGCCGTTTTCCCAGAAACAAGATATCAAGATGTTCAACCATGTACATAATTTTCACTGTCCCAGGCCGAAAATCCGGACTGCCCATATATGGTTATGAGCCCATCACCCCCTGGTTGGTGATGGGACAAAGGGTATAAGATCTCATGTAATCTGTAATAAAGCACGTCGGCAAAGCGCAGCCATGCCCCGTGTGAGGAATGATACCAGACCTCTGTGTGGTGTTTTTTTCTTTACCGCCGGCAACGGGGCAAGTGGGGTGGGCCCGATTGGTGCTGTACTTAGAATATTACCCTGATAAATGGCGCAACCAACTGGGGTGGTAAAACCAGGAGCTTACAGCGCAATTCACCCGGATCCACGCCACGGGGAAGCCGTCCTGCTGCAAACCGAGCCTGATCAACTCACTTAGAACTCCAGGTAAGGCCAGCATATATTTATGTTGTGTTTTACGCTGAGAGTCTTGCAGCAGGACTGACTATCTGTGGTTTGTGACCGGACGGGTTGGGTTAAGAGTTCTACATGGTAACTCGTGTGGGCTCCGGGTTTGCCGTCATGGACCACTGACCGTGATATGCGCACCAATCGGTCACCCAGAAACTAGTCTGTAGTTTATTTGTTGTTGAAGTCCGTAGCGTTTTAGCGATAGTGGAGATTGTTTGGTTGTTTGTTGTATCTGCAGAATTTTTTTTTCTCTTACTTTTCATTTGGTCTCACAGACGAAGGAACCCTCCGTTTGAATTTATTTAGTCGTTAATGGTTTAGAGGAGAGGGAAGCACTCTGTAAGACAGGTCCCATAGATGAAGGAACCCTCCATTTTAGTTTAGTTTAGTTGTTGATGGTTTAGCTGAGGAGAGGGATGCACTCTTTGGGACTGGTTCCATGGAAGAAGATGCCTTCGGTTGTCTTGCCGGTATATAAGGGGCTGACAATTCGGGTCAGAAGGATGCACTCTATGGAGCGTGTTATTTTTATTGTTGTTGTTGTTCTAATATGCGTAAGATCTTATTAAAGAAGACAGAGCCCCTCAAGGGCTGCCGCCGTGTGGATGAATTTGTAGAATGTAAGAAAACTTATGAAAATGTGTGACACCGACCCGCACGGCAGATTACAAAATGGTGTCTGGGAGGGAGGTCTTTAGGACCGAGAGGTGCCTTGGAAGATCAAGGTTTGCTAGAAGCAGAGAGACAGTCAGAGTAAGTTAGGTATGTACACATTATTTGTTTAAGAAAGTATCCGTAAGTGAAATGTTGAAAAGTACAGTAAGTGATCAAGAGGGCGTCAGGAGAGTGTCTATTGAAGGTTATATTGGCAGTTAGGTAGGGGAGAGAAGTATGAGAAACAAGCAAGTCGATAAGAAAGTTACAATGCATGTGATTTGTTGGTAAAGAGAGATGAAAATGTGTATAATACAAGATAGATAATAGATATGGATATATATGTGTATATATGTATATACTGTATGTGCAAATAGTTAACTGAGCTTGCTTTTAGAAGAGACGGTTTTGTTGACATGTAGCTGCGAGTCTGTGTAAGCTTTTCAAGGTCAAGAGATAACGAAGCGAGAGAAAGAATGCAATAATAACCCTGGATAATATCTCTGCTTGCTTAAAATGAATTGAAATGAATGTAATTAATTATACTGTCTTAGTAGACAGGAAATGTAGCAATCAATTTCTAAGTTATATTCTTACTTATACAGGGGTTGAAAATGAATGTTGCAAGGTCCCAGCATATGTGTTAATTATGAGTTCAAATGCAGGGCTGTGCAGTCTGTGTTTCATATTCGTAGAGAGATAACGGTTTGTTTTAAAAAAAGGTGGGGGCTTTCAGAATTCACTCCAAATTCAGGGTCACAGATTCTAAAATACTTTAGCGTTTAATACAGCATATAATAGCTTCAGTAAATAAGAAATATAGAATATTTCAGTCACTCAGCAAACTTTTTCACATAATTTGTCAAAGATAGCGCTCATTCACAATCTCATCTCAATAGAATTATGTACTTTATAAAATTATAGCACTCACCTCGGTGTTTTTCAGCTGATGATGTATGTTTGTCAAACTTTTTTTTTGTCCGTGCATCTGTGTGTACTGGTACACCTCCAAGGGGGGTGACGGAGCAGACTTGAGAGCATGGATGGATGAGAGTTAGTGACCCGTGTTTAGGCTGTGATGCAGATAGTGACTGGGGATAAAAGTCCTCCCCATGCATGGGACTTTGCTTGGTTGAGATGTGGACGTGTGGACTGTTACGCTGAAATGGAGTTTGGAAGAAAGTCGCAAGGAGCCAATATCGAAGGGGTGGAGCTAGATGATGTAATAGTACGTAGTAATGTTTCATCCCTCTTGTACAAGGGAGGGGTGAGGAGCTTGAACAGCTAGTAAAAGTTTTTTTTTTTTTTTTTTTTCTCCTGTATGAAATTTGATAAAGATATTGCAGGCAGGAACAGACTAATAATGAATTCACTTAAAGGGATCTCACATTTCCAATATTAGTAGATGTTTTGTAGATTATTCTGCCCCGATGTAACTCATGTTTCTGTTATAGGTGCTAACATCTTACAGGCCTTATCTGCATCCATCAAATCTTTTTACAATGTTGTACTAACTTAAACCCGGCTACTATTGCTCCAATTGAGTACCCTGGTTTAAAGGGGGGGGGGAGGAGAAGGCATAGGTGATCTAGGTATTGCAAGTCAGCCATTTTTAAAGTCAGCCATTTTTAAATTTTTTGCAAGCCATTTTTAAATTTTTAAATTTTTTGCAACAAGATTCTGATCTTTTTCAAATAGAATATCAGCCTGGTTGTCTAGCAGTGATGCAACAAGAAAATTTAAGTTTTAAAAAGTTACTGAAAGCCCTTGTTAATAATGCATATTTTGAGTTGTTTTTTATAGATGGTACCCAGGGTGATTGACGACTCCACACTGGATATGCAGTGGTTACACAACAAGATGTCCTAAAAGCAGAATGTCTCCGCATGTCGCAGTACAAGAAGCGGAATTAAAAGCACTCGCTGAGGCGTGTAGAGTGGAGGAAGGTAAGACGGCAAACATTTACACTGACTCCCGGTATGCATTTGGCATAGCTCATGATTACGGCCCAACATGGAAGGCCAGACAGTTTTTTACCTCAGCAGGACAGCCAATTAAGAATGTTGCAGCGGTGCAGAGTCTCATGGAGACCCTACTTCTACCTGACAAGGTGGAAAGCTCACACCAATTCCTACACCGGAGAAGCAAGAGGCAACGCCATCACAGGCCACACAGCAAAAGCAGCGGCCCTCAAGCCGTGGAAGAAAGAAGAAAAGAAGAATTTGATAAATAACTTTGGACTTTGATAAAAACTTGGACTCTGATTTGAACTTGGACTTTGATTTGAACTTGGACTTTGATTTGAACTTGGACTTTGATAAAAATTTGGCCTTTGATATGCTAAAGACTTTACAGTTACAAGCCAGCAAGGAAGAAAAGGAAAAATGGACTAAAAAGGGACGGCATATGGTGAACAGTCAACAGCACTTGCCCACCATGGTCCCTGTGCCCCATGATGGCCCAGCTGACGCACGGAAAGACGCACCTCTCAAAGCAGTAATGATGTCAACGCTTGAACAAGGACAGGTGGCTCCTGGGTTTTCTGTAGCTGCTGCATCATTTGTCCAGTTTTGCATGATCTTTGCCGTAAGCAACAGGGCAGAAGTAAAATTTGCCACATAACGCTTGCCTAGACCACTCTACCCATTTCAGGGATTGCAAATTGGCTACACTCAGCTCCCACTTGTTGGAAAGCTTGAATATGTGCTTGTTGTTGTTGATTTCTTTTCAGGTTGGAGACCTACTCTGTTACCAAAGTAAATAAGCAGGTAATCGCACAGAAGCTCATGAATGAGGTAATCTGCAGATATGGGGCACCGGAAGTGATTGACTCAAACAAAGGTACACAGTTCACAGGTGAAATAATGCAACACATCATGTCTGTTTTGGGTATATTTCAGGCTTTTCACACACCCTACTGTCCGCGGAGTAGTGGGAAAGTAGATACAAAAGGCAATAGAGAAAATGGGCAAATTTTGAATTGAGTGTCTTCTATTAGTTTTTCTTTTTCTAGGAGGGTACATGCCACAGTAGCGGAGTTTGGGGAATGATTTTCTTGTTAATGTTGTCACAGGCCCCTCCAAGGAATTGTCAATAATGTATTCTGTAGTCTCTGCTTTTCTCCCAGGTCCTACAGATGAGTGTCACAATCTGAAACCAGGTGACAGGGTCTATGTGAAAAAGTTTGAGCGAGAAACCCAGTTTAAAGGTCCTTACCAGATGTTGTTCACCACCCCAACTGCAGTCAAGCTCGAAGGAAAGCCCACTTGGATCCACACTTCGCACTGAAAAACCTCATGATCCTGTATATCCTTTACATGCTATAATGTGGTACAATTCCTCTAACACACACCTTTGACTACTGTACACTAGCCCCCTGTTTCAGAACAAATTAATACAATCAAATGTGCAATCAATAAGAGTACACTGAGGATGAGAATCCAACACCGTATCGTGCTCTCCAGGTGGTAACTTTGATTCACATGTATACATAGATGCAATAGGAGTGCCAAGGGGGGTGCCAGATGAATTTAATACTAGAGATCATGTCTAAGCAGGTTTTGAGTCCTTATTTGCTATTGTCACTGTTAATAATAATGTAGATTGGATGAATTATATCTATTACAATCAGCAGAGGTTTGTAAACTACACCAGAGATGCTTTTGCAAGGGTAATCTGACCAGTTAGGGCCCACTGCATCCATGGCCCTAGAGTGGCCCTGGATATGATTTTAGCAGAAAGAGGTGGGGTATGTAACTTCCTGTACGTGTATTATCCCTTTGATCAAAAAGAGTATGAGTAAGGGACTGGATAATGTGACACCAATGTTTCTTTTGTTTGAAAAAGATGAAGAGCCAGTTCCGATAGTGCCAACCACGTACGTTACCAGAAGAATGGAGAAATGTACTAGTACTGTGTCTGCCCCGGTCTCATAAGATGGACTGTCAGTGGACTTCCCATTTGCCTAGGGAAAGTGCAGAAGACCTTAGGTTCCGGCGAGGGCACACCCTGCGGGGTGTTAACTCGTACAGATAGAGGGTATGGATGCCCGGAAATAAGCCCAGGGAATCCATGGCCTCCTTCTGAGGTGAGGTAGGGATCCCTCCCCTTTTAGGAGTAGGGACTTACGGGCAGTGGAGAAACCCTGACGCAAGGGAGAGACGACTGAGGAAGAGTGCAAGGTCTGATGCTTGATCTCCATATTAAGTTTTTTAGGGGGGTTTGTGAGGGTATATATATATATTGCCATATGTTCTTTATACTTTTATACCTATATGCACGTTTTATTCAATTCCAAATAAGAAAAAAAACTTAATCTGTCGCCTTAACATCAGATATTCCAAGGCTTTAGAAGGCTGAGAGAGATGTTCTAGAAATTCAGAGAAGATACGGAACCAGACACAAGGCCGCGTGTACTTGGCCGTTTTCCCAGAAACAAGATATCAAGATGTTCAACCATGTACATAATTTTCACTGTCCCAGGCCGAAAATCCGGACTGCCCATATATGGTTATGAGCCCATCACCCCCTGGTTGGTGATGGGACAAAGGGTATAAGATCTCATGTAATCTGTAATAAAGCACGTCGGCAAAGCGCAGCCATGCCCCGTGTGAGGAATGATACCAGACCTCTGTGTGGTGTTTTTTTCTTTACCGCCGGCAACGGGGCAAGTGGGGTGGGCCCGATTGGTGCTGTACTTAGAATATTACCCTGATAGATGGAGATCTTGGCAAAATATAGTCGGGCTTGCATGTTTTTCTTCGTTAGAAAAGGCTTCCGTCTTGCTCCCCTATCCCAGACATATGACATATGAAGAACACAGGAGATGGTTGTCACATGCACTACACAACTGGTGCTTGCCAGAAATTCCTGCAGCTCCTTTAATGTTACTGAAGGCCTCTTGGCAGCCTACCGGACTAATTTATGCCTGTTATGCCAAATTTAATCCACTTCTTGATGAAGTCTTCACTGTGTTCCATGGATTATGTAATGCCTTTTAAAATTTTTGGTCCCCTTCTCCTGGCTGATTTCTCACAACAATCAGATCCCTTTGATGTGTTATTAGCTCTTTATGGGCCATGGCTTTTGCTGAAAAATGCAGCTAAGAAAATATCAGGAAAATTCTACTGAACTTTAATTGGGTTAAATCAAAATCACTGTAAATAATGGCAGTAGTGTATTATTTAACATGAGTTTAAATGTGATTGGCTAATTCTGAACAGAACCACATCCCCAAATATAAGAGCGGGTTCATACTAATGCAGCCACATTATTTTACTTTTGCTTTTTATTTTCCCACCTTAATGCACAATGTCCACTGGCAAATTTGATTTCCTGAATCCGTGCAAGAGATCCGCAAATCAAACAACATATAGAGAAGCATGGACATCCACAAATGGAGTAAAACATGCAAATTTGATTTGCGGATCGGAAAACAAATCACAGCATGCTATATTTTTTTGCTGTTCCCGCATGGACGGCTTCCATTGAGGTCAATGGAAGCCGTCCGATCCACAGCACACCCGCAGCTGACACTGCAGACGGGCTGTGGATACGTGGGAAAGCAGGAGATTTAAAAAAAAAAAAAAAAAAAACTATATTGCATGTCCGCCGGTGAGCTATGAGGACCATGTGCAGTACAGTGAACCCGGAAGTGGAGGGATCCATACGGACGATACTGCTTGGGTAATGCAAGCAAGCAGGGCTCACTGGCCGCGGCAGTGCTGGATTCTGTGCAGGATTCCCTGTACGGAATCTGTGCGTACCGTGGACATGAGGCCTAAAAGATTTCAGTTTGCTGTTGTAACAGAGGTGTGTAGACATATATATATATATATATATATATATATACACACACATTTTTAGTTTACAACCAGATTATCAGCAGAAAATCTAAGCAACATATCCTTCTTTATATTTGAAGAAAAACTTGGAATTAGTTTTCTCATTGTTTCAAAAGGTTATTTTAATGTAATTGGCCCTATATGTCGACAGTGTTGACATACAAGATAGGAGCTGTCCATCCTTTTTGAAGAGCCAGCATTTAAAGGGGATGTCTCGCGGCAGCAAGTGGGGTTATACACTTCTGTATGGCCATATTAATGCACTTTGTAATGTACATCGTGCATTAAATATGAGCCATACAGAAGTTATTCACTTACCTGCTCCGTTGCTAGCGTCCTCGTCTCCATGGATCCGTCTAAAATCGCCGGCGGCTTGCTTTTTTAGACGCGCTTGCGCAGTCCTTTCTTCTGGTCTGAGCACGAGCCGCTTCAGCGTGCTCGCTGCTACAGCTCTTCTGCGCATGCGCAGACGAGCTGTAACTTCTCGGGAGCGCGCTGGAGCGGCCATTCTGTACCATCCTCTGTTAGAGGAAGGTGCAGAGCCGCCCAGCTGTCCGGAGAAGCCGCCCAGCTGTCCGGAGAAGCCGCCCAGCTGTCCCGCCATCCAGGTAAGTGATGGGCCGGGGGGGCTGCCGCTGCGCCGGGGGAGGGCTGTGCCGGGGGGGGGCTGCCGCTGTGATGGGGGGGGCTGTCGCTGCGATGGGGGGGCTGTCGCTGCGATGGGGGTCTGTCGATGCGATGGGGGGGCTGCCGCTGCGATGGGGGGGCTGCCGCTGCGATGGGGGGGGGCTGTCGCTGCGATGTGGGGGGGCTGCCGCTGCGATGGGGGAGGCTGCCGCTGCGATGGGGGAGGCTGCCGCTGCGATGGGGGAGGCTGCCGCTGTGCCGGGAGGGGGGGGGGGCTGCGCCGGTTACCTGCTGCCTGGCGGTGGGTGACTGGTCGGCCGTGTTCACTCCAGGGGTCCGGTTGGCGGCTGCGTGGCGTCTGGTTGTCAGGGAGACACAGCTGGTAGCGTCTCGGGAGCGCGCACGTCAGGCTACAGCAAGCGACGGGAAAAGAGCTGGCGGCCATCTTGGGAAAATTTTTATAAGTTGCTGAAACGCTGGAACGGTAAGTACAAAGCAGCTAGAAAAGTCATTTACAGGGGGGCTTAGTAATGTTTGCTTAATTAGGGGGACTGGGCAAAAAAAAAAATCCACTCCTGCCTCGAGACATCTCCTTTAAGCCTTTGATCTTAAACATACATGATATTTATATAGTATATCATTATTCTGCTATATTTATAATCACTTTCACCACAACTAAGTGACCATATGTTACCACAATCACATGTTTACTCTGTTATTTCAGGCAGATGTGGAGCTCTGCTTTGCAGAGATAAATTGCTGAAACATTACTAAGGAATCACAGACATGACAAATCGTTCTTGAGAATTTCACTTTTTTGCTTTATAGAAAAATCAGTGTAGTCATTTGCGCAGAAAATCTGCTTTATCTTATGTGGCTTAAGCCGCCTGCACATGGGTGGATCGGACCCCGCATGTGGGATCTCACAGCGGGATCTGACCTGGTGCCCGGCAGGTGACCCCAGCGTACCTGCTGCGGATGTGCTGGCGCATATGCATGGTAGAGATGATGCAGTACTGTCACTATGGCGATGATGCAGCTCCCGTGCCTATTCTGCAATGATGATTGCACAATGGTTTAGAGACAGACGGCTTCGATTGACTTCAATGGAAGCCATCCGTGCACATCCTGCTTTCATTGACTTCACAAAATTCTGGCATGCTGCGATTTCTTTCCTGCGATCGGAACATCTGAATCGATTTCCGCTTGTGGGCAGGAAATCATGTATTGTCATAGCATGCTACGGGCTGGATTTGCTGCAGAATCCAGAGGCGGACACCTGCTCCGGATTTCGCAATACAAATCAGCCCGTGTGCAGGCGGCCTTATGAAAGTAAATGTTCTGTAAATCCTGGTTTAGACGCAACGATTATTGCTCAAAAAATCTTTTGAGCGATAATCGTGTGCTTTTTTACAGCGCAAGGTGATTGCTCAAACGTTGAGCGATCAGCTTGCACTCCGAGCGGGGGATGCAGAGGACAAGCAGGGCCGCTTGTTTTCTGCATCTAGCTCTTTTCTGCACGGAGTACCCGGGTGTTATACAGCGGGAGGTGCAGAAGACAAGTGGGGTGGCCCCACTTGTGTTTTGCTTACAGCTGTTCTCTGCTCAGAGCGCCTGGCTGTTATACAGCTGTGCTCTCCGAGCGGGGGATGAAGAACACAGCTGGACTGCTTTGTTCTTTATACCCGCCTGTGTTCAGGGAGCGGGATACAGCTGAAACAATAGTATCAGCTGTATCCCGCTGTGAATTCCTGATAACTGATTGCTGATCTTTCAGCATGCTGAAAGATCAGCGACGGCTTAACGAAAACTGCACAACGAATATCGCTCAAAGTGATTTTTGAGTGAAAATCGTTGTGTGTAAACGGGCCTTAAGCTAGCCCTTTAATTCATGCTTCCAACTTTAAGTTACTAGCTAAATCGTCAATGCAACATGTTTATTTTTTTAATGCCCAGGTGAGTCACCAGCAGAGCTGTGGGCACGTAGCCTGCACTGCAGTGCACAGTGTGTTTACAGCTCCCTAGCACAAAATCTTATGGCCTCCGTGCACTGCAATACAGGTTTTGATGGGTGCGGTAACATCCAGTTCAGCCTATTACCATCTTAATGTTGATTCAGAGACAGGCAAAAAAAACCAACAATGAGGTAGAAGCCAAGTTTCTTCATTTTAGGGAATAAAATTTTGGCAATCAGAATAATCTCTGGATCAACAACCCTTCTGAATTAATCAGTGACTATGACATTGACTGTAACATGTAATATTGTTACATTCAAGAATGTTGTCTAGGCCCCTCTTGAACTCTTGAACTCTTTTAGTGAGTTTACCATCACTATGTCCTCAGACAGAGAGTTCCATAATCTCACTGCTCTTACAGTAAAGAACCCCCTTTCATGTTGTTGTAGAAGCCTTCTTTTTCTAGATGTAGAGGATGCCGCCTTGCTACAGTTGCAATCTTGGGTATAAATAGATGATGGGAGGGATCTCTCTATTAACCCCTTTGTATTAGAGTCCACCCATTCCATTTATTATTTTAGTTGCCAGCCTTTGTCAAGCTCTGATATGTCTCTTCTTGAGTAACGGTGCCCAAAAACTGTACACAATATTCCATGTGTGGTCTGACCAGTGACTTGTAAAGAGGAAGAACAATGTTCTCGTCATATGCCGCTATGACTCTTTTAATGGCCCCCATGATCCTATTTGCCTTGGCAGCAGCTGCTTGACACTGGTTGCTCCAGTTATGTTTACAGTTAACTAAAATCCCCAAGTCTTTTTCCAGGTCAGTTTTGCCCAGTGGTTTCCCATATAGTGTGTAATGGTGTCATGTATTTCCTCTGCCCATGTGCATAACCTTACATTTACCAGTGTTAAAGCTTATTTGCCAACTTTTCTGCCCAATCCACAACTTATCCAGATCCATTTATGACTGAATCCTTTACTCTCTTGTGTTAGGCTTCCGGCACACCGCTTTTCACAGCTTTAAGCATATAGCTCTCCTCTTCAATGAAACAAAAAGTAAAACACGGCAAAGCTCCGCGATTGAAATTGCGGCACTTTCTGCAAAGCCTGTGTAAGAGAGGCCTTTATTACTTTACATTTTGCATTATCTGCAAATATTGCCGCAATCCTTCTACCAGGTCATTAGGGGAAGGGTGGGGTGGGGAGTGGGAAGGTATTTGTACATCTCCTAAATAGTTAATAAAAACAAAAATTTTTCAAATGTGTGCTCAAAATAAAGTAAACAGATGGAAATAAATAGCTTATCAAAAATTTGTACAGTATGTTTGCACATATTTGAGATGTTCTAGTTGAAAATGTGAAAAAAATAAAAAATTTCAAAATGTTCCCAATTTTGGCATTTTTAATAAATATACAGTCTATTTTTACCACCTAAATGAAGTACAGTATGTGGCGACAAAAAAAAAAGTCAGAATCACTTGGATATGCAAAACCTTTACGGAGTTATTCTATGTTAAAGTGACACGTCAGATTTCCAAAATTTGGCTCTGTCACTAAGGCGCAAGCAGGCTTGCTCACTAAGGGGTTAATGGAGATATTTTTTTATCACTCTGCATTTCACCTGACATTTCCTGAGTGACTATATTGGCAAAAAAAATATTTAATAAATTAGCAATGATTTCTACATTTTTTATTTAAGGGCCAGTGCTTTCAGTATTAATTTTTTTTTTACTATTTATACTGTTGAAGAACCTTTGCTGTTTTTATCTGATTTTAATTTAATTGATTTTTTCCTTTTTTTTAGTGTTTCTTCACTGCCTTCTTGTTTTAGTAGTTGAAACACTTTCTTTTTGTTGTTTGCCCCCTTACATCTTTATTGAGCCACACTGGCTTTCTCTATTCCGTGCCCTTTTATTCCTGTAAGACATGAATTGCTCACAGTGAGTATTTAAGAAGGTTTTAAAAATGTCCCATCTATTGTTTGCACTCTTATTCCTGAAGACATTGTCCCAGTCAATTAGTATAAGGGCATCTCTAGGCTGTTTGAACTTTGCCTTACTAGAGTTTAGTATTTGTGTAACTCCCCGACAAAACTCCCTACTGAAAGCAAGTGAAATCTATTTTATTATGCTCACTTTTTCCCAGGTGCCCCCAACCTGCACCCTTGTTATTCTGTCAGGTTTGTTGTTTAACATTAAGTCCAAAATGACCGTCCCTCTAGTTGGGTCCTGAACTAGTTGGGTAAGATCTTTAGTAATTGGCAGAAACGTGTTACCTTTATGAGATTCGCAGGTTTCATACTGCATTCCCAGTTTCTATTGGATAGTTAAATTCCCACATAACAATTACCTAATCATAATTTGCATTTTCATCTATTTGCCTTAGTAATTAATAGGTGGTAAAAATCAGTTCTGGTACTACCCCTTTAATAACCCCTTTATCAACCAGAGTGCCCTAATGAATTATGCCAGAGTGGCTTCAACAATATTGTCAGTCTGAATGTCCCTATCAATATCAATAAATCTACCAGGAGACCAATTTTCCTGAAGTCTGCCTGCTCTGACCAAAGACAGTCATGGACTCTCATTTGGATATCAAAGAATGTTTAATAACAGCTAAAGCAGTCACAGAATGAAGAAACAGTGAAATCCGACTCTTTTCAGAGTCCCATGTGCGTTCTGTCTCACACAAGTACCAATGATGTAATTGTTGTAGTGGGAATTATTCTAAAAATTGTGAAAAATATATTTCTATAAAGATGCACCCCCCAGTAGACCCCAAACTTACCTGCGGATCCGGCGTCCTCGCTCCCGCATGATGCTTCCCCGCCCACCTCCGCCGCTTCATGCGTCACGCCCACCGCGTCGCATGACGCAGCCGGCCGTGTCACATGATGCGGCGGTGGGCGGGGAAGCGTTTTCACGCTATCTTCCGCTGTGCTACAACGGAAGATAGCATGAACGGACGGCTTCCATTGACTGCAATGGAAGCCGTCCGCACGTACACCCGTGGCAAATAGAGCATGCCGCGGGTGAGGACGGGAGATTTCACGGTGCGGAATTCCGCGATGGAATTCCGCACCGTGAGCATTGAGCTATTAGGTTCAATAGAACCTAATAGCTGCAGGCAACGCAGCGGATTCCTGCCGTGAATTGCGCAGCGGAAATCTGTTCGTGGGAAGGAGGCTTTAAGGTATCTCCACTGACAGGATGTCCAAGTCCCAATCCTCCAGGATTGGTAAACACTAGTTTTATTAAACAAACAAAAATACCAAAACATACATAACAAATAGCCTACACGTGGAACCGATGCAACGGCAGCTTAGGAGACTGCCCAGGGCCTGAGGTTCCCAAACTACCCACCAACTTTCAAGACTGTAAATTGCCTGTATGTTCCCTTCTGTACAGAATGTGCTGTATCTGACTCAGAGGAGAAAGCAGCCTCTTCCGTCAATCAGGGTAAATTTCTGTTTTGCATTTGTTACACTGACCATGGAACCTAATAATGATTCAATACTTCCTGATCTCCAGAGAAAACTTTTCAGTAGTCGTTTAATTATCATCACAGGCAGGATTACACTGAAAGATATGTAGGATCTACAGGATTATACAGGATCTACCAATCACAATAAGTGATAACTATGACTATCTACTCCCCTTCCCTGCAAAACAACCTTTGCACAGGTCACAGAACATGTCTAGAACCATCTCCCATACAAGTCAGTGCCCCCCCCCCCCCTGTCCCTTGTATGAAGGGCCCATGAAGGGACTTGTTATTTGTATAGCACCAACTTATTTCAGGTAATTTATTTATTATTCCCCAGCAAGCTGAGTATGCAGCGTCTGAGGAGTGGGCCCATAGCAGAGAAGATAGCGGGGTAGATAAAGGTTTTTGTCATGGTGGCTCTACCATCTCCTTCCCTGAGGGTAGCTCAGGACCCATCCAAGTTACTTCTGGGGGAGGTCACAGGGTAAGGGTAACTAGTGGTTACCTTAAAGTCCATTTTCAGTTGTGATGCCACTATTCCGTCCTCTGTGGTGAAACTTGATGATGTAATGAAATAGTCCACACACACACACAGGGAAACTTTCATTGACAAACCGGGAACTGTCAGTAATGTGCATTTACTTCAATTCCAACAAAGTCAATAAAGCTGTACAAATTAAACTTCTAAAGGTTGTGTGACAGGGAGGACTTCTCAGGGTAATCCAGATAATCCACAGTTTTAGTTATCTGTATGATCCTGCTCCTGGCAGCTTTCTCTCTCTCCAACTCTCTACTGGTCAACACTCACGCTTTAGGTGTCTCTCCTCTCCTCTTTCTCAGTGCTTTGATGGTAGCACTGGTACATCCTGGGTAGAATGTTAGGTTGTGCTGGCTGGGATCTGTTGTTCTACTGTGTTCCAGGAGCACACCTGCACAGGTTGGGGTTAATTGAGCTGGCTGGGTGTGGTATTCTCCAGCAGCCAATCCTCTTTAGTCTGCAGCACATAAAAACCTGCATCTCTCAGTAGTTGATGCTGGTCTTTGTACTGTTTGGATATCTCTGTTTTGTGTCTGCTCAGAGCTGTGTTTTCCATGCAGGTCTGTTGTGTCTCTCTGCTTCTCAAAGATGGTTTGGACACCTGTAGTCCTTGTCTGTATCATATGCAGACCCCCTCTTCCCTTCCCCTGACAGCTGCGGCCTCCAAACATCTTATGTCTCCTCTGTGTGTCAGTTGGTGGATCCCTGACACAGTTCCCTATGTCAGCATGGTGGCTGACTGTCTATCCCCCTGGTAAGAGGACACTGTTAGACTTGCTGTGGTGTTTCATCTGTGTGCATGTGAGCTTTGGGTGGAGTCTGTTATATTCACTACCTGTTGTAGTCTGGTGTGAGCAGTCCTGTTCTGTGCTCATTCTGTCTGTTTGTGGTGTGAACAGGTTCTATGTGTGGTGGCTGCAAGAAAGGATGTGTTGCAGCTTGCTGTTGTCACTTGTGTGCTGTTGCAGCTTGCAGTGTGAACTGTGTCTAGTGCTTGTGTACTCTTGGTTAGTGTAGGGGCTAGTCGTATAGCCAGGAGCCATGAAGTGGCCTGCTAGCTTCCACGTTTTGATCAAAATGTCAACTAATACCTGGCATTTATATTCAGCTTTACCATCTGCTATTAGTGGTTGCATTTTGGCTGTTGTATGCTGTGTTTTCTGGCTCTGTGTGTCTTCTTGTTCTGTCCACTTGTTCCTGTCATGTGTATGTGTCCTGTTGTGGTGGCGTGGTTCCTAGGAGCAGCTAGGGCCCAGATCCGAAGACCGCTGGGCCGCCCTTTATCAGGGCGATGTCCCTGCTCAGGTAGGGCCATGTCATCCTCCTGTAGCACAGGACAAGTTGCTTAAAATCCATGTGCATCCGTCTTGGTCATGATCGTGTGGGCCCCGTGCTTAGTTGCCCACACGATCGTAACATAGAGTATACCCAGACTAAGTTGAAGGATGTCACTCAACCTCTTCCATACTTCACACCACTGACTGTTCAGCAAACACTATTAATCCTACTTTTACTCCCTCTTGCATTACACCTTGCAAACATATATATGAAGCACAGTCACATGACATACAACAAGATACATTTCCCAGACATAACCCAGACGTTAACTCATTCAGCACCGCAGAGGTGCAATACACATCACAAATACACACTACATAGAAAATACTGACAATACAATTGCACGAGACAAACACATATTTTGGACCCCTACAGTTCCCCCTACTTAGAATAAGTCGACCCTGGCACCTCTTAAAACAGAGTGAATATTTTGGAGTTGGTCTTTCTCAGTGTTCTACTCATTAATCATTTTAGAGAACCATCTGCACAGTCATGGAGTGTGCAAAGCGAAACCTGTAAACCTATATCCCCCCTTTGGTTACTACTTAGAGCTTACCCATCCCGGTGTACTTAGACTACCTAATATGTCACTTTCTTTGTAAAACCGTAATATATGACAGCCTGTATACAACGTGGTATGGCCATAACCACGGGAAAACACTGTTAGGCTGGACGGAATTCAGGATGCACTAACATTGCTATGGGGCACTTACATAACTCCTCTGCCCAAAGACTAAAGAGGAAAATACATCACTATAGCTAGACAAAAGAATAGAAAAGGGTTGACTGGCAGGTTTAGAAAAATCGGGTAAGTGGAATGAACGTCACTTCCCAAGAGTCTCGTGAAGGGTGGTAGCTAAAAGTCAATACTTCCAACTGAGCTGACTAATGAAACATGATAATGAAGCTGTATCTTCTGAGACCATCAAGACAGCAGATGGACATGGTGCACTTAGTGGGGGCGTAACATTCAAATTTCCTAACTCATACATACATTACTCAGACTCAAGCAGTTAAGTGCAAGCAGTTTACCTCCTATTACTCCCTCCTGTGCATTAACTTAAACATTGTCAATGTTAATATAGCATTATACAGTTAACTTTTGCAATTAAATTATGCATTATAAACATTTGCATAATTAAATTATGCAAAAGGGAAAATGAAGTAACTTTAAAGTCCTTTTTGGGCCTAATACAAACAAACAAAAGTCTCTGCAAAAGAGTCTGAACACATAAAGTCCAAACAACTGAAGTCTCTAAGCACCACATCACCTTTTTCACCATAAGTGGTCCTGTGGGTTCCTTCGACTCCGATTCCGTAGAAAACTCAGTCGATGTGGCGTTACTGCTCCGTGAATGGATTCCAACAGAGGAACACAGTAAAGGACTGCCACATAAGAGAGTACTTACTTCACTGTCTTCTAAAGGGATGTCCTCCAATGGCTCAGAACAGTCTGGGGACTGTCACCGTGGCAGAAGAATCCACAGAGCCAGGAGTCTCTTTCCGTACAGGCCTCCAGTATACTATGCAGTCCGGTACAGAAAATGTGCGAGAAGCAATCCATGGGACATGTACAAGTATATCCCGGGGGAACATTAGTAAGGACAACACATGGCGGGTCACTTGCATGTACCCACCGCTTGTCCACAAAGGTGAAAGAAAAGTTGGAGTCCCCATATTCTCAGATAGAAGGCAGAAGATGCTTTGGCAAAACGTCCTTTACCTCCTGGTTGTCGCGGTGGATCAGGATCCATGGGGGGGGTAACGACTTTCTATGAATTCCATCCCCTGCTCGGAATCGCTGCAGACTCTAGAATCTTTCTCCTGTTGGAAGAACATCAGAGGAGGAAGCAACACCATCAGAAGCAGTAGGGTCCATGTTTAAATGTGTTCTGTCAGCAAAATAAAAACAATTATACTCACCTGCATCCTGCCCTGCATCTCTGTAGAGTCTAAACTGTGGAAAGAGAAGAGATAAAAAAAAAAAAGAAAAGCAAACTCCCCTAATTTCGTTGTACTTGGTCCCTCTGTTGTTCACCTGGTGCGTGAGGGGTCAGCTCACGCCGACCTGGCCATGTCTGACCTCTGATGTCCACAGAGAGTTGATGGCAAGTGCACAAGCGCCCCTGGAAGGGGGACGCATGTGCACTCGCTGTCGACTCTCCGAGGAGGGCAGAGGTTAGACCTGGCCTTGCCAATCAGTGAGCGACGTGTTACTTGTGACGCGTTGACCACTGACCCGGGCGGCAGGACTTGTCATCCGGCAGTGGTTGGAGCAAGGGCAAAAGCTGGAACTTTGCCAGCTTCTGCCCTGCGATCGGATGGCTGCCGGAGGGAGAGTTCTCGGCGACCAGCCCTGTAAGGCACAGGCAAGTATGAATTTTTTTTTTCCTGACAGAACCCCCATAAAGGTTCCCTGAGTCTTAAGACTCAGACATATTTTTAATGTTTTTAATATTTACGTGTAAATAAAAACAATGTTTGTTAACAGTAGTAAAGTCATTCACAATATTACATAATATTTTACTTATCTATTTACTTTTGCTTTTTGAGACTTTCTTTTATAGTGTTTCTTTAATCATAAAAATATAGAGGAAGTGGTAGAGATGTATATCAAAGCTGTAAAACCCACCTAAGTAGAACATTAGCTACTGACACCTTACATTGCATGCTTTGCACATGCTTAAAGGTGTATGCTCACTTTTTAAGGCTAGGTGCCTATCAGTGCTGACTAATTTCTTCCATCTTGCAAACAATACATGAGAACACTACCGGTCTCACAAACCACATTTAATAAGAGTGTTAACTATATCCGACATGAATTCTTTCAGTTTAATTAGTTATGAAATGTATCTTGCTAATCTGCATTACATTCTCAATCATAAAACCTGATCGACTCTATAAAAAATACAAGTTCTGCATGTTGACTACTTCCCTTTACAAGTAATATTCAAAATCTACAGTACTTAAAAGGGTTGTCCCACTATAAAAAAATGACCCCCTCTGCAGGGTCAATTTCACATATACTGTTAGAATAGTCCTTATTTCTGTTGTTCAGATGGTTTATAAGAACCCCTTCACACAGGCGTTTTTGCATTTAAAATTTGCACACACAATACGCAGAGAATAGAATTCAATGATGTCACTGGGTTCATACACATCTCCGTATTTTTTCAGCCATTTAAATCGGGGCATGGTTGTATAAATCAAGCTTTGCAAGCAGAAAATGTACAGTGAAATACGCCGATGTGCACATAAAAAAGCCTCAGTAACGCTGAGGTGAGTGCAATTGCGCATATGCCCATGTGAAGCCGCCCTTATAGCTACTTCACATGAGCATATACACAATTGTGCGTTCCTCGGCGCAACATATTAGTGAACAACTTTTTTTTTACACGTGTATCGGTGCATTTTACTGTACATTTTGTTCATTTTTCACGCAGCAGACAAACATGTCCTGACTTAAATGACTTTTTTGCGCACGGGGACAACAACCATGCCCCAATTTATATGGCTATTTAGCCTAATGAGTTCCAGATGTGTTCTTTTTCCAGTAAAATTGTGCAGTGTTTCAAGCATCCCCTTGCATATTATGTGCGCATTGCTGCACCTCCATAGACTTTTATGCGCACAACAGTAGAGCATGCTGTGCTTTTTTTTTCGTAAGAACGCATGCAAAATACGGAAATGTGAACAAAGCCATTGAAATCTGTGAGTTCCATTCTGCATATTGTGAGCATAAAGACATGCAAGTAAGCTCATGTGAAGGGGCCCTCGGTTTCATAATCTACACAGTGTCTGATTTCATCTGTACATGGACCCTCAGATTTGTAAAGTGCTGCAGGATATGTAGATGCTATATGAATAAAGATTATTATTAGAATTATTGTCAGTTTTTTCTGAGCTCAGTTCTAAGAGTACTGTACCCCATTGTTCATCAAGCTGCAGGTGTGTGCTTGACGAATGAGTGAGCCTCAAAAAGCAAAAGAGACAAGCCTACAGAAGGGTAAAACAGCTAAAGATGCAGAATGCAAGTTAAATAATGGCCATAAATGTTGTTATTGTTACATCTGCAAATGACATGCTGGACCTGCACAATAATTGCTCACTGAGCAGCAGCCAAAACAAAACATGAAATAATAAATGGGAAGTATTTTTCTAAATACGTGAAGAACGAGGGAGCAAGCCCTGCCTAACATGGCAGACTGATCGCTTCGATAGATGCAGGTCTGCACTTGTTCCTGGGACCTAAGTAACCCTACTTAGCCAACAAAATAAAGGACAAAATAAGACACTGCACTTAGTTGGTGGTGAAGCCGCAGCACACGGAGCTGTCCGGAGTATGGTCACAGTGGATACACGCTGTCCATCGGAGCCACTACTGCCAGCTCAGACAGCGAGCAACTGACAATACACAGCACCTTAGCTCAGTATCCAGCCCATGTAAATCACCAGCTAATTACCCACAGATGTGAGCACATTACGTTACACCTACTGAGCAAGAAGGTGCTGCAGACCCATTTCTAAAACCCGCACCAGACTTCGTCAATCCGGCAGCGATCTCAGCACTGCTGCAGCAGTTATTTCTTACTGCATGTGCATACAAATGACAGTTTATTCTGAATAGTCATCTGAAAGTGTAGTTACACTTTAATCTGCCACCGGCCATTTGTGCCCTTCATGTGACAGACCCAGCCATGCAGTTACTTTCATTATGTTCCTATGACAGAACATAAAACGGACATACCAACACAGATGTGAACTCAGTCTTACTGATCTGTCTAGAACCACTTCTGCCAGTCTCTCAATGAACCCTTGAATATAGACTATAGGTTTCATTTTCATTAGCATTATTCTTGCTTGTTAATACAGTGTTTCCCCGAAAATAAGACAGTGTCTTATATTAATTTTTGTTCAAAAAGGTATAACTTTTTTACATGTATAGCTGCCTGGACACTATTTAAATTGACTTTTTTAATTAACTGTTAGCAGGGCTTAAATTTGAAGTAGGGCTTATATTTCAAGCATCGTCAAAAATTCTGGAAAATCAGGGTATGTCTTATTTTCAGGGAAACAGGGTAGTACGGGTGAGAAAAGATAGGACTTGCCCAATCTTTCTCGTATGTAGCTAATACTGCGTGTGGGATTGATAGAGCAGGACCCGTCATCCCGCTTTTTTAAAACAGTGAAAAAACTGTAGTGGTGAGCGAGGTTGCCCTAACACTTATGAAAGGTAAGCCATGTTCACATGCAAACACCATTAAGAAGTGAAATGAATCAGCATAACTGAATGCTCTAAACTTCCATAACTAAATCTTAACAGTTCATGTGTACATGTTAAGAGTTGAAAACTCTGGTCTAGAATAATTAATCAATCTAGAAGAAAATGTACTATTGCAGTATCTGTTAGTACCATAGTAAAAAGTTATCTAAAGTTAGAAATGGCTGAAAGATTGCAGACTGAAACTGGTGCATGGAATGTTACATTCTTAAAAAATATGTGTAAAATAAAAAATACTGCAATTACTCCTGTTTCATTTCTTTCAAGATATAGATTAGCACTGGCAATAGAAAATCACAATGATCTTCTTAAGGATACACCTTTGTGTGAAACCTCTCTGAGTGAGATTTTCACAGATGTGGTGGCTGAATGCAGCTTCTCTGTCCCAAATTATAGAAAATCCCCCTTCACCTAGTGGATCACTGAAATGTTTCTGAAATTTTGACAAAGTTTAATGCATCAGTATTGTGCATAAGATATCATAAATTTTGCGTCTTAGACAAACAAAATGATAAAATAAAAGCCCAAATGATAAAGATAATAGGGGAATGTAAATGTTATACCTTTGCCAAATAAGAATTTCTGTCTATATCAGCAAGAACAATTCCTGTAATTTTCCCTTTAGAAGCATTTGGATACTAGATCAATTGCCAAAATAGTCTTATTAAAGTGTAACCTTCTGATGAGCTTCAGGCAGATCAGATGACTATAAATGTATCTGTTCATCTATGTAGAAAGATCATTTGGTTGGAAAATCTATGCCAATGAACACTGCGAACATTCAGAACATGTTTCCACATTATACAGTATCCAGTGGGGCAGCTGACTTACTTTGTGAGTTTATTTTATGTTAGTTGTTTTTTGGGAGGTGGATTAGAGGGGCCGGAATAGAATGTTGTGTACATCTTTTTCTCAGTAAAAAGCATTCTAAAGATAAAAGTATTCTTTATTATTTCATCACATCTATTAAACAAAATATTAATTTTTACTTGTCAGTCCTGCCTAGTACCAGAATTCCAATATTCAAGTAGATAAATCTGCAAGAGACATAGTGGATCCTTCTCCACAAGGCTAAACTAGAAAGATGACAACATTAAGAACTTATTGTAAAAGTTTTAAAAGCATGAGAACACATGATTAATGCAGATATAGCATTGGGCGGTACATCGCACATGCAGGAGCGCACACTCTATGTGAAACACTGAGCGGGGTGCGTTTAGACGCACCGAGAAGTGAGCAAACCACTAAAATTTTTTATGAATGGTTAAAAACGAGTAAAAAACGAAAAGTAAAGAAATAGTACACAATGGCTTTACATATAAACGTAACGATTATTACGCATTTTTGGTTGGTTTAACATTTTTTTTGCGCTAATCATCCTGTGTAAATGGCCCTTTACACAAAGAACCTAATAGCCCTCTAAGACAATAACCAGAACTTAGAAAAATTTGCTATTTCAGTTGGTACTGTGCTAGTTTTCAGTAAAAAATGGATGTTCTTCTTCACTTTTATTCTTTAATCTGAGCCTTATTTGCTCTTCAGTTAGTATATGTGGCATATTAGCTATCTAAAACAAAAAAAAAAGAACAAATTATAGTAATGCAAACGAAAAAAAATGAACAAAATTGACTTAGTGGGGTCAAATACAATCCCAGCTGGGTATTTATGCTGTTCAAACCCATTGAAAACAATAGGAAAAATAACAGAAACTATTTCAGTTTCACTGCTCCTCAAATGGAACAGTGTGAACAAGCCCTCGGATACGGTGAGGTCTAGAGATGAGCGAGCATACACGCTAAGGGCAAATGCTTGAGCGAGTATTGCCTTTTGCGAGTACCTGCCCGCTCGTCTCAAAAGATTCGGGTGCCCGTGGGGGGCGGAGGGCGGGGAGCGGCAGGGGAGAGCGGGGAGGAACAGGGGGAGATCTCTCTCTCCCCCCTGCTCACTCCGGCAACTAACTGCTCTTCCCCGCCGGCATCCAAATCTTTTGAGACGAGCGGGCAGGTACTCGCAAAAGGCAATGCTCGCTCGAGTATTTGCCCTTAGCGAGTACGCTCGCTCATCTCTAGTGAGGTCCTCTTGACCCCGCCAAGTAAGTTAAGGGTTAAGAATTTTTCTTGAATCTAACCTACATCTTCCATTTTTGCAGTACAAACCCACTAATATACTTGGTGTTCACCCAAATGCATTTCCTTGAAACTGTGAACGCACAAGTCTATTGTGTTGATTTGTTGCAAGCACATTTCAAAATGTTCTACTACTTGCCTTCAATTTGCATGCAATTACAAGCTATTTTAGAAGTCCAGTAACTGCTGCCATGTCAGTTTATGTAAACACATTTGATACGTTTGTGTTTCAGTACTGACTTTTGTACAGTAGTAGTTTTTATTATTGTTATTTGTGCAAAGCCGAAAAAATCATTTAGATATATTTTGATAACTTTTGAAGCAACTTGTGTTTATATTATAGCTAGTGTAAGAATAAGCAAAACATGTATTTATTTACCTAAAGTAAAGGTCTTCCTTCCTCCTAACTTGCTGTCCACTGCCCGCTGTCATGTGTGTGACTGCAGACAGAAGGACAGCAGAACAGGAAGTGAAGGAGGCTCCATTGGAAAAACAATGGTCTGCTGGCACCCCTGCATTGTTTTTCAGGGAAGGGCTTTACATATTAGCCCTTTGCTGAAAAACAAAAATTTTAGTGTTAAAAATAAATAAATTTACCTGTCCGCCGCTACTGTGTCCCCTGCGGGAATGAAGAACACATCTGCCACATGCGGCAGATGTTTCCTTCATCCCTGCTAGTAGAAATAATTCACTGACAGATGCAGCAGAGGAGTTCTTCAATTCTCTACCGCAGCTGTCACACATGACAGCTACAGTAGAGGATTCTGCTGCTGGCCCCCCCCATCAATTGATTTCAGGGAGGGGCTTTAAATATAAGCCCTTCCCTGAAAATCCAGTAAACGTGCTGTAAAAAACTAAAAAAATAGATACTCACCTTGTTTCAGCTGCCGGGGCTCAGCCGCGTCTTCTCCTGCTGTCCCCTGCTCTGTAGTGCTGATCTATCAGCAGACAGGGATTTAAAATCCCCAGCTGCTGAAAGAGCTTAATGTGATTGGCTGAGGTGCTCAGCCAATCACAGTCAGCTCTCGTCCGTCATTCATTTATGTGTGACAGCTTCTATCTTTGCAGGCACATGCCTGTAAAGCATGGACATGTGCACACACCATAGGGAATGCATTGGGGCCAACAGACGCTCGTCTGAAAGCACACAAAGGCTGCGGAGGGGTAAAATGAGAAAAAAATTCAGGATACAAGTCTAGTTTGGCATCTCCCCCTACAATGTGGCAGATGTCATATTCCCATCATCCTAAACCCAAGCTCAAAGGAGCGAAAGACTACCGCATATTACGCGTGTGATGAGCGGTAATTCACAGGCAGTCATTGTCTTACACTGTTTTGCTCATATTTGCCTGTAAGAATGCGTAATACACAAGTGCAAAAAAGAACCCAGCATTTTCTATTTTGCCATGTATTATGCATGGGAGAGACCATTGTTCTCCATGGGTGTGGGAAACTTACACAAAAAGAAAAAAACCCGTGTCGTACGCATTACAATATTGCTACAATATTGCAGCAACGATAGGCTGGCTCACCACCACCTCCACAGAGGTAACTGTGACTCGCGCACGGTTTTACGCATATGCCCTTGTAAGCCTGAGTGGCTGACATTTGGGAGTCTAGAGAAGTGCTGAATCACTGTGGTTGCATCTCCTCTCAATTCAGCTCTATGATCTTCCAACCACCAGCCTCAGTACATTAACCCATTGGCTCTTTTTTTCATTTCTGGATTTTCCTTCCCCACTTTCAAAAAATCCTCTTTTATTCATCCATTGGTGTAGCTGTATGAGGGCTTGATTTTGGCCGGACAGGTTGTATTTTTGAATGGTACAATTTCAATGCATACACACTAGAGATGAGCGAGCACGCTCGGATAAGGCAGTTACTCGAGCGAGCATCACTCTTCTCGAGTAACTGCATCCTCGTCCCACTGGCCCCCCGAGCCTGTTCGGACGAGAATGCAGTTACTCGAGAAGAGCGATGCTCGCTCGAGCGAGCATCGCTCTTCTCGAGTAACTGCCTTATCCGAGCGTGCTCGCTTATCTCTAATACACACATCAGCAAAAAGGACATGATATCTTTATTCTTTGGGTCAGTACGATTGTGATGATATCAAATTTACAGTCTTTTTTTTGCTGTACTACTTTAAAAAAATAAAGGTTCTTTGGAAAAAATGTTAACTATTTTCTGCAGTCATTTTCTGACAGTCATAACTTTTTTATTATTTTTGTGATGACATAGTTGCATGAGGGCTTTTTTTGCAGGATGTCCTATAGTTTCTATCGGTAGCATTTTGGAATACATACGACTTTTTGTTTGCTTTTTATTGCATTTTCTTTCTTGGAGATATGGTGACTAAAATAAGCGCAATTCTGATGTTGTGTGTATTTTCTTCTGACATTCACCATGCGGGATAAATAATGCATCACTATGATAGCTCAGACTTTTACAGAATCAGTAATATCAAATATGTTTTTTTTTGCTTTAAATTATTTATAACTTTGTGAAGGTTTTTTTTTTTTTAAAGAACAACTTTTTGTAACTTTTAATTTTTCTAATAATTACTAAAACTTTTAAAACTAATTTTCATCCTTTTTTTGTCCCCTTTGGGGACTTGAACTTATGATCATTTGATAGCTCATAGAGAATAATGCAATACCAAAGTATTGCATCATACCCTGTTCTGACACCACAGGCATGGCTTGATAGCCCATCAGCCATGGCAGCCACAAGGGCTTTCAGAAGACCCCAGGCGGCCATGGCAACAGAAAGACACCTCGCAATCTCATCGGGAGGGGGGTTGCATTTGGGAACCCAGAATACTGATCTGGCCTGTCAGCTGTCAAAGATCGCCAGCATTCACATTTTATGGAGTGGGATTGGCTCCCGATTCTGCTCCATACAAACCCCAATCCCCTAGGATGTAACTGTGCAGGCATAATGGGGTTAATACAGCCTGTATAACGAGTTAAACATGAAAGGCACATATTTCCCAGAACTATCTCAATATTAGGCTGGATTCACACGGGTGTATATCAGCCGGACTTTCACGCGGGGGCGGGGTAAGGGGCTGCGACAAGGGGCAAAGAGGGGGTGGTAGCTTAGCGCGACTTTTCAGCATCCTTTTTGTGGCTGCAGCCTGCGATAAAGTCAAACGATTTTTTATCATGAAAATCAATAGGACTTTCTAATGTTAAAAACACATAATAGTGCACAAAAATCGCAAGTTCGTGCGATGCGATGTGATAAAAAAGGAGGCTCCATAGGGAAACATGAGAGATAAAAAATAGCACATCTCAAAAAGATAGGGCATACCGCAATTTTTTTCTCGCAACATAGCATCAGTGAAAATATCGCTAATGTGAAGGAAACCATGGGTTGCACAAACATGCATTTTTTCGCATGATTTTGATGCTCGTGTGAATCCAGCCTGATGGGTCATTTAAAAAAAAACAGTAATGTACTTAAAAGTGATGTACAAGGAGCAGCAGTGAAGTGGAGGGGTGGGGGCCCCAAGCTGAACTTATGCACTTAGGGCCCATGAGTCTCTAGCTAGAGAGGACTAGGGACTGGGGGGAGGGCAAAAAGAGAAACAGGGTGGTAGACAGTGTAGATAGCGACCTGGGGCTAAGTAATGGGAATGGGGAGTCCAAGCAGGGGGTAGGGTTAGTACAGTTAGAACTGACTGAACAGCCAATAGTACCATTATTAGCAAAACGAATATAAAGAACAACAACAACTGTATAAATTGTATGGCAAAAAATGCAAGAAGTCTAAAGTGGGTGAGCTTGAAGCAAGAATGACTGATGAAAACTACGACATAGTTGGAATAACGGAAACATGGCTTGATGATAAGTGTGATTGGGTGGGAAATTTACAGGGTTACAATCTCTTTAGAAGAGACTGTGTGTAACAGAAAGGGGGAGGGGTATGTTTGTACGTTAAATCCTACCTAATGTCGAGGCTATGGGAGGATATAGGTGCATGAGATGAACACGTGGAATCTCTGTGGGTAGAACTGCAGGGAGAAAAAACATAACAAAATACTGATAGGGGCTTTCTATAAGCCACCAAAAGCAACAGAAGAAACTGAAATCTTATTATTAAGGCAGATAGAAGAGGTGTCAAACCGCAATGAAGTAATTATTATGGGAGACTTTAATTACCCAGATATAATATGGGAAAACAAAGCCTGCAAATCTCACAAGAGTACTAAGTTCTACCTTACCCAACTTGTGCGGGAGCCAACTAGAGGAAGGGTCACTCTGGACTTATTATTAACTATCAAACCGAACCGAATAATGGGGGTGCAGGTTGAGAGACACTTGGGAAATAGTGACCACAATATAATTTATTTCCAACTGTCATTCAAAAAGAAGCCCTATCAGGCAGCGACAAAAAATAAACATTAGTAAAGCAAAATTTGATCAGTTTAGAACTACTATTGGTAACATTAATTGGGACAACATCCCCCAAAAGAATAATGCAGACAACAAATGGGAGAAGTTTAAAAACATCATAATTACCTCATGTGAGCAGTTTACACTCTTTAAAAACAAAAGAACCACAAGTAGAAGGAAACCAATGTGGCTCGTCAAGACTGTAAAGGGGGCAATAAACGAAAAAAAAAAAAAGCGTTTAAACCACTAAAACATAAGATCAAAATGGAAGAGGCAGAAGGACTAGAGATGAGCGAGCATACTCGTTAAGGACAAATACTTGAGCGAGTATCGTCCTTTTCGAGTATCTACCTGCTCGTCCACAAAGATTTGGGCGCTGGCGGGGGGCGGCCGGGGAGAGTGGGGGTGAACGGGGGGGATATCTCTCTTCCCCCCTGCTAACTCCCACAACCCCACCGGCACCTGAATCTTTGTGGACGAGCAGACAGATACTTGAAAAGGACGATACTCACTTGCGTATTTGTCCTTAACGAGTATGCTCGCTCATCTCTAAGAAGGACTGATCGCCAAAGAGAGCAAAAATAACCCCAAACTATTCTTCAGTTATATAAACAGTAGAGATGAGCAAACATACTCGTCCGAGCTTGATACTCGTTCGAGTATTAGCGTGTTCGAGATGCTCGTTACTCGCGACGAGTACCACGCGATGTTCGAGTTACTTTCACTTTCATCTCTGAGACGTTAGTGCGCTTTTCTGGCCAATAGAAAGACAGGGAAGGCATTACAACTTCCCCCTTCGACGTTCAAGCCCTATACCACCCCCCTGCAGTGAGTGGCTGGCGAGATCAGGTGTCACCCGAGTATAAAAATCGGACATAGAGGAGGGAAAGTGCTGTTGGTGCCGGAGCTGCTATAGGGAGAGTGTTAGGAGTATTTTTGGCTTCAAGAACCCCAACGGTCCTTCTTAGGGCCACATCTAACCGTGTGCAGTACTGTGGAGGCTGCTTTTTGCAGTGTTGCACATTTTTTTTTTTGTATATCGGCCGTGCAGAGCATTGCGCCCTGCAGTAATTATACATACTCCAGGGCCAGTAGTACTGGTGAGGCAGGGACAAAAGACATATATTATGAGGCAGGGACAGAAGACATATATTGTGAGGCAGGGACAGAAGACATATATTGTGAGGCAGGGACAGAAGACATATATTTATTTAATATAGGCAGTGGGCCTTTTCAAAAACATTTGGGAAAAAAAAATCTATTTGGGCTGCCTGTGACTGTCCAAAGTGTACTGGGTCTGTGCTGGGTGTAGTTGTCCTCCTAATTCATACGCAGCCAGCTAAGTGTTACAGCAGGCTTGCGCAAAATTATTTCCTGGCTTTGTGTTGGCTGTTAAATCACCGCTGTATTCCAGTCCACAGTGCAACAGTCTGCAGTTATTTTAAATACTCCAGGGCCAGTAGTGGTGACGCAGGGACAGAAGACATATACAGTGTATATAGGCAGTGGGCCTTTCCAAAAACATTTGTGGAAAAAAATCTATTTGAGCTGCCTGTGACTGTCCCCAGTGTACTGGGTCTCTGCTGGGGATAGTTGTCTTCCTAATTCATACGCAGCCAGCTAAGTGTTACAGCAGGCTTGCGCAAAATTATTTCCTGGCTCTGTGTTGGCTGTTAAATCACCGCTGTATTCCAGTCCACAGTGCAACAGTCTGCAGTTATTTTAAATACTCCAGGGCCAGTAGTGGTGACGCAGGGACAGAAGACATATGCAGTGTATATAGGCAGTGGGCCTTTCCAAAAACATTTGGGGAAAAAAATCTATTTGGGCTGCCTGTGACTGTCCCCAGTGTACTGGGTCTGTGCTGGGTGTAGTTGTCCTCCTAATTCATACGCAGCCAGCTAAGTGTTACAGCAGGCTTGCGCAAAATTATTTCCTGGCGTTCCGTAAGCGAAGTCAGCCTCCAACCACAGGCCAATAAGCGGCACATTTAATTACAGCGTTCTGTTTCTGCACTACTGGTAAAACACCATGCTGAGGGGTAGGGGTAGGCCTAGAGGACGTGGACGCGGGCGAGGACGTGGAGGCCCAAGTCAGGGTGAGGGCACAAGCCGAGCCAGTGCGGTGGCCAGGGGTAGAGGCAGGGCCAGACCGAATAATCCACCAACTGTTTCCCAAAGCGCCCCCTTGCGCCATGCCACCCTGCAGAGGTCAAGGTGCTCTACGGTGTGGCAGTTTTTCACAGAGACGCCTGATGACCGACGAACAGTGGTGTGCAACCTTTGTCGCGCCAAGATCAGCTGGGGAGCCACCACCACCAGCATGCGCAGGCATATGATGGCCAAGCACCCCACAAGGTGGGACGAAGGCCGTTCACCGCCTCCGGTTTGCACCACTGCCTCTCCCCCTGTGCCCCAACCTGCCACTGAGATCCAACCCCCCTCTGAGGACACAGGCACTACCGTCTCCTGGCCTGCACCCACACCCTCACCTCCGCTGTCCTCGGCCCCATCCACCAATGTCTCTCAGCGCAGCGTCCAGACGTCGCTAGCGCCACTGTTTGAGCGCAAGCGCAAGTACGCCACCACGCACCCGCACGCTCAAGCGTTAAACGTGCACATTGCCAAATTGATCAGCCTGGAGATGCTGCCGTATAGGCTTGTGGAAACGGATGCTTTCAAAAGCATGATGGCGGCGGTGGCCCTGCGCTAGTCGGTTCCCAGTTGCCACTACTTTTCCCGATGTGCCGTCCCAGCCCTGCACGACCACGTCTCCCGCAACATTGTACGCGCCCTCACCAATGCGGTTACTGCCAAGGTCCACTTAACTACAGACACGTGGACAAGCACAAGCGGGCAGGGCCACTATATCTCTCTGACGGCACATTGGGTGAATTTAGTGGAGGCTGGGACAGAGTCAGAGCCTGGGACAGCTCACGTCCTACCCACCCCCAGAATTGCGAGCCCCAGCTTGGTGCTGGTATCTGTGGCGGTGTATGCTTCCTTCACTAAACCACCCTCCTCCTCCTCCTACGCAACCTCTGTCTCGCAATCAAGATGTGTCAGCAGCAGCACGTCGCCAGCAGTCGGTGTCGTGCGGCACGGCAGCACAGCGGTGGGCAAGCGTCAGCAGGCCGTGCTGAAACTACTCAGCTTAGGAGAGAAGAGGCACATGGCCCACAAACTGCTGCAGGGTCTGACAGAGCGATGGGCGAGCACCAAAATGCTCGGGTGCTCGTTACTCGGGACGAAATTATCGCGATGCTCGAGGGTTTGTTTCGAGTAACGAACCCCATTGAAGTCAATGGGCGACCCGAGCATTTTTGTATGTCGCCGATGCTCGCTAAGGTTTTCATTTGTGAAAATCGGGGAAATTCAAGAAAGTGATGGGAACGACACAGCAACGGATAGGGCAGGCGAGGGGCTACATGTTGGGCTTCATCTCAAGTTCCCAGGTCCCACTATTAAGCCACAATAGCGGCAAGAGTGGGCCCCCCCCCTCCCAACAATTTTTACTTCTGAAAAGCCCTCATTAGCAATGCATACCTTAGCTAAGCACCACACTACCTCCAACAAAGCGCAATCACTGCCTGCTTGACACTCCGCTGCCACTTCTCCTGGGTAACATGCTGCCCCCCCCCCCCCCGCACGACCCAGTGTCCACAGCACGCACCAAAGTGTCCCTGCGCAGCCTTCAGCTGCCCTCATTCCACACCACCCTCTCTATTTATAAGTGCGTCTGCCATGAGGAGGAACCGCAGGCACACACTGCAGAGGGTTGGCACGGCTAGGCAGCGACCCTCTTTAAAAGGGGCGGGGCGATAGTCCACAATGCTGTACAGAAGCAATGAGAAATCCAATCCTGTGCCACCTCCATCAGGAGCTGCACACGTGGGCATAGCAATGGGGAACCTATGTGCCACACACTATTCATTCTGTCAAGGTGTCTGCTTGCCCGAGTCAGACCGCGGTTTTTTTATAAATAGTCACAGCCAGGTACAACTCCGCAATGGGAATTCCGTGTGCACCCACAGCATGGGTGGCTTCCTGGAACCCACCGGCGGTACATAAATATATCCCATTGCATTGCCCATCACAGCTGAGGTAATGTCGTGCTTACTGCAGGTGGGCTTCGGCCCACACTGCATGCCCCAGTCAGACTGGGGTTCTTTAGAAGTGGACACATGCAGTTACAACTCCCTGTGGACCCATGGCATGGGTGGCTCCCTGGAACCCACCGGCTGTACATAAATGTATCCCATTGCAGTGCCCAACACAGCTGATGTAACATCAGCTTTAATGCAGGTGGGCAAAAAATTAATTGGATTACACTGTAGGCGAGGGCCCCAAAAAATTGGTGTACCAACAGTACTAATGTACCTCAGAAAAATTGCCCATGCCCAACCAAGAGGGCAGGTGAAACCCATTAATCGCTTTGGTTAATGTGGCTTAATTTGTAACTAGGCCTGGAGGCAGCCCAGTTAAAATAAAAATTGTTTGAGGTGAAAGTTTCAACGCTTTAATGAGCATTGAAACGTATAAAAATTGTTTACAAAAATTATATGACTGAGCCTTGTGGGCCTAAGAAAAATTGCACGTTCGGCGTGATTACGTCAGGTTTCAGGAGGAGGAGCAGGAGGAGGAGGATGAATATTATACACAGATTGATGAAGCTAAAAGGTCCACGTTTTTGATGGTGAAAGAGAACGATGCTTCCATCCGCGGGTGCAGCCTACGTATTGTTTAGTTATCGCTGCTGTCCGCTGGTGGAGAAGAGAAGTCTGGTAAAATCCAGGCTTTGTTCATCTTGATGAGTGTAAGCCTGTCGGCACTGTCAGTTGACAGGCGGGTACGCTTATCCGTGATGATTCCCCCAGCCGCACTAAACACCCTCTCTGACAAGACGCTAGCCGCAGGACAAGCAAGTACCTCCAGGGCATACAGTGCGAGTTCAGGCCACGTGTCCAGCTTCGACACCCAGTAGTTGTAGGGGGCAGAGGCGTCACGGAGGACAGTCGTGCGATCGGCTACGTACTCCCTCACCATCCTTTTACAGTGCTCCCGCCAACTCAGCCTTGACTGGGGAGCGGTGACACAGTCTTGCTGGGGAGCCAGAAAGCTGTCAAAGGCCTTAGAGAGTGTTCCCCTGCCTGTGCTGTACATGCTGCGTGATCTCTGCGCCTCCCCTGCTACCTGGCCCTCGGAACTGCGCCTTCGGCCACTAGCGCTGTCGGATGGGAATTTTACCATCAGTTTGTCCGCCAGGGTCCTGTGGTATAGCATCACTCTCGAACCCCTTTCCTCTTCGGGTATGAGAGTGGAAAGGTTCTCCTTATACCGTGGGTCGAGCAGTGTGTACACCCAGTAATCCGTAGTGGCCAGAATGCGTGTAACGCGAGGGTTACGAGAAAGGCATCCTAACATGAAGTCAGCCATGTGTGCCAGGGTACCTGTACGCAACACATGGCTGTCCTCACTAGGAAGATCACTTTCAGGATCCTCCTCCTCCTCCTCCTCCTCCTCAGGCCATACACGCTGAAAGGATGACAGGCAAGCAGCAGTGGGCCAAGCTGTCTCTTCCCCCTCCTCCTCATCCTCCTCATGCTCCTCCTCCTCCTCCTCAACGCGCTGAGATATAGACAGGAGGGTGCTCTGACTATCCAGCGACATACTGTCTTCCCCCGGCTCTGTTTCCGAGCGCAAAGCGTCTGCCTTTATGCTTTGCAGGGAACTTCTTAAGAGGCATAGCAGAGGAATGGTGACGCTAATGATTGCAGCATCGCCGCTCACCATCTGGGTAGACTCCTCAAAGTTTCCAAGGACCTGGCAGATGTCTGCCAACCAGGCCCACTCTTCTGTAAAGAATTGAGGAGGCTGACTCCCACTGCGCCGCCCATGATGGAGTTGGTATTCCACTATAGCTCTACGCTGCTCATAGAGCCTGGCCAACATGTGGAGCGTAGAATTCCACCGTGTGGGCACGTCGTACAGCAGTCGGTGCACTGGCAGATGAAACCGATGTTGCAGGGTGCGCAGGGTGGCAGCGTCCGTGTGGGACTTGCGGAAATGTGCGCTGAGCCGGCGCACCTTTCCGAGCAGGTCTGACAAGCGTGGGTAGCTTTTCAGAAAGCGCTGAACCACCAAATTAAAGACGTGGGCCAGGCATGGCACGTGCGTGAGGCTGCCGAGCTGCAGAGCTGCCACCAGGTTACGGCCGTTGTCACACACGACCATGCCCGGTTGGAGGCTCAGCGGCGCAAGCCAGTGGTCGGTCTGCTCTGTCAGACCCTGCAGCAGTTCGTGGGCCGTGTGCCTCTTATCTCCTAAGCTGAGTAGTTTCAGCACGGCCTGCTGACGCTTGCCCACCGCTGTGCTGCCATGCCGCGCGACACCGACTGCTGGCGACGTGCTGCTGCTGACACATCTTGATTGCGAGACAGAGGTTGCGTAGGAGGAGGAGGAGGGTGGTTTAGTGGAGGAAGCATACACCGCCGCAGATACCACCACCGAGCTGGGGCCCGCAATTCTGGGGGTGGGTAGGACGTGAGAGGTCCCAGGCTCTGACTCTGTCCCAGCCTCCACTAAATTCACCCAATGTGCTGTCAGGGAGATATAGTGGCCCTGCCCGCCTGTGCTTGTCCACGTGTCCGTTGTTAAGTGGACCTTGCCAGTAACCGCGTTGGTGAGGGCGCGTACAATGTTGCGGGAGACGTGGTCGTGCAGGGCTGGGACAGCACATCGGGAAAAGTAGTGGCGACTGGGAACTGAGTAGTGCGGGGCCGCCACCGCCATCATACTTTTGAAAGACTCCGTTTCCACAACCCTATACGGCAGCATCTCCAGGCTGATGAATTTGGCTATGTGCACGTTTAACGCTTGAGCGTGCGGGTGCGTGGCGGCGTATTTGCGCTTCCGCTCCAACACTTGCGCTAGCGACGGCTGGACGGTGCGCTGACAGACATTGGTGGATGGGGCCGAGGACCGCGGAGGTGAGGGTGTGGGTGCAGGCCAGGAGACGGTAGTGCCTGTGTCCTGAGAGGGCGGTTGGATCTCAGTGGCAGGTTGGGGCACAGGGGGAGAGGCAGCGGTGCAAACCGGAGGCGGTGAACGGCCTTCGTCCCACCTTGTGGGGTGCTTGGCCATCATATGTCTGCGCATGCTGGTGGTGGTGGCTCCCCGGCTGATCTTGGCGCGACAAAGGTTGCACACCACTGTTCGTCGGTCGTCTGCACTCTCAGTGAAAAACTGCCAGACCTTTGAGCACCTCGGCCTCTGCAGGGTGGCATGGCGCGAGGGGGCGCCTTGGCAAACAGTTGGTGGATTATTTGGTCTGGCCATGCCTCTACCCCTGGACACCGCACTGCCTCTTTCAACCTGTCCTGCTGCTGCCCTTGCCTCCCCCTCTGAAGACCTGTCCTCAGTAAGCTTAGCAAACCAGGTGGGGTCAGGCACCTCATCGTCCTGCTGCTCTTCCTCTGAATCCTCTGTCCGCTCCTCCCTCGGACTTACTGCCCTTACTACTACCTCACTGATAGACAACTGTGTCTCATCGTCATCGTCCTCCTCACCCACTGAAAGGTCTTGAGACAGTTGCCGGAAGTCCCCAGCCTTATCCCCCGGACCCCGGGAACTTTCCAAAGGTTGGGCATCAGTCACGATAAACTCCTCTGGTGGGAGAGGAACCATTGCTGCCCAATCTGAGCAGGGGCCCGAGAACAGTTCCTGGGAGTCTGGCCGCTCCTCAGAATGTGTCATTGTAATGGAGTGAGGAGGCTGGGAGGAAGGAGGAGCAGCAGCCAGAGGATTCAGAGTTGCAGCAGTGGACGGCGCAGAACTCTGGGTGGACGATAGATTGCTGGATGCACTTTCTGCCATCCACGACAGGACCTGCTCACACTGCTCATTTTCTAATAAAGGTCTACCGCGTGGACCCATTAATTGTGAGATGAATGTGGGGATGCCAGAAATGTGCCTCTCTCCTAATCCCGCAGCAGTCGGCTGCGATACACCTGGATCAGGAGCTCGGCCTGTGCCCACACCCTGACTTGGGCCACCGCGTCCTCGCCCGCGTCCACGTACTCTAGGCCTACCCCTACCCCTCAGCATGCTGTATTACCAGTAATGCAGAAACAGAACGCTGTAATTAAATGTGCCGCTTATTGGCCTGTGGTTGGAGGCTGACTTCGCTTACGGAACGCCAGGAAATAATTTTGCGCAAGCCTGCTGTAACACTTAGCTGGCTGCGTATGAATTAGGAGGACAACTACACCCAGCACAGACCCAGTACACTAAGGACAGTCACAGGCAGCCCAAATAGATTTTTTTCCACAAATGTTTTTGGAAAGGCCCACTGCCTATATACACTGTATATGTCTTCTCTCTCTGCATCACCACTACTGGCCCTGGAGTATGTCAAATAACGGCACTCTGTTGCACTGTGGACTGGAATACAGCGGTGATTTAACAGCCAACACAGAGCCAGGAAATAATTTTGCGCAAGCCTGCTGTAACACTTAGCTGGCTGCGTATGAATTAGGAGGACAACTACCCCCAGCACAGACCCAGTACACTGAGGACAGTCACAGGCAGCCCAAATAGATTTTTTTCCCCAAATGTTTTTGGAAATGTCCACTGCCTATATACACTGTATATGTTTTCTCTCTCTGCGTCACCACTACTGGCCCTGGAGTATGTCAAATAACTGCACTCTGTTGCACTGTGGACTGGAATACAGCGGTGATTTAACAGCCAACACAGAGCCAGGAAATAATTTTGCGCAAGCCTGCTGTAACACTTAGCTGGCTGCGTATGAATTAGGAGGACAACTACACCCAGCAGAGACGCAGTACACTGAGGACAGTCACAGGCAGCCCAAATAGATTTTTTTCCACAAATGTTTTTGCTAAGGCCCACTGCCTATATTCAATAATTATGTCTTCTGTCCCTGCCTAACCACCACTTCTGGCCCTGGAGTATGAATAATTACTGCAGGGCGCAATGCTCTGCATGGCCGATATACAAAAAAAAAAAAATGTGCAACACTGCAAAAAGCAGCCTCCACAGTACTGCACACGGTTAGATGTGGCCCTAAAAAGGACCGTTGGGGTTCTTGAAGCCTAAAATACTCCTAACACTCTCCCTATAGCAGCTTCGGCACCAACAGCACTTTCCCTCCTCTATGTCAGAACAAATCTGCGGGGAGCAGCGGGAGGGGCCGATTTTTATACTCGGGTGACACCTGATCTCGCCAGCCACTCACAGCAGGGGGGTGGTATAGGGCTTGAACGTCGAAGGGGGAAGTTGTAATGCCTTCCCTGTCTTTCTATTGGCCAGAAAAGCGCGCTAACGTCTCAGAGATGAAAGTGAAAGTAACTCGAACATCGCGTGGTACTCGTCACGAGTAACGAGCATCTCGAACACGCTAATACTCGAACGAGTATCAAGCTCGGACGAGTACGTTCGCTCATCTCTAATGGGTTTATCATAGTTGGGGGCTCGTAGATATTGCAATAGGACCTTAGAGCTTTATTTTATTCCCTTGCTAGAAACCATGTAGATAGTTATTCTGACTATGATACTGTTGATCCCCTTTGCATTGATTTAACATAAACATCACTAGTTTGTAAGTAATGATTCTGATGTGGCACACTGTCAATGCCAATACCCCATTTTGTAAATACTGTATAGCAAAAATCACATAGTACCTTGTTAGCCAAAAAAAAAAATCAATGTGATGTTAAATATTCTTGTATAAAAAGACATAAGTACTGATACCTTTATTGGCTAACCAGAAAAATTATATTTGTGAGCTTTTGGAGCACAGAAACTGTTTCATCAGGCTTTGCCTCATCTTCTTTATATAACAGTATTTAACATCATGTAAATAATGTATTAAAGGGGTATTCCAGGTTTTTACAACTGATGACTTCTCCCCTGGATGGATCATCAATAGTTGATCAATGGGGATCTGTGAATTGCGATCCCCATCAATCAGCTGATGATTCGGCACTCTGTCAGTGCAGCAGGGCTGAACGTCATCATCATTGGTTTGGGAGGAAGTGAAAGCCTTGGCTTCATTCCCATTGGGTCCCTGTCATTCAACTGCAAATGACCTACCTAGAGGATAGGTCATCAGTTGTGAAAGCCTGGAATATCCCCTTTAACCAGGGGCATAGCTAGAGGTTCATGGGCCCGGGTGCAAAAGTTCAGCTTGGGCCCCACTAGGGAGTTTTGCCGCAATTTTACTGTTGTCTTGATGATGTACACTAAACATGGAAAAATAGGGCAGTCATGTCTGCGAGGCTCCATTGAAAACAATGGGAGCTTTATACTGCAATTACCGCAGCGTTCAAATAATTGCAGTAGAAAGCGTCTGTGTAAGAGTGGCCTTATCGCTCTCTTACATCACACAGGATACCCTAGCATAGTTCACTCCCTGCCCCTTCATAGATTTCCATTCCACCCTTCTTACACAGGATACCCCTTCCTGATTCTCTTCCCCCTCTTACACTGACTGCTGCTTTGATCCCCCACCGAGATATGTGTAAGTTATTACTTAAACTTTCTGCCAAGTTGCTGCAGTGAGTCTGCCGCTCCACACCCATTTCCCTGCGCTGGATGAGGATGCGAGCAGCACTGCAGAAGCCAGATGAGGGGGGCATGATGTAAAGCCCTCCTGTCTGCCTGCTGACTTACATTTTGTAGGCCCTCTGTGCACCGCAGTGAGTTTCTCCTGCACGCAGACACTTCTGCCCAGACCTCCACTCAGACTCCTCTCCTCTGATGATCTCAGTGGATGAGAACAAGACAGGTGAGCAGACTGTGCAGAGGTCCAGGAGTAAGTGCTAGCATACAGGAGAAGCCACCCACGCCATGCAGAGGACCTAATGAAAGTAACTACGGTCAGTTAGCGTAAGTGTTGAAAGGAGGCCCTATGGCCCTATGACCCCTATGTGTACGCCACTGCCTTTAACCTATTTGATAATCTCATACTGTTAGGTCTGGCAGATGTGGGCGTCGTGCTCTGAATCTGTGATTGTCTTTTTTCCACCACTGTCATGGTTAAATTGGTTCTGCCTCTTCCACCCAGCTGCAGATTGTTGGTCATCTCTTCACACTGGTGCAGTGTTGGTGTATGAGCCCTCATATATGCACGTGCTGCAGCTGATCCTGTTTGTTCCTAGGTTTGTAGTTTATGCTTTGTCTTCGGTTTGCTCAAGTACTTCAAGCCTGGTCTTGAACTGGCTCACTTCTTGGTTCTGCAGATGGCGTGTTGCTATCCAACTTCCTGGCTTCCTGGTGATAAGTCCTGATAGGCTTAATTTTCCAGGCAGGGCCACCCTTGTCAGGGCGAATTCTCTGCTGTTGATAGGCAGGGACTTTCCATCTCCCGCTTCCAGCATAGTGCTAGAGCCCCTGATCACATTGCATTCCAAGTCACGCCTTCAAGCAGTGAGCATCCGGGTTTCCAGAGTTGGCTGTCTGCACTGCCGGTCTGTTCCATCTACTGGTTGGGCGAGATAGCAGATCCACATCTGATCCCTAACACATATTATTTTCTACCTGGAGAGGGAATCATTCCATAGACTTTTGAAAAAAAATTAAGGATAAATAGTTTTATGTTGGTACTTTTATTAAGCACTGCAAGAATTTATACTTTCCATTCACATTCCAATGCTAATGCCCTATGGATGTAACTCAGTCATGGGAGAAATAATGTACCACATTGGCTATTTGTATGGGAAACACCTGCATACAGGAGAAGGAAAGGAAGAACATCTGCTTTTCCTGACACAATTATCAGAGGGGAAATTTGCTTAGACTTTTTATGTATGTGAAAAAAAACCTATTAACTGCATGTTCTACTTATGTTCATCATATCTGATCTATGTGTGTGGGTATGTTTTATGCCTTATTATATATATGTAAGTTATTAAAATGTTTTGTTGGATGAAAATGTTAATTTGTCAGTGTTCTTAATGTAGTATCAATGGCAAATTAGCTTCTATAAGCAGCAGTGGTAATAGTGGTGCACACCCTGGGGCTATCCACTGTCTCATTTATTGAGTCTATAAAAAATAAAATCGCAGTGCTGACCTGATCACCGTCAGAGGACTTATATTAATCAATGGGAACGAAGAAACCTCAAACAATTCCATTAAAACGTAACCTTTTACCCATCAGTGACATGTGACATCTACGCTACCTATGTATGGGGAGTGTATGGAACTGGCTCAGGTGTAAAACGGTTGTCATGAAAGCCAGGGCCTAGTGAAGGCCTTCAGACCCGCTATCTCAGTACTTCAGTTACACTCTGCCCCTTTTCCCATTTATCTGAAAAAAAAACAACTAAACAATAAAAAAATGAACATCGCTGGCATTGCTACATGCATAAAAGTTTGAACTATTAAGATATCACATTATTTATTCCACACTGTGAATGCTGTAAAAAAAGCCAGACTCCTACTGTACACTGATGAAGGGCCAATACCCTGAAACAGCTGTCTGTGCATGGGCTCTGTCTTTGCTTTCAATTCCTGGTGATTGTTACACGGCTTATATAAAGAGTCTCTCGTTGACTTTAGGTATTGCTGCTTTCTAATGGTGCAGGTGGCACTATGGAGATATTGTTTTATCTCCCTTATTTGCATATTACCCATAGGAGCATGAATGGCCTTTTAAGTCTTCTTAAGGCCCTTTTACACTGGACGATTATCGCTAAAAAATTCGCTAATCGGCAATCGTTTTAGTAATAATCGGTACGTGTAAATGGGCACGGGGCACCGGCTTTTCGGGCACTGTTAGACGATCGTTAAAATCAAGCTAACCTAAAAATCGTCGCTCACTTTATATTTGTAGTTCACCATGGGGAGTGCTGATAGCATTTTTTCCCGTGGAGAACAAAGGATTTGTGCGCAGATAATAGCCCCATCTATTAGGTGCGTTCAGGGAAGGCTTCATTTGCATACATAATTGGTATTTAAGTAGCTGAGTAGCTACTTAAATATCAATTAATTTTTATGCAAAATAATCGCTCAAAGCTGTTGCTCAAACTTTCCTTTAAGCGATCTTTGAGCAATTATCTGCTCATGTAAATGGGCCTTTACTCACCGTCTACATTCACTCGCTAAAGGAGAAAAGATAGTGTTACTGTAAAAAAAAATTGTACGGTTATTTTTTGGCTACCCCACCTTCCAAAAAAGTAGAATGAGAAATTATCAAAAATGTGTAAATATCCCCAAAATGGTACCAATAAAAACTACATGTCACCCCACAAAAACAAGCTCTGGCACAGCACCATTGATGACAAAAAATTGAAAAAGTTATGGGTCCCTGAATATGGCAACACTAAGCAAATTGTTTTTAAGTTTTCATTTTTTAGAATTAATAAAACATAACAAACTATTCAAAATATAAATTTTGTATCACTTTAATTGTGCTGAGTAGCAAAATAAAATTAACATGTCATTTTAACTCTACACTGAACACTGTAAAAAGAAAACCCAAGAACGATGGAATTTTTTTCTAACCAGCATAAAAATGTTTTTAAAGTGTTTCAATACCTTATACGAGTATGGTACATTAAATGCTGCTGTTAATACACACCACGTTTCCCAAAAAAAAAAAAAAAAAAAAAGCCTTCATATGGCTATGTTGAAAAGTAAAACTGTTATGACTCTTGGAAGGTGGGGCTGAAAAATTGGTGTTGACATGGCAAGTCGTATCTCGTATTGTTTCTACTACACGTAACAATTCTGCTAGTGAAAACTATTGAAATTAAATGTTTCGTTTTGTCCTGTTTCGTGGCTGTGATTCTCGCAAAATCATGGATGTCTGTTTAAGTCTCAGCTAATCAGAGGCAGTGCTTTCTGGAGGCGGGGACTTTTCAATCCCCGGCCTCAAGAACACAAAAGACGACTCTGGGGGCGGCTCTTCTAGGTGAGTTAACTTTTTTTTTTTTTACAGCTAGCCATAATTTTTAGGAAAGGGCTTATATTTCAAGCCCTTCCTCGAAAATCATTGCCGGGGTGGTAGCTTTCATTCCATTGCTTTCAATGGGGCTGCAGAAGCGCCAGCCCTATTCAAAGCAATGGGATAGCATCACGGACCTCTGCCACAGCTGTGACAGGGCATCCCTTCATCCCCACTGTGTCAAGGGAGCGCAATGTACTCCCTATGTTTTCAATGGGGCTAGCGCTGTTGCCGCTGGCCCCATTGAACACAATGGGGAATATCGCAGATTCTTCTTTGCGATGCAAGGTTACAGTGAAGACATCGCTCATAAGAATGAAACCAATGAAAATTATTGGTTTCATTATCATGCATCTTCACTAATGCTCGCATCGCAAGGATATCGTATCGCCAGTGGGTGTTTACCCTTAATGTTACTTTTAAAACCGAGACATGACAACCTTCAAAGTGCCAGACATGTTTCGGCTGTAAACCAGCATTTTTCACCGCTAATTGTGCACTTTTTTGCCCTTCATGCAACGTGTGCCTTGACTTATGGCATTGTGCAAAATGTATTTAGCGTACAGTGTTTTTTTTAAATTTACATGTGCAGTTTTTCCGGGTTAATTCAACATGTTCCTGGACTTATGACATTGAATGGCATGAACTTTGTGCCCACTGTTGGTGAATTTCTCTATGCCCACATTTTGTATTTGATCAAAGATGTTACTGTATTTATGTATGAGGCAGAAATTTAGGTTGTGCCCACTTCTGGGTAAATGTTGTCATTATGCCGGCCGCATGCGCAGAAGGCCGGGGAGCCAGGCAAATTTTAAATCTCCTGGCTCCCGGCCACTAAAGGTAGCTGGGAGGCAGGAGATATCATCAGGGACCGCAGTGACCAGTCCCCGGGCCCGTGATCATTGGATAACGGCTATCACGGAAAAGTGAAAAAAAGGTCAAAAAAGTTAAAGTTTCAGCTCCCCTCACGGATCATATCCATGAGGGCAGCTGAAAATACTCACCGACATCCTACGCAATGTCCCATGGAGATGTGGAACTGCCGTTGGCTTCTGCTCATGCGCCAATGTGTCGCGCATGCGCAGAAACCTGGAGGGCCTGGTAAATTTAAAATCTCCCTGCACCTGGCTGTCAAAGATAGCCGAGTGCAGGGAGATGTGACCGGGGACTGCTGTATGCGGTTCCCGGTCACATGATCGCCGTTATCCATTGGATAACGGGGATCGTGTAAAGTTAAAAAGTGTAAAAAAAAGTAATGTTTAAAAAGTAAAAGTTTCATTTCCCCTCATGGATCGTATCCATGAGGGAAGATGAAATGACATACTTCATTTATCCACCTGATTTGTCCCCCGATTGGATCTTTTAAACGGAGCCGTGACCGAGGGCTGCTGTGGGCGGTACTTGGTCACGTGATCGCTGTTATCCAATGGATAATGGTGATCACGTAAAAGTAAAAAAAAAGTAGAAGTTTCATCTCCCCCCCACCAATGCAATCAGGTGCCTTCTTACCAGAGGCCTCTGCATTTGAACCCCGATGACTTTCCCTGGCTTCTGCGCATGCGCATGTGTGGAAGCCAGAGAGCCCAGGAAATTTAAAATGTCCTTGCTCCTGGCTACCAAAGGTAGCTGAGAGCCTGGAGCAGTGACCGGTGGCTTCGTTGAGCGTTCCCTGGTCACGTGATAAAAAGGTAGTGATCTACGTTAGGCCGGTCTCACACGACCAGAGAGAAATTGTGGATTCTGAATTAGTTTGACCTGCGGTAATACGCGGATCAATCAAATGCATTGGATTACACAATTCTGCTCACATTAGCGGGTCGGAATTATGTAATCTACTCGGACAAAACAGAACGCAGCATGTTCTATTTTACAGTGGATATGCACAACATGGAGCCTATTGTGCTCTATGGCTGTAGATATACCCCCAGCCCATATACAACTACATTGTGTACGGGCTGTGCGTACCTGCATTATCGCTAAGTAACAGCATGAGAAATACAAACAAAAAAAGGTGTACTGCGCATGACCACCCGTGTGAGTACGCAGTTATGTGCAGTACATTACACGGCCGTACACAGGGCCACGGCAAGGCTCACAGCTGGGATCCGCTGTGGGCCTCCGCAAGCACATTCCATATACGGCCATGTGAGCTCGGTATTATTCAGATCGCTACCTGTAATACGTAATTTACAAGAAGTCCTGCAGTTCCAGGAGCAGCTTGTTGAGCGTCTTCTGTGTGAGACCGCCGCACCTCAGCAAGCTTTCAAAGCCTCACAGAGCGCCACTTTTTACACCCCATCCCTGCCGCTGAGGTCAAGAAATACCCCCAAAAAAGTGTGGAAGGAGGAGGGATGCCTAATTTTATTACCCTGTCTTTGGACATATCACTCAGATTACTTCATTAGTTTTATCTAAGTTTTAGGGAATGCCAAAAAATGGGAGTGGGGGAGGTTTATTTTTAGGGAATCCATTTTTTTCTCCACAAGTGAGCAATTGGGCCTGGAATTTATTCAGTTGTGCCCTGAAATCCAACGGGTGTTCCCTCCATTACAGGCCTAGCCATGTGTCCTATAAGCAGATTGGGGCTACATTGGGTATGTTTCTGAATACACGACAAACGGGGATTCATTTTGGGGTGAAAGTCTTCATTCATATGTGTGCTGTACAAAAAAAATCTGTTTTTAAATTGACTCAATTTCCAAACATACTAAAAATTTTTCCTTCTGCTTTGCTTATATTCATTCAAAAACAGTGGCATCAAAATACATAATACACCCCTAGATGAATTCATTAGGGAGTCTAGTTTTCAAAATGGGGTAATTTGTGATGGTCCTCTGTCGTTTTAGCCGCTCAAGGGCCATACAAGTGTGCAATAGGGCCTAAATCACCTTCAGGCAAATTTTCTGTTCTGAAAGACACAGGCTGCTCATTTCATTTTGGGCCCCATTGTGCAATGCAGACATAATATTAGGGTCACAATGGATATGTTTCTAAACACAGGACAAACAGGGGTATCCATTTTGGAGTGCAAGTCTTCATTCAAAAAAACTTTTTTAAATGACACAATTGACAAAAAAATGAAAATCATAATTTTTTCCTTCTGCTTTGCTTAGATTCATTCAAAAACTGTGGGGTCAAAATACTCATGACACCCTCAGTGAATTTGTTAAGAGGTCTAGTTTTCATAATGGGGTCATTTGTGGGGTTTCTTTGTCATTTTGGCTGCTCCAGGCCTCTACAAGTGTGCAATGGGGCCTAAATCACCTTCAAGCAAAATTTCTGTTCTGAAAGCCACTGGCTGTTCCTATAAGTTTGGGCCCTGTTGTGCATACAAACATAAGATCAGGGCCACAATGGGTATGTTTTAGAACACATGACAAACAGGGCAATCCATTTTGGGGTGTAAATCTTCATTTTCATGTGCACTATAGAAAAAAATCCTTCCTGTAAAATGACACATTTGCAAAAATACAAAATTTTATTTTTTCTCCTCTAAATTGCATTAGCTCCTGAAAAAAAACGGTGGGGTTAAAATACTCATGACACCCCTTAGTGAATATATTAAGAAGTGTAGTTTTTAAAATGGTCATTTGTGGGCGTATTGCAAATGTAAATGTGAAAAAGTGAGAATTTTTTCAAAATGTTCCAAATTTTGGCGCTTTTAATAAATATACACAAATTCCATCAGTCTATTTTTACCACCTAACTGAAGTATAATATGTGGCGAAAAAACAATGTCAGAATCACTTGGATATGCAACATTTTACAGAGTTATTCTATGTTAAAGTGACATGTCAGATTTCCAAAATTTGGCCTGGTCATTAAGGCGCAAACAGACTTGGTCACTAAGGGGTTAACATAACAGTTTCGACTTGCTGTAATATTATTATTCAACTCTTTTTGGTGGAAAATGACGCTTGAATCTTGACTTCCTCCTGTAAGAAAGATTACTTTCCCTCTGTAAGAACCAGCAAAAGTCGCCCATCATATTTGGATTGTACTTCCCCTTGTAACAGTCTTCAATGACTGAGATGTCTTGTGTGCATACCACGCAGTGAATAGAAGCCATTGATTTCAATGAGTTCGTTCACATAAGCTTATTTTTTCACCCGATGTACAATCACGTGAAAAAATACACATCATGACCTAGTTGGAACATATTACACACTGCAATAAACCATTGAAGTGAATGGGCAGGCACAAATATGCAGTGAGTACGCAGGAAACCTGCTTATTTGCACACCAGTTTAATGAGCTTGTCTACGTTCTTTTTTCATGCGCAAATATGCAGTGCATTTGTGCACTTTAAAACATGGCAGAGCAGGTGGAAATCGCAGGCATAAGCGATTTCTGTCGTGCAAATACATATTGCATTTTCATAACTGAAATACACTTACATCCATGGGAATGAACCACAATAGTGACCTCTATAGTAGCCCCAGTAGTAATAGTGACCCCACAGTGGTCTCAGTAGTAATAGTGACCCCTATAGTGCCACAGTAGTAAGTGGCCCCAGCCGTATCCCCTCTAGTGGCCATAGTAGTACCAGTGTCCCCTATAGTGATCCCAGTAGTAACAGTGTCCCCTATATTGGCCCGAGTAGTAATAGTGACTACCATAGTAGTCCCAGGGATGCTGCTCAGCCAGAGGCCAATACTAACCCTACCATTGGATCAGGAATAGGTAATCTGGCGTAGTAAGGCACAGGTTTTATTGCAGAAGGTATATGTGCATATAGAATTTTATCTTTCTGTTTCCTGGAGAAACCTTTGGTATTTGTCATGCAGAAATAACAGTCAGTATAGTGGTCTCTTGCTCTCGCCATACCATGGAAATGGCTAATGGCATCTACTCTTGCCTTTCAGCCGCTGTGTGAGTTGAGTGTTACATGAGACACAGATGATGTGCGCTGCCACTTCTTATTGTGATCACCAAGCTTTATTCCAAAATACTTGTGATAGGCCAATTTTACCCAGGATGTTATTTCCTCCGTAGTGTCTTTGTTGTGAACTGTCCGCAGACACAGCAGAAATTGTCTGGGATGTTTAGACATTCATGCCGACATTGTTATTAAATTTTGAAAAATAGCCTCAGTCTAACCGATGACCTGTAAAAACACAGTTAATTAATTACAACGTACTGGTGGATGATGCACAGCATTTCTGGCACATGGAAACATACCTTATATGTTACATAAACCTACCCTTATAGTGTTCAGTCAGCGCACAGCATGTAACAGCGATTGCAAAATAGTTGTGCAATCACTTTTGTTATTCTTTTTATTAAGCAAGGTTGGCAGGCCTACTGGATTAACTGTACAGGCATATTTCCCAAAAATAAAGTACAACAGCAATTGGATTACATTATTCCCCATAACTTGAAAACCTTATGTGGCAACAAAAAAAAACAAACATATATCATATTTGAATTCAGCACACTAAAGTTACTATAAGACACCTATCTGCTTATCCGCTACATAAATTGTGTGTAAATGCATGCCCCTACTGAACAATGAACTAGTTTTCATTCACTTCTCATTCATTCTTCCGTTTATGCATGCAGAAAACTGAATGGTTCAGTCCATGTAAACAGGTAATTTAAACAACAATATATACACCAAAATGCTACCAATAAAAGTTACAGCTTGTCATGTAGAAAACAAGTCCTCATAGCACTCCGTCGATGGAAAAATAAAACATTACGGGACTTTTCAGAAATGCAAATGAAAAGAATTGCCAAAAAAGGGTTTTTGTTATGCCTAAGTGGTAGAGATGAGCGAGCACCAAAATGCTCAGGTGCTCGTTGCTCGAGTCGAACTTTCCGCGATGCACGAGGGTTCGTTTTGAGTAACGAACCTCATTGAAGTCAATGGGCGACTCGAGCATTTTTGTATATCGCCGATGCTCACTAAGGTTTTCATTTGTTAAAATCTGGGAAATTCAAGAAAGTGATGGGAACGACACAGAAGCGGATAGGGCAGGCGAGGGGCTACATGTTGGGCTGCATCTCAAGTTCCCAGGTCCCACTATTAAGCCACAATAGCAGCAAGAGTGGGCCCCCCCTCCCAACAATTTTTACTTCTGAAAAACCCTCATTAGCAAGGCATACCTTAGCTAAGCACCACACTACCTCCAACAAAGCACAATCACTGCCTGCATGACACTCCGCTGCCACTTCTCCTGGGTAACATGCTGCCCCACCCCCCCGCACGACCCAGTGTCCACAGCGCACACCAAAGTGTCCCTGCGCAGCCTTCAGCTGCCCTCATGCCACACACTGGCCTCATAGCCACACCACCCTCATGTCTATTTAGAAGTGCGTCTGCCATGAGGAGGAACCGGAGGCACACTCTGCGATAGTCCACATTGCTGTACAGAAGCAATGAGAACTCCAATCCTGTGCCACCTCCGTCAGGAGCTGCAAATGTGGGCATAGCAATGGGACTTTCACTGCACCCAGGACATAGGCCTCTGCACAAACCCTCAGCAATCGCGTGCCTACAGTGGACTCCAATGCTAGCGTAGCTGTGCACGTCTCATTAGCGCTGTATTGCTCCTGTAGTTTGTCCCAATGCAATGCCCCGGATAGGAGAGCTAACATCAGATTAAATACAGGTGGGCTCTGGCCCACACTGCATGCCCCAGTCAGACTGGGGTTCTTTATAAGTACACACAGGCAGGTACAACTCCGTGTGGACCGACAGCATGGGTGGGTCCCAGGAAGCCACCGGCGTTACATAAATAAATCCCATTGCATTGCCCAGAACATCTGAGGTAACGTCAGATTAAATGCAGGTAGGCTTCGGCCCACACTGCATGCCCCAGTCTGACCGGGGTTTTTAATATATAGACACTGGCAGGTACAAATCCGTAATGTGAAGTCCCTGTGGACCCACAGCATGGGTGGCTCCCTGGAACCCATCGGCGGTACATAAATGTATCCCATTGCAGTGCCCTGCTCAGCAGAGCTAACGTCAGATACAATACAGGTGGGCTTCGGCCCACAGTGCATGCCCCAGTCAGACTGGTAATATGTACCTTAACACTAACCGCGTTGGTGGGAATGTGGTGGCGACTGCGGACCTAGTAGCGCAGTTTTATTTTGTTGGTTTTCGGAATGTGGCCAGGATTAAGTGGGCCGTGGCGGGGGGATGGTGGGGGGGCTCTCTTGTTGTGTCGTTAAAGGTGAAATTCTTGGACTGCCACCAGACGGACCGATGCAAAGGTATTTGCCAAGAATGTTTTCATTGTTGGAGGAGGAGGGGGATGTTTTTGAGGCACTACGTATCCTCTCCACGTGTCTGTGGTTATATGCACCTTAACAGTAACCGCGTTGGTGGGAAATGTCTTTGGGAAGCCTTCGTTTCTACACCCCTGTGACATAGCATTAGCAGCGGTATAGGCAGAGCCCAGAATTAGTAACATTTCAGTAGTAGCATTAGGGACAGGCCCCAGTAACATATCACTAGCAGCAGTATACGGGGAGCACAGTATTAGTTCCATTTCAGTAGTAGTAGCAGTCAAGACAGGCCCCAGTAACTATTCCGAAGCAGCAGTATAGGGGGAGCACAGTCTTAGTTCCATTTCAGTAATAGTAGCAGTCAAGACAGGCCCCAGTAACAATTCCGAAGCAGCAGTATAGCGGGAGCACAGTCTTAGTTCCATTTCAGTAGTAGTAGCAGTCAAGACAGTCCACAGTAACATTCCCGTTGCAGCAGTTTAGGGAGATAACAGTCTCTTTCACATTTCAGTAGTTGCAGTATAGACAAGGCCCCAGTTACATTTATTTAGCAAAAGTGTACGCCAACCCCACACACCTTGCTGTACCATGAGTGCAGGCGAAGCCCATAAAAATTACTAGGATTACACTGTAGGCGAGGGCCCCAAAAAATTGGTGTACTAACAGTACTAATGTACCTCAGAAAAATTGCACATGCCCAACCAAGTGGGCTGGTGAAACCCATTAATCGCTTTGTTTACTGTGGCTTAATTTGTAACTAGGCCTGGAGGCAGCCCAGTTAAAATAAAAATTGGTTCAGGTGCAAGTTTCAACGCTTTAATGAGAATTGAAACGTATAAACATTGTTTACAAAAGTAATATGACTGAGCCTTGTGGGCCTAAGAAAAATTGCCCGTTCGGCGTCATTACGTGAGGTTTCAGGAGGAGGAGCAGGAGGATGAATATAATACACAGATTGATGAAGCTAAAAGGTCCCCGTTTTTTATGGTGATAGAAAACGATGCTTCCATCCGCGGGTGCAGCCTATGTATTGTTTAGGTACCGCTGCTGTCCGCTGGTGGAGAAGAGAAGTCTGGGGAAATCCAGGCTTTGTTCATCTTTATGAGTGTAAGCCTGTCGGCACTGTCAGTTGACAGGCGGGTACGCTTATCCGTGATGATTCCCCCAGCCGCACTAAACACCCTCTCTGACAAGACGCTAGCCGCAGAACAAGCAAGCACCTCCAGGGCATATAGCGCGAGTTCAGGCCACGTGTCCAGCTTTGACACCCAGCAGTTGTAGGGAGCAGAGGCGTCACGGAGGACGGTCGTGCGATCGGCTACGTACTCCCTCACCATCCTTTTACAGTGCTCCCGCTGACTCAGCCTTGACTGGGGAGCGGTGACACAGTCTTGCTGGGGAGCCATAAAGCTGTCAAAGGCCTTGGAGAGTGTTCCCCTGCCTGCCCTGTACATGCTGCCTGATCTCCGCGCCTCCCCTGCTACCTGGCCCTCGGAACTGCGCCTTCTGCCACTAGCGCTGTCGGATGGGAATTTTACCATCAGTTTGTCCGCCAGGGTCCTGTGGTATAGCATCACTCTCGAACCCCTTTCCTCTTCGGGTAAGAGAGTGGAAAGGTTCTCCTTATACCGTGGGTCGAGCAGTGTGTACACCCAGTAATCCGTAGCGGCCAGAATGCGTGTAACGCGAGGGTCACGAGAAAGGCATCCTAACATGAAGTCAGCCATGTGTGCCAGGGTACCTGTACGCAACACATGGCTGTCCTCACTAGGAAGATCACTTTCAGGATCCTCCTCCTCCTCCTCCTCCTCCTCCTCAGGCCATACACGCTGAAAGGATGACCGGCAAGCAGCATGGGTACCCTCAGCAGTGGGCCAAGCTGTCTCTTCCCCCTCCTCCTCAACGCGCTGAGATATAGACATGAGGGTGCTCTGACTATCCAGCGACATACTGTCTTCCCCCGCCTCCGTTTCCGAGCGCAAAGCATCTGCCTTTATGCTTTGCAGGGAACTTCTCAAGAGGCATAGCAGAGGAATGGTGACGCTAATGATTGCAGCATCGCCGCTCACCATCTGAGTAGACTCCTCAAAGTTTCCAAGGACCTGGCAGATGTCTGCCAACCAGGCCCAGTCTTCTGTAAAGAATTGAGGAGGCTGACTCCCACTATGCCGCCCATGTTGGAGTTGGTATTCCACTATAGCTCTACGCTGCTCATAGAGCCTGGCCAACATGTGGAGTGTAGAGTTCCACCGTGTGGGCACGTCGCACAGCAGTCGGTGCACTGGCAGATTAAACCGATGTTGCAGGGTGCGCAGGGTGGCAGCGTCCGTGTTGGACTTGCGGAAATGTGCGCTGAGCCGGCGCACCTTTCCGAGCAGGTCTGACAAGCGTGGGTAGCTTTTCAGAAAGCGCTGAACCACCAAATTAAAGACGTGGGCCAGGCATGGCACGTGCGTGAGGCTGCCGAGCTGCAGAGCCGCCACCAGGTTACGGCCGTTGTCACACACGACCATGCCCAGTTGGAGGCTCAGCGGCGAAAGCCAGCGGTCGGTCTGCTCGTTCAGTGGGCCGTGTGCCTCTTCTTTCCTAAGCTGAGTAGTTTCAGCACGGCCTGCTGATGCTTGGCCACCGCTGTGCTGCCACACCGTGCGACACCGACTGTTGGCGACATTCTCCTGCTGACACATCTTGATTGCAAGACAGAGTTGGCGGAGGAGGAGGGTGGTTTAGTGGAGGAAGCATACACTGCCGCAGATACCAGCACCGAGCTGGGGCCCGCAATTCTGGGGGTGGGTAGGACGTGAGCGGTCCCAGGCTCTGACTCGGTCCCAGCCTCCACTAAATTCACCCAATATGCCGTCAGGGAGATATAGTGGCCCTGCCCGTCTGTGCTTGTCCACGTGTCCGTTGTTAAGTGGACCTTGGCAGTAACCGCGTTGGTGAGGGCGCGTACAATGTTGCGGGAGACGTGGTCGTGCAGGGCTGGGACAGCACATCGGGAAAAGTAGTGGCGACTGGGAACTGAGTAGCGCGGGGCCGCCGCCGCCATCATACTTTTGAAAGACTCCGTTTTCACAACCCTATACGGCAGCATCTCCAGGCTGATGAATTTGGCTATGTGCACGTTTAACGCTTGAGCGTGCGGGTGCGTGGCGGCGTACTTGCGCTTCCGCTCCAACACTTGCGCTAGAGACGGCTGGACGGTGCACTGACAGACATTGGTGGATGGGGCCGAGGACCGCGGAGGTGAGGGTGTGGGTGCAGGCCAGGAGACGGTAGTGCCTGTGTCCTGAGAGGGGGGTTGGATCTCAGTGGCAGGTTGGGGCACAGGGGGAGAGGCAGCGGTGCAAACCGGAGGCGGTGAACGGCCTTCGTCCCACCTTGTGGGGTGCTTGGCCATCATATGTCTGCGCATGCTGGTGGTGGTGAGGCTGGTGGTGGTGGCTCCCCGGCTGATCTTGGCGCGACAAACCTTGCACACCACGGTTCGTCGGTCGTCTGCACTCTCAGTGAAAAACTGCCAGACCTTTGAGCACCTCGGCCTCTGTGGGGTGGCATGGCGCGAGGGGGCGCTTTGGGAAACAGTTGGTGGATTATTCGGTCTGGCCCTGCCTCTACCCCTGGCCACCGCACTGCCTCTTCCAACCTGCCCTGCTGCTGCACTTGCCTCCCCCTCTGAAGACCTGTCCTCAGTAGGCTTAGCAAACCAGGTGGGGTCAGTCACCTCATCATCCAGCTGCTCTTCCTCCGAATCCTCTGTGCGCTCCTCCCTCGGACTTACTGCCCTTACTACTACCTCACTGATAGACAACTCTGTCTCATCGTCATCGTCCTCCTCACCCACTGAAAGCTGTTGAGACAGTTGCCGGAAGTCCCCAGCCTCATCCCCCAGACACCGGGAACTTTCCAGAGGTTGGGCATGAGTCACGACAAACTCCTCCAGTGGGAGAGGACCATTGCTGCCCAATCTGGGCAGGGGCCCAAGAACAGTTCCTGGGAGTCTGCCTGCTCCTCAGAATGTGTCATTGTAATGGAGTGAGGAGGCTGGGAGGAAGGAGGAGCAGCAGCCAGAGGATTCAGAGTTGCAGCTGTGGACGGCGTAGAAGACTGGGTGGTCAATAGATTGCTGGATACACTTTCTGCCATCCACGACAGGACCTGCTCACACTGCTCAGTTTCTAATAAAGGTCTACCGCGTGGACCCATTAATTGTGAGATGAATCTGGGGACCCCAGAAACTTGCCTCTCTCCTAATCCCGCAGCAGTCGGCTGCGATACACCTGGACCAGGAGCTCGGCCTGTGCCCACACCCTGACTTGGGCCTCCACGTCCTCGCTCCCGTCCACGCCCTGTAGGCCTACCCCTACCCCTCAGCATGGTGTATTACGAGTAGAGCAGAAATAGAATGCTGTAATTAAATCTGCCGCTTATTGGCCTGTGGTTGGAGGCTGACTTCGCTTACGGAATGTACAGCAGAGCCAGGAAACAATTATGCGCAAGCCTGTAATGAGACCTAGGTGCATATGACTGAGCTACTGGAATTCACAGCGCAGAACCAGTCAAGTGGCCAAAGGCCAGTGGTAGTCCTTAAGTATTTTGCTTCTATTTTTTTAAATGGTGAGGTGAAAAACCAGACAGACACTGTATGCAGCGTATATTATGTATACTGTTTCCCTCTGGCAGGATGACGGCGGTCATGTAACGGGCACAGCAGAGTCTGGAAACAATTATGCGCAAGCCTGTAGTAAGACCTAGGTGCGTATGACTGAGCTACTGGAATTCACAGCGTAGAACCAGTCAAGTGGCCAAAGGCCAGTGGTAGGCCTTAAGTATTTTGCTTCTATTTTTTTAAATGGTGAGGTGAAAAGACAGACCAGACCGTATATTATGTATACTGTTTCCCTGTGGCGGGATGACGGTGTTCATGTAACGGGCACAGCAGAGCCAGGAAACAATGATGCGCAAGCCTGCTGTAACGCTTAGCTGGGTATTAATTAGCGACTACTATCCCCAGCAGACACGCAGTAAACGGAAGACGGTCACAGGCAGCCCAAATATAGTATTTTCCCCCAATTTTTTTGAAAAAGCCCACTGCCTATATAGCCAGTATACCTCTTTCCCTGTACCTCTGTCCCTGCCTCACCAGTACTGCCCCTTTACTCTGTAAAATGACTGCAGACTGAGGACGCTATGGTCTGCACGCCCGATATACAAAAAAAAAAATTGTGCAACACTGCTAAAAGCAGCCTCAACAGTACTGCACACGGTCAGATGTGGCCCTAAGAAGGACCGTTGGGGTTCTTGAAGACGAATATAACACCTAACACTCTCCCTATAGCAGCTACAGCAAGACAGCACTTTCCCTGATCTCTGTCAGCATGCATCTGTGGCGAGCCGCGGGCGGGGCAGATTTAAATACTCGGGTGTCATCTGATCTCCCCAGCCACTCACTGCAGGGGGGTGGGATAGTGCTGGAATGTCACAGGAGGAAGTTGTAATGCCTTCCCTGTGCTTCTATTGGCCAGAAAAGCGCGCACATTTCTCAGGGAAGGAAATGTAATGGAGTCGAGCACTGCGTGGTTCTCATCTCGAGTAACGAGCATCTCGAACACTCTAATACTCGAACGAGCATCAAGCTCGGACGAGTACGCTCGCTCATCTCTACTAAGTGGTACTATATATAATTTTTGTATTGATGCATAATAAATGCTGTAAAAACAAAAAAATGCAAAAAATAATGGTAGAATTTTGTAATTATTAATAAAAGTTAAACAATGCATTATATGTACTCAAAAAATGGTACTCATAAAAACTACAGCTCGTCATGCAGTGTATATATTGTTTTAACATAACTGATGGTTTGATTGACTTTCCAATTCATTAATGATCTATTAAGTTATATAATAATTGTTTCATGGGTCCATTAATACACTGATGCATAATTTATGTTGGTCAAAGGACATTCGACTAGATACGACTAAATGGTTGCGTAATGCTTTATCTCCCAGTATGCGGCAGATATGAATCCTCCGCTCTCAGACCCAGGGTTAAAGTTGAGGCCTTAGGGACGAACTGGGGCCACCCTACGTGGGTGTAACCAGAGGACCATGGGTAGCTCCTAGGAACCTCCATCTTCCTGGCTAGGTAGGGCAACACATTCCCTAGTGGTTAGCTCAAGTTTTTGGGATGAAGGAAGGAGGGTTTATAAAGCATGATGAAGCAGTTGCAAAAGGGGTAATGCTAGTGAAATGAAGATGACTCCATGTTCTATCCTATGCATAGCCATTTTGTATCAGGTAGCCATCTTGTATGCCTCTTTCATTTACATTCATTTTTTCTTTAAAATGAGACTGATTACTGATATTAAATAGTTGCTCAAAAAGCCTTGAGTGAAAAGGAGAGGCCAGAGCTGCAGCTGATAGCTATGAAGCATCCAGACTAAACGGCGTGTCAAGATAACTTGTTACTTGCTGTTCACGCATGTTTCTAAATATTTATAATAAATATTTTATTATTATACATTTTTGTACGGGTGTTCTGAGAAGCTAATTATATATGATCCCACTCTGCCTGCCTGTGTTTGTTTGGCATTTTAGATGTTAAATTCTTTATCTTGCATATTCATATTGTGTTTTAGTTTTATGAATCAATGGTAATAATAAATTAATTGTAATAAATTTGAATTATTGTAATTGAGGCATCTGTCTCTATAAAAACTGATGCCTGTAAATTAATAAATAGATAACTTTTGATCACATTCAGTCGTGTGATGTTTGACAAGTTATATACTTCAAACTAATTTGAAACCCAAAGACATACTTTGGAAAGCAACCTTTAAGTTTTCGCTAACACCTCCAAACAATCATGTCGCTGAAAAAATGAAAATTTTATGGCTTTTGGAAAGTGGAGGTAAAAATTTGCAAAAAAGTGTTGCATCACTAGGGCTCCTTCACATGAGCACTGCGATTGCCGGCCGGCCACGTTTGCATGAACGAGAGGCAACAGTGACAAAAGTCACGACTGTTTCTCCCATTTTAATGCCAGTTCAGACGGCCAGGCCTGCCATTTTAATGCCAGCCAGGGATACCGTCAGACGGGGGGAGAAAGTTTTGCTCTGCTAAAATCACTCCCCTTCCCCCCCCTCTCTGCCCCTTGATGGCTGTTGCCAAAGGGAGGGGGTGAGAGCTAGTGTGCTAAACTCCTGCCCCCTCTGCGATCCTTGCAGACTGCCTGTAATGGCAGGATGGAGCGGGAGCCAGTGTGCTAATTTCCTGCTCCATCCCACCCCCTCTCTTTGCCGACAGCCAGCAAGGGGTGAGGGGTAAGGAGTTTACCAGAGCCGCTGCTAAACTCCCTCCCACCTCCCTTTTCAGGCAGCTCTCATAGGCTCCCATATGCGTCTATGGGATTGGCCAGCATATTCTGGCCAGAAGATAAGTCCAGACCTATCTTTTCCAGCCAGCCGTTTTTACGCACCAGACAATTGCCCATCTGAACTGATTTATTGTAATCCAATGCATCAGATGGTTGTGGTTTTCGGCCAGCATTTTATCGCGGCAAAATTGCTGCGATAAAATGCTCATGTGAATAAAGCCTTTAACCCAAAATAGGCCGCGTCCTTAAGGGGGTTGAAAAACTCTTAATACTTGATTTCTTCCTTTTGAACGATACAACCCTCAACCAAGCATTATTATTTTATTTTCATGTGATGAAAGGTTGTAAATAATGTATGCTTTGCCAAAAAAAATAATTCATGCATCTAGCTGCTCCCAAGCATCTTTGGTACAGGTCTCTTGAGAGAGAATGTGTTAATGAAGACTAAATGCAAATAATATTAAGTACACAAATCTATGTTCCCTAGCAGAATTTCACGCATGAGCACAATAAGACATATTTCACATTGACATATAGTTATGACAATGCTGTTATGTAAAACCGTGCAGCACGCAGGAAGAGGATGGTTACAGTGTCCTTCATTGGGATTAATAGCGATTACATCTGCTCCATGTAGGAAAATATCTCCCTCCCCCATATATCAAGCTGTTGAAAAATGTCCTAACTTTGCATGTTTGTACTCATCAATTATAAGGTTTATAAGGTTTGAATTAAGTTATTCTGTGTAATTAAACAATGAAGCAGTGATTTATCTAATATGTGTTTACTATAAGGCAGTCATCTTAACATAACTTTAGCATACATATCTTTTTTACTGGTGAAGAAGGCAAAATATGGAACTCTTCCCTACAAAGTGTACAACAAAAGAAGATGGTAATGAACAGCAGGTCGGGATTAATTGTTTATATACACCAGACTATGGCTGGTATTCACCAGTCTGAGGCCGCCTGCACAAGAACAGATTTGAATTGCGGAATCCGCGATCGGCACTCGTGCAGATGATCCGTTGTAATATTCACCCATTGGAAGGCATTCATTTCCGCAGATTCAAGCAGACGTGCAGATGTGAATTGAGATTTTTCCCAGCAGAAAAAAATCGCAGCATGCTCTATTTTAGCGCGGATTCCGCGAGGACGGGCTCCAGTGATCTCATTGTCTATTGCAGTAGCCAGGGTATTCGATATGGGCAGGTTCATTGCTCTCCCAAGCCAAGAAAGCAGTATGCCATTCTGAAGGCGGTTCTACGCTCTCACCACGACAAAAGCAGAAGAGAAGAAAGAAGAGCCGCAGCAGCATGTAGATGCAATAAAAAATTCCAAGCCTTTATTCCTCCCTTAAAAAATAGCCATATAGATGATTGCTACGTTTCGACCTATCAATCAGGTCTTTTTCAAGCATAAAGAACCATGAGTATGCATAGCATATATGTAGTATTTCACAAACACATTACACCAATCACAGAAACCGTACACAGCTGCACTCACAAACAGAGGATGCATGACAATCAATAGGTAGGTCCCGTCCCAGCGTTGCAAAACATCCTTTGCGCATGCACGGGAGTCGATGAGTCCCATGAGAGTATGATGCGGCATCGTCATCCAGCAATCAGAGTAAAAACAGCGCATGTGCAGTACACAGGAGCATGCGGGACAAAATACACGGACGGATCAAGCGTCCTATTGCCAAGCAATTGCACAGACATCAACACCATAACAGAAAATGGTCAATATCAGCACAGTGAGCTACATCAATATCAGCCATTCTAACCTCATAGGGAAGCTGTGGATCTGGAGTCTTAAGCTCGGGCTCCTATTATACGTGGTCATACGTGGCTCTGCATATATATGGAGGCCCTGCCTTATTGGATGAGTGTGAGTGCTGCTTGTACACTTTTTTCTTTATACAAAAGCAGAAGAGAATGTTGTCTGGGCATTAGCACTTTGTATAGAAGAGTTTTCCCTGGGTGTTGGGCAACTTTCTGGTGTACTTACCTGCTTGCGATATTTTTTTCGTGCGGATGATATGCTGTGTATCCGCATACATCCGCACAGAAAAAGCATTGCATTCATGATCATACGTGAACACATGCAATTCGCTTCTGAAAATGAATCGCAGGGCTTGCGCGGGGGAATTCCGCTTGTGGAATCCAACCCGTTTGTGTGCAGACAGGCTAAGTTCTTCAGTCATCCACTGGGCCCTGCACTAGGTATATGATTGTTCATTATATGTAACCGAATTTCTCCGGGAGGGGTATTCAGTGGAGTTCTGAAAAAGGGAGCAGGCAACTCCCATTATACCAAAAGGTGGGGGCTACACTTCCGAGACTTTTACCTATTAAATATTTAAGGCATATACTCTCGGTATGCAATAAATGTCTTCCATGGGCATATTCTCTCTATATTTCATTGTGGCCATTGGGAGTCGTGCAATCTGACAATGTGGCTCTCAAAGAAAAAAAGGTTGTACACCCCTGATATATACTAGTCCATTTACAAATGACATGCCTTATACAGCACATTAATTGGTGTAATGTATATATAGGATCCTCATAGCATACAATGAAGAATTCATTATCTTATATACAATAGCAAGCCTTCATTTTTTATTATTGTTTAGTGCATACCTTTTTGCTTTAAAGGGGTTCTGTAATTAAAAATAAAAAAAATCTATACTCACCTATTCCTCCCCTATCAGTCTACTTACCACATCTTCTCCTCGCTGATCTTCCCCTTGCTCCCGCAGTTATCACCTCACCTCCAGCTGGCTGATTCTTCTGCTTCCTGTGACGAAGCATACATTCACAGGCAGTCTCCTTCCTGCCCAGCAGTGTACGCTACATCACTAGTTCACAGCCTAGCAGGGAGCGCCAAACTATTGCAGAGACTGTGCATGCCCACTGTCTCTGCAATAGATCAGCATTCCTTTCTAGCCAGTGAACGTTACATCACAGGGACGTGACCTTCACTGACCTGTAGGAAGAAGGATGCAAAGAATGCATACTTAGTAACAAGCTGGCCAGCGTGTGGTGAGGTGACCTGGGGGACTGGAGAGGTTCAATGAGGAGAAGATGCCGTAAGGAGTCTGCCTGTAGAGGAATAGGTGAGTATAGAATTTTTTTTTTCATTACAAAACCCCTTTAAGTATACATGTATGACAAAGCCTACTGAACAAGAAACGCCAGTCTTTATGACCCCACCACATCCTTCCCCAATAAGTCATGATTTGAGGATATCCTATAGAGAAATGTCTGAGGCACTGACAATAATTACATCACATGTGCAATACTATGGGGATCCCGAAAACCTGACCTATTAGAAGGTTGTGAAGAATGGAGTTTGGGAAACACTGTCTTATCGTATAATGGATTTTATCATCAGGCATCTTGAAGTTTAATAAAGCTAATTCCTGTTTGTCCAATATATGTCACTTTCTCTGGGGAAATATTCTTTGCTCAGATTCTTCTCTGTACAAAGCCTTAGAATAATCTTTCTAGGACCTTGCCTCCTTTACACGTTTGCCTACCTGGCAATTTATGCTCAGTATGGGTACCTATTATGATAACTGGATACCAAATGAGTACAACATGCGGCTAGAAATCTGCTAATTGTAACCTTTTCACTGAAAATTGTAAACTGGACATGATTATGCAGCAAAATAAAATGAATTATTAATGTTCACAAATGAATGTGTAATGGCTGAATAAAATGTGCACTACAGCTCAGACTACAGAGAATTTTTAGTACTCGATGAAGTTTCTGTTGAATGAGTGCATTGACTTTTTGGAAAGTGGAATTCTTGCAAGCAGAACACATAACCCCTTATGGTCAAATGGCCCTTGGCACAAAGGCGAACAATTCACGGTTGCCCCCATGACATCACTTATCATCTGCAGCACAGACTCATGTCAGGCTTTTTAGAATAAAGCACATATTTCTCTTTATTTACACTGTATAATTTTCTTGAACCATTGCCCGGCACATAGTGAGTTCAGTATTCGCCATGGCTACATAACTTTACTGACTAAAAACTGATGTCATTACTAAAACTTGTTTTTCATGACTGTCCAGAACCAGTAGTGTAAACTACTTTTCTGCAACAACTTTATTCCATGTATCCCAGTGTAGTTGTTTCTACAGCATAAAGGCTTAAATAGAAGGGCTTGAATTTGATGCACTTTCTCTCCGTCAAAAAATAGAAAATATCCTATCTTTTGATGGCACAATGCGTGCCCGCGGCTCCCATAGACTCCTAGGGTCGGGGGTAGTGTCACTCTCGTTAATAGCAGCTGTGACGTGCTTCCGTCTGCTATTCATTCACCTGATTTAACACTCAAAAAGCTGTGCTGTTTTAGCATGGCTATCTGGGCGCTAAAACGACGCTTATGTGAAAGAGCCCTAAAACTGCATTTACACAGGTATGAAAAATGTTGTGGCATGTGCTATCTTTTTTGGCGATATTCCATGCAGATACGCATTTTTATGCAAGTGCAATTTTTATGTCTCCTGCTGACTCAACAAGTAATTTTCACTTGCTTAAAAATCGCATGTGCAGAGATGCTATGTGATGTGTTTTTCTCACAAAATGCATGGCAATTGCAGGGGAAATTGCATGTTTACAAGCGCAATATCAGTTCGAGTTTCTCAGACTGATATAATGCTCAGCCGTGTAAAACCAGCCTTATGCTTATTAATAAGTGCCCAGTATGCTGCACATATGATGCAATGAAACCTAATTTAGGAGCAATAAGACCCTAATCTCCAGCCTGCCCCTACTACACCTTAGTAATCCCTACTATCAAGGTAAGGGCACATTATAAGAAAGGGATAGGTGGGCCGAAGAAAAGATATTACCAGTGTACTAATTTCACCTGAAACAGTGTAGAAACAAGTATACAAGACAAAGAAAAGACATATAATTAGAGATGAGCGAACGCGTTCGTCCGAGCTTGCTATTCGTGCGAATATTAGGGTGTTCGGGATGTTCGTTATTCGTAACGAACACCATGCGGTGTTCTGGTAAATTAAACTTTCTTCCCTGAGACGTTAGCGCTTTTTTTTGGCCAATATAAAGACAGGGAAGGCATTACAACTTCCCCCTGCAACGTTTAAGCCCTATACCACCCCCCTGCAGTGAGTGGCTGGGGAGATAAGGTGTCACCCGAGTATTGAAATCTGCCCCTCCCGCTGCTCGCTATGGATGCATTCTATATGCGCTCAATGGGGCCAGCGGCTGCAGCGCTGACCCCATTGAGAACATATAGAAGACAAATCCTTCTTCTCTGGCACAGCTGTAACAGCTGTAGCAGAGAAGAACGATGTTTGCCCATTGAATTCAATGGAACCGGCAATACAGCCGACTCCACTGAATGCAATGGGCTGCCGGCGATCGCAGGATGAATGGTCGGAAAGGGGTTAAATATATAACCCCTTTCCTGCAATTCATCCAGAAATGTGTTACACTAAAAATATATACCGGCGTATAAGGCGACCGGGCGTATAAGACGACCCCCCAACTGTCACCTTATACGCCGGTAATACAGTGGAGCAAAGAATAAAAAGCATTACTTACGTTTTTAGATGATCTGCGGCGCTCCTGCAGGCTGTCACTCCCTCCTGGTCCACGGCAGACAAGCTTTCTCCACGAAAGACTTTAAATCCCTGCCTCCAGAAGCACATGTGCCTTCAGCCAATCACAGCCAATGACAATGATGTCATTGAATGGCTGTGATTGGCTGTGTTTCTGGAGGCGGGGATTTCAAGGCTTGAAATCCCCGCCTCCAGAAACACAGCCAATCACAGCCATTCAATGACATCATTGTCATTGGCTGTGATTGGCTGAAGGCACATGTGCTTCTGGAGGCAGGGATTTAAAGTCTTTCGTGAAGAAAGCTTGTCTGCCGTGGACCAGGAGGGAGTGACAGCCTGCAGGAGCGCCGCAGATCATCTAAAAACGTAAGTAATGCTTTTTATTCTTTGCTCCACTGTATTACCGGCGTATAAGGTGACAGTTGGGGGGTCGTCTTATACGCCCCGTCGCCTTATACGCCGGTATATATTTTTAGTGTAACACATTTCTGGATGAATTGCAGGAAAGGGGTTATATATTTAACCCCTTTCCGACCATTCATCCTGCGATCGCCGGCAGCCCATTGCATTCAGTGGAGTCGGCTGTATTGCCGGTTCCATTGAATTCAATGGGCAAACATCGTTCTTCTCTGCTACAGCTGTTACAGCTGTGCCAGAGGAGGACGATCTTTATGCTGACAGTGGGGGGGGGGGGGGAGGGGGCACTCTTGCCGCTATTGTCGCTTAATAGTGGGACCTGTGAACTTGAGATGCAGCCCACCATGTAGCCCCTCGCCTGCCCTATCCGTCACTGTGTCATTCCCATCACTTTCCTGAATTGCCCAGATTTTCACACATGAAAACCTTAGCGAGCATCGGCGAAATACAAAAATGTTCCGGTCGCCCATTGACTTCAATGGGGTTCGTTGTTCGAAACGAACCCTCGAGCATCACGGGAAGTTCGTTACGAATAACGAACACCCGAACATTTTGGTGTTCGCTCATCTCTACATATAATAGATCAAAATCTGGATATTAATTACACTTACTCAGATATCAAAATTATCCCATAAAATGTCAAAAAAGGACTTGGTCAAATATCAAAACTGGCACATAAAAAAATCCAATGAGTTTTTCATATTCATGTTCTGGTCGATCTACAGTAAAACAGGCTAAGCAGTACCTATTTAGGTTGGTTCAAACAAGAACCATCAAAGATCCAACTGAATTACAATAATGCAGCAGGAGTGAGATATTGCACATAATGCCTAGTGTAGTGGCGCAGAGTTACCGGGCCCCTCCATAGGTATAAGGCCTCGGTCAGACGGGCGTTTCTTGCCGCGATTTGCGGATCGCATGACGGATGCACATCGGCAAATCGCGTGACCGGGGCCGAAAAATAGCCGGAAAAATCTGCTCCTAGCCGCGTTTCCTTTGAAACAGGCCGGAGCACAGGAGCGCTGTCCAGCCCATTGCTGACTCTTTTGGACCGGCAGACTAATAAGCTTAAAATTAAAATGTAACTTTTATTTATTCACTTAAAAAGTAAGAAATAGACAAACATACACATATATGTAGTGATACTGTCTCACTTAGAGATCTCAATCCCTCAGTTGAAGATTTCGGACAACTAGTGTGTCCAATTACTAGCAAGCTAATATAGTGCGTATATGAATTCATGAATGGGTGAGTGAGAGCTGCCTCTGATTGGTGAGGGCTGTGACCAATCAGAGGCAGCCCATTCAACAGGCGGGGATTTTAAATCCCCGGCTGCTGAATACTACTCAGAGCAGTTCAGGAGAACCGCGTCTGAACTCCGTCTGCGGGGACAAGGTGAGTATATATATATTTTTTATTTTTACACATTTTTGGATGATTTTTAGGGAAGGGCTTATATTCTTAAGTCCTTCTCGAAAATTCATCCCGCGCTCGCTGGCAGCCCATTGCTTTCAATGGAGCCGGCTGTATTGTCGGCTCCATTGAATTCAATGGGCAAACATCATTCTTCTCTGCCACAGCTGTAACAGCTGTGGCAGAGGAGAATGATTTGTCTAGTATATGTTCTCAATGGGGTCGGCGCTGCTGCCGCCGGCCCCATTGAGCGCATATACAGAACACAAGGAATCGCAGATCGCAGATAGGCGCGATCTGCGATTTCTGTTCTATAATTTATCAGCCAAGCGCATAAAAAGCGCCCATGTGTCCGATACCATTGCAAAGCAATGGTTCTATAAAATCGCCGGTCGCATGCGCATGCGCAAATCGTGCGACAAATCGCCCGTGTGACCGAGGCCTAAATGTGCTTGTCTTGTGCAATTGTACTGTCAGTGTCTTCTATGTGTGTGAATTTGATATGTATTGCAGCTCTGAAGCCCTGAATGAGTTAAAGTTTGGGATATGTCTGAGAAATGTATCATGTTGTGTGTCACGTGACCGTGTTTCATATATGTGTTTGCATGAAGTCAGTGTAAGCCAGTCTAAGTCAGTGCAAGAGAGTCTTGCAAGACGTTGAACCTGTCTTATGGAAGAGAGAACTTTTACTGAGTAGGAGAGAGTGTACCTCATCCTACGAGGGTCCCCCAAAATGGAAGAGGCTGTGCGATGGCCTGATGTCTGCCCTGGGAGCAAATCACTCAGGCTTTCTCGGTACTAATTTGGAAGACTGAGAGAGAAAGTGGGAGGAACCACTGTGGCTTCTAACTGTGAGTGTGTACCGGTAGAAAGCTGGAGAGAGAGAAAGTACAGTTGCGGGGAGCAGAACCCAACAGATAACTGGGACTGTGGATTTGTTAGCCATCCTGTGAATCCTCCCTGTCACACCACTATGTTGTTTACAACAGTGTCCCGTTAGCTGATATAAAGTTTGTGGCCTAACTGTTTATTTAAATAAACGAGCTCTACCGATCATTCCCGGTTTTGCTCAGAAAGTTATCCCTGTGAGTGGACTATTTTTTTCCAACTTCTGGATTCACTGCAGAGGACGGAATGGTGGCGTCACGGGTGACAAAGGACTATAAGGTAAACCGTGGATTAGGTTTTCCCTGTGAAACTCCCTGAGTAGTAACTTGGTCGGGTCCTGTGCTACCCCCAGGAGAGGAGATGGTAGAACCCCATGACAAGGCCTCAGTCTACCCCGCTATCTCCACGGCTATGGGCATGTTCTTCGGACTTGCACTAAGATCTAGAGTTAATTGCTGGAAATAATATACCTAACTCAACAATACTAGTATTACAAGAATAAAACAGTATCATCTCAAAAATAGGATATAGAACGGTGATATAGTTGGACTAAAACAGAATATGTCCATTACAGATGAATAAATCAAGTCCAGTTGAAATTATATTCTAGGGATGAAAGCTGGACCCAAAAAGCATCAAAAGTTGTCAAAAATATATAAAGAGCTCATTTCCAAATCAAGTACAGTCTGAAAGTGCTATTAATGAGTTACATTCACAGATGCTTTGGAAGTAGGTTACTCTATGCAATGAAGGAAAAATAATTTTGATTATGAATTATCTGTGGTTGGGAAAAGACCACACTATGGTCAATCTTCATGAAAATGAGTTTGGTCAGCATTCCGATTAAATACTATGTTCCTTGGTTCTGAAAATGATTACATATAGTATAATACATGCTTAATGTTCACAGCACTGACAACTGATCGAACAGATGTGATACTGACCAGAGAAGGGGAAAATGTACTCCTTGATTCTAAATATGATTACATATTTTATTCTCCATGAATTACAGTGGACATAAAAAGTCTACACCCCTGTTAAAAAGGTCATGTTTTTGTCATGTTAAAAAATCTGACAAAGAAATACTTCAGATTTTTTACCACCAAAAGAAAACTGAAAAATAAGCAAACTAAAATAATGTGTTTGCATAAGTGTGAACACCCTCTTATATTTGGGGATGTGGTTGTGTTCATAATTAGGGTGGCTTCACACGAGCGTGTCTTTGTGCGTACATAGGTGCAAAAACACGCGTGAATGCGGGTCCGTGCATTGTTTTCAATGGAGCCGTGGCTGCTGGCAGCTCTATTGACATGAAGGACAGCCGGCACCCCTGCATTGTTTTTCAGGGAAGCACTATACATATAACAAATAAAATAAATAAAAAATAAACTTACCCTCTGCCGCTGCCGTGTACCCTGCGGGGATGAAGAACACATCTGCCGCATGCAGCAGATGTTTCCTTCATGCCCACTAGTAAATATAATTCCCTGTTGCTACATCTGCCACATCTGTGACAGATGCAGCAGAGGAATTCTTCAATTCTCTACCGCAGCTGTCACACATGACAGCTGCAGTAGAGGATTCTGCTGCTGGCACCCCGTCAATTGCTTTCAGGGAAGGGCTTTAAATGTAAGCCCTTCCCTGAAAATCCTGTAAAAATGCTATAAAAAAACAAAAAAATAAATACCTGGCTTCAGCTGCCGGGGCCTGCGTCTTCTCCTGCTGTCCCCTGCTCTGTGGTGCTGATCTATCAGCAGGCAGGGATTTAAAATCCCCACCTGCTGAAAGCTGAATGTGATTGGCTGAGGTGCTCAGCCAATCACAGGCAGCTCTCGCTCGTCATTCATTTGGAGTCAAGGCGAGTATCTATTTTTTTTGTTTTTACAGCACTTTTACAGGATTTTCAGGTAAGGGCTTAAATTTAAAGCCCTTCCATTAAATCAATTGATGAAGAGCCAGCAGCAGAATCCTCTATCGCAGCTGTCATGTGTTACAGCTGCGATAGAGAATTGAAGAATTCCTCTGGTGCAAATGTCACAGATGTGTTCTTTATCCCCGTGGGGGACACGGCAGTGGCAGAGGGTAATTTTTTTTTTACACTAAAATTTTTGTTTTTCAGGGAAGGGTTTATATGTAAAGCCCTTCCCTGAAAAACAATGCAGGGGTGCCGGCAGACCATTGTTCTCAATGATAGAGAATTGAAGAATTCCTCTGCTGCAAATGTCACAGATGTGTTCTTTATCCCCGTGGGGGACACGGCAGTGGCAGAGGGTAATTTTTTTTTTACACTAAAATTTTTGTTTTTCAGGGAAGGGTTTATATGTAAAGCCCTTCCCTGAAAAACAATGCAGGGGTGCCGGCAGACCATTGTTCTCAATGATAGAGAATTGAAGAATTCCTCTGCTGCAAATGTCACAGATGTGTTCTTTATCCCCGTGGGGGACACGGCAGTGGCAGAGGGTAATTTTTTTTTTACACTAAAATTTCTGTTTTTGCAGGGGTGCCGGCAGACCATTGTTCTCAATGGAGCCGCCGGCAGCAGCCGCGGCTCCATTAAAAACAATGTGTGCATTTTCTATGGTGCACGCATGTCCTATCTTTGCAGGCACGCACCTGTAAAGTACGGACATGTGAACACATCATAGCGAATGCATTGGGGCTAATAGACGCGTGTTTTTGTGTGTGAGTATGCACGCACAAAACACACACTCGTCTGAAGCAACCCTTAGCCAATCACATTTAAACTCATGTTAAATAGTAGTCAGTGCACTGCTGTCATTATTTACAATGATTCTGATTTACTCCATATAAAGTTCAGCTGATCTAATAGGATTTCCTGACATTTTCTTAGTTGGTTGGTAAAACGCATACAACATATCAATGTGATCTGATTGTTAAAAAATATCAGTCAGGAGAAGGTTACTAAAAAATATCCAAGGCATTACATATACCATGGAACACAGTAAAGATAGTCATCAAGAAGTGCATTAAGAGTGACATTACTAAGAACTGGATGACCCTCAAAAATTGATTGACGAAATACCAGAAGAAAATTCGCCTACAGCCACATTAAAGGAGCTGCAGGAATTTATGGCAAGTACTGGTTGTGTACTGCATGTGACAACCATCTCCTGCGTTCTTTATATGTCTGGGCTGTGGGGAAGGGTGCCAAGATGGAAGCCTTTGCTAACAAAGAAAAACATTCAAGCCCGACTATGTTTTGCCAACGTACATCAAGTCTTCCAAACGTATGTGGAAGGACGTTATGTTCTGATGAGTCCAAGGTTGAACTTTTTGCCATTAATTCCAAAAAACAATTTGATGCAAAGCCAACACTGCGCATCACCAAAAGAGCACCATACCCACAGTGAAGCATGGTGGAGACAGCATTATGCTTTGTTTCTGCTGCTGGACCTGAAACTTTAGTCAAGGTGGAGGGAATTATGAACCATTCCGAATATCAGTTCGTTTTGGTACAAAACCTTCAGGCCTCTGCTAAAAAGCAGAAGACGAACAGGAATTTCACCCTTCAGCGCATCAATGACCCAAAGCACACCTCATAGTCAACACAAGAATGGCTTCGTCAGAAGATGATCAAAGTTTTGGAATATCCCAGCCAGAGCACAGACCTGAATCCCAACTGTGGGTTGACCTGAAAAGGGTGGTACAGAAGAGATTCCCTCACAATCTGACAGACTTGGAGCACTTTTCGTAGAGTGGGCAAAGATTGCCACGTCAAGATGTGCCATGCTGATAGACACCTACCCAAAAAGACTGAATGCTGTCATAAAGTCAGAGGTACATCAACAATGTATTAGTTTTAAGGTGTGCATATTTATGCAACCACATAATTTTAGTTGCTTTTTTTTACTTTTCCACCCTAAGGCCTCATGTCCACGGGGAAAATCGGGCCCGCTACGGATTCTACATGTAGAATCTGCAGCGGGTCCCTCCTGCCCCGCGGACATGAGCGCTGAAAATACGAATAAATAAGAATTTACCTATCCGTAGCCGGCGGCGAAGCTCTGCTCTTCCTCACGGCCGGATCTTCTTTTTCGGCCGGCGGATGAATTCCTGACGCCGGCGGCACGTCGCCGGCACGTCGTCGACGTGCCGCGCGCATGCGCCGGGCACATCCGCCGAGCCGAAGCAAGGGAGATGTGGCCGTGAGGAAGAGAAGAGCTTCCCGGCCCGCTGCGGGTGAGTAAATGCTTTTAATTCCTATTTTAGGTCTCCCGCGGATCCGGACGGCTTCCATAGGCTTCAATAGAAGCCCGCGGGAGCCGTCCCCGCGGGAGACCCGCACGAAAATGGAGCATGGTCCAGATTTTTTCATGCTCCATTTTTTTTAAAATCCCTTTTATTGACGATCCGCGGGTATTTATGTACCCGCGGGTGGTCAATGCATCCCTATGGAGAGCGGATCCGCGTGCAGGTACTCCGCTGCGGATCCTAAATCATATTTTCCCCGTGGACATGAGCCCTAAAAGATTTCAGTTTGTTTTACCATGGAATTGTATAGATAATGGGTCACATTGAAGGTGCAAATAAATCTGAAATGATTTATAAAAGGGCTCATTCACATGGCATATGAGTACAAAGCTGCAAGTCTTGCAGTGCTGCAGTCGCCACAGCCCATTCACTCTGTCAGCAGAGAGCTGGCAGAGATCACGCAAGGGCTGCGATTGGCATTGCCCATGCCCAGGATTTTGATGTCATGGACATTCACAATGTGAATTGTCCATTCACAGACATTACAGAGGGGCAGCATTTCAATACACAGCCCTTCAAGGAGTGCATATGAAACTCAGAGAACTAGAACGTGCTGCGATTTATTTCTCTTGCGTTTTATGTCCCCTCGCAGTTTCAATGCAGGTGCAAATGAAAGCATGAAAGTCCATAGACTTTCATTGCCTCCATTTACCGTGTGTTATGCATGGGAAATATGCATGCGTAATACGCGGTGGCAATAGGGCTGTGTGAATGAGCCCTTAGTAAATTTGGTGAATATATATAAAACATTGCATTTTAAAAGGGGCATGTAGAATTTTATATCCATTGTAAATATGCTAAACCACCTGTGACAGATGTATATGAGGTAAGATTGGATACCATCATGATACCGCATACAGCCACAGAGATCCTCAATCGTGTTCTGGGTGAGTGAGTTTAAAACTTTTCTATAATTGCAAGCCCCACCCCTATTCGCATCCTAATTAGACAGTAGGTCCCAAATCAAGATACTGTCTACAAGCACATCTACTCATCGAAAGCAACTGTGGTGCGAGAAAAAACTGCTCGTCTCTGAAGGCACATCACAATATGATTAAACCTCAAGTGATAAGTTGCCGGGAAAAGATACAATCCCATTGGGTTTTGGGATGAATAAAGATGCATATATTATCACGTGAAGCCCCACTGCCTTATGGTGATGACCATCCATAAAACAAAACAGGCAGGACACACAAAAATACCAGCCATCTCTATATGTATAAGAACCAAGGTTTGATGTAAACATCCATGTTGGTGCAAAAGAAAATAAGTGCAAAAAGGATAAAGCACACAAAAAAACAATGGGACAAGAAGTACAGTAACAAGGAAAACTTCTAAGTATACATATGTTCAAATTCTATGGCTTTGCGTATCAGGAAATGATTTGAAAAACCATCTAGTCTTTAGAAGGTCTTAAAATTAGGCTAATACAACTTCAGGTGAAAAACAACACATGTCAAATGACACCATCTTATTATTAATTTACCAAAAACTAGGCCAAAATGCAGAACAGTGTGTGAAAATTTAAGTACACCCTTACTGCTTCCATAGAAATTGAGAGGGTAAGTAGCAACCAGTCAGGAGCAGTCAGACGTGTATTAACACAATACCAAGGTGGAAAGACATCAGTGATCTTAGTCTAGCAAATGTTGCTGCCCAGCAATCTGGGAAGGGTTGTAAAGACTATTTTCAAACTATTTGGAGTCCATCATCCTACAAGAAAGATTATTCACAAGTAAAATCATTCAAGCCAGATAACAATCTTAGGGCTTATTTACATGAGCGTATATCAGCCAGTGTTTTCAAGGCCAGCCGATATACACTTGGATTCATTCAGTCGAACGATTTTGTTTGGCGCACAAGATTCCACACTGCCAAAAAATATAGGTCTTGCCCTATCTTTCGATGTAACAACACAGGAGGCTCCAAAGACTTTTATGGGAGTTTATGAGAGCCATCAGAAAAAGGGAGGGGGTGGGAGTTTAGCAGTGGCTAGCACTGCTAAACACTAACGGGTGCCTTTAGTTGAGGCATTTAAAAGTCATTAAAGTAGTTCTGCTGACCAAGGGATTTCAAGGCTGCAGCATGTTTTCCTGCAGCCAGCTGAATGAATGGATAGAAAAATCACGAATAACAGCTGCAGAGATAGTCGCGATTTTATTGTGGCTCACTTTGCCATGAAATGACGCTCGTGTGAAAGAGGCCTAAATGTGTAAGTACATGACAGAATAGTTGAAAAAATAATGAACAAGTATGGCTTGTTTGGAAACTCAATAGGTTTGTACACATTTTCAGTTTTTGCACCTGCAAAAAATTTGAATCTGCTCTATTTTTGTGCGCATTCGTTCACCAAGGGACTGAGATATCCCTTCTCTGGATATTACACTCTGCTTTAGAGGGGCTGGGGTCAGCTTATTTTTAGTAGGGGGGAACTGTAGTGAAACCTATTTCTGGCCCTTCCATAATTGTCACACACGTCATGTCTTCAGTGTGGATGCACTATGCAAAGTGTCTTGTCTTCTGTTATGTGTATTGCACAGCTGCAGCATGTAAGAGGTTAATGTCTGAAAGTGGCTGGGATATGTCTGCAAAATGTAAAAACTCTGTATTGTCATGTGATGTTTGGACTTTATAAATATGAGTCAGTGAGAGAGTCTGGAGATTCAGTTCTGTCATTTTCAATGGTAGAAAAAGGAGTGAGAGTGCAGGCCACATGGGGGTACCTTCAACCCTCATGTGGTGAAGTGATGGAAGAGGGGGAAAGGTACCCTGCGGCCTTCCATGCCAGGAACCACCTCTGAGGAGTGTGAGGAGTGAAGGAGTCCACCATGCAGTATTCTACAAAGCAAGTGCCAATCGAGTGTCAGTGGAGTGTTGTGTTCCCCTCCAGAGTTATTCACAGTCCTGGAGTGTTTGTGTGTCCAGGAGCGGAGCACCACAGATAACTTAGACTGTCAGCCCGATTTCATCCTGTGTTCTCCTCTCTGACCATCTACTGAAAAACTGTCCTCCCTGCATGTGTGAGTAAACTGTATTTCTGCAAGTACAGAGTAAAGTTTTCCAGTCACTGCCCGTTCCCAGTGATTGAGGTATTCAAAGTTTATCAGTGTGTGGACTCTAATTATTTCTATCGCCGAGGATTTGCCAGTGTGAAGGAACGGTGGCGTCACGCATGACAACTTCAAGTCTACTACACTTATTCAGATAACCGCCACCCGGCATTGCCTGGAAGAGGCTCCACATGTCCCTCTGGGAAAAAGTCTGGTAGAGCCACCTTGACAAGTGACACGTCTACCATCGCCAGCTCCTCAGCATGGGCCTCATGTCTTGGTCGCATAGGGAACCACATCATTATCCACATATACTCTCATTTATCCTGCTAAACATAGTTCAGTTTAAGTATAAATACAAAGGAATAGTGACTCTATTCATAAATATAGATTAATAGAAAGCATTGCAGTTTTGCTTTTGTTTGTTTTTCATAGAGAAAAACTAATGAGCATCATATTGTAATAACATAAATCTGTACGGTTAGGAACTTAGTGATAATTTGTGAAATTTGGCACAATTAAACCCAATGGAATATTACTAATTTGTTTATTATTTCTACTTCCCTCCTCCAGAAATCTCCTAAAGAAGTCAGTAATATGACATATCAACATTTGGCTGAACTGGCGGAAAACAATGAACACAGGGTGGAGCAGCCTTACAAATGTCTCACAGTTAAACATATCTGTTGTTCAGTATTCTCCACCCTAAACATGACTTAGCATTTGCTGCCAAAGTAATTTCAGTAGATGGAACATGCTGGACCAAATTCCCTAATTTGTTTAATTTTGTAGGTCTGAAAATAAAACTTTATGTTTTATAACTGTTCAATGTGATTACAGTAAAAGCACAATAATCTCATCTAGGTATATAATTTTTGCTATAGTGTTTTATGTAGTCAGATGTGAGCTAAATCACACTGTGCTGGGTGTTTAGTAAAGGGCCCCTAGCAGGTATATTGATGGAGGGCCTGCAGGCACTGTGTCATGGTTCATGGGCAATCCAGTCTACACTGGATATTGGGCGCAGTATGTCAGTCGTAGGGTTGCATTTTACTTGCTGGTAGACCTCGGTGGAAGTAATGTCCTGATGCACAGCAGCTTGATGCTTTAAGCCTTTAAAAACAGAAACAAGTAGCACAGCTGGGTTGAATCAGGGAGGTGTGTTTGGTGTCTCGGCTACATTGATTACTGGTTGAGTTTATTACTAGTTGACGGTAACTCTGACTTGCCAGCATTCATAAAGCCTTTCTGTTCTCTAGAACGCAGATTACTCTGCACAGTGGGTACCACTGCTCCCGTCACCAACAGGGACAGGCGTGCAACATTTGGACAAGGAGGGAGGCCCGATACGGTGCCTCTCCTCCCCCATAAAATCTCTCTGCACCTCTATCTGGTCTCTCTTCAAACTCTGAACTCCTCCCAGCTCATGTAGCCATGCTTAGACATCTCACCTTCACGCGACCATTACAAGCCAATTATCACAGTTCAATATTAAACATAAAACAAACACTCAGATGCAATTCTAATTGCCACCACTAGATGGAATCATTGCTATATAAAAATATTTTTTTTCTTTGTACAACCAATGTGGTAGACAATTCTGGAGAGCTGTGGGGGTACTCAGCTACACACTGATAGTTTCGAGAAAATTGCATAAATGTTACTGCAAATGTTTTTTGAATATCTTGTGAAATGACCCATCTGGAAAGTGGTGGCTCACATAAAGGAATTTTAGATGTCTATTGAACAAACTAATATCGTAGCCCGGTGACTCAGCCCCCTTCACAGCCAATCAGCACTAAACTGAAGGGAGGATCAATGGTTATATAAATTACTATAATGTTCTAGAAATTTCAGTCTACAGGTGCTGATGCAGTGAAAAGTATCTTCTAAGACTGCTGGTTTAGGGGTCAGATCCTCGCAGTTCCCAACAGACATTTCTGGATCTGACTTCTGAAGGTTAAACATTGCAGGCCAAAGATTTTTCCTGGGCATAGTGAGAAACCCACATCAGTAGTATGAAACAAACAGAGAGACAGCAGCACTTACAGCCACCACCTTCAGGATAGAACTTTGGAAACTGGATTGCAAAAGACTTTTGCCTTCATTATATGAATGCTAAATAAACCAGAGTTAAAGGAACTATATCACCAATTTGTTTTATTAATTAAAACCAGATAGAGAAGCATATTTTATTTTTTTAATCAGTTTTTTTTGTGATTACAGAATGTTTTATTCTGTTGTCTATACATGACTATGAGGGCTTCCATCTTGCCAGAGATACAATTAACAGCATTTAGAGCAGTTACAGATATGCTTTATAGCAACTTCATGGGTCATTCACAAACTGGACAAGAGTGGACCCATTGACTTGAATGAGAGATAGTTCTAGGCATGTCCTGTGACTTGTACATAGGGCATTTTTGGGGGAGGGGGAGTAGATAGTCACAGCCTACACCTATTCTGAATGATGGATCCTGTAATATCTACATATAAGTGTTACCATTCAGTGTAATCCTGCCTGTGATGTTAGTGAGATGACTGCTGCAAAGCATTCTCTACAGATCAGGAAGTATCTGCCTATTATTAGGCACTGTGGTCAAATGCAGGATTTTAGGATTTTAAAAAAATATTTAAATTGTGACTGAAGGTTAAGAAAAATCACCAAAGATACTCAAAAAACATGCTTAACACAAAAATGTGATTTGCATAATAGTGCGTCATCAGGAAATGACCTCTCTCTAACTGTTGCCCTTCTTGTTTCCCTGGATTCTCTAACACTGGGGGTATCGCGCTGTACAAAGACAACACACCAAAGAGCAGAGACCAGCCCTAGCCATCACTCCCCAAACTTTCACTGTAGTCTAGCTGGGTGGCAGAAGAACATATATTGTAACAATCACTGTCAATATCACCTCCCACTCTAGTGAACTACACATTTGTAGCTGTATGCCTATGGTAGGTAGTACAAACTCTCTTGGTTGGAGTTTCAAAATGTCCTTACCACCGTAGATCCATGAAGTTCAGCATGATAGCAGCTGCTGGAAAATCATTAGAGGATTTTTTTTTCTCAGACTTAAAAAGAAAATCTAATGGGCAGGAAATGGTAATACATTAAAAAAACATGCAGTACTCACCTCTTACAAGGCCTCCTGCTCTAGTGTAGTGGCTATGTGGCATTTATGGCAGTATTACCACTGAAGCCAGTGATTGGATGATCATCACGTGGAAGATGAATGGTATGTGACCACTGCCGCAGCTTCTAGGATCAAAATGGAAAGGACTAAGGCAGCTACACTGGCCATGGAAAACTCATTTAATTGAAGCACCTCCTAACCTTCTCTTTTTACCAATCACTATTGTTCTTATTTTTAATATATGCTCCCAAATTAGGAAATGAAGTATTTTTTTTAAATGTGTGATGTGCACCTCCTCGCTTCAAAACAGCTGCTACTTCAACTCATTTACCCTGTGATGAAGCCCACTAAAATCGATAGGTTGCCCTATAGTGCACAAAACTCTTGAGTCTGAGTCTTGCACAGTGAGAACTGTACTTTATTGCTACTCTGTACTTCCCTAGATACGGGGAATCTGGGTGACATCTGTATGATATTTTACCAAATCTGAACTAGCTGACAGAAGTTAAGTCCCTTATGCAGCGTCCAAGGAGCAGGCCCTCAGCTGAGGAGACAGCGGGGTAGAGAGATAACCTTGTCACGGGGCTCTAACGTCTCCTCTCTAAGGGTAGCTCAGGACCTGACCTCGTTACTGCTGGGGAAGATCACAGAGACTGTATCTATGGTTACCTGTAATCCAACTTGTCACTCATGACGCAAATGTTCCATCATCTGCGATGGATCTCTCGATGTCAATTCCGGGAAATAAAGTTGTCCACTCACAAAGTACACTTTTCTGAACAGGAATTGTGAACATTCGGTTCTGTTTGTTTACTCAAACATGTATAAATAGTAACAGTCTAACAATTCTTACAGTGGTGATGCAGGGAGGATTCACAGGGTATTCCTACAGTCCCAGTTATCTGTAGGCATTAACTCTACCAGTAACACTCCCTCTCTCTCTCCTGTCAATCATTCACACTCCTCTCGCTTGCTAGTGGTTCCTTTCTTCTTCTCTGGACTCATGCGGATTCCATGCATTTCTTCTAGCCCGGATACATTCACTTCTCCTAGAAATGGAGGCTAAAGGGAGTTCCTTCAAAAGACTAGGCCCAGATGAGAACAACGGACCACCTCTCAGACTATTCCATTTTTCCTACTCCTCAGGTTCTCTCACTCAGGCCGACTTACTGTTACATCAACTCTCTCTCTCTGGCCCGGATAACAGTTACAGCCGCAGCAGACCGACAGGCTTGGCAGACTGGCAACCACTCTCTCTGTGATACTAATTGAGATTCTGATTCTGGACTTCTCATTCAGCCATATAAATCCAACATACATCACATGGTCAACAACCAATCCACAAACAGACAAAATGATTCAATTTTCAGGCATGACCCAGACATTAACCCTTCCATGCCTGCAGACATTTAATACACATATCCCTGATGCATTTCACAAACAAGACAGTGCACAAGACAAACATAGAACATTCTGGAGGGGACCCCATTAACTGTGGGCCACTATACTTACATAACTTCCCCTCCCTAAAAGGCCTTTTAAGAGAAAATAAAAATAGGTGTGCACAGCTCCCTGATACCTTGGAAGCATACTAATCTGCAACTGTATATTTAGTAGTTATAACCAGAATAGGTAATTTATAAAACACTTTATATGTATCCATCAAATGACTAATACTATCTAATAAAATACAGTTCTTGAACAGTTGCTGAAGACTGTGTAGCTTCATGTTTGTATGCTGATGAATATGAAGGGCAGGTGATGTGACTCTTCCCTCTGGTGGAAATTAATATAACTGTGTCAGAAATGCAACCTAAAAATACTTGTCACATGAGCTTCAGAATAGTACATGGTCTTATGCATTGTCCTTTTCATTTTACCTACCAAAATAAATCTGAATTACGTAATTCAGGACTAGGGCGAAAAGGAGTAGGGCCTCACATAGAACATACTTGCTTCAAGCAACAGGCTCTCTATGAAAACCTGTATAGAATGTTCCACAAAAATCTGATAGATAGGAAACTTTTTATAATGACTTGTAATATAATAGATAATACAATATAATCACTATGAACAGATTGCTTTTGTTGGTGCTTTTGTTATATGAGGACCTTTGTTTCTGAGGAAATTTATGCATGTACTCTAATTCTTTTACTACTCCGTCTCTTCAGCCTAATATGGGCTGCTTAGTTGCATAATAAGATGTTTGCAAGTACAAATACTCCCCTACTTGCGAACAGGTTCAGTTCCAGGAGCTTGTTTGCAAGTACATTTCTTCGTGTGTCCGAACAAATCCCGCTCCATACAACGTCGGGTGCTGGCTGTTCTTACATCCGGCACTTGACGGCAGCAGTTCCGACGAGCCGCGTCGCTCATCGGAACGGTTAACACTTTAAATACCACTGTCTACAGCAGTATTTAAAACGTTAACAGTTCAGATGAGCGGCGCGACTCGTCGGAACTGCTACCACCGGGTGCCGGTTGTAAGTAATAGCCGTCACCCGACGTTCGGGGATCCTAAGATCGCGGGACGCTGTGCGGTTGCTAGGTAGGCGGGGGCATTCTGAAAGGCCCCAGCGCTGCTCATGCAGATTGCCTATAAAGTGCACGGCTTCATAGGCGCTCTGCATAGGCAGCCCTAGGGCCTTTCAGACGGCCCCTGCTGCCTAGCAACCGCACAGAGTCCCACGATCTGACCAGACAGGCTTGATAGAAGCCTGTCTGGTCGCTGCACAGTATGATGTAATGCCATAGCATACTGGGCAGGACAGATTGTTCGCAACTCACGAAGTTCGTAACTTGAACGTTCACAAGTTGGGGACTATCTGTATTTCTAGGTTAGTCCTTGTTGGGCCCCATTCATACGGATCTATTTTCTGTCTCTATATTTTACGTACATAATACAGACAACGTACAGTTGCATGCATATTCACTTTGTTTTTTTACCCATGTTACTAGGGGACTGTGGGAAAAAAAGGATATCAGTTGGTCCTACTTGCTTTTTTTGGTTTGTTTTTCATGGGTCAAAAGTGCATAACCCAGCGTGAATGAGCCCTTAGGATACCTTCACACACAGCAGTTTTTAGAAAATGCGCTTGCAGTTTTTCATAAGATTTTTGAGCCAAAGCCAGAAGTGTATCCTGCAAGAAGGAGAGATATAAGTCCTTCCTTTAGGGCGCCCACCCACTGGCGTTTTTTTTCCCTGCGAAATTCGCAGCATTTTTTTCTCTGCAGGGGTCTATGGGACTTGTAATGTTAAAATCGCGAAATTAATTTACCGCGAAATCGTGATTTTGCGCGATCAAGATTTTAACATTACAAGTCCCATAGACCCCTGCAGAGAAAACATGCTGCGAATTTCGCAGGGAAAACAAAACGCCAGTGGGTGGGCGCCCTTACAGTTCTCATTCTTTTTTAATCCATTTTTAGTTTTAGCTCAAAAAAGCGTATCAAATATTGCAAGTGCGTTTATCAAAAAATGCTGTGTGAAGCCACCCTTAGGGCGCCCACCCAGTGGCGTTTGCGATTTTCGTGCGTGAAAAACGCAGCGTTTTCGTCGCGTTTTCACGGCTTTTTGCGTTAATTTACATTGACATTCATGGGTGCATTAAGAGAAAAATAAGGACACATATGCAACTGACAGTTCCTATGTTAAAAATTGCAACGGACTGAAGCAAAAAACACCAGTGGACAGGAGTACATTCAAAACTAATTGCTCTTGAGAAAAAACGCAAAACGCAAAGGAAAAAAAATCGCCAGTGGGTGGGCGCCCTTAATCTATTTAATTATCAATTTAATTATTTATTTCCCCACCTGTCCCAGTCAGATTGCTGCTAATAACTAAGCAACTTTGTCGGAGTGTGTGTGTCACTATTAACTTTCTCCAATAATGTTGCTGATGGGTGGAGCATCCTCTGCTGGACATTGCTCAAACTTTCAATGCTCACGAGAGAGTTGCACATCACTTATTGTCTTGTGCCTTGTGAAGGAAAGCAGCCATGTTTTTATATCCTTGAAGAACCCCTTTAATTCATTTTTGGAGTCCAGGGGTCTGAATTAATTTTATGGTTTGGAGTTTGAATTAACTTTGAGTGTCAGATGTCTGGATTAATTTTGGGGTCTGAAGTCTTGCGCCTAGATTACTTCTGTGATCTCTAGTCTGGGAAATGAATTACTTTAAAAAAAAATCTGCTATCCAAATTATATTTAGGATTTGAAGTCTTAATTAGTTTTGAGGCTCAAATATCTGGATCCATTTTTGGGTCTGAAGTCTGATGTCTAAATTTTATTTTATTACTAGCTTACCCGTCGCGCGTTGCTGCGAAGACAGACATACATACATACATTCATTTTTATATATCTAGATAACAACCAATCGCAGCGCAGCTTACATGTTACCTCAGCTTTATAATATATAACACCCAATCACAGTGCAGCTTTCATGTTACCTCAGCAGTACAATATATAACACCTAATCACAGCGCAGCTTTCATGTTATCTCAGCAGAAAGAGAAATAACAACCAATCACAGCGCAACTTTTATTCTGCCTCAGCAATATAAAAAATAGCAACCAATCACAGTGCAGCATTCATTTTACCTCAGAGGTATAATATATAGCAATCAATCACAGCACAACTTTCATGTAACCTCAGTAGTATAAGAGGTAGCAACCAATCACAGCACAGCTTTCATGTAACCTGAGTAGTATAAGAAGTATCAACAAATCACAGCACAGCTTTCATGTTGCCTCAGCAGTATAAGAAATAGCAACCAATCACAGCGCAGCTTTCATTTTACATCAGCATTCTCAATATCCAGCAATTGTCCTGTGAAATGTTCGGCGGATGCATCATTTTCTGGTTGAACACTCATCCCGTTGCTCGTAATGGCTTTTGCTTTCGTGCTTGAAATGGAAATCAAACGATCTTTGTCTGGGGAGCATAACTGTCGATGACGCTCGCACACGCGCACCACCTATCGTAGGATAGATGTACTATGCCAGTAATCTTCCCAGAAGTGTACTCAGCAACTTCCCAAAGTTTCATGGCGATTGGATGAATGGTGTAGTAATGCATAAAGGACAGACAGACAGACATACATTCATTTTTATATATAGATGACATCAGGAAGTGAGAGAATTAAATTCCGTACGTAAAATTTGGACGCTAATTCTTTTGCGCTTAGAATTTAACAATCGAGTTGAGACCCATTAGCTTCTCCTATTTAGGACATAATGAATGCTTGTGCCAAATTTCAATTTTTAATGACATCGGGAAGTGTGAGAATTAGATTTCGTACATAAAATTTGGACGCTAATTCTTTTGCACTTTGAATTGAATAATCAAGTTGGTACCCATTAACTTTTCCTATTTATGACATAATCAATGCTCGTGCCAAATTTAAATTTTCTATGACATTGGGAAGTAAGAAAATTAGATTCCGTATGTAAAATTGGATGCTAATTCTTTGGCGCTTAGAATTGAATAATCGAGTTGGGACCCATTACCTTTTCCTATTAATGACATAATCAATGCTTGTGCCAAATATCAAGTTTCTATGACATTGGGAAGTGAAAAAATTAGATTCCGTACGTAAAATTTGGATGCTAATTCTTTGGTGCTTAGAATTAAATAATCGAATTGGGACCCTTGAACTTTTCCTATTTATGACATAATCAATGCTCGTGCCAAATTTCAAGTTTCTATGACATCGGGAAGTGAGAAAATTAGATTCCGTACGTAAAATTTGGACGCTAATTCTTTGGCGCTTAGAATTGAATAATCGGGTTGGGACTCATTCGTTTTTCCTATTTATGATATAATCAATGCTCGTGCCAAATTACATTGGGAAGTGAGACAATTAGATTCCATACATAAAATTTGGACGCTAATTCTTTGACGCTTAGAATTGAATAATCAAGTTGGGACCCTTGAACTTTTCCTATTTATGACATAATCAATGCTCGTGCCAAATTTCAAGTTTCTATGACATTGGGAAGTAAGAAAATTAGATTCCGTATGTAAAATTGGATGCTAATTCTTTGGCGCTTAGAATTGAATAATCGAGTTGGGACCCATTACCTTTTCCTATTAATGACATAATCAATGCTTGTGCCAAATATCAAGTTTCTATGACATTGGGAAGTGAGAAAATTAGATTCCGTATGTAAAATTTGGACGCTAATTCTTTGGCGCTTAGAATTAAAAAATCGAGTTGGGACCCATTAGCTTTTCCTATTTCTGACATAATCAATGCTCGTGCCAAATTTCAAGTTTCTATGACATTGGGAAGTGAGAAAATTAGATTCCGTACGTAAAATTTGGACGCTAATTCTTTGGCACTTAGAATTAAATAATCGAGTTGGGACCCATTAGCTTTTCCTATTTATGACATAATTAATGCTTGTGCCAAATTTTATGTTTCTACGACATCGGGAAGTGAGAGAATTAGTGGCAACGATGGAAAGCGAACGATCTACGTGGGGGGCGTAACTGTCGACGACGCTCACGCGCCATTTATCATAGGATAGTTGTACTATGCCAGTAATCTTCCCAGGAGTGTACTCAACAACTTCCCAAAGTTTCATGCCGATCGGATGAATGGTGTAGTAGTGCATAAAGGGGACACACACGCACACGCACATTTTTATATATATAGATTAGGAGTCACACACAGCTTGCCTTGCACTACACATAACCTGTCCGGTACTACAGGAAAAGTGGATGGTGAAGGCAGCACTCCGCACAGCGATTTATAATCAATATATGACCTTTATTGAGCCAATGGTCTTGAGCGTCAGCGACGTTTCAACCCTGACCGGGTCTTTTTCAAGCTTTAAATACATATAACTTTTTGATAGCTTTTTATTGCGTTTTTTTCTGGGAGACAGGGTAACTGAAAAAGTGCATTACTGGCGTTCTTTAATTTTTTTTCGGACGATGTTCATCTTGTGTTTGTGGTGTGTTGCGTTTGTTAACATTGGAAAGTCCCATTGACAATTGGAAAAAAAAACACAGCTTATTCGCAGCAGAAAAAAAACGCTAGTGGGTAGTCACCCTAAAGCAGGATATTCAATGTGCACACAGAATAAGGTATCCCTGGCACTACAAAGCCTCCTGCAGCCTCCTCACCGCAGCCTCCTCCAGCCCAGGTGAGCATTCCGGGAGCTGTACTTACCGCTGGGCGGCAGTGCCAACATCAGAACTACCGCTGCCTACTGAAACCTCAGTGCGGCCTACTGGAAGTCACTGCTTGCCGCCGCCCGACGGAGACAGAGCCTGGGTCACCCAGCTTACCAGACCACGGTGGCGCTGCTCCTGCACGTTCTTCCTGAGGTGACCTGGGACTGTGATCTGCCGACTGGAGTCTCCTCACCTCAGCTGAGGACCTGGTGGGTGTCACTGTCCACGGCGCTGCCGGCCGTGGCACTAAAGAGAGAGCCCTTGCTACTGCAGCTCACAGCAGATCATAGCTTTGTTAGAACAGAGGTAGCGGGGGCATTTAGTCTGCTCTGCCCGGCACCTAGGACCTGGATAGCGGACCCCTCATTCCCAGGAGCCGCCATCTTTAAAACCGTTTGGTTGAAAACACACAGCGGCCGCCATCTTGTTGGCTTGAGAGGGAGAAAGCAAGCTCCTTCAGTGCAGCAACAAGCACAACCTCCACACTTAGTGAAGTAGGGGTGCCTGCTCACACCAAGTATAAGCTGTGTGGAGAGAGCAGCAGTAGAGTGCACATGCAGCAGCTGCCCTTTTGCTGGGCAGAGAGGCAGGTGGAGTCCTGTTGCTTCATTAACATCCAGAACAACACTTTGTTCTAAGCACAAGCTCCACAGAGGAGGCAGTGAGAGATTCTTATACAGCCCCGCAAACCTGAAGCCTACAGCTCCTCTGCCTTTGAAGAGACACAGCAAACTATTAATTTAATAAAATTATATAGCAGGCTTTTATAAAATCACTGCACATTGCTCCCCTCAGCTGCTCACTGCCACCTAGTGGTATGCACAAAAATCTACTATTTCAAGAATAACTCCCAACATTCGTTGAGGAAACGCCAGGTTTAGGATCTATCTGTAATGGCCTAAGGCACGCACATTCATCTAGCATTCTTTACTCATCCTAAGCAAGAGTTCTGTTTTCTCCAGATCTGGCAGCTTTAGCTTCTTCTAATACTTCACTTATACCATCTATCTCAGCTCACAACAATATGACAAGAGGCAGAAAAAGAGGCATCAGTCCCCCCAAACTTACATCCTTCTTCTCATCCACAATCTCATCTCATCAAGATAAGAGGAACCCCAACCCGACAGAACTAAACACTGCAAGTCCAACGCCTCACTCTCCAAACTCTCCTCATGAAAAATACGGAGACTCTCCAGGTAAACAAGGAATCTCTTCCCCAAGCAAGTCGCCGCCTCAGCAAACCAATACAAACTCGGAGCACATCTCACCTGAGATCCCGAAGGTCATGTTTCAGGATCTTAAAGAATCAATACAAAAAGATATCAAAAAAGCAGTTTCAGCCATCCATAATGATTAGAGATGAGCGAGCACCAAAATGCTCGGGTGCTCGTTACTCGAGTCGAACTTTCAGTGATGCTCGAGAGTTCGTTTCGAGTAACGAACCCCATTGAAGTCAATGGGTGACTCGAGCATTTTTGTATATCGCCGATGCTCGCTAAGGTTTTCATTTGTGAAAATCTGCAAAACACAAGAAAGTGATGGAAACGACACAGAAACGAATGGGGCAGGCGAGGAGCTACATTTTGGGCTGTATCTCAAGTTCCCAGGTCCCACTATTAAGCCACAATAGCGGCAAGAGTGAGACCCCGTACGCGGGATGAATTGTCGGGAAGGGCTTAAATATATAAGCCCTTCCCTACAATTCATCCAGAAATGTGTAAACATAAAAAATATATATATACTTACCTGGTCCCGGCAGAACGATGTTAGCCCATTGAATTCAATGGAGCCGGCAATACAGCCGACTCCATTGAAAGCAATGGGCTGCCGGCGATCGCGGGATGAATTGTCGGGAAGGGGTGAAATATATAAGCCCTTCCCTGCAATTCATCCAGAAATGTGTAAAAATAAAAAATATATATATACTTACCTGGTCCCGGCAGACGGAGTTCAGCGCGGCAGGCTGCAGTTCTCCTGAACTGCTCTGAACAGCTGTGAGTAGTATTCAGCAGCCGGGGATTTAAAATCCCCGCCTGCTGAATGAGAGGCCTCTGATTGGTCACAGCCTGACCAATCAGAGGCATCCCTCACTCACACCCATTCATGAATTCATGAATGGGTGAGTGAGGGCTGCCTCTGATTGGCAGCTCTCAGCTGTCCCTGCGCTGAGCCAATCAGAGGCAGCCCTCACTCACCCATTCATGAATTCATGAATGGGTGTGAGTGAGGGATGCCTCTGATTGGTCAGGCTGTGACCAATCAGAGGCCTCTCATTCAGCAGGCGGGGATTTTAAATCCCCGGCTGCTAAATACTACTCACAGCTGTTCAGAGCAGTTCAGGAGAACTGCAGCCTGCCGCGCTGAACTCCGTCTGCCAGGACCAGGTAAGTATATATATATTTTTTATTTTTACACATTTCTGGATGAATTGCAGGGAAGGGCTTATATATTTAACCCCTTCCCGACAATTCATCCCGCGATCGCCGGCAGCCCATTGCTTTCAATGGAGTCGGCTGTATTGCCGACTCCATTGAATTCAATGGGCTAACATCGTTCTGCCGGGACCAGGTAAGTATATATATATTTTTTATTTTTACACATTTCTAGATGAATTGCAGGGAAGGGCTTATATATTTAAGCTCTTCCCGACAATTCATCCCGCGTACGCCGGCAGCCCATTGCTTTCAATAGAGCCGGCTGTATTGCCGGCTCCATTGAATTCAATGGTCAGTGCTCGTTTAATCGAGACGAGTACCGCGTGGTGCTCGTCTCGAGTAACGAGCATCTCGAGCACCCTAATACTCGAACGAGCATCAAGCTCGGATGAGTATGCTCGCTCATCTCTAATAATGATATTATAGCTATAGGTGAACGCACTGCCTATCTTGAAGAGAAAATGGATGACTTTGTCATAACTCATAATACCCTAATGGATGCTCATAATGAAGCCTAAGACGACATCACTGCAATCAAATTGAAGCTGGTGGACCAGGAGGACAGATCACGGAGGAATAATATTTGTTTCAGAAGTATTCCAGAAACCATAAAGGACTCTCAACTATTGGATTTTCTCACGACCTGTTTGTTACGATAATTCCTAATACACCACAATCTGACCTTCTGATCAACAGAGCTCACAGGGTACCTAAACCCAAAAACCTCCCAACTACTGTACCCAGGGACGTTCTTGCAAGGCTGCATTTCTTTCATTTCAAGGATGCGATTTTAAAAGCTCCATTGCAAATTGAAAACCTTCCAGACCGATTCCAGCAGATCTCACTGTTCACGGACCTCTCTCCTGCTAGACTTGCCAGGAGAAGAGAATTTGCAAGATTCACAAAAGTTCTGAGGGAGGAAAAGATCCCGTACAAATGGGGTTTCCCAGTGAAGCTTCTGGTCTTAAAAATGGAATCACCCATGTGATTTCCTCCCCTAAACAAGTGGAAGCTGCATTCTCAAATGGCCCCCTTAACCTGCCAAATGAAGAGGTCGGGCCTTCTCCAAAAGAATGTCCTCCATCCCTTAAACAGGAGTGGTCCAGAGTTACAAGAAAGCACCCCTCCAAGACCCCTGAATGAGTACAGATTTGCCTTTTGAATGTTCCAGTCATAAGGGGTAATTTTACAAGTTCCATGAATGCTCCAAAAGATAAATTTGCATATCTTGTGCCTTGGCCTATTTATCCCAACCCTTCCACCCCTCCACTTGCTTCTCCCAGTCATAGAGAGAGACTCTCCTACCGAATTCTCTCATGCCATTCATCATTCTCCCATCATCACAAGTGCCTTCATGTGTTTCTCTTAGGCACCCATTTTGGTTCATGTAGAAACAGGACTATTGTCAATTGTTTGTTTAATTTTACATACATATGTTGTTTGTTCATACGGTCAAGATATTTGGCTCTTTACTGACCTTCTGGCATATTTTTATATAGGTGACTCTCTTAGGTCAATACCAAATATGATTCCTCTCATGATTCATTGTTGCTTTTCTCTGATCGGCTCACAGGCTATGTGGGTGGATTTCGCAGATACAACATAAATTTCCCCACATTATCCTATGGTTATAAAAATTTCATCGCTAAATGTAAAAGGCCTCAATAGTCTCTTTAAATGATCTCTCTTTTAGAAAGAGACCAACAAATTGAAATGTGATATTTTTTGCACCCAAGAAACCCATTTAAATGAAAAAGATACTATTAGACTTCAAAATAAAAACTTCCCTCATATCTTCTATTCTCATGCTATTAACCCTTTCCAATCCACTGTCTGACCTCTGAAGACATTATGACTTAAGGCTGTACAACTCCGATCTTAGAAGACGTCCATCGGGGTTCTCTTACTGTATATTGCCAGCCTCTCTGCTGTCGGAGCCTATCCAATGTGTTAACTCATGCAGTACTGGCTTTAGCCAGCAGATAGCGCAGTTGTATAATGGCAGAATAAGAGTAAGCCCCCCCCCCCTAGAAAAACCAGGATGCAAATTGGATTGGAAAGGGATAATAAAAAAGGGGTGTTCTAATAGCCATAAAACAGACTGTAGCATTTCAATGCCTAAAAGTGGTTACTGATGATGAGGGGAGATTCATTATTCTAACATGCCTGATCAACAATGCTTCATACACTATTCTCCCAATATAGTATAAAGAAAAAGACCCCCGCGCTCCAGGACCAGGAAACTCTGTTATATAAATTAAATAACTTTTATTGCGACGCGTTTCAATGGTACACAGCCGTCTTTCTCAAGCATGAGAAAGACGGCTGTGTACCGTTGAAACGCGTCGCAATAAAAGTTATTTAATTTATATAACGGAGTTTCCTGGTCCTGGAGCGCGGGGGTCTTTTTCTTTATACTGGTTTGGATGTCGGAAGCCTGAAGGCTTTACACCCCGGGACGTCTCTCCTGCAGATACAGGATTGAAGACCAGGATCTTTCTGAAGGCAAACGTGGATATTGGGTGCCGGTGGCTCCTTTGATTAGGAGCGCACTGTGCACCAGGTGAGTTGTCACTCACCATTCTTTACATTTACCTATTTTTTTTATATATTTTGAGGCGCTGAGATTTTATTTCTTTTTTTCATGTATTCTCCCAATATATTCTCCAAATACCAAACAATCCACTTTTGTCCAGGGAGTCCTAGATTGCCTCCCAGGTGTTAAACAAGGAGCATTGATCATTTGTGGAGACTTCAATACTGTTCCTAATAACTCTCTCGACAAAAGTGGTCCATACCTCACTGGTAATGCACAGGAACTACAAGACCTCATTTTTCAAAATGATCTTTATGATGTTTGGCGAATACAACATGCTAACAAGAGGGATTTTACCTTTTTCTCACACCCACATAAGGTATATTCTCAAATTGACTACTTCCTAGTAGACAAATGGGTACTGCAGAAGTCCCACTCGTCCGACATAGGTCTTATAACTTGGTCTGACCACACCCCTGCTTCCCTGACTATCAGTGAGGTGTTTAATTTAACTCCATCTTCACCTTGGAGGCTTAAAGGGGTTGTCCCGCGCCAAAACATTTTTTTTTTTTTTTTTTGCATAGGACCCCCGTTCAGCGCAGGACAAACCCAAGGGATGTGTTGAAATTTAAAAAAAAAATTTACTTACCCGAATTCCCTCTCTGCAAATTCTTCCTTCTTTTCCTCCACGATGGGCTCTGGGATCTTCACCCACGATGCACCGCGGGTCTTCTCCCATGGTGCACCGTGGGCTCTGTGCGGTCCATTGCCGATTCCAGCCTCCTGATTGGCTGGAATCGGCACATGTGACGGGGCAGAGCTACGCGATGACGCGTAGAAGGGGGCGGAGCCAGAACGCCGCTCGTGCCCGGACCGACCAGAAGGGAGAAGACCCTTCTGCGCAAGCGCGTCTAATCGGGCGATTAGATGCTGAAATTAGAGACGGAGCTATGGAGACGGGGACACCAGCAACGGAGTGGGTAAGTGAATAACTTCTGTATGGCTCATATTTAAAGGGGTTGTCCCGCGCCGAAACGGGTTTTTTTTTTTTTCAACCCCCCCCCCCGTTCGGCGCGAGACAACCCCGATGCAGGGAAGTAAAGAAAGTTTACCGGAGCGCTTACCTTAATCCCCGCGCTCCGGTGACTTCAATACTTACCGCTGAAGATGGCCGCCGGGATCCTCTGTCTTCGTGGACCGCAGCTCTTCTGTGCGGTCCACTGCCGATTCCAGCCTCCTGATTGGCTGGAATCGGCACGTGACGGGGCGGAGCTACACGGAGCCGCTCTCTGGCACGAGCGGCTCCATAGAAGACTGCTGAAGACCCGGACTGCGCAAGCGCGGCTAATTTGGCCATCGGAGGCCAAAAATTAGTCGGCACCATGGAGACGAGGACGCTAGCAACGGAGCAGGTAAGTAAAAAACTTTTTATAACTTCTGTATGGCTCATAATTAATGCACAATGTATATTACAAAGTGCATTATTATGGCCATACAGAAGTGTATAGACCCACTTGCTGCCTCGGGACAACCCCTTTAATGCACGATGTATATTAGAAAGTGCATTAATATGGCCATACAGAAGTGCTTAACCCCACTTGCTATCTCGAGACAACCCCTTTAAGATCTCTATCCTCAATGACTTGGAATTCTCAAATGAAACACAAAGGCACTTGGAAGAGTACTTATCTCTAAACAATATAGGTGACACCTCAATCTTGTCTATTTGCTGTGCACATAAAGCTGTGTTAAAAGGCCACTTTCTAAAGAATGCAGTATATGAAAAGAAAAAAAAGACTTAATGAAATAGATCTCTTGTTATGCATTAAACAGCTAGAGGATTTAAACAAAATCAATTTCTCAGATAAAACCTTGTCATATCTTAAAAACTCACGTTTTTGTTTATATAACCTCATGCAAAACAAATACAAATTTTACCTTCATAAATCCAAGCTCATTGGCTATAGGCAGGGAAGCAGGGCCTCCAAACAACTAGCCAAAAGGGTTAAAGCCAATGAAACAAAAACTCTCATTCTTATTCGACTCTCATAGTAATAAAATTATTAATCCTCGCGAAATTGCAGAGGAATTTGCACACTATTATAGCTCGCTATTAGAGATGAGCGAACGTACTCGTCCGAGCTTGATACTCGTTCGAGTATTAGCGTGTTCGAGATGCTCGTTACTCGTGACGAGTACCACGCGATGTTCGAGTTACTTTCACTTTCATCTCTGAGACGTTAGCGCGCTTTTCTGGCCAATTGAAAGACAGGAAAGGCATTACAACTTCCCCCTGCGACGTTCAAGCCCTATACCACCCCCCTGCAGTGAGTGGCTGGCGAGATCAGGTGTTACCCGAGTATATAAATCGGCCCCTCCCGCGGCTCGCCACAGATGCATTCTGACAGAGATCAGGGACAGTGCTGCTGGTGGGAGAGCGTTAGGAGTTATTTTAGGCTTCAAGAACCCCAACGGTCCTTCTTAGGGCCACATCTAACCGTGTGCAGTAGTGTGGAGGCTGCTTTTTGCAGTGTTGCACATTTTTTTTTTTTTTTTGTATATCGGCCGTGCAGAGCATTGCGTCCTGCAGTAATTTTACATTGTCCAAGGCCAGTAGTGGTGAGGCAGGGACAGAAGACATATTTAGTGTATATGGGCAGTGGGCCTTTCCAAAAACATTTGGGAAAAAAAATCTATTTGGGCTGCCTGTGACCGTCTTCAGTGTACTGGGTCTCTGCTGGGGGTAGTTGTCCTAATTCATACGCAGCCAGCTAAGTGTTACAGCAGGCTTGCGCAAAATTCTTTCCTGCCTCTGTGTTGCCTCTTACATCACTGCTGTATTCCTGTCCACAAGTGTACTGGGTCTCTGCTGGGGGTAGTTGTCCTAATTCATACGCAGCCAGCTAAGTGTTACAGCAGGCTTGCGCAAAATTCTTTCCTGCCTCTCTGTTGCCTCTTACATCACCGCTGTATTCCTGTCCACAAGTGTACTGGGTCTCTGCTGGGGGTAGTTGTCCTAATTCATACGCAGCCAGCTAAGTGTTACAGCAGGCTTGCACAAAATTCTTTCCTGCCTCGGCTGTGCGTTCCGTAAGCGAAGTCAGCCTCCAACCACAGGCCAATAAGGTGCACATTTAATTACAGAGTTCTGTTTCTGCACTACTGGTAATACAGCATGCTGAGGGGTAGGGGTAGGCCTAGAGGACGTGGAAGCGGGCGAGGATGCGGAGGCCCAAGTCAGGGTGTGGGCACAGGCCGAGCCAGTGCGGTGGCCAGGGGTAGAGGCAGGGCCAGACCGAATAATCCACCAACTGTTTCCCAAAGCGCCCCCTCGCGCCATGCCACCCTGCAGAGGCCAAGGTGCTCTAAGGTGTGGCAGTTTTTCACAGAGACGCCTGACGACCGACGAACAGTGGTGTGCAACCTTTGTCGCGCCAAGATCAGCTGGGGAGCCACCATCATCAGCCTGGAGATGCTGCCGTATAGGCTTGTGGAAACGGAGGCTTTCAAAAGCATGATGGCGGCGGCGGCCCCGCGCTACTCGGTTCCCAGTCGCCACTACTTTTCCCGATGTGCCGTCCCAGCCCTGCACGACCACGTCTCCCGCAACATTGTACGTGCCCTCACCAACGCGGTTACTGGCAAGGTCCACTTAACAATGGACACGTGGACAAGCACAGGTGGGCAGGGCCGCTATATCTCCCTGACGGCACATTGGGTGAATTTAGTGGAGGCTGGGACAGAGTCAGAGCCTGGGACCGCTCACGTCCTACCCACCCCCAGAATTGCGGGCCCCAGCTCGGTGCTGGTATCTGCGGCGGTGTATGCTTCCTCCACTAAACCACCGTCCTCCTCCTCCAACGCAACCTCTGTCTCGCAATCAAGATGTGTCAGCAGCAGCAGCACGTCGCCAGCAGTCGGTGTCGCGCGGCGTGGCAGCACAGCGGTGGGCAAGCGTCAGCAGGCCGTGCTGAAACTACTCAGCTTAGGAGAGAAGAGGCACACGGCCCACGAACTGCTACAGGGTCTGACAGAGCAGACCGACAGCTGGCTTTCGCCGCTGAGCCTCCAACCGGGCATGGTCGTGTGTGACAACGGCCGTAACCTGGTGGCGGCTCTGCAGCTCAGCAGCCTCACGCACGTGCCATGCCTGGCCCATGTCTTTAATTTGGTGGCTCAGTGCTTTCTGAAAAGCTACCCACACTTGTCATACCTGCTCGGAAAGGTGCGCCGGGTCAGCGCACATTTCTGCAAGTCCAAGACGGACGCTGCCACCCTGCGGACCCTGCAACATCGGTTTAATCTGCCAGTGCACCAACTGCTGTGCGACGTGCCCACACAGTGGAACTCTACGCTCCACATGTTGGCCAGGCTCTATGAGCAGCGTAGAGCTATAGTGGAATACCAACTCCAACATGGCCGGCGTAGTGGGAGTCAGCCTCCTCAATTCTTTACAGAAGAGTGGGCCTGGTTGGCAGCCATCTGCCAGGTCCTTGGAAACTTTGAGGAGTCTACCCAGATGGTGAGCGGGGATGCTGCAATCATTAGCGTCACCATTCCTCTGCTATGCCTCTTGAGAAGTTCCCTGCAAAGCATAAAGGCAGACGCTTTGCGCTTGGAAACGGAGGCGGGGGAAGACAGTATGTCGCTGGATAGTCAGAGCACCCTCATGTCTATATCTCAGTGCGTTGAGGAGGAGGGGGAGGAGCATGAGGAGGAGGGGGAAGAGACAGCTTGGCCCACTGCTGAGGGTACCCATGCTGCTTGCCTGTCATCCTTTCAGCGTGTATGGCCGGAGGAGGAGGAGGATCCTGAAAGTGATCTTCCTAGTGAGGACAGCCATGTGTTGTGTACAGGTACCCTGGCACACATGGCTGACTTCATGTTAGGATGCCTTTCTCGAGACCCTCGCGTTACACGCATTCTGGCCACTACGGATTACTGGGTGTACACACTGCTCGACCCACGGTATAAGGAGAACCTTTCCACTCTCATACCCGAAGAGGAAAGGGGTTCGAGAGTGATGCTATACCACAGGACCCTGGCGGACAAACTGATGGTAACATTCCCATCCGACAGCGCTAGTGGCAAAAGGTGCAGTTCCGAGGGCCAGGTAGCAGGGGAGGCGCAGAGATCAGGCAGCATGTACAGCGCAGGCAGGGGAACATTCTCCAAGGCCTTTGCCAGCTTTATGGCTCCCCAGCAAGACTGTGTCACCGCTCCCCAGTCAAGGCTGAGTTGGCGGGAGCACTGTAAAAGGATGGTGAGGGAGTACGTAGCCGATCGCACGACCGTCCTCGGTGACGCCTCTGCCCCCTACAACTACTGGGTGTCGAAGCTGGACACGTGGCCTGAACTCGCGCTGTATACCCTGGAGGTGCTTGCTTGTCCTGCGGCTAGCGTCTTGTCAGAGAGGGTGTTTAGTGCGGCTGGGGGAATCATCACGGATAAGCGTACCCGCCTGTCAACCGACAGTGCTGACAGGCTTACACTCATCAAGATGAACAAAGCCTGGATTTCCCCAGACTTCTCTTCTCCACCAGTGGACAGCAGCGATACCTAAGCAATACGTAGGCTGCACCCGCGGATGGAAGCATTGTTCTCTATCACCATCAAAAACCGGGACATTTTTGCTTCATCAATCTGTGTATTCTATTCATCCTCCTCTTCCTGCTCCTCCTCCTGAAACCTGACGTAATCACGCCGAACGGGCAATTTTTCTTAGGCCCACAAGGCTCAGTCATATAATTTTTGTAAACAATTTTTATACGTTTCAATGCTCATTAAAGCGTTGAAACTTTCACCTGAACCAATTTTTATTTTAACTGGGCTGCCTGCAGGCCTAGTTACCAATTAAGCCACATTAACCAAAGCGATTAATGGGTTTCACCTGCCCTCTTAGTTGGGCATGGGCAATTTTTCTGAGGTACATTAGTACTGTTGGTACACCAATTTTTTGGGGCCCTCGCCTACAGTGTAATCCAATTAATTTTTTTCCCACCTGCATTAAAGCTGATGTTACATCAGCTGTAATGGGCAATGCAATGAGATATATTTATGTACCGCCGGTGGCTTCCTGGCACCCACGCATGCTGTGGGTCCACAGGGAGTTGTAACTGCATGTGTCTACTTCTAAAGAACCCCAGTCTGACTGGGGCATGCAGTGTGGCCCGAAGCCCACCTGCATTAAACATGACATTACCTCAGCTGTGATGGGCAATGCAATGGGATATATTTATGTACCGCCGGTGGGTTCCTGGCACCCACCCATGCTGTCGGTCCACACGGAGTTGTAACTCCATGTGTACACTTCTAAAGAACCCCAGTCTGACTGGGGCATGCAGTGTGGGCCGAAGACCACCTGCATTTAATCGGACGTTACCTCAGTTGTGATTGGCACTGCAATGGGTACATTTATGTACAGCCGGTGGGTTCCAGGGAGCCACCCATGCTGTGGGTGCACACGGAATTCCCATTGCGGAGTTGTACCTGCCTGTGACTATTTATAAAAAACCGCGGTCTGACTGGGGCATGCAGACACCTTGACAGAATGAATAGTGTGTGGCACATAGGTTCCCCATTGCTATCCCCACGTGTGCAGCTCCTGATGGCGGTGGCACAGGATTATATTTCTCATTGCCTCTGTACAGCATTGTGGGCTATCGCCCCGCCCCTTTTAAAGAGGGTCGCTGCCTAGCCGTGCCAACCCTGTGCAGTGTGTGCCTGCGGTCCCTCGTCATGGCAGACGCACTTCTAAATAGACATGAGGCTGGTGTGGCATGAGGGCAGCTGAAGGCTGCGCAGGGACACTTTGGTGTGCGGTGTGGGGGGGAGGGGGGGCGGTTGGGCAGCATGTAACCCAGTAGAAGTGGCAGTGGAGTGTCATGCAGGCGGTGATTGTGCTTTGTTGGAGGTAGTGTGGTGCTTAGCAAAGGTATGCCATGCTAATGATGGCTTTTCAGAAGTAAAAGTTGTTGGGAGGGGGGGCCCCCACTCTTGCCGGTATTCTGGCTTAATAGTGGGACCTGTGAACTTGAGATGCAGCCCAACATGTAGCCCCTCACCTGCCCTATCCGTTGCTGTGTCGTTCCCATCACTTTCTTGAATTGCCCAGATTTTCACACATGAAAACCTTAGCGAGCATCGGTGAAATACAAAAATGTTCTGGTCGCCCATTGACTTCAATGGGGTTCGTTATTCGAAACGAACCCTCGAACATCGCGGGAAGTTCGTTTCGAATAACGAACACCCGAACATTTTGGTGTTCGCTCATCTCTATTAATTAACAAATTCTCTGAGACCTCTTACTACAAAATTAATAATTCAAAATCACTAATTTTGAATATTGCCATAAAAAAAATCTATAATCTCCCTTCTTGCAAAGAGATACACCTTTAGCTGGACTGAGGAAGCCCTTCCTTATCTAGGCATAAAATTAACTTCCCCCTCGTCCAAATTATTTGACCAAAACTATAAACTCCTTCTACCATCCATTAAAACAGAGCTTAAAGGGGTTGTCCCGCAAAATTAAGTAAAGGTAAATACTTCTGTATGGCCATATACATGCACTTTGTAATATACATCGTGCATTAAATATTGGCCATACAGAAGTTATATACTTAGCCCCCTGTGTTGGCATCCCCGTCTGCATGGCGCCGACCGAAGCCTTCTTCTGTCTCGATTAGACGCTCTTGTGCAGTCTGCCTCTTCGGTCCCGTTGAAGGGTCCGCTCCAGTGTGCTCGCGCCGGAGAGCTGGTCTGCACTGGTCTGTGGTTGGGCAGAATATCGGCCACTAAAATGATAATCCTCCCCAAAATTTTATATATTTTCCGCAACATTCCCATCTTCCTCCTAACCTCTTTTCTTAAAGATATCCAATCCAGACTTATGGCCTTCATATGGGGGAAAAGGAAATCCAGGGTTAGAAGAGACATCCTGTATACTCATAGGAAAAATGGGTGTATTGGGGCCCCTTCCATTATACAATATTACAGAACGATTTTCTTGGTTCAATGACCTCATGAAAGAGTGGGTATTTATGGAAAATTATAGACTTAACATCCATTCCCTAAAACACCATTTATTGGCTCAATTTTATTTTGATTTCAAACCCTCCCAGTCCTAATCTACTCTGCTGGCAGCTACCAATGTCTGGAACATAGTGACTCTGCACAAAGCTGAAATAACCATATTGGAAAGCGCCATTGACAATCTTTCCGTCTCCAGATGGAAACAATTAGGATTAACCAATATAAGTCAACTTTGGGAGGATGGAAGCCTTTCAACATTCTCAGAACTATCAAACAGATTTAATATCCCCAAATTTGACTTCTATAAATAATAGTGGATACATGGGAATACGGACACATCAGATGATTTTTCTTTGCTTTATTCTTTCCTTATGCTTGTACAATCAGGTACATGATATAAACAAGAACGCGGTTCGGCGCAATGCCTTGTTCACCTCAATCTATGTTGTATAACTTCCTGATTTATAGGTTAAAAACAATTATCTCTAATTACAAACTACCAAATTCATTAACTCCTTCATCACATTTGGTTCGTTACTAGTTCTCTTCCCGCAGAACATGTTACTTAACCCTTACTAGATAATTAATCTATACAGATCATTATATATTAATCATAAGGCCCTTGCGGCATTTATAAATCTTCCATTAATATATTATCATTCTGCACCAAAAATCCTATATGATATAGTATATATTCATCAATAGTTTATACCTAAAACCATCTCACAAGTGTGAGGGTTATGAACATGAAAACTTATATATGTATACATTTCATCCATCTGTGATATACGTTTCCGGAGGCTTTAGGCCTGAATTGTATACATTAAATGCTTGTACATTTACGTTAGTACTTAATTACATTAAGTAGAGGTGTAATCTTAAATGTCCATCATGTCTCCAAGATCTTGTTTATCTCGTTACACTGATCAAAAGGTTGTGTGGAATGCTTTGTTCTTGACTGCTGTCTAGGTAGGGCATGTGATTAAAATGTAGATTGTAAGGATACCAGACAGGGAGTCTACATTCAAATAAATAAAGCATTGTTTATAGAGAAGACACAATTATTTATCAGTAAAACAGGTCGACCTCTGTAAAGCAGTTCAACCTCTGTAACACTAGCCTACTGATACGCCCACTGATACGCCTACTATTTTTTGTATAAGAAATGACAATGTACAGAATAAAGATAGATTGCTCTAAGACACGACCGTGATGCCTGTGTCTATTGCTTTCTCACGGTGGCCGCCATAACCACCTCTGATTTGGAGCCCCACAGCATATTAACGTAACATGGATTTATCCCTAACATTAATTGGCGCCCAACGTGGGGCTTGATGGAACAAGAGGACCACCTACACCTCGAACCCCCCTGGACCCAGATGGGATAAGGAGCCACTCGGAACCACGGATTGACAAAAACTGCGCAGTAAGGCAAGGCTTTATCTTGCCACAATCTATCCGTGCTTCCTGGCTGCTCCTTTCCTGTCCGAGGGGTAAGAAGAGCATGCCTCTTATAAATCTTCAAGCTTTTAAGAATCCATATGGTGGGCTGAATATGCTGTGCGGGTGTTTAACTGTTATTGTCTTTATTTGTTACTTTGCATGGTCAGTGTACAGAATATGAAACCCTCTTGCCGATCTCTGGAAGGCATGGTATAAATTGTACCAGGGAAGCCTAAAATTTTCAGGGGATAAAATCCCTGATGGGAGCCTCTTATAGGTATAAGAGAAGAAGTTGAGACGGGGGGAAATAAGCAGGGTTGGAAAGTACCGACACTTTTAGACAAGTGAGGAAGTACTGACACTTAAAAAGTAGTAACTGACATGCAAATGTTTTTGTCTTTATGTGTGTGTATAAATGGAAGGACCTGTATGAGAGTTAGACTGTGTTATATGGTGTATACTGTCCGGTAACCAGAAACGAAATGAAGCAAAAATGACCAAATGCTGAGCCAGACCACAGGGGGTGGAGCTAGGTGATGTAAGGAGATGGGAGGGAAGAACAATAGGAACAGGTCTTGCTCCACCCTCCACACAGTCCAGCCTAGGTGAGAAGTGTGTCTCCATTTTAAGTGGATGTTGGTGTATATATATGTATATTGTGGTAATGTATAGAGTGAAGGTCACTCTTAGACTCCATGTTAAGTCTCTCACTTGAACAAATGGAGTGACCAAAGGAGGGGCATCTAATTTTATTCCTGAGACTAGTTGTGTGAGATAATAGCCCAGGATTACCACAGTGTATATATGTATATACAGATTCGTGGAATATGTGGAATTCAAAAATATTGAGTTGTGTTAATTTGAATATTATTGAATTAAGATATTAATATGAGATAATTGTGTACTTGAAACACCTGATAAGTACTTTAGTCAAATTAATAACAAAAGTTCTATTTAAAGTGTAATTCATTTTCAATTAACAACAGTATTTTATTTGAAGAGTGTACAAAGAAAATAATAATAAAAATAATAAGCCTCTTGGTATACATAAGCCGCCAGCCATTGGCCATACTGCTGGTAAAGAGGATAAGGTGTAAAAGACTGCACAGAAAATAGTGAAACAAACAATTGTTTTATGTGTGTGAAAGAATAAAAACAATAAGCCTCTTGGTGTACATAAGCTGCCAGCCCTTGTCCATACTGCTGGTAAAGAGGATAAGGTGTGAAAGATAGCTAAAGAATTGGCAAATGAATATTGGTCCCCATCCCACTTATTAGGGTCCCAATCAACTACAGTATGAACCTTTTATAGTGTCTAACTCTCTTTAAAGCGTAATTTGAACTAAGTCTTGCTCCTTGCAGCAATACATTAATAGCGCTGTGAACAGGATTACGCAGAGAGTAATACACTAGTTTGTTTTAAAGGAAAATTTTGATAAACTGATAGTTGAAGATTTTTTTGTGATAATCTGGCATAGTGTGAAAATGTCGCCTTTTAAGAAAATCCGCAATAGTACGAAAATGTCGGTAGCTAAGAACAAAGAAGTGTCCGATGAATTGTTAATTATGCCAGGGTGGAATAAAGCCCCCTATAATATATTGGCCGCTGAGTGGTCGCAGTGTGGTGAATATCAGTATGTGGGTAGAAATGGGCATAAGTTGTATTGTGTTTGTCATTGGGTAGCCTATTCTGAGCGAATTGTGTAAAAACCGCGGTACTAAGAGTTTTTCTTATCTATACATAATTCGCTCATTATTGGAAGTCTGGTGTACAGTAAATACAATCCCAATTTCTACTTCACATATTATCAGTCCGTATAGGAATGAATAAAACCCCCCTTAGTGAGTGTGAATTTGCAGTTTTTGTAAGGTGGGGCAGGTATATTACACTCTAAATTCATTTTGAATAGTCAGCCCAGGTTATTTGCACAATAGAAGATGCTTACAGGCAGTGGAACCTGTTATACAACTCTGCTATTTGTCTGGAGAAGTTTCTGTGTTCTATAGGCAAAGGGTGGAGTACTGGGCTTTAGACTAGAGGGCCTACTTGTCTTTGCAAAGAAATGTGAATTGAGAATTGCTTATATTTGGCTGCACAGGAAAAAGCCCCTATGTTGTATTATATTAAATATATATATACTGTTCAATAGCTAAAAATGAAATGAAAAAAGAATTCAAAGCACAGGTATATAATGTTCTCTCATTGTGGGGTCAGTTCCCTCTTCCACCTTCACCCCCTCCTTCACCTCAATTCCAACCGTCTCCTCCCCCACCCTATGCCAAGTCATCCACTCCAAGGTCAAACATTGGACTGGAGGGATGGACCTGCTGGCATTGTGGACAACAGAACCCGGATTGGAGAGAGAGCTGCCCTGCTTGCGGAGCTCCTCGGTGCAAACCGGTTATGCCTATGCTCACTAGATCCTAGGCTAGTGAGTGGAAGCATGAGAAGGAGGACAAGGAGGAGATGCAGGAGTATATGTAAAACAGGGAAGGCAGCGGGAACTATAATCTAAAATTATGTGAAAGACTATTGTGGCACAGATTGGGATAAAATTAAACATAGAGAATTGAGAAGTGGTAAAATATTTTTAATTTGTCTGAAACATTGGGGAAAAAGAAAAAAAAAATTGAGAGAATCCTCCTTGTCTCTTTCTAATATCACACAAAGAGAAGGAAGAAAGTGTAAAACAATTCTATGCCCCCCTTCAACAACGTTTGTCAGATCTGGGATATAGGGGCATAGAAGAGATGGGTAAACATGTACTTAGTATGGCCTTTGTAGAAGGTCTATTGAAATCCCTAAGGTCATAGATAATAAGCCAGAGTGGAGACAGTCTGAATCTCCGGCCCTTTTTCAGACAAAAGGGCATTTATGTAAAGCTAAACAATAAAAAAAAAATTAAAAAAAAATGCTTGGACAAGTTCTGGCACCAAGGGTGCGCAGAATTCTCCAAACATGTACAACCAGGCATTCCAGTCTGTCCTGCAGGCTTGGACTCCGCCTGAGGGGACTGTGCTGTTGCAGTATGTTAATGACCTTCCGCTTTGTGCTGAGGATCTGAAACATGTCAATCTGCATCCATTTCTCTTCTAAAAAAAATTTTTTTTAGCATAAAATGGCTGCAAGGCTTAAAAAGGAAAAATTACAGCTTTGTAAACAAAAGGTTGTTGTCTAGCTCAAGAAGGCAGACATCTCACAGAACGACGCAGGGCTGCAGTTCAAGCCATTTCTGTATCTTCTTCTGCTGCCAAAGCTTCGCACCTTTTTGGGACTTGTCTCATACTGCCGTCCCTGGCCTTTCATGCGACAGCAGTATTGACGCAAAAACATGGAGGACGTCCACGGTCACTTGGGTATTACTCCATGAGATTGGATCCGGTAGCCCGAGGAGCCCCCTCCTGTGTCTGTGCGGTGGCAGCAGTACAAGTAATGGTTGAGAAGTCTTCTGAGTTGGTCCTGAACTACCCCCCCTTAGTGGTTCTCACCCCTCATGACATCCAGAGTATACTCACTCAAGTACAACCTAAACATCTGTCTCTAGCTCATCAGATAAGGTTGCAATGTGCTTTGCTCATGCCCCCCCTTAATATTTCTTTTCAATGGTGAACCCGGCTACTCTTCTTCCAATCGAGTATCCTGGTTCAAATGGGGGAGGGGGAGACATAGGTGATCTAATGGGGGAGGGGGAGGCATAGGTGATCTAGGTATTACAGATCAGCTATTTTTTAAAAAAATTTTGCAAATAAGAACGTGATCTATTTGGAATAGAATATCAGCATGATTGTCTAGCATTGATGCAACAAGAAAGTTTAAGTTTTAAAGAGTTACTGAAACCCCTTGTTAATACATATTTTGAGTTGTTTTTTTTTTATAGATGGTACCAGGGTGATTGACAACTCCACACCAGATATGCAGTGTTCACACAACAAGATCTCTAAAAGCAGAATGCCTCCGCATGTCTCAGCACAAGAAGCAGAACTGAAGGCCCTCACTGAGGCATGTAGAGTGACAGAAGGTAACCATTTACACTGACTCCTGGTATGTATTCGGCATAGATCATGGTTACGGCCCAATATGGAAGGCCAGACATTTTTAAACTTCTGTAGGACAACCCATTGAGAATGGTGTAGCAGTGCAGAACCTTATGAAAGCCCTACTCCTACCAGACAAAGTAGCAATCCTAAAGGTGAAAGCTCATACTAAAGCCAACACTGCAGAAGCAAAAGGCAACGCCCTCACAGACTTCACAGCAAAAGCAGTGGTCCTTAAGCCGTGGAAGAAAGAAGAAAAGAAGATACTGACCGCATAAGTCAGAGACTATGATTTGGACTTTGATAAAATTTGAACATTGACAGTCACAAGCCAGCAAAGAAGAAAAAGATAAATGGACTAATATGGGAGCAGTAGAACAGGGTGGCGTATGGCAAACAGTCAGTAACTTGCCTACCACGATCCCTGTACCCCATGATGGCCCAGCTGATCCATAGAAAGACTCACCCATCGAAGGCAGCTATGCTACTGACGCTTGAGAGAGAAAGGGTGGCCCCTGGGTTCTCTATAGCTGCTACATCATTTGTCCAATTTTGCATGAGCTATGCCGTAAGCAACAGGGTAGAAGTAAATTGACCACAAAGGCACTTGCCAGGACCACTCTACCCATTTCAGGGATTGCAAATTGACGACATTCAGCTCCCACGTGTTGGGAAGTATGAATATGTGCTTGTTGATGTTTTTCAGGTTGGAGGCGTACCCTGTTACAAAAGTAAATGAGCAGGTAACCGAAAAGAAGCTCATGAATAAGGTAATCTGCAGATACGGGGTACCAGAGGTAATTGAGTCAGATAGAGGTACACATTTCACAGGTGAAATAATGCAACACTTCATGTCTGCCCTGGGTAACTCCCAGGCATTTGACACCCCTTATCATCCACAAAGAGCCAGAAAACCATTGTGCATTATAATATTTCTCTTCAGGCAATGAAACCCTGCACCAGAGGAAAACGAAAATGGTATGATACCCTATTAGGGGGAATTGGTACAGGTGTAGGGGTTCTGAACTCTATAGATTTAGAGGTGATGAAGAATAAAATGGCTGGGGTAGGACAGGATGTTTCTGGATTGATAAATGTTCAGGCACAATGCATGCCTTCCTTGTTCCTCCCCCGATGTCTTGCATTAGGATATGATAAGGATGTATTAACGCTTTTTAATCTGGTTTTGCAGTTTTAAAGGATTTGTTTGTAAATATGAGTAAATTCATGAACTATACACAATGTAGCCTGCAATATGTATATATGATTCACGAGAGGGACAAAGCGGTCAGATGTGATGACAAATAATGAAAAATTATGGAGAAATATTCTCAATAATGTAATTCCAGTAGCATCTTGGATACGGCCCGAGGCTGATGGTGTAGAATGCTCTGATGAGTATAGCACTGGGGAAATGATTTTATGATGTAAAGGACACAAGCCTGATGTGTAAGTCTGTAGTACTACCTGTGGTGTTTGGACCGCCTCTATATGCTTTACAATATTGGTTGCCCAAGTTCACAGGTATGATGATTTATAGTGAAAATAAAACCCATGGTATAGAGAACTGTGAAGAAACACTGGATGGCCTAGCATGCGGACGGAGTACAGCCGCATATGAGCCATGTTTCCAGCAGCCTTCAGTCAGCATATGTGATTGGACGGTGTTACCTGCTTCATCTATATGCTGATAGAAGTTGGCCCCCAATATATATGCTTTGTTACCAACCAAACTAAAACCACCAGTATGTATAATCTCACCACTCCATTGTCTGGATGTATACAGAACATGTCGGTGATACATTGATTTACAGAAACTTACACCTTTTTGCCAGATGCTGAAGCAACATTAAGGTACTACTGGCACCCAGATGCTATCCCTATGACAACTCTGACTGTATCCTTGGGTAGAATTGTAAGACTAATGAAAGACACTGAACACCTTCAAAAGAATTTGGATGTTACTAACCTCTCCCTTATGGAATTAGAAAAACATGTATGGGTAGGAGATAAGTTGGTCAGCATAGGTACTAAGATCCAGGTAGACACAGAGTATAACTGGTATGATATTTTTACTGGATGGTCACCTACAGCAGGAAAGATGATGGATTTTATGTTTCACCCATTACTAATGCTGTTTCTTTTGTTCATTCTTTTGAGTGTTTGCAATTTATGGACATTCTGTGGGATACGGAGACAAGCAAATTATCTGGAATCGCTCCCTCTACGATATCGTTAAAACAGTCATACGTAAAAGAGCAACAACAGTGGGGATCCGGCGAAGAGGATAGAAAGACCGGCAAGGGTGGCTTAGCACCCTTGATAGTACCACTACAAAGGCTCTTTTCAAGATGGACTGTTTCAAAATGGGGGACTGTGAGGGTTATGAACATGAAAACTTATATATGTATACATTTCATCCATCTGTGATATACGTTTCCGGAGGCTTTAGGCCTGAATTGTATACATTAAATGCTTGTACATATAGGTTAGTACTTAATTACATTAAGTAGAGGTGTAATCTTAAATGTCCATCATGTCTCCAAGATCTTGTTTATCTCGTTACACTGATCAAAAGGTTGTGTGGAATGCTTTGTTCTTGACTGCTGTCTAGGTAGGGCATGTGATTAAAAGGTAGATTGTAAGGATACCAGACAGGGAGTCTACATTCAAATAAATAAAGCATTGTTTATAGAGAAGACACAATTATTTATCAGTAAAACAGGTCGACCTCTGTAAAGCAGTTCAACCTCTGTAACACTAGCCTACTGATACGCCCACTGATACGCCTACTATTTTTTGTATAAGAAATGACAATGTACAGAATAAAGATAGATTGCTCTAAGACACGACCGTGATGCCTGTGTCTATTGCTTTCTCACGGTGGCCGCCATAACCACCTCTGATTTGGAGCCCCACAGCATATTAACGTAACATGGATTTATCCCTAACACAAGATTTCACTGTATTTCATATTAAAACTTTCATAATACATAAGTGTGGTTCTTACACTCACATTGTGTGTTATGATTTTCTTACAACCAACTTTTATCTGAAAAATCCATTAATTATTTGATTTTTTGGATTTCTGCTTATCGCAATATAATCACATTGTAATCGCATTAAAAAAAAACGCATAAGGGTTAAATGTAATAGAAATCCTCAGAATTTTCCTTGCAACAATCTCCATGTCTCAATTTATCAATAGACATTTGATTTTTATTTAATTTGCTGCTTGCCGCAATATAATCGCATTACAAACGCAAAGAAATCACATGAAAGTGAAAATTCTTAGAATCTTCTCTGAAACCATCTCCATTTCTTAGTTCATAAGTAGACATTTATTTTCTGCTGATTTTATGATTATCACACTTTAACCGCAATGTAATAGCATTACAATCGCATAGAAATCGCAAGAAAATGAAAATTCTCAAAATCTTTTCAGAAACCATCTCCATATCTTAGTTCATAAGTAGACACTTATTTTCTGCTGATTTTATATTTATCGCACTATAACCGCAATATAATCGCATGCAAATACATCAAGATTATATATGATGAAATTTATCAGACTCTTCATATATTGTTTCTCTCGAAATATGTAATACATTATTTATTATATTAATTCTCAATTTTTAAAGAGCCCTAATACAAATATAATAAATCTGTTTTTATTTCAAGTAAAGACTCACTTCTATAAATACTTGCAGATCAGTTATCTAAAATCATCCCCCCCCCCGCTATGAGATTTAATGTGCCATACAAACTTGATGCGTGGCTTTCATTTCTGCAGGGGTCCAATAAAGGTCTATACACTTGTTATGCCATATTAATCCAACCTCCAATAGACCCCATGGAAATTAACAAAAAATGGGAATTGGACCTGAAAATCCAGGCTTCCAAAAATCAGTGGTATGAAGCATACTTCATGGTTGGTTCAATTTCCAAATGTGCAAATCACTTTGAAAATTCCTAAATCCTAAGTAACACCACAGATAGCACAGTGATAACACTGAGGACAGATAATGATGCCACCTGCAGTGCAGGGCCGGCGTGTCAGCAATGACGTGGACGTGTGAGCCTCTGCGAGGCTTACAATAAAATAGGACATGCTGCGATTTCCATCCCGTAAGTGGTATATATCAGTTGATTTCTGTTTGTGGGCATTGAAATGCATTTTTCAATGCATGTCCTATGTGTTGTATTTGCTGTGAAATCTGGAGCTCTGGATCCCACAGTGCAAATATGCCCATGTGCATTAGGTCTTATTCTCATTCACAGGAGGGTAAAGGTTGTAAATGCTAATCTCACTTGCTGGAGAATAACAGCAGCCGGATGACTGCATAAGGACTAAAACAAGGTGAAATGAAGAAAAAAAAGAGGAAAATGTCAGAGTGATTTGTTTCTTAAAGGGGTTGTCCCGAGGCAGCAAGTGGGTCTATACACTTCTGTATGGCCATAATAATGCACTTTGTAATATACATTGTGCATTAATTATGAGCCATACAGAAGTTATAAAAAGTTTTTTACTTACCTGCTCCGTTGCTAGCGTCCTCGTCTCCATGGTGCCGACTAATTTTTGGCCTCCGATGGCCAAATTAGCCGCGCTTGCGCAGTCCGGGTCTTCAGCAGTCTTCTATGGAGCCGCTCGTGCCAGAGAGCGGCTCCGTGTAGCTCCGCCCCGTCACGTGCCGATTCCAGCCAATCAGGAGGCTGGAATCGGCAGTGGACCGCACAGAAGAGCTGCGGTCCACGAAGACAGAGGATCCCGGCGGCCATCTTCAGCGGTAAGTATTGAAGTCACCGGAGCGCGGGGATTAAGGTAAGCGCTCCGGTAAACTTTCTTTACTTCCCTGCATCGGGGTTGTCTCGCGCCGAACGGGGGGGGGTTGAAAAAAAAAAAAACCCGTTTCGGCGCGGGACAACCCCTTTAATTCTATCAATACATGTATTCTGTAACTGTACATCATTATTATCAATACTGTATTCTTAAAAACTATTGTAATTTTAAGAAATGGTGCAGAATTACTTTGAATAAAAAAATGACCTTGATGTTTTTAGCTCCTGGCAAAGTTGCCAGATGTTGATATGGGAGCACCTGCTTGAATGTATCTCAGCCAAAAAGCTGACCTAGGCCTCCTGCACACAGGCGGGTTGGACCCCACATTCAGAATTCCTGCAGTGGAGTTTAACCTGGTGCCAGGCCTGCTTAGCTGTCTCCTCCTGTGCTGCCAATGTGCCGGGCGGCACATGCGCAGTACAGGGGACACTGCGCCATCGCTATGGTGATGATGTGGCCTCCTGGCTCTGCGAATGTGCCGGCCAGTGCATGCACAGTTGAGAGGACGCTGCACCATCATCATAGCGATGACGCAGCTCCTGCAGTGATTCTGCAATGATGATTGCATAATGGCCGGGGCCAATGCAATATGGATTCTGGTCACCATACAGATAGTCTGTATGAGTTTGTGAGCTTGGTATTTAACCCTAGACAGGCAGTCTCCCAGCAGGAACATCGTTGGGGATTTTTAAAATAGGCCTATAAATAACCTATGCAATAGACTATGAACCTGTGACCAGAGTCTGGATACCTCCTCAAATATGCAATTGGGATCCCATCTCTGAACAACCTCTGAAACATAAGGGTGAGGCGGATGGATAAAATGTATTAAAGGGGTTCTGACATGAATAATTTTTTTATGCTTTAGCAGCCATTGTCCCCTGGTGTGCCTAATGGACCCAGGGAACCCAGGGTTTAATGGCTGCTAAAGCATAAAAATATAACACTTACCTTGTCTTCTGTTGTTGTTGACATCGGGGGGTCAGCTCCCGGCAGGCAGTCTTCTTCCTCCAGCAGCCGCGCCGCTCCGGGATCGCGCGCATGCGCAGTAGAGAGGTGCCCTCTGACAGGAGTCAGGACGGGCTGCGTCTCCACTGCGCATGCGCAGCACTCCGGAGTTCAGCCGGACGGACGGGCCGCCCACAGCAAGCACTGCTTGTGACGTGCTTGCTGTGAGCGGTCCGTCCGTTGACCTCGGAAGTGCCTGACGGACGGAGCAGAGCCAGGAAGCGGTCTTTTTGACCGCTCCTGCTCTGCTTTAAAGGCACAGAAGATGATGCCGGCTGGAGGGGACATGCCTGGCGATCGGGCCAGGCCAGGCAAGGTGAGTACAATTTTTTTTTCTTCATGTCAGAACCCCTTTAATTCTCACAGGTACTAAATAGGAACGGTGTAAGATCTTTATAGATGTCTCCATTAAGGTGACCTGGTGACTGCTTTTACAAATGGTTTCACAACAGTGGTACCATCTTTTTTTCCGACAAGTTGATTTGTAAATCTGTCTCCCAGCGTAGCATGAATGGAAGTTTACCTCTAGCCACAGGTCTATTCAGCATGTTATAGAGCAGGGAAAGAGTTCCTTTTCTCATGGGATCGCATCTGCAAAGCCTTTTAAACATTGTCAGGTTGGGAATTATTTGAGGCAATCTCAACGAGTGCAAAAAATTAAAGATCTGATTGACCCGATAATTCTCCGCTACAGGAGGATTAAGTTTGGCCTGAAATTGAGCTAATGTTAAAATAAGAATTCCTGGCAGGTGGTTCGGTGTGAAGAGAATCATGTGGTGACTTCATGAGATCGTTTTCTTTTGGCTTGCCTCTTGTAAGTGAGTTCCGGAGCATCCCTACACACAGACCAGCAGTAATCCGCAAGCGTTGCTTTATTCCAATGGCCCTGATATCTTTGTTCCACTACAGAAATATCTTGGTGGAATCTTTCTCCATGTTCATAACTGACAGCTCCATAAAAAGGAGGGAAAAAGTCTGGGTGGGAGTGGGGAAAATGGATTTAAGGGACGTTGCATCCTAGTTGATGGTATTTTTCCAGAAGTACGGTCACCAACTGAGTGTAGTTATCATCTCTTTTGTTGCCTAAGAATCAATGAATAACTCCCTTTAAGGCTTGTCAAGCTTCCTTTTCTTTTCCCTCCAAAACTTGGTCAAACGCAGGATCCTTTATAAGTTGTGGAATTTATGGCCCAGCAAAAATACCTTCCTTAACCTTTGCATCACTCAATCTAGGAAATTTCTCTCTTAAGTACTTAAATACCCATCCTGATTCATACCTTTGACAACATTTTTCATTAAACCCAGCTTTATATGAAAAGGTGGAAGAAGAACATCTTTTGGGTCCAGGAAAGGCTCGGCAATTACATTTTTGGTAGAATCAAGTTTTCTTGCAGGCCAGTCCGCTTGAATGTAATGTGATTTCCTATCCCTACTGTCCCACATACATAAAAAGCAACAGTATTTAGTGTACCCCAGTTGCTTTCCTAAGAGTACAGCGATGACTTTTAGATCACCACAGATTTTCCACTCGTGTTCAGCATATTTGATTGAGTCGAGGAGGGCTGTCATGTTTGCATAAGTCTCCTTCATGTGAACTGCATGACCAACAGGAATAGAAGGAAGATGGTTGCTGTTGTGAAGTAATACAGCTTTCAAACTAGGCTTGAAGGATTCTATGAAGAGCCTCCATTCAGTTGGATCATGGTTCAAATTCAAACATTTCATCAAGCCATTAACGCTGCAGCAAACAATCAGATTGTTTTTCTTCTCAAAAAAAGGAAGCAGATCCCTCTGACGTTCTCTGTACTGTGAGATCCTGACATCACGTTGGAGAAGATTCCATTGCTGTAGTCTTGATTCTAGAAGTTCTGCCTTCTCCTTTGACAAGTCAAGGTCTCAAATGAGATCATTAAATTCCGCTTGAGTCTATGCGGTGTATCATCTTTTACCTGAAAGTCAGGGTCATGGGATGTGAAAAGCTCGTTGGGCTCTTCTTATCCACACTTTCTTAATTTTCTACTTCAAGCTCATAATGTTGGGGGGGGGGGGGTAGGAACTGGTAAACTATCTGAATGTGTAATAGGTTGAATAGCAGATGGAAGATTTGGGTATTAAACTGTACCTGTTTTCTTCATTGACAATCCTACCTTTACAGGCGGAGTCAAGCAGAAATAGCAGTCATCTGTATGTTTTGTAGGCTACCGCCAAACCATAGGCACAGCAAAAGCCATAGATCGTTTTTTTAAATTTTTCAGCCATTTTCATAGTTTAACTGAAGGAGAGTTATATATATGAGGAGTCCATGATTTATCCTGGTTCCCTACCTTCATACCAAAATAATGACGATAGGCAGTCTTCACAAGAGGCGTCAGATTGCGTTTCTGTGACAAAAATGTTATTTCACCAAAAAATGTAACAAAAATTATTCACTAAATTTACACATTTTCGTGACATTTTGATATAGCAAATTTTACACTTCAAAAGCACTCCAAAACCAGAAATTCTGAAAAAAAGAAAAACAGAAACAATATGAAACTCAGTCATAGCAACATTTATTATATCTATAACCTACAAACATATGGAAAACACATGGTTGTGTTATGTCAGTTGAGAGGTGTGATAACTGCCCCCTCAAAAAAAATTTCCACAAAATAAAAATATAAACTCTAAAAAATGATATGTCACTGTATCTCCAAAGCAAGAGCTAATCGGGGCATTTTTATGGTGATTTTTGAGTTCAGCAGATGGAAATACATAAGAATACTCTAATTTTGTGCCCGAAACAAAATTATCGTTGGGCAGCGAATTTTTTAAATGAATGTTTTCAATGATGCTTTCAATGATTTATGATGTTCAATGCTACAGTGCTCTTGAAGGTAAAGGGAAGGACAAAAATTCTTAGGCCGCCTTCACATGAGCAGGGTCTGCTGCAGAATTTCTGCTTGCAGAGTCACAGTATAAATCCTGCAACGTTTAGGCTGGGTTCCCATGGGACGGAAATCTCACAGCTTGGCCGCACCGAAGAGCCATGAGATTTCCGCAGGAGAGCCGCAGCTTCAAAACCCGTGGCATTTAACCGTGAGATTTGAAGCAGTTCGGTCGCCGGCATTCCGTTGCAGCTTTCTCTCCCTATAGAGAGGAGTAAGGCTGCAATGGAAAAAAAAAGAATTGACATGCTGTGACTGTCAATTCCACCCAGCTTTGCCGCGACGGATTAGTCACACAGTGGGGATGAGATTTTGCAAATGGCTCCTCCCACAGCAGTGACATCACCGACGATCCTTCAGCACACCGGATCTCTTAGGTTGGTGTCTTCTGTCATTACCACTGAGTTGTGTCTGAGATAATAACAGCTTAGTTGTTTTCTAATTTTGTTATTTTTGTCCTTCCCTTTTCAAGAGCCCTAACTGTGTTGTTCTTCTGTCGGTCAGGGTCTGTGTTTTATATATGTTGTAGGACCATGGATGACGTCACCATGGGGGTTGGATCGATGACGTCACCAGGGGCGGAGCATGAGAAGCACTTACATACTGACAAGTGGTCGTTAGTAGTTTGACTCTTATATTTCATAGTGGTAAAGTGGACCTTTCCTCTTATTTGCAGCACCTATTGTACCTACAATATCTACTTTATTCATTGACGCACAGATGTTGTGAACCTTCATATTACTCCATAATAGAATCAAAGGAGGCCAAATTCCTGATACAAATGCACATTGTAGCCACGATTCTTTTCTGTGTGTAGAATAAAGCTTCATACTGTAATACAGAGGTGTAGCTAAAGGCTCATGGGCCCAGATGTAAAGGTTGAGCATGCAGGCCACCCCGCAACTTTCCTCTGCGTTGTTCGGTCTCTCTTAAGAAGCCCATTGATTCAACACTAGCAGACTGAGTATTGCTAGAATCTTAAAAGACTGGGTAGAGGCTAAATGTAGGGGGCTTCAGTGCAAAATCTGTAACATGACACTCCCAACCATCCATTTGCCATTTATAACACTGATGTTTTCTTATATGATAGAGAGGTATTTCGGCCCACTAAGACTCCAGGGACTGGTAGCAACTGCACCCTCCATAGCTACGCCCCTGCTTTAATAGAAAAATCTGCTTTCGACAAAAATATGGACACAATGAAATTTTACTGATCTACTTATTTCTAATGAGCACTATGACAAATGTTTGTACCAGCCACCTTGTGTAGGACCCATTTTCTAGAAGAGCAGCTATTAATTCCTTCGTGCTCTCAGTCTGCATATATATGTGATAGTGGCCAAAGCCCTGTGCAGACAGGGTAAATATCTACAGTCCTAATGTTAATGGCAGATTATGCTGCAGTGTGCTCTGCCATTATAGAGTTTGGGTTGACAGATCAGGCTGACAGAATGCCACCCTCATTCTCATGAGGTGCAAGGAGCTGAAAACGTTTGTCAGTATAAGACAGAGCCACGGTAGGGTTATGTCATTATTGCAGTTCATGTGTACAGAAATTTCCTCTAATGGAATGTATAATGTACAGTATTTTACAGATTAATTCTATTCTATCAAAATAATTGGAGTCATTTATTCTTTTCAATGTAATGAAAACTAAATGAAACTTCGGACAAGTGACACTGCGATTATCCCATTATTTTACAAAAGCAGAAACTTCAATTTTTATGTCTTTGATATCTGCGGCATTTACAAGTATTGAGAAGAATTCGCCTGCATTAGACGACACAAGCAGCAATATTCAAATTTCTATTTTCTTTGTAAGTAAAAATATCACAAGCAAAAGAAAATGTATTTCTGGATGTAGGAGAGAACATTGCTTCATCGGAATATTTACAGAACATTAATAGGCACCAGAATAACACCAGCATCCATCAGTGGAATGAAAGTTTCATCAGAAGCTGTCGTAAACCAAATCCTTTTGTGATATCTTAAGTGTCTTCCATTATGGTATAATTGATGCTCTAATTATCTGTGCTTGGAATTAGATTGTTCTGGATTCTACTACCTCTACAGTAATAGAGCCAAGGTTTCAGTGCTCAGTACAGCTTTCAATATATTCTGACTAACGTATGCCTGTGTAATATCTAGTCCAGTCAACTATATGAAAACATTTAACCCCTTATTATTGAAGGTGTTTTGAATCTTAATTACATTTTTTTTGTGTGCTATGGTTCTGCTCTGTCCGGACTCTGTTGCCTGTGACAAAGAAAAAATGGATCCAGTAGACTTTTGAAAAAGAAGAGGAGGAATATGATTAATATCCATGGGCAACTATGCTGTTTTCTTTTTGCGCCAACTAGAACAATGAATACTAGATAAAAGACAAGTTGTCAGAGCTGTCAACTGCACCACACTGCAGAAACCAAAAATATTTAAAGAGAGGTTAACCAATCAGACACGCCTCTCTGTAATAAGGCTAGGCTAAGAAATTTAGTAAGCTGATGCCACCTAATGGAAAAGCTATGGGAGCAGTTATATAGCAACTGCCCCAATAACAAATTCAAATTTCCCCTGCTAATCATTAACATTACAAATAATAAAAAAAACATTTTTTTAGTTTTAACTCATTATTAATCTTGTAAAACAACCTTTAAAAACGCTTATCCTTTTTGATGTTCACTATCATTTGTCATTAATTTTTAGAAGATAAATGTCTGAGTTAGAGAAATTGTATTATCTTATTAGTAGTAACATACTTTACAGGGGATTTTGTGAGGTGTTTATGGCTAGTTTACATTTTTCCTTTTTTTTTTTTACAAGTATCACCAAAGTGACATTAACATATATTTGTATATCTATGTGATACTGCAGCTTATCAACACAGGTAGGACTTCTGTAGACACATTATTAGTTACATGGTTTTAAGCTTTATTAAAACCTTACCAAACTCTTATAAATAACCGACACAGACACCAATATTGGATAAAGAAGGCCGCGGTGTTTATTAATGGGGTTACAAACATTTGGGGAGAAATGTAACCAATAATAACCATAACACTTGCTGTAAACTCTGTTTTACAGGCCCAAGTTTATTAACCAATCAATAACCATAACAGTTCATGTAAACTCGGTCTTACAGACACAGGTTTACCACCACCAAACTCTCCCCAAGTTTACCTGCCCACCCGCCTAATGCGGGCGACAATCCCCCACCAGGCCATGACATCCACTAATGACATGCCCCCCCCCCCCCAACAAACCGCAGCCTCCTCAATTATCTACACAAATCGATATTAGAATTATCCAATGCAATCTCTGACAAGTCTACTATATCATTCCTATGGAAGCCAGGAACAAAACCTTCCAAATCAGCATGTCTCAAATGTAAAAAACCCACCCCTGGCATGAGCTCACTACCACATTGTTAACTCTTCTCCAAATTCTTTCGCTATATATAGCGAAAAGGATGTGAAAAGAACTGGTATGGAGGCACCTCCATACCAGTTCTTTTCACATCCTTTTCGCTACACTCACGCCCACACTGGTGGAGCGTCATCTGGTTGGCAGCACCTCCACCATTCAAAATACTCAATCATTGAAAGCTCTTTGTACTCCATAAATATTCCACCACCCTCACTGGGTCTTGCTCCACCCTCCGTTTTCATTTCTTTTATTCGCTATATATAGACCTCGGCAAGGACTATAATAATTGAGGAACAATATCTGAAAAAAACTATCACTGTATCTGGAACCTTGTTTTAGTGTCCCACTTCTCCCTTTCAATATCCCATGGCTAGAGATGAGCTAGCGCGCTCGGATAAAGCAGTAACTTGAGCGAGCATCGCTCTTTTCGAGTAACTGCTTACTGGTCCGAGCAGGCTCAAGGGTGCGGCAGGGGTGAGCGGGGGGGGGGGGGGGGGGGGGGCGTTGGGTGTTAGTAGGGGGTAGAGAGAGAGAGATCTCTCCCACTCTCCCTAGTGCCGCCCCCCCTCCTGAGCCTGATCGGACCAGTAAGCAGTTACTCGAAAAGAGCGATGCTCGCTCATCTCTACTGATGACATATCAATGTGTTAACTTTTCCTATGTCATTAACCCCTAATTGTAAAATTAAAACACCTGGACAGGGCCCATGTGACTCTCTATGCCCACGTGACCAGCTATACATGAGTTCAGCCATTAATCTACTCCACCTTATACATCTACTACCGCACCAAAAATTTCAAACTGTGATCTGTACAATCCCAAATTTTCGGAATAACAGTGATCCACTGCCCTTCTCCAAGCCCAGTTAACAAAGGAGTGTCCAAAAATCCACCCAATCCATTTCTTAATTCCTTGGATGAAAAAAGAATTAGTACACCATATTATTTGGGCAAATGTACAACTTAATATGAAATGAACCCCATTTGTCTACTTGCTTCATTTTTCCTTTAATAAAACCACACCTGTAAACAATTTTAAGCACTATTATACATTAAAAGCAAGATAATGACTGTCCATCTTCTCTGTCTCCCCCTAAAACAAGACAGGATCTTCTACAAATTTTTGCTCCATAGGATTTGACTTTTATCATGTATAGCTGCCTGGACACTAGTTACATTGACTCTTTCATTAACTGTAACTAGGGCTTAATTCTGGAGTAGAGCTTATAGTTCAAGCATCCTCAAAATCCTGCTAGGGCTTATTTCCAGGTAGGTTTTATCTCCAGGGAAACAGGGTACGTGGATCAACAAAGAACCTGGTGCTTGTGGGCATATATACATAAACGCCTGCAAATTCATAACAGGGCATATATTCTCATGCAGATGAGCAAACAAGCGAATCCACAGCCTTTACCCATTTTGCATGGTTTGACACATGCTTAAAGGGGTTGTCCCGCGAAAGCAAGTGGGGTTCAGCACTTCTGTATGGCCATATTAATGCACTTTGTAATGTACATCGTGCATTAAATATGAGCCATACAGAAGTTATTCACTTACCTGCTCCGTTGCTAGCGTCCTCGTCTCCATGGAGCCGTCTAATTTCAGCATCTAATCGCCCGATTAGACGCGCTTGCGCAGTCCGGTCTTCTCCCTTCTGAATGGGGCCGCTCGTGCCGGAGAGCTGCTCCTCGTAGCTCCGCCCCGTCACGTGTGCCGATTCCAGCCAATCAGGAGGCTGGAATCGGCAATGGAACGCACAGAGCCCACGGTGCACCATGGGAGAAGACCTGCGGTCCACCGTGGGTGAAGATCCCGGCGGCCATCTTCGCAAGGTATGTAAGAAGTCACCGGAGCGCGGGGATTCGGGTAAGTACTATCCGTTTTTTTTTTTTAAACCCCTGCATATGAGGTACAGCTGTTTAGATGTGACTTTGGGGCTTTAATCGGGTTTGTCTCGCGCCGAACGGGGGGGCTATTGAAAAAAAAAAAAAAGTTTTTTTTTTTTCAATAGCCCCCCCGTTCGGCGCGGGACAACCCCTTTAAAGCCCCAAAGTCACATCTAAACAGCTGTACCTCATATGCGGATCTATACACTTCAGGCAATACTTTCACCAACTTCCCTAGTAAGCTAAATGTGATAGAAGAGCGTTGATCAGGGGCATACACTACTGCCTTACAGCCGCTGATCAATCGCTCTACCCGCAAAACAGAATTAATAGCTACCAGATTATAGCATCTTTGAAAGAAAGCAATACTCGACAATACCTTCCAAACTGAGCCGTATCAGCGCTGCATCCTAAATTTTGGGCTCTTCTTCCCTGAATTGCTGCATCCACAAACAAGACCATAAAATAGCAACCACGTTAATCTCACACTGCCATCTCTAACCCACAATAAAATGTTACTGTATATCTTAGACATTCACTCCATAACCATTATGCACTGATATGTCAGAACCTAATGATAACTCCTCCACTTCCACAAACTCCTATGACCAAGCTGACTGACCATTAAAAGGCTGTCAAAGATACCAACCATACCACTAAATATTGCTTTAGCTCCCTTGACCTCTGCACATGCGATGTATGGGACTTCCAATTGCACATCACCACCCATAACCTGCGGGAATACCTGCGACCAATAACAATCACCTGTGAAGCCAAACAGGACCGACCTGCTAACAGCTGCAACTCCCTCCATGTAATCGTCCTTCATACATAATGTCTGACTAATTAAACCCATAAACTATACACCCTGACATTGGCAATTAGAAAAACCATCACAATGCTATCAATTGAATACCTAAAAACTCCAACCGAGGACATGGCCAGACCATTCTTCCCGTGCGCCAGCGGCACTCCAAAATCCTCCATTCTGACCACATGCCCTCTAAAACTTGTGCACCCCTCATTACCCTGATACCCCATAAACAACAATCATCTAAGTAGTGTATTACACCAACATCAGGAGATTCCTTCCTCCCACCTACTCTAAAAATGAGGATAGCCCTAAATAATAATAGGATGCCTTAGACCTCATTGGTAACGCCAAACCGGAAACCAAAGGATTAAACCCCCAACCAATAAGAAGTTATCCGAATACTGCATCACATGACCAAAGTGCCATAATAAAGCCAATGTAGTCACATGATGCATATCTTACTGCCAGCAGCTCAGGAGCGCCTCAGCATTCAGAGACAACTGCTTGGGGTAAGATAGCTGATAAATAACCAGGAGGAGATAGACTCCTACTGTGGCATCACCCTTACAGGGGACAACCTCAAATTGAAAAGGGGGGGGGGGGGGGGGAATCAAAATGACCGGCAACTCTGCCCTCAGCTATGTGATTAGCAATTTAACTAGATCAGGATCATAAATAACTTAAATTAATTTATTAACCCCTTCACAGCTGAGTCCCTTTAACTCATACACATATAAGCTGTAGCGGGAGCCTTCTTTAATGAGGCGGGCCTACTTCCAGTATGAGAGCCTCACTGGAGTCTTGCCCTATTGCAGAAAATTCTCTATTTCCTGGATGCAAGGAATTTGTACTGATTTCTGACTAAAACAACCATAAATGGATGAGAGCGGCACAATATGAGCCCTCATGGCAGTACCCACAGCTCTTACCTCAGTACCCACACCGCTCCATTACCTCAATCCCATAAATGTAAGAACACCTCCAGGTAGTGAGGAGCCCCAAGGATGTCTAACAACCACCTCACTAGTTATGCCGAGGAAACACCAATATCCCGGTAACCATTATTAACCATCTCTGTTCCTCCGGTCATCATTAGATTCTGCTTCTTTATATGAAAGTAACAGTTATAACATAACCAGTAACTATAAACCAAATCTGATTAAAAGCAGCAGCTGCCTCAACCACAGACTGCCTGCCTGACAGATCCCAAACAGTACTTACCTCAGAGCTGACAGTCCGCATACAGTAGTTACCTCAGAGCTGACAGACTCCATGCAGTGCCCAGTTACCCCCCAGTGTCGCGCTCAGTTACCTCAGAGCTGACAGTCTCCTGCAGAGCTCAGTTACCTCAGCTCAGACATGATACCATTAATAAAACACAATTGTTAAGCAGACATACATTCCCCATCATCACCCTGAACTCGCCCTTTCTTTACAGCCTAGTAAGGGTTAACACTAATACATTTAAAACTGACAAATCTACCTTAGGGGGCGCTCACACGACAGCCCCGATGCCCAGCCCTTCGTGAGCCAAAGCCAGGAGCAGAGAGAAAGTACAATGGAAAGATTTGCATGTCTCCCCTATAATGGACCCGCTCCTGGCTCCGGCCCGCCAAACAACCGAACACAAAAACTGCCATGCGAAATCGCTCCTAAGTGGTACACAAGCTAAATCCTTCTATACACAGGTGCCAGTAACCAGGGGTACCACCTAGTTACCGGGGGTCTCACCAACTTGTAGAGCTTCACCTGTACCCTGCGCCTGCAGCCGCACAGGACGTGGTGTTGTCATCTGCTAGGCACTGTTCCTGCTGCCAGGTTTCAGTCGCCTCCGATCGAATGAAGGTAAAAGGCAGCCCCTGCGTTCGCTTCGCTGGCGGTTTTCTACCGACAAATCCTCCTCAGATACAAGTGTTCACACGATGTCCTCTGCCTGTTCAGCTCTTCCTGGCCGGCGCTGCTGACAAGTCCTCCTCAGATACAAGCGTTCACACGATGTCCTCTGCCTATTCTGCTCCTCCTGCCGGCGCTGCTGACAAGTCCTAGGCTGAAGTGCAGGGGATTCCAGACATCTGCGCAGCTATTCCTCACCATCCGCTTCATACACTCCGACAATCAGCCGCTGCAGAAGGTCCTCCATCTTCACAGAGGATCTGAAGCTGTGACAGGAATTGTGAGGGGAGCTGACAGGAATTGTGAGGGGAGCTGACAGGAACAGGGAGCGGTCACCGGGATGCTGCTTGCTGCTTCCTTTCCAGATGATAATGGCTTCACATCTCTGCACCTCCATATCTCACTGCTGCTCCTCTCAGCTTGTTCCTCTGGACCAATCACCAGCCGCTGTCAAGCCACCTGACAACCACAGGCATTTCCCGCCATTTCTCTTCAGCCAATCAGCTGCTGCTGCCAGCCACTCAATTACTGGGCAGAACTCACTCTGTGCCATCTCATATGACCCAGTAATGACCTTTATAACATATCGTGGTTAACCAGAAAACCTCCTCCATAGAGCTTTGCGACATATCATCCATCCATCATGTACACAAAGCTGCCCAATTCGATGAGGCTTTCCCTCCTAACTGTCCCTCAAGCCTTACAGGAGAACACAGCACAATAAGTATCCAATCAGCCCAGGTGCTGCCTTTTCACTCTAGGTAATTTATGAAAGGTTATATTGTCAACATTTATTTTCAAGCAAAGGCTCCACTACCTTTGGATGGACAATAGCTAGTGAGGAAATGCTGTTATTTTGAGAAAAGTATTGATGCTGCTGTCAGTTTTATAAAAGTAAAGCAATATCTTATTTATAGTCAAAATGGTTGTTATTGTTATACTTTATCGCTAATTCCATAAGTGGAATTATTGAAGCCTATAGTAAAAACAATCAAAAACGTAACATGGAATACAAACAATTAGTGATGCCATGTTCATGACTGCACTTCTCAGCACAGCACACACTTATTCCTTTCAACTGTTCAATTTTGGTTTTTCCTCTAAGATTTGTGACTGGAAATGTATAGATTCAGCATCACTTAGTTACTGGCTCTGAATTATTTCTGTGGAATACTAGTTGTGTTATAAAGTGCCTTGCTGAATAATTCCCCTGAGTACGTTTCATTAAAGCGCCATATTTCAATGCCTGAGAGGCATGTTAGTCATTGACTCATAACAGGTTGCGACAGATTTGATTATGAACATGCCTTGAAGAATAAAGAGAAAATCTCCACTTTTCTTTCCGGGATCACTTGGTTCACATAGTAAAACTAGAATCAAGGGCTCTTATTCTTTCAGATGTGCTTTCATGAGTAATCAAGCAGAGGATTCTTGTAGAGGGAAAATTATACTGATGCCTACTTTTATTATGGAAGAGGACCTTAAGCAAAAGTGATACACAGATTGACACAGTTATAATGCTATGGTATTCCTGCAGGGGTTTTACACGTTCCTCTGCACATTCACAAATTTCCTTCAAGGTTTATTTTGTCCCTTCTGTGCCATTCTCTTTTAATCCATTTTATTCTGCAAAGCAACACAGGCAACTTGAAGCTTTGTTAGGCCAAAGCTCTTAGGAAGGAAGTAGAACTAGGGCAGACTAGTGATCGTTCCAAAAACTGTATCCTTGAAGGGATTATAAACAATAAAATACATTGAAATTGATTTCAGTCCCATGAGAAAAAATAAATTTTCTTTCAATTATCAAGTTTTCCACACGGTATCACCTATATAATAGCTATATGTACAGCCCCAACCAAACTTTCAATTAATCAGCTTTCTTCCTCCATGTTCCAGCAGAAAATCCCAGCAGAATCTCAAACACCCCTGTAAGTAACTGAGTTACATCCAATCAGCAGTTTGCAAGCAAAATTATTGTCTGTCGATGGAACTCCCTGAAGATCTCCACTAAATGGTTTCAACAACTTTTTGTAATAAAAAGGAAATTGTGGTGTTGCTTAACGTGGAGCATCAAGTACAATCTTGGTATCCACTGTACAGTTCTCTGCCTTTCTGTATTGCATAATACTGGTTTGCTATTTAAACTTATAATAACCTATTTTTAAACAGTTGCAGTTAACTATGTATTAGGCCGGGCTCACGCAACCAGGCCGGATTCCGCATACAGGAAATGAGCTCGAGCGGTGACCCTATATACGGTACTTTACTATATTGCGTATGACCGCGAAGGCTCACAGGCCGTCATGCACGGTACAGTTTTTTTTAGATTGTTTGTATTCCCCATGCCGTCGCTTAGCGAAGACGCGGTTACCTGCAGCCCATATGCAATGTTAATTGCATATGCGCTGCAAATCGGACATCAATGGAGGCTGTCTGCACAGAATCTGCGATAAAAGAAAGCAAGCTGCATATTTTTCTTTCACTTGTAGAATACATAATTCGTATCCCCAGGTGTGAAAGAAAATTCAAAAATGTATGCCTCCAATGTCCGTTTTACAGTGGATCATCCACGCAGACGCCGATCGCTGAATTCACAATTCAAATCGGGTTGTGTGAAACCGTCCTTAAAGGGGTTGTCCCGCGCCGAAACGGGTTTTTTGTTTTTTTTAACCCCCCTCCCGTTCGGCGCGAGACAACCCCGATGCAGGGGTTAAAAAAACAAACCGCTCAGCGCCTACCTGAATCCCGGCGGTCCGGCGTCTTCATACTTACCTGCTGAAGATGGCCGCCGGGGTCTGCTCCCTCCGTGGACCGCAGCTCTTCTGTGCGGTCCATTGCCGATTCCAGCCTCCTGATTGGCTGGAATCGGCACGTGACGGGGCGGAGCTACACGGAGCCGGCATTCTGCACGAGCGGCTCCATTGAAGAGAGCAGAAGACCCGGACTGCGCAAGCGCGGCTAATTTGGCCATCGGAGGGCGAAAATTAGTCGGCTCCATGGGAACGAGGACGCTAGCAACGGAGCAGGTAAGTAAAAAACTTTTTATAACTTCTGTATGGCTCATAATTAATGCACAATGTACATTACAAAGTGCATTAATATGGCCATACAGAAGTGTATAGACCCACTTGCTGCCGCGGGACAACCCCTTTAAAGTGAATGGAAGACATCAACAATTTTAGGGAGGTAGAGATCACACCTTTATTACCACAAAATGCCAGTGACTGTATATCCGCTGTCTCTAACACCATATAGTCTCTCTATCTGAAACCGGATCTCTCAAAAACTGAACTTCTTGTGTTTCCGCCATCTACTAACTGATGTAATATTGATGTGATATTTCCTTCTCAGCCTGTAGTACTACTATAACCCCTTGCCAGCGTGACTGATGTCCTGGGATTTAATTTGACTTGATCTTTACTTCACTTACCCACTCATGTCATTTACATCTCCAGAATACTCTTTTCTCTCTGTAGAGACCTCAAAAACGAGTCTCCTGCGCAGCGGCACAATGATATAACTGCATTGCGTCAGCCCATGTCCTTCCGGTATCTCATAGGCTGCAGCTTTGAAGAGAATGAGTGATATTCAGGGTAGGAACGGTGCTTAGGTGAGTAATATACAAAGGTGAGTGAAAAATTATCTGCAATCTGAGTGTAGCAGTTATTTTAATCAGCTTTCAGAAAAAAACAAATACATTATTTTTTGACATACTTTCCAATACACTTTCTATTTGTCAACAAACTTTCGTATTCCTGCATTAAAAGCCACAAATGCACTGCAACGTGAATTTTGTCCTCTTGGGGCTTCTTTTTAAGGAACTAAAGAAGTGATAGACCAATGGGGCAAAAGCAGAACTATAGAGAGGATGATTTAATAGCAGTTCTCTGCGTTTGTTTTTTTTTTAAATTTTAGGCTTTCGCTTTTCAGTGAGCATCTCACGGTAATGAGCACTGTTGATTGTTGACCCTTTTTTCTGATAATGTTCCAAGCTTCTTCTTCATGCCTGACACTTGTGCGATCTTCCTTGAACTTCTGTATCCATTCATACACACTTCTTTGCAACGAAAAAAAAGTTCTCCATACTGTGCACAAAGTCTTCAATAAATATTGACACAAAACAAACCCTCAGAGCAAAAAAAAAAAGGAATCACTGCACACTGCTCTTTTTTCATGTAAATCACAAGTGGGCTTTAAAAGGTGCTTTTATTGAGTAAGGGGCATGTAAACAGTATGAAGGCACTATTATCAAGGGGAGCATGAATATAGTGTGCGTCTTCGCGTAACTATTTTTTTTGAGGGGGGAGGGGTAATCGTAGTTACAACATTGATTCTGAAGTAAAGTATTTGATGGCACCATGCCTCATAGCAGGCATGGTAATAGGAGCAGATAGGGCAAGAACAGGCGCAGAATTCAGGATAGCAGCAGGATGAAGAGTTTGCGTATGTTGGGAAAATGTTAGTGGGATGCTGGAAAACTGAGGAACTAAAGATGTCTTGTGTTGCAAACTTTACAGGGACAAGTCTGGCTGGAAGAAGTCATCATGGAGGTTTGGGCTGGATTTAAAAAGTGAGGGACTCCACACTAAGGGCTGTCACCTGTGATCACTGGATATAACAGTACTATAACCACATGTACAGTTTACTGAGTGTCTGTGTAGAACTGGTATCTACCACTACATAATAACTATATGGTGGTAATATCAGCCTTTGTACAGTGGTTTTTATTCAATAATAATATGGTAATAATATTCAGTCATTGTGCGGAGATAATTGTAGTGAGGATGATGTGGCAGTAATATCTGGGCTAGGTACAGTAGTAATATTGATCTTTGCATAGTAAGTTTTATTCAGTAACAGCATGGAATTCGGCCAATATTTAGTGGTAGCGATCATGGTGTGGCAGTAATATTTGGGGCTTGTTAAGTGATTACTAGTAATATTGTATTTTCTATAGTGATTTGTTCAGTACTAACATGATGGGAATATTTAGTTTCTGTATGGTGGTAATGTTTGGTCTCTGTATAGCAGCAACAATGTTATGTGGTAACCATGTATTCTTTTTTGAGGAGGGGGCTCCACAAATGCCTTGGAGCTTGTGCCCCTGACCATTTGAGACTCGAGCAATACCTCTGTCAAATGCCCACAGTTTTAAGCATGCCCTAAAAATACATCTTTTTAGGGAGGTCTACCATATGCTCTAATGTAACTTTGCCATTTACTTGACCTCTGCACTCCTCCTTGGACACCTGAGTCACTGTAATGCACATCTCCAAACCATTCAACTGGTTTTCAACTGCCCCTTTGTCCCGGGTGGTCACCTTCTTGTTCTGACCCGCTCTATCTTGCCAACTTCCATCATGCTGGTGCACAGCACCAATGCCAGGAAGCCACGCTGAGCTCCTGGGCACTGGGCAGCACAATGATGTCACAGCGCTGTCTAAGTTGTTTTGCAGGATGTCAGCCAGAAGAAACCAGGAGAGCACATACAAAAGCAGGTTGGATTTAGTAATAAAGGGTCTACGCATATTCAGCACTATAAGCCAATGCCCCCCATTATAAAAATAATTTAATGCTTCTCCAACACTCACTGTGAAAGCAGAGAGAAAATTAGGAGTATAAAGGCAAACAATTAGTTTAGTACGAAAGCACATGCAATACATAACAAACAACATAAGAGGATGAAGTATATCGGTCCCAGAGACATTGACTTGTAAAACACATATATTAAGAAAGTAATTCTACACATAAAAGAAGGGAACTAAATGCAAGCCAAAGTCAAAACCACATGCCTAGAAAATACCCACTAACTAAACACCCTGACGCGCATTTCATTTCCTTTCTCAAAGGGTGACAAACAAACACTCCCACACCTCCTGTTGTACCCCTCCCAATGATCATGTGACAAGAAAATGGTGCTGGAGATAATACGGAGCAAGCACAGGAATTTGTAAGCAAAACAGCAAATCATACCTGGCAATCAACGGTCAGAGCAGGTGCAGACCAAAAAGGGCATTTCTGTATGCCAAGCGAAAATTGAGGCCGATGTACGGGCGCAAACGGTTGCCATCCAGTGCATGTGCTCTGTCAAATAGCAAATGTTTGGCAAATTATCGCAGATTAAATAGAAACAAAATATATATAATGACAATATAAACCATATCAATAATAATATAAAAAAAAAAAGAAAACAACAATAATCATTAATAACAAATAGATTTAATCACAGATCTTGAAAGACTTATATGTGAGCAGACTGATGTTACATCAGGTAGTTTTCCTGACTCTATTGTACCCAGGTCAACCCCATTTCCCAACAATTGATAAGAGCCGAACGTTTTGCTTTAGCAAAGTTGAGGCATCTTCAGGAAAATGTCATTAAGCCCGCTGACAAGGGGTAAAATGTGGCTATTTGGCCCATCAATTTATATGAAAAGAAGGCCTTTAGACAATTGAGGGATAGGGACACGTATGAAAAATTGTCATTCAATCCTTCGAGCGCTTATGTAGCATAACTTGAGATTTGCAAAGTCCGACATCAGGGCAAGAAAAATTTAAAAAAAGCACATACAGAATGGAGAGAATTGGGCTAAGCAGCAGCACATGTGAAAAAGACTAATGGATCATAGACTGAACATGAGTCAACAATGTGATTCAGCAGCCAAAAAGGCAAACACAATTCTGGGATGTATTAAGAGAAGCATAGAGTCTAGATCGTGTGAGGTAATTATCCCCCTCTACTCTTCCTTAGTTAGATCTCATATGCAATACTGTATCCAGTTCTGGGCACCCCACTTTAAAAAAGACATAGAAAAACTGGAGCAAGTTCAGAGAAGAGTTACCAGAATGGTGAGCGGTCTACAAATCATGTTCTATGAGGAACGGTTAAAGGATCTGGGAATGTTTAGCTTGCAAAAAGAAGACTGAGAGGAGACTCAATAGCTGTCTATAAATTTCTGAAGGGCTGTAACAGTGCAGAGGGATCAGCCCTATTCTCATTTGTACAAGGAAAGACTAGAAGCAATGTGATGAAACTGAAAGGGAGGAGACACAAATTTTTTGACAGTGAGGGTGATCAATGAGTGGAACAGGTTACCACGGGAGGTGGTGAGTTCTCCTTCAATGGAAGTGTTTAAACAAATGATGGACAAATATCTGTCTGGGATAATTTAGTAAATCCTGCACTGAGCAAGAGGTTGGACCAAATGACCCTGGAGGTCCCTTCCAACTCTTCCATTCTATGATTCTAGTTCTCTGGCTACCTGTTGCACACTGCATTGGTAGCGCATTGGTAGTCTTAAACACTTCATGCTGCTCTGATTGGTCAGCGTTGCTCACTTGAGCAACATTTCTTAAAGGAAGATCTGGTGCTAGTGGATCAAAAGCTGCCTTGGAGCAGGGGAGGAGAGTAGGGCTTTTGCTATGTTTCTACAGTATATTAGTCAGCTTTGTAAAAAGTACATAGTACCTGGATAACACCAGGCCACTTTGGGAGAAAACACAAATTTTTCTATTTCTGCTCCTTCATCTGATTGCATTTCATTGCCATGCAGTACAGCCTCCTGTCTGATACTTATCAAGCACCATATTCATGCTGAGAATTCTCCCTGCTTTCTCTTTTACTATTCAGTGCTATCAATCCCATGATGCATCAGTACAGCATTACATGACCAGCTAGAGCCAGTACCATTTCTGCCTGCTGGCAAGACATTGTATTTATCATTACTCTGTATATTTACCTAAATAAGCTGCAAACCATAAGCATACAGTCATGAGTGATTCTCATTGTGATGAGAATTTCTATGTCCCCCTCTAAAGAGTTTGTGTGGTAGGGTCCATCACACAGCTATTATGCTGACTGAAAAACTGACTAATTTGAGGACATATAAACCCAAGTAGATCTGAGCTGGTTAGAATGAGATGACCTGACCATCTGAGGAGGACGACGCCAGGAGTTTCAGGTAGAAAAGAAAAACTAAGTAAAGCAATACTAGTTGACTTATATATACTCGGGGACAGCTGCACAATAAATGAAGAAAAAGAAATCACCAGAGTGGCTCTTTAATTCTATTTACTTCATATGTTTTTAGTTTGTAGATATTTTATACAAGGTTTATTTGGGCTACTTTAAAAATATAGTTATACAGTATTAGTCCAATGTCCACTTGTACGCATTGATTCCAGTGCTGAATCCTACAGCGGAATCCAGCCGCACCCGCGGACATGGACAGGAAAATACATTTTCTTACATATCCAGATCCAGCACGGGTCTTCTCCGTGCCGGCTGGATCTTTTTTCTTCAGCACAGTGGATGTGTCCAGACGTGCTGGAAGCACGCGCAGTGCAATTTTTACTTTATTTTTTAAGTCTCCTGCTTTCCTGCGGATCCACGGCACGTCCATAGTGACAGCTGTGGCTGTGCCGCAGATCAGACGGCTTCCACTGACTCCAATAGAAGCTGTCCCATAGGATCTGCGGAAAAGTAGAGCATGTTGCGATTTCTTCCCGCCTGTGAGGTCCGCATGCCAGGGAAAAAAAAAAAAGGATCATATCCGTATGCTTTAAATAACCTTGCAGATGCTAATGCATTCCTGTGGGCGACTAGAGCTGTGAGTCTCCTGAGTTTAGCTTCAAAACATTTTTATTAGAGAAGCTTAATCCGAAACAAGAATCATTTATGCAACAATAATCCCCAGGAAGAGGGCTTTAGGCCTCATGTCCACAGGGACAGATCCGCAGCGGGTCACCCCCACACATAATCCGCGCCCCATAGGGATGCATTGGACACCCGCAGGTAGTTAAATACCTGCGGATGTCATTTTCCCTTGAGGCGCGGATTGTGTGTGCGGGAAAACACCCGCAGCATGCTCCATTTTAGTGCGGGTCTCCCGTAGGCTTTTATTGAAGCCTATGGAAGCTGCCCGAATCCACGGCACACCAGCAGCTGAATTCCTGCTCTCTAGCGCGGGAGAGCAAGAGTTCAAAGAAAAAAAAAAAAAAAAAAAAGAGCGCACGGAACATGCACGCGGCACGCTGCCGGCATGCCGAGCACATCTGCCGGACCGAAGAAAGAAGATCCGGCCTTGACGGAGGGCTGATCCGCAGCGTCCGGACAGGTGAGTTCTTATTTTTAGGCCTCATGTCCGCGGGAAAGGAGGGACCCGCTGCGGGATTCTGCATGAAGAATCCTCGGCGGGCCCGATTTTCCCCGTGGACATGAGGCCTCAGGGTCAAATTTACAGCTGTTAAAGCAATCACAATTCTATATGCAATTCTAATAAACTTAACCTTTTAATTTTTCTTTGTTTTTCTCTACTTTAAATTTAAAATATATGGTATGTTTCTTATTATAAAATTCAGCAATAAAACAACTGAAATAAACTTAGGTAAACTAAACTGTGCTATAGTTCATAGTATTGCAGATGCAGCTTTTCTTTCCTCCTTAATATGTTGTGAGGACCTACTTAATAGACATGAATATCCTCATATACATTTTTTTATTATGTTTTGCTTCAGGCTCAACAAATGGGAACATAATTGACTCATCATTCACTGAAATCAGAAGCCTCAATAAAGAAAATTCATCAAGGCTCATGAATATTTCTCAATCTATCATGGATACTTGCAAACTGTTCTTAATTATGTGCAAGAGCAATTGGACTTGAAATTATAATTACCAAGTTCGTGCAGTCAGAGCAGTGGGGTCATACACAGAAATCATCATCGCTATACTTCAAACTGTGTGGTTGAACCATGTCACAGTACAAACGTCATCTTGTTTTAGGGGACACACAAACTAAATATGCCTCAATTTAGCATGTACTATATATTAAAAGTAATAGTGTTATACAGAGGAGTATATTAAATTAGTTGGTGACCTATGTTTCAGGGAATGAATTTAAAACAATTTCCCAATATATAACTATTGGTCAATTAGTTCCATAGTTTCTAGAAGCGTAACTTGTAGCTCCTGGACCCCATTGCAGAATCTATAACAGGCACCTACCATGTGCCATTTATATTATTATGGTTTCCCTAAGAGGCAAAGGGACCTTTATACCTGTGGCATCTAGAACATCATGTAGTTGGCAGTGATATGAGTGATAAGTTAGAGAAGGCATGAGGAGAAGCTAGGAAAACTAGACGCATTGTTTTAAATAATCAATGTGTCTAAAAACTTCAAATGGATTAAGTGCTCACAACATCTATCATACATCTATTAAAAGTATTGCAATAATCATGTCCTATGTGCACAACACTGAGAACAGAGTTCTTACATTGACTATAAGTCATTAGTACCAGTCGTTGTATCCATGTGGAAAGCATGAAGGGATTTATAGCATAGACAAAATTGCCAGGCCAGTGTCTACCGAGGTATAAATTGGCACTAACTTTTCAAATAACATCTTCTTATATGATAGTCAGTGTGATAATTAGTAAAACTGCAAAACCCTTTATTTACCTAAAATTATGTTTTTGTGTGGAAACATCCTTCTTTACGTGCGCCTGTTCAGATGGCCCAGACCCGGTGCATATATGCTGAGGCCGCAATGCCGTTAGGCGGGTAGAGACAGCTCAGCTCTGTTAAGCTGTCTTCACCTTCCCTCCCTCTCGTCAGCTCACCTCCTCTCTCCTCCCCTCCATCTGTTTGCAATAGGAGGGAGCAGAATTGGCCCGAGGTAAGCTCCCACCCTCTCCTGACCCCTTGTCTGCAGCCAGCAATGGGGGGTGCTGGGTGGATCTTAGCTCTGCCCCTCTCCCGCCCATTCCCATTGCAAACATTTGGAGGGGAGGAGAGAAGGGGCAGGGAGTTTAGAAGTCACATTGCTAAACTCCCTCCCACCTCCCTTCTCTGGCCGCTGTCTTTGGCTCCCATAGGAGTTTATGCAGCGGCCGAAGTATTCAGGGTAGAAAGATAGTTCCAGCACTATCTTTGCTGTCCAACGTAAAAGTGCCCGGAGCTATATTGGCTGGCCCAGGTGCTTTTATGCTACAGGAAAACACCTGTGGGATCTGATGCATTAGAGTCCAATGCATCAAATCGTAGCGTATATCGGTCGGCCATGAAAACGGTGGCGATATACGCTTGTGTGAATAAGCCCTAATTGTGAGTTATTTTGCTGCAATTTATTCACATCTCCACTGCTGAGTACTGCTGTGCACTATCCTGTATAATTACATACACTTACAGAGCAGAACTTGCAATTCTCTGTGCACAGTATATAAAACACAGCACATCAAACATCATCCTCCCACCAGTTCAGGAGAGTACTAAGAAGTACAGATACAGCCTACAGGGGGGTGAAATGGTGAAAAATGCAGGATGCAAGTCATATAATGGCCAGAAATAGTGTTATTTCTCATGTACACACAGAACATCTTATTCTGAAAAGTCATGTGAAAGATAGGTATGCTTTAAGAATTCGTAGGAGTGCCATCAAAGGTGGAGTTAAAGGCTTATTGACACCTTTGGAGAACTTTTAGCTGCATTGTATGGATTTTATTAAAAAATACATATTTACGATTCATTTTGGATCATTTGTCTTCTATGTCTTGCATGTTTTACAATACAATGCAAGCTGCTCAATGCCATTCAGTGTTCATTCCGTCAAACAAGCTCTCTGATGTTCAGTCTGCAGTCTTTATTTCTGCTCTTGTAAATACTAATCTGAGATGACAGCTTTAGCACCTAATAGAATAACCGTAAATGAAAAGGGATTTCATCTTTATACATATTTAGGAGAGCAAATAAAATTTGTAATTAAAACCAATCGTAAATGTGGCTTTATGTAATTATAGGGCAACACAACAGTGTTCTATTTCTTTAAATAAAACACAATTCAGTTAAAATGTCCCCAAATGTGTGCATAGGGATTAGGCTATGATCACATCCCTATTGTGGGTTCATTTTCCTACTTCGTTATGAGAATAGGAAAACTTAATCCACTGATTTAATTAATCCATTTTATGACAAAATCAAACTGTGCGAAATGGAGCCCATTGACTATAATGAGATCATTTTGTTTTCTGTCCAGCTATCCAGCATTGTCATCCATGAGTTAGTGCAAAATACTCTACTATTTTGTCCAGGACTTTCTAGGACAGTGTTTCCCAACCTTTTTTAGCCTTGGGGCACCCCAGGGAAAAATGTTTTACAGCGCGGCACCCCTACCAAAAGAGGGTGTGGTTGAGGGTGTGGTCTAGGGCATGGCTTTGGTGTGGCTTATTACAACACATGATTTTTAATTTCATCATTATAAAAAAGGCAGGGCTGTTTAAAAAAACACGCAGGGTAGAGCGCTGGACGGGCTATTGATATACATTATATTTAAAATTAACATGCTGCAGAATTAAATCCTGCACCTCATGTCAGTGCCCAGACGGGTTTTGTACAGATTGTTTTCACACTGTGTGGATGATTTTCAAAATCTCATCCACTTTGCTGCTACAGCTACTATGAATTCCACAACTAATCTGTCCCCTGTAGTAATTGTGTCCCACCCATGTCGGTGGCCTCACTAGTAATGGCAACCTATATTGGTGGCCCCGGTAGTAATGGTAACAGGCGACGCCTACTGCGGCCCTGGCAGTAACAGGCGACCCCTATTGCGGCCCTGGCAGTAACAGGCGACCCCTATTGCGGCCCAGGCAGTAACAGGCCACCCTTATTGCGGCCCCGGCAGTAACAGGCCACCCCTATTGCGGCCCCGGCAGTAACAGGCGACCCCTATTGCGGTCCCGGCAGTAACAGGCGACCCCTATTGCGGTCCCGGCAGTAACAGGCGACCCCCATTGCGGCCCCGGTAGTAATATTAACCCCAGAGTAGACACAGCAAAAATATTAACCCCCCCAGTAACATCTTCATCCCCCCACCCCCACGGTAATAACATTAACCCTCCCCTAGTAAAAACATTAACACCCCCCATCCCCCCAGTAACATGAACCCCCCCTAGTAACAACATTAGCCTCCCACTCCCCAGTAATAACATTAACCCCCCCAGTAACATTAACCCCCTCAGTAATAACATTTCACCCTCCCCAGTAACATTAACCCCCCCAACCCATATACTTACCTCCTCCTCGTACTGGGGTATCTTGACGCCACCACGAAGCTACAGGTGTGACAGTGCAGGGATGTAGGAACGCCCCTGACACACCCCTAGCTCCCGATTGGCTGCATCTCCAGGTCCATGAAGGTGCTTTAGCAGCGTCTTGCATGTCGGGGCTGTTCCTCTGCTCGGTCTCTGCTCCTGCCAGCATTCCTCCAGCTCCTCTAGCAGGGCCTTGCATTTCCCCACTAGCAATGTGATTTCCAGCCAGAGAGCCGCGGCACCCCTGGCAGCCTCTCGGGGCACCCTGGTTGGGAATCAATGTTCTAGGAAGGCAGCGTTGGAGACTCTGCACAGAACCTCCAATGCTGATGTAAAGAAGATCCGGCCGCTACGGAGGGCAGATCCGCAGCGTCCAGACAGGTGAGTAATTCTTCTTTTTCAGCCTTATGTCCGTGGGAAAGGAGAGACCCGCTGCGGGATTCTGCATGAAGAATCCGCGGTGGGCCTGATTTTCCCCATGGACATGAGGCCTAAGTTGCACCGCTAAGGCCTCATGTCCACGGGCAAAATATGATTTAAGATCCGCAGCGGATCTCCCGCATGCGGATCCGCATCCCATAGGGATGCATTGACCACCCGCGGGGTAGATAAATACCCGCGGATGGTCAATAAAAGGGATTTTTTAAAAAATGGAGCATGAAAAAATCTGGACCATGCTCCATTTTCGTGCGGGTCTCCCGCGGGGACGGCTCCCGCGGGCTTCTATTGAAGCCTATGGAAGCCGTTCGGATCCGCGGGAGACCTAAAATAGGAATTTAAAAGTATTTACCCATCCGGAGCGGACCGGGAAGGTCTTCTCTTCCTCACGGCCGGATCTTTCTTGCTTCGGCTTGGCGGATGTGCCCGGCGCATGCGCGTGGCACGTCGACGACGTGCCGGCGATGTGCCGCCGGCGTGACGAATTCATCCGCCGGCCGAAAAAGAAGATCCGGCCGTGAGGAACAGCAGACCTTCCCCGCCCGCTACGGATAGGTAAATTCTTTTAAATTCTTATTTTCAGCCCTCATATCCGCGGGGCAGGAGGGACCCGCTACGGATTCAACATGTAGAATCCGTAGCGGGCCTGATTTTCCCGTGGACATGAGGCCTAAGGCTACAAAGCAACTTTAGCTGCAATACACATCGTGACGCCAAATATTGCAATATTGCCATTGCTACATTGCAACCTAATTTAAGTAAATGTGGTTACATTGCAACTTGCAACTGTTGTGAGCAGATAATCGCAAGAAATCAACAAAGATGTATTGCCCAACTACATCACAACTTAATGTAAGTTAATGTGGTCACATTGTGAATCACACGTTATTGTGACCTGACAATCTCAGGAAATACACGTACTCTGATCTACTGTGATCTTTGACACAGAACAATATCCTGCAGGGGAGTGATAAAGTAATTTGACTGGTAACTGTTAAGGGGGCTTCCCTTGTTCCCTGGATAATTTCAGATCAGAGTGAGGAGTGAGAAAAAGTTTTAAGTAACATGCAGACAAAGTAGTATCATATAATGAAGTCTGGGGACAATGCCCCCAATGTGTTTTATTTGTAACAAAACATACAGTATGGGCGCCTGCACACGAGCGGAAATTCCGCGGCAGGATTTCCCGCGGAATTTCCGCCGCTGGAAGCCTGCATAGGATTGCGTTAACAAACACAATCCTACGCAGACGGCCACGGTTTGGCCGCGCGAAATCTCGCGCGGCAAACAAACAGCAGCATGTCCTATTTCTGTGCTGAGCTCTGCGAGCACCTCACAGAAACGTCACTCACCCGCCGCCGGCTCCAGTCTGCGCATGCCACGGCTGCCCGGCAGCCAGCACATGAAAGAGCCGGGGCCACGGGCGCGGATGAGTATGCGCTAGTTCCTGCAGGCGCTCGGGTCGGGTCCCGCGGCCAGAATCCTCGCTGCCGGATCCGACCTGCCCATCTGCAGTTGGCCTATGTCAAGCTTTTACAATGATTTTTAATCGTTATGGTTTATGACTACTATTTCAGGAGGCACACACACATTGATTTTGTTGCACATTCATCAAGGATTTTACCCCATCTGCATTTAAAAGTTGGAATCCATGGTGAACAACCAAGACAATACAAGCATACTGCACATTTGAAAATCTGTAGCATGCTCGTTTTTCCATGCAGAAAATGTTCCATGGTCTATAGATGAGATTTGTAAAATCCAGATTTTACAAATCTCATCTACTTGCCTTCTACTGTATTATGACAGAAATTTTTCTGGTGCAAATCTACCAGAAAAGTTTGCCGCGTTTCCAACTTGCATGAGTCTAGCGTACCTGTATGAGTATTTTGCCTTCTCTATGGAAATAACCACATAGGAAAATATGTAATTATTAAAGATGAGCGAACGTACTCGGCCACGCCCCTTTTCCGCCCAAGTTCCGCGATTTTAGAGTACTTCCGTACTCGGGCGAAAAGATTCAGGGGGTGCCGTGGGTGAGTGGGGGGTTGCAGCGGGGAGTGGGGGGGGGGGAGAGGGAGAGAGAGAGGGCTCCCCCCTGTTCCCCGGTGCTACCCCCCGCTCCGCCACGCCTCGCCCCCCGAATCTTTTCAAAATCGCGGTGCTCGATCGAGTAATTACTCGAAATGAGTACGTTCGCTCATCTCTAGTAATTATCTCAGTTTGAAATAAGAACAAAAATTTTGGATTTCTAAGGGCGTATCAGCACACGAACCAAGTTGTTGTTTTTTTTTGGACTATTCAAACTTTGCATTAGTGTGCATGAGCTTTTTTTTTAAAAAAAGCAGAAAGATAGGTCCTGCCCTATCTTTCTCGCACATAATATTAACTACGTACGAGAAAGTTAGGGCAAGTCCTATCTTTTCTTGTGCGTACTAAGAATCCCAATAGTGGAAGCGAAACCATTGCAATCAATGGTTTTCCTTCATCCTGTTATGCGGCTGTGATTTTCACGCCCATATAATGGGACTAAAACACACCCATCAGTTTAAGCCCTAAGCATGACACAAGGCCTACTGACTAGACACCTCAAATATCTCGTCTTGTCATAAAGCTTACCTATCTTATCATGCAATTTGCATTCAACATGCATATAAGGTAAAAAGTGCCAGACTATTTTGATTGGCTTTTATATTATAGCAAGCTTGAAGAACATCACACATAGACAAAACACCTGTGTTAGGTGTGGTTAGGATCTCCGTCTCTCTGCTCCATTTTTTCAGGTTTTATTGCAGTTTCTCTCCTCCAAAAACCGAAACTCTGATCCAAGCGTTAACGCAGGTGTGAAGGCAGCCTAACCTCAACAAATATTTTTTGGCATTTAATAAATGTGGCTTGTGCTACTGATTACTGCAATTTAGAAATTCCAAGGACAGAAGCCAAACTGAATAATGGAAAATATTTTGCCAACAGAAATCAAAGTTGTAAATATTCTACACACGAAAACTGCAAATGTTTCCCAATGTTCTCTTACTGACCAGCAATTCACTCAAAATATTTTAGTTATTTTGTGTGCTTTCCATGTGCAGCAGCATCATTTTAAGATAAAACGAGGCCAACAATTAATAGAGAATGATGTAAGAGTTTATCCAGACAGTGGCCTTGCAGTAGTTGTTCATGTCAGGCAACAAGGACAAAGAGAAAAATAATTTATAAGGTAAAAAAGCCTATACTGACAAGAGTGCATTGAGTGCAGAAATATGAAATATGGGTTTTGAAATAATCTCATTAGCCAACTGTATACAGCAGTAATTTGAATTCTGATTGTAAGGTGTATTTATTTTAAAGTCCCTTTTCGAACCACTGTAAACATTATATTAGGGAAATGCAGAATGCTCTTACTGAAAAGCACACAATACTATAATCCTTATTCAAAATGAGAACACAACAAGGGAAATGAATAAAGCAGATGTCCAACTTGTTCTTGAAACAATAGTTGGCGACCCCTTGGGACATGCAAACACTTCTACATGAAATATGGGGGTATTTCAGGCCTGTTTAGGCAGATTGTCTGATTAAGAGATACTACTACCATCTGGAAAATGATACCCAAGCTATATAAGTTGCCAATTTCAATTTTAAAACACTTATCTTTATGGACCCTCCCATATTTCATGCAGAGACAATGAAATAAGGTTTATATAATATGGACGAAAATAAATATTAGTCACTTTCATGATCTACTGTATTGTACCACAGAAGATAGATTGCTGAGTTGACTGAACATAGACCAGAAGTATGGACTCTGGTCACAAAAATATTTGCAATATGCCCAGTGAAAAGAATTTGGTAGATTATTGTAATTGGTTTATAGATAACCAAGTTAGGTATTGCTAAGAAACTGGGTGATTTTGATTCATTGGCAGGGTTCTTAACATGACTGACTTTTTAAAATATACAAGACACTTAGAGAACAGTTATTAGAGAATACAGTGTTATCTATGTTTAATGTGATTGTTCTCAGCAAGAGAAACCAAGTAATGTTGTAGATTTGATACCTTTTTAATGGCTTACAAAAATACATGATGTTCTAGCAAGCTTTCAAACCTTCTTTAGATTCTTCATCAGGCTTATGGAGTAGATCTGAAGAAACATGCATTTACACATACATATGAACAGGCACAGAGCTGGTGTGATTAATTTGCACTTAAATCAATGCCATAACAGGATGAAAAAGCACATACGTGGAGTGATTATTTTTCACTTAAAATGATACCAGTAGAAGATGAGTAGACGATAATTATTTTAAGTATGTGCTTTTTCATCCCGTTATGGCATTGATTCATGTGCAAATTAATCACACCAGGTCTGTGCCTGTTTATATGTATATATAAATGCATGCTTCTTCAGATCTAGTTCATAAGCCTGAGGAAGAACTCTGTGTAGGTTCGAAAGCTCGCTATAACATCATGTATTTTTGTTAGCTATTAAAAGGTATCATATCTACAAAATTACTTGGTTTCTCTTACTGAGAACCATCACATTTTGCTCTATCTTTAAGAAATTGGAACAGGCTTTAGATGGTGTACAGTAAATAAATGGACAAACAGAAAGGGTAAACCAGGATTTGTAGAAATTTTTGAAGATGAGCATTTGTTCTGGTCAAGACAATTGTGTAGACCTTTTGCAATATGGAGAATTGAGCTGTAACAACCATTATCTACTTACATCTCACTCTTCCTTGTCATTTATAAAAAGAGTCCTATCCTTCCAGCTATACCCTCTCCTGAAGTCTCAGTATGGAATTCACTTCTTGGAAACATTTCTTCCATATGGTCACAAGTGAAAAAGAATCTTCAGACAACTTCCGCAAGGGACAAGATCAATGCAGATTGGAAAAGGCTGATCGTTCCTAAACGGGAGCACAGAAACAAAATCTGGCTTTCCACTCACTTCCTTTGACTCCAAGCATGATATTTGATACATAAATAAAAAAAATGTAATAAAATTGAGCGCTCAAAGGGTTCGTCTAAGAATGCTGTCTGTGATCAAACCAAATATGCAAAATGGGTACTTATTTGAGAACTGGGTCTGATGGGCACCAGAAACCCCCTATTATCCAAGAATGCAGTATGATAAAATCCGTTTTTTTCCCCAGAAATAACTGGATTAGATCCACTGATGTGCTGAAAGGACTATTAATGAAAAACAATAAACAATGATACAAAGACAGTGCAACGTCACAAATAAAGTGTCTTAAAGGTGATCTACATATAAAAAATTGTTGTATTGGGGATGGGTGTAATTGCATATGTGAGTTGACCGTGCGTTTTCACGAAACATGGTGCCCTTAATTGGCATGTGCTCCAGTGAAAGGGTGCCAACTTCATATGTGCGTTCCAACAATTGGATGTGACCTAATGTGATGTCTCACTCCGAGCAGTTCAATGGCATGGTATGAGACGTCACATCTGATTGGGTTTGGTCTCGAGTGCCTCTGATAAGGAACAGTCTTTAACTCGGGCTGACTTACTTATTCCAAAGAACAGTGCGAGGAAATCTCCCTGTATATGGTCCGATGAGCGGATGGGTGACAAGATATTAGCCTATTTTGAGCAAAAACTGTCGCCAAGTAGAGGAGTTTAAGTCATTGACCATGATGGCTTACAGGCACAGCCCTAACATTATGGACAAACTTGTAAGCTTATATGGCAGAACAACCAGGGAACAGAGACAGCAAGTGCTTCTACGATCAAAAAAATGGAATTTCCCATTTTTGGGGTGTTCTTGCTGTAACGATCTAGCTAGGGATGACAAATTCAATCACCCCCATACAGGAGAGGTCTTTCGCATTTGTGATAAATACACTTGTAGGTCTTCTTATGTATCTGGGATACATATAACCTCGTTCAAAGCACACAAGTTGTATGCTTTCTCAGGAACATTTACCTCAAATGAAAAGAGCAGCTTCTCATTTATTTCCAGCAGATGGCAGACTGCACCAGTGATTTTTATTACTTGAAGCATTTTATAAATAATATATTGAACACCATCAACCATCTGCTTTACATGTTAATTGTCTACAAAATACCACTTACTATAAAACTCTAAAGAGGTAATAATTTATAAAAACATTTTATTGCAAAGTACATAATATCCCTATATTCTGTAGATGCTTTTAAAAGTGTGATATGCAAGGATGAGCCAATTTTGCCAAATTGATCATAACAGCAAATGGTTCATAATGCATTTAATAATAATAATAATAATAAATAATCTTTATTTATATAGTGCCAACTTATTCCGCCACATGGGGAACACAAACAATACGAAAATTACAGAATTACAAAAGATACATGTGGTATTCAAATATTTGGAAACAAAGGGGGTGGGGGTGATACAGAAGGTACAGGGGCAGGCGGTAGAGCAAGGGGGAACACAGCATGATAACATGTGATATACAGTTTTTAGGACACAAACAGGGTAGGGGTAGTACAGGAGGTATGGAACGGGAAGTGTACATGATATGCTAGATCAGGAGGTTTTGTATGCTTCTTTGAAGAGGTGCATCTATAGTGGCCCAGAGGGTCCTCCCAAATAGCCACACCATTATTGCCCTGTCACGCCTGCCTATGTGCTTCAAGGAGGCATAGACGGGGTCTTACATCAGAGAAACCCTGTTTCTTTCCCTCCTAAGTTAAAAGCTTGGTTACAGCTGGTTGCTAATTGGCTGTATGTCATGTCCCCACTGATTGGGCAAGGGGTGTGGTTGGAGTTCAGAGTGGGAAACTACACAGTGAGTCTCTATGCTGAGGGGGAGGAGAGGAGAAAAAGTGTGGGAGCAAGGCAGGAAACCTGCATGATTCACTACCAGTAGCCCAACAGATAACTAGGCCTGTGGGGATTCATACTGGGTAACCTTCCAAGTTCAAATAGAGAGAGGGTGTTGAAGAGGAAATTGTAACTACATGGAAATCAACTGTACTGCATATCTGTTTGCTCTGCTATCACCTTACTAGACTGGCACTGTTGATTGTACCACGTGTTCAATATATATTAATACTGAAGTAAACTGTGCACTTCCGGTTTGCTAAGAAATCAGTTACCAGGACTTGTGTCAAATTATTTTCCCCCATTGACTACCGTAGTCCCGTATGAAGTGGTGGCATCACGTGACAAACCACCGTTCATCTTAATAGGAAATTTATGTGTATTTGCTGCCATTGTCTGGAGAGATTGCAGAGCCAACCATGACATCCATCTTGTAATGCCCGTGATCTCCCCCACTTTGGCACACCTTGCTCAAATGCGGCATGTCTTTAAGGTGCGTGTGAAGTTCCGTGCATCAGGGATTGTCGGGATGTTTTGGGGTAGGGCATTCTAGAGGATCAGTGCTGCTATGGTGAAGTCTTGGAGGTGAGCATGCGAGGTTCATATTAGAGCTCTGCTATCACCTTACTAGACTGGCACTGTTGATTGTACCACGTGTTCAATATATATTAATACTGAAGTAAACTGTGCACTTCCGGTTTGCTAAGAAAACCAACAGTTACCAGGACTTGTGTGAAATTATTTTCCCCCATTGACTACCGTAGTCCCGGATGAAGTGGTGGCATCACGTGACAAACCACCGTTCATCTTAATAGGAAATTTATGTGTATTTGCCGCCATTGTCTGGAGAGATTGCAGAGCCAACCATGACATCCAACTTGTAATGCCCGTGATCTCCCCCACTTTGGCACACCTTGCTCGAATGCGGCATGTCTTTAAGGTGCGTGTGAAGTTCCGTGCATCGGGGATTGTCAGGATGTTTTGGGGTAGGGCATTCCAGAGGAACAGTGCTGCTATGGTGAAGTCTTGGAGGTGAGCATGCGAGGTTTATATTAGAGGGGTGTTTAGTCTGAGTGTGTTAGCGGATTGGAGTGTGCGGATTGAAGTGTGCGGGCTGGGTGGTGTACGAACAGAAGGGAATTAATGTACAGTGGCGGTGCCATGGAGAGATTTTTGGGTGAGGGTGATGAATTTGAATTTGAATTGTGTTCTGTAGTGTATGGGCAGTCAGTGCAGTGACTACTAAAGGTAGCCGGGAGCCTGAAGCAGTGACCAAGGGCTGCTGTGAGAGGTCCCTGATCACGTGATCCCACTTATCTAATGGATAATGGTGATCACGTAAAATTTAGAAGACAGTTGAAGTTTGATGCTCCGTTGTGCAGCCAGACATAAGATTGGGGCCACACTGGGTATGTTTCCAAACATGAGAAAAACAGGGGTATCCAATTTGGGGTAAAAGTCTTCATTCGGAAGTGGGCTATACAAAAAAAAAAAACTTTTAAAAATAACACAATTGCCAAAAAATAAAAATCTTACATTTTTCCTTCTGTTTTATATAGATTCATTCAAAAGCCGTGTGGTCAAAGTACGCAGTACATGCCTATATGAATTCACTAAGGGGTCTAGTTTTCAAGAGGGGGTCATTTGTGGGGGTTCTCCATTATTTTGGCCACTCAAGGGCTCTACAAGTGTGCATTGGGGCCTGAAACATCTTGAAACAAAATGCCTGTTCTGAAAGCCACCGGCTGTTCCTTTCATTTTGGGCCCCGTTGCACATACAGACATAAGATTAGGGCCACAAGAGGTATGATTCTGAACACAGGACAAACAGGGATATCCATTTTGGGGTGCAAATCCTCATTATCATGTGCACTATAGAAAAAAAATATTTTCAAAAGTATGACATTTTATTTTTTCTCTGCTGAATTGCATTAACTCCTGAAAAGAAACTGTGGGGTCAAAATACTGCTGACCCCCCTCAGTGAATATACTAAGAGGTGTAATTTTTAAAATGGGGTCATTTGTGGGGGTATCTATCATTCTGACACCTATGACCCTTTACAATCTTGGCTTGGTGCAGGAAAACAAAATGTTACTCAAAATGTTAATCAATGTTAAATTTGTACATCCCCTAAATCGTTAAAAAAGCTGAAAGTGTGCATGCAGAATAAAGTACACAAATATATACCTCATCAAAAATTAGTACAGTATGTTTGCACATATTTGAGGTAGGGCAGTTGAAAATGTGTAAAGATAACAATTTTTTCAAGATTTGCCCAAATTTGGTGCTTTTAATAAATATACACAAATTCTATTGGTCTATTTTTATCACATAAATGAAGTACAACATGTGGCGAAAAAACAATGTTAGAATCATTCGGATACGCAAAACCTTTACGGAGTTATTCTATGTTAAAGTGACATGTCAGATTTCCAAAGTGTTTTTGATCATTAAGGCGTGAACAGTCTTGGTCACTAAGGGGTTAACAAAACTGTCCTTTGGTGCCATGCCATTGTAAGGGTGCCATTTCTGGGTTACAAACCAATCTGCATTCTCTTGGAGTCCAAGGGAAGGAGTTTTAATGCTTCCGACCCATGTAATTTACCAGATATCTATATATATAAGGCTGAAAGCCCTGACTGACTGACTGACTGACTGACTCGCCAAAAGTTCTCCAACTTCCCGATATCGTAGAAACATGAATTTTGGCACGAGCATAGATTATTTCCAAAATAGGAAAAGAAATTGGGTCCCAACTCGATTATTCAATTCTAGCGCAAAATAATTGGTGTCGAAATTTTACGTACGTAATCTAAGGCCTCCTTCCCACGAGCGTGACGGGCTCCGCCGCGTAATATTACGCAGTGAAGCCCGTCACGGCGCCCCCCAGAGCCCCTATACTTACCTGCGGGAGATAGCGTGAAAACGCTTCCCCGCCCATCGCCGTCGCGTCGTGTGACACGCCCACCGCGTCACGTGACGCGGTAGGTGGGGAAGCGTTTTTTCACGCTATCTCCCGCTGGTTACAGTGGGAGATAGCGTGAACGGATGGCTTCCATTGACTGCAATGGAAGCCATCAGCGCGTACAGCCCGTCCTCACCCGCAGCAAATAGAGCATGCTGCGGGTGAGGACGGGAGAAATCGCGGTGCGTAATTCCGCGGTGGAATTACGCATCGTGAGCATTGTGCTATTACGTTCAATAGAACCTAATAGCAGGGGGCCACGCAGCGGATTTTTGCAGCGAATTTACGCGGCGTAAATCTGTTCGTGGGAAGGAGGCCTAAATCTGTCACTTTCCAATGCCTTAGAAACTTAAAATTTGGCACGAGCATTGATTATGACATAAATAGGAAAAGCTAATGGGTCTCAACTCGATTATTTAATTCTAAGCGCAAAAGAATTAGCGTCCAAATTTTACGTACGGAATCTAATTTTCTCACTTTCTGGTGTCATAGAAACGGGAAATTTGGCACGAGCATTGATTATGTCATAAATAGGAAACGCTAATGGGTCCCAACTCGATTATTCAATTCTATGCGCAAAAGAATTGGTGTAGAAATTTTACGTGCGGAATGTAATTTTTTCACTTTCCGGTGTCATAGAAACAGGAAATTTGACACGAGCATTGATTATGTCATAAATAGGAAAAGCTAATGGGTCCCAACTCCATTATTCAATTCTATGCGCAAAAGAATTAGCGTCCAAATTTTACGTGCGGAATGTAATTTTTTCACTTTCCGGTGTCATAGAAACGGGAAATTTGGCACGAGCATTGATTATGTCATAAATAGGAAAAGCTAATGGGTCCCAACTCGATTATTCAATTCTAAGCGCAAAAGAATTAGTGTCCAAATTTTATGTATGTAATCTAATTCTCTCACTTCCTGATGTCATTTTATATAAAGGAAACGTTGCATGGTTGCCTTCCCGTGGTGTTTCCTGGGTAACGCAGAGAACTATGCAAAATGGTGAACATATGTTTTTCCTCAGTATCTCTAAAGTAACCACGACTTCATAAGATTTTCCGTGTGAACACCAGATAAACACCAGTACCAAATTAACTCGGGCGAAGCCGGCTATATCAGCTAGTTATATATATAGCTCAGATTTTGCACCCAGTAATACTATGATGACAAATGACAGCCCTCTTGGTAACCGCATACAGCTGGTTTATGGGTAGTTGGGTTTTACGTAAACAGTTGAAAGGGCTGCACTACATGTTTTCCGCAACTCCTATAAAAGTGAATGGGAGCTACAAAAACAGCATAGCACAATGAATGTCACTGTTCTGCAGCTCCTGGGTTATTGAAACAGCGTAGATGAATGTTCTATGCTGTTTACATATTTCTCATTCACTTCTATTGGAAACTAAATAGTGTAGGCCACTAGGCTGTTTCTCTACTTGCGGTCACCCTGACCCTGGAGATCAGTGGAGTATTCTCATCTTGACCATGATGGATCATTTAAGGATCCTGGGCTCAATTGTAAAAGTTGACCCAACAAACACAACTTCCCTCTCTGATGTTATGGTGAACGTATGTTGTACACGATCTATAGACAATGTAAAAGCAAAATATTTCAATACATGTCAACACATCCAGTTTTTCTGCAAATCACCCTATTTTTAGTCTTTCTGACCAGGTCACCCATTGAGATATTGTTTTCACTTGGTTGCCAGGGAAGTAGCGCAGCATCCACAGTTAAAAGAAACAAACAAACAAATAGAGGTCAGTGGAGGGAAGAGATGCTGCAGGGGGGAATCTTTTTCTCAGGAAACACCAGACCCAACACCCCAGACATGGAATCTTACCCTTTATTAAAACCTTCCCAAACTCTTATAAAATAACCGACACAGACACCAATATTGGATAAAGAAGGCTGCGGTGTTTATTAACGGGGTTACAAACATTTGGGGAGAAGTGTAACCAATAATAACCATAACACTTCCTGTAAACTCTGTTTTACAGGCCCAAGTTTATTAACCAATCAATAACCATAACAGTTCATGTAATCTCTGTCTTACAGACACGAGTTTACCACCACCAAACTCTCCCCAAGTTTACCTGCCCACCCACCTAATGCGGGAGACAATCCCCCACCAGGCCATGACATCCACTAATGACATGCCCCCGCCCCACCCCCCCCCCCAACAAACCACAGCCTCCTCAATCATCTACTACAAATCTATATTAAAATATCCAACGCAATCTCTGACAAGTCTACTATATAATTCCTATAGAAGCCTGGAACCAAACCTTCCAAATCAGCATGTCTAAAAAGAAAAAATCCACTCCTGGCATGGAGCTCTACCACCAGGTTAACCCTTCTCTGAATTCTCACGCTATATATAGACCTCGGCAAGGACCATAATAATCGAGGAACAATATCTGAAAAAACTATCACTGTATCTGGAACCTTGTTTAATGTTCCACTTCTCCCTTTCAGTGTCCCATGACATATCAATGTGTTCTCTTCTATGTCATTAACCCCTAAGTGTAAAATTAAAATATCTGGACAGGGCCCTCCTGACTCTATGCCCACATGACTCTCTATGCCCATGTGACCCTCTATACATCAGTGCAGCCATTAATCTAAGCAGTGTATTACACCTGCATCAGGAAATTCCTTCCTCCCACCTACTCTAAAAATGAGGATAGTCCTAAATAATAGTAGGATGCCTTAGATTCCATCGGTAACGCCAAACTGGAAACCCAAAGAATTAAAACCCCAACCAATAAGAAGTTATCCGAATACTGCATCACATGACCGAAGGGCCATAATAAAGCCAATGTAGTCACATGATACATATCTTAAAGGGGTTGTCCCGCGAAACAAAGTTGGGGTATACACTTCTGTATGGCCATATTAATGCACTTTGTAATGTACATTGTGCATTAATTATGAGCCATACAGAAGTTATTCACTTACCTGTTCCGTTGCTAGCGTCCCCGTCTCCATGGTGCCGTCTAATTTTCAGCGTCTAATCGCCCGATTAGACACGCTTGCGCAGTCCGGTCTTCTCCGTGTTGAATGGGGCTGCTCGTGCTGGAGAGCTGCTCCTCGTAGCTCTGCCCCGTCACGTGTGCCGATTCCAGCCAATCAGGAGGCTGGAATCGGCAATGGACCGCACAGAAGACCTGCGGTCCACCGAGGGTGAAGATCCCGGCGGCCATCTTCGCAAGGTAAGTAAGAAGTCACCGGAGCGCGGGGATTCGGGTAAGTACTATCCGTTTTTTTTTTTCAACACATGCATCGGGTTTGTCTCGCGCCGAACGGGGTGGCTATTGAAAAAAAAAAAAAAACTCGTTTCGGCGCGGGACAACCCCTTTAATGCCAGCGACTCAGGAGCGCCTCAGCATTCAGAGACAACTGCTTGGGGTAAAAAAAAAAAAGGATAAATCACTGAGAGGAGGAGATAGACTCCTTTTTTGGTATCACCCTTAAGGGGGACAACCTCAAATTAAAAAAAGGGGGGGTATCAAAATGACCGGCAACTGTGCCCTCATCTATGTTCTTAGCAATTTAACTACATCAGGATTAGAAATAACTAAAATCAACTTATTAACCCCTTCACAGCTGAATCCCTTGAACTCATACATATATAAGTCTTGCCCTTTTGCAGGAAATGCTCTATTTCCTGGATGCAAGGAATTTGTACTGATTTATGACTAAAACAACAATAAATGGATGAGACCGGCACAATATTTACCTTGATTCCCATAAATGTAAAAAAATAAAACAAGTAACTATAAACCAAATCTGATTAACAGCGGCAGCCTTCTCAACCACAGACTGCATGCAGCAGTTACCTCAGAGCTGACAGACCCCATGCAGTGCTCAACTACCTCAGTGCTGCGCTCAGTTACCTCAGAGCTGACAGACTGCATCCAGTGCTCAGCTACCTCAGTGCAGCGCTCAGTTACCTCAGCTCAGACATGATACTATTAATAAAACACAATGGTTAAGCAGACATACATTCCCCATCATCACCCTGACTAGCCCTTTCTTTACAGCCTAGTAAGGGTTAACACTAGCACATTTAAAACTGACCAATCTACCTTAGGGGGCGCTCACACGACGGCCCCCATGCCCAGCACCCTGTGAGCCAAAGCCAGGAGCAGAGAGAAAGTATAATGGAAAGATTTGCATGTCTTCCCTATAATGGACCCACTCCTGGCTCTGGTTCACCAAAAAAACGAACACAAAAACCACCGTGCGAAATCGCTCCCAACTGATAAACAAGCTAAATCCTTCTATACACAGGTGCCAGTAACCAGGGGTACCACCTGGTTACCGGGGGTCTCACCAGCTTGTAGAGCTTCACCTGTACCCTGCACCTGCAGCAGCACAGTACTTGGCGTTGTCATCTACTGGGCACTGTTCCTACTGGCGTGGCATCTGCTGGGCACTGTTCCTGCTGGTGTTGTCATTTACTGGGCACTGTTCCTGCTGGTGTTGTCATCTGCTGGGCACTGTTCCTGCTGATGTTGTCATCTGTTGGGCACTGTTCCTCCTGCCGTTGGCATCTGCTGGGCACTGTTCCCACTGCCAGGTTTCAGTCACGATCGGATGAAGGTAAAGGCAGCCCCTGCGTTTGCTTCGCTGGCGGTTTTCTACTGACAAGTCCTCCTCAGATACAAGCGTTCACACGATGTCCTCTGCCTATTCTGCTCCTCCTGGCCGGCGCTTCTGACAAGTCCTAAGCTGAAGTACAGGGGATTCCAGACATCTGCGCAGCTATTCCTCACCGTCCGCTTCATACACTCCGACAATCAGCCGCTGCAGAAGGTCCTCCATCTTCACAGAGGGTCTGAAGCTGTGACAGGAATTGTGAGGGGAGCTGACAGGAACAGGGATCTGTCACCTGGATGCTGCTTGCTGCTTCCTTTCCAGATGATGATGGCCCCACATCTCTGCACCTCCATATCTCACTGCTGCTCCTCTCAGCTTGTTCCTCTGGGCCAATCCCCAGCCTCTGTCAGGCCACCAGATTCTGCCTGACAACCACAGGCATTTCCCACCATTTTTCTTCAGCCAATAATCTGCTGCTGCCAGCCACTCAATCACTGGACAGAACTCACTCTCTGCCATCTCATATGACCCAGTAATGACCTTTATAACATATCGTGGTTAGCCAGAAAACCTCCTCTATAGAGGTTGACATATCATTAGAGATGAGCGAGCATTGCCTTTATCGAGTACCTGCCCGCTCGAGACGAAAGGTTTTGTCTCGAGCGGGCAGGTACTCGATAAAGGCAATGCTCGCTCGAGCAATTTCCTTTAGCGAGTATATTCGCTCATCTCTACATATCATCCATCCATCATGTACCTAAAGCTTCCAGATTCCATGAGGCTTTCCCTCCTAACTGTCCCTCAAGCTTTACATTGGGCTTCTATCATGATGCAGTGCCGTGGCACTCCCTGGGTCACTGCAGGTAGAGCTTTTCTGCCACAGAACTTTGTTTTAAAGTCACTGGGTGCCCAGGGTGTGCATGTGTCGTGGTAGTTGACATATAGTTTAGAATACGAGGCGGACACCGAACACACAACAATATACATTTTTATTGCAACTAACAGTAGGGAAATATACTTAAAGGGGTTGTCCGGCCATAAACATTAGGTCTCATTACTTCTGTTTGCCCATTTCCATGCACTTTGTAATATACATTGTGCATGGAAAATGAAGCAAACAGAAGTTTTGGACTTACCTGAAGGGATGCCCCCCCCTGTGTTGCTCCTCCGTCGTCCCTGGTTACCACAAGAATCTTCTCTTCTTGTCGGGCCAGCTCTTGTCGGCGCGGGAACGAGCCCCTTCTCATCCGCGCATGCGCAGTTCTTCTCTCTGCAGCCGGGACCGATATACGATCTCCTTGTGTGCAGGGGGAGGAGGATGGAATAGCCTCAGAGCAGGAACTGAGCTCCCGCCCCCTCTCTGCCTCCTCTCCGCCCCTCTGCACTATTTGCAATGGGGAGAGCCTAGACGGGGGCGGGGCTAATTCGCGGACCTTAGCCCCGCCCCCGTCCCGCCTCTCCTCATTGAAAATAGTGCAGAGGGGCGGAGAGGAGGCAGAGAGGGGGCGGGAGCTCAGTTCCTGCTCTGAGGCTCTTCCATCCTCCCCCCCTGCACACAAGAAGATCGTATATCGGTCCCGGCTGCAGAGAGAAGAACTGCGCATGCGCGGATGAGAAAGGGCTCGTTCCCGCGCCGACAAGAGCTGGCCCGACAAGAAGAGAAGATTCTTGTGGTAACCAGGGACGACGGAGGAGCAACACAGGGGGGGGCATCCCTTCAGGTAAGTCCAAAACTTCTGTTTGCTTCATTTTCCATGCACAATGTATATTACAAAGTGCATGGAAATTGGCAAACAGAAGTAATGAGACCTAATGTTTATGGCCGGACAACCCCTTTAAACAAGGAAAGTAAACAGTGGGTACATGTTGTGTAACGTACTACAATCCAGACCATCTCTAGCTATCACAAGATGTGGTGTACATATTAAGCAATTTATGGTTAATGAAGACAATTACAATGACGTTCTCCATACAAAGAGCTCAATGATGCTGCTGCAGAAGGTATGAACTCAGGTGGCAGCCTTTATCTGATAAATAAATCATCCGAGGACTTGGTCTTCAGAAGGCAAACAGATTTATGTTTAGCACAAGGTTCAAGCAACGCTGTGTTTTATCTCCAGCAATGTACCATTGCCAGCAATGTGATTGTGTCAAACTCTATAGTATGATAGGTCTTTCTTTCTTTCCAGCAGGCCTGCTTACTCTTTGTCACTATTTACTTGTGTGGGAATGCTTGGTTTTTATTGAAGACCACTTTCAAACTCCCTGGTTCCACTTCAGCACTGTCACAGCTGTTCATTTGGCCTCTCTGCAAGCATGCAGCATGCATATCTATCAGATAGGCTTACCTCGGAGACCTGTCAGCGCTCCCCCCTTCTCCCTCGCGGCGGAATATCGCTAGCGATATTCCGCCTCGGCCATGGACAGGGGTCCTAAGGAAGATGGAACAATACCTGTGCTGCACCACTTATTGGATGGCAGCATTACTTCAAATTAATGGATCATTCTTTAACAAGTCTGTAAAACGATTGGGAATAGAAAACCAAGCCAGAAAACCATACGCAGACAGCTGTTTTGGGGTGTTTGCCCCCATCAGTGTGCAGTAGGTTTCTGGCTTGGCTGGCGAGAGGCCTGTGATGTGGGTCAAAAGGAGTGTTGTCTCTTTTTAAGGGGAGCACCCAGAAGGTGTGTGGAGACACCTAGGGGGTGAGTGGGTTGGGGGAGGGGGGCATTGTCTCTCCCCAAGGGAAGCACCCAGTAGGGGTGTGAGAAGACACCTGAGAGGTGAGTGAGGAGACTTATATGGCCACACATGCTTCTTTGGGTCTCCACACACTGTCCACCACTGCATTTTCCTAAAAGCTAATGTAACAACACGATAGCAGCACAAATAAGGGTACTTTTACAAGAGCTGACAGTCACTCGAGTAATTGCTCAAAGGAGTAATTGCAGGTGACAGTTGACCCGTGTAAACATAGGACCCGACAGGTCAAGTGAGTGAGAATTCAAAATGAAGCAATTGTCTAATATATACAAGAATGTAAACAATACCATTGTAAAAGCAACAAAAATTATTATAAGCCAAGTTCCCTGATCACTCGCTATTGGAATGCACATAACCCCTTAGTGACCACCCATACGTGTTTTCACGTCCTGCGTACCTGGGCTTTATTTTACAGGGCCGTAAAAAAAAAAAAAAAAATCACGCTGGCCCTGTAGGATAAAGCCCCGGCATCTGTGAGTGTGACATCTCCCTGCTATCGGCTACCAGAGGAACCTGAAAGCTTGGAGCTGTCACTAGAGGCCACGATGTGCGGTCCTCAGTCAGGTGATCACCGTTATTTTACGGATAACAGCAATTACATGAAAGAAAAAAAAATAAAAAAGTTACGTTTCAAAAGTTAAAGTTTCATCTCCCCTCACGGATCTGATCTGTAGATTAAACTACTCATCTAAGGTCTCCACAATGTCCCCCGATGATCTTGTCCTGCAAGGACCTTTCCTCGGCTTATATGTATGTGTGGTTGGCAAAAGAAGTTGGTAAGGTGCAGGAAATTTGAAATCTCCTTCCTCCTGGCTATCGAAGGTAGCTGAGAGCCTGCAGCTGTCACCTGGGGCTGTGGTTCCCGGTCACATGACTGCTGTTAGCCAATGGATAATGGCAATCACGTAAAGTTTAAAAAGTTAAAGTTTCATCTCCCTTCATCGATTCAATCGGTGAGGGGGAATGAAACTTCTTACCGGAGGCCTCCACATTTGTCCTCCAATGCAATCATCCACCACAGACCTACCCCAGCTTCTGCACATGCACCCGCCAGCAAAATGTTGGATGCATGTGCAGAAACCGGGGAGGGCCTGGGAATTTAAACCCTCCGTGCTCCTGGGTACGAATGGTAGTCAAGAGCCTGATGACCAGAGCACCGGGGAGCGGTCCCTGGTCACGTGATCGAATGGATAACAGCAATTACGTAAAAGCTTGAAAAACATTTAAAAGGTTAAAGCTTCGTATCCCCTCTAGACCTCTGGATTTGTCCAACGATGCAATCATCCTTCACAGATCTTCCCCAGCTTCTGCGCAAAATGGTGGGAAATTTAAAAAACCTCCCTGTTCCCGGCTACAAAAGGTCACATAATCGTTTTTATCCAATGGTATAAAAAGGTAGTGATGCCTGCATACTCTACAAGAATTCCCAGGGAACGCTCACTTTCCTGCAGTTCCAGGAGCAGCCTGTTGAGCGCCTTCTGTGTGAGACCGCTGCACCTCAGCAAGCTTATGTGTCTGAGGAGGTACAAAGTCTCACAGAGTGCCACTTTCTACACCCCATCCCTGCTGCTGAGGTCAAGAAATACCTCCTAAAAAATTGTTGGGTTTGTAGCAAGTATGGGAGGAGGAATATCCAGTTTATTGCCCCATTTGCCCATCCCAACCGGGGCTCTGTAATTAACCCTATCTTGAAACATACCACACAGTTATACATTATTAATTTTAACTAAGATTTAGGGAATGTCAAAAAGCAGGGCGTGGGCTTGGATTATTTTTAGTGAGTCAATTTTTTTAATTTTTGTTCTGCACAAGTGTGGGCCTGGAATTTATTCAGTTGTGCCCTGAAATCTAATATTATAGGCCTAGCCATGTGTCCTTTAAGCAGATTGGGGCTACAATAGGGGTATTGCTGAACACAGACGAACTAGTGTTAACAAAATTTTGGGTGCATCTCCCAGTTTTTCCTGCTTGAAGTAAGGAAACTGTCAGGAATGTGACATATTTGAGAAAAAAATGTTTTAAATTTTTTTACCTGCTTTATAATATCCTTTGCAAAAAACTGTGCAATCAGAATGCCAAGTACACACCTAGATAAATGGGCTAAGGGATTTTTTCTATAGAAAAAAAATCCTGTCTTTAAAATGACATATTTGCAAATATCTGAAATTTTATTTTTCTCCTCTAAATTGCATTAACTCTTGAAAAAAAACTGTGTGGTCAAAATACTCAAGTGACACCCCTCAGTGAACACATTAAGGAGTGCATTTTTTTAAATGGGTTAATTTGTAGCAGTATCTATCATTCTGACACCTATGAGTCTTTGCAACCTTGACTTGGCATAGAAAAACAAAATGTTCCTCAAAATTTTAACAATTAAAGGGGTTGTCCCGCGCCGAAACGGTTTTTTGTTTTTTTTAAACCCCCCCCCCCCCCGTTCGGCGCGAGACAACCCCGATGCAGGGGTTAAAAAAAACCACCCGCACAGCGCTTACCTGAATCCCGGCGGTCCGGCGTCTTCATACTCACCTGCTGAAGATGGCCGCCGGGATTGGCTGGAATCGGCACGTGACGGGGCGGAGCTACACGGAGCCCCATTCAGAAAAGAAGAAGACCCGGACTGCGCAAGCGCGGCTAATTTGGCCATCGGAGGGCGAAAATTAGTCGGCACCATGGAGACGAGGACGCCAGCAACGGAGCAGGTAAGTATAAAACTTTTTATAACTTCTGTATGGCTCATAATTAATGCACAATGTACATTACAAAGTGCATTATTATGGCCATACAGAAGTGTATAGACCCACTTGCTGCCTCGGGACAACCCCTTTAATGTTAAATTTCTACGTCTCCTAAATGGTTAAAAACCTGAAGTTTTTCAAATGTGCTTCCAGAAAAAAAGTTAACAGATGGAAGTATATATCACAATAAAATTTTGTACAGAATGTTTGCATATATTTGACATGTTGCAGTTGAAAATTTGAAAAAAATTTGAATATTTTTAACATGCAGGGCTGCATCTCAGGTTCCCAGGTCCAACTATTAAGCCACAATAGCGGCAAGAGTGAGCCCCTAACAATTTTTACTTTGGACAAACCCTCATTAGCAATGCACACCTTAGCTAAGCATCACACTACCTCCAACCAAGCAGAAGCGCTGCCTGCGGGACACACCACTGCCTCTTCTCCTGGGTTACATGCTGACCAACCCCCCCCCCCCCCCGCGCGCACGACCCTGCGTCCGCAGCGCACACAAAAGTGCCCCTGCGCAGCCTTCAGCTCATGCCCTCATGCCACACCACCATCCTGTCTATTTATAAGTGCGTCTGCCATGAGGAGGAACCGGAGGCACACACTGCAGATGGTTGGCAGGGCCAGGCAGCGACCCTCTTTAAAGGGGGGCGATAGCCCACAATGCTGTAGAGAATCAATGAGAAATTGACATTTGATCTTGATTCCAATCCTGTGCCACCTCCATCAGGAGCTGCAAACATGGGCATAGCTATTGGGAATCCATGTGCAGAGAGTCACAGCTAGCCGGAAGAAGTATTTTTTTAAATTTTTGGGCAATGCAATGCAATGCAGGCTATATTGCATCTACTGGAGTTTCCCTCTATTGGGGGTTGTCGCCATCCGCTGTGCGTGCAGTTGACGGCAGACACACAGTGGTGTAAAAAATTTTTGAATTATTGGCGTGCAGTTGGAGGGAGACAGCGCTTATGTAATGCAAACTGCAGCCAAGAAAAAAATAATACAGAAGCCTGCAAGCAGGCCTAGCTGTGCAATAGTGAGGTTCTACAACTGCCAGCAGCCATGGAGTTAAATGCACACGGTCACTGATAGCCCTAAACAGGTGCTTTTTGGGGTACATGTTGACAGGATTCTACAGTAGCACTGTCCCTGCCTCACCAATACTGCCCCTATACTCTGTATATTTGGCTGCAGACTGAGAATGCAATAGTCTGCAGAGCCCAAGATGAAAGAAAAAATTTGGTGCAAAGCTGCTCCTAGCAGCAACAACTGTAATTCACACGGTAAGATGTGGCCCTAAGAAGGACCGTTGTGAATCTTCTAGACAGGATTCCACATTATCACTGTCCCTGCCTCACCAATACTTCCCCTATACTCTGTAGAGTTGGCTGCAGACTGAGAACGCAATAGTCTGCACAGCCCAAGATGAAAAAAAAAATTGGTGCACAAATGCTCCTAGCAGCAACAACAGTAATTCACACGGTAAGATGTGACCCTAAGAAGGACCGTTGGGGTTCTTCTACACTACCACTGTCCCTGTCTGACCAATACTGCCCCTATACTACGTAGTACAGACTGCAGCCTGAGAACGCTATAGCCTGCACGTCCAATATAAAAAAAAATGTGCAAAACTGCTCACAGCAGCCACAACTCTAATGTACACGGTGAGATGTGGCCCTAAGAAGGACCGTTGGGGCGCTTGAAGATGTCAACACTCACTATAGCAGCAGCACCCTCCCTAATCTCTGCCAGCGTGTGTCTGAGGCGAGCAGCGGGCGGGAAAGATTTTAATACTCGGCGGTCACCTGATCTCACCAGCCACTCACTGCAGGGGGGTGGGATAGGGCTGGAACCTCACTGGAGGAAGTTGTAAAGCCTTCCCTGCATGTCTATTGGCCAGAAAATGGCGCTAAGATTTCAGGGAAGTAAATGTAATTGACTCAAGTACCGCGTGGTGCTCGTCTCGAATAACGAGTATCTCGAACACCCTAATACTCGAATGAGCATCAAGCTCGGACAAGTATGCTCGCTCATCTCTAATTCTAATCGGTTTATTTCTGCCACTTAAATGAGATACAATATGTGGCGAAAAAATAATGTCAGAATTACTGGGATATGTAAAATTTGGCTTGGTCATTAAGACACAAACAGGCTTGTTTACTAAAGGGGTTAAATAACTATCGTTCTGTTTGCTTGTTTATTTGTTTAATTACAAACATTTATGTAAACATGTTGCAGCAAAATATAAAATAAAGAGTTGAGTGTGAAGGCCTCTGAGGCTGCGGGTGTACGGGTGCATGACGCAGATGACTGTACTCCTGAATGTGTGTGTGAGAGTCTATGTATGCTTACAGAAAGGTAAGGCCAGCAGAGGAGACAGAGGGGAGCTTTGTGTGCTCTCTCATATCCACTCCTACACAGTTTCTATCTCTCAGTTCTATTTCAAGCGTTAGAACATGCAGTGGCTTCTCTTTACCCTCCTGACCACATACTATCAGCAGGTAAGTTGTCACACGTTTTCTCATTTTCCTGTTATCACAGCAGGTTTAAACTGAACTAAGTTCTTACAAAGATTATGAAAAGCCTTGAAAAAGCCTGCAGTAAAGGCTGACATTTTCTAGTGTGCAGATTCATCCCATCATTTTGCTTCTCTATGCCACCCTGCTTCTCCTTCCTTTCCTATCTGTCGGTTTTGTAGACTTGTAACTATATACATTACTATCATCGTCCCTTATGTAGAAGAGTACTGCTTGGTTATGAAGTTTTTCCCCTCTTGTCACAGCTCATGGAATTGGAGCAGCAATAGTAGACACCATTGTATATAACAGAGATTTGATATTTAACTCAATCGTTTCTGTACTAGAAGGGTTGGAACTTTGACAAATCCTTATTTTGACAGTTGATGAAGTCTTACAAGATGCGGATTTAGTTTATGGTAGATGCATGTTGACTCCATATGCTAAATGCTCACTTTCTGGCATGTGTGGTAATCTGCTTTCGGTTAGAGGGGGTTATAAGTATCAGTGTGGTGTCAATTCCTGCAATGTTAAGTCTATCTATTGCTTAAGGCCACTATCACACACTTATATTACTAGGGAATTTTCGTGTCTGTATTACAGCTTGATTACTGTGGGTCTATGGACCTTAGCTCAAATCATCATACAGCCCTGTAAGTTTGGGTCAGTAGACCCTCAGTCTGGCCAGGACAGCCATCTGTAATACAGCAGCAAAAATTCTACTTTAATATGGCTTAAATTTGACTGTTACTACTTTATTGCTGCTGGCAGGAATAAAAATATGCACAAAGTCCAGTAGAATTCATGCTGCCTGGTTTATAGCTCCACTTATTACAATTGCTATCAAGTCCAAGAACATTGAAAATGTAAATTATAAAATAAATTGAGTATCCTACATTATCAGAGATATTAAGAAATACTATACTATGCCAAAGGTAAAGACCTTAAAGTGAATCCATCAGCTCAAACATGGTGTCCAAACTGCAGGCATGATGTTATAGAGCAGGAGAAGCTGAGCAGACTGATTTATAGTTAAAGATTCAGTATAATTTGTATGCGAAGTTATACAGTCAAAGAGAAAATTATGGAATGAAACATTCGTGATTGAAGAGTTGGAAAAAATGTGTCATGGAAAAGGATCTTGTTTTGTACAGGAGTCTATTCTGATTCAGTGCAATATCCTTCAGTTTGTTTGCAGTGTTGAAGAAACTGCAAACTCAGTCATGACAGCGGACAAAGCAGCGGAGTCGGATGTAATCCGCCGGAAGGAGTTTTGTCGTTGGCCATGCAAATGCTCACATAAGCGTTCATGCCCGTTGGGCGTAAGTCTGGTCAAGGATGGCTGCGGATGCTGTAAAATTTGTGCAAAACAACTTGGACAAAGTTGTAATGAAGCAGAAGTATGTGATCACCACAGAGGTCTGTATTGTGACTACTCAGCAGATGCACCCAAATATGAAGTCGGAATTTGCAAATGTAAGTGACTGTTTCCAAAATATCTTCAATGACTCATTGTACCAAATGCTTAAAACTGAGGTTCATGCTAATTAGTAAATTGTATAAACATTAACTCCATAATAAATTTTTCTTATCATAACTGCTCTATTTGTGATCCAATAACAGAGTAAGCATTGAGTGGGGAAATTAAATTTATTGCTATTGTCCTGTTATGTCCTATCACTGCAGTTTCTGTGCAGCATTACCAGATTGCTTTTGATTAGAAAGGAAGTGATCCTGATAGTAGACGTATACAATGCTTCCAGGGAAAATACTACCACGATGTGATGTTCACTTGGAGAATGACACCCTTTTTTTTTCTGTCAGAACTTCTATGTAAAAACCGTCATCATTATGTTTCTGCATTAGACTGTAGACATATTGAAATAACACTTTGCGGCTCTACAGAATCATAATGCAGCCATGTATTATGCAGGCCATGTATATGAGTTTGTCTGTCATGTATTGCACCGCAGTTGGTGGTGAACTGCACATTCAGGATGGTGTGGCAATGACAGACAAAGGCAGAGGTGGCACATTTTTGATAAATATAACTTTACTGAACAGTAGTTGGTTCTGACACTCCATAGGAGGGTATTTGTACCTAAATGTTACATAGTATAACTGGGAACATACCTCTCTCACCTAGGCTGGAGTCACACAGACATACTTGTCCGCGTAATACGCTGGGAATAGAACTCATTGATTTCAATGGGTTCGTTCAACCCCGCGGGTTTTGCGTGTCCATTTTGGGCATGCCAAAAATACACAGCATGCTCTATTTTGCAGCACATTTAAGCAGGGATAGAGCACATATTGAACTCATTAAACCAATTGGGCATTTAAATGGCTGAGGGCATCATTGGGTGTTTTTCTTTCGCGTAAAAAAGTACAGTAAGAATCACAGTTGTACGCGCAATTATGAAACGCCCAGTCCGCAAAAACGCAGCAGAAATGCACATGTAAATATGCATACGCTTGTGTGAATCTGGCCTTTAAGTGATAGTACTAAAGTGACCTTAAAATATCTCTCTCATGACTAGGTGACTCTTGCCATCCATATGCATCTTCATCACTGCTTTAGCTACTCCTGGTTGCAGCAAGACACATGGCGTTCCTCATAGTTTTCAAGGTCTTTTGCCATTTCTCATTGCTGCGGTACAACTGCTACATACGTATTCATCATTCTTTATGGCCATAGGCGTCAACTTCACATGCCTCATAGGAGCAGCATTGCCACTTATGGAACATATAAAACATCTCTTTGATGTCATATAAAACGAGAGGTTGACTTGTCACATATTAATACTGAGGGTTTAACATCCACATTACTCTATGCTAATCCATACAGTCTTTCTAGGTCCTGTGTCTCACTGCACCATTATACTTATCCCATCATAGACATTTCATGTACATTACACTGTGTCGCATCAAGTACATTACACTGTCATCATTAACCCTTTATGCATAATATTATATTATAACATCACATTTCAGTATAACACTGTATATAACATTACGCATCACTATGCATAGCAGCATCCGAGGAGACAGCAGGGCAGAGAAATGCCTTCTAACGGGGCTCTACCATTTCCTCCTGAAGGGTAGCTCGGGACCTGACCTCGTTACCGACAGGGGGAGATCATGAATCAGTAACTGTGGGTTACTTGTAGTCCTGTTTGTCACTCGTGAAGCCAACGTCCCATCCTCTGCGCTAAGACTTTCACATGGAATAAAATAGTCCACGCACACTGAGTGTCTTTTCTAAACAACTACTAGGACCATTTGGTTCTGTCCCTTTACTTAAATGATGTTAACAAATAAGAAAAAAAACAGTCCTCACAGTGGTGGCACAGGAATGATTTACGGGATATTTGTACATCCACAGTCAAAGTTGTCAGCAGGAACTCACTCTCCTGGTAACTCTCACTCTCCTGTCAGTCACTCACTGGTTTTCTCGCTCTCTGGCGATTTCTCTATTTCTCCAGACGCACACAGTTCTTCCTGGGTCCAGGCTCATGCACACTTTGGTAGCTAGTTGGTATAGGGAGTGTCTCAGGAAGGATGGGCCCAAGTGGGAACAGCAGACCACCTATCAGCCTCCTCCATGTCTCCCAGCTCTTGCTTCCTCTCTCCCTGGAACTCCTAGAACTCTCTCTCTCTTTGATTCCGATGTCTCTTCACTCCTGGATCTCATATGCCACCACATTATCAAACATACATTACATGATCAACAGCCAATGCATAAACAGACAAAACGATACAATTTCCAGACAGCACAAGACATGAACAGACATTAACCCATTCATGCCTGCAGATATCCAATACACATAAATCTGATGCATTCCATATTCATGGCAGTGACACTAGACAAACATAAATCATGCATTCAAAAGTGCTGGAGGGGACCCCAAACTCTGGTTATACATCAGAGATCGGAATTTCTCAGTGTGCTGACTCATTTCTTAACCCAGGACTATCTAACTCAGCCTAGAAAAGTGTAAGGCAAAACTATTTTCCCCCTTTTGGTAACTACCCAGAGTTAACCCATTCCGGTGTTGTCAGACTACCTGGGATCTCATTTCTGGTGTGCAGCTGTAATGCATGACAGCATGTAGGAAAATGTACTGGCCAGTCACAAGAGCAAATACTGTTAGGCTGGGTGGAACCCAGGATTCACTAGCATGGCTATGGGGCCCCTTTGTAATTATTCTCCCAAAAGACTAGAATTGAGATACATTGCTGTAGGCTGACAAGATTGAAAAGCGTGACTGGCAGATTTATTTTCTTTTTGAAATAAGGATAAGTGGCATGAACTTCACTGTCCTATGACTCATGATTGGAGGTAGCTTAAGTCAATACCCCCAATCGAGCTGACTGTAAGATAATGATGCCCTGTCTCCTAGGACAGATAAAACAGCTGGCTGACACTGAAGGGTGCAATGTCTAAACCTCCAAATCAATTTACTCAACACATCATTCACCACCAACATTTAATCTGTGCAATCAATGAATTTCTTTTTTTTCTGATTTACTCCTCTTAAGGCCCATTTAGTCATAACCATTATCACTCAAAATTTGCTCAAAACCCGTCTTTTGAGCAATAATCATTGTGTGTAACTGCACTGACATCATACAGTTTTCGTTATGCCGTTCCTCATTGTGGTCTTTTAGCATGCTGAAAGACGATGATGAGCCTTATCAGGGATTCACAGCGGGATACAGCTGATACTATTCTTTCAGCTGTATCCCGCTCCCTGAAGACAGGCTGGGTATAAAGAATAGAGCGGTCCAGCTGTGTTCTCCATACCCTGCTCTGAGCGCTCTGCTGTATAACAGAAGGGTGCTCCGAGCGGGAAATAGCTGGATGCAGAAGGCAAGCGGGCTAGAGAAATGCCTTGTCAAGGGGCTCTACCATCTCCTCCCTATTATCACTGACAAGGGGGAGATCACAAATCAGTAACCATGGTTACCTGTAGTCCTGTTTGTCACTCATGACTCCAACATCCCAAACTCTGCGCTGAGTCTTTCAATTAAATAAAATACTCCACGCACACAAAGTGTCTTTTCAGAACAAGAACCAGGAACGTTCCGTCCGTTTACTTAAATGATGTTAAAGGGGTTGTCCCGCGCCGAAACGGGTTTTTTTTTTTTTTAACCCCCCCCCCCCGTTCGGCGCGAGACAACCCCGATGCAGGGGTTAAAAAAACCACCCGCACAGCGCTTACCTGAATCCCGGCGGTCCGGCGTCTTCATACTCACCTGCTGAAGATGGCCGCCGGGATCCTCTGTCTCCATGGACCGCAGGGCTTCTGTGCGGTCCATTGCCGATTCCAGCCTCCTGATTGGCTGGAATCGGCATGTGACGGGGCGGAGCTACACGGAGCCCCATTCAGAAAAGAAGAAGACCCGGACTGCGCAAGCGCGGCTAATTTGGCCATCGGAGGGCGAAAAATTAGTCGGCACCATGGAGACGAGGACGCCAGCAACGGAGCAGGTAAGTATAAAACTTTTTATAACTTCTGTATGGCTCATAATTAATGCACAATGTACATTACAAAGTGCATTATTATGGCCATGCAGAAGTGTATAGACCCACTTGCTGCCTCGGGACAACCCCTTTAACAAATAACAATAAAGCCTTACAGTAGTGACACAAGGAGGATTCATGGGGTATTTGTACATCTACAGTCAAAGTTATCTGCAGGCACTCACTCTCCTGGTAACTCTCTCCTGTCACTCACTGATTTCTGTTCTTTCCTGGATCTCACATATCACCACATTATCAAACATACAATCACATGATTAACATCCAATCCACGAACAGACAAAACTATACAATTTCCAGACATCAGACACGAACAGAGATTACCCCATTTATGCCTGCAGACATCCAATACACATAAATCTGATGCATTCCACATTCATGACAGTGATACTAGACAAACATAAATCATGCATTCAAAGGTGCTGGAGGGGACCCCAAACTCTGGGCAACTACAACATAACTACTAGAGATGAGCGAACCTACTCGGCCACGCCCGTTTTTCGCCCGAGCGCCGCGATTTTCAAGTACTTCCGTACTCGGGCGAAAAGATTCGGGGGGTGCCGTGGGTGAGTGGGGGGTTGCAGCAGGGAGTGGGGAGGGGGGGGGGGGGGAGAGGGAGAGAGGGCTCCCCCGTTCCCCGCTGCTACCCCCGGCTCCGCCACGCCTCCCCCCAGCGCCCCCGAATCTTTTCACCCGAGTACGGAAGTACTCGAAAATCGCGGCGCTCGATCGAGTAATTACTCAAAACAAGTATATTCACTCATCTCTAATAACTACCGTTATTAACCCTCGCAATGCCTTGCATATTTATTCTGTGGCACCATAAGTACATTACGGTAATGCTATTACAGTCCCATGAGTCACCTCCACCCTGCCCAGGGTTTTAATGCTAGGCAGTCCAGGGGCTATTAATGCACTCATGCTGTGGTTCTCATCCAGTCTCTTTCCTGTTGCGGTTCCTTCAAGGTGTTTTCTACATGGCTTCTGCAACGCTGTTGTCACGCAATCAGATGATCCTCTCTACTGATGGTTTATCAAGGGTGTCCTGAGCCCAGTCACCTTGTGTGCCCTCACACATTCACTGGTCCCAACACCTCCTTACAATCTGGTCAGAATGGCCAAGATGGGGGGCAATTCGTTGACATGACCATCCAGCTTCTTGCCTTCCAATAATGTACCATTCTCAAGCTATATTGACTCCTTTAAGAGCCTTTTTATAGGCTAAGGGTGGAGCCACTATTAGTGCCTCAGGTGACAAGACTGTTCATCTAATCACACCACAACTGTAATCATTTGCACATCTTCCTGAGATGTAACTCCATACCGCGTTTAACAGCAAATCGATAACTGCTTCTAGGGGCTTGAATTTTATGTATTTAACAATACTTGACCATATTTAAGGTACGATAAACTGAGATCTAGGGGGGGGAATTTAGTTTCTAGTACTGTGTGGTGTTTTTGACTTCAGACATTGCTCATCGCGTAGTCTGTTTGAAAACATACTAAAATCTTATTAATAAGGCCATTCTCACACACAACACTTTTTACTGCGATGAGTGCGGCGTTCCGAGCACCGTGCTAACCGCGGTACAACGCTCCCATTTATTTTAATGTGACTTCTCAGACCTGCACTCGAATGCAGCGTTTGTAATGTGTAATTTTTGAGCACTGTCAGTTCCATTTTTCAGCATTTTCATGTTTTTAAACACACCCCATCACCGATCACAATGATGGGGTGCATTAAAAAGCGCTGTTAGGTAAAACAAAGAAAAGATTTGGTACCATGTTAGCCAGTAGAGCAATGTGTGAGAAACCAAGTAATCTTGTAGATATGATACCTTTAAATGGCTAACAAAAATACATGATGTTACAGCAAGCTTTCGGGAATATGGCCCCCTTCGTTGGGCTAATGAATGAAACTAGTTTGGATGGCACATAATTATAACATGTAGATGCAGAGGGGAGGAGAACACATTCCTCTTGATTTAAATAAATGTTCACACTCAGAAATTTGAGACTGTTTTGCATGCAAAACCTAAAACAGACAAACTGAGCCGAGACATAAATCGTAACTGGCTGTGGTTCTGAGTGGCGTTGAACTAAACGCATGTGTAAGAGTGGGCTAAAACTTTTTGACCTGCTCTGTATCTGCAGTTAGGGCTCATTCCCACGGGCGTATGTGTAAAACACTGCATAGATCACATAGCCTTTTACTGCCGTGGGAGCCGACTATTGCGGCATATGGCAGTGATACTGCACTGTGCATGACGGCATATCTTTTTTTTTTTTTAATTCCCAGTTCTATCATGTATTGCCTGTGGGCAACGTTGAATACACTACCCATATAGAAAAATAGGGCTGTTTAAATTCTATTGACAAGGATAGAGGAAATGTTTTCCTAGAAGTTAAAGGGGTTGTCCCGCGGCAGCAAGTGGGTCTATACACTTCTGTATGGCCATAATAATGCACTTTGTAATGTACATTGTGCATTAATTATGAGCCATACAGAAGTTATAAAAAGTTTTTCACTTACCTGTTCCGTTGCTGGCGTCCCCGTCTCCATGGTTGCCGTCTAATTTTCGCCGTCTAATGGCCAAATTAGACGCGCTTGCGCAGTCCGGGTCTTCTGCTGTTCTCTATGGGGCTCCGTGTAGCTCCGCCCCGTCACGTGCCGATTCCAGCCAATCAGGAGGCTGGAATCGGCAATGGACCGCACAGAAGAGCTGCGGTCCACGGAGGGAGCAGACCCTGGCGGCCCCATCTTCAACCGGTAAGTATAGAAGTCACCGGAGCGCGGGGATTCAGGTAAGCGCTGTGCTGTTTTTTTTTTAAGTCCCTGCATCAGGGTTGTCTCGCGCCGAACGGGAGGGGGGGGGGGTTTGAAAAAAAAAAAACCCCGTTTCGGCGCGGGACAACCCCTTTAAGGATATACATGTTTCTACACAGATATAAGTTTTGGTAAACATGCTTGATATACGGATATATATGTTTTTTAAAAGTATGGAAACCCTGTTTAATGGAAAAATGTTTAATAAAAACAAGTCGAAATAGAAAAGTAGGGCTGTATGAGCATAATACGCTGTGAAATAGAGCATGCTGCAATCTTTTTTACTGAAGCAATTACACACAATTTATTTACGCTAATGTGACTGGATCAATGTCAATCAATGTACTTCCATTGACTCCATTCACCACGTAATATGAGGACGTGCATTGCGTGCGTAAAATGCGATGAAATCACACTCTTGCCCATGAGCCCTTATATGCCCAATTCGTCCATCTATCCAATCATATTTTTTGAGGTAAGGAATCACAATGTTTAATGCATTCTTGTGAAATCCCAGTTGCACAGTGCAGGTAAAAGCCATGTGAATTTTCACATTTTTTTCTATTCAAATGTATTACTGTAATTCAGTTCCAGTTCTGTATACAAAATTACTGTGTGTGAAAATAAGCTCTAAGGCTGGGTTCACAAAAGGCAGATTTTGTCTGGAATTTCGCCGCGGCAAATCCCCTTGCGGTCGCTAATCCCGGGATTAGCCGGCCATGTCAGAGATTTCTCAGAAATCTTGTTGACACGGGACGGCGAAAATCGCCACGGCAAAGCCGGCAGTAGCCGGCGGTGCGGATTCGCCGGCTGCAGCATATTCATTTTTTTTCTCCTTCCGCTGCGGCCGCACTCTCCTCTATGGGAGCGCCAGCCGCAGCGGAAGAGCGTGCGGCCAGGCTGCTTCAAAACCCACGGCTAACTGCTGCGGGTTTTGAAGCAGCGGATTCCTGGCGGAAATCTCGCGGATTTTCGCTGTGGCCAAACTGCGAGATCTCCACCCGGAATCCTCCTAGTCTGAACCCAGCCTAAGGGAATATCTACCCTTAAACATAATTTTCAGTTTTTTATGTTCTAGTAAGGGGCCAACATTCTGTACTGAATAATGAAGTCATCCATTTTATAAAAAATTTTGAAAAACATCTTCAAATATTAGCAACCTAGCACAGATAACCCACTGATCCTTCCAGTCTTTGTTACCAGTGGACAGCATATGACCACATCAATGATATATCCTACTATTATCGTGGCTGGGAATGCAAGTAGCATGGCACTTGACCAGTGCAGAAACTGACTGGCTGCAGTGGTCACATTCTGTCTGCCTGAGTGAAACACTGGAGCGTCTGCACTGGGTGGCTCTTACTTTTTTTGTTTTATAAAATTTTCAGGGGTTTTTACATTTTTATTATAAGTTGGAAAATCCCTTTAAATTCCTAATACATTTTTATAACAGTTGTGATTCGATTGTTCTCTCATTCAGAGCTCTAAATCTCCTGCATAGCCATAGAGATAAATGATAAAAATCTGCCACTACCACTAGGGGAAGCTAAGGAGCTAATACTGTATATACAATGAACTCAATAATAACACAGTGTGCAGTAAGCTGCTAAGCTCCCCTAGTGATAGCAGAATTGTATCATTTAATGATAGTCTATGGCTATGAAAGGAATTTGGAGCTCTGTCTCAGATGAATGACACTCCAACGGCTGATGCATTAAAGGGGTTGTCTCGCGGCAGCAAGTGGGGTTAAGCACTTCTATATGGCCATATTAATGCACTTTGTAATGTACATCGTGCATTAAATATGAGCCATACAGAAGTTATTCACTTACCTGCTCCGTTGCTAGCGTCCCCGTCTCCATGGATCCGTCTAATTCTGATGTCTTCTTGCTTTTTTAGACGCGCTTGCGCTGTGCGGTCTTCTCCCCTTCTCCTAGGTCCAGGCACGAGCGGCGTTCTGGCTCCGCCACCTTCTACGCGTCATCGCGTAGCTTCGCCCCGTCACGTGTGCCGATTCCAGCCAATCAGGAGTCTGGAATCGGCAATGGACCGCACAGAGCCCACGGTGCACCATGGGAAAGGACCCACGGTGCATCGTGGGTGAAGATCCCGGTGGCCATCTTGGTGAAGGAAGAAGAAAGAAGGAAGACGTCGCAGAGCGGGGATTCGGGTAAGTAATATGTTTTTGTTTTTTTTAACACATCCCTTGTGGTTGTCCTGCGCCGAACGGGGGGCCTATGGAAATAAAAAAAAACGTTTCGGCGCGAGACAACGCCTTTAAGAAATCAATCAGCTCAGAACAGTGGGCATGGTATTATAAAGTGGAGATTTACTTCAAGAGTTTTTCTGGTTTCAATCCTGGATGTTAAGAACAACACATGCATAGGTTAAAAGTAGAGATGAGCGAACGTACTCGTTTCGAGTACTTACGCACCCGAGTACCGCCATTTTCGAGTACTTCAGTACTCGGGTGAAAAGATTCGGGGGGCGCCGGGGGGCGGGGAGAGGCGTGGCGGTGCGGGGGGTAGCAGCGGGGAACAGGGGGGAGCCCTCTCTCTCTCCCTCTCCCCCCCACTCCCCACTGCTACCCTCCGTGCCGCCACGGCGCCCCCCGAATTTTTTCGCCTGAGTACGGGAGTACTCGGAAATCGCGGTATTCGGGCAAAAAAGGGGCGTGGCCGAGCACGTTCGCTCATCTCTAGTTAAAAGTAAATAAATCCATTGAAATTACCTGGATTTCTATATTGATTACTAATAAAAACTGCGATATACCGTATATACCGGCGTATAAGGCGACGGGGCGTATAAGACGACCCCCCAACTGTCACCTTATACGCCGGTATTCAGTGGAGAAAAAAAAAAAATTCATTACTCACCTGCCCCGGTGTTCTGTCGCGCTCCGGCAGGATGTCGCTCGCTCCGGCAGGCTGTCGCTCGCTCCTCGTCCCGGCGCAGCATAGCTTTCTGAATGCGGGGCTTGAAATCCCCGCTTCCAGAAAGCTAATACACACGCCGGCAGCCATGACAGCATTGAATGGCTGTGATTGGCTGAAGGCGCACGTGGCTTCAGCCAATCACACTATTCAATGATGTCATTGAATAGTGTGATTGGCTGAAGCCACGTGCGCTTTAGCCAATCACAGCCATTCAATGCTGTCATGGCTGCCGGCGTGTGTATTAGCTTTCTGGAAGCGGGGATTTCAAGCCCCGCATTCAGAAAGCTATGCTGCGCCGGGACGAGGAGCGAGCGACAGCCTGCCGGAGCGAGCGACATCCTGCCGGAGCGCGACAGAACGCCGGGGCAGGTGAGTAATGAATTTTTTTTTTTTACACTTTTTTTTTTTTTGAATTACCGGCGTATAAGACGACCCCCGACTGCAGAGCAGATTTTTCGGGGTTCAAAAGTCGTCTTATACGCCGGTATATACGGTAGATAACAATCTAACTAAAGTAATAACACACAATTGAATTGATATGAAATTGGAAGTGTGGTTTGCCTGTTAAATAAAAGCACACAAAGCCTGGCTACTGACAAATCTGTTCTTATGAAGAAAGACTGGTTACTGTGAACTATGCCTTGATGTAAACAACTTTCAGAAGATGTGTTATAGAAAAGTACGAAGGTGCGAAAAGGATACAATAGCATTGCTAGAGACATCGGTCCATGGTTAGACAAATTATTTACAAATTGAAGAAATTCAGGACTGCTGATATTCTCCCTAGCAGTGGGCATCCTGCTACGCTCACTGTAATAGTACAAAGTACTATCCCAAAGGAGGTGAAAAAGAACCCAACGGTAAAAACAAAGGACTTACAGAAGACAGACTTAAGTTTTTTAACAAAAATGCACCACGTTGCATTTGGAAAAAAAAAAAAGAATACTGCACACCAACGCCAGGTTTGGGGCTGATTGTTCTGGACACCTTGAAATTAGTGACGGAACAATTTATTCTAATGAGTATCAAAACATTTTATAGTAATGTAAGGCTGGGTTCACACGGGGCGGATTTGCCGTGGAAATTCTGTGCGGAATTTCGCCGCGGCAAATCCGCATGCGGCCGCTAATCCTGGGATCAGCCAGCCAGGTGGACGAGATTTCTCAGAAATCTCGTCCACACGGGACGGCAAATCTGCTGTGGCTAAGCCGGCAGAAGCCGCCGCTGCGGCGCGGATTTGCCAACTGCAGCATGTTCATTTTTTTTTTTTCTGCTGCGGCCACGCTCTCCTCTTTAGGAGCGCCAGTCGCAGCTGAAGAGCGAGCGGCCGGGCCGCTTTAAAACCGCTGCGGGTTTGGAAGCAGCGATTCTCTTGGCGGAAATCACAAGGTTTTTCGCTGCTGCCAAACCGCGGGATTTCCGTCGGGAATCCGCCCAGTGAGAACCCAGCCTAAGGGTAGCAGTCCATGACCTCAAGCTGAAAAGATGTTGGATCATGCATAAAGACAATGACTTAAAGGGGTTGTCTCGCGAAAGCAAGTGGGGTTAGGCACTTCTGTATGGCCATATTAATGCCCTTTGTAATATACATCGTGCATTAAATATGAGCCATACAGAAGTTATTCACTTACCTGCTCCGTTGCTAGCGTCCCCGTCTCCATGGTTCCGTCTAATTTCGGGGTCTTCTCGCTTCTTTAGACGCGCTTGCGCAGATCCGTCTTCTCCCTTCGGCTCCGCTCGGCAGCATTGGCGATTTGGCTCCGCCCCCTTGTACGCATCATCGCGTAGCTCCGCCCCATGATGTGTGCCGGTTCCAGCCTCCTGATTGGCTGGAATCAGCACGTGACGGGGCGGAGCTACGCGATGATGCGTACAAGGGGGCGGAGCCAAATCGCCAATGCTGCCGAGTGGAGCCGAAGGGAGAAGACGGATCTGCGCAAGCGCGTCTAAAGAAGCAAGAAGACCCCAAAATTAGACGGAACCATGGCGACGAGGACGCTAGCAACGGAGCAGGTAAGTGAATAACTTCTGTATGGCTCATATTTAATGCACGATGTATATTACAAAGGGCATTAATATGGCCATACAGAAGTGTATAACCCCACTTGCTGCCGCGAGACAACCCCTTTAAAGCACACATGTAAATAAACTATATTTACATGAACTGGCGCTGTATATATACCAAGATTTATTTATTTTATTTTAACCCCTGCCTCTCCATCTAAGTCACACACTTGTTTATAATTCCTGTGAGTGCAAAGAGATTTTCTCCTCATCTTTGTTTTTTATTACCCATTTTCTTTAAAATTTGGGTCTTCTTGCTGCTCTCTGTGACCGCGGATGTCCTGTGGGACGTGGGAAATTATATACAGAACCTACCATGACTGCGGGCACTGGCGGGTCAGCCTCCTTGAGGGCCCCCCCGCTTGCGCCAAGGAAGTCCCCCATATATATATATATAAATATATATACACACACCACACACATATGTGTATATATATATGTGTATATATATATATATATATATATATATATATATATATATATATATATATATATATATATATATATATATATATATATATATATTTTTTTTTTTTTTTTTTTTTTTTTACATACATACATACATACACACACACACACACACTGAAGAGTTGTGTTTTGCAATGGAATGACCTGAAGTTGGCTTTGCCTGCAAGTCATCCCAGAAATATTAATGGATTGAAACACATTAGCAGGGATGAATTGTCCAAACTTTGTGCAAATTGTATTTGCAGCAACAGGAAACATTTAGTTGAGGTGATTGCTTCTAAAGGGGGATCTATAAGATATTAAATTGAACAGTACATCTGTTTTTGTATTTAGTTTAGTTAGCTTGTGCTTGTCTAAAATTGTGACTTCGATAACAATCAAACCAGATCTAATTAGTGATCAATGCAGAAATCCAGGTAATTCTAAAGGGTTCATGTATTTCTACTTGCATCTGTAACTTCTTTGATAAAGGATTGCTTACTTTACAAGTATGACAGAAATCTTTTAATTCACTTTTGGAAAATCATGCATTTATTAGCCACATCTTTCTTGTAGCTGCCCATTTTGGCACTGTTCAAACAGACTACTGCCAAACGGCTTGCCAACTTCAACTAATTTCTGAATACATTACACAATGATGTGTGAAGGAAGACTTTATTATACCTACAAACATATAAATAGGGTAGTGTCAGATAGCTAGCTGCTCTTTCTTTATATAAAGAAAGGGGAACATTTAACAAACTGCACATGTACGTTATTATAGGTTATTTATTACCACACATCTGTAGTGAAATGTTTTTCTAAAATTTGCAGATATATTTGCTGTTGGATGTGAACTTAATGGGGTACTTTATCAAAATGGCCAGACTTTCCAGCCCAGTCCCTTTTATACGTGTTTGTGTATCAGTGACACAATTGGATGTACCCCTACACCTAATTCCAAACAATCTGATAGCCGTTGTACAGATGCTACAGGACTCATAAAAAAGCAGTCTAATCTAACAAACTGTGCTTTGAAGAAGAACTCCGCTATGGCAGACTACAAACTCATACCAGGTATGATCGATCGATCTATCTATCTGTCTGTGAATATTTACTGCCTAACAATATCATGTATGTTTGTTGAGATTACGAGGGGCTTGTAGTTCGATGTTGATGCCAGACTAACATTTAGGTTGCATACATTACAGACTGTTTTTGAAATATCTATGACATCACATTTCTTTTTAATAGTAGCATATATTTTTCCATCCGTCTACAAAATACAGCTGGAAATATTCTTCTTGCATCTGCCAAAACCACATTTGCCCATCCAGCTGCCAATGCTTATGTATGGCAATGAACTAATTATTTTGCCTGACTCAAGGCTCTGGTTGGCTGGCTGGCCACTAGAATACATTAGCAAAATTGTATATTAGACTTAAGATTTTCACAAAATTAAGAAAAGAATAGGTATAATGATTCAATCATAGTAGTACATTATATGATTTGGCGAATATTCATATTAGCAGGTTGGGTGTAATAGCAAATCAGGCAAAATCATTGGCTTGTCTCTTGTATGCTGTACATAACTTTAGAAATATGCTTAAAATCAGAGGAGTATTTTGAAGCTTCTGGGTCCCAATGCAAAATCCGTTACAGGGCCCCCAATTATAATGCTTTATTCAAAGCAATGGGATCCCAAAGCCAGTTTATGGGAAAAAATTTGTCCCCAAAATCCCAAATCTGACAATTTGAATATCTCCCTGAATCAACAATTCTTCTAAATTAAGCTAGCGACTACAACATGTCATATTATTACACTCGAGAAAGGCATCCATGCCCCTCCTAAACTCTTAGTGAATTTGCCATCACCACATCCTCAGGCAGAGAGTTCCATAGTCTCACTTCTCTTACAGTAAAGAACCCCTTTCTATGTTGGTGTAGAAACCTTATTTCCTCTAGACGTAGAGTGCGCCTCCTTTTTACAGTCACAGTCCTGCATATAAATAGATGGTGGGAGGGATGGGAGAGATCTCTGTATTAATGAAGAAGCAACTAGTGAGCGACTTCTTGCTCAGCGTGAACAGGCAGTCATTTATCTTTGAATGGCTGCCTATTCACAGTGAAAGGAGGGAGGCGGCCAGAAGAGATCGCTAGCACTGAACGACTATTGCTTTTGTGTGCAAGCACGGGAGCGATAAGTCTTGGGATGAATGTCGGTGCTCGTACACCCAACAGTCATTCCTTGTAAAGAAACCCTTAGACAGCCTTAAGAAGTCTGGCCCGTTGTTTCCAAGTGTAAGACATTGTTCTAATATATATTATCCCCACTTTACACTTCATCTATAAGTAGGCTATAATTTATGGGCAATTCAATGTAGTACTAAATAAAAGCTACTACATGCACCTGTAATTGTCATTACGCAACGACATAATCAAACAGAAAATTGGGAAAGTGCATTTTCTATAACTATGATTATGTATATGTTGTAATTAAACGCTTTGGCAAATATCAGCTTTTGCATTATTTCCTGTTGGCATGGCCAAATGCTTTTCTACATATACGATAATATAACATGCCTTTGTGTATTGCAGATATATATGGCTTCTAACCTACTACCTGCTCTGGCAGCTTTACACCAGTGCCTACCTTTCAGGTACCCAATAGATCTGCCCAAAATACATCACACACTATATCTTAGTTTGAATATGTTTTTTAGCAGCTATTTTTTTTAATCTTAGTTGCAATTTTAGGCCTTGGTCAGAAGAGCATTTTTTCCATGCATGAATAGATGCGAAAAAAGATCGCTTCTAAAAGCTTCTATAGGGTTCCTATAGCAGTGTTCACATGAACGATTTTTAAACGTGCAAAATACTCACACCTGCTAAAGATAGGACATGTGAGTGAAACTCGCATCTAAGGTCTGTGGAGTACACAGAGATAGGACCTGACCCATCTTTGAAGCATGCTTTCCATAGACTTCTATGGGAGCTGGAAAACACCTCTGATCGTGTGAAGAGCTACTTCAAGTAGCTGGAATTCACCAGTTCGCGTGATTTTTTTCCACATGCGAGGGGTGATCTTTTTGCGCGCCTATTTGTGCGCGGGAAAACATTTTGTCTGACCGAGTCCTTAAAGGTTTTCACACCAGCTCATTCTGTATTTAAAATGTTATAGAAGCTGGTGTGCATTAAATATATTCACATATTGTTTAAGAGGTAGTAATAAAATATGAAGCCAACATAGCAAACATAATAAAGTACATTTTGTTCACAGTGAGTACAGAAAAATAGCTGGGCTGTAATGTGCTGAAATGTGACATCTCCCAGTGGTATCCTGAAGAGATTTTAATTTAAGGGGTTGTCCAGTTACTGGTGGACTCTGCTTCAATAGGACCCTTCATATTAAAATAATAAAGGGAACTATACTTACCCTGCATGGTGACTGGGATCCATTGCTGCAGCATCAACACTCATTCTCCTGGCATCCAAACTCACATCCTGAGTTCCATGTTGCCAGGAGTTCAGGACACTGCAGCCTGTCATTGGCTGGAGCAGTCACCTGATTTCCTGTGATATCATATGTCACATCAATTACTGGGACCACAGTGGAGCTGCAGCGCCAGACCCCAGAGGACAGAGGACAGAAAAGGGTAAGTATAGTTCACTTTATTATTTTAATACAGGGGGTGCTGTTGAAGAGGGGTTTCCAGTAATAGAAAAATCCCTTTAATATTTGCATTCATATTCTGATTTTTGTGAATATGTTAAGAATAGTAGGTCCTAGAGAACTAAAACTTCGGTAAATCAGGTGCTTTAGAACGTTGTAGACTATGTGACAAAGTTAGTGGAGATTGGTCCAGTCGTTTCCCATTGTGTTTGTATTTTGATTTTTTCTGATTTTGTCTAGAATGGCAAGTCTTAGAGAGCTGAAACCCAGTCTAAATTTACCAAAAAGCTTGATTTACCTATGTGGCAAATTTGGTACCGAAAATTGTCCAGTCGTTTGACTATTGCATTTCTATTCCAATTAAAAGCAGGCTGCGCTCAATGGGAACAATGGAAACGAACATATAACAGACACAGCATCCTAATGACTCTTCTACGTTTTTCGACATTTTACACTGCACCCTCATTAGGATGCTGTGTCTTTTATATGTACATTTCCATTGTACCCATTGAGCGCGGCCTACTTTTCTCTGTTTTTTTCTTAACATACTTCCTGGAACACCTCCTGGGTCTTCTGGTGTCTCTGGCTGATTGCTCTCCATATACACTTGTGGATTTTGGGTGCATCTGGAGCCTTATAATATTCCTTTCATCATTTGGAGCACTGCCCCTCATTTTTCTGATTTCTATTCTAATTGTTACTTCTGATTTTTTGCAAATATGTTGAAAATGTAGGTCCTAGAGAACTGAACTTCTGTCTAAAATCTTTGGAAGTGCCTCATTTACCTCTGGAGCAGATTGTTCTTCATGCATAGCCAAGCGACTGGACCAGACAAAAGAAAATTCCTTTTTTTAATCAAACTACCTCTGATTACTTGTCCATCTGTGAGTGAGTTACATGCTCCGCCCCTGATCACATGACGGTGACACCATGAAAGGTCCTTCATCCTGAGTCAATGAGTTACATGCTCCGTCCCCTGATTACATGACGGTGAAATCATCACAGGTCCTATTTAATTGCAACTGAGGTTACCCCCCACACATATTAACATCTTCATCAACACTTCTGCCCTAATCACCAATCAGGTTGCTGGAATTGTGAATCAGCCAACCCAAACAACCAATCATGCTGCTGGAATTGTGAATCAGAACCAATCAGGTTGCTGGAATTGCTGAATAGGGCAGAAGTGTTGATAAAGATGTTAATATGCGTCCCCCATGGCCTCAGTTGCTATGGAATAGGATCTGTGATGATGTCACCATCATGTGATCAGGGGTGGAATATGTAACTCACTCACTCCAGAGGTTCAGGGGCAGAGTATGATGGTGCTTCATCCGAAGTGAGTGAGTTACGTGCTCAGACCATGATCACTTGACAGTGACATCATCACATGTCCTATGCCAACTGCAGCTGTGTGGGGCTTGTAGGGGATGCATAACTCACTCACTCAGGATGACCGCTAGATGAAGGATCTGTGATGATGTCACCGTCATGGGATAAGGGGCAGAGTATCTAACTCACTCACTGCAGATGATCAGGGGCGGAGCAAGAGTGAATTACATGCTCCGCCACTGATCCCATGACTGACATCATCAAAAGTCCTTCATCCCAAGTGAGTGAGTTACATACTCCGCCCCTGATCACATGACGGTGATGGCATCAAATGTCCTGTAAGCACACGGCTGCTGTCTGGCTATGGGTTGGTTAGTATTCCATGGCAATTGAGGCCACGGAAGTTTGTAGAGGATGGAATACTAACGAACACCAACAGCAGCAGTGTGTTTACAAAACCTGTCATGATGTTACAGTCATGTGATCAGTCACCTGTGTGGGACTGGTCTGGGGTCACATGACAAGTGGGGGATCAGTGTGAGCAGGACTCTACTGTGCTGTTTTTTATCCCTGCTGTATGAAGAATGTATGTTGCAGAGCTATATGTGACATACATGTAGCAGTACTGTGTGACGTGTATGTAGCAGTGCTGTGTGATGTACATGTTGCAGTGCTGTGTGATGTACATGTTGCAGTGCTGTGTGTGTGTGATGTGTATGTAGCAGAGCTGTGTGGCGCATTGCACCACCAAAAACACTGGTACTATATAATTTCCTAATATATATATATATAAGACTATACTGCATCAGTATGTCATCATGCTCAATTCTTTAGTTTGGCTCTTGTCACTCTGCTGACTCCAGGTACCAAGTGCAAAGGTGTTCTTGAGGATACATTTTTGGGATAAATACAGTAGGTAGACACCAAGGTTTGATAAAACTCAAGTTGTTGAAGGCAATGGGACATACTTCAATCCCTGAATAAAATCGGGCAGTGTAGCCCAGAAGAAGAAGACATAGGCAAATCAAGTTATAAGGCAGACCATCAGCAACAATCAAACAAATACAGTGGAAAAAGACAAAACAATAGAATAAGATCACCGCAAGTCAAGAGGTTAGAGAACCAAAGTCTCAAAAAGAAAAGGGGAATCAAGAAAGATGCTATCAAGTCATTTCTTACTTGCTATGTTTGGCTGATAGGTGTGTATTGCCTCGAATCTACAATAGCTCTGTTCCTGGAGTTTACAGAGGACCCGTCACCTGTCCTGACAGGTCTGTTTTAGTAAATACTTCATCCACAAATAACAAAACTTCTGGAGCACCTTTTCTTATAACTCTGTGTTGCACTGTTCCTCTATTATTCCCCTTAGAAACTTATGAATTAATTGACAACTGGATGTTATCATTCCCCTTGACAAAGGGCCATGTCCCTGCACTGTCTGATACTGGAAGCACTGATTGGACCGTGTATGCTGGGACACCCTAACTTGTAACACTCAGTTGTCAATTTATTCATTCATTTCTAAAGATAATAACAGATGAAAGGTACAAAGCAGAGTAATAAGAAAAGATACTCAAGGAATTGTTATATTATAAGGAGTACAAGTATTTACTAACACGTCAGTATAATGACACCTCCTCTTTAAAGGAGATCAATCACCAATATTTTTTACTAATTAAAACCACCTAATAATACAGTAAAACATTTTTTTTGTAATCTATTTTTATTTTCTGATTGTACATTTCACCAAAGTGTCAGTCAGCTGTGAGGCTCAGTGGCCAGGGTGAAAAGTGCAATATTTCAGGATGGTTTTTCTACAGAGCTAGTGGTAAGGACAATAAATATGTTCAGTTCATAGTCTGTGATAACTGTAGGTTTACTTTGTTTATGGGGAAAACATTGTATTAAATATTGTAAGTGTTAACTTACAAAGGCACTTTTACAAAAATGTTACTGTAGATATCCACAAAGAAAAGGTAATTTCAATGCTTTGCATTTATTGTATAAGCGCTGTTAATGTTGATGCACTAGAGTTTGCATGCGCAAATTAACTATTCATCCTACTTGGCATTTCAATGCAATCATTTGTAATATTCTTTCTTATTAACCACTGAACTGAGATAGTCCATCAATTCCGTATATTCATTATCATCTTATGTGGATCATATAATGCATTTCAATCTGTAATAACCATATTCTATATTTCAGTGTACAAGATTTTACCACTTGTTTGGAAAAGAAAATGTCTAGTGCAGGCAACAGCGTGGAGTCCATGTTCTAAAACGTGTGGAATGGGCATATCTATCCGGGTTACCAATGAGAACAGCAAATGTGAAATGAGAAAGGACAGACGACTCTGCTTCCTCAGGCCATGTAACACAACTCTTCTAAGTAATGTAAAGGTACTCCAGTATGGCTTTCTGTGACCTATATATATATAAAAATATATATGCAATTTCCTCAAATTGTAACTCCCTTCAGGATTGTCAGAGGCATTAAGTCAGTTTGTGTTACTGATGCTCCCCTTCCACAATTACTAAAGCTTGCCATATACGTAACTATTACTTCCAACTGTCCAAACAATAACATGATCGTTAAGTATATGTTACTGAAAATGAGCAGTTTTGTCTCATGAAAATCTGCAACATTGGTTAGAATTCTAAGGCTGCTTTCACATCTGCACTGGAACCTCTTTTCAGAGGTTTCGTCATAGAACCATCAGGAAATACTGGAAAAAGTAGTCCTGCATGCAGGACTTTTTTCATTCTGTAAAATACTAGTGAGCTGCACAGATCCCATCATAGTCAGTGGGGTCCATTCCGCGCTGCTCGTTTCCGTCATAAGATGATCCGTTAGGCTAGGGGATTCCCCTCTCCTGCTCCCCAAACGGAACAGAAAAACAGAACCCCTGATGCATATGTTAAAGCAGCCTTATTCATGCTTCACAATCTGTCTGTCATTTGTAGTATTTGTAATATTGTACAGCCATACAGTGGCTATGTTTTTCATAGGCTCCAAATTGTAACATGGTTTATCTGCAGTCCTGTAAAATCACTAGATGTTGTCAGTACTGGTGTATTATGTCGCCAATGGAAGAAAGGGGTGCTAACTAGAGATGAGCGAACGTACTCGTCCGAGCTTGATGCTCGGGCGAATATTAGGGTGTTCGGGATGCTCGTTACTCTTAACGAGTACCACGCGGTGTTCGGGTTACTTTCACTTTCATCTCTGAGACGTTAGCGCGCTTTTCTGGCCAATAGAAAGACAGGGAAGGCATTACAACTTCCGCCTGCAACGTTCAAGCCCTATACCACCCCCCTGCAGTGAGTGGCTGGCGAGATTAGGTGTCACCCGAGTATTGAAATCTTCCCCTCCCGCGGCTCGCTGCGGATGCATTCTGACATTAGTTCAGGGAAAGTGCTATCGTGTTGGAGCTGCTATAGGGAGAGTGTTAGGAGTTATTATAGGCTTCAAGAACCCCAACGGTCCTTCTAAAGGCCATAAATCTTCTCTATATGCGCTCAATGGGGCCGGCGGCAGCAGCGTCGACCCCATTGAGAACATATAGAAGACAAATCCTTCTTTTCTGCCACAACTGTAACAGCTGTGACAGAGAAGAACGATGTTTGCCCATTGAATTCAATGGAGCGGCAATACAGCCGCTCCATTGAAAGCAATGGGCTGCCGGCGTGCGCGGGGTGAATTGTCGGGAAGGGGTTAAATATATAACCCCTTCCCTGCAATTCATCCAGAAATGTGTAAAAATAAAAATATATACCGGCGTATAAGGCGACGGGGCGTATAAGACGACCCCCCAACTGTCACCTTATACGCCGGTAATACAGTGGAGCAAAGAATAAAAAGCATTACTCACTTCTTCAGACGATCTGCGCCACTCCTGCAGGCTGTCACTCCCTCCTGGTGTTTGCAGGCTCTTGCTCCCTCCTGGTTCCCGGCAGACTATTGCTTTCTCTACGAAAGGCTTTAAATCCCTGCCTCCAGAAACACATGTGCTTTCAGCCAATCACAGCCAATGACAATGATGTCATTGAATGGCTGTGATTGGCTGTGGTTCTGGAGGCGGGGATTTCAAGCCTTTCGTAGAGAAAGCAATAGTCTGCCGGGAACCAGGAGGGAGCAAGAGCCTGCAAACACCAGGAGGGAGTGACAGCCTGCAGGAGCGGCGCAGATCGTCTGAAGAAGTGAGTAATGCTTTTTATTCTTTGCTCCACTGTATTACCGGCGTATAAGGTGACAGTTGGGGGGTCGTCTTATACGCCCCGTCGCCTTATACGCCGGTATATATTTTTATTTTTACACATTTCTGGATGAATTGCAGGGAAGGGGTTATATATTTAACCCCTTCCCGACAATTCACCCCGCGCACGCCGGCAGCCCATTGCTTTCAATGGAGCGGCTGTATTGCCGCTCCATTGAATTCAATGGGCAAACATTGTTCTTCTCTGCTACAGCTGTTACAGCTATGGCAGAGGAGAACGATCTTTACGCTGACAGTGCGGGGGGGGCCCACTCTTGCCGCTATTGTGGCTTAATAGTGGGACCTGGGAACTTGAGATGCAGCCCACCATGTAGCCCCTCGCTTGCCCTATCCGTCACTGTGTCGTTCCCATCACTTTGTAGAATTGCCCAGATTTTCACACATGAAAACCTTAGCGAGCATCGGCGAAATACAAAAATGCTCCGGTCGCCCATTGACTTCAATGGGGTTCGTTACTCGAAACGAACCCTCGAGCATCGCGGGAATTTCGTTCCGAGTAACGAGCACCCGAGCATTTTGGTGCTCGCTCATCTCTAGTGCTAACACAATACAGCTGTCAAAAGTAGCAACTAACGCCCCCAGCTGCTGATTGGCTGGGGACATGTTAAATCTCCATGAGCAGTGCCGATGCTGGGAGCTACCAGCTAGAGCCACAGGCAGAGCCGCCGCCAGGAGCACAGCTATGTCTCTCTGAAAACAGGCAGAGGGCAGCGGACGACGACAGCGGCCATTGCCGTTCTGAAACGGCAGAAGCACAGCGGGAGGCAGCGACGGGCAGTGGCGGCATGAAGACAGGTTGTGGTGGCAGCAGGAGCAATGCCAGCAGTAGCACGACAGAGCCGCTGGCCGCGTCAGAAGCACGACAGAGCCGCGGGTCGCTGTGGCTGCTGCAGAGGGCGCTGGCCGTGGCTCCAGCAGGAGGAGACCCAGCATCAGTAGAGGCACAGCTCGTAAGCAGCAGCGTCTATATAGAATTTTGCCTGCACCTGGAAGATTAGGGTAAGGGATTATTTTCCTGTTAGGCTTACGTTTTATGTAAGCCTATCACGAAAACAAAACCTTACCCTAAAACTCTGGGTGCAGGCAAAAAAATATGCCGATGCTGCTGCTAGTAGCCTTCTGAAATCTGCCAATTGGGAGCTAGGGATGTGACAGGGGCATTCCTCCTGTCAAACCCCTAGCTTTCGGCGGCGTCAGGGTACACCAGTACCGACGTTGTCTTCAATAAAAAAATTTCTGCATTACATCTGTGCACAGTATAAGGGCTCACTGACACGAGTGTTTGTTTCCCGTGTAAAATGCACAGTACACAGCACATGTACATGCATATTTGCTTTGCATGTTAAATCTTCATAGCGTATGTTGCAAGTGTGTAATTGCAACAAAATAGTGCAAATCAGAAAGATCGAAAAATACCTCTACAGCGCCATTTATTGGATGGCAGCATTCCTTCAATTCAAAGTGACCTTAACAGGTTCTCAATGATTGGGAATAATAGGATGCAACACGATATGACATGCTGCATTTTTTTCACACATGTACTATGCGCGTGAAGAAAAACACAGCTGTGAGTGGCGCAATAGAAATCAATGGGTTTATAGCAGCGCATACCACACAGGCAACAGGCCCGTGTGAGTGAGCCCTAAGGAACATCACTTTGTTTAATCCCTTTGTGACGAAGCCTGTTTGCTCCTTAGTGATGGAGCCAAATTTTGGAAATCTGATGTGTCACTTTAACATAGAATAACTCTGTAAAGATTTTGCATATACAAGCGATTTAGACACAGATTTTTTGCCACATATTGTACTTCATTTAGGTGGTAAAAATAGACTGATAGAATTTGTGTATATTTATTAAAAGCGCCAAAATTGGGAAAATTTTGAAAAAAAAATTTCATTTTTTTACATTTTCAATTGCAATATCTTAAATATGTGCAAACATACATATTTCCATCTGTTTACTTTATTCTAGATGCACATTTGAAAAACTTTCATTTTTTAACCATTTAGGAGACGTACAAATTTAACATTGATTATAATTAGAGATGAGCGAACACGTTCGGCCCCGCCCCTTTTTCGCCCGAACACCGAACTTTGCGAACACCTCGGTGTTCGGGCGAAAAAGTTCGGGGGCCGCCGTGGCAGCGCGGGGGGGTGCGGCGGGGAGCGGGGGGGAGAGGGAGAGAGAGAGGCCTCCCCCCTGTTCCCTGCTACTGCCGCCCGCGCCGCCGCGCATCTCCCCGCCCCCCGGCGGCACCCGGACACTTACGCGCGAACACTCCAGTGTTCGCTAAAGCCGGTGTCCGGGTGCGGATGTGTCCGTTACGGACACGTTCGCTCATCTCTAATTATAATATTATTTTGAGGAACACTTTGTTTTTCTACAACAAGCCGAAATTGCAAAGGCTCAAAGGTGTCAGAATGATAGACAGCACCACAAATGACCTCATTTTAAAAACTACAAGGCAGGTTTTTTTTCTGTAGTGCACATGAAAAATGAGGATTTACAACCCAAAATAGATCCCCCTGTTTGTCTTGTGTTCAGAAACATACCCATTGTGGCCCTAATCTTCTGTCTGTATGCACAGTGGAACCCAAACCGAAAGGAGCAGCCAGTGGCTTTCAGATCAGACATTTAGCTTGAAGGCATTGTAGGCCCCATAGCACACCTGTAGAGTCCCTGAGCAGCCGAAACGATGGAGAACCTGCACAGATGACCACATTTTGAAAACTATACCCCTTAATGAATTCCTCTAGAGGTGTACTGCGTATTTTTTCCCACCATTTTTGAATGACTCTAAGCAAAGCAGAAAAAATTACGATGTTCATCTTTTTGGCAAAATTGTGTCATTTTAAAAAAAGGTTTTTTTGTACCGCATACATATGAAAGATTTTCACCCCAAAATGGATAGCCCTCTGTGCCCCGTGTTCAGAAACAAACATTGTAGCCCTAATCTACTTATAGGACACATGGCTTTCAGGGAAAAAATAAATTCCAGGCCCAACTGCTCACATGTGCGGAAAAAGAAATTGACTCCCTAAAAATAATTCCCCTCCACCCCCTTTTTATCATTCCCCAAATCTTAGATAAAAGTAATAGTGTAAACTGTGTGGTATTTCCGAAGACAGGGGTAATTACGGAGGCCTGGTTGGGATGGGCACATGGGGCAATAAAACCGGGTATCCCTTCTCCTCCCATGCTTTTTTGGGGAGGTATTTCTTGACCTCAGTGTCAGGAATGGGGTGTAAAAAGTGGTCCTCTGCAAGGCTTCAGAAGCTTGAGGTGCGGCGGTCTCACACAGAAGGTGCTCAACAAGCTGCTCCTGAAACTGCAAAGAGATGAGCGTTACCAGGCACTTCTTGTAAATTACGTATTACAGGTAGCGATCTGAATAACGCCGGGCTCACACAGCCGTATGTGGAATCTGCTTGTGGAGGCCAGCAGCAGATCCCAGCTGTGAGCCTTGCCGTGGCCCTGCGTACGGCCACGTAATGTACTGCGCATAACTGCCTACTCACACAAGGAGTAATACGCAGTACATATTTTTTTGTTTGTGCTTCCCGCGCCATCGCTTAGCGATGACGTGGGTACCTGCAGCCTGTAGACAATGTAGTTGCGTATGGCCTGCGGGTATATCTGTGACCATGGAACACAATAGGCTCTTTGTTGTGGATGTCCGTGGTAAAGTAGAACATGCTGCGTTCTGTTTTCTGCAAGTGGATTACGTAATTACAACCCCCAGAATGTGTAATTCCTATCTGGTTGTGCGAGACCGGCCTAAGGTAGATCGCTACCTTTTTATCATGTGACCGGTGACTGCTCAACGAGGCCACCGGTCACTGCTCCAGGCTCTTGGTGACCTTTGGTAGCCGGGAGCAAGGAGATTTTAAATTTCCCAGGCTCCCCGGCTGCTGCGCATGTACCTGGCATTTTGCCGACAGGCGCATGCACAGAAGCCGGGTACGGTCTGTGGAGAAGGATCGCGTGGGGGCTCAAATACGAAGGCCTTTGGTAAGAAGTTCCATCTCCTCTCACGGATCGCATCGGCGAGTGGAGAAGAAACTTAATTTTTTTTTAACTTTTATGTGATCACCATTATCCGTGTCACCACTGTCCCCCATGAGATCTCTATACTTAAGCTTTTTATTTTAACTCTGGATAACAGTAATCATGTGAACAGGAACTGCATACAGCAGTCCCCAGTCATATCTCTGTGCACTAGGCTATTTTTGACAGGCGGGTGCAGGGAGATTTTGAATTTCCTGGACTCTCTGGCCTTCTGCGCATGCGAAGAAGCCCGCGGTCTGGACCTGCCTCCCAGTTAACAAGCCCAGAGTCAGGAGGTTTCAAATTTCCTGGGGTTCTCAGCCTTCTGTGCATGCGGCTGATGTAATGACGCTTGGCACGCATGTGCAGAAGACTGGTGTCAGGTCCTGGAAGACTACATCACCGCGGGACATCGCAGAAGATGGGGGTAAGTATGCTCAGCTGCCCTCATGGATCTGATCCATGAGGGCAGCTGAATCTTTAATTTTATTTAACTTTTTATTGACTTTAATGCGATCAGCGTTATCTATTGGATAGCGCCTATCGCATTGCCGAGGGAAGGGGGGGCTCCCGCCTGCCCCCCATGATCTCCGGGAAACGACAGCATGGAGCTGTCACGTCCTTAGCCTGCGTACCTTTAATCCTCAGAGGATGCATGTTTTTACATCCCTGACGATTAAAGCCCACTTAGCTAGGATGTAAAAAGGCAATGGGGCCGTCGCTAAGGGGTTAAAATATACACATATGCAGTTTATATGTTTATAATATAATATAATATAATATATATATATATATATATATATATATATATATATACACATACACACACATACATACATATACACACACACACACACACACACACACAAATGCTTGTGATGCTACCAACAGTGATTGAACTATATACTTTTGTGTCATTTTATAGATTCCTAAAGGAAAAAACTGTCAGCCTACTTTCCAAGACTCCCAACCTGTTAAGCTGTCTCTATCGGAGTGCTCTACAGTGCGAAGCTACCGGCCCATATATTGTGGGGTGTGCACAGATCAAAGATGCTGCATCCCCAACAAATCGAAAATGATAACTATCCATTTCCAATGTCCCAATGAGGGATCATTCTCTTGGAAAATGATGTGGATCACGTCCTGTGTTTGTCAAAAAACCTGTATTGACCCTGGAGATATATTTGCTCATCTTAAAGTTTTGTGAGCATCAATCTGTCAGCTTGATTTCAGTCAGTAAATGCTACAGACAGATGTGCCGCCCCATGTGTAGTGTAACAGAAATTAGGACACAAATGTATGATGCGAGCACAGCCCATGTAAAGAGCTCAGTCATCTGGCATGGTCTGGTTCCGTATTTGCATTTTATCAGCCCTTAAATCAGCCATGGATTGTAAATTCTGAACATATAACTAGTGGTAAAATAAAAGAGCAGTCTAAAGCTGGGTCAGTATATGTTGATGAGATACTGCAGTATTTCTCCAATTTTGGTGAATAGCTCTGCTTTGTAACCTGTTGTCCACTTATGTGTGTATGTATAATGGACGAGAATACAACCTACAATGTCCACTGTCTCTAATGATTGGATAGCACGTGAACAGGTGCATGCAGCCATCTGAATTCAGCCTTTAAAGGTGTTCTGTCACTTATGACATTGATGGCATATATGTTATGCCATCAATGTCCACTTGGAGGGGTATTATCCGCACTCTGGCCAGGCATTTTTATGTAAAACAGTTCTGGGGGGACTGTGTAATGTAAAAGCACCTTTTGCTGCTCGCTTCACTCTTCATCTGCAGCATCTGTAGGTATTCTTCAACACCACTGCAGTGGTGTACAGCACACTCTTTGGGGCACTTCACCCCAGGATTCCAGCTGCCTTATGATCTGTATGGCTTCTGATGGTGCAGCCATCGGTGGCTCTATTCTGTATGGAGCAGTGTGCAGCGCTACCCTCTTTTACCTGCTCTGTACTTAATTCATGTGCATGTACCCTGCTATTGGTCAGCAATCTGCTCCTGAAAGCTGAGTACAAAAAGCGCCTGGTAGATCCTACTGAGCAAGTCTGAACTGTAACGCTAGAATGTCTACAGGTCCAATCCAGAGCAACCTGGAAATAAACACCTCTCAAGTGCCAGGAGAAGGTAATGGCTTTTAGAGCTACAGTCACAAAATCCAAAGCAAAACCACACTGCAAACTTTAACATTTGATTAGCATTCATTTGACAGCAGCTTTGCGTAACTGGAATACCTCTTTAAGGAATGGCGACACAAGGCAGATTTTCCACAGCGGAATTTCGACCGCTTATTGGGACCTGAAGGCGTGAATTGGAAGCCTGAAGCTGGGGCCTGGGGTTGTAGGGTTGAAGCCTTAGATCAAGGCCTAAGGGTGTAGGGTGGAGACTCAAAGCAAGGGCCGGAGCGCAGAGGCCTGAAACTGGGGCCTAAGGGAGTAGGATTTAGGCTTTAATCCATGGACTGAGTGTGTAAGGTAGAAGTCTGAGCCAGAGCCTGCGAGCAGAGGGTGGAGGGCTGAAGCCGGGACCTGAGGGTGCAGGGAGGAATAACTGTTAGCTGAATGAGAGTGCTTGGCCTACTGGTATCTAAGGGTGCTCATATGCCTTAGCAGCAGAATATCTCATATTCCATTAGATGGTTAGCTTGTGGCAGCAGATTTTTTTTCGTATATTAGTTTGTAAGCTCTTAGAAGCAGGTTGTATATGTTCATTTCTGTACAGCATTAGCTCTCCTGAGTCTATAATTACATTAACATATATGGTAATATGCGTCAGGACAGATTAGACCCAATCGCCACATTTGGGGTCAAGAAGGAATTTTTTGCCTCCTAAGGTAGAACTCTCCCGTTTTTTTGTTGCCTTCCTCTGGATCTTTGGGTCTTGTGGCTCTCATCTTAGGACATTGGTGGACTGGTCAGAAGGAGTAGCAAGGTCTATGGTCTCCACCGGTCCTAACCTGAGAGTTAATGAGGCCATTGTGTTATTTATTGAAGGGCCGGTAATATTTAATTACAATGTTGCTTATTGCTATTCTAATAAAAGAGAATTCTATCCATATACATTGCGGTGTTTGTCTTTTGTCTGAATTTCTCCTTACACAGCAACCATGACAGTGATCGCTGCTATGCAATATTCATAAGTAGAGTTATCCTACATATAATAAAAAGGGTATTATCTCCCAGACACAGTGACACCTGCCGCAGGACAGGAACTATAGGGACTCCGTATAGACAGCAGAGAACATATAACTCCACCTATAGTGAGGTCATAATGTCAGCTCTTATTCCCCCTTATAAGTGCTATGGGGTTCAGTCTCTGATGGGGCTACCAAAGTTGTCTGTGACCTCAAGTCTACACACAGATAAAGGCTGAAGACTGTGACAAGACGAACAACTGAGTACCGAAGACACAGGGGGTTTGAATAAAAATAGGACATAGACTAAGGAGGTGTCATTCACAGGGGTGCAAAAGGTAGCCATGGTGACCCGATAAAACATGGAAGGAAGTACCACTCAGCAATGACCGGTACCAGCAAATGGCAGCCGACATTTATTAAGGATGCCTTTACAGGAAACAATTATCATTCAAAAATCCTCTGGATTCTTTGAGTTTGACTTTACACGCTGTGTTTGAGAAAAATTTTTGGCCCCTCCCCGCATTACCACTACCTGCTGTGACGTGTCAGCGTGCGAACGTCCACAGCAGTATGAGAGAGAGAATTACACAAACATTTAAGTAGCTCCCATAGACTTCTATGGGGACCTTTGCTGTGCAAATACTCAGAAAGATAGAGCAGGTCTTATTTTTCTTGCATGTGCAAAAAAATCGTTCATGTGACAGGACCTATTGACATCAATGGGTACTATTCTCCGTGTATTGAGCGCAAATACGTCCATCTGAAGAATCTTTTAAACTGATCCGTTTAGTCTTTTTTCCTTTATGCACGCTCATTTCAAAGTCAATCCATTAAACAGAGAGCTAAGAGGGAAACAGATCGGAAACAACCCTTCTATTCAGTTCCATCACTTGCTGACTGTAATGTAAGAAAATGAAAAAACAGGAAGGGTCCGGGAGACCCTTTAAACCCTTCATTGGTGGGTTTCTTACCACTCTGTCAGACCCACCAGGGCAGGTTTTTTAAATGGGCCAACCATTTAATTTCAACTAATTTTCCAGTCGCGTTCCAAGAGCCGTAACTTTTTTATTTTGCCATTGACACAGCCGTATGAGGGCTTGTTTTTTGCGAGACAATTCGTACTTTGTGATGGCATCATTTTTGGGTACATATAATGTATTGCATAACTTTTGTAAAAAAATTGTAAGGAGATTGGGGGAAAAAAAATGAAATCCTGCCATTTGTTTTTGGATTTCATTTTTACGGCATTCAGCGTGCAGAATAAATAGGGTAATAACATCAGTCAGCACGATCCCGGCGATACCAAGTTTATACAGTTTTATGTTTTGCTATTTTTGTACATTTAAAACCTTTTTTTTTAAAGGTTTGCTTTTGTGTCGCCACATTCCAAGAGCCGTATTATTTTTTGTTTCCATTGCTAGAGCTCTAGAAGGCCTTGTTTTTTGCGGGATGAACTCTAGTCTTCATTTATCTAATTTTTAGGAACATGTAAAGTTTTGATCGCTTTTTATTCCATGCTTTGTAGGGGCAAGATTAACAAAATCTGTAATTCTGGCATGTTTTTCTATTTTTCACTGCATTCTTTGAGCAGTATAAATAATATATTAAAGTAATTCTACAGGCCAGTACGATTATGGCCATACCAAATTGAAATAGTTTTTTTCTTTTTCGCGACTTTTTCACAGTTTAAAGAAAAAAAAAAGTGATAAACGTTTAAATTACCCTCCTTTTGCCATATCCATAATAAAAAAAATCTAAATCATAAAAGAAAAATACATATTTGGTATCACCGCATCCGTAAAAGTCCAATCTATCAAAGTAGTGCATTATTTACCCCGTACAGTGAACGTAGTCCGAAAAAAGATAAAGACTGCCAGAAATGCACTTTTTCAGTCACCCAGTCTCCCAGAAAAAATGCAATAAAAAGCAATCAAAAAGTCATATGTATTCCAAATTGGTACTAACAAACTACAGGACATCCTGCAAAAAATGAGCCCTTGCTCAACTATGTCAACAGAAAAATAAAAAAGTTATTGCGCGCAGAATATGCAGCAGAAAATAATTTAAAAAAATTAAATGTGTGACAAAAATACAAGTACTACAGCAAAAAGAACTATACAAGTTTGGTATCGTAGTAATCGTACTGATCCATAGAATAAAGTTATCATTTCGTTTTTGTTGCAGTTTGTGTGTTATAGAAACGAAACGCACTAAAAGATGGTGGAATGTTTTGTTTTTTTTCATTTTACTCCACTTAGAATTTTGTAAAAGTTTTTCAGTACATTATATGGTACTTTAAATAGCACCATTGAAAAATACAACTTGTCCCGCAAAAAGCAAGCCCTCATATAGCGACGCCAATGGATAAATAAAGGAGTTATTTTTTAAACAGGGGGAGGAAAAAAAGAAAAGGTGAAAAAAAAGGGGCCACGTCATTAAGCGGTTAAATAATGTACTAACTTCCTTCTCTGGGTCATTACGACGCACATATACCACATGTGTAATTTTGTGTTTAATTTTTTACAAAGTAAAGGGAGACAAGTGTTTTTATTTTTTTATAATTTCTTATTTTTAAAGTTTTTTTATTTTTTTTAACTTTTTAAAATTTTTTGTCCCTTCTGATCACATTCCGGGGGTCCAATGGTGACAGCCCTTTACATGCTGCAATCACATAGACTGCCGCATGTAAAGGGTTAGCACAGCAAAGATCGGAGGTTTTCTCAGATCTCTGCTGTAAGAGCTGGTGCCTGGCTATCCTCTGACAGCCAAGCACCAGCTCTCCCTGCCATAGAGACAGTCGGCTTGCTTCTGACAAGCAGATGTTCTCTGTGGTAACCTGTAAACAAAGCAGTGCAGGAGTTTAAAAATAGAAGGGGGAGGTTGCTGGCAGATCGATAATATCTTCCTGCTTCTTTGTTTAAAGTCCTGTACTATTCTATGTGGGACTGTGCAGGCAGAGCACAATGCCACAGCTTATGGCATTGTACTCTGCAGGTCCCATAGTGAAACATAGCATGTAAATCTTCCGAGCTATTTCACTATGGGCAGTGGAGTTCGTCCCGGAAAATTTCTGGACGTGCCACTCAAGGGGTTAAAGGGAACCTGTCACGTTCAAAGAGCACCTTAAACTAAGTTATGCTGCTGTTAAGGAGGTGACATTAAAGGGGTTTCCTACCACAGATATGTAATGTCTGGTGGGAGTCTCCTGGGACATCCACCAGCTGTCATACGAGGGGCCAATGACACTTTTTACCTTCATGACTAGGGAGTGACAGGAACAGCTGAACGAGTTTCTGTCACTCTTCATTGAGTTCAAGGGGGTTTGCCATACATATGTGTAGTAAAGTGTCAATGGACCTCCATTATGATAATAATGGGGATCGTGGTGTCAGACTCCCACCGATCATTTATGCCAAGTCTGAAGAATTACTGTACATTGTGCTGTGTAACGGGATAGGGGACAGTGTGAATTGTATTTGACGGTGACATATCTCAATATCTCTGCTAAGAGTGGTAAGAAAATAGGGGTGCTGTGTCAGCGGTACAGAAAATGCATAAATAATTTAGATCTATGGCAAAATCTTTGAACTGGCTGCTATAAGGTCCTGTTCACACTGGGCAGATTTGTTCCAGAATGTCGGTAAAGGACATTCTGCAGCTGAAAGTCTGCATCAAAACCAGCAGTTTTAAATTTCGCACCACATGCCAGTTTCCGCATGGGTTTTGTGTGTCTTTTTTGGTCTCTTACACTGGCCCTACTACTTTTTAAAAAAAATAGTGCATGACTTAGCATGAGGAGGAGGCACTGCTCTCAGCTCATAGAATTTGCTATAATTTATACCAGAAATTGACGAAAACCCATCTTTGGCGCATGGACAAGCCAAAAATGTGCTAAATGTATTAAGAGGAATGCACCACCTAATACATATAGTGCACCAGCAAAATGTTTACCTTTTATACTTTACATCTAAAATGCCAACCTAAGTAAATTTGCTTCTATGCGTTTGTTGCCCCCAAAAGCACCAAATATGCCAGGCATGAGTTATACAGAGGTTGTCCTGCATAGACACCTCCTTCTCTACTGGTGTTTAGCTGTCACAAGTCTGGCAGCTGTTATCACTGGGGAAAACTGCAGCCTCTACAGTACACACGCTGCTCTCTACAATGGTCTTGATTAGATAGTAAGCTCTTAAGACTAGAGAGTGTATGGTATATTAGATAGTAGCTTCTTAGGGCCATGGGCTGTATTGTATACAACTTGCTCCTAAGAGTTTACAATACAATAGAAAGTTTGCTGCTATAATCTAACAGATATTCTGCTACTAAAAATGTGGGCAGAGCTCTCAGGCCCTGAGCTCCAGGCCTCCACCCAACTCCAGACCCTATTATAGTCAATGGGGTCCATCCGGCACTGTTCGGTTCCATCCAGAGACAGAGTTGTTCGGCTGCAAGGATTCCCCTTTTCTGCTCCGCGAATGTAGCGGAAAAGTGTAATCCCCAATGTAGGTGAGACCACCCTAGTTCCTGGGTATGTACTGTATATAATTATATACAGTATATACAGCTGGTATAAGCTATACTTCTCCCTGTATATAGTGATATACCAGGGTATGCTAGCATGGTCCCATATACAGGAGATGTATAACTTATTCCAGTAGTGCATACATAACTATATACAGGACATATCCAGGTTATACCAGCATGTTCCATGTCACTACCTGTATATAGTGATATGGAGCATTCTAGTATAACCTGGGTATGTCCTGTTTATATGTACAGCTGGTATAAATTATACCAGCTATACATACAAGATTAAATACAGTACTTACTGACTCCGCTCCCTGATACTAACAGTGCACCACTGGCCGGACCAATCATGCAGCTGGCAGTGCACTGATATACCGCAGTTGTGACCGATCACAACTGCAGTCTCTCAGTGCAAGGGAAGACTGTACACCCGAGGAGTCTGAGGCCTGTAATTGGCTGCCCTCCCCTCCCTGAGTGCCACCCACAGCCGGCTCGTGGGCCGTGCCAGTCAGGAGCCGGGTCACAATTGCGACCCCTAGTGGTAAGCCAGTGCCAGCAGGTCTCAGAGCCCTCCCATGCAACAATCTGCAATTAGTCCCCCCCTCAGTGAAGGCATCCCATAGGATCATTGCCCGGGCTCCAGAGACGCTCTTGCAAGGCGCAATGCACCATTTTGTGTCCAAGGAACAGTCTACAGAGTGCTAATTAGTAGGTGGTGCTGACGAGAACCTACCTTATTAATATGAATGCCTCCAGAAAGCTGACGCATGGCTAGGCCGCACCAGACTGCAACGCGAGATACGGGAAGCCAGTCCGAGAAGCTCCAACACAGATCCTGATGCCGGGCAGCAACAGTACCTGGATGAAGGTCAGGATATTAGCAGCCTTATTGCAGGATTATTAGTCTCCAACAGGGAACTCCTCTCAGATGTCTCTCCATGTTGGTGGTGAAGCCCCCCCCTTTACCACCACCACCCATATTACAGTAATTTATTTACCAAATCAGTCATTAACTACCAATTGAAGACCATGAGGAGCTACATGTTGGTTACGTATTTTGTTTACCAGAATGTGCAAACCCAGGTGCACTTTAAAACCTCATTCACATGGGCGTATTTTCTGTCCGTATATTTCTCGAAGATAATACAGACCACCTACACCACCATTGTTGTATTCAGATGCGCAGCTGCGTTTTTTGTTGTTGTTGCTCCATATCTTATTTTGGTGCACATTTACAGACCCAAACTGCACATTTAAATCTATAGAAATAAAATTACACGATGAATGTTATAAGCATAATCGCTACGTTTACACCAGAAGACAGTGTAAGGTGACATCAGTTGGGTCTTTTTTTGTGTGAGTGACAAATTACACACAGCCCCAACCGCCCGTGTGAATGAGCCCCAAAGCTGATATCTCACTGTGTGGAGTTTTTGACTTCTGAAGTGTAATGCAAAAAAAGATCTGAAAAACCAGATGTAAAACAAATGCTTTTTATAACATCCGTGGGTTGTACATGTTGATCATTATATATATATATATATATATATATATATATATATATATATATATATAATCTATCATCATTTACCTATCTATACTTTATTTTCCTATTGTTAGGGGGTTATATGGGTCCTTTCATTTAGTTCTTGTGAGACAAGACTTAACAGTTATCCTCTGAATAGTGCAGCAAAGTGGGCGGAGCCTGAAGTGGGCGGAGCTTCCAGAAGGAAAAGTGGCAGTTGGTCAGTCAGACGCCATCTTGAAGCCAGATGAGAACTGTTGCTGCTGCTGACAATAAGTTAACCCAACTGGATTGGATTTTGCCAGGAACAGCTGGAGAAGCCAGAAGAGGAGAAATGGTGACAGTGGCAGAGACTCAGAGAGTCCAAGGAGATCTATCCTGTAGCAAAGTCCAGGCAGACAAAGAGTGCAGCATGGACCTATCTAGAGGCCAAATATGTTGGATTGGAGGACAGCAGGAACAGACATTAAGGATTGGATTATTACCTGATAGGGCCAGTGATCTGCAGCTGTCTGCGGGGAAGCCAGTGCCGGTCGCAGCGTCAGCCTCAAGGAGCGCCAGTGAGGGGGTCACCTGGAGCCGTAAGCAACCAAAAAACACACAAAGATCATCAGTCATTTAGTCAGAGTTTATTGGTGTTGATTTTGTCTTGTATTTTGGTGCAGATTTTCTGCAGATTTCACCTTTTGGGTTAAAAAAACCGAAATCTGCAGCCCATGCTGATTCACCATGCAGAAAGTCCACACCGAAAATTATTTTTGCCCCATAAGATCTAGAAGGATTTGTACAATTTTACATGTAGTACATATGTGTGACTATTATAGACAGAAATAATCTATATATATAAAATTGAATGTATGCGTGTCTGTGTGTGTGTGTGTGTGTTTGTCCTTTATGCGCTACTACACCATTCATCCGATCGCCATGAAACTTTGGGAAGTTGTTGAGTACACTCCTGGGAAGAATATAGGCATAGTAAAACTATCCTACGATAAATGGCGCGTGTGCGAGCGTCGTCGACAGTTGCGCCCCCCCAAGTAGATCGTTTGATTTCCATCACTGCCACTAATTCTCTCACTTCGCGATGTCATAGAAACTTGAAATTTGGCATAAACATTGATTATGTGATAAATAGGAAAAGGTAATGAGTCCCAACTCAGTTATTCAATTCTATGCGCCAAAGAATTAGCGTCCAAATTTTACGTACGGAATGTAATTTTCTCGCTTCCCAATGTCATAGAAACTTGAAATTTGCCACGAGCATTGATTATGTCATAAATAGGAAAAGTTAATGGGTCCCAACTAGATTATTCAATTCTATGCGCCAAAGAATTAGCGTCCAAATTTTACGTACGGAATGTAATTTTTTCACATAGAAACTTGAAATTTGGCACGGGCATTGAATATGTCATAAATAGGAAAAGCTAATGGGTCCCAACTCGATTATTCAATTCTATGCGCAAAAGAATTAGCGTCCAAATTTTACGTACGTAATCTAATTCTCTCACTTCCTGATATATATAAATGAATGTATGTCTGTCTGTCTGTCCTTTATGCATTACTACACCATTCATCCAATTGCCATGAGACTTTGGGAAGTTGTTGAGTACACTCCTGGGAAGATTATAGGCATAGTACATCTATCCTACGATAGGTGGCGCGCGTGCGATCATCGTCGACAGTTATGCCCCCCAGACAAAGATCGTTTGATTTCCATCACAAGCACGAAAGCAAAAGGCATTACGAGCAACGGGATGAGTGTTCAACCAGAAAATGATGCACCGCCGAACGTTTCGCAAGACAATTGCTGGATATTGAGAATGCTGAGGTAAAATGAAAGCTGTGCTGTGATTGGTTGCTATTTCTTATACTGCTGAGGTAACATGAAAGCTGTGCTGTGATTGGTGGCTACTTCTTATACTACTGAGGTTGCATGAAAGCTGTGCTCCGATTCGTTGTTATATATTATACCACTGAGGTAACATGAAAGCTGTGCCGTGATTGGTTGCTATATATAATACCGCAGAGGTAACATGAAAGCTGCGCTGTGATTGGTTGCTATTTTTTATATTGCTGAGGCAGAATAAAAGTTGCGCTGTGATTGGTTGTTATTTCTCTTACTGCTGAGGTAACATGAAAGCTGCGCTGTGATCGGTTGTTATATTTTATACTGCTAAGGTAACATGAAAGCTGCGCTGTGATTGGTTGTTATATATTATACCACTGAGGTAACATGAAAGCTGCGCTGTGATTGGTTATCTAGATATATAAAAACGAATGAATGTATGTCTGTCTGTCTTCGCAGCAACGCGCGACGGGTAAGCTAGTATATTATATAAACAATTAATTATATTATATGTTTATTAATTTATAAAATTATATTAATTTATTTATAGACATAATATATAATATATACAAACACACATATACACACACAGAGTTGCCATTGGGATGTGAACGAATAGAGTTGAAAGAGGTTTTCTGATTTGGTAACAGTTTTTGAAAACTGATGGATCAGGTGGGGTCTCAAAGAAGTTTAAATGGCCACCTTTAGCAGTCCTACTGCAATAAATGGAGCAGCAGTGTGCGTTTATGGCCACCACGCAATTCATTCTGCATACTTCAAGACTACCATTCTGGCAATTGGTGGGGATGCCTGCAGTTGGACCCTCACCAATCTATCAGTTATCACCTATGTAGATGACGGAAAGAGAAAACATGAAAAACATCACCTAACCAGAAAACCTTTTACTATAGAAATATGACATTGTTGTACTTTCCTTAATTGGGCGAGAGACAATTTCCTACTGAGATATTTGGCTTATATTCATTAAGGGGCCCTTACCTATTTCTATAAGGGGCTGTCAATCAACAAAAGACTATTTGTAGGTGTTTGTAGCTATTGTGACTGTAGCTATTGTAGCTATCAATGACTGAAGCGCTTCTAGTGATGAAATACAGGGTCATTGGGACTTTTTCATAAATTTTGGTAAAAATTTCTGGAAATTACAAAACTAAAATGCTATTATTTCATAAACCCCTTCATAAAAAGGTTGTACATGTATGGGAGCCAAGCCCGCTCCAAGCACAGAGGGTGCTGAATGTGTTAAATAGCAGACATCCACCATCATCTCCTGGAACCAGATGCCAGCTGCTTAACTTAAAGGGGTTGTCCCGCGGCAGCAAGTGGGTCTATACACTTCTGTATGGCCATATTAATGCACTTTGTAATGTACATTGTGCATTAATTATGAGCCATACAGAAGTTATCAAAAGTTATTCACTTACCTGTTCCGTTGCTGGCGTCCTCATCTCCATGGTTGCCGTCTAATTTTCGCCGTCTAATGGCCAAATTAGACGTGCTTGCGCAGTCCGGGTCTTCTTATCTTCTCAATGGGGCTCCGTGTAGCTCCGCCCCGTCACGTGCCGATTCCAGCCAATCAGGAGGCTGGAATCGGCAATGGACCGCACAGAAGCCCTGCGGTCCACGGAGGGAGAAGATGCCGGCGGCCATCTTCACCGGGTAAGTAAGAAGTCACCGGAGCGCGGGGATTCAGGTAAGCGCTGTCCGGTGTTCTTTTTTAACCCCTGCATCGGGGTTGTCTCGCGCCGAACAGGGGGGGGGGGGGGTTGAAAAAAAAAACCCGTTTCAGTGCGGGACAACCCCTTTAAATGTCACACAATGCTGAACGTGGCATCTAACCCGCTAGAGGGAATCCCTCCATCATTGCTTTTTTAAAGTGTTAATCATGCAGCATAAATAACATGATACATTCAATGACGATACTAAATGTATTTTAGGTTTTGCTACAGTTAACCCCTTAACGACGGCCCCATAGGGAAACTACATCCTGCCTAAGTGGGCTTTAATCCTAGAGGACGTAGTTTTATGCATCCTCTTTGGATTGATGCCCACTTGCCTGAGGACGTGACAGCTCCATGCTGTCGGTGCCCGCAGGTAGCCGACAGCATAGAGCTGTCATCCCAGGATGCGGGCAGTCCCCCCCGGCATTGCAATCGGCGCTATCCAATGGATAGCGCTGATCGCAAAAAAGTAAACAAAAAGATGAAGTTTCAGCTCCCCTCATGGATCGCAACCATGGGGGGCGCTGAAACTGCTCACCGAGGTCCCCGGTGGTCCCCTGCTGTCCCCGGCGATGTCGGCGGCCCTCCGGTGTATTCGGAGGTAAACGGCGATCGCGAAAAAGTTACAAAAAGTTGTAAAAAACAAAAGTTTCTCCTCCCCTCATGGATCGGATCCATGAGGGGAGGTGAAAATACTTACCCCCGTCCTCCGAGATGTTCCGTGGCGATCTGCCATTGCCGCGGGACTCTGCGCATGCGCAGAAGCCCGGATCGCCCGGGAGATTTGAAATCTCCTGGCGCCCGGCTATCAACAGATAGTCGGGCGCCGGTAGATGTCAGCGGGGACCGCGGTAAGCGGTCCCCGCTTCCGTGATCGCTGCTATCCCATGGATAGCGGCGATCATGGAAAAGTTGTAAAAAGTGTATAAGTTTCATCTCCCCTCACGGATCGGATCCGTGAGAGGAGATGAAAATAGTCCCCAAAAGTCCCCAAAATTGCCGAAAATAACGGCAAAACTGCCAAAATGGCGGCGCATGCGCAGTAGAGCCTAAGGCAAAAGTTGCCTTAGGCATAGTGACTTGCAGGGACCAAAGTGATTGGTTCCTGCTGACATGGATGGCTGTGATATGGATGGCTGTGATATACCTATCACAGCCATCCATGTCATTTGTTTAGTAAATATCGCACACGATGAGTCCTGGTATCTCTCCCCTGTCACTCAGAGTGATTTGTGACAGAAGAGAGATAGCTGAGAAAAATCGTGTTCGATAATTAGTGAAAACACACAGAAAAAAACCCCACCGCTGTCCCATATTTACCGCCCCTTGTACCCTTATTACCCCTCTATACCCGCGTCCGTTTTTTTTTAAAAAAAAATTTTTTTTGGGGGGGGGGGGGGGGGGGGGTAAAATATTTTTTTTAAATTTTGTCTACCTCCTCACCCTGTCTTCGCCGCCCCTCATACCCTAATTACCCTACTATACCCACGTCTGTCTTTTTTTGTGGGTTACATAATTTTTTTTCATTTTTTTTTAAGTCCATTTTTAAAAAATTTATAAAATGGATCGTAGACGCTATACCGCAGAGCAAGCGTATGCGATGCTCTTTGCGTCAAGCTCCGGTAGCGAGGCTACCAGCGAGTCGGAGTTTTTTTAAAGCGACAACTCAGCCTCTAGCGCTGTGGAGGCTGAGGTAGTTGTTGGGGCAGCAGGGCCAAGCATTGTGGCGCCTGCGACTGCGTGGAGTAACGCAGATGAATTTTTGCCCCGCATCCACCGCCACGCCTGGCATAAATGCGGAGGTCGCTAATTTCACTCCATTTAATTTTTTAAATTTATTTATAAGTGATGCCGTCCTGGATCTCATTGTCCGGCAGACAAACACTTATGCTGGACAGTACATAACCGCGCACCCTGCGTCGTTATACTCCAGGACGTGGACCCCCATTGACATCCCAGGAGTTAAAAAATTCCTGGGAATTGTCCTTCTTATGGGACTCGTAAAAAAACCATCTTTACGGTCCTACTGGTCTGCTAGTGCCGTTCACGCAACACCTGTGTTTGCGTCTGTAATGCCCCGCCAGCAGTTCGAAAAAACATGCGATTTTTCCACCTCGCCGATAATACACAAATTCCCCCCAGAAACGACCCAGAGTATGACCGCTTGTCTAAGTTGAGGCCCCTTATAATTCTATTAAAAGATTATTTTAAAAACGTTTACACCCCAGAAAAAAATTTGGCGGTAGATGAGTCGCTAATGAGCTTCAAGGGCTGTCTATCTTTTCGCCAGTTCATACCATCAAATATGGTGTGAAACTATATAAAATATGTGAAAGCGCGAGCGGATATACGTCCGATTTTTTTATTTATGAGGGTAGAGACTGCCACCTAAATCCCCCCAATTGTCCTGAAGATATCGGCGTGAGTGGGAAAATCGTGTGGGAGCTTGTGGGCCCTTTTTTAAATAAAGGGTACCACATTTACACGGACAATTATTACACCAGCATCCCCCTGTTCAAGGCATTACATGACGCAGACACAGGTGCCTGCGGAACGGTGCGCAGAAAGAGAGTAGGGTTCCCACAACCCCTAGTTTCAAGACGCGTGGACAAAGGAGCATCTTACGCGCTGGCAAAGGACCCACCCCTTGCTTGTGATAAAGTGGTGCGACAAAAAGGACGTTTATATGTTGTCCACCATTCACACAGACGCCTGCGTTGCAGTAAGGGAGAGGGGGGCTGCAACGCAGAAAATAAAACCGGTCTGTGTGACTGATTATAATAAATTTATGGGGGGGGGGGGGGTCGATTTATCCGACCAGGCTCTACAACCGTACTTGGTTAAAAGAAAGACGCGTGCGTGGTATAAGAAGGTAGCGATTTACCTAATACAGATCGCTACGTATAACGCGCACGTAGTCTATAAGTTATCTGGGGGCACCCTGAGCTTCCTCCAGTTCCAGGAGGAGCTCATCGAGCATCTATTATTTGAGACCACCGCACCTCGAAATGCATTGGAATCTGAGGAGGTGCGAAGGCTCACAGAGCGCCACTTTATGCACCCCATCCCGGAGACTCCGGGCAAAAAATACTCTCAAAAAAGGTGTCGCGTCTGCACAAAGCAACGGAGGAGGAGGGATACACGTTTTTATTGCCCCACGTGCCCATCCCACCCTGGCCTTTGCAATTACCTCTGTTTCGAAATTTATCACACCATTTTACATTATTAATTTTACTTTTTAAATTTCTTTATCACTTATGCCGCCCTATAACTTATTGTCCTGAAACGCCAAAAGGAGGGGGGGGGGGGGGGGAGTGTTCTTTTTAGGGAGTCATTTTTATTTAGTTGCGCCCTGAAATCCAATAGGTGGTCCCTCCATTAGAGGCCTAGCAATGTGTCCTGTATGCAAATTGGACCTATAATGGGGGTATTGCTGAACACAGAACAATTACCGCTATAAACCTTGGGGTACATCTCCCCAGTTTTCTCTGCTTAAAACAAAGAAAACTGTCATGAAAATGACAAATTAATGAAAAAAAAAATGACACAATCAGCTAAAAAAAAAAAAAAAAAAAAAAAATCAAAATTGGGATTTTGTTCCTTCCGCTTTATTCCAATTCATTCAAAAATTGTGGAGTCAAAATACACAGTACACCCCTAGATGTACTCCCCGCCCCGTCAAGTGTGCCGATTCCAGCCAATCAGGAGGCTGGAATCGGCAATGGAACGCACAGAGCCCACGGTGCACCATGGGAGAAGACCTGCGGTCCACCGTGGGTGAAGATCCCGGCGGCCATCTTCGCAAGGTAAGTAAGAAGTCACCGGAGCGCGGGGATTCGGGTAAGTACTATCCGTTTGTTTTTTTTTAAACCCCTGCATCGGGTTTGTCTCGCGCCGAACGGGGAGGGGGGGGGGGGGGCTATTGAAAAAAAAAACCCGTTTCGGCGCGGGACAACCCCTTTAAGGGGTGTAGTTTTTAAAATGGGGTCATTTGTGGGGGTAGCTATCATTCTGACACCTATGAGCCTTTGCAATCTTGTGGTGGTGCAGGAAAACAAAGTGTTTCTCAAAATGCTGAAAAGTAATGTTAAATTTGTATGTCTCCTAAATTGTTAAAAAAAACAAAAAAAAAAACACAAGAGTTTTTCAAATGTGCATTCAGAATAAAGTAAACAGATGGAAATATATACCTTAGCAAAAATTTGTACAGTATGTTTGCACATATTTGCGTAATTACAGTTGAAAATGTGAAAAAAAGATAATTTTTTCAAAATTTTCCCAATATTGGCACTTTTAATAAATATTCATAAATACTATCCATCTATTTTTTCCACCTATATGAAGTACAACATGTGGCGAAAAAACAATGTCAGAATCACTTGGATATGTAAAGCCTTTACGGAGTTATGCTATGTTGAACGACGCATGTCAAATTTCTAAAATTTGGCTCCGTCACTAAGGCGCAAACAGGCTTTGTCACTAAGGGGTTAAACCCCTTTTTCTGGAAATTATTTTTTTTCTACATTGTTGCATTCATACTCCTATAACTTTTATTCTTCCATGTACGGACCTCTGTGAGAGCTTGTTTTTTACCTGACGAGCTGTAGTTTTTATTGGTACTACATTTGGGATGCATATGTCTTTTTTGATTACTTATTGAGTAAATAATATATTTTTTTTCTTTTTTAAACAAAAAGGGGAAGCGCGTAAAAAAGTGTTTTTTTTGGAATTTTCGTAATACATATTTTTAACACAATTTTCATGTTTTTTTTTGTATCTTTTATATTGCTATAGGGGACTTGAAGTATAGCAGTTATGATTGCTATGATAAGGCATTGCAGGACTTCTGTACTGCTATGCCTTATTGCTTGTAATAGTGATCATATGCAATGGCAAGCCCGGACACCAGTATCTGTCGTTCAATTGCCATAGCAACCTAGTGGACCTCTGATTACATCGTGGGGACTGATGACATCACAGACGGAGCGCCCTCCTTCTGTGAACCCTTGAAATGCCAGGATCTACATAGATGGCTGCATGTAGAAGATTAAAAGCAGAAATCAATGTTCATTGATTACAGGAGTTGCAGGATTAACAACCTTTTCCTGTTGCAAGATTGCGCAAGCTCAGCTTCTGATCACGTGCCACCCACACGACATAAGTTAACATCTAGGTGCATTAAGTTCCACTCTGCCATGACGTAATCTTAAGTCACATAGCGTTAAGAGTTTAAACTTCTTAAAGACTTGCCCCAGGACACTATCAAACACGAATTGGAGAAGCATGCCATTACACAATCTAGACAGGACAGTCTACATGATGTTGTCTGGTAATGGTGAAGGAGCTATATATGGGCATACTGTGAATACGGTGAAGAGTAAGGATTTGCCAAGAGAGAAGAGTTAGAGGACACCTCTCTATCTCACCTGCTAAATACTATACTCACTTAACTTTTCATTTATCCAGACGCGGGACAGACCGGCCGAGAGGCCCGACGCGGGACAGACCGGCCGAGAGGCCCGACGCGGGACAGACCGGCCGAGAGGCCCGACGCGGGACAGACCGGCCGAGAGGCCCGACGCGGGACAGACCGGCCGAGAGGCCCGACGCGGGACAGACCGGCCGAGAGGCCCGACGCGGGACAGACCGGCCGAGAGGCCCGACGCGGGACAGACCGGCCGAGAGGCCCGACGCGGGACAGACCGGCCGAGAGGCCCGACGCGGGACAGACCGGCCGAGAGGCCCGACGCGGGACAGACCGGCCGAGAGGCCCGACGCGGGACAGACCGGCCGAGAGGCCCGACGCGGGACAGACCGGCCGAGAGGCCCGACGCGGGACAGACCGGCCGAGAGGCCCGACGCGGGACAGACCGGCCGAGAGGCCCGACGCGGGACAGACCGGCCGAGAGGCCCGACGCGGGACAGACCGGCCGAGAGGCCCGACGCGGGACAGACCGGCCGAGAGGCCCGACGCGGGACAGACCGGCCGAGAGGCCCGACGCGGGACAGACCGGCCGAGAGGCCCGACGCGGGACAGACCGGCCGAGAGGCCCGACGCGGGACAGACCGGCCGAGAGGCCCGACGCGGGACAGACCGGCCGAGAGGCCCGACGCGGGACAGACCGGCCGAGAGGCCCGACGCGGGACAGACCGGCCGAGAGGCCCGACGCGGGACAGACCGGCCGAGAGGCCCGACGCGGGACAGACCGGCCGAGAGGCCCGACGCGGGACAGACCGGCCGAGAGGCCCGACGCGGGACAGACCGGCCGAGAGGCCCGACGCGGGACAGACCGGCCGAGAGGCCCGACGCGGGACAGACCGGCCGAGAGGCCCGACGCGGGACAGACCGGCCGAGAGGCCCGACGCGGGACAGACCGGCCGAGAGGCCCGACGCGGGACAGACCGGCCGAGAGGCCCGACGCGGGACAGACCGGCCGAGAGGCCCGACGCGGGACAGACCGGCCGAGAGGCCCGACGCGGGACAGACCGGCCGAGAGGCCCGACGCGGGACAGACCGGCCGAGAGGCCCGACGCGGGACAGACCGGCCGAGAGGCCCGACGCGGGACAGACCGGCCGAGAGGCCCGACGCGGGACAGACCGGCCGAGAGGCCCGACGCGGGACAGACCGGCCGAGAGGCCCGACGCGGGACAGACCGGCCGAGAGGCCCGACGCGGGACAGACCGGCCGAGAGGCCCGACGCGGGACAGACCGGCCGAGAGGCCCGACGCGGGACAGACCGGCCGAGAGGCCCGACGCGGGACAGACCGGCCGAGAGGCCCGACGCGGGACAGACCGGCCGAGAGGCCCGACGCGGGACAGACCGGCCGAGAGGCCCGACGCGGGACAGACCGGCCGAGAGGCCCGACGCGGGACAGACCGGCCGAGAGGCCCGACGCGGGACAGACCGGCCGAGAGGCCCGACGCGGGACAGACCGGCCGAGAGGCCCGACGCGGGACAGACCGGCCGAGAGGCCCGACGCGGGACAGACCGGCCGAGAGGCCCGACGCGGGACAGACCGGCCGAGAGGCCCGACGCGGGACAGACCGGCCGAGAGGCCCGACGCGGGACAGACCGGCCGAGAGGCCCGACGCGGGACAGACCGGCCGAGAGGCCCGACGCGGGACAGACCGGCCGAGAGGCCCGACGCGGGACAGACCGGCCGAGAGGCCCGACGCGGGACAGACCGGCCGAGAGGCCCGACGCGGGACAGACCGGCCGAGAGGCCCGACGCGGGACAGACCGGCCGAGAGGCCCGACGCGGGACAGACCGGCCGAGAGGCCCGACGCGGGACAGACCGGCCGAGAGGCCCGACGCGGGACAGACCGGCCGAGAGGCCCGACGCGGGACAGACCGGCCGAGAGGCCCGACGCGGGACAGACCGGCCGAGAGGCCCGACGCGGGACAGACCGGCCGAGAGGCCCGACGCGGGACAGACCGGCCGAGAGGCCCGACGCGGGACAGACCGGCCGAGAGGCCCGACGCGGGACAGACCGGCCGAGAGGCCCGACGCGGGACAGACCGGCCGAGAGGCCCGACGCGGGACAGACCGGCCGAGAGGCCCGACGCGGGACAGACCGGCCGAGAGGCCCGACGCGGGACAGACCGGCCGAGAGGCCCGACGCGGGACAGACCGGCCGAGAGGCCCGACGCGGGACAGACCGGCCGAGAGGCCCGACGCGGGACAGACCGGCCGAGAGGCCCGACGCGGGACAGACCGGCCGAGAGGCCCGACGCGGGACAGACCGCATCATTTAATTTACTATACTCACTTATCTTTCTTTTTCCCCAGATGCTGGACAGTTTGGCTCCACCCAAGACAGAAGCCACCCTGCTCCACCAAAGCCACAGGCTCCACCCAAGCCAGAAGCCATGCTGCTGCACCCAAGACAGAAGCCACCCTGCTCCACCCAAGCCAGAGGCTCCACCCAAGATAGAAGCCACCCTGTTACACCCAAGCTAGAGGCTCCACCAAAGACTGAAGCCGCCCTGCACCACCCAAGCCAGAGGTTCCAACTAAGACAGCAGCCACCCTGCTCCAGCCAAGACAGAAGCCGCAGTGCTCCACCCAGGAGAGACATCTCCCGGCTCCACCTAACACAGAGGCCACCCCATAGTTTAAGAGAATATTTGTACGTATAATGGCTGGCAGGCAGAATGTTTATGAATAGTAAAGCCAGCTTGCCAAAGTATTTAAAACGTTCCCAAGTTTGTAGCCAACACCAATTTAGCTGACAATTAAAGTCCTATTGTTTACTGCAATGTGTGCGGGTTTTTTAATCCACCTGCACATGGGGTAAACATACTTTCAGTAGCAGCCTGTGACTTGGCCCTTACCTGTGGGCCCTCTAGGCTCTGAGCTGGGGATACATACTCTGGCAGGCCCAAGAGCAAGATGAATGATGGTGAGAAGGCATATTGGCATTCATTGCTAGGCAAGTACTTAAAGGGGGAAACCACTGGAATTGCTACCGGCCACCCATCCAGAGCTTGCAGATAGTTTAGTGCAGCACTGCTTCTGTAGCTCTTATTGAAATGAATGAAAGTGACAAGAACTGCACAGCACAGTACACCATGCAGTTTCCGTAACTCATAGAATTTTGATAACAGTGAAGTGTGCTGGGCTACACCATTTGCTTATCCCCCATTCATTTCAATAAGATCTACAAAAACAAAAAGCGCTCAGTACTGGGGTTTTTTTTTGATGATATTCCAAGAATTCCATGTTTTTGCCTCTTGGCCATGAGAAGCAGAGAGGGGAATATTAGTTTTTGGAAACAGTCTGGAATTTTTACGATTTACGGTCTCTTCCTTAGGATACGTCATAAATACTTCATTGGCGGGGATCTGCTACTTGGGATCCCTGCTGACCAGTTAATTGCCTGGGCTAAATTGAAGGGGTTAGGTCTGCTGTAGATCTGCATCACAACCTGTGTCAATGATGCAGAATTTGATACAGATTTTCTGCTGTGGAAAGTCTGCACTAATTCGGCTATGTGTGAATGTACCACTAAGGGTGTTTTCACATTTGACTGATTTGCTGTGAATTTTGTTGCAGATTTTTGTAGACCTCTACAATAGATTCCACCCTTGCAATTGCTTTCAAATCACCAAAATAATAATAATCTTTATTTATATAGCTCCAACATATTCCGCAGCGCTAACAAGACAGGGGAAATAAAAACAAGACCATGGTACATGAAGTAATCAATTGATGGAAACAGTAGGGGTGAGGGTCCTGCTCCAATGAGCTTACACACCACAAATAATGGGGTGATAGAGAAGGTAAAGGGTCTGGAGATGTGCACGGTAAGGCGAGGTGGGGAGTGAGGGATGCTATACACACAGACAATTGTCAAGCTGTAGTGGCTGAATCGGTATGACTGCAGGTGCCAGTTAATTACGGTTAGCAGGAATTGCAGTCAGTAGGACAGGGAGCATGTTATCAGGTAGAGTACAGAGGGGTTTGGTTTAGGAGATGCCCTATGCCTCCCTGAAGAGGTGCGTTTTTAGAGCATGCCTGAAGTTTAGTGTGTCAGTGATTACCCGGATAGCTTTTGGTAGCGCATTCCAGAGGACAGATGCTGCTCTGGAGAAGTCTTGGAGGCGGGAATGAGAGGTTGGAATTAAAGGGGCACTTAGTCTGATTTTGTTAGTGGAGCTCAGGGCGCAGGCTGGGTGGTGAATTGAGATGAGGGAAGCAGTATAGGGCGGCGCGGTACTGTGGAGAGCTTTGTGGATGAGGGTAGGGGGTTTAAAATATGCAGCAAATCAGTGACATGGGAAAACGGATGGTGGATTCCATTGCAGAATTTTGCAAATGAAATCCACCCGTAAAACCACAGCAGAAATCCATGGCTATTCTGCCACTGTTTTTGCAGGGGATCTGCATGCAGATTTAGCCTAGTCAGTGGGCAAAATCGGTATGTAGAACTCCAATGCAATACTGCACGGATTCGCATGAAGTACCAGCATGGCCCCACCCCCCCATTGAAGGGTTTGCAGAGGTTTTTTTTTATTATTATTATTATTGATTCCTGCTCACCATGCCTAAAAATTATAAACAATCAAATCCTCCCCGCTGTACAGGGTCTGTGCTGACAGTCTGCATTCAGCTTGTTTTCAGGATGTCACACTGCTGCAGCCAATCAGAGACCTCAGTGCTCAAACACTGAGGTCTGATTGGCTGCAACTGCCTACGACGTTCTGTACACAGGCCGATTGCAGCTTGGCAACTCTACATTAAAGGGAAGACTGAAGGATGCGACGCTGGAGCTGCACGAACCCAGGAGAAGGGAGTATACCTTATTTCTGTAATACGTATATTTTATGCATGGCAAGCAGGAATATAAAGGGAACCTGTCATGTTCCCACCGCACCATAAACTAAGTTACTCAGCGATTCCCACAATCTACAGATGTCACCTGGTGAATTCTTTTTAGAGTCCCGTGCTCTCAAATAGACGTATATGGGAGTGTGCATGCACAGGACTCTGAAAAGTCGGAATTTCGTGCCGTGCGTCGCGTTCAGGGAGGCAGCGTGGGAATGTATAAAAAATACATCACCTGGCTCCATGTCACATGTCCTAACAGCGCCATAACTTGGTTTATGGTGCTGTGGGATCAGACAGGTTGCTTTAAAATTTTTGGAAAAAACTGCAAATGTGTTATTGCACAATAGTAGAACAAGCCTCATACATATTGGGCATCACCATAATTGTAACGAGCCCTAGAATAAGGGTAACACATTGTACCACATGGTACTGTAGAATGTAGAACACAAAAAGAGACAGTTATGGTTGTCTAACAGAAGTGCCTAAATTGTCCTGGAAAGAAGTGGAAGGCAAGTGCTTTGGTAAATAAGGAGTTCATGCTCATTCACGCTAGCAGTTTTGCCTCAGTTTAGGCTGATCCATTTTTGGAACACAGCAACGAAATTCCAACTGAATTAAATCGATCTTTTTCCACTCAACTTTAATTTTCTTTTCCTTTTTTTTTAAACAGAACGGGGAGCAATGAAATCAGTTTTCAGTCTGCTTTCAATTTTTTAAAATCCCATTGAAAACAAAGTTTGTGTGGGTGTGGTGGTGTGGAGGGGGTGGAGACATTTAATTCAGTCTTAATTCTGTTGCTCTGGACCAACAAGAGAAACATGGAAAGCCTGAATGTAGGTAGAACTCTAGTATCATTGAGCCCTTAAAAAAGTTTTCAAATTGTCGATAGTTCATGGCCACTTCCTTATGATAGATCATCAACAGTAGATTGGTGTGGGAGGGGGAAGGGGTCCTGAATGACAGACCCTTGCCAATCAGCTGTATGCTGAGCTGGCACACTCCTGTACTGATCTGATTTCTACAGGAAGCAGACAGCCCCATTCTCACTGCAGTGGCCAGGTCTGGTATTGCTGACCAAGTTCCCCTTGAAGTGAATAGGAACTTGGCCTGCAATACCAAGCCTGGCCACTGCAGTGAGAATGGAGCTTCCTGCACAAATCAGCTCAGCGCACAAGTACATTAGCCCAGTGAACAGATAAGCGGTAGGATTCCTGAACAACAGGCTTATTTCAATCTACTATTGATGCTCTACACCGAGGACAGTCATAAATAGTTTACAACTGGACAAACCCTTTGAATAATTCAACATAAAAATTAAATACATCACACAGCGATGTCACTAATAAGTTGTAGGGGAGAATTTACTAATACTGGAATGTTGTACAAACCTTGCCACATGATGCTCCTAGCTTATTAAGAGGTCCATTAACCCCTTAACGACCGCCCCATCGGGAAACTACGTCCTGCTGTTGCAGGACGTGTATGGAGGGAGGTAGCGCCGCTATCTCCCTCCATACAGCGCGGGCATCAGCTGTTTATTACAGCTGACACCTGCGGGCAATAGCCGCACTCGGCCGTTTGGCCGATCGCGGCTATTAACCCTTTAAATGCCGCTGTCAATTCTGACAGCGGCATTTAAATCCCCCGAACAGTCCCGCACGGCCCCCCTGCGGTGAGATCGGGGGAGCCGTGCATGTGTCATGGCAGCCGGGGGCCTAATGAATGGCCCCAGGGCTGCCTTAGCAGACTGCCTATCAAGCCATCCACACAGGGTGGCTTCATAGACTGCCTGTAAAAAAGCAGTATGACGTAATGCTATAGCATTACGTCATACTGCAGGAGCGATCAAAACATCGCATGTTAAAGTCCCCCAGGAGAACTTCAAAGTAATGTTAAAAAAAAAAAAAAAAAAAAAAAAATCAATAAAGTTTTTTTAATTGTTAAAAAAAAAAAAAGTTATAAAAGTTTAAATCACCCCCCTTTTGCCATATCCATTATTAAAAAATCAAAATCATAAAACAAAAATATGTATTTGATATCGCCGCGTCCGTAAAAGTCCGAACTATCAAAGTAGTGCATTATTTTTCCCGCACGGTGAATGTCGTCTGAAAAAAAAAAATAAAGAACGCCAGAAATACACTTTAGTTACCCTGTCTCCCAGAAAAAAACTCAATAAAAAGTGATCAAAAAGTCGTATGTATTCCAAATTGATACTATCGGAAACTTCAGGACATCCCGCAAAAAATGAGCCCTTGCTCAACTACATCGACGAAAAAATAAAAAAGGTATTGCGCGCACAAAATGACCGCAGAAAATAATTGAAAAAAATTAAATATCTTAAAAAAAAAATAAAAGTACTACAGAAAAAAAAATACTATACAAGTTTGGTATCGTAGCAATCGTACTGACCCATAGAGTAAAAATATCAGGTCGTTTTTGTTGCAGTTTGTGTGCTGTAGAAACAGGACGCACCGAAAGATGGTGGAATGTCGTTTTTTTCCCATTTCTCTCCGCTAAGAATTTTTTAAAAGTTTTTCAGTAAATTATATGGTACAATAAATAGTGCCATTGAAAAATACAACTCATTCCACAAAAAACAAGCCCTCATACAGCAACGTCGATGGATACATTAAGGAGCTACGGTTTTTTAAAAGGGAGTAGGAAAAAACAAAAATGGAAAAAAGCAAAAAAGCTCCGTCACTAAGGGGTTAATCGTTTTGCCACATCTTGGTGTGCCCGTCCATGCACCAGAATTTCACATTTACACCATAAATTATGCTATTAGCATAAAAAAGGTAAGTGAAATTAACTTTTCCAGTGGACGAGGTTTCCTAAAGTCTCATCCACATTCTTGGTTTTGTGAAATCCTGCAGATTCTTCCCAACAAACTCTGTAATGGGGAATCCACAGCATTTCCAGTGTTCCCATCTCCTAAGGGGTTCTACAGTCCAATAGAGGCTCTTCTCTGTATGTTACAGTATATTATTCCGCTGTATAAGCAACCCAAAAAACCTCCTCCGTGACAGCAGGGTCATACTAGCAGCACAGCCCCCATCAGCCGTCTATGCACTGGTCTTAACCTTCTTGCATGTTCCAGTCATATAGCCATCACTTACTAGTACTTTTCTATGCTAGCAGAGTCATACTAACAGCACAGACCCATCAGCAGTCTATTCACTGGTCTTACCCCTCTTGTCTGCTCCAGTCTTACAGGCATCACTCTCTAGTACTCCTCTGTGTTAGCAGGGTCATCTAGCAGCACAGACCCATCAGCAGTCTCTGCCCTGGTCTTACCCCTCTCGCCTGCTCCAGTCTTTCAGCGATCACTCACTAGTACTCCTCCATGCTAGCAGGGTCATACTAGCAGCCCAGACCCATCAGCAGTCTATGCACTGGTCTTACCTCTCTAGTCTGCTCCAGTCTTACAGCCATCACTCACTAGTACTCCTATAGAAAGAGTCAACTCTTCTCACCTGGACAGTCAGAGCAGCAGGTGTAGTTTATGGGATGGAATGAGGGTTGAGGATCCACCCAACTCTTCCCCAATCAGTTCCAGGACTGTCTTCATGCTGCCTGGGACACAACATAGTTTTCTTCTATGTTCAAATACAATGGGGCTGATTTATTAGGAACAGTAACTGTGACTGGTTTATGCCTCTTAACCCCTTAGTGACCACCCTATAGACTTTTTACTTCCTAGTTCAGTGGGCTTTATTCCCCAGGGATGTAAAACCACGCTCGCTCTGGGGAGCCCCGCCAGTCACGAGATCGCAGGCGATCGCATAAAAGTGTAAAAAAAGTAAATATAAGTTAAAGATTTAGCTCCCCTCATCAATCGGATCCATGAGGGGAGGTGAAAGTACTCAAACCCGTCCTTCGTGATGTCCCACAACGTTATGGTCCTTCCCGGACTTGATGTCGCCTTCTGAACTTGCGTGCCGGACATCATACATCAGGCGCATACACAGAAGGGTTCGCGCCCCAAGAAATTTAAAATCCATGTGTAGCTGAGAGCAGAGAGATATTACTGGGGACTAATGTATGCGGTTCCCGGTCACATGATCACTGCTATCCAATGGATAACAGTGATCATTTAAAGTAAAAAAAGAAAGGAAAGGTTTATAAAGTTTAAGTTTCATCTCCTCTCACACATCACATCCATGAGGGGAGATGAAATTACATACCTAAGGCCCCCGGATTTAACCCGGCTTCTGTGCATGTGTCCATTGCCAAAATGGCGGACTCATACACAAAAGCCGTGGATTGACAGGTTAATTTAAAATCTCCCTGCTCCTGGCTACTAAACGTAGCTGAGAGCCTGGAGATCTCACATGGGCCGCGTTACGCGGTTTTTAGTCACGTACTCGCCAAAGTTTCACCTCCAGTCAAGAATCCAAACCGTGAGGGGAGGTGAAATAACTTATGTACGGCCTCTGGGAAAACCCGATCCTTATATGCAAACCTTTGCTAGCTTCGGCGCATGCGCTTGTCGCCAAAATGTCGTCAAGCGCAGAAGCTGGGGAAGGCTCTGAAAATTTGAAATCTCCTTGCTGCTAACTACTAAAGGTAGCCGACAGCCTGACGCAGTGACCGAGGGCCGCGGCGAGTGGTCTACAGTCACGTGATCGCCATTATACCACGGATAATGGTGATCACTTAAAAGTTAAAAACTGTTGAAGTATAATGCTCCTTTCAATTTGGACCCTGTTGTGAATGCGGACATAAGATTAGGGCCACAATGGGTATATTTCTGAACACGAGACAAACAGGGGTATCCATTTTGGGGTGAAAGTCTTCTTTCCTATATGTGCTGTACAAAAAAAAACCTGTTTTTAAAATGACACAATTGCCAAGAAAACGAAAATTGTAATTTTTTCCCTTCTGCCGTGCTTAGTAGATTCATTCAAAGACTGTGGAGTTAAAATACGCAGTACACCCCTAGATGAAATCATTAAGGGGTCTAGTTTTCAAAATGGGGTCATTTGTGCGGGTTCTCTGTTGTTTTGGCTCCTCAAGGGGTCTACAAGTGTGCAATGTGTATTTTTAAAAATGGGATCATTCATGGGGGTTTCTATCATTCTAACACCTAAGGGCGCCTACCCACTGGCGATTTTTTTTCCTTTGCGTTTTGCGTTTTTTCTGAAGAGCAATTAGTATAGAATGTGTTCTTGTCCATTTGCGTTTTTTTTTCGGTCCGTTGCAATTTTTCACATGGGAACTGTCAGTTGCATATGTGTCCTTATTTTTCTCTTAATGCACCCATGAATGTCAATGGAAATTAACGGAAAAGGCGCGAAAAAGGCGCGGAAAACGTGCCAAAAATGCTGCGTTTTTCACGCACGAAAATCGGCAACGCCAGTGGGTAGGCGCCCTAAGAGCCTTTGCAATCTTGGCTTGGTGTAGGAAAACAAAATGTTCCTCAAAATGTTATTAAACAATAATAAATTTATACGTCTCCTAAATGGTTAAAAAGCTGACGTTTTTCCGATGTGCTTCCAGAATAAAGTAAGCAGAGGGAAATATATATCTCATCAAAAATTCGTACAGTATGTTTGCAGATATTCGAGATATTGCAGTTGAAAATGTGAAGAAATTATAATTTTTTTCAAAATTTTCCTAATTTTGGCACTTTTAATAAATATACGCAAATTCTATCTGTCTTTTTTTACCACCTAAATGAAGTACAACATGTGGCAAAAAAACATGTCAGAATCACTTGGATATGCAAAATCTTCACGGACCTATTCTATGTTAAAGTGACACGTCAGATTTCCAAAATTTGGCCTGGTCATTAAGGCGCAAACAGGCTTGGTTACTAAGGGGTTAATACATGTGCAATGGGCGGCTCATAGGCCCGAAGAAGAAATCCTTACCAGCTATGAGGCAGTTCTCTGGTATAAATTCTACTTAATATAGTGGCTTACCCCCCACCTACTTTTCTAAAAGTTCCAAGTCTTACTGCAGGCTATATTTGTGCAAAAAATGTGCTACTTTTCTTTTCTCACCACTTGTCCAAGTTGTGCCAGATAATCTCAGGTACAACTTTCTATTTGTCCATGTGCATATACCCTCAGAGCATAATACACACTATTTATCCATGTGCATAATACGCACCAAGATAGGACATGCCACTTAATTTTTTCCTGCGATTGCAAATCAATGAGTTCTATTCACTGCATGTGAACGAGCCCTTAGTCTGAGAGATTTATTATCATTGGCACACACTATAGTATCAATTTCTGTCTGCTCACAGCAATTGTTTACTTGACTTTCTGGATCATGAACTGATACCTACATAAAGATTGAGAAATATGTTGCTTCATTTGACAAGTTTCCTCCTTCTGTTTCTGTGTCAGGAATAAAAGAGACAGAACACCGCAATCCGTTATCTCCAGGGGGAATGGCCACTCTGTACAGGCCCAAAATTCTGCAAATTCTTGTGCAGAATGGCCATTCCCTCTGGAGGGACCCCAATAGTAACAGTGCCCTCCTCCCCTCATGTCCCTATTAGTAACAGTGCCCTCTGCATTGGCCCCAATAGTAACAGTGCCCTCTGCAGTGGCCCCAATAGTAACAGTGCCCCTACAGTGGCCCCAATACTAATAGTGCCCCCACATCTCAAAAAGCTCAAACTGTGCAAGATGAAGAAGAGTACCAACCAGAAGAAATTCAATGTTGACAACATATAGCTTATGTATGCTGTGGGAGTAAGGCCTCATTTACACGGGCGACAAAGTCGCGCAATTTTGTAGCATTGCTACAATGCTACAAATTGCATGTATGAGAAGCCCATGCTTTCCTATGGATTCCTTCACACATGCCATGTTTTGTAGCATGCAGCAACCCGACACAAAAACCTCGTGGGTTCGGCGATATGCACGCAACTCGTGAGGTTTTGTAGCCCATGTTTCCATTTGGAAGCTTCCTCTCTGTTGCATCACATTGCACGAAAACGCGGTTTTTGTGCGGTGCGATGCAACTTTGACAGTAGGAAATGCTACTGTCAAAGCCTAAACTAAGCCCTAGCTGCAGAGGAAAAAAACACACATACATCCCCTTAGACACGCTGTCAGCCCGGCCGCATCTTCTCCCCGGGTCCCGGCACTGATCTTCTTCTCTTCTGGACGGGAATTGAAAAATCCCCGCCTTTTGGATGCACTGGCTATGATTGGATGACGCTTAGCCAATCACAGCCAGCACTCGATGAATGGCTGCAAATGAACCATCTTGTTTCCAATCTAAAGGCAGTACAACATAGTAATAGAGCCTCCATGCCCACCCCTATCACATCATGTATCTGAGCTAAAGGCAGTACAACAGGGTACTAGAGCCTCCATACCCACCTGTATAACATCTTGTATCCAAGCTGGAGGCAGCACAAAAGGATACTAGGGCCTCCATGCCCACCCGTATCACATCTTGTATCCAACCTAGAGGCGGTACAACAGCGTACTAGAGCTTCCATGCCCACCTGTATCACATCTTGTATCCAAGTTAGAGGCGGCACAAAAGGATACTAGAGCCTCCATGTTCACCTGTATCACATCTTGCATCCCAGCTAGAGGTGGTACAACAGCGTACTAGAGCCTCCATACCCACCTGTATGACAACTTGTATCCAAGCTAGAGGCGGTACAACAGCATACTAGAGCCTCCATACCCACCTGTATGACAACTTGTATCCAAGCTAGAGGTGGTACAACAGCGCACTAGAGCCTCCCTTCAAGTGTTCAGTTTTCTGCAATAAATCATCCTTTTGCTCTGATATTGTAATCACTTTCTTATATCAATGTTACAGTCTAACATAGAAAGCTTCATTCGATTCCGACAACTACTTCTAGGGAAGGGTTTTTTTTTTACAATGAGTGTAAAAATGATAGTAACTCTGGTTTTATGGTATCTTACATAAGATGTGCAATATTGCTAGCAGCTAGAATGTTCCAATAAATAATGAAGGGCAGCCATCCTGGCTAGAAAAGTCCACTGTACAATGCGATTATTTCTGCTGCTAGGGGGAGAGATTATATGGATGACAGTATATTAGGAAGCCTAAGTCCTATAATAGACATGTGGAATGACCCTGGATGAATATATAAGTATATATTTTGCCAGGCACAACCTGGAGGGCATCAATTATCTCTATGTTGGTTTTCAAGCTTTTGATTGTGGTCAAGGGGTGATCATGGTGCTAAGCCATGCACTTCAAAGAAATCTCGAATGCAACCTATTCAGCGCTAGTAAGTTGTTGTAAGGTCTATTCATGTCTTATGTACCCATGATAGTGTGACAAGAAAAACTGCTCCAGTACAGTACCAGCTTTTGATATATCATATTTTCTGTCAGTTTTCAGGCTTCAGTGAGATGTAAGGCTTGGAAGAATTAGTCTTATAGAAACCATTGAAAATAATACGCTTAAAGCAATGAATATTTTGAAGATGTTGGAAGTATGGAACAATAGACTGACCACAATTCCCAGATCACTACCCTCCACACTGGAAGTCCTAAAATTGGGTGATGATTCAATTCCTTCACTCAATCACCAAGACTTTGTAGGTTTAACCAAACTCAAAGTCCTTGAAGTTCAGAACAACCTGCTCAATACATTATCATTTGAGATCTTTTCTCCACTTGGTAACTTACAGACCCTTATTCTGGATGGTAATGGTATGCACACAATATCTGGAGTGGCTAGACTTCCCAATCTCAAGTATCTGAATATGGAGAACAACAAACTGATGTTCTTCTATGAAAACGTCTTCGCACATTTTCCAGGCTTACAATATCTCAGGTTAGCTGGAACACCAAGTTGTTAAAGTTCCACGATGACTACCTACATCCCTCCTGTCCTTGAGGTTAGAGAGAAATCTTATAAAAAGTGTGTCTATAAGAGATTTAAAGCAACTGGAAAATCTTTTTGATCTTAATCTTTCTGGAAATCAGTTGTTTTCAGCAGATGGTCTACAAGTTGTCACCAATCTTACATCTTTAGATCTCTCCAAGAACCAACTCAATGCATTATCCAACACAACTGGGATGTGGGACTAATTTCAACACTCTTATCAATAGTTATTTTGCTTCAGTCAGTGGTCTACATCCGAAGTATTCACCAACATATACTGCTAATGGAGGCCTCCAACATATGCCACCTTATAGGCTTTCTGTGGGATACTTTGACCAAAAACTCTTATTGTAGAACAGAGTTTTCATTTTTTTTACATCCTTCTGTTTCTTTGCAACTTTTAGGCTTCCATTTACTCTTATAAGGTTGGACCTTAAAGGAAACAAGATAGATCATGTTGGAGTCCATGATGTAAAACATTTGAACCAACTTCAAATTCTGAACCTTCAAAACAATAAGCTCACTTCTATAGGTGATAAAGTTTTAGAATCCCTGCCTCGCTTGAGACACCTCTACCTAGATGGCAACCCCTGGAATTGCACCTGAAGTCTTCTTACTGTTAGAAGATTGCTACTAGAAAAAGAAACTAGCATTAACGCCTTAATGACACGGCCCCTTTTTCTTTTTCCATTTTGGTTTTTTCCTCCCCCCTTCAAAAAAATCGTAACTCCTTTATTTATCTAGCGACATCGCTGTATGAGGGCTTGTTTTTTGCGGAATGAGTTATATTTTTCAATGGTGCTATTTAATTTACCATGTAATGTACTGAAAACTTTTAAAAAATTCTAAGTGGAGTAAAATGAAAAAAAAAACAACATTCCGTCATTTTTCAGTGCATCTTGTTTCTACGGCGCACAAACTGCAACAAAAACGATATGATAACTTTATTCTATGGGTCGGTACGATTACTACGATACTAAACGTCTATAGGTTTTTTTTCTTACTGTACTACTCTTTTTTTTTCAAAGACATTTAATTTTTCTCAATTATTTTCTGCGGTCATTTTGTGCGTGCAAGAACGTTTTCATTTTTCCGTCGACGTAGTTGAGCACGGGTTCATTTTTTGCAACAGCCTGCCCTCACTAGGCAGCCTGTTCAATTCTTTACAGAAGAGTGGGCCTGGTTGGCAGACATCTGCCAGGTCCTTGGAAACTTTGAGGAGTCTACCCAGATGGTGAGCGGCGATGCTGCAATCATTAGTGTCACCATTCCTCTGCTATGCCTCTTGAGAAGATCCCTGCAAAGCATAAAGGCAGACGCTTTGCGCTCGGAAACGGAGGCGGGGGAAGACAGTATGTCGCTGGATAGTCAGAGCACTCTCATGTCTATACCTCAGCGTGTTGAGGAGGAGGAGGAGGAGCATGAGGAGGAGGGAGAAGAGACAGCTTGGCCCACTGCTGAGGGTACCCATGCTGCTTGCCTTTCATCCTTTCAGCGTGTATGGCCTGAGGAGGAGGAGAAGGAGGAGGAGGAGGATCCTGAAAGTGATCTTCCTAGTGAGGACAGCCATGTGTTGTGTACAGGTACCCTGGCACACATGGTGGACTTCATGTTAGGATGCCTTTCTTGTGACCCTCACGTTACACACATTCTGGCCACTACGGATTACTGGGTGTACACACTGCTCGACCCACGGTATAAGGAGAACCTTTCCACTCTCATACCCGAAGAGGAAAGGTGTTCAAGAGTGATGCTATACCACAGGACCCTGGCGGACAAACTGATGGTAAAATTCCCATCGACAGCGCTAGTGGCAGAAGGCGCAGTTCCGAGGGCCAGGTAGCAGGGGAGGCACGGAGATCAGGCAGCATGTACAGCGCCGGCAGGGGAACACTCTCCAAGGCCTTTGCCAGCTTTATGGCTCCCCAGCAAGACTGTGTCACCGCTCATATTTCAAATGCAGGAGTCCGGCTATTGTGAAGAACCTTGCTTTTATTCCAATAACTTTGTGCTCATACAGACAAACAGAGTACGCGTTTCGGTTCGCAGAACCTTGCTCACCGAAAGGGGAAAGGGGTTCGAGAGTGTTGCTATACCACAGGACCCTGGCGGACAAGCTGATGGTAAAATTCCCATCCGACAGCGCTAGTGGCAGAAGGCGCAGTTCCGAGGGCCATGTAGCAGGGGAGGTGCGTAGATCGAGCAGCATGTACAGCCCAGACAGTGCAACAGTCTTTAAGGGCCTGGCCAGCTTTATGGCTCCCCAGCAAGACTGTGTCACCGCTCCCCAGTCAAGGCTGAGTCGGCGGGAGCACTGTAAAAGGATGGTGAGGGAGTACGTAGCCGATCGCACGACTATCCTCCGTGACACCTCTGCTCCCTACAACTACTGGGTGTCGAAGCTGGACACATAGCCTGAACTCGCGCTGTATGCTCTGGAGGTGCTTGCTTGTCCTGCGGCTAGCGTCTTGTCAGAGAGGGTGTTTAGTGTGGCTGGGGGAATCATCACGGATAAGCGTACCCGCCTGTCAACTGACAGTGCCGACAGGCTTACACTCATAAAGATGAACAAAGCCTGGATTTCCCCAGACTTCTCTTCTCCACCAGCGGACAGCAGCAGTACCTAAACAATACTTAGGCTGCACCCGCGGATGGAAACATCGTTCTCTATCACCATCCAAAACGGGGACCTTTTAGCTTCATCAATCTGTTTATTATATTCATCCTCCTCCTCCTGCTCCTCCTCCTGAAACCTGACGTAATCACGCCGAATGGGCAATTTTTCTTAGGCCCACAAGGCTCAGTCATATTACTTTTGTAAACAATGTTTATACGTTTCAATTCTCATTAAAGCGTTGAAACTTGCACCTGAACCAATTTTTATTTTAACTGGGCTGCCTCCAGGCCTAGTTACAAATTAAGCCACATTAACCAAAGCGATTAATGGGTTTCACCTGCCCTCTTGGTTGGGCATGGGCAATTTTTCTGAGATACATTAGTACTGTTGGTACACCAATTTTTTTGGGCCCTTGCCTACAGTGTAATCCTAGTAATTTTTATGGGCTTCGCCTGCACTCATGCTACAGCAAGGTGTGTGGGGTTGGCCCACACTTTTGCTACATAAATGTAACTGGGGCCTTGTCTATACTGCAACTACTGAAATGTGAAAGAGACTGTTATTTCCCTAAACTGCTGCAATGGGAATGTTACTGTGGCCTGTTTTGACTGCTACTACTACTGAAATGGAACTAATACTGTGCTCCCCCTATACTGCTGCTTCGGGATTGTTACTGGGGCCTGTCTGGACTGCTACTACTACTGAAATGGAACTAATACTGTGCTCCCCCTATAATGCTGCTAGTGATATGTTACTGGGGCCTGTCCCTAATGCTACCGCTGAAATGTTACTAATTCTGGGCTCTGCCTATACCGCTGCTAATGCTATGTCACTGGGGTGTGGAAACAGAGGCTTCCCAAAGACATGATGGTGGCGAGGCCATTTCCCACCAACGTGGTTACTGTTAAGGTGCATATAACCACGGACACGTGGAGAGGACACGTAGTGCCTCAAAAACATCTCCCTCCTCCTCCAACAATGAAAACATTCTTGCCAAATACCTTTGCATTGGTCCGTCTGGTGGCAGTCCAGGAATTACACCTTTACCGACACAACAAGAGAGCCCCCCACCATCCCCCCGCCACGGCCCACTTAATCCTGGCCACATTCTGAAAACCAACTAAATAAAACCGCGCTACTAGGTCCGCAGTCGCCACCACATTCCCACCAAAGCTTACTGTTAAGGTACATATTACCAGTCTGACTGGGCCATGCACTGTGGGCCGAAGCACACCTGTATTGTATGTGACGTTAGCTCTGCTGAGCAGGGCACTGCAATGGGATACATTTATGTACCGCCGATGGGTTCCAGGGAGCCACCCATGCTGTGGGTCCACAGGGACTTCACATTAGGGATTTGTACCTGCCAGTGTCTACGTATTAAAAACTCCGGTCTGACTGGGGCATGCAGACACCTTGACAGAATGAATAGTGTGTGGCACATGGGTTCCCCATTGCTATGCCCACGTGTGCAGCTCCTGATGGAGGTGGCACAGGATTGGATTTCTCATTGCTTCTGTACAGCATTGTGGGCTATCGCCCCGCCCCTTTTAAAGAGGGTCGCTGCCTGGCCATGCCAACCCTCTGCAGTGTGTGCCTGTGGTTCCTCCTCATGGCAGACGCACTTATAAATAGACATGAGGGTGGTGTGGCTATGAGGCCAGCGTGTGGCATGAGGGCAGCTGAAGGCTGCGCAGGGACACTTTGGTGTGCGCTGTGGACGCTGGGTCGTGTGGGGGGGTTGGGCAGCATGTTACCCAGGAGAAGTGGCAGCGGAGTGTTAGCTTTGTTGGAGGTAGTGTGGTGCTTAGCTAAGGTATGCCTTGCTAATGAGGGTTTTTCAGAAGTAAAAATTGTTGGGGGGGGCGTGGCGCTATTGTGGCTTAATAGTGGGACCTGGGAACTTGAGATGCAGCCCAACATGTAGCCCCTCGCCTGCCCTATCCGTTTCACTGTTGTTCCCATCACTTTCTTGAATTTCCCAGATTTTCACAAATGAAAACCTTAGCGAGCATCGGCGATATACAAAAATGCTCGGGTCGCCCATTGACTTCAATGGGGTTCGTTACTCAAAACGAACCCTTGAGCATCGTGAAAAGTTCGACTCGAGTAACGAGCACCCGAGCATTTTGGTGCTCGCTCATCTCTAATTATTACTGAGTTATTACTGCTTAAAATATGAATTTTATTTTGCGCGATAGAATTTTTCAGCTACTTTGACTTGCAATGGTGGCAGAATGATGATAAGACCTACCTCTGATATTCTGAGCACCTGGCAGCTTAAAGTGAGTGCAGCACCACTTGCCACTTCCACATCACCTGACCAGCAGCATTGAGCTCACTAGAGGCCATCGATTGAGCGGTGAAGGAGGCTTTGGAGGTGAAAGGGAACACGACATCTTCTGAAATCTGTAATCAGAAGTGCAGCTGATTTTGAGTCAAAATCCACACCGATGGATTTTGTAGAAGTATTCTGGATTTTGCCAGAATACATATAAGTATATCCTAAGGTTGGGTCCACACAGGGCTGTTTAACTGCAGATCCTCAGCAGAAAGTTTGCCTCAAAACCCACACTATTTGGTGTGTTTTTTTATGCAGGTATTATGGCAATTTTTTTGCATGCAAATCACTCCCTTTTTGAGAAGAGGTGAATTTTGCAGCAGAAACAATGATAAAATTGACATGCTGCAATTCCTCACCAAGTCAATTTCTGCACATTTGTGTGTATTTTTTCTGCAGCTTGTGGAGGAGATTTTCAAAATCTCATCCACTTTTCTGCTACTGGAAATGCAGCGGAATTTCCATGCTGCATTCTGCAACATTTCTGCATCCAAGACAGAGTCAAAATGATGCTGGCTTACGAAGTCTTCAGCTATCAGCGCACTCCTTTCCCCGATATGCAGTGGTCTGTACTGAGCGCAGTACCACTTGACAGGTGATGGCACTTCCTCATCATCTGACCAATGGCACTGCGCATAGTACATGCCTCCGAGTATCGGGTGAAGGAGTGCACTGACAGACGAAGACTTCAGCAGTGAACACCATATCTCCTGAAATCAGCTTCAGGTACGGATTTTGACTCTGTTTTGGATGCAGAAATGCTGCAGAATTTGTTGCGGACATTCCACAGCATTTCTGCACCCGTATAAGCTCACTCTAAAGTCCAATGACCACGAACGGATCTGATTTGCGGAATCCGCAAATTAAGCCGCCCCTAGGGATACATGGGTGTTCACAAATGAAATTAAGCATGTCGGTTTTAGGTCCGGAAAAAAAAAAATCGCAGCACGTACTATTTCAGTGCGGATCCCGCACAGACAGCTTCCGTCCGATCCACGTATTGGTGGTGCGCATGGCCTGCACTGACAGCATACCATTCTGTGTTAAGTCCTAAGCAGTGCTTCTGTGGTCACAGAGACCCCTGTGACCCTTTAAAGGTCTAAACAATTCATGATGATGTCAAAAACTATGTTCTCTGAGACATGAACTTTGAACATCTGGGTCATTTGTTGCAGCCTTGATATCATGCTATTTGAAGTCTTGTCTTTCCTAGCCTTAGTCAATGTTTTTCTTGCATCCAGGGATTAATTAATGACATAACCTGTTGTGTGGTCAATAAAAGTGAGCACTAGTCTATGTGAACCCAAAGTTTCCTGTTCCTGTGACACTGGTTATTTTGTTAGACTGACTACTTTTTGGAGCACTCATGAACTTGGTACTTGGGCCAGTAGTAGCTGGAACTCAGAATGCTATGTCTTGGATGTTAGTCTGCATGTCTACCCTTAGTTAGGGACCTGGGTTTGTTTCCATTCCCCCCAATCAAAGTTTGATTCATGTATGCCAGTATCTTGAAGCTTGTTGGGTATACATTTTGAACTTTCTCTGCATCGTCTGAGGAGCAGGCCCTCAGCCTAGAAGGCAGGGGGTAGAGTTTGGCCTTCTCTCAGGGCTCTACCATCTCCCACCCTGAAGGTAGCAAAGGGACCCATCCAAGGAACTGAGAGCAGGCTATTACCAACTGTGATTTTACCTTGAGTCTTTTGTCCCGGGTGACGCCAATGTTCCGTCCTCGGCGGTGAATTCTCGCAGGTATAATAAAGAGTCCACATACACAGAGTTGACGTTTAACCCCTTGAGTGGCGGGTTTCCTACCACCCTGTCGTGCCCACCAGGGCTGGTTTTTTAAAATGGTCTAATCATTGAATTTCAACTAATTTTGCAGTTGCGTCTCAAGAGCCATAACTTTTTCATTTTTCCATTGACATGGCCATATAAGGGCTTGCTTTTTGCAGGACAAGTTGTGATTTTTTAAACAGGGGGGGAGGAAAAAAAGAAATGGGGAAAAAAGAAAAAAAGGGGCCATGTCATTAAGGGGTTAAATAATGTATTAACTTCCTTCTCTGGGTCATTACGACGCATGGATACCACATGTGTGACTGTATTTTTGATTTTTTACAAAGTAAAGGGAGACAAGTGTTTTTATTATTTTTTTAATAATTTTTTTACTTTAAAAAAAAAAAAATTTTTTTTGTCCCTTTAGGGGACTTCCACAGGGACCCATCAGGACCCCTGATCACATTCCGGGGGTCCGATGGTGACAGCCCTTTACATGCTGCAGTGACAGCCCTTTACATCCTGCAGTCACATAGACTGCAGCATGTAAAGGGTTAACACAGCAGAGATCGGAGGTTTTCTCTGATCTCTGCTGTAAGAGCTAGTACCTAGCTGTCCTCTGACAGCTAACAACCAGCTCTCCCTGCCACAGAGACCATTGGCTTGCTTCTGACAAGCCGATGGTCTCTATGGCAACCTGTAAACAAACCAGTGCAGGAGATTGCCGACATATCGGCAATATCTTCTGCTGATTTTTCAAAGCCCTTGCACTGCTCTGTGTGGGTCTGTGCAGGCAGAGCACAATGTCACAGCTTGTGGCATTGTGCTCTGCAGCTCCCATAGTGATACATAGCCCGGAAATCTTCCGGGCTATGTTGCTATGAGCAGTGGAGCTCGTCCCGGAAAATTTCCGGGCGTGCCACTCAAGGGGTTAAAGGCTAAACCGGCAACGGTCGGTAAAGCCCGTTTACTTGGAGAATAAACTTGAACAACTTGGAAAACAGTCCAACAACAATTTATATCCATTGTCAGGACACTGGTGCAGCAGGACTTGTGGTGTGACAGGGAGGAAAACACAGGAGGACAGAGGAATCCCCAGACCAAGTTATCTGAGGGGATATTTCCTGGCCAGTCTTCTTCTCACTCTCTCAAACTCTCTACCGCTGCGCACTTACTTTATGGGATAGGCACTCAGCGCTGCACGGTGGGCTCTCACGGACTTGCGGTTTCTCTCTTGGTTCTTAGCAAAGAGACCTGCATAGGTAGGGCCCAGGAGACACACAGGTCATTCATTCTGCTTCTTCCATCTTTCCTACACACAAATTGTAAGTGTCTGTGTGCAGACAGGCTCACCTCAGTAGCAGACTGATAAAAAGAGCAGAAAAGACCCCCGTCATGCACATTGCAACCACATATATACATCAAGGTCACATGACATACAAAAGATACATTTCCAGACATAACCCAGACAGTGACCCATTCAATGCTGCAGAGTTGCAATACACATCATATTCACTCACATAGAAGACACTAACAACACATAAGCACAAGACATACATAGATCATTCAGAAACGTCTAGAAAGTTCTATACACTACATCTCTCTAAACTCAGAAGCCTAGGCCTAGTATCCTGGTGTCTTGGATGTGTACTATGCTGCAACTTTGGTTTGTTATTCCATTCTGCAGCTCTTGGTCTGCTATTCTGTGCTGCAATCTCTTCTCTGTTTTTCCATAATGAGTTACTCCATGATGCCACGATTTAGGTAGGACAGTCCCACGTTTGGACCCTGTGTCCTGCTTTCTCCAGGGTCCCAGGAGGGACAGCCATTTGTCCCACGTTCAGGACGTCTGGTCAACCTTAAAGTGGTTACCAGACGGAGTGCTGCAGCTCCCTGTTCAGTAATCACTCTGTGGTGCCGCTGTTGAATGTACACACCGACGGCAGTATGTGCATACGGAATCTTCCTCTCTTCCTCCTCTGACCTCTCCTCCTTGGTTCCGCAAGAGGAGAGGAGAAAGGAGGAGGCACTGCCGCAGGCGCATACACTGCTTCTGCACGCAGCAGCACCAAGAAGAGGAGCAGTAGCGCTCTGAAGACAGGGAGGGGAGGGTAAGTATATGTGTTTCAGGGGCTTTATTACTATTGGGGTCCACATAGGGGACACTTTTAGTAATAGTGTCCTCTATATCAGCCGCAGTAGTAATAGTGTTACTACTGAGGCCACTGTGAGGGTCACTATTACTGCTAGGGCCCCTGTGGGGTGGGGTGGGGGGGAGACTATTGGGCCAATATAGGGGACACTATTAGTACAGGGAACACTGTTACTACTGGGGTAGAAATAGGGGACACTTTTACTACTGAAGCCACTGTGGGGGTCACTATTACTACTGGGGCCACTATAGGGATCACTATTACTACTTAGGCCACTGTGCACATGGCAGCGTACCTCAAGCTGATATAGGGTATAGTTACATGTGGCGGAAATGCTAAGGAATGTCTGCAGCGGAAATTTCCTTGGCAAATTATGCAGAATTTCCACTTCGAAAAATTGTCAAAATCTGTACCATTGGTGCGGATTTTGACTGAAAACGAGCCATGTTTCTGCAGTTGATTTCATACTATGCGGAGCTCCCCCCTCCCCTCTTAACTCCTCTGGCTTCTGGTTTCTAGCGGCCTGTAGTGGCCTCACCTGACCAGCCACACCGCACCTGATCAAGCCCCTGGGAACTGGAAGCCGATCACTACTGAGGCCAATATGGGGGACACTATTACTACTGGGGCCACTCTGGGGGCAGGCTATTAACTGCATTCAGTGAAGGCTTCATTTGCATACATAATTGGTATTTAAGTAGCTGAGTAGCTACTTAATACTTTATGCAAAATGATCGCTCAAAGCTGTCACTCAAACTCTTTTGAGCGATCTTTGAGCAATCATCTGCTGGTGTAAATGGGCCATTACACAGGTTGAATTTACACTGAACGAATATCGCTCAGATTTCCACCATCCAACAAGAATCTTAATAATAATCATTCAGTGTAAAAGGGCCTTTAGATATTGGAATAAGCCCAACAGCTAGTCTCCTGTGATGACATTACAGGCGACGGAAAGACCATACCCCTTGAACTGGTGGCAGATCCAATACTGCTAGACTGGGTAAGTGGTTAAGTATTTCCTTTCCCTGGAAACCGGGAAGCCGGAGAGGAGGCAGAGAGGGGGCGGGAGCTCAGAGCACTGCTCCTGGCTCTTCCATCCTCCCCCCCTGCAGATGAGGACGACGAATATCGGCTCGGCGTGAAAACCGAGCCGATATACGTTCGTGTGAATGCACCCTTCGTCACAGTGTTGATTTTATAATGTTGATAATGATTATGGCTCCAATATTTCCAAAACCGTCATCTGGAGTGAAGGATTTTAATAAGGAATTTAAAAAAAGTTAAAGTACGGGTTCATTCATATGACAATGCTGCATGTATGGCAGTAAATGGAGTCCCACGGAGTCCATATTATAGATCTATAGGCTTTGTGGTCTGAAACATGGCCCATCTGGGGGACTTTCATTTTCCCCCCTATCCGCAGCCACAGGATAGAACAACTATAGCATTCAAAGTCTGTGGGGCATTAACCCCTTAAGGCCATTTTTTCTTTTTTTAATTTTTGGTTTCTCCTCCCCACTTTTAAAAAATCTTGACCCTTTTATTTTTCCATTGACATAGCTGTTTGAGGACTTGTTTTTTTTTTGTGGGGAGAATTATATTTTCCAATGCTACTATCGAATGTACCATATGATATACTGAAAGTCTTTGAAAAATTTCAACGTAGAGTGAAGTGAAAAAAAACCCCCACTATTCCGCCATTTTTGGTGTGGGGTGGGAAGATGTTTTTACAGCATACACACTGCAGCAAAAATTTCATGATAACTTACTTCTATTGGTCAGTATGATTCTGACTACACCAACGTTATATATTTTTTGATGTACTATTGTTAAAAAAAGTTGGACATTTAAATGCTGCTGTCAGAAGCTAAGGCGACCCTCGGGGCCTGGACAAACAAAGTTGGCCGCACCACTTCTTTGACTACCCAATGCACACTGTGTATAGCATGCATTAGTATTCTAAAAGGGCCTTTAGACTAATGATGCATAACAATGCACAGTGTAAAGCAGGTAATCAGAGAAGCTGGTGCCACCATCTTTGTTTGTTCAGGCAGGAGGGGTCGCTTTAACTCTTATTGATATTATGTAAATGAGTGAAGTATAGAGATGAGCGAACGTACTTGTCCGAGCTTGATATTCGTGCGAATATTAGGGTGTTCGGGATGCTCGTTACTCGTAACGAGCACCACGCGGTGTTCTGGTTACTTTCAGTTTCCTCTCTGAGACGTTAGCGCGCTTTTCTGGCCAATTGAAAGACAGGGAAGGCATTACAACTTCCCCCTGTGACGTTCAAGCCCTATACCACCCCCCTGCTGTGAGTGGCTGGGGTGATCAGATGTCACCCGAGTATAAAAATCGGCCCCTCCCGCGGCTCGCCACACATGCCTTGTGACTTAGCTGAGGGAAAGTGCTGCTGCTGGTGCTGCTGTAGGGAGAGCGTTAGGAGTCAGTGTAGGCTTCAAGAACCCCAACGGCCCTTCTCAGGGCCACATCTACTAGTGTGCAGTACTGTGTTAGCACATTATTTTTATTTTTTTTTGTCCAAAATTGGATCTGCAGAGCATTGCGCCCTGCAATAGGGACAGAAGTGGGGGTTAGGCAGGGAGAGTGTTAGGAGTTAGTGTAGGCTTCAAGAACCCCAACGGTCCTTTCTAGGGCCACTTCTATCCGTGTGCAGTACTGTCCAGGCTGCTGTTAGCAGTGTTGCATTTTTTTTTTTTTTTTCTCAAAACCGGCTGTGCAGAGCATTGCACCCGGCATTAATACTACAGGGATAGAATTGTGTAGGCAGGGCCAGAAGACATTTATTATTCATTGAATACACGCAGTGGGGTCTTCCCTTTGCTAAAAAGGAAAAAAATTATATTTGGCCTGCCTGTGTCAGTCCTAAGGTCTCCGTGTACGTGTGTGCTGCGTGTACAACGTACAAAAATCAGACGCAACCAGCTACGCTTTACTGCAGCCTAGCGCCATTGTCTTTCCTGACTGGCAAATACCTGCTCTGCTAGAGTTAATAACTCTGCTACACTAAAGTTGTGTGTCACTTTTTCAGGGCCACACTACAGTTCTAAAAGTTATTGTTCATTGAATATACGCAGTGGGTCCTTCCCTTTGCCAAAAAGGAAAAGAAATTATATTTGGCATGCCTGTGTCAGTCCTAAGGTCTCCGTGTACGTGTGTGCTGCGTGTACAACGTACAAAAATCAGACGCAACCAGCTACGCTTTACTGCAGCCTAGCGCCATTGTCTTTCCTGACTGGCAAATACCTGCTCTGCTAGAGTTAATAACTCTGCTACACTATACTTGTGTGACACTTTTTGAGGGCCACACCACAGATATTAAACTTCTTGTTCATTGAATATACGCAGTGGGGTCTTCCCTTTGCAAAAAAGCGAAAACATTATATTTGGCCTGCAGGCTTGCGCCAATTTATTTCCTGCCTGGGAAATCAAATCACTGGTAATACAGCATGCTGAGGGGTAGGGGTAAGCCTAGAGGACGTGGACGTGGCCGAGGACGCGGAGGGCCAAGTGAGGGTGTGGGCACAGGCCGAGCTCCTGATCCAGGTGTGTCGCAGCCGACTGCTGCGCGATTAGGAGAGAGGCACGTTTCTGGCGTCCCCACATTCATCGCCCAATTAATGGGTCCACGCGGGAGACCTTTATTAGAAAATGAGCAGTGTGAGCAGGTCCTGTCCTGAATGGCAGAAAGTGCTTCGAGCAAGCTATCATCCACCCACAGTTCTGCGCCGTCCAGTGCTGCAAATCCGAATCCTCTGTCTGCTGCTCCTCCTTCCTCCCAGCCTCCTCACTCCACTACAATGACACATGCTCAGGAGCCGGAACACTCCCAGGGACTGTTCTCGGGCCCCTGCTTAGATTGGGCAGCAGTGGTTCCTCTCCCACCAGAGGAGTTTATCGTCACTGATGCCCAACCATTCGAAAGTTCCCGGGGTCCGGGGGAAGAGGCTGGGGACTTCCGCCAACTGTCTCAAGAAATTTCTGTGGGTGAGGAGGACGATGACGATGAGACACAGTTGTCTTGCAGTGAGGTAGTAGTAAGGGCAGTAAGTCCAAGGGAGCAGCGCACAGAGGATTCGGAGGAAGAGCAGCAGGATGATGAGGTGACTGACCCCACCTGGTGTGCAACGCCTACTCAGGACAGGTCTTCAGAGGGGGAGGCAAGGGCATCAGCAGGGCAGGTTGCAAGAGGCAGTGCGGTGGCCAGGGGTAGAGGCAGGGCCAGACCGAATAATCCACCAAGTGTTTCCCAAAGCACACCCTCGCGCCATGCCACCCTGCAGAAGCCGAGGTGCTCTAAGGTCTGGCAGTTTTTCACAGAGACGCCTGACGACCGACGAACAGTGGTGTGCAACCTTTGTCGCGCCAAGATCAGCCGGGGAGCCACCACCACCAGCATGCGCAGACATATGATGGCCAAGCACCCCACAAGGTGGGACGAAGGCCGTTCACCGCCTCCGGTTTGCACCGCTGCCTCTCCCCCTGTGCCCCAACCTGCCACTGAGATCCAACCTCCCTCTCAGGACACAGGCACAACCGTCTCATGGCCTGCACCCACACCCTCACCTCCGCTGTCCTCGGCCCCATCCACCAATGTCTCGCACCGCACAGTCCAGCCGTCGCTAGCGCAAGTGTTGGAGCGCAAGCGCAAGTACGCCACCACGCACCCGCACGCTCAATTGTTAACCGTCCACATAGCCAAATTTATCAGCCTTGAGATGCTGCCGTATAGGGTTGTGGAAACGGAGGCCTTCAAAGCAATGATGGCGGCGGCGGCCCCGCGCTACTCAGTTCCCAGTCGCCACTACTTTTCCCGATGTGCCGTCCCAGCCCTGCACGACCACGTCTCCCGCAACATTGTACGCGCCCTCACCAATGCGGTTAGTGGCAAGGTCCACTTAACTACGGACACGTGGACAAGCACAGGCGGCCAGGGCCACTACATCTCCCTGACGGCACATTGGGTGAATTTAGTGGAGGCTGGGACAGAGTCAGAGCCTGGGACCGCTCACGTCCTACCCACCCCCAGAATTGCGGGCCCCAGCTCGGTGGTGGTATCTGCGGCGGTGTATGCTTCTTCCACTAAAGCACCCTCCTCCTCCTCCTCCTCAACCTCTGTCTCGCAATCTAGATGTGTCAGCAGCAGCAGGACGTCGCCAGCAGTCGGTGTCGCGCGGCGTGGCAGCACAGCGGTGGGCAAGCGTCAGCAGGCAGTGCTGAAACTACTCAGCTTAGGAGATAGGAGGCACACGGCCCACGAATTGCTGCAGGGTCTGACAGAGCAGACGGACCGTTGGCTTGCGCCGCTGAGCCTCCAACCGGGCATGGTCGTGTGTGACAACGGCCGTAACCTGGTGGCGGCTCTGCAGCTCGGCAGCCTCACGCACGTGCCATGCCTGGCCCACGTCTTTAATTTGGTGGTTCAGCGCTTTCTGAAAAGCTACCCACGCTTGTCAGACCTGCTCGTAAAGGTGCGCCGGCTCTGCGCACATTTCCGCAAGTCCAACACGGACGCTGCCACCCTGCGCACCCTGCAACATCGCTTTAATCTGCCAGTGCACCGACTGCTGTGCGACGTGCCCACACGGTGGAACTCTACGCTCCACATGTTGGCTAGGCTCTATGAGCAGCGTAGAGCTATAGTGGAATACCAACTCCAACATGGGCGGCGCAGTGGGAGTCAGCCTCCTCAATTCTTTTCAGAAGAGTGGGCCTGGTTGGCAGACATCTGCCAGGTCCTTCGAAACTTTGATCAGTCTACCCAGGTGGTGAGCGGCGATGCTGCAATCATTAGCGTCACCATTCCTCTGCTATGCATCTTGAGAAGTTCCCTGCAAACCATAAAGGCAGCCGCTTTGCGCTCGGAAACAGAGCCGGGGGAAGACAGTATGTCGCTGGATAGTCAGAGCACCCTCCTGTCTATATCTCAGCGCGTTCAGGAGGAGGAGGAGGATGAGGAGGATGAGGAGGAGGGGGAAGAGACAGCTTGGCCCACTGCTGACGGTACCCATGCTGCTTGCCTGTCATCATTTCAGCGTGTATGGCCTGAGGAGGAGGAGGAGGAGGAGGAGGAGGATCCTGAAAGTGATCTTCCTAGTGCGGACAGCCATGTGTTGCATACAGGTACCCTGGCACACATGGCTGACTTCATGTTAGGATGCCTTTCTCGTGACCCTCGCATTCAACGCATTCTGGCCACTACGGATTACTGTGTGTACACACTGCTCGACCCACGCTATAAGGAGAACCTTCCCAGTCTCATTCCCAAAGAGGAAAGGGGTTTGAGAGTGTTGCTATACCACAGGACCCTGGCGGACAAGCTGATGGTAAAATTCCCATCCGACAGCGCTAGTGGCAGAAGGCGCAGTTCCGAGGGCCATGTAGCAGGGGAGGTGCGTAGATCGAGCAGCATGTACAGCTCAGACAGTGCAACAGTCTTTAAGGGCCTGGCCAGCTTTATGGCTCCCCAGCAAGACTGTGTCACCGCTCCCCAGTCAAGGCTGAGTCGGCGGGAGCACTGTAAAAGGATGGTGAGGGAGTACGTAGCCGATCGCACGACCATCCTCGGTGACTCCTCTGCCCCCTACAACTACTGGGTGTCAAAGCTGGACACGTGGCCTGAACTAGCACTGTATGCCCTGGAGGTGCTTGCTTGTCCTGCGGCTAGCGTCTTGTCGGAGAGGGTGTTTAGTGCGGCTGGGGGAATCATCACAGATAAGCGTACCCGCCTGTCAACCGACAGTGCCGAGAGGCTAACACTCATCAAGATGAACAAAGCCTGGATTTCCCCAGACTTCTCTTCTCCACCAGCGGACAGCAGCGATACGTAAGCAATACGTAGGCTGCACCCGCGGATGGAAGCTACGTTCTCTCTCACCATCCAAAACGGGGACATTTCTGCTTCATCAATCTGTGTCTAATATTCCTCCTCCTCCTCCTGCTCCTCCTCCTGAAACCTCACGTAATCACGCTGAACGGGCAATTTTTCTTAGGGCCACAAGGCTCACTCATATAATTTTTCTAAACAATTTTTATATGTTTCAATGCTCCTAAAAGCGTTGAAACTTTAACTTGAACCAATTTTTCGTTAAACTGGGCTGCCTCCAGGCCTAGTTACACTTAAGCCACATTAACCAAAGCGATTAATGGGTTTCACCTGCCCTCTTGGTTGGCCATGGCCAATTTTTTTCAGGTACATTAGTACTGTTGATACAGCAATTTTTGTGGGCCCTCGCCTACAGTGTAATCAAATAAATTTTTAGCCCAGCTGCATTAAGCACGACATTACTACCTCAGCTGTGTTGGGCAATGCAATGGGATATTTCTATGTACCGCCGGTGGCTTCCTGGCACCCACCCATGCTGTAGGTGCACACGGAGTTTTTACTACATCTGTACACTTGAAAAGAACCCCAGTCAGACTGGGGCATGCAGTGTGGGCCGAAGCCCACCTGCATTAAGCACGACATTACTACCTCAGCTGTGTTGGGCAATGCAATGGGATAATTCTATGTACCACCGGTGGGTTCCAGGGAGCCACCCATGCTGTAGGTGCACACGGAGTTTTTACTACATATGTACACTTGAAAAGAACCCCAGTCAGACTGGGGCATGCAGTGTGGGCCGAAGCCCACCTGCATTAAGCACGACATTACTACCTCAGCTGTGTTGGGCAATGCAATGGGATATTTCTATGTACCGCCGGTGGCTTCCTGGCACCCACCCCTGCTGTGGGTCCACAGGGAATTATAAATGCATCTGTTTCCACTTGTAAAGAACCCCAGTCTGACTGGGGCATGCAGTGTGGGCCGAAGCCCACCTGCATTAAGCACGACATTACTACCTCAGCTGTGTTGAGCAATGCAATGGGATATTTCTGTGTACCGCCGGTGGGTTCCAGGGAGCCACCCATGCTGTAGGTGCACACGGAGTTTTTACTACATCTGTACACTTGAAAAGAACCCCAGTCAGACTGGGGCATGCAGTGTGGGCCGAAGCCCACCTGCATTAAGCACGACATTACTACCTCAGCTGTGTTGGGCAATGCAATGGGATATTTCTATGTACCGCCGGTGGCTTCCTGGCACCCACCCCTGCTGTGGGTCCACAGGGAATTATAAATGCATCTGTTTCCACTTGTAAAGAACCCCAGTCAGACTGGGGCATGCAGTGTGGGCCGAAGCCCACCTGCATTAAGCGCGACATTACTACCTCAGCTGTGTTGGGCAATGCAATGGGATAATTCTATGTACCACCGGTGGGTTCCAGGGAGCCACCCATGCTGTAGGTGCACACGGAGTTTTTACTACATCTGTACACTTGAAAAGAACCCCAGTCAGACTGGGGCATGCAGTGTGGGCCGAAGCCCACCTGCATTAAGCACGACATTACTACCTCAGCTGTGTTGGGCAATGCAATGGGATATTTCTATGTACCGCCGGTGGCTTCCTGGCACCCACCCATGCTGTAGGTGCACACAGAGTTTTTACTACATCTGTACACTTGAAAAGAACCCCAGTCTGACTGGGGCATGCAGTGTGGGCCGAAGCCCACCTGCATTAAGCACGACATTACTACCTCAGCTGTGTTGGGCAATGCAATGGGATATTTCTATGTACCGCCGGTGGGTTCCAGGGAGCCACCCATGCTGTGGGTGCACACGGAATTCCTATTGCGGAGTTGTACCTGCCTGTGACTATTTATAAAAAAACGCGGTCTGACGGGGGCATGCAGACACCTTGACAGAATGAATAGTGTGTGGCACATAGGTTCCCCATTGCTATGCCCACGTGTGCAGCTCCAGATGGAGGTGGCACAGGATTGGATTTCTCATTGCTTCTGTACAGCATTGTGGACTATCAGCCCGCCCCTTTTATGGGGGGGGGTCGCTGCCTAGCCATGCCAACCCTCTGCAGTGTGTGCCTGCTTTTCCTGTGGCAGACGCACTTATACATAGACATGAGGGTGGTGTGGCATGAGGGCAGCTGAAGGCTGGGCAGGGACAGTTTGGTGTGCGCTGTGGACACTGGGTCGTGCGGGGGGGGGGGGGGGGGGGGTTGGGCAGCATGTAACCCAGGAGAAGTGGCAGCGGAGTGTCATGCAGGCAGTGATTGTGCTTTGTTGGAGGTAGTGTGGTGCTTAGCTAAGGTGTGCGTTGCTAATGAGGGCTTTTCAGAAGTAAAAGTTGTTGGGAGGGGGGGGGCCCACTCTTGTCGGTATTGTGGCTTAATAGTGGGACCTGTGAACTTGAGATGCAGCCCAACATGTAGCCCCTCGCCTGCCCTATCCGTTTCTGTGTCGTTCCCATCACTTTCTTGAATTGCCCAGATTTTCACACATGAAAACCTTAGCGAGCATCGGCGAAATACAAAAATGCTCCGGTCGCCCATTGACTTCAATGGGGTTCGTTACTCGAAACGAACCCTCGAGCATCGCGATAATTTCGTCCCGAGTAACGAGCACCCGAGCATTTTGGTGCTCGCTCATCTCTAGTGAAGTAGTATAGAAGTCAAACTACAACCTTTTAACAGGCCTCACTAGGCCTAATCATCTTGCAAGGCCAGGTTGCATACTGACAAGGTGTGGCAACCATTCCAATAGGAGGTGCTGTGGAGGATTATTCCATCTCTCATTTGCATGCCTTTTTCCCAGACATCATTGCATGGCATATATAAGACTCCCTACACCCTAGTGGTGCCCTCTCCTGTGGTCTCTTCACAAAAAAAACAAACATTACCCTGCTTATCTCACGTTGATATATAAGAAATACCTATCTACCGAGTTAATAAAATTACAAGTCAACTGTTTATCAATTGCTGTTCAGCTCTATTCTATGGTAAATAATTGTCTGATCTATTAATTAGAATGCCTCCATAGAGTCGGAGCTCAGTGTTTTACACAGAAGGACCATTGCTATAGAATAAAGGGTCCTTTTGGATATACTGTAGGTAGGCTACATTGTCTTGTTATTTAAAGTATGAAGAAAGCCTCTTTTCCACAAAAGGTTCTATCAAGGTAAAGACAACATCATAGAAGTGGGACGCAACTGGGAGCATTCTTGGGGGCTTATTTTTTTTTACAATTAGCTGTTGCGTTCAGGTTCACATTAAGAGCAATCTTCATCTAGTCCTGGCTCCTGACGGTCAGAGCTGCGTGCGCCTATGGGTCTACATTCTTACAAACAGAAAACTATAATATAAGTTAGTCAAAGCCCAGCAGAAGCAATGGTCTTCAATACAATGTAAGTAGAAAGGAGGTGGAGCAAACTCAGGTAGGTGCCTGTGGCTAGAGAGGTAGTTAAGGATGAAAAAGAGGTGCTGCCAACCAGGTAGACACCTGAGCCAGAGGGGGTGTGATAAACAATGTGAAATACCAGATAAAAGGCCTCGTACACGGCCCAGACCTCCAACGAAACGTCTTTATAGCAAATAGCTGAAGACAGCCTTTATTTCAATAAAACACGTTTAAAAGGCAAGGAAGCCACTTCATCAATTACCATAAATGTCAGACTATACATACGTGTTGAAAATAAAGGCCAGAGGGAAAAAGGAAGGGAAGTAGAAGAGAACAAAGGTACATAACCAGAATCAGTGAATAGGATTGTAATCATTTGGAGTAAACACGTGAAATAACATGCAATGCCATACAACAATGAAAAAGGCAATAAATAAAATAAAGGGTTGGGTAGATAGAAAGTTGTGACGGAATTAGACAAAATAGTGTACGGTGATGATAAATGTATGGATTCGGATTGAAATGACATGAAGAAAAAGATGGAAATGACATGGAGTAAAAGCCGTCCGTTGGCTTTAGCTCTAAGGCCGCCTGCACACAAATGGATTTGCGTTGCAGAATACATGGCACCACGGATCCGCAGCAAATACCATTCATAACATGCTATAGAAAAGTGCTTCTTCCAGCATAAGCGGAAATCAATTGCGATTTCCATTCGCGGAGGAAAAGTCACAGTATGTTCTATTTTAGTGCGGATTTCGCATGGACAGCTTCTATTGAAGTCAATCGAAGCCGTCCGACCTGCAGCCCTTCCACAATTGACATTGCAGATAGGTTGCGAGTACCCACGTCATCACCTAGCAAAGGCACAGGAAAAATAAACATTCAATAAAAATACGTACTGCGCATGTCCAACAGCTCGCCGTCCGGACCATCCGCAGTATATATAATGAAGAAAGAAGACAGATACGCAGGGTCGCCAGCCGGGGTCAGAGACAGATTCCGCTACGGCCTAAATGCAAACAGAGCCCAGATACCATAAAGCAAAAATAAGCAAATATTGGACGGATAAATAGCACATGAATTGCCCAGAAAATTAGACCATATAGTACAGGCCCAGACCCAGGGACTTCTGCCCTACCACCTCCAGCCCCAGCTTCATGCCTTTGTCCTATACCCTGAGGTCCTGACTTTAGGCATTCATCCCACACCCTAAGACCCCAAGCTTCAGGCCTTCTACAAAAGTGGCTCTTTGCTTCTGTAGGTCTGCTGAAAAGTTGTATTCAGTAGAGCCTTTCAGTCACATCTGGCGCATAGCAGTATCACGGTCTCCACAGTTCAGGAGTCTGGCTAGTAATGGTCATGAAGGGACCCGCGGCATAGGTGTATTGCAGGGACACGATGGGCCCTCTCCACCACAAAGGAGGATGAAAAGATATCTTCCCCTAAAATGGATTTGAGCTATTGTTCCACGAAAGCTTCAGGTTGGGATCGTTCGTGTGGAGCGTGGTGTGGGGTTAGGAATATCCATGCCGCCAAATTCCTGCAGTTTTTCTGCTACAAATTCTTCTGCGCATAATGGCTAGGTTAGAGCAGACTATAAGGAGATCAGCGTACAAGTCTATAGATATTGAATAAAGTGATGGGGATATTGCTAGAATAGTTTTAACCTCGTTTTTTTTGTATTGGAGATATCAGAAAGCATCTGACGTTTTTAGCGCTTTAAGGGCACTACAAGTTCCAGATTGCAAAAGTTGTGGTTAACATATCTAATATGTGAGATATGCAGTAGGCATTGCCTGGTTCAACCCTGTGAGCAAGGTGAATAAGAAATATCAACAAGTCCAGCTGTTATTTGACTGCAACGTGCAAACAAAGTCTCTGCTTTCTGTAATGACGCTGCTGTCAGTAGGCCTTGTATATAATATGGTGTCCCATTTATCAGAAGCAGCAACTCTTCATATATGGCTGTAGGCCCAGGGCTGAAAAATGCTCCCTCGTAGTCTCAAGTCCCCTCCACATGTGTGCAGGTCAAGGGACCAGCGACCTGAGTTCTGGGAGTGTCCTATGTAGTATGCGGCAACCGCGGACAAGAGGCACTGAGCTATTGCAGCAGGCCTCAGGGCCCGCCTGTAAAACGCGCTATGATTAGTGCCCCTCCAAGGAGGCCTCCCAGGGGATCACAGCCTGGAGCTGCAACACCGCCAGGGCTCCAGCTCTTGCAAGGCGCGATGTACTGTGTCGTCTCCAGCAGTCTGCCAATTAGTAGGTGGTGATGAGGAGCACCTACCTTATCAATATGAGCACCTCCTATCAGAGATGTCTCTCCCTGTTGGGGGTTCCCCTCCCCCCATGCTATATTACAGTAGTTTATTTACCAAATCACGCAGTCATTAACTACCCATTGAAGACCACAAAGAAATGCATGTCTAATAAGTTTTTCTTTTTAAGCAGAATGTGTTAACCCGGCTTAAAACCTCATTCACACGAGCACATTTACTGTCCGACTGTTTCACGGAAATAACACAGACAACACCATTGGTTTGCATTGCTTTATTCAGACAAGCAGTTTTTTTTTTTTTTTACACACACAAGTGAAAAATGAGAAGTGCGGCATTTCTTATTTCGGTTCGTATATACAGACCAAAATTGCACATTCCAATCTATAGAAGTGTAAAAAAACGACACTTCAGCTGTTTCATGCGTATTCACTGCATTTACACCAGAAGACAGTGTGAAGAAGAAGTGACATCAGCTGGGCCTTCAGATGTACCAATTACACACAGACCAAAATAGCATCCGCCCGTGTGAATGAGCCCCAAAGCTGGGATCTCACTGCGTGGAGTTTGTGGGGTATGAAATGCAAGGAAAAAAAGATCTGAAAACCCAGATATAAAGCATGTGTTTGTATAACATACAAGCGTTGTACAAGTTAGACCAGTGATAACGATCATTATTGATTATATATATGAAACATGCGCTGTGTGCGGCCAACCTACTTAAAGTCCTTGGATCATCATTTACATTCCTATATACGTATATTTATTATTATAAAGGAGCAATTTGGGCCCTGTAATTTAGTTCTTGTAAGACAAGACTTAGCAGTTTTCCTCTGCAGTGCAGTCAAGTGGGCGGAGCCTTAAGCGGGCGGAGCTTAACGGGGAAAAGTGGCAGTTGGTCAGTCAGACGCCATCTTGAAGCCAGATGAGAACTGTTGCTGCTGCTGACAAGAAGTTAACCCAACTGGATTGGACTCTGCCAGGAACAGCTGAAGAAGCCAGAAGAGGAGAAATGGTGACAGTGGCAGATGAAGAAGAAAGAAGAGGCAAGGAACAGACATTAAGGACTGGATTATTACCTGATAGGACCAGAGATCTGCAGCTGTCAGCAGGAAAGCCAGCGCCAGCAGCAGCAGCAGCCTCAAGGAGCGCTAGTGAGGGGGTCGCCTGGAGTCGTAAGCAACCAAAAAAACACACAAAGATCATCAGTCATCTAATTGACAGTTTAAGGGTGCGTTCACACGAGTGCATAAACGGACCCTTTTTTGCGCCCAATCCTATAAACGTGACCATCTGAGGCGTTGGTTTCCAATGTATTCGTTCGCACGGGCGATTTTACGGCGCGTAAAAACGGCAACCCGAAAAAAAAGACGGAACATACGCGACCGAAATACGCACCAACGCATATTCGATGGCCGAAAAGATAGTTTGCAAAGTAGGAACAAACGATAATACGCTTTCTAGCTCTGGTCATGATTGCCGAAAAACGTTCTTTCCGGCGATTAAACGCTGCGCACGTGCGAACGTAAATACGCCTACGCTCGTGTGACCGCGCCCTAATGGTGTGGATTTTGATGACTTGCCGCAGATTTCACTCTTTGGATTCAAAAAGGTGAAATCTGCAGCACATAGTTAACCTGCTGCGGATATAAAGTCCACAGCATATCCCTCGGGGAGATTGTCTGCACTATGTGATTTTGTTCTCATCCCCTTGGCTTATATTGTAAATGCTGCTCATTCGCCTTACAGAAAGTCCAAACCGAAAATCATTTTGCGCTATTTGAACCCAACCAAATGCTGCAGCAGGATTCGGATGATTATTCTACATTTGTGTGACTATTATATATAGAAACAATAATATATGTATACACACAGCCACTGGGATGGGAACGAATAGAGTTAAAAGGGGTTTTCTGATTTGGTAAAATGTTTTGAAAACTGATAGATCAGCGGGGGTCCTACTGCTGGGACCCCCCCCATTGATCACCAGAATAGTGGTCCTGAGGGTTCCCAAATAAACAAAGTGGTGGCTCAAAGAACTTCAAATGGCCCCCTTTAGCAGTCCTACTGCAATAAATAGAGCAGCAGCTTGCATGTGCGGCCATCGCTCAATTCATTCTGCAGACTACAGGACTAGCATTCTGGCAATAGGTGGGGATGCCGACAGTTGGACCCTCACAAATCTATCAGTTATCACCTATCCGCAGGGCAGAAAGAGGAAGCATGAAAAACGTCACCTAACCAGAAAACTCATTAATACAGAAATATGACATCCATGTAAATGGGCCTTAAGCTGTTAAGGGAATCCCTCCATCAATTCTGCAATAGTTTTTTTATAGCGTTAATCAAGCAGCATAAATGATACATTTCTTTCTGTGAGTCAACGATGCCAAAATTCTTTTTTTTCCCCCCCACAATGACAACCCTTGCTTTGAGAATATATATATATATATATATATATATATATATATATATATATATATATATATATATATATATATATACACACACACAATTTTTTTTTTTTGCATCACTGCATTCAAAGTCCTATAACTTATTTTTTGCATGACAAACTATAGTTTTTATTGCTACCATTTTGGGATACATATGGCTTTTTATATCACATGCAAGATAAATACTGTGTTTAAATTATTGTACAATTTGGGATTTGACGATACGAAATGTGGAATTTTTTTAATGTTTTTTTTTTTTACACTATTCTTGTCTTTTTTTTATCCCTGTAGCAGACTTGAACCACAGCAGCTATGATCGGTATGATAAGGCATTGCAGGATATTTGTCCTCCAATGCCTTATCACTTGTAATAGCAATCATAAGCAAAGGCAAGCTGGAACAACAGCATCTGGCATCTTGTTGCCATCGCAACCCATCAGCCCTCTGCGATTACATCGCCAGGGTCAGATGACGTCACCGAGGGTGCACCCTCCCTCTGCAAACCATTTACATGCCGCAAGCTACATAGATAGCTGCATGTAGGGGGTTAAAAGCGGAGATCAATGTTCTTTGATTTCGGGTGTTCTAGCGGGAGGCTGGCTATCGGTAACAGCTGGCTCAGGGTGCAAGATAGCATAGGCTCGCTTCTGATAATGCACCAGCCATGTGATGCAACTTTACGCCCTGGTGTGTGAAATACTATGCTGCCATAACAAAAACTTACGTCATACAGCATTAGGAGGTTAAAATCTGATAGAAGAGCCGCACTAGAACACTAACCCAAATGAGTTGGAGAAGCATGCCTTTACCTCACTGTCTAGACAGTACGGTATACTGGATATTGTCTGGTGATGGTGGAGGACTGGGAGGAGATATTTATGGGTATACTAAGAATATCGTGAAGCGTAAGGATTTGCAAGGAAACAGAAGAGGCATTGTTAATACACTAACAACTGTTCATTTGTTAAAAAAACAATTACTATACAGTGGTGCCTTGGGTTAAGAGTGTAATATGTTCCGCGACGAAGCTCTTAACCCAAAACACTAGTAAGTAAAATCTATTTAGCCTACTAAAATGAAATGCTCTTAATGCATTCCAGTAGATTTCAATGGGGAGAATTTTACACTACTCATAAACCAAGGTACCAATGTACTCACTTACCATCCATTTTATCGAGAGGCCCGACGCGGGACAGACCGGCCGAGAGGCCCGACGCGGGACAGACCGGCCGAGAGGCCCGACGCGGGACAGACCGGCCGAGAGGCCCGACGCGGGACAGACCGGCCGAGAGGCCCGACGCGGGACAGACCGGCCGAGAGGCCCGACGCGGGACAGACCGGCCGAGAGGCCCGACGCGGGACAGACCGGCCGAGAGGCCCGACGCGGGACAGACCGGCCGAGAGGCCCGACGCGGGACAGACCGGCCGAGAGGCCCGACGCGGGACAGACCGGCCGAGAGGCCCGACGCGGGACAGACCGGCCGAGAGGCCCGACGCGGGACAGACCGGCCGAGAGGCCCGACGCGGGACAGACCGGCCGAGAGGCCCGACGCGGGACAGACCGGCCGAGAGGCCCGACGCGGGACAGACCGGCCGAGAGGCCCGACGCGGGACAGACCGGCCGAGAGGCCCGACGCGGGACAGACCGGCCGAGAGGCCCGACGCGGGACAGACCGGCCGAGAGGCCCGACGCGGGACAGACCGGCCGAGAGGCCCGACGCGGGACAGACCGGCCGAGAGGCCCGACGCGGGACAGACCGGCCGAGAGGCCCGACGCGGGACAGACCGGCCGAGAGGCCCGACGCGGGACAGACCGGCCGAGAGGCCCGACGCGGGACAGACCGGCCGAGAGGCCCGACGCGGGACAGACCGGCCGAGAGGCCCGACGCGGGACAGACCGGCCGAGAGGCCCGACGCGGGACAGACCGGCCGAGAGGCCCGACGCGGGACAGACCGGCCGAGAGGCCCGACGCGGGACAGACCGGCCGAGAGGCCCGACGCGGGACAGACCGGCCGAGAGGCCCGACGCGGGACAGACCGGCCGAGAGGCCCGACGCGGGACAGACCGGCCGAGAGGCCCGACGCGGGACAGACCGGCCGAGAGGCCCGACGCGGGACAGACCGGCCGAGAGGCCCGACGCGGGACAGACCGGCCGAGAGGCCCGACGCGGGACAGACCGGCCGAGAGGCCCGACGCGGGACAGACCGGCCGAGAGGCCCGACGCGGGACAGACCGGCCGAGAGGCCCGACGCGGGACAGACCGGCCGAGAGGCCCGACGCGGGACAGACCGGCCGAGAGGCCCGACGCGGGACAGACCGGCCGAGAGGCCCGACGCGGGACAGAAGCCACCCTGCTCCACCCAAGCCAGAGGCTCCACCCAAGATAGAAGCCACCCTGTTTCACCCAAGCTAGAGGCTCCACCAAAGACTGAAGCCGCCCTGCACCACCCAAGCCAGAGGTTCCAACTAAGACAGCAGCCACCCTGCTCCAGCCAAGACAGAAGCCGCAGTGCTCCACCCAGGAGAGACATCTCCCGGCTCCACCTAACACAGAGGCCACCCCATAGTTTAAGAGAATATTTGTACATATAATGGCTGGCAGGCAGAACGTTTATGAATAGTAAAGCCAGCTTGCCAAAGTATTTAAAACGTTCCCAAGTTTGTAGCCAACACCAATTTAGCTGACAATTAAAGTCCTATTGTTTACTGCAATGTGTGCGGGTTTTTTAATCCACCTGCACATGGGGTAAACATACTTTCAGTAGCAGCCTGTGACTTGGCCCTTACCTGTGGGCCCTCTAGGCTCTGAGCTGGGGATACATACTCTGGCAGGCCCAAGAGCAAGATGAATGATGGTGAGAAGGCATATTGGCATTCATTGCTAGGCAAGTACTTAAAGGGGGAAACCACTGGAATTGCTACCGGCCACCCATCCAGAGCTTGCAGATAGTTTAGTGCAGCACTGCTTCTGTAGCTCTTATTGAAATGAATGAAAGTGACAAGAACTGCACAGCACAGTACACCATGCAGTTTCCGTAACTCATAGAATTTTGATAACAGTGAAGTGTGCTGGGCTACACCATTTGCGTAGCCCCCATTCATTTCAATAAGATCTACAAAAACAAAAAGCGCTCAGTTCTGTTTTTTTTTTTAATGATATTCCAAGAATTCCATGTTTTTGCCTCTTGGCCATGAGAAGCAGAGAGGGGAATATTAGTTTTTGGAAACAGTCTGGAATTTTTACGATTTACGGTCTCTTCCTTAGGATACGTCATAAATACTTTATTGGCGGGGATGTGCTACTTGGGATCCCTGCTGACCAGTTAATTGCCTGGGCTAAATTGAAGGGGTTAGGTCTGCTGTAGATCTGCATCAAAACCTGTGTCAATGATGCAGAATTTGATACAGATTTTCTGCTGTGGAAAGTCTGCACTAATTCGGCTATGTGTGAATGTACCACTAAGGGTGTTTTCACATTTGACTGATTTGCTGTGAATTTTGTTGCAGATTTTTGTAGACCTCTACAATAGATTCCACCCTTGCAATTGCTTTCAAATCACCAAAATAATAATAATCTTTATTTATATAGCTCCAACATATTCCGCAGCGCTAACAAGACAGGGGAAATAAAAACAAGACCATGGTACATGAAGTAATCAATTGATGGAAACAGTAGGGGTGAGGGTCCTGCTCCAATGAGCTTACATACTACAAATAATGGGGTGATAGAGAAGGTAAAGGGCTGGAGATGTGCACGGTAAGGCGAGGTGGAGAGTGAGGGATGCTATACACACAGACAATTGTCAAGCCGTATAGTGGCTGAATCGGTATGACTGCAGGTGCCGGTTGATTACGGTTAGCAGAAATTGCAGTCAATAGGACAGGGAGCATGTTATCAGGTAGAGTACAGAAGGGTTTGATTTAGGACAGTGTTCCCCAACTCCAGTCCTCAGGGACCGCCAACAGGTCATGTTTTCAGGATTTCCTTAGTACTGCACAGGTGGTGTAATTATGGTCAGTGCCTCAGACATTGCCACAGGTGTTCTTACTATAGGATATCCTGAAAACATGACTTGTTGGTGGTCCCTGAGGACTGGAGTTGGGGACCCCTGGTTTAGGAGATGTGGTATGCCTCCCTGAAGAGGTGCATTTTTAGAGCATGCCTGAAGTTTAGTGTGTCAGTGATTACCCGGATAGCTTTTGCTAGCGCATTCCAAAGGACAGATGCTGCTCTGGAGAAGTCTTGGAGGCGGGAATGAGAGGTTCGAATTAAAGGGGCACTTAGTCTGATTTTGTTAGTGGAGCGGAGGGCGCGGGCTGGGTGGTGAATTGAGATGAGGGAAGCAGTATAGGGCAGCAAGGTACTGTGGAGAGCTTTGTGGATGAGGGAAGTGAGTTTAAAATATGCAGCAATCAGTGACATGAGAAAACGGATGGTGGATTCCATTGCAGAATTTTGCAAATGAAATCCACCCGTAAAACCCCAGCAGAAGTCCATGGCTATTCTGCCACTGTTTTTGCAGGGGATCTGCATGCAGATTTAGCCTAGTCAGTGGGCAAAATCTGTATATAGAACTCCAATGCAATACTGCACGGATTCGCATGAAGTACTAACTTCCCAACAAACTCTGCAATGCGGAATACACAGCATTTCCAGTGTTCCCATCTCCTAAGGGGTTATACAGCCCAACAGAGGCTCCTCTCTGTATGTTACAGTATATTATCCCGCTGTATGGAGGGGAAATTTCTCACAGCAACATAAGCAACCCAAAAAACCCCCTCCATGATCACAGGGTCATACTAGCAGCACAGACCCAACAGCAGTCTGCCCTGTTCTTACCCCTCGTCTGCTCCAGTTTTACAGCCATCACTCACTAGTACTCCTCCATGACAGCAGGGTCATACTAGCAGCACAGACCCATCAGCAGTCTATTCACTGGTCTTACCTCTCTAGTCTGCTCCAGTCTTACAGCCATCACTCACTAGTACTCCTCTATGCTAGCAGGGTCATACTAGCAGCACAGCCCCATCAGCAGTCTCTGCCCTGTTCTTACCCCTCGTCTGCTCAAGTCTTACAGGCATCACTCACTATTACTCCTCCATTTTAGTAGGGTCATACTAGCAGCACAGACTCATCATGCACTGGTCTTACCCCTTTTGTCTTCTCCAGTCTTACAGCCATCACTCACTAGTACTCCTACGTGCTAGCAGGATCATGCTAGCAGCACAGACCAATCAGCAGCCTGCACTGTTCTTACCCCTCTTGTCTGCTCCGGTCTTACAGCCATCACTAACTAGTACTCACTCCTCCATGCTAGCAGGGTCATACTAGCAGCACAGACCCATCAGCAGTCTATGTCTTTTCTTACAGACATCATTCACTAGTACTCCTCCATGCTAGCAGGGTCATACTTGTAGCACAGCCCCATCAGCAGGCTCTGCCCTGGTCTTACCCCTCTCGTCTGCTCCGGTATTACAGCCATCACTCACTAGTACTCCTATATAAAGAGTCTGCTCTTCACACCTGGTCAGCCAGACCAGCAGGTGTAATTCATAGGATAGAATGAGGGTTGGGGATCCTCACAACTCTTCCCCAACCGCCTCCAGGACTCTCTCCATGCTGGACTGAGAGAGAACACAGGTTTCTTCTATGTTCAAGCACAATGGGGCTGACCAGTAACTGTAGACAGTAATGTAACTTTACGAGTTGTGGCATTAAGGGGTTAAGAGGTGTATGCCATTTACTATGTGTCTTGGGCGGCTCATGCCAGAGGAAGAAATCTTTACCAGCCATTAGGCAGTTCTCTGATGTAAATTCTACTAAATATAAAGGCTGCCCCCCACCTACTTCTCTACAAGTGTGGAGTGGGGTGCAAAAAGACCAAAAGTTACAAATCTTAGTTCAGGCTATGGGTGGATTCAGACGAACGTATATCGGCTCGGTTTTCACGCCCAGCCGATATACGTCGTCTCTCTCTGCAGGGGGGAGGCTGGAAGAGCCAGGAGCAGTGCTCTGAGCTCCCCCCCGGAGAGGAGACAAAGAGGGGGCGGGAGCTCAGAGCACTGCTCCTGGCTCTTCCATCCTCCTCCCCCTCCCCCCCCCCCCCCCCCCCCGCAGATGAGGACGACGTATATCAGCTCGGTGGGAAAACCGAGCCGATATACGTTCGTGTGAATCTAGCCTAAACTTATACAAAAAATGTGCTACTTATCTTTTCTCACCGCTTTTTCGAGTTGCATCGGGGAATCTCAGGTACAACTTTCTATTCGTCCATGTTGTGCATATGTCCTCAGTGCTCGTTTACACAGGTGTAAACACATTTTGGTTGCGCAAATATGCAGCATATTTGCGCAACCAAAAATTGATTATATCTGCATTTTTTGTACGCTCCCGTGTGTAATTTAGTGTGCAAATTCACTGCGAATTTGTGCGCACAAAATAAAATGCAGGTGGTTCGATTAAAATGCTGAGCAAATATGGAGCGAATATGCAGGTTTCCTGCAGTGATTTCAATGGCCTCCTATGATATTTAATACGCACCAAGATATGACATGCCACATACTTTTCCTGCGATCGCAGAATAATGGGTTCTATTCACTGCGTGGGAATGAGCCCTTAGGGAGCATTCAGACGACTGTATATCGTCCGGGTATTCACGCCTGGCCGATATACGGAGTCTCTCTCTGCAGGGGGAGGAGGCTGGAAGAGCAGGGAGCAGTGCTCTGAGCTCCCGCCTCCTCTCCGCCTCTGCACTATTTGCAAGGAGAGGAGGTGGGATGGGCGGGGCTAAGTTACGGGAATTAGCTCTGCCCCCATCCCGCCTCTCCTCATTGAAAATAGTGCAGGGGGGGTGGGGAGGAGGCAGAGAGGCGGCGGGAGCTCAGAGCACTGCTCCTGGCTCTTCCAGCCTGCTCCCCCTGCAGAGAGGGATGCCGTATATCGGTCGGCATGAATACGCAGCCGATATACCGTCATCTGAATAAGCCCTAAGTCTGACTGGTTTATTATAATTGGCATACACTTCAGTATCAATTTCTGTCTGCTCACAGCAATTGTTTACTTGACTTTCTGAATCATGAACTGATACCTACATAAAAATTGAGAAATATGTTGCTTCATTTGACATGTTTCCTCCTTCTGTTTCTGTGTCAGGAATAAAAGAGACAGAACACCACAATCTGTTATCTCCAGGGGGAATGGCCGCTCTGTATAGACCCAAAATTCAGCAAATTCTTGTGTAGAATGGCTATTCCCCCTGCAGTGGCCCCACTAATATTAGTGCCCCCTGCAGAGGCCCCAATACTAATAGTGCCTCCTGCAGTGGCCCCAATACTAATAGTGCCCCATGGAATGGCCCAATACCAATAGTGCCTCCTGCAGTGGCCCCAATACTAATATTGCCCCCACACTTCCTGGGTGATGTTTATCACCCACTGTCAGGACAGCACGCTAACTTTTTGTAAGGGCTCCTGCACACAGGCAAGAGCGATACCGGGATGTGATTCACACCCCGATATTGCTCTCCCAAACCTTCTGAAAACCCTGGATGCGAGGCGTTTTTGCAAAGAAACAGTTTTTCTATCCCAGCAGGGCTGAAGGAATCTCTTGCTGTGGCTGTTACAACCACAGCAGGAGATAGTGATCTTCTCCCATTGTTCTCAATGGGGCCGTCAGCAGCAGCGCCGGCCACATTGAAGTCAATGGGAGATGATCACGATCCTCTGCCACTGTGGTGCCAGCAGTGGCTGGGGACTCACCGCGGCGAGGATTTCTGGGGGAAATATAATGAAATATAAGCCCTACCCTGAAAATAATCCCTAACCCTAAAAAAAAAAACTAAAAAAACCCAAAACATCAGCTTAGAAGCGCTGTCATCTCCGGCGTGTCTTTTAGCACAGTGGTCCCCAACTTTTTTCCCACCAGGGACCTGCTTCAAGAAAGACCATTTTTTCATGGCCCAGCAGGGACGGGGCTTTGATCATATGGGGGTGGGGTTTCAGTGGCTTCAGTCTTAATGCTATTACTACTGAGGCCGATATAGGGGACACTATTACTAATAGTATACCCTATATCAGCCCCAGTAGTAATAGTGCCCCCCACCCCCCCGAGACCTATATATATTTACCCCTTCCTCCTCGTGCCAGCGCTGCTACTCCTCTACTCGGCACTGCTAGCGGCGCTAATCCTGGTGCACACTGTGAGGTTATTGTGCTGCCGGAAGCCTCCTCCCCCTGCTCTCACAGAACCAAGTAGGAAACATCACGGGAGGGGGAAGGAGGATCCCGGCTGCACACTGACGTCACAATGTGCGCCAGGATCAGCGCCGCTAGTAGCGCTGCTTAGTGAATATTGGCAGGAAAGCCGCGGCCCCTGCCGGTATTCACTACTAACATAGTGAGTGGCCAACGGTGGTGCCATTGAATGGACTGGCAAAAAAAACCCCGATCCGCAGACCGGTGGTTGGGGACGCCTGTTCTAGCTGTTCCCCAGCACTCTTCTTCAGCTTCTATTCTGGCAGGGGATTGAAAAATCCCCGCCTTCTGAAATTGCTGCCTCTAATTGGCTGAGTGCTGTGAGCAATCAGAGGCAGCGCTTTCAGGAGGCGGGGATTTTTCAATCTCCGGCCAGAAGAGAAGCTGAAGAAGAATAACGGGGACCTGCTAGAAGACGCTCCGGAGATGACAACGCTTCTAAGGTGATGTGTTATTTCTTTTCTATAGTTAGGGATTATTTTCGGGGTAGGGTTTATATTTCAAGCCCAACTCCCTCCCCCTCCCCCTCCCCTCCCCTCTGAAAATACTCACTGCGGGGAGTCCCCTGCCACTGCTGTCATAACAGTGGCAGAGGATTGCGATAATCTCCCATTGATTTCTGCTGCTGCCGGCCACATTGAGAACAATGGGAGAACATCAGGATCCGCTACTGCAGCTGTGACAGCTGCAGCAGGGGATTTCTTCAGCGATCGCGTTCCATTGATCTCAATGGGGTTGGCACTGCTGCCACCAGCCCCATTGGAAACATTGGTCAAGATCGCAAAAAGAAGGGACATTGTTTTCATGTTGCATCGTAAGCGTTAAAACATTGCACATGTGAATGGAGCTATTGTAAGCCATTGGCTTCATAATTTTGCGATTTCTCGCAGACTCGCAGCGCTAGGAAATCATGTGATCTCATCGCCAGTGTGAAAGCACCCTAAAGCATTCACTCCCCCACCAATCGGCTTGTGTGCCAGATGGTTGTCGTGCACTAACAATGTGATGAAGGGTGTGTGTGATCTGATATTTTAGGGTTCATTCACATGCGTGACAATGAGTTGCAGCTGACATTCTCAGGCGTGACTCGCATCACACAGCACACGGACATTCTGGGACTGCATATGGGCACACGGGAGACCTCGCATCTGCATATTCTATTCTCGTATAGACTCTGCTGTGATTTTTCTGTCTCACAGCATCACTGCAAGAGAAAAATCACCCGTTACAAATAATGGGCTGGATTTTCGAGTTTTGTGCTTCTTGTAATGCAAACATCTTACATGATTTTCTCGCCCGAGTGAATGCACCATAACAGAGAGAGCGTGCTGGTCGGGATACAGACTGTCCTGACAGTGAGGCCTCATTCACCCAGGCGAATCTTCTGTCCGTATTACGTTCATTATTACTTTACGGATGTAATACGGACAGTATACAATACCATTACTTTGCATTGGTGTATTTAGACATGTTTTTTATTTCTGCGAAAAACTGCAGTTTAATTCTGTTTTGAGCCATATTCACAGACCAAAAGAGCCCATGAAAGTCGATGAAAGTGTAAAAAAACACAGTTACAATGGATATTACATGCAAATTCTCTGTTTTTACGCAGGTTGCCAGGAGACAGTGTGAAAAAAGGTGACATCGATTCGGCCTTCTTGTGTTTTAATTTGATGGTGTTGGAATATGCCCCAAACATGCACCACAAAAGGCATATAAACACGATGCCCCTGTGATCGCACCCTGCGGGATCGCTCTGCAGGCGGATGGGGAGAGTCGCCACCCTGCCGTAACATCAGATTTTTTCATAATTAAAATTGCCAGTAACAAATGATTCCCTGCACCGGCCTCTAGATATAATTACTGGCCAGGCCGGTCATCTAATGGCAGAGTGGCGACCCTAGTAATGAACGTGGTACATTAATTGGGTCAACTAATCACAGCCATTCAATGACGTCAAAAGGTGGCGCATGGAGAGCTGAGGGGAAAGTAATGAATGTGACACACAGGGAGATAAGGGGACAGTAATTGATGTGACACACAGGGAGATCAGGGCACAATAAGGATATGTTCACACAGTGGATTCCGCCTGGAATTCGCCTGCAAAACTGCAGCAGAAATTCCCAGCTATTTTTCTACAGTTTTTGCCGTGGATCCACAAGCAGATTTGGCCACCAATTGCCAAAATTGGCACGTGAATTTTCCAACGTGTATCCGAGAACCAGTATGTTACTCCTTCATGCGGATCAATGCAGAAATACGTTGGACATTCAGCATGCAAATTTTGCTAATTGAAAGAGCTAAATCCACATACTGATCCACAGCACAAGCAGAATGCTGCAGGTTTAGGGTGACTACCCACTAGCGTTTTTTTTTCTGCTGCGAATTTGCTCCTATTTTTTCTTCCAATTGTCAATGGGACTTTCTAATGTTAAAAACACAAAGTTGCGTTGCGCTTTTAACATTAGGAAGTCCCATTGACAATCGGAAGAAAAAATAGGACCAAATTCGCAGCAGAAAAAAAAACGCTAGTGGGTTGTCACCCTTACAAGCGGAATTAGTCATGTAAATTTACCCTAATGAATGTAATAAAACTCATGAAGAATGCTCCCATAAAGAGTATTAGATTGAGAGTGCCCCCATACAGAGCATCAAATAGAGAATGCTCCCATAAATAGCATCAGTTAGAGAATGCTCCCATAAATAGCATCAGTTAGAGACTGCCCCCATAAAGAGTATCGGATAGAGACTGCCCCCATAAAGAGTATCGGATAAAGAATGCCCCCATAAATAGTATCGGATAGAGAATGCCCCCATAAAGAGTATCGGATAAAGAATGCCCCCATAAATAGTATCGGATAAAGAATGCCCCCATAAATAGTATCAGTTAGAGAATGCTCCCATAAATAGCATCAGTTAGAGAATGCTCCCATAAATAGCATCAGTTAGAGAATGCCCCCATAAATAGTATCGGATAAAGAATGCTCCCATAAATAGCATCAGTTAGAGAATGCTCCCATAAATAGCATCAGTTAGAGAATGCCCCCATAAATAGTATCGGATAAAGAATGCTCCCATAAATAGTATCGGATAAAGAATGCTCCCATAAATAGCATCAGTTAGAGAATGCTCCCATAAATAGCATCAGTTAGAGAATGCTCCCATAAATAGCATCAGTTAGAGAATGCCCCCATAAATAGTATCGGATAAAGAATGCTCCCATAAATAGTATCGGATAAAGAATGCTCCCATAAATAGCATCAGTTAGAGAATGCCCCCATAAATAGTATCGGATAAAGAATGCTCCCATAAATAGCATCAGTTAGAGAATGCTCCCATAAATAGCATCAGTTAGAGAATGCTCCCATAAATGGTATCACATATTGAATGTCCCTACAAAGAATATCAGATGGAGAATGCTCCCAAAAAGAGTATCATATGGATTGCCCTCATAGTGCCACATAGTGCCCTCATAAAGAGTGCGAGATAGCATGTGTCACCATAGTGCTATATAGAGTGCCCCATAAATAGTATCAGATACCGAGTGTCCACGTAAACGCTTCCAAATAGAGAGCCCTCCTAGAAATAGCTTTAATTATATAGTTTCCCCTAAAATAGTGCCAGATAGAGAGTGCCCCTATAAACAGTATCAGATAGAGTGCCCCTTTAAACATTGTCCGGTTCCCTCTATAATGTAGACAGCCAGTCAGCGCGCCCCCACAAACAGTGTTGGACTAAGAACGTCCCTGCGAAAGAGCAACCCCATAACCAGTGTCTGATGATGACCCAATAAAGAGTATCAGCCACAGTGTGTTAGTGGTGCACAGTGTCAGCCACGGAGTGCCCACATTAACAGTACCATGTAACAGAATTGGCGGCAGTTTCACACGGATGGTATATTAATTAAATATCCCATAATTGTCTGATTAGTGAGGGGTCCGCTGTTGGGACCCAGAGGCGTAACTATAGAGGATGCAGGGGATGCGGTTGCACCCGGGCCCAAGAGCCTTAGGGGGCCCATAAGGCCTCTTTTCTCCATAGGGAGCCCAGTACTATGAATAAAGCATTATAGTTGGGGGCCCTGTTACAGGTTTTGCATTGGGGCTCAGGAGCTTCAAGTTACACCTCTGTTGGGACCCCTTACAATCCCCACACCTTGCTGTAAAGGAAGTGCAGTTGCATTCACCAGCATTATTGCGAGGAAAATGCTAAAGGGGCCGCTGGGACTTACCTGGTGGGTGCAGACATCCATGGATATCACATAATAGCAGATATCACATAATATGCAATTGGATTATCCCTTCAAATGCAGTTTAATAAGCAGACACCAGAGGGAGGTGCTGAGTCAACATAGTTACTGCATACACTACATGGCTGTGCATCTTATAGACATCACCTCCTTGTCTGCATTCTTGCAGAGCCTAGAGGTGACACATATGGACGATAGTGATCATGTATAAAGGGCCATTTCTTGTTTTTAATTTTTGTTTTTTCCTTCCCATTTTCTAAAGCGTAACTTATTTGTCTGTCAACATAGCCATCTGAGGACTTGTTTTTGCAGGACAAGTTGTATTTTCCAATGGTTTCATTTAATGTACTATATATTGTACTGAAAAATTTCAAAGTGGGCGAAAATGGGAAAAAAAACAGAATTTCGCCTTTTTTTTGGGGAGTGGTCTTGTTTTTACAGTAAACACTTTGCAGCATAAATGCCATGTTAGGGTGCCTACCCACTTGCGTTGCCGATTTTCGCGCGTGAAAAACGCGGCGTTTTTTGCGCATTTTCCACGCCATTTTCGCGGCTTTTTTAGCGCGTTAATTTCGGAGCACAACATGAGGCGTTGCATTTTTGCAGCCCTCCATTGACAATCATGGGTGCATTAAGAGAAAAATAAGGAGACATATGCAACTGACAGTTCCTATGTGAAAAAACCCCATGAAACGGAAAAAAAAAACCCAGATGGACAAGAACACATTCTATACTAATTGCTCTTGAGAAAAAACGCATTTTAGCATCGCAGGAAAAAAAAACGCAAGTGGGTAGGCACCCTTAACTTTATTCTGTCACTAGATTTACAAGAATACCAAATGTATATAGTTTTTTGAGTCAAGGAATTTTTTTTGCACACACGCAGTTACATCTCAAACAGATACTGTTTCCCTAAAAATAAGACACTGTCTTATATTAATTTTTGCCCCCAAAAGGGCACAGTGTCTTATTATCGGGTGGGGGGCCCTATACTCACCTGGTTTGCGGCGTCCTGATGGTCTTCTGCGGCGGTGCTGCAGTAACCTAGTAACCTGTGTCCTCCTCCTCTCACAGCTGAGCTTCTGCTGGAGACGGGGCTTTGAATACCCCGCCTCCAGCAAAGCAAGTGCTGTGATTGGCTAATGGAGCGCCAGCAGCCAGTCACAACCGGCACTCGATGAGTCAATCACAGCCATTTAGTGATGTCATTCACTGAAGCGTCGGCTGTGATTGGCTGCTGGCACTCGATTAGCCAATCACAGCACTCGCTTTGCTGGAGGCAGAAGCTCAGCTGTGAGACAAGGAGGATGCAGGTTACCGCAGCGCCGCTGGAGACCATCGGGACGCCGCCGACCAGGTGAGTATTGATTTTTTTTTTTGGTGGGGGGAGAGGCACTTTAGTTAGGTCCTAGTTTCGGGGGAGGCCTTATATTTCAAGTCTTCCCCCAAATCCCGATAGGTCTTACTATCGGGGGAAGGACCTATTTTTGGGGAAACACTGTATGCAAATGATTAGATGAACAGTCTTCCCACCTGAGGCCCTAAAAGTGGTTCCACTCTCAGAGGCTACTAGTGTGAGTGGACCTCTCTTTCCACATGTGTAGAGCTTGTTGACCATTAGATTCCCCCTACTATGCATATATACATGGAGATCTCTTGTCCGTATTAAACGCTGCAATATGTACTCTATTTCTGGACCCCAATATGCAGTCAGAAATCATATTTCAACATGCAGTAATTGACAAGTATAGGACTTCTATTTATAAAAGTATAAAATGCCTTTAGGGTATGCGTTCATGTTGTGGATGTGTTGCAGATTCTCCCGCAGAGAATCTACTCCAAATGGTGCAGAAATGCTGAAAATGTGACTTCCTGATTTGACCAGGTGAAATCTGCAGTATAAATTGATGTGCTGAGGATTTAAAATCTGCATCACAGGTCAATTTACACTTTACATTATTTTCCCCAGCATGCGGATGAGGTTTCTTGAAACGTGATCCACATATCTGGTACTGTAAAATGCTGCATATTTTTGTGCAGCAAATGCCATTGTGTGAATTATATCCCAATATGTGGAACTGTAGATCATCTTATTGTACCGCCTAAAATGCAACACGGTAAATTAAGATTTGCTTTCTATTGAAATCTGAAATAGTTTGCATTCCAATTGTTTATCATCTGAATTCAGAAACACCACCGCATGTTATAGCAGTAAACCCTTAGGCCTCCCTCACACAGGGCGTTTTATACAGCGTTTAGCGCTGCCTTTTCAGCCCAGCGCTAAACGCTGTACAACACTCCCATTCATTTCAATGGAGCTGCTCACACAGGGCTGAAAAAGCACAGCCTTGCAACGCTGCGCTTTGACAGCGATGCAAGTTCTATTTTGGGGCGTTTTCAGCCCTGCGTCGCCCATTGAAATGAATGGGCAGCGGTTTCAGCACTGCTGAAAACGCGGCAACGCTTGGTGCCGCGTTTTTGGCAGCGTTAACCGCTCGCCGATTTTCGGGGTGAGTGCTTGCAATAGAAGCCCTACCCCGAAAATCAGTCCCAGTTAGACAAAAAAAAGAAAGCAATACTCACCTAGCCGCTGCAGTCCGGGTCGCGGCCGCTGGTTTCTGCCGCTGATCCGGGCTTGCCCTGCATTCACAAGTCTATTGCCGTAGGCCAGGTTTAAGAACCCCGCCTCCGGCAATAGAGTGCTGTGATTGGGCATCGAGTGTGCCGACAACCAATCACAGCCCTTCATTGACTGTCTCAGCTAATCAGCGCCGGCAAGCTCTGATTGGCTGAGACAGTCAATGAAGGGCTGCGATTGGGCATCGAGCAAGCACAACCAATCACAGCACTCTATTGCCAGAGACAGGGTTCTCAAACCTGGCCTCCGGCAATAGACTTGGGAGTGCCGAGGAAGCCCGGATCAGCGGCACAGACCAGCGGCTGCGACCCGGACTGCAGCGGCTAGGTGAGTATTGCTTTTTTTTTTTCTTATCAGCATTCTTGGCTGCGTTTTCAGCCGAGCTGAAAAGGCAGCCAAAACGCTGGCATAAAGTATGCCAGCGGTGCTGAAATGCGGCGGAATCTGCAGTAACGCAGCGTTGAAAAACGCTGCATTTCTGCAAACGCCCTGTGTGAGGGAGGCCTTACCCATGTTACCTGGTGCTTAATGACTAATTGCTAGTATCTGCAGGACTCAATGTCACATGGTGCATTTTTAAACTGCAGGAGTCACTTGTAGATCAGTAAGGCACCGATTTGTGTTACCCTCAACAAGTGCTAGAGCTGGTATGTTCTCTGCCCAGTACAACTGCCTTTCCTGACACATCGTGATACTGTAACTCCACTTCACTTGCCAAGACTGGAATCTCTCTTCAAAGACTCAAAAACAGTCTCTCTCTCTTTTGACAGGCTCTTCCTGGTGTTATACAAGAGCAGTGCTATATTCTCTAATCAGATGGTCCTCTCCCCACTGTTACCCCTTCTCTCTCAGAGCATGATACTACAATTACTGCAGCTGCAACCCCCTCCTCCCTATTTGCTTACAGGGCTCACAACCTGATTATTTAATTGCACTTAAGTGCAAAGGTAAGTGCACCCCTATGTAATGTACATAATCTAATTCTCTAACTTCTCAGTGTCGTGCAAACTTGAAATTTGGCACAACCATTCTTTAGGTTGTAAATAGGAAAAGTAAACGGTTGCAACTTGATTATTCAATTCTAAGTGGAAAAGCATGTGACCCCCTATGTAATGTACCTAATACAACACATCTGTACTGCACAAACGTGAAATTTGGCACAACCATTCTAAATAGGAAAAGTAAAAGGGGTCGCAACTTCAATATTAAATTCTAAGCGTGAAAACTGTGCGAAAATCCGCAATGAGAAAGTTCTTTTCTCAGAAACCATAAAGCCTAGGGAAACACTTTGTATACTAAGGAGAATCTACCTCACCTCTATGTGCATATCCTGAGGAGAATCTACCTCACCTCTCTGTGCATATACTAAAAGGCTGTAAAGTACATAAGGAGCGATTACAGGAATGAAGCATGCATTTAAGGCTAAGGAGGGGCTGCAACCTCCAGTCTGGGGGTAAATTTTAATAAAAAGGGATGTTACTTTTAACCCTTTCCAATCCAATTTGTATCCTGGTTTTGCTTACTCTTTTTCTGCCGTTATACAACAGCGCTATATGCTGGCTAAAGCCAGTACTGCATGAGGTGACGCGTTGGATAGGCTCTGACAGCAAAGAGGCTGGCAATATACAGTAAGAGAACCCCGACGGACATCTTCCAACATCGGAGCTGTACAGCCTTAATCATAATGCCAGACTGTGGATTGGAAAGGATTAAGGGTAAAAAGTGAGGACACATTCTGCAGAGGGACATTGGTACACGCAGTCTGAGGAGAATCTAATGCACCTCTATGTGTATACATATTTTATTCCTTGTTTCCTCTGAAGTAACCAAGATTTCATAAAATTTTCTGGTCGAAAAACAGGTAAACAACTGTACCAAATTAACTTGGGCGAGCGGGGCATGTCAGCTAGTTCTACATTAATTTCTTGAATATCTATGTGCTTCTGGAAGGTGGTAAACATGTCACTTTTCTCTACATGAGAAACAAAACCTACCCAAAGGGATGTCCTCGTATGATGGCCAGCATTGTGTTGACTCTAAGAAGACTTCTCTGCAACTCAACTACAACAGACAGGGAGTGGCATGTTAGCATAAATTTTCTAGGCACAAAAGTGAGTTGAATAATGTAGCAGTCCTTTAGGTTCCTGAGAAATGAAGTGCCGAGTTGTCAGCTCTGGTATTTTCTGTTCTATAAAACGTACGCTAGAGGGCATAGTGTGATTGTTCTCAGTAAGAGAAACCAAGTAATTTGGTAGATATCATACCTTTTAATGGCTAACAAAAATACATGATGTTATAGCGAGCTTTCAAACCTTCTGAGGAAGACCCCTAAGAGGTTCGAAAGCTTGCTGTAACATCATGTATTTTTGTTAGCCACTAAAAGGTATCATATCTACAAGATTACTTGGTTTCTCTCACTGAGAACAATCACACTTTGCTCTACTAGCTAACACGGTACTAAACTTTTTTTGTTTTAACTAGAGGGCATACTTGCATGCTATTTGATAGGTTCTAATTAAAGGGTTATTCCCATCGCAGCAAGTAATCCCCCATCCACAGGACAGGGTATAACCTGACGATTCGTGGGAGTCTGACTGTTGGGACCCTCACTGATCCTGAGATTTTAACACTAGCAAATTTGTGAATTGCCAGGCAAGGAGGCCACACGTGCGCCTCCTCTTTCACTTCAGTGAACTGAAGCACTTTAAGTCGACCATCTACGGCAGTCCCACCAAAGTAAATGAAGTAGAGGCACTCATGCAGGGTCTACTTTGCCCAGGCTTTGGGATGAGCCAGCGCTGAAATCTTAGGATTGGTAGGCATCGCAGCCATGGGACCCCCATCGGAACAACTGTGGACAATTTGCTACGATGAGCATAACCCTCAATGTTGAAAAACTGTTTCACAAGTGTGTAAAAAATCGAAACATTTCATAATCAAATAATATAAAAATACAAAACAATTTCTCTTTAATTATAAATTTTTAAATTACAGAAAAATAATTTACATAATATTTAAAAATATGCATTTTTCAAAAGATAAATTTTAAAAAGAAGCCAGTTCTTGATATAAAATATCAAAGGAAAAAGAGAAAAGCAGCATTTTAAAAATGATGGTATACTCAACGCACATGAATCCCTCTTACATAAAACATATTCATACTTGACATAAAGAACAATATACTGTATGTTACGTCTAAACAGCTATGCTAATTCTAGGAGGGTCAGACATAGCTACTCCTTTAGAAGCATCAAGTTGGTTGTACTCATCAATTAGGTTGGATAGAGATGAGAAAGCATCCATAAAACAGCTTTGTTCCATGCCATCCACTTGTAGGTAATGGTGCAGATGAGCCTAGAATGATGGAAAGGTATAATAAGATGTATCACAAGGCTCGAGAAATAACATTTATACTATTCTGCATAAAATATTAAGCTATTCTATCCCGAAGATAAATAGCTGTAATGACGGCCACCACTGATAATACTCACCTTCTTTCTGTACAGTTTAATAAACCGGTCTCTGAGGTCTAGAAATGTGGGTTTCACACAGGTGTTGTTCGCTAATGCCAAGAGGGAATGGGTATGACCAACAGGAGGGACAGAACACAGACTTGTCTTCCATCCTTCCTGGTTCCAGGAGACAAACTGCAGCGAAGGTTTCAGCCTAAAATAAAACATTTCACACTTATTGAACTCAAATTTCTAGTGTAGAAGAATTCCAAATTAGTGCTGATGACAGGACACAAGCAGACTGTCACTGATATTAACCAGAGCTCGAGCTCACAGACGTTGCTGTCCGGTTAACAAGTTACAGATATAATTAAATAGAAATAGAAAAACATGGCTGCTTTCTTCTGAGAACAGCACCACACCTGTCCACAGGTTGTGAGAGGTGTTACAACTCAGCCGACTGACTTCAAGGGAGCTCTAACTGTAATTATTAACATAGGCATGGACAGTTCAAGTGCGGTTTCTGAGGAAGCGGGGGGTGGGGGAAGCAACCATGTTTTCCCTGGGCAATCATGATAAGCACTTAATGCTCCAGGACATTGCATCATCAAGCTTTGAGGTTTGTATGGAGGGGAATCGTGGGTCGATCCCGCGCCATACAATGTGGGTGCCGGCTGTTTCTTCCAGCCGACACCTGCCTGCAACAGCTCTGATCGGCACTCCTGGCTTTTAAATGCCACTCAGTTCTGACAGTGGCATTGAAATCTCAGATGAGATCGCGGGGTGCTGTGCTGTTGTCATGGCAGCCGGGGGCCTTCTGAAAGCCCCCAAGTCTGCCATTGCAGATTGCCTGTCAGATTATGGTATGATGTAATACCATGGTAGTAGGAGGATCTCGATTACAATGGAACCTAGTCATCCCTACGGCGATAGCTGGGAGACTCTTGCTTACACGCTACAATCAGCATAATGTGATTTACAGTATACCTTTCATTTGAAACCTATCAGATTGATTTTTAATAATATGATGTTATCATTGCTAATTGAGGATTAACTTAAGGTCAATTAGCAGCATCAATTATCATTAGATGCAGTCAAAAGTAATTGGATTGTACTCCAAATCATTGCATGTGAACCCATCCTAATGTAATGCCCCTTTTACACAGGAAGACAGGCGGGCAAACGACTGCAAGAGCGCCGTTGTCACCGCTAAGGTCATCAGCGCTTGTGCAGAGTTTACACTGACAGAATTCACCACTGGATCGCGGGCTTCTCTCTCAGTGCTTCATATTCTATATGAAGTGCTTAGCGGTGAGCGTTTACACGCAACTAGAAGCCAACAATACAGCGATAGCTTTTATGTTGACTGATAGTCAGCGATAACAAATTGTGAACGAATGGTGAGTGATTTTTTTTTTGCATTTCCACTGCACGATTATTGCTCAAATTTGATAATCATCCCAAGTGAATGGCCCATTGCTCACATGGCTAGCCCTAATAAAAGCTGCAGAGAAACCTGAAGTGATGAAGAAAGGATTAAAGCAGTAGTCCTATTGGGAGAACCTCTGTGCATGTTAGTGCACACGGACATTATAGGATGGGTTCCTTCTACAAGCCAGCGTGAAGAGCCAATGCCCAACAACTCCTCTCACTCTGCTTGACTGAATCTGTCCATGTATTACATGTGCAGCCGCGCAACTGCTTGGGTACTAAGTAATATGCATTTCTCCTGCAGAGATATGGTGGCTGTATTACCCCCTGGCTGCTCTTTGCTGGGGGTCTTTGGAGCCAGACCTACAGGCTCTTAAGTTAATGGAGTTGTCTGTGCGAGACCTCTTTGTTGGAAATACATGGATCAATTATTTGTTAACTTCATGAAGCATCAATCAAACTACAATAATCTATTGACAAGGTTGTGCAACATATGTAGCCTTTATTCAAGTGATTATTCAAGTCCATCAGATCAGATGCAGCCATGTTCCTGTGTCGCCCCTTTGTTGAACATTTTCTGTAAGGCTGGATTCACACAGGGCGGATTTGCCGTCGAAATTCCGTCCGGAATTTCGCTGCAGCAAATTCCGGGATCAGCCAGCCATGTGGACAAGATTTTTTCAAAAATTGGCAAAATCAGCGCTGATTTCCCGGCCGCAGCATGTCAATTTTGATTTTTTTTTTCCCGCTTGCAGCTGCGCTCTCCTCTATGGGAGCGCCGGCTTCAACGGAAGAGCATACAGCCAAGCCGCTCCAAAACCCGCAGCTAAGTGCCGCGGGTTTTGAAGCACTGCTTTCCTGGTGTAAATTTTGCAGTTTTTCACTGCGGCCAAACCGCGAGATTTCCTGTGGGATTCCGCCCCGTGTGACCCCAGCCTAAGGATTCTGCACCAAAAATCTGCACCAAAATAAACAAATAATGCAGTAAAACTGATTGCGTGTAAACTCATTATCTCATTTCCATAAAGGAGTAAAGCTATATTACAGAAAGCATGCAGTAAATATAATCCGAATTACATTCTGATTAACAGTATACAACACTCTTCACAATACGAATGATACTTAATAGACAGTTTCATTTTTATACTAACCGTTCAATATTTCTGCGGAGGTCTGATATATGGACATTGCCTCTCACCATCAGAGCACATGCCAGGTACAGACTGTGTTTAGGGTCTGCTCGGATTAACTGATGATCTTTGTTAAAGGCATCTGAAAACATCTGATCCAACCTATATATATTGGTTGTAAAAATAACACTGATATTTAATGTGTTTATTGTATTTTAAAAAGCCCAGAATACCTCTTTAAGAATATCCAAATAGTCACATTACAGACTTCTATGGAAACCTGATGGAAAAAAAAAAAACTTGAAATATTCAGGTTCAATTCACCTAGATGAGAAAGTACATATGGAATAAGCCGTCCCTTGCTGCATGATCTGGAGAACTAGGGCTAGACCATGTGGTCAATGTTGATTGACAATCCCAGAGCCATAAGCAGTAAACTCACTCAAGACAGCTAGAATACTCTTCAACAGACTCCTCGGAGCACTTCCTCCCCTTCACCCTCTTTGCATAAATGTTGTCTCCCCACAAACTAACAAAAGTACAACTGAACAAGATGACTTCTCACCCCGCATATATGATGATCACCTCTAAAGAATTAGCACAATAGGTGTGTTCTATATCCAGCTGACCATTGATCTTACCTTCTTGTTGGCACATTAACATCCGCTAATGTATAGAGAGGTGTCAAGCTGGAGGTCAGGTAATGGAGATGTGGAAATGGAACCAAGTTCATTGTGATTTCATTCAGATCCATATTAAGTGGCCCTTCAAACCTTGCAGAGCTGAGTGATGAAAAGACAATTTGCTTTTTGCATACAAAAGTAAAGATATGCACAGAGTAACATTGCAGAAGGAGGAGCTTAATATTTTAAAAAAAAAACCATTTTTTTTTAGCTCCACTGCATCAATATTAATGAGGTTTTCTAGGACTATATTACTGATAATCTATCCTCAAGATAGGTCCTCAGTATCAGATCTGGAGGGGTCCGATGCTTGGAACCCCCAATGATCGGCTGTTGGCAGAAGCAGTCTTCAATCATTACTCTTCCATGGCCCACCCGTCACACTTATCTTCATAGATAACCAGCACATTTTTTCTATGTATAATCCCATCATTCTATTCCAAAACATAAAATATCGGTACCAAAATTTCCTCACAAGCGACTGGAATCTGCTCTAGTGTCACCTAATATATGAGAAGTCTCTGTGGCTATCAAATTCAAGACCCCCAATTGAACAAAAAAAAGTGTAGAAGAAAAACTGGGGGACACAAAAATGGTCATAAACTATACAAATAAATCCAATAAAAATGTGCGACTTCCTTAATTTTATTTCTGCATTATAATTTTGACATATAGCAATAACACTGTAGAACATCTGTAAACCTCGCTGTGCTACGTCGTAGAACAAGCAGGATTGCATTCAAAAGATACATGTTATAAAAACAATCGAGGGCTCAGTCACACAGGCACCCGTCTTCCTGCAGGATAAAACGGCCGCACTGCAGGTACGGACGGCTCCATTGCCGGTCATGTGTTCTTTCTTCCGGCACTGCGGAGAGTCGTCCGCACCTGCAGTGCGTCCGTCTACTTCGTGCAGGAAGACGGGCGCATTGGCGCCTGGATGCGCCCATGTGACTGAGCCCTAATGCTTAATGAAAAAGGATTTTCTAAAATGTGTAACTCTAGGACATTTTTGGATACAACATAAGCTTTAAGAAGCATATCACCTGGTCAGATTGAGGAGTAGGTTAGCCACTATGTTGTTCATGGCATCAAATGGTTTCTCACTTTCTTTAACTCCTCCTATGTTAGAAGTAACAAGACTATTTGGCTTCACAGCTCCAAGCCTTCCAGAATTTGTCATCTGATTAATTTTATTCACAATGTCAACCAATGACTAAATGAGGAAAAAATAATATTTCAAGTATGAAGAATACAGATGAAATGGACATACACATACCTACTATATCTTACACTATGTTTTTCAGATACATTCAATAAGTAGGATAAGGGGGTTCTAGGTCAGGCGACCAGGAGTTAGCTGCAAGCACAGTGTAAATTAAGTAAATAAGGTCACAGTTTACCCTTAAAGGGATTGTCTAGTTGTCATCATCAGGGTAGGTTATCAATTTGAGATAGATGGGGGTTCACCACCTGGAATCTGCACAGATTAGCTGTTCATCAGGATAGTCTGCTTGTGCAATTCTTTGATTTCTGCAGGAAGCAGATAGCTCTGTTCCCATTGCAATGTCCCTGCTGGATATTAAGGCCATTCACTTCAATAGGAACTTTGCCTGCAATACCAAGCATCACCACTGCAGTGAGAACAGAGCTGTCTGCTTCCGGCAGAAATCAGCTCAGTGCACAAGTACACCATCAAACAGATTATTGCCCGGGATCCCAAGTGCTGATTTACCATTTATGGCCTATGAAGAGCATAGGTCATAAATAGTCTACAACTTGACAACCCCTTTAATTGCCTCTCTGCTAACATGAAAGACTGAAAAACCCTTTAAATACATGGATAAGCCTTTTTACTTAATTTTCACATTATTTCACTTGGAAGAGAAGCAGATTGTGCTACAGAGCTGCTCTTTCACAGCAATAGGAAACAAGACATTACATCATAGTAAACCATTGCAGGAATGGAGGCGTTCTGCCAGCGGCCAACCACTTATCCATATTAGTAAATTCTGTGTATGTTGCTCCCATAGTCAAACCCCAGTGATTTTATGTTAGATTACTGCACCCATCTCTGTGCCAAGTCTCTATATTTACATATGTTTTCTATATAATACAATGTAAACGGCATCAGAAAATCTAAATGTTTTTGGAGACACTACAATGCCATATTCAATAGAAAGCAAAGCTTTTTACACCTTCAGACATCTAATATAAGTAAGCCTACATGCTTTTTCTTGCACCACACTTTGACCCCTTTGCTGTAACTTTGGTGTATGATGTTGGTGTCATTAGATGACACACATGCTCACCGATGCCGTAAAATCATCAAATATGAGTTTAATAATTCGGGGACCTGTCAGGCGGGTTAAAAGTTACAATGTTAAGTCTATGGGCGGCACTGCTGTGCTTCAGGAGTGCGCTGGAATGAGTGAAGCGTTGCTAAGCAACACAGCATACATTGCTAAGCTGCCCCATACACTACCCAACCAAGAGCAGGTATTTGTGTATCTTGACATCATCATAATTACAGGTGGAGCCAAGATACAAGGAGTTTAACAGGGGGTTGACGCCCCCTGTTACTGATTGGCTGTCCTGCATTCCAAGTCCTCGCCCTCACAAGTCCTGTAGCCACCGTGACTTAAGAGCGGTGCTGGGCAGCGGACCAGGGCGTGGAGGAAGGTGAGAATAGTCGGTCTGCACTCTGCAGCGCTGCTGTGCGAGGGAGCGGTGACCGATGGCCCGGCATGAAAGAGCCCATCTGCAGTGATCTCCGCTGAATGGACTCACCAGGCCAGGCCGCATAGCTGCACTGACACTTCACTCCTCCGTTGTCGGCTGCTAGCTCCCTCGCTGTGACAGTCGATGTGCACAGCAGCAGCACTGTTAACACCGCCAAGGTCAGGACAGCTGTGGGAGGAGCCGCCGAACCAGTGGCATGCTGCTAAGCTGCGAAACTGGCCGTGGAGAGAGACTAAGCAAGGCCGGCAGCAATCACAGCTGCGGGGTGCATGCAGCTGGGACACTGCCGCCAGCCAGAAGCACAGCAGATGCGGCATAATTGCGGAGGGGATTATCACAGTAGGAGGTGGAAGACTGCAGGAAGAGGCACAGCAGGGCTGGCATCATATACTCCGGCGGTGGCTACAGGACCTGTGCGGCCGAAAACGGAACAAAAAAGGGCATCCAATCAGTAACAAGGGGCGTCAACCCCCTGTCAAACTCCTTGTATCTTGGCTCCACCTTTACTTCTGGTGGCGTCAAGATACACTAATACCCCAAAAGCGATAGAGAGGGAGCAATAGAGACAGAGTGAGAGAGCGATAGAGAGAGAGACAGTAAGAGAAAGAGTGATAGCGAGACAGAGAAACAGAGAGAAAGCGATAGAGAGAACGATAGTGAGACAGAGATAGAGAGCAATAGAGAGACCGTGAGAGAAAGAGGGCTATAAAGACAGCAATAGAGAGAGACGATGGAGAGACAGAAAGAAAGCGATAGAGACAGAGATAGATAATGAGACAGAGCAATAGAGACAGACAGAAAGTGATAAAGAGAGAGCAATAGAGAGACAGATACAAAGAACGATAGAGAGACAGAGATAGCGATAGAGAAACAGAGAGAAACACAGAAAAAGAAAGCGTAGAGAGACAGAGAGCGATAGACAGAGATAGCAATAGAAAAAGCGATAAAAACCAATAGACCAAAAGCGATAGAAAGACAGACAGCAATAGAGAAAGAGATAAAAAGACAGACAGAGAGAGCGATAGAAAGACAGACAGAGAGAAAACGATAGAAAGAAAGACAGACAGACACACACAGAGAAAGCGATAGAAAGACATAGAGAAAGCGACAGAGCAATACCGAGACAGAAAGAGAGAGAGAGACACAGACAGACAACCAAAGAGACAGAGAGAGACAGACTGACAGAGACCTGTAGGCTTTGTTATATTAGATATCTGCTCCAAAAGCAGATTTAGAAATTCACAACCACCACTTTTGAAACATTTTATGTTCGCGTAGTGAACATCAGGTTAATCAAACACAGACAAGAAACTAGACTGTAAAATATAACGTTAAAATAAAGTAAACCTCTTACTTGATTTTCTACGGGCAGCACACAGTCCGCATGTTCTGTAAGTTCTCTCATTGCTAAAACACTGTTGTACGGAGATGTGATAACGTCATCCTCAGCTGATGGATAGACAGATGTGACAAATCTGTATACCTCGGGGAATTCATCCTCTAGTACATTCAAGACAAAAGTACCCAAGCCTGAACCTGTGCCTGAGGGCAAAAATTAATTAACATGGAATTAATAGGCAATAAATGCTGAGGACCTGTAACTATCCATTAAGGAAAGATTACACAGAAAGATGATGGCTCAAAATTCGTTCAAAAGATAACTTGGACGGCAGTTTTGAGAGATCATTTTGCACAAACTACTAAGTAGCTACTTCTAGCTTATTAGCGTGCAAATGAAGCCTTTCGCTGAATGCAGATAACTGCTGGGGGTCTGTTATCTCCATTCAGCTCCATTGTTCTCAAGTGGAATAGCAGCTGGAAGAATAATATCAGTGCTATCCCGCAGAGAACTCAGCATGCAGTCTGATAAGACCACACAATGATTTTGAAGCTGGCTTGAAGTCAGCGATAAATTAATAGTGCTCGAAAAGTTCTTGATGGCCGCGCATTTAGACACAGCAATTATTGCTCAAAAGATGGCTTTTGAGCGAATTTTGAGTGATAATCGTTGTGTCTAAATGGGCCTTAACATGTCTGTTTTATTAACCTGTTCCCAACATCCACTGCACATGTATGGCCACTCTACATATGGTGCATATCGGCTGTCTTTGACAGCTAACACCCAGCCGCAACTTTCGGGTTTCGAAGATAACCACAATCGTGGCAGTTAATCCTTTAGATGCTTTTAAAAGGCTCGGCAAAGTGTGTGTGCTCCCTCTGTCACCCGAACAGCACACCCACAATAAGATTGCAGGCACCTATTCACTTGTTGTGGCAGCCTGGGGCCTTCTATAGGTCCCCAGGGCTGCCATGTATTCCTGTCTATTAAACTATGCCTGTGGCTTAATAAAATGACCGCATACAAAGTTGCTAGTAAAAATCCAATTAATTACACTATAGCATTATTAATCCTGCAAAGGAAATGCCATCAGAAATGCAAATATGCAAAGCCGTTGTTGTTCTTTTTGAGCCACTTCCCCCAAATAAAAGTAATGGGGGGTCAAAAGATGGTGACATAAAGCGATTAAAAAAAAAAAAAATGAAAAAAAGATAGATTTTTTGTACAAAGTACAGTATATGTTGTTTTTACCTTGCCATAATCATCTTAAAACGACTCCATCAAAAAAGCTGAAACAGTTTTTTTTCCCCTTAATTTCCCCTCACTTACAATATAATGTACTGGAAAACTTAAAAAAATAAATGGTACCATTGAAAACTAGAACTCACCCCACAAAAAACAAGCTTTCAAGTAGCTTTATCACTGAAAAAAGAAGTTATGATAAAAAGTTCTATTTAATGTACTTTATCATGCACTGAAAAGCTTTTTAAAAATTTGCACTGGGGTGAAATATAAAATTGCGCCATTGTTTTTTGGGTTTACAGCATTAACAATGTAGCAAAAATGTTAATAGCAAATTTTTACAGTGTTTTTTTTTTTAAGTTTTATTAGTTAAAAAAAATTTATTTAACAAAGTAGAACTTTTTTTGTGTGGTGATCTGTACTTTTATTGGTACAATTTTTGGATACATATGACTTTTGGTCACTTTTTATTCATATTTTCTTCTCCTTTTAGGAGATGGGGTGTCTAAAAAACCCAATTATGACATTTACAATATGAAATAAATACTGCGTTATTTAAAAAAAAATCAGGACACTGATTTCTGTGATTTTTTTTTTTTTTTTTTTATAACTGAAGGTGAAGTTTATAAGAAGGGGCATATACCAGTAACAAGTAAAAGATGTAACACTTCTGTTACATTTTAAATAGCTCTAAATGAAAGCAACAACCAATATGGCCGTGCTTTTAGAAACAAATGTCTGCCATAGAACACAAGTGTTTATGTTAAATGTAATTATTTCTATTACCTACTATATTAGGATGAGACACCACCATAATGGTTGTAGCTGAAATAGAAGCTTCTCAGCATCTGCAAACTACACAGCACATAGCATTAACAAAATAAGTGTGTGCTTGTCATTAGTTACTGAGAAGTTGCTAGTAAGCCACAACCACTGTGATGTTGTTCCCCACAATGACAGCCTGCAGGTAAGGCTCATATATCTAGGGGACCTTTTGTGCTAAAAAGTTACAACTCATTCAGGTAGACATAACAGCGACCTGTTCTCACCTCCTCCCATCGAATGAATCACAAAGAAACATTGCAGACAATCACACTGTTCTGCTGTTCTCCTCAACTTCTCCACAATTTGCTCTCGATATTGGCCACCATACAGTTTGTGGCCAACTGCCCTAAATAAATATACAAACATGTAAAAAATACGCAAAACACTTTTCACACAATGGAGGTCTTATATTCTGGCTGAAGTTCTCATGAACTTTGCATGTTTCATCTTGAAACAGACCCGGCAGTATCATTATTAGGTTGTACAATTTGCTAAAACATTCTTTAAGATTAGTCAAATTAGAAATGTCAGGCTCTGTTCACATGGTATATTCCACAGATTGGACTCAAAATCCCCATCCACATCCAGAAATCTCCCATTGCTTTAAATAGGAAAGCCATCCACTTTGCTGCTGCTGTAACAATGTAATGAACTGTACAGAAAATCCAGCAAAACAGGCAGAACATAGTTAGACAGATATATCAATACAGTCTTAAATGTATGAAGCTTAGAACTACACTAGATGAAGATCTTAGTGGATCAAGCTATAAATATGGCCCATCTTTAAACACTTTTGTCTAACTTTGTCATCTTTTGGATGGTTTACTAGACCAATTGGCCAATTTCTTGTCCTCCGAAACCTTGGTGCAAAGTGGCACATTTAAAACACACCCCCTTCCACAACACCACCACCTCATCTCCATGTCACACCAATTATCCAACATAGCCCAAAAAATGGCAAACAATTAATAAATGTGGTGCCAGAATGTGGACCAGAATTCTGACACATTTTGATTAGTGAATCTTCCCCATCATCGTTATTTTTCTTACAAGGCTTGACTGGTAGTACCAAAGTCAGATAGAGACTTCTAAACCATTACAGCGGTAAGAGCTCCCTTTTTCTGTAACAGAGACCAAATCTTCTTCCCTTCACATAACATCTTGCTGCCTGCAGCCCCCATTAGGGGGGACTTGGGAGTTTATTGAAGACAGTCATTGAATAAAATAGGAGTTGCAGAAATCTTTTTTTCTGTATGATCCAGCTAGTGGTACCTAGGCAGCCAGAATGATAGCATTTAACAGAAAAAAAATAAAAAGACAGGGGTACTTTCAAAGGTTTTTCTTAAGATGTTGAATCTTAAAATTTGACCAGTTCATTTATTTCATATATCATACCCATCCGTTATTGATGACTGAAGATAGTTGACCTGTCATCAGGAAAGAAGTGGGACAATCTCTTTATATGCGGTTGGTCACGTTCTAATTTTAACTGACATGCAGGACTAAGTTTATATTAAGTAGGCTTAAATTGGTTTTACCAGCATTAGTGCACTACATTGGAAAGCAGCACATGCAATGGAGACGGCTGATCACATGCCCCTCCCACAGTGGCCATGTTATGGGCGGGAGCTCTGTGCCTGTAATGAGTTAGCTGCTACTCAAAGAGGGAGCAGCACTCTACAAATGAGAACTTATCAATATGAATTTGTTCTTTCGTGTTTGTTAAATTAGCAGAAAGTGGACAACCCCTTTAAGAATAGTGTTTAAGAACCACAAAAAATATTTAAATTTCATAATTAAAAGGGAGGAAGAAGAGCATGTCAAAGGGACCTCAACGGACTTTCAGATGCTACACATCAGTGTCAACAGAATCCCATCAGCTTAAAAAGCAAGGTTGAGGAGTTTTACCAAGAGTGGAATGGAAAACATCCACAAAAACAGGATAGACCTGAAAATTTTGAAAATTGCAACTTATAAATTTGAAGTTTTTAACGGCCACTCTTCCGAAAACACATTTTTTCATCCCAACCCTCCCTTAACCAATTGTCTGTCACACACTTAACGTCTCCCATGTACACTGCAATGACTTCAATGCAGTATACACTTCTGTCTGATGCTTATCAGGCACCATCTTGATGCTGAGATTTCTCCCTGCTCTGCTTAAACCCCCAAGATACAACAGCACAGCATCACTGCTGAGAGGACACTCTGTATTCTATAGTCACTTAAATAAGCTATAGCTCATAAGTATACAGTCTGGAGAATGACTTATGATCTTCTTTATTATAACGTGTTACATGATACTCTATTCAGCAGTAATTGTGATAGGAGTTTCTATCTATCCCCCCATAAAGAGCTTGTGTGGTAGAGTCCTTATAATATCAGACATGAATTACACTGACTGACAAAATGACTCCTGGTCAACACAGAGACGAGTAAATTTCAAGTGCCTCATGTGATGCAGAGTATTAAGGCAGCAGAATGCAGTCCTAAGCTCTCACGCATGACCTGAAGGTTGCAGGTTCAATTCCCACATGGTAGACGGCTCAAAGTAGACTCAGATTTCCATCCTTCCGAGGTCGGTAAAATGAGTACCTGAAAGCGCTGTGGAATAAGTTGGAGCTATACAAATAACAAGTCCCTTTCCCTTCTGGTGATCAGAATTGAATTACCTGAGAAGGGCTGGAAAGGAAAAACTAACCAAAATAATACTAGCTGACTTATATATGGGGGATCTAGTTACATAACAAAGGAAAATAAAAATTTCACCAGAATGGTATTTTAAAGGGTTTTCCAAGTTGTATAAAAATGGGCAGAGGGCAAAAATTGGTTAAAAACACTAAGGTATAATCAAAGCTATGGTCTGTGTTTACACTGAGTGCAGTGGTGACATTCCATATACTGATGCAGCCAATCATTTGCCTCAGAGATACACTGGTTAAGACTGCCGAGACAACTGATTGGCTGCAACAATAACATGCATATATGGGGACATCTTGGCTGCAGTAAAATGCAAACAAGACTGATGGAGAGGATGGATGTGCTTTTGTTTTTAACCCTTTCTTGCCCTTGCTCATTTTATATATAACTTTGAAAAAGGGAATTACCTTTACTGTTAATTCAGTTTACACGAGTCCTTCACAACAGCACCCAATGGAGGTTGTTCCCCGCCTTTTATGTGACCGGAGCACAGGGATGTTAAATAATCCCTTCCCCCAGAGCCTCTCATCAGTGCTTCAAAATGACACTAGAAGAAAATAAAACTTCAAGATGTACAGAAAAAAAAAGAGGGAGGGGAAAACAGGGGTGGTGTCATGAAAGGCTTGTGAAAACCGAATTACTGGTAAGGACAACTCCCTTTTTCACTCCACCCTCCTTCATGACAGCACCCAATGGAGATTTAAAGGGGTTGTCCCGAGGCAGCAAGTGGGTCTATACACTTCTGTATGGCCATAATAATGCACTTTGTAATATACATTGTGCATTAATTATGAGCCATACAGAAGTTATAAAAAGTTTTTTACTTACCTGCTCCGTTGCTAGCGTCCTCGTTCCCATGGAGCCGACTAATTTTTGGCCTCCGATGGCCAAATTAGCCGCGCTTGCGCAGTCCGGGTCTTCAGCAGTCTTCTATGGAGCCGCTCGTGCCAGAGAGCGGCTCCGTGTAGCTCCGCCCCGTCACGTGCCGATTCCAGCCAATCAGGAGGCTGGAATCGGCAGTGGACCGCACAGAAGAGCTGCGGTCCACGAAGGTAGAAGATCCCGGCGGCCATCTTCAGCGGTAAGTATTGAAGTCACCGGACCGCCGGGATTCAGGTAAGCGCTGTGCGGGTGGTTTTTTTAACCCCTGCATCGGGGTTGTCTCGCGCCGAACGGGGGGGGGGGTTTAAAAAAAAAAAAACCCGTTACGGCGCGGGACATCTCCTTTAACAAATACGTAGACTATGGAGTGACGATAGCTCGTGACACTTTACATCCAAAGGACAGGTGTCTATTTGCACGGACATCAAGCCTAATGAAAGTATTTTGTCTTTCTTCCCCTTATTTTTCCCTCCGCACTGAATAAATAAACTATTGCCTATTCTCCAAGGTTTTGTTACTGTTAAGTAATGTAGAACTGTTCTCATAACATCTAACATATGAAATCTTTCCTCTTCCTGATTTTTGCTTTTTGTTGCAAAAAGATGGAAGAATGATTTCTTGGTTGGGATGGAACTCTGAAATTACCTTGAGGAAAAAGGCTGGATCAAGCTTCATTTTTATTTTATCCTAAAGAATCTTCCTAAAGGGATCTTTTATAGAAATGGCTTGAATTTCTACCACTCTGCGAGCCATTGCTACTAAAAAGGCTGCTTTCCATGATAAAATGTTTACTATCACAAACAGATAAGGATTCAAACAGAGCAGTAGTCAACCCAGGCAAAATGATATTAAAATCCCAGGAAGCCATGTAACTCTTCTAGGAGATCGAACGACCAAGCAATCGCTTAGGTGGTCAGAACTTGCGCAACAGCAGAACCCACAGAACCCAGGAGAAGCATTCTCTGCCTTCCTCCATACACTACTCCTAGATTCCAAGTTGGAGGAGTTTGTGAATCCTCCTGTTCAGGGGAGTTCTGGCAGGGAGGGAGACAGACTGATCCACCATCATAGTCCATTTTGGTAAGTGTGCATACAACAGCCCTCTCTGAGATCTTCCCTCTGTATGTTCAGAAAAACACTGGAGAGGCTCTGGGGAAAGCTATTATTTCAACAACTTCTCTGTGATCTTGTCCCTATAGAAGGCAGAGAACAACCTCCATGGGATGTGGCTGTAAAGGTGGGGTGGAGTGAAAAATCTCTTTTCAGGGTATGTTTACACACGGCGTAAATGCTGTGGAAAGGCCACAGTAGAAATTCTGCAGCATTAGTGCGGATTTTGACTTGAAATCAGCTGCATACCTACAGATGATTTTAGAAGATACAGCGCTCACCTCCGAAGTCTTCGGCTGTCAGCATACTCATTCACCTGATGGCCTGTACTGAGTGCATCACTGCTGGTCATGTAATAGCACTTCCGCATCCACTGACCATCAGCGCTGTGCTTACTAGAGGCCATCTGGTACCAGGTGAAGAAGTGTGCTGACAGCCAAAGATTTCCGAGGTTAGCACTGGATCTCCTTAAATCAACTGCAGGTTTGCAGCTGATTCAAAGTCAAAATCCACACCACTGGTGCAGAAATGCTGCAGCAGAATTTCTGCTACAGACATTCCACAGCATTTCCATTCCGTGTAAATATACCCTTAAAGTGAAACACTTTACAGTTAATATGCAAATAAAAAGCTGTTTGTCCATTGTTACTTCGTGTTGCATTCTCCTTCTTATACATACAGTAGCTGCTTTCTGCTATTTCCATTTGGTCCAGAAAGGTTTAGGTCCTTTCTGCCATCTGCCATAAGATCTAACCGCATAGGTTTCAACCAGAATAAAGGTCAACTTATGTAGTAGATTTTCTGCCCAAAATGAGAGCCAATTAATGATATAACAAGTGGATTGCTGCTTGTTTAGCTCGACTTACATAAAACGTAGTGACCGAACAAATCATTAGTGCAATCATTCAGGTACATACACTTTCATTACTGTCGCCAGCATATGCCTATTAAACACAGTTCAACGTGCTGCCGACAAGTAATGATTTTAAGTTTCTGCATAAGAGATGCAAACAAATGACAAACAAGTATTTGTATGTTGATCAGTGGAAGTTTACATGGGCAGTTGTTGGGAATGAAGGTTCGCCTGCCCGATAAGGGTGAGGTTTCTTATAGGGCTGCTCGTCAGGGCGATTGCCCTATTTATCAAGCAGGGTTGTGTAGGACATTAATAGAGCAAGTTACCCCCCTTACATACTTTTTCATCCAAGAATAGTGCTTTTCTTTGCAATATTGGCACTTTAAACCTATTATAATAAAACGCATGTTTCAAATCCTGTATTTTTCCAGTGACTGAGAACTCTCAATTTACCTGTTTGTCCAAACAACAATTTATTAAAAAAAAGATATACATACCAATTATTTCCTGATCCCGATACATCAGTAATGAACTGTGCACTATCAAACAAGTCTCGAAGCGGCCCTTGTAATATTTCATTAACCACCCCTTCTTCCATATCTATTAGGACAGCCTTAGGAAAAAAGCAGAGAAGTTTTAAACAATATGTAAAGAGAATAGAACAACAAGAATAATTGTATATGATAGGCATACAAATTTGTCGCCTAGAGTAGGGCTCTGTTCAGATTTCCATCAGCTTATCCCATACAGGGGTTTCATCATAAATTCAGAGAAAGAAAAATAGCACAGTAAGCTGCTCTATTTTTTTCTGATAAAATGACAGAACCCCCATATGAAAACCACAGTAGTCAATAGATTCCGTCAGGCACTTCCAGGTTCCATCACTCTGACAGATGCGGCATTGATTTTATTTGTCTTCTTCTGTTCCATGAGGGAACACACGAACGCATATGTGAACAGGGCCTTAAGGTTGCAGTTCAATATAAAGGCCCATATAGACATGATAATCGTTCAAAATTTGCTCAAAAGCCATCAGCTGCGTGGGCGCATGTTGTCAGTGCTGCTATAACACAGAAGTCTTCGCACCAACCTCCACATAGTAGCCAACGCTTGTAACTGCAGGCACAGCTCTCATTGAAATCAATGAGAACTGTGCATGCAGTTACAAGTGACGGTCACCATACGGAGGTTGGCGCTCCGACGTCTGTGTTATAGCGGTACTGACAGCATGCGCCCACCCAGCTGATCGGCCGGGGTCCCGAGTGACAGATTCCGGCCGATCAACTACTGATGACCTATCCTGACGTATTTCCCTGGAATACCCCTTTAACATAATACATGACCAATCTACTTTAAAGGGGTTATACGATATTTAAAAATTGGGTGTAAATAGTTTACAAGCCATATGATGTGAAATGTAATGTCTGTAGCTGGAATGCTTCTGTAAGCCAGTTTCATATGCAGTCACATGGCCACACTCCTGGTGTTCATGTCTGGCTTGTGTGAGGTCTATTACTTTCATAGGACAGAACATCACTTTATCTCTACTGCTCCCTGGCTGATCCTCCCCTTCCATTCATCAGAAAGGATCATGTTTCACATGATGAGCAGCAGACAGTACCATGTCCAGTGAGTAGCGAGGACGGCAGAGCAATGTGTCAATAGTAGATCTGTGTTGTGTGTGAATACAGTGAGACATTTATTACACCAGTCTTAATAAACAGTGTGCTGGAGAAAGATATTCCCAATTTATTAAGAGGAATGTTTCTTAGGAAATTAGCGCATCTCTGGCTCCTCGTGATACAATTGAAATCTCTGCTATCTGATGGGTCTTGTGAACCCACGTTACCCAATCTCACTCCATTCCCCATTATCCCTAATTTTTGTCATGAACAGAAAAAAACTGGTGTAAAAAGTGTCAAATAAGTGTGTTACATTTAGTGCAAGGCATTATGACACAAAATAGTCCCGTATCGTGCAGCATCTTTAAGCGCAAACACAATAAATGTTGTACATAGGACTACCTACAACGAGCCAAGCCAAGGCACTAGCAAAACAAGAGGTGCAGCACAGAGATGGGCAAAATAATGAAAACTAAGTAGAATTCCTTCTGAGCTATTGTGGCATCATCCAGTAGGCATGCAGGCAGATTTATGCACTTTTCTGTATTTTTCTAAGCTCAGAATGCCACTTTAAGGTAATAAGTAAAAATCACTCAGTTGAGAAAAAAGGTGTAGGAAGCGGTCAGCTTTGTAATATCCGATTGTGCTTTATGTTTAAACAGCTACAAAGTGGCTACATTATAATTACAAGTATGTGTAAGATAGTTCTAGGAATAACAGTCCGGGATGTAATCAGCATCATTTGTCTTACACGTGCTTTAAGTGAGCAAATCCTTCCTCTCTGAACATCTGCTCCACCAGCGTCGGCTCTGAAAGACAAAAGCAACTTTCCAACTTACAAAACGTTTTCCATGCATAATATCATGCTTTTCTATTAACAGGGATTGCTGAGATCAGCAATAAACATCTTAAAGTTTGAAGTATGAGGCCAGGATCTCAACAGAATAACTTGGAATTTAAGGGAGCGCTCACAACACCGCAGATTAATCCACAGCAAAATCAGCACCATTTGGTGCAGATCTTGATGCAAATCCGAAGCACATTTAACCCTTCCAGTGACGTAGTGAAATCGTCTGCGGATTTGTCTCAAAATACAGATGGTGCGGATTTTGGTGTGACTTTTACCACTGCGGAAAAGCAGGATGAAATCTGCTACATGTAAACACACCCTAAAAGGAGAGTGAAAAATGTACAGTACTTTAAAGATGTCCTAGGTCAGCGGATCCCCTCCAATGGGTCAGCCATACCAGTAGTTGCATACCAAATGCCCAAACAAATTACGGTCATTTTCACAGGATGATTATTGTTCAGATCCCTGCGCAACCGCGGGAATTTGAACAGTAATCTTCTGGTGTAAATGCATGCAGAAAATGGACCGATATGTTGTTCAGTGTAAACAGCAGTCTTCACTTCTGAATGACTGTCTGCTTACTGTGAATAGAGGCAGGTGGGGGGAAACCGCTCCCCGGCCCGCTCCGCCCGCATTCCAGCAGCACCTTGAGTGATGCCGTCGTCTGACCAGCAGCTGGTCACGTGTAAATGCACCATTAGAAAGCAAAAGATAATGATGAAATGGGATTTCTACTGCCGTTTGTAACAAGCCCTTGTAGCGAGTCAGCCCCTGTGTACAATTGCCTGTATGTGTATTTGTACTTTCAGGGTATGTTCACACAGCACATTTTTGTTGCAGATTTGACACAGAATCCGCATCAAATCTGGTTTCTGCATTCTAAGGCCCCACCCTCACGCAGACGTTTTTGTACAGCGTTTAGTGCTGCCTTTTCAGCGCTGCAATTCTACAACGCTTCCATTCATTTCAATAGTGCTGCTAACAGAAGCGTCAAAAGGCAGAGTCTTCAACAGCAATGCATGTTCTATCTTTGGCCATTTTCAGCTAAGCGTTGCCCACTGAAACGTGGCACAACCTGGTACCACGTTTTGGCAGCGCTATCTGCACTACCTTAAAAAAGAGGAATACTCACCTAGTTGGCGCCGTCTGGGACTCTCCAGGGTGTCCATGCAGGCTCCCAGCCACTTGTCAAGCCAACAGAGGATCTTTGGCTAGTGACAGGCATTGAAATCCCCCACCTCCAGGAAATGATTGCTCTGATTGGCTGAGTGACATTGAACGGCTGTGATTGGTGCATCCAGCGCTGGCTATGATTGGCTCATCCAGTGCTGGCTGTGATTGGCTGAGCCGGCTGTCACTCAGCCAATCAGAGCAATCTTTTGCTGGAAGTGGGGGATTTCAATCCCCGTCACTAGCAAAAGATCCTCTGTCGGTTTGACAAATGCCGGAAGCTCCAGAAAGCAGTGTTATGGACCAGACAGCGTCGGCTAGGTGAGTATTGATTTTTTTGGCTGTGCTAAAAACGCAGCCAAAACACTGGCATAACACATGCCAGTGCTGCTGAAACCGGGCTGAAACTGCAGTAAATGCTGCGTTCCTGCAAAGGTCTGTGTGAGAGAGGCCTAAAATGACTTTTAATGAGAATCTGTGCTTAGTCTATAAGACTAGGTATGTGCGACCACTTTGGAACAATTACTGAGGAGGACACAAACAGAAACAGCAGGTGGCATTATTCTAGTCCCTGAATATTTGGGGACAAATAAAATGTTTTAATAAGTGTAAAGGCAAAAATGTTTATAATTATGGGTTGGCTTCAACTATACATCTTTTTCATTGCACAACCCCTTTAAACATTTTTTTAAACCTCAATTTAGTGCTTCTATGCTACTACTGTCATTTTTTATACACATTTTTAAAACATACCTTGAATTAGTATTTCTGAAAAAGCTGCAGAGTGCTTCATCATATATTCCTTTCTGGAAGGAAACATTCATTTTGAGTTCAATATATTCTGGCCTGGAGCATATGTAGACATCTACAAACAAGTATACAGCACAGCTACACGTATTTTCATATATATATTAAACAAGTCCCCACCGCCAGAGGGCATTGCTTAGCTGTTATTTTCTTCTCTGTTGGACTGGCTGCTTTGTTATTTAATAACTGAACAACTATGATCACTGAGCTTTGTTCTATTGTCTAATGGATGAGACTGCATGAAATATGCTTCTAATCTACAGTTCTGTTTTTTCTCCATGCCTGAAGCTCTGTGCGTAACTCGACTTCTGCTTCTGTCGGAAATATATATCTGAGAGTATTCCCCCAATGTATACCCCTGCCCAAAGCCTCCAATGTATGCCACTGTATAGGCATATAGTGATAAATGATGGCCATCACCTCCTATTGTAAAAAACAAACAACATATATAAATATACCGACACATCTGCAGAATGTGAAGAAAAAAAGAAAGTGTGAACAAAACTGCAAACTCCATGTATAGCCTATATAATATACAATCAGGAGGCTGGAATCGGCACATGGGGCGGAGCTACACAATGATGCGTACAAGGGGGCGGAGCCAGAACGCCGCTGCTGCCGGACCAAGCCGAAAGCAGAAGACCCTTCTGCGCAAGCGCGTCTAATCGGGCGATTAGACGCTGAAGTTAGACGGAGCCATGGAGACGGGGACGCCAGCGCAGGGAAGGTAAGTGAATAACTTCTGTATGGCTCATATTTAATGCACGGTGTATATTACAAAGTGCATTAATATGGCCATACAGAAGTGTATAACCCCACTTGCTTTCGCGAGACAACCCCTTTAAGGACCAGGCTGTTTTGTAATTTAAGGACCAGACACTTTTTAGGGATTTTACCCATGTGGTGGTTTAACCGCCCTGTTTTTTTTTCCTTCAGCTACCAACATTATTTTTGCTGTGTGTTTTTTTCCTGTGACATATAAGGCTATTTTTTAAATATCTTTTTCCCATTTTTTAGTTCTTTTTGAACATTTACAGTTATTTTTTTAATTAGTATATATACGCTAAAATAAAGTATAGGAATGGGTTTCTCATTGTGTTTCGGATATTTTGATATATAATATGCATGGTTTTGGATTACAGGGGGCATATGACAACGGTTTGGTTGGTGTTGGCTTATTTTCTTTTTTATGTATATATTTTTATTTTAGTCTGTAATTTTGTTTTACTTATTGATGTAATTATTTTTTTTACCATCTATGTCCCCCATGACGACATATAGACCTCTAGGGGACATTTACGTTTTTTTTTCTTTTTTAATCTGACATTTTTCCACTGTAGCTGGGGCATCCATAGGAGCCCCTGTTACAGGGGAAAACATCCACTGTAGTCTCGCATAGTGGAAGTGCTTGTTGAGCACTATGTACTAGGAAAAGGAGAAGGCAGAAGGGGTTAAAAACCATTTCTCCCTTCTCCTTCAGGTTCTCAGCTGTCACTAACAGAAGCAGAGGCTTTAATCCTGCGCCATATTTTTACTATCGGCCCGGATTAAAGCCCAGGACCAAGCACCTTAAATTTACAGCGCTTGGTCCTTAACGGGTTACATGAAGTCGAAGTCACACATGCATAGTGCTGCGCCATTCACTTTTAATGGGACTACTGGAGAAAGGTACAAGTACTCAGCAATTTCTGTCAGCCCCACTGAAATGAATGGAGCAATGGCCACACATGCTCAACCATCACTCCATTCAATGTGAAGTCACTGCAGGTGGGAGAAACATCCCTGCAGTGACAAGAGAAGGGGACATGAGACCCCTGTTCTCAGGAGCAGTGGGGTCTCCACATCAATCACAAAAGTTATCCCCTTTCCTGTGGATAACCTGCCTTAGCCAAACTTTGAGAAATCCTCCACATCTATATTGAAGTATCCAAATCTGTCTGCACACGCCGCAAAATGCTGCCAGCTGTGGATTGTGGAGCCGCTACTGCAGGACATTAGATACACTGATCTATGTGTTATGACATTAGTCTCAGTGCCCGGTCCTGCTACGACGATGGACATATCATTCTGCTGACCACTGCCTTCATTTCTGATATATGGTTGTGGCATCCTGTTGAGTTTTTGCTACATTACAAGGCAAAGCAATGTGATTGCACCTAGACTTTGTTGCAAAGTGCGTCAAAATATGGCAAATTTTTGGCATATGTCACATTAATTTTAGAAAAAGGGGGGAAAGGGGTGTGGCTTAGCATGAAAAGGCTTGTGATGAAGGAGCATGGGCTAAACAGAATACATTTTTTTTCAAAAACAAACGAAGACCTCATACAGATGGCCGGGTCGGATCCAGCTGCGAGAATTCTCACAGCGGGATGCGAGCCGTGCCCCTGCAGTGACCCCCGCAGCTCACCTCCTCCCGTCATCTCCCTGATCCGCTATGTCCTGCCTACCACCCAGCCGGCACGTGTGCAGAGCAGAGCCGACGCGCCAGAGGTGACGTTTCTATCCGGGCCTCTACGAGGCTCGCACAGAAATAGGACATGCCATGATTTGTTTACCGCGCGACTTTTCACGCGGTCAAATTGCAGCTGTCTACATAGGATTGCATAACCTAATCCAATGCTATGGCAGCGTGCATGGGTGGAAATTATGCGGGAAATCCCGCAGCGGAATTTACGCCGTGTACAGGGAGCTTAAGCCAACCAATAGGTTGTATAAAGTTGGACAAAAAAGTCTCAACATGCACCAAATTTATCAACTAACATGAGCTACTTTGATAAATTTGGCATCAATTGCACAAAACACATTACTAAATCTGCCCCATTATGCTTTAAACCTATGTCTATGCAGTAGGACTGCGGACTAGAAGTATCATTTAGGCTTCCAAGTCTAAAAATTTATAAGCTAAATTATATTTTTTCATTTCACCAATGACTAGTTGCCAGCTGGAGTCCTGAAATATATAAGTGCAATCAAAATTATTCAGCCCCGATTGAAAATTAGGTTTATTTGCAAAATCACAATTTTTCAGTTATTTGCAAAAGCCAATAAAACAAGAACAATTTAAAGGGGCTTTCCATGCAAAAGCTATTCCTGACCTATCCTCTGGATAGACCATCAATAGTTAATTGCTGGTGACCCGCCACTTGGGATCTCTGGCAATGAGCTGATTGCTCAGCCCGCTGTCAGTCATAAGGAATGGGAGAGGAAGTACCCTAGTGGGCTCACTCCAATTTAAATCAATGGGAGCTGAAGCCAGCTATTAAATTTCCAGAACAGTGGGGATGGCTGCAGTGATTAACTACTGATGACCTACCCTGGGGATAGGTCATGAATAGCTTTTGCCCAGAACACCCCTTTAAACAGATCAACAAAACTAATATAACAACTGGTTTCTCTCTATATAAATTCCATCTGCTAAAATTTCTAAATTTGGCAAATAAACATAATTTGCAATGGGGAAGTTGAATAATTTTGATTGCAACTGTATTATTTTCTATTTCTGCTGGTGGCTATCACATATGTGTACTAGATTTTTACCTTGTTAACAGCTGCATGTTCTCGCAATGCAAGGTCCCAGAATCTGCAGCCAATTTGATTTCCACACTGTCCAACTGCAAGCACAATAATATGGTAAATGGTAAAATAGCATGAACTACAGAGCAGTAAGGCAAGTTCACATGTAGCGTAAATGTTGTCAATTTTGCAGCATTTACAGAACAAGCCATGCGGATGAGATTGTAACAAATCACACACAGTGCGGGAACAATCTGCGCAGAACTGATATGCGGTTTTCTAAATCTGCAGCATGTCGATTTCGTGCTGAAGATTTCTAGCATGGATTCTACCTCTTTAAAGGTGAAATCTTTGTCAAAATTTGCATCAGAATTTGGGACCCCCTGATATTACCGTCTCATTCCCTAACAGGGTGGTTGTCAAGAGGTTAAGTCAGACAGAGAACATTTTACAGTACAGTAAACTGTAACATATCCACATAGAAATCTGTTAGTAGGGCGCTGCAGTGTCCCATGAAGACTGTCTAGCCATGTCATTAAGTGAGTTCGGGTCATTTAAAGGATGAACAGCTCCAATGAGCCGCGCAACTTATCGGAGCTGTTGCCGCCTAGTGTCGGCTGTAAGAAACAGCTGCAGGACATAAGAGGCTGGTCACTAATGTGTTAATAGTCTCAATGTGGTAGTTGAGGGATTTCTCTAAATAGCTGTTGCTGGTTGCAGGCTCTGTTTTAGGGTGCACTCAGACGACTGTATATCGGCTGGGTTTTCACGCCCAACCGATATACGGCGTCCCTCTCTGCAGGGGGAGGAAGCTGGAAGAGCTGGGAGCGGTGCACTGAGCTCCCGCCTGCTCTCCACCCCTCGCCACTATTTGCAATGGGAGGGGGTGGAGCTAAGTTCCCAGATGTAGCTCCGCCCACTCTCATTGCAAATAGTGTTGAGGTGCGGAGAGGGGGTGGAGAGGAGGCGGGAGCTCAGTGCACTGCTTCCGGCTCTTCCAGCTGCATCCCCCTGCAGAGAGGGATGCCGTACATCGGCTGGGCGTGAAACCCCAGCCGATATACGGTCGTCTGAATGCACCCTTATACATATGGTGAATCTCTGGTCTAAATGAATAGACTATCAGTTTCATGGGCCAGATATTTGAGAGGAATCTCATTGCTTTGTATATGGTACATTAAATAGTACCATTGAAAAATACAACTCGTCCTGCAAAAAACAAGCCCTCATACAGCGATGTCGATGGATAAATAAAGGAGTTATGATTTTTTAAAAGGGGGAAGAAAAAACTAAAATGAAAAAACAGAAAAAAGCGTGGTCACTAAGGGGTTAATAGTATCATTTGTTGATCCGTGCAACGCCTTATTTAAATAGTAAGGGGAAAAGGTTTATTATTATTATTTTAATCTTTTAACTTTTTATTTTTGTCCCACTAGGGGACTTGAATATCTGCATACTTTTTGATTCCTCTAATACACTAGTATACAAAGATACAGTAGTGCATTAGAAAGCCTATGAGGTCAGCCAGAGACTGAGCCTCATAGGCGACTATTGCTGGCAGACCCGCAGGCTATATAGTCAAGCCTCCACATGCAATAGCAACCCATTGGGACCATGCAATCACAGTGTGCAAATTTTTTTTGCAGTACTACTTGTATTTTTTTTAACTTATTTTCTGCCACCATTCTCTGCGCACAATAGGTTTTTTGTTTTTCCGTTGACAGTTGGGCGAGGGTTCATTTTTTGCGGGACGTTCTGTAGTTTGTGTTGGTACCATTGTTGAATACATATGACTTTTTGATTGCTTTTAATTGCATTTTTTTCTTGGAGACAGGGTGACCAAAAAAGCGCATTTTTTGCATTCTTTATTTATTTTTTTACGACGTTCATCGTGCGGGGTAAATAATGTGTTACTTTAATAGACTGGACTTCTATGGATTCAGCTATACCAAATATGTATTTTGGTTCTTTTATTACAAATATGGCAAAAGGGGTTATTTTGAACTCTTATTACTTCTTTTTTAATAATTAGTAAAACTTTGCTGTTCTTATTTTTACTTTTTGTTAAGTCCCCACAAGAGACAACAACTTGCGATGCTTTGATCGCTCCTGCAGTATGATGTAATGCCATAGCATTACATCATACTGTGATCTGACAGGTGGTCAATCTATCAAGCCACTCCACAAAGATGGCTTGATAGGCATTCTGCCATGACAACCCTGGGGCCTTTCAGAAGCTCCCAGTTTACCATGATACCCACATGGCTCCCTGCGATGTTCGGGGGATTTAAATGCTGCTGTCAGAATTGACAAGTTAACAGCTCCAATGAGCCGTGTCGATCATCTCAGCTGTTGCCACTGGGTGTTGGCTGTAACAAACAGACGACAGACACCAGGGATGTATGAAGGCAGGTCGCCCCGCGATCTCCCTTCATACAAATCCGGCATCTGCAGGATGTAAACACGCAAATAGTGCAGAGGGGTGGAGAGGAGCAGAGAGGGGGCGGGAGCTCAGAGCACTGCTCCTGGCTCTTCCATCCTCCCCCTGCAGAGAGAGACGACGTATATCGGCCGGCATTAAAACCCAGCCGATATACGGTCGTGTGAATGCACCCTTAATGTACCATACTAGTTATACTGCACGGTGAACACCGTTAAAAATAAATAACATGTCAGAATTGCAGATTTTGTTAGTCTTGCCTCTAGAAAAAAACTGCAATAAAAAGCCATCAAAATGTTATATGTTCCCAAAAAATTGGATAAACAAGGACTAGGGCTCATTCTGCAAAAAACAAGCCCAAATAGAGCTCCAGCAATAGAAAAATAAAAATGCTATGGCTCTTGGAATGCGGCGACACAAGAGCAAATCTTTAAAGAGAAAAGGAGAAAAAAAAAAAACCTTTAGAAACTAGGTAGCAGAATTGTGCTGACCCAGAGAAAAAGGTGCACGTTATTTATTTTGCACAGGGAATGCTGTAAAAATGACCCCCCCCCCCCCCCAAAAAAAAAGACGGTTTATTTTTGTTACCCCAATTAATAAAAGTTCTACAATACATTATAGGTACTCAAAAATACAACTTCTCCCACAAAAAACAAGCCCTCCTATGGCTGTGTTGGTGGAAAAGTTACAAAGTTATGGCTCATGGAATGCGACATGAAGAAAACTGAAAAATGAGTTGGTCATTAAGCCACCAACGGTCCTTGTTGCCCATAGCAACCAATCACAGAGCAGCTTTCATTTGATCGGAACCGCTTATGTAAGTAGAGCTTCGACTTGTTGCTATGGGCAACAAGGACCGTTGTGCTCTTAGACAGTTCCGATAGACCTGCGCAGTGTACGTTTACAGGCAAACTATAAACAGCACCAAATGTATGGACCTCCCGGCCCGCTGCACTCACACCCAACCAGACACACAGCCCGGCCTTTACATGGTTAATAACGGACATAAATAAGTCAATTCTAGAGATAGAACTCCGGAGAGCAGAAGGATCTATGTAGCTCCCTGCAGGACTCACCGTGCACCACTATGGACTGTGTCATGTCACTCCCGCAGTGACACTATTACCGGCGGCCACTACACACTACAGGACCTGCGGGGTCATCACACGTGATCAGTCACATGGGTGGGAGGGGAGGTTGTGGGAGGTGTAACAGCCCGCAGACTGTGCTGAGTAGGAGCAGTATATGTAGTGCGCTGCATGTAATATGCAGGCTGAAGAGCCGAGTGTGCAACGTGCATGCAGCCCAAACGTGAGGGCGCTGTGTACACGGAGCAGCCGTGCATGTAGTGCGGGCGGCGGAGCAGTATACAGGAGCTGTGTGCGGGCGGCAGGGCTGTGCAAGCAGGCAGCCGGGGCTCTGTGCACACTTGGATATAACATGGTCTGCCAGTGGGGTAAAAGCGCCTCTTCCCATCACGGCACATCATGATTTCTGGGAACGCCTCTTTTTCTTTGAAGGTTCTGCATCAGGCTTTCCATTATGCAGTAGTGCTGGATTGTACAACACACACTGATGGTGCTGGGCAGACCCCGGTGATTTAGGGCTTAAACAGATGGTTTAGTCCTGTTATGCATTTCAATGGTTTCTTTTCCACTATTAGGATTCTTGCATGTTAATGCTATCTTCCCATTCGTTTCCTCAGACTCACAATAGCGTGTAGATTGGAGAGTCCAAAAATAACCCTAGCTTGCCGGCGCTGATTGGCTGAAACAGTCAATGCAGGGCTGTGATTGGGCATCGAGCGCGCCGACAACCAATCACAGCACTCTATTGTTGGAGGCGGGGTTCTCAAACCTAGCCTACGGCAATAGACTTGGGAGTGCCGGGGAAGCCCGGATCAGCGGCAGAGACAAGCGGCCGCGACCCGGACTGCAGCGGCTAGGTGAGTATTACTTTCTTTTTTCTCTAGCTAGCTAGGACTGATTTTTGGGGTAGGGCTTCTATTACAAGCCCTCACCCCGAAAATCGGCGAGCGGTTAACGCTGCCAAAAACGTGGCACCAAGTGTTGCCGCGTTTTCAGCAGTGCTGAAACCGCTGCCCATTCATTTCAATGGGCGACGCAGGGCTGAAAACGCCCCAAAATAGAACATGCATCGCTGTCAAAGCGCAGCGTTGGGAGGCGCTGCGTTTTCAGCCCTGTGTGAGCAGCCCCATTGAAATGAATGGGAGTGTTGTACAGCGTTTAGCGCTGGGCTGAAATTGCAGCGTTAAACACTGTACAAAACGCCCTGTGTGAGGGAGGCCTAACTTCCTGCCACAGGATAGGAAAGGAATTCTTCACTTTCACCCAAAAACATTCATAGCCACATTGTTGGAAAAGTGCTTGGGCTTCACTATCATGTTTCAAGTTGATCAACTGCTCTTGTAATCTGGGATGAAATTCTTCTGCGTCTGCTGAAAATTGATTGAGTATCCATGTTGGTATTTCAAGGGTACATAGATCACAAAACCTAGTTTGTATGTCTTCTTTGGCTTGTTTGAGGTGTGAGCAAAAAACGTCTTAAGTCTGCATCTTGAACTTTGTCTCCGTCTTTGTGTGCAATTTCTTGAAGACGCGGAAAGAGCTTGTGTCAACTCAGATTATTGGTATGAAGGGCCATTTTGGCAATGAAGGAAGAGATTATACCTTTAGCCTTAATGAAATTCATTTTGTCTCCTAGCTTTGTGTCGACCTCATTGAGTTTTTCAAATATTTCTGCAAGATAGGCAAGATCAAGACGTCATAGTTCGATTGCATGACAAAGGCTTGGGTCAATCGGCCAAAGAAATTCGACTACTGTGTCAAAAAGTTCATAGAAGCATCGTAAGCACTTTCCTCTTGACAGCCACCTCACTTCGGTGTTTAGGAGTAGACATTCGAATTCTTCATCATGGTCTTGACAGAACTTGCGGAAAAGACGTTCGTTCAAAGAGTGTGCTTTTATCTTGTTATGGATGTAAGCTAGCAGCAATGTTTCATTCTCTAACCATTGACTCGTCAATTTGAATTACAGTCTGTGTTCTTTAGCACATCCAAAAGCGTTTCTTCTACATCAGCAGTCATCTCGTCAACTCTTCTTGAAACGGTGTAATTACTCAAAGGCATCAATTTCACCATGGCACACGCATCAGGCCCCAGCATCGTACTGACGGGCAACACAAGTGTTTCCTGAATAGTATGTGATTTGCCAGATTGTGCTATTAATAAAGAGACTTTATAGGAAGCAAGGAGGCCTTTGTCAGCATTCAGAGCAGATTTTCCAAATAGCTTGCCTACAGTGCTACGGTTCTCAAACTTTGACTTTATACCTTGGAAAAATGAAATAGGCTTACCCACTTTGAATGCATTTTTGCAAGGTGATCACTCAGTTTTGAGGGCTTCATAGCTGCATTCGAAAATGATTTTTTCAAAAACGAGGCACAAGGGAAGCTGTTCATTTGCAGGAGAAGGGATGAATCCGTATTTCAAGTATTCATTTGAATATTGACGGCATTTCTTCTTCTCAGCCATTTTTATAAAGTATGCTTCAAGAATGCTTATGTTGCTCTAGCATATAATGATGCATGACTTTTATTACTCCACGACTTCGCTACAATTCAATCACACTGGATAACCTAAAGAACAACTTAACCCGCTGTATTCCCTAATGCCGCTGATTGGCTGGAATGTTCAATTGTGTGGGTCTCTGTGAGTTGTAGTTTAAATCAGTGTTCTAAAAAGACACTTGGCGTCCCCTAAGACTACAACTCCAAGAGACCCACACAAGTGAAAGTCTGAAGCTGGTCCAGCCAATCGGCAGCATTATGGAATACAGTGGGTTAGGTTGTGCTGTAGGTTATGCAGTGTTATGAAGTGTGATTGATCTGTAGCGTTATAAAAGTCTGACATTATATGATAGAGGTGCACAAGCTGAACACAACTGCCATTACATGTAAGTGATTCATATGGAAATAATTGCCTCAGCCTTCATCGGTTTCGGATTTCAATGATTGTTTTCAGATGAATTATTGACGAAAACTGAGGTATCACTATTAATTATTAGAAAAGTGTAGTTACTAGATGAAAAAAAATCAACAAAGCAAACAGAATGCCCCCCGTATCACACCCTTTATCTTCCAACTCCCCCCTGCTGCCTCTTTTCGTTCCACCACCAGTTTCAGAAGTAAAAATGCCCCCCCAGAGGGCAATAATGCCCAAGTTGAGAACCACTGATCTAGACAGTTCGTAGCTTCCACTAACTAATCTCTCATTCAAAGTATGTGTGATTAAATACACCATCCTGTTAGCCATGCCCATAGACACTACCTGAAGCTTACCATTTGGCTTTGGCCAATTATCCACAGCTTTCTTGAAGAGCATGTGTTCAGAGCTTACCATTTATGCAGTAATCCTCATGCAGTAACACAAAGTTGGCATGTCTACTACCGTGTGATCTAGGACACCAGACAACTGTCCAAAGTTGAAGACATCATACGTTGTGGCCCAACTTTGAACAGTACTTCATGACTTTTTAGCAAACTTATTGTCCCAATCATCTTTTAACACATTATTGAGTCTGTGTGTGTACTACAGCACTTAACAGTGCCAAGATTTCTTTTCTGGTTCGAGACTCCATTACAGTGGCTAGCAAGTATACAGTTGTCTTTTCCTTCCAATTTGACTGAAGTGGCAGTCATCAACTGGATCTGGTATGGTCCATCAAATCTTGATTCCAAACTTTTTTTCGATATGTCCTTTAGAAGACAACCCAGTTAGCTGAAAGCAAAACTATACAACCCCTCTTTTTGAGTCTGGATCTGGAATCGAGGAAAATACACATTTGTAAGTGACAGTTAGCTCCTAATAAAAAGCACTCACGTGAGGTCTTGATGCTGGGACTGAAGAAAGTACAGGCCTGTTACAAGGGACCCTACCAAACAATGTCTGACTGAGTAGAAGGCTAATAAAAATGTGTACCTCTATTATTTGCTATGACTTCTGGGAAATCATATACAAAAATTTCTTAGTCATAGTTTTTAGAGATGAGCGAACGTACTCGGTAAGGGCGATTTCGCAATCGAGCACCGCGATTTTCGAGTACTTCACTACTCGGGTGAAAAGTACTCGGGTGCGCTGTGGGGCGGGGGGTTGCAGAGGGGAGTGGGGGGTAGCAGCGGGGAACAGGGGGGAGCCCTCTCTCTCTCCCTCTCCCCCCCACTCCCCGCTGCAACCCCCCGCTCACCCACAGCGCACCCAAGTACTTTTCACCCGAGTAGTGAAGTACTCGAAAATCGCGGTGCTCGATTGCGAAATCGCCCTTACCGAGTATGTTCGCTCATCTCTAATAGTTTTGTCATTAGAATTTAATTATTTTTTAAATTTTGCAAACCAGCGTAAACTCCAAACCACCTAACTTTGGTAGCTGTATGCAGTCAATCTGCAGTCGCTGAAACAGAAAGTCTGTCCTCGAAGAAGCAGCGAGGAGGTATTTTTAGCAAATGACCTGGGTTGTGGCGGGCCATAAGCAGGAATAAAAAATAATTATATATACCACAAAATGGTACCAGGCCTGACATAGCTCTGTCAACTGAAAAAAATGTTCTGCTCCTGAAATGCGGTGCCACACGAAAAGTATTTTTGTAAAAGAAAAAAAGGTTTACATTGTGCAAAAGTAGTAAAACATAATAAAACCTCTATAAATTTGGTGGTGTCATAGTCGTGCTGCTATATAGAATAAAGGTAATATAATATTTATACAACATTGTGAATGACATAAAAATAAATTGCAATAAACAACGCTGAAAAAGATTTTTTCCATTGCCACCAGCAGTAAGAAAAAAGTAATTCAAAGTGTTATATGTACCCGAAATTGGTTCCTTCCAATAAAAACTAGAGCACGTCCTGCAATATGCAAGGTATCCTACAGTTACATTAGAGAAAAATAAAACAAAAGGGGACACTATTTACTGGCTTTTAAGGCCTAAATTAGTTATGCTTATTCAAAATTTGCAATTAAAAAAATTTTTTTTTCTTTTTCCAATTTTATCAATTTGACTGTTGGGGGGGGGGTTAAAGTTCTCAGTTTTCATCTTAATTATTGTTTGTTTTACAATAAAAAATATTTTGTACCTTCAATGTGGTTAGCCTGTTGTTTAGAACAAGTAGTACAACTTACAACCCCTCCCCCTCCCCCCAAAAAAAAATCCAATTTAATTCCAGGTTGTAATGTGAAAAGTATCAAGTGCTATGTGCGAATATACTTTTAGAAGGCACATTAAATGAGTTGTCCAGCTGTTCAAAGATTATGGCTGCTGAAATTTCCTGTAAATTTCTGATTTACTTTATTATTCCCAGTTTTCAAAATCTGTGCTGTCAGTGTATTGAGAATTTTTTTTTCTGTAACACTTAATAACTACTGTTTCCCTGAAAATAAGACCTACCCCGATTTTTCGGGGATGCTTGAAATATAAGCCCTGCCCACAAAATAAGTCCTAGCTGCATTACATCTAGCAGGCTTGGTCTGGGTCCCTCTCGCTGATCTCCGGAGCTCTGGCAAGCATGCTGCAGTCCTTGGCCTCCCACAGAAGATTGCTTCCTGGTTAAGGGATTCATAAATCCTGCCTCAGAAAGCGATAGCTCTGAATAGTTCTTGAGCGCTGCTCAGCCAATTAATGCAGCGCTTGATGAACCGATGCGATGGCTGTGATTGGTTCTTGAGCGCTGTTCAGCCAAGCAATTCACGATGAACTAATCACAGCTATAGCGTTGTGGAGGCGAGATTTATGAATTCATCAATCAATGCCGTGGCTCAGCCAATTTATAAATCCCACCTCCACAATGCGACGATTGAGAACCAGTCAGTACCATCACTTCCTGGAGGCGGAATTTATGAATCCCGTAACCAGGAAGTGCTCTTCTGTGAGCAGCTGAAGACTGCAGCAAGCACATGCTGGAGCTCCGGACGTCAGCAAGAGGAACCCAGACTGAACCTGGATATGCTATAAATGTCTAAGATGGGAATACCTATTTGATTAGGGAAAGGCACAATGGCTATAATCTGTGTTTGCATTACATAAACTTGAACTGAACAAAGATAACGCTTTATTTTATACCCTACTTGGTTCCAGATCTTTTTTTTGCTAAATAAAATCTATCAACTCTTGTCTTGACACTGATCATATATGGTGTTACCTTAGAAATGCTTCTATTGTATGGAATGAAACTAAACAATTTATAACATATATGACATTTTCCTTATAGAATATATGGACTATGGATGATACAAATAGTAAGATAAGGACACACAGCTTTATACGAAGAATTGTATTGCATATTAGGAGTAATATTATTATCTGTAAAATACAATTAATTAAACTCTCTTTAAGGGTAAGTTTAGACATTGTGGAAATGCTGCAGGAAGTTCTGCACCACATTCCCCAGCATTTCCCTGTGTTTCCAAAGCACAGTCAAAATCTGCAGCTGATTTTAGAAGGTACGTCGCTCCTCTCACCTCCGAAGTCTTCCTGCTGTCAGCACTCCCCGGCACTTAGTAAGCGCAGCCATGTTGGTCAGTGGCATCACCTGACCAGCAGCGCTGCGCTCTTTATAGGCTGCTGGGTGCCGGGGACTGCTGACAGATCAAACACTTCGATGGCGAGCGATGTACCTTCTGAAATCAGCTGCCAAAATGCAGCTGATTTCTAATGAAAATCCACACCAACAGTGCAAATTTTGACTATGTTTTCGATGCGCAAATGCTGTTGAAATTCCGCAGCATTTCCGCTATGTGTAAAAATATCCTTAAGGGATTGGAACCCTTAGCAGTCAGCTGTTATCTGTGAGGAGGAATACCAAGTAAAAAAAGCACGCTCATAAGCAAGTGGTGTAATTGAAATTAAGTACACTTACTTTGAGGGGGGTCTTATGGACATCAAGACCCTGCTAAGTTAGAACCAAAGAAATTTATTGCCATGAACAACAGGTGCCAACAAGACCATACAGGATGATGCAAAGGTGCAATGCATTTTGGGGTGGATAACCCCTTTCTCAAGACTAAGGACACATATCTGATTGTAGTTTTTTTTATATACAAAGACCAGATTCCACTCGTCAAAAAAGGTGCGCCTGGAGCCTGAATATTGGGTGCTGCATTCCAAAGAGCAGCAGCTTCTGCGCTTCATCCCTCGAAAACGGTAGTGCGCACCATATAGTGATGTCACAAATGTGCACGCTCGCAGGAAAAGGTGCGTGCAACACCTCCAGGGGAAGGGAGCGAACCAGCAAATAGGTTTATTAAAAAGAATACAATGAACCGAACAATATAACTACATAAAACAAGATTAAATTTTTTTTTTTTTAATGGGAACTTAAGGACAATTAATATGATCAGAAGGCCAAAGAGCCTAGAGAAAGTTATGTATAAATGAAAGGAAGTTAATTGGAGATGAGCGAACATGTTCATTTAAGGCTGATGCTCGATTGAGCATCGGTCTTGTCGAGTAACTGATTACTCGACCCCGCTGCTCCTCTGCATAGTGCTTGGTCGAGTAATCAGTTACTTGACAAGACTGATGCTCGATCGAGCATCAGCCTTAAACGAGCGTGCTCGCTCAACTCTAAAGTTAATATAATATAATAAGAAGGCAGATGATAAGGACAGTACTGTTGTATCCTTATCCTCTGATTATAAAGACCCAGGTTTTCTTAGGTTTGAGAAAGGGGTTACACACCCCGAAACATGTCGCACCCTTCCATCATTCTGTATGGTCTTGTTGGCACTGTTGTTCACTGCAATAAATGTCCTTGGTTTATCCAACTACAGCTTGATTCTCATTCAAGGGGGCCTTGATGTCAATGAAACCCCTGAAAGTAAGTGTACTTTATTTCAATTACATGACTTGCTTATGAGCGCGGGTTTTTTACACTTTGTATTCCACTTTATTTTTAAATTGGCTCCTCCCAGATGCTCTCCTCCTTCTGTGGATGTGCTCCTTGGCCATAAACAGTGGTTTACACTATGACATACAAGAACTGCAGTTGAAGTAGTTAGCCTTTCTCTTGGGCTCAGCTACTTATACTAGGTGAGTACTTTCTACTTTTTTCTTGATACTCTGACATCCCAAAGTGCTGTCCGTTTGATTTTTGTTATCTGTGAGAAAGCCTAGTAGTAAGTGTTCCATGTAGCCCCGCCACAGTGGAAATCAAAGGGGTATTCGGTAATATAAAGTTATCCCCTATCGATACTACAGGAGATAACTACCTTATTGGTCGTGGTCCAACTACTGTGACCTACACCGATCACCAGATCGGAGGTCCCTCATTCTCCTGTGTGACACTGAAAATGAATGGAGCAGCAGCGCACACTGCTTCTTAATTTCAATGGGACTGCTGGAGATGGCCAATAATTTAAACATGGCTATTTCCAGCAGTTCCACTGAAATGAAGAAAGCAGTGGATGAGTATGAACACTGATGCTCCATTCATTGCTGTTCAAATAGACCTCTGTTTTACCTAAAATTCCTCCACAGCCACTTTGTACTTCTTAGGGCGCCCACCCACTGGCGATTTTTTTCCCTGCGAAATTCGCAGCATTTTTTTCTCTGCAGGGTTCTATGGGACTTGTAATGTTAAAATCGCGATCGCGCAAAATCGCGATTTCGCGGTAAATTGCGATTTTGCGCGATCGCGATTTTAACATTACAAGTCCCATAGACCACTGCAGAGAAAAAAATGCTGCAAATTTCGCAGGTAAAAAAAAATCGCCAGTGGGTGGGCGCCCTTAGTGTCTGCTGACCAGAACCTATGACTGCTGCAGCCAATTACTGGCAACAGCAGTGACCTTCTATAGCCAGTGATTGGCGGCAGGAGTTATGTGTCCTGGTCAGCAGCAACCAGAGTGACTGTGGAGCAATTTTAACCCTTTCCAATCCACTGTCTGACATCTCAAGACATTATGATTTAAGGCTGTACAGCTCCGATGTTGGAAGATGTCAGTCAGGGTTCTCTTACTGTATATTGCCAGCCTCTCTGCTGTCGGAGCCTATCCAACGTGTCACCTCATGCAGTACTGGCTTTAGCCAGCATATAGCGCCGTTGTATAATGCCAGAAAAAGACTAAGCCCCCTAGGAAAACTAGCATACCAATTGGATTGGAAAGAGTTAAGCAATGAGAAAACCTATTCGAGAGATGTATGTAATAAAGAACAGAACAGATCTTCCAGAGTGAGAGACTATTTGGCCAATAGTTAAAGAAGAAAGAATGCCTATAATAGGGTATATGAAGATGGGCTTTCTGAACCACAGAACCCCTTTTAAAATAATTTTAAAGTGATAACTTCAAAAATGTGGGATTGTCCAGAGAGCAATTTTAGTCTGTGCCCTAATTCTGACGAATGTAAAGAACGGATTTACTATTTTATTGATTTTAGGAAGCTAGAGAAATACCCAGAATGGTATTGCTTAACTGCCACTAAAGTCCCTTTTGCTCATTTTGCCATGATGAATCAATATACCCAGTTGAGTACGGAAAAGCATACATTTCAGAAGCTTAGGCTAGGTTCACATCTGTGTTGGAGGCTCCATTCTGTGCCTCCAGTGCAGATCTGGCATAAAATCCCTGGTTAAACCAGCTGAACCACTTGTTCCAGAAAAATGCCTGAAGGCAAGACAGAATTGCACAGGGACCTCATTATAGTCAACTGGATCCATCTGTTGTCGCTTGTCTGTCATTGAATAGATTTGGGATTCTGTTTTTTCGCTCCCATGATGAAACAGAAAATTGAATGTATAATGGTGGTATTCAGCTTCTCTAGCTACTACATATATATAGGACTTTTAAATATCATCTTAGCTGCGGGGAAGGGTCTGTCTTCACAGGCTCAGCTGCCCGACATTCACACAGCTCTCAGATCTGCAGTCAGTGTGTACCCAATCTCTGCCTCTCCTGATCTTATATTTACCAAACCAAGTATGTGCAGTTATCTATATAACTAAATATAGAGATCTCTATATATGCTCTGGCCAGGCAAGCACACAAGACGTAATAAAGCAGCTAATAAAGATCAATTCCATATGAATTAGAGATGAGCAAGCGTACTCGCTAAGGCAAACTACTTGAGCGAGTAGTGCCTTATGCGAGTACCTGCCCGCTCGTCTCAACAGATTCGAATGCCGGGGGGGGGGGGGGGGGGAAGAGCAGTGAGTTACGGGAGTGAGCAGGGGGGAGAGAGTGAGAGTTGATAGAATATCCTAGTTGATAGAGAAACTGAATGCCTAACAACAAGCAGTGGATTGCAGAGGGGTGCACTTCAGCCTTAGTTAGTGCCATTTAAACTGAATTAAAAGACTTTCTAGTCTAAAATTTGGTATTTTTCTTACTATAAAATTATGCTGACACAATAATACATAATAGCTATGTGTTTTAGTCTGTTTTAATTATAAGAAATTGGTAATTTTGAGGGAGGGAACCACTGAACTAAAATGATGTTTGAAGTTTTAAGAAGACTAACACTTCGACTTATTTTTGATAAATACCTGTTTCTCTCTCATAACATATATGTGAATTCTGCTCTATGCTAAACTCATAAGATATATTACATTTATCTATTAGATGCCATGCTAGTGACAGAATTAAAGTGTTATACTTTGCAGCTTGTGGTATTCTAACTCCTGTTGTACCTTTCTAAAAATGAAATCTTGTAGTAAAACAAGCAATGTTAGGCATAAAAGCATTTATTGTACATAGTGACTTAGAATACAGGACACGAATTGATGCTGACTGCCCCATTGACAAAAGATGCTTTACTGAAGCTCACTGGCCGCTTGTCTATCACAAAGTTGCGAATGCAGCCCGTGAAAGAATTTCTTGTGGTCAATCTTGGCGCAAGGACAGGATCTAAGAATGGATAAAAAAAGAGGAAAAATATCAGGAAATGTTCATGATAAACATAAAATAGAGCACATTTAAGTGAACAATCATACTATAAAAATTTATACCTGGCACGCCTCCAACAAAAATAGGTTCTTTAAGGTTAACTAGCTTCCTATTTAGAGGTCCGACAACATGGTTTATCTCTGAATCCACATCCAGTTGCACCACATTTGCATCCCTTATAACTGCAAGAATACAAAGAGATTAGCAACCCTTATAAATTAATAGTTATTATTATGAATTATTATATAAAGTGAAGCCAGGCAGCATCTGATGTATTGCAATAAGTAGAAAACTTTTTATTCCTCCATATTAAAAAGAGACTGGCAACGTTTCGGCTTCGCCTGAAGCCTTTCTGAAGCCCAGTCACATAGACTATAGACTAGATTATTATGAATTATAACAGTTGTTTTACTAAAAACAGGCAATCTGAATGAAAGACACATTAGATAATGAGATTGGGATTAAATAAGAAAGTTTTAACCTAGTGTGCTCTTCTACTTTATGCACCCCCGGCTCACACATACCATGCACTCATTTGTGAGCATTTAATAAAGGTAGCTGTTTGAGGCCTCAGCTCAGGTTGGCTCTACACAAATCAACTTTTTCTTATCAGCAATTTATTCCTCTATCTACCGGCATTAAAATGTTGGCCAACATGGGAAGGATAAACTAGGCTGATACTCATACTGCAGTAGGGTATGGGGCAACAAGTGCTAAATCAGGCCTCTTTATCCAGTAACCTGGGAGGGTGGGGAAGAGGGAGGGGGGGGGGGGGTCAATAAAATAACAGCCAGGATAGATGATTCTTTCTATGGAGATTTTCTGCTATTGCATTTGTATGCCTCTGACCACATTCATGATATAATTTATTAATTTCGTTGTCAGTTCAGTAAAATTATTTTGGCCTAACTTGTGTAGGAGAACATATGGAGATATTGATAATACACGCCTGAATGATGATGGTAATTTTGATAGCTCGTACTAAAACTATGATTACAAACCTGCAATTCTATGCCATTGTCCATCACAGAGACTTTGCTTTGGAACAACATGTGTAGAGAACTCTTTATTGCCAAACTTCACTTTTATTACAACCTATATTGAAATATAAATATTAAAATATGTTAATTGGACTGAAATAATATGATCTTACCAAGCAAGTTACCACCTGATAATCCATCCATATAAAAATATTATTACCTGTCCATCCTTCATGTGCAGATTTAGGTATTCTTCAAGCATATTTTGAATGTGGAATAAAATACCAGACTTGCTTCTTGGCCGAACTTCGACTACAAACTCAAATTTCACTCCAGTGTCGAAGGATTCCGCTGCGAAGAAGAAAATATATTGCCGTAAGTCAGAATATGTAAGTAGTCACCCATTGGTGACCATCTGCACATTTTTGAGAATCATATAGAAATACTGAACTACTTATTCCTCACCTGTATTTATAAATGTAGATGAGTGGGGAGAGTGAGATGGAGCACTCCTTCACAGAGGAGGCTTGGACTAAATCTTTCCTTCTATCACACAAACATTCAATCTCAAGTAAATTTCAAAAGATTAACTACAAGCTCTTGACTAGATGGTACAGAGTGCCTGCCCAACCCTGCAAGATGTATCCCCAAATCTCGGATAACTGCTGGAGGTGATCACTGGAAACAGGCAGTTTTCTACATATTTGGTGGTCGCGTCCCTCCGTCTTTGCCCTGTGACAGAAAGTAATCTCCCTCTATAACTCCCTATGAGGGGGACAGTATCCCTTTCCCCAGAGGTAGCCCTCCTGTTCATGATTCCAGGGCCTTTAGATAAAACCAAAAGAGATGTCAACAGGTTTTTCGTTCTGGCCATGTGCCAGATCATTCCCGTCCTATGGAAATCACCTTTGCCTCTCACTAGGCTAATGTGGCTGGAGGCCTTGGATAACTTAATGCACATGGAGGAACTGAGTGCCAGTGATGACAGCAGATCCTCCAGTTTCTACCACACATGGATTTATGTACAGCTCATCCCCTAGTTTGCAAACTTGGTTCCTTACTGGTGTTATTCCCCCAAAAACAACTATCCATGTCATTACTCATGATACTAACAATATTTCTTCGAGCATTTGAGATCCTTCCGACGTCCAATTCTTGACTTTGTATCTATTTCTACCTCCTTTCTAATCCTTCTTGTAGTCCCTTCTTAACCTTTCCTTTTTTGTAACTTATATACGTTGGTTTTATTTTGTTCACCGTCCTGGTTCACAAAGTTTATGACAGGATTGGGAGTTTAATACTTAGAAGATTTGAAAAACAGTAGCTACCAACCTTCGGATCATGTCAAGTAATGTTGTATAGGACTAACATTGTATGACATGTTAACTGAAATAAGTTCATGTCCTTTTCTTGTAACTGTAGCTGTACAATAAAAATATTTTGAACCATAAATGTAGATGAGTGAATCAGAAGAATGTGTATTTTCCATTGATTCTTGATGGTAAAGAACTTCTATTTTCTCTACATGATCTGTTACCAGAGGGTTACTTATTTTTACTGTCCACTTAAAGCAGTACTAGTGTTCATACTGCCCTTGGTGGCATCAGTTGTCATTACAGTCTGATATGTGCTATGTTGTATTGACTCACGAGTTCATGTTAAAGAAATGCATTTGCCAAGACAGACCATACATGGCCTAACTGCTGTAATGCACAGTGTTTCAATTCATTAGGTCATTACCTAGAATGACGTATCCTCCTTCTGAAGAAATATAGGTTCCGGATTCCATGAGGCCTTCAAAACAGGGTGTCACACTAAATGTCTGGGATGGAGTACTTGCAGAGCGCCCATTGAGCTGCAGGTCTCCAAGGCAGCCATTGAAACTGTATACTGAATTGATCTACAGGAAAATGAAACTTATGTAGTTATATACAGCTTTACAATATAAATCTACACTTTGCTTTAAATCAACATCATGTCTTTTTAGTTTAAAACTACTTTTTTTTTTGCTTCAGGGCTTAGTCACATGGTCGCATTGGCGCCCGTGTTACTGCAGAAAGGAGACGGCCGCACTTCAGGACGGACGTCTCTCTGCAGCGCCGGAGGAAAAAACGTGATCGGCTTCATTGCTGGTCATGTGTTCTTTCTTCTGCACTGCGGGGAGTCGTCCGTCCTGAAGTACAGCCATCTTCTTCCTGCAGTAAGAGCACAGTCACACGGGTGCATCGGCGCCCGTGTAGGGTGCCGATGCGCCCATGTGACTAAGCCCTTACTGTATTGTATTACTGCAAAAAAAATATCATCGATTTATGCTATCTATGGATTACAGTGTTGTGAAGAAAACAGAAAATTCTCCCACCCCGTAAAATTTTATTTACCCAAGTGTCCATCATATTTAGTTTTCAGAGTCAACCTACCTCCTATTCCTGACAATATAGATCATTGTCTCCCAAACTCTGGTCCTCATGACTGCTTAGTGTTTTTGGGATTTCCTTAGTACTACACAGGTGATATCATTATTGTTGGTGTCTGAGAAACAAGTGTTCTCTCTAAAAGATATCCTGAAAATATGACCTTTTGAGGGGTAGTGAGGACCAGAATTGGGAAAAACGTGTTCTAGATATATCCACTGAGTTATGGCATGAACACATAATCCTACATTATGTGTAGATAAAAACTCTTTTTACTAGATATCTTCCAATGATCTAGCATAAGGAACACACTCACTACACTTATGAGTAGGCGGATAATGAAAGTTTTGATCAGGCATTAAAGGGTTTTCCAGCTCTTAATAATTGATGACCTATCCGCAGAATAGGTAATCAATAGTTGATCAGCTTGGGTGCAGCACCCAGGGCCCTGGCTGATCAGCTGTTTGCTGGACCAGTTGTCGCCATATATGGAGCAGGAAACAGATAGAGCTGTACATTGTGGCCTTGTGTGGTTTTAAGGGCAGAGCTCCCATTCACTTCCAATGCCACATTGGGCCACTGCACAATATATGATGCTAATTGCTTTCTGCTCCATACAGGGTGACTGCAGGTTTGGTAAACACCTCATCGACCAGGGTTCCTGGTGCCAGCCCCCCACGATAAGCTATTGATGATCTTTCCTTTGGATAAGTCATCAGTTATTAAGATCTCAAAAACCCCTTTATGAGTGATACAATCTAAATACAGCAAGCCAGAAGAACCCAAAGGTCTCTAATTTAAAGGACCCCATGCAAGTTTTTTAACTGGATGTATATTTGAGCGTACCTGTACATTCTTCATAGCTTTCGCAGGAGCTACACCTCCTATGTATAGAGGTGCTGTAATATTCCAAACAGCTTGACTAGCAGGAACTATATCTTCAAGCACTCGTAGACCATCGATTATAAGTCTACCTTTATTCATATCACGGACACATATTATCTACTCAAAAACATAGTACAAGAGAGTTTATTAGCAAGATGATTAACATCCAGTATTATTAGATTAATAAATCAGACAAACAGCACAGTTTGACAGGAATTCCATAATCATAATTTTGTTCAGACAGAAACTGTAGAAAGACAAGGAATCTGCTGTGCCCAGGGCAAACATGAGAGAATTCTAGCAAAGCATAGTCATTATGCCTCCCTTCAGCCATACATTTAAAGGGGTTTTTGTCACCATCATGCAAATTCTGTAATTCCCGGATTCGTGATCAACACAGTGTTAGGAATGTTCGTAAATGGCTATTGCAAGTTTTTCACTGTCGTGGCGCTTACCAATTAGCAGAAAATCCCTGCATGTTTGTTATTGTCCCCAGGATCAATGGGGTCATTTCCATGAGTAAGTAGCTCTGGTTCCTCATGTAATACTATCATAATACTACTGGACTAATTAAAAAAAATTATCTTAACAAGTGATTATGACTTACCGTGTGCCACGAGCCATCGTTGTACACCTCATGGCTCTTAATTGTCAGTTTTTGTTCACCGACATTGAACTTAAAATGTAGTTGGCCTTCAGCAAGGAAAACAGTAATAAAGTTGATTTCATCTTCATCGGACGCATAGAAGATCATTCCATGGGATGAATGCGTTCGAAAGCGGAAAGATAACTCAGACCTGTAAGATACGCAAATAAGAATGCACTGATTGCCATTATCTTTTATTACAATATATAGTATATGCGTATAATTGTAATGTACATAGACTATCACCCCAGCATATCTAATTGAATGTAGTGTATACAATATACATTATATGGCTAAAATTACATACTTAAAAAAAACCCCATTGAACACGTTCCAGTATGATCCTGAATTAAATTCTACTGTTGTGATAGTTAGCTGAAGTCATTGATAACCCATTCTATCTGCCTGACACAAGTGTGGTTTCCATGGTGTACAGTGGGTCAACAACTTACTTTTGATTGAATTGTTTAGGAATGTCTTTGAATTCGTGGCGACTGTTAGCAGTTCCGCCATACAGATAAGCATTTCTGACCACTTTTGGCCTGCTGCCTGACGAACACTGAGAGGAAACATCTGGTTGTTCCTCGGTTTTGATGTTCTTAGTAACAACAGTGCTGTGGGAAGGATCTGCTTTATGTTTTCCAATCTGTGTTCATATAAAGGAAAATGGTAGAAAGTTAACATGTGTAAAAATAAGTAATTACTTTAGAGTAGTCTAACATTACTGAAAGCTCATGCACTTTGTCACGGCACGTCGCCACTGCTCCCCTGGCTCACCTGTTACTGGGGCCATGGTTGGGCGCTGCCATTTTCGAGATGCTGCACAGCATTCCTATTCTACTGCTTGGTCACTCCTATCTGCCCATACGGCACGTGCATGCTCCTGCGGCTTCCCATAAAGGGCCATGCACACCCCATATGTGTCCTCCACCAAACCCCATCCAGGTTTAGCTATATCAGGCATCCTCCCCATATGGAGGATGCTTAAGCAATTGGTTTCCCATAGCCATTGTGACTATTTTGGTTTCAAAGTTTGCCTGTATTTTTGACCATTATTTCTTTTGTGTTCCCTGACCTTAGCTCTGTATACTGAACTTTATTATTGCAGGTTACCTGCCATGACCTTCTGCCTAGATTTCATTGTTGCTACTGTGCTGCCAGCCCTGATCATTGCTAGTTTTCTAGATATGTATTCTAGAAACACTCAGGTGCAGCTACACTATCAGGATTATTTCTACGAGTAAAGACCCTGCAGCGAAGACCAGATCCCGCTCAGAAGGATCAAGGCTGAAAACTGTGGTTCCCCAATTAATTGTTGTCTCCTCAGATAGCCTGGTCAAACTGGTGTGTGGGAAGATAGATCCACATCTGTCTGACTAACACACCTTTTTTAATTTATACAACATTGGCAATTTTTAAGCCTAGAAAACCTAAGGGATATCCCCATCCTCTTAACAGTGTTGACTAGAAGGACTTAAGCCCCATTTACACACACAGATGATCGCTCTAAATTCGTCAGAAACTGACAGTTTTGAGCAATCATTTTGCATTAGCTACTAAATACATTGCTATTGTTCTCCAGCGGGACAGCAGCTGAAAGAATGTTATCAGCACTGCCCATGGAGAACTCAGCGTGCGGTCCCTCTTATCAGCGACAATGGATTTTAAGTTGAGCTGAACTCAACGATGGAGGAAAAGTGCACGGTAAGTGCGCGATGGGCACACATTTATACACAACAATTATCGCTCAAAAGATGGCTATTGACCGAATTTTGAGTGATAAAAAGGGCCTTTACTCACCTCACCAAATAAGTTGCCCTTGGATTGCTTTTCAGGTAATCATGAAAAAACTGTTTAATGAGATACCTGGCCTGATATTGAGTTCATTATTTCTTGTGATGCCACCACTGCTGATGAATGATCAGTGGTTTGAAAGGTTGTTGCAATCATAGTTGATATTTAGTACTCAAGTGACGCACTGCAGTAACCTGGCAACTGTTTTCTCTTCTTTTGTAAGAAGGTACATTATTCCATATACAGTAGTTTGTATTACTTACTCTATGCTTTTGTTTTCCTTTGGCTTTTGAAGAGTTTTTGCCACGCTTATGGGTCAGGGCAATTGGGGGTGCCTCAACAGGACATCCATACAAAGACACCTGAACCTTTTCTGTATATTTCTGAAAGTCCTCAACTTCCACATCTCTATCAATTCTATGGAACAGCAAGCACAATTAAATATTATGACCACACAAATTACACTACTGAATGAGATAATGGGATACGTAAAGTTTAAGTATTACGTTTAAAATCGTACCAGTGTAGGGATTGCCATAAAAAATGAAAATAGCCATTACTTACCCTTCACTGTGCTTCTGACTCCAGTGCCACCCTGCTGATCCAGAAAGCGAAGATGTCACACTCATTGCTGACATGATAGCTGTAGCCAGTCGCTGACCTCAGTGGTCATGTGTGCATGAATGGCATCTGACCCATGAAGCCAGTAATTTGCTATAGTACTCACATGAGATGTTATCACTTTTAGTTTTAGCGGGGCTTAGAGTAGAGGGGACCAGGTCAGTGGCACAGGAATGTGGGCACAATGGAAGGGTAAGTAATGGTAATGAGCAAGTTATTATTTTTGTAACCTGATTATAAATTGAAGAAACAATGTTACCATATAATGCTGCCATACTGTAAACAAAACTAATGTCAATACTAATAACATATACATAGTACTGCCATAATGCAGAAATAAGTAATGCTGCTATACTATGCAGAAAAAATATGTTGACATAATGCCATCAGAATACCCCCATAACTTGCAACATCTTAGCCAACAGAATGCCAGCTGAATGACAGTCCAAAACGTAATTGTGTCGTCTGAGCAGTGAAGATGTTAATACAGTAGGTACATTCATGCTGGTCTAGGGTAGTGTAGTTTTCAACCCTTTCAAGACCAGAGATTTTTCCGTTTTTCTTTTTCTTTTTTTTATCCCTGTATACCAAGAGTCTTAGACTTTTTTTAGTTTTCCGTCGACTTAGCCATATAACGGCTTCTTTTTGGTAGGATGAGTATTTTCTAAAGGTACCATTTAATTTGGCATATAATACACTAAAAACATTTAAAACTTTTCTAAATGGGGTTAAATGGAAAAACCCAATTGCACCATGGGGAAGTTTTCTCATCGTGTGTGAAATGTCCAGCTATTTACCCCTTAAGGATATGGGCTATTTTGGGCGGATTTCAATCTCTATTCTTCAAAAGCCTTTATTTAATGGGGATTTATTTAGCTTTTTTATTTTTCCATTGACACGGCCGTATAAGGTTGGCTTCAGACGAGCATGTATTTTGTGTGTGCACACGTCTATTAGCCCAATGCATTCCCTATGGTGTGTGCACATGTCAGTGCTTTACAGGCGTGTGCCTGCACAGATAGGACATGCGTGCACCATAGTGAATGCATGCATTGTTTTCAATGGAGCCGCGGTTGCCTCACCTCCCTTGAGCTGCCGGGGCTCAGCCATGTCTTCTCCTGCTGTCCCCTGCTCTGTGGTGCTGATCTTTTGTTTATTTTTTATTTATTTTTTTACACAAAAATTTTGATTTTCAGGGAAGGCCTTCAATGTAAAGCCCTTCCCTGAAAAACAATGAGGGGTGCCGGCAGACCGTTGTTTTCAATGGAGCCACCAGCAGCAGCAGTGGCTCCATTGCAAACAATGCACGGACCTGCATTCACGCGTGTTTTTGCACGTACATGAGTGCGCACTTATGTACACACAAAAACATGCTCGTGTGAAGCCACCCTAAGGCCTCATGTCCACGGAGAAAATCAGGCCCGCTACAGATTCTCCATGGAGAATCTGCAGCGGGTCCCTCCTGCCCCGCGGACATGAGCGCTTAAAATAGGAATTTAAAAGAATTAACTCACCCGGAGCGGACCGGGAAGGTCTTCTCTTCCTCATGGCCGGATCTTCTTTTTCGGCCGGTGGATGAACTCGTCACGCCGGCGGCACATCGCCGGCACGTCGTCGGCGTGCCGCGCGCATGCGCCGGGCACATCCACCGAGCCAAAGCAAGAAAGATCCGGCCGTGAGGAAGAGAAGACCTTCCCGGTCCGCTGCGGGTGAGTTAATTCTTTTAAATTCCTATTTTAGGTCTCCCGCGGATCTGGACGGCTTCCATAGGCTTCAATAGAAGCCTGCGGGAGCTGTCCCCGCGGGAGACCCGCACGAAAATGGAGCATGGTCCAGATTTTTTCATGCTCCATTTTTTTTAAAATCCCTTTTATTGACCATCCGCGGGTATTTATCTACCCGCGGGTGGTCAATGCATCCCTATGGGGTGCGGATCCGCGTGCGGGAGAAGAGTTAAAATCCGCTGCGGATTTTAATTCTTCTTTTGCCCGTGGACATGAGGCCTACGGGCTTGTTTTTTGCGTGGCGAACTGTAATTTTTTATCTGTGCCATTTTTGTGTACATTGACTACATTGTAAAACGTTTATTATTTATTTTATGATAACGGAGAGAAAACTCATTAATTCTGCCTTACATTTTTCTTTTTTTAAGCATTAATTATGCAGCATAAATGACACAATCAATTTTTTTCTGCGGGTTGGTATGATTACAATGAAACCAAAATTCTTATCCTTATTTAAGGTTTTCCCACTTTTCTGCAATAAAACCCCTTTTTTTGGAAATCTTTTTTTTTTTTCTAAAATGCTGCATTCAAAGTCCTATAACTTTTTTACTTTTCCATGGACGGAGCTCTATGAGGGTTTTTTTTTTGGCGAGATAAGCTATAGTTTTTATTGGTACCATTTTGGTTAACAGACAGCTTTTTTGATCATTTTTATTGCGTTTTTTGGGAGGCAAAATGCTAAAAATTAGAATTTTGCCTCAATTTTTTAGCGTTTTTTTCCACGCTTTTTGCCGTGCAGGATCAAAAGCATGTTCAACTTACTGTATGTGTCATTGCGGACAGTACGATACCAAATATGTGGGATTTTTTTGTTTTTAAAATTTTTTTATGCTAATATGAGAAGCCCCTAAAAAGATTTTTTTTTTACATTTTTATTTTTTGTACATTATTTTGATCTTTTTTTACACCTCTGAGGGACTTACAGCATACCAGCTCTGATCTCTATGATAAGGCATCGCAGGTCTTCCTGACTGACAAGAGGCACCTCACTAATGGGCGCTGCATAGGATTGTCAGCCTGTCCCTGTGGCTCACCAGATTCGTCTCTCTTCCTCCTGACTGCACCTGACTTGAGATATATTCTCTCTACATGTTCTTTGTTATTGTGGCAAATGTGATTGTATCCTCCTCCAGCAGGATTACTTGTATTCCTTTTGCAATATTGATTGAATCAAGGTGGGCTTCTCTTGTACTTGTACTACTACGCCATTTAAATCAGATCATATTTGATGATGTGCTTTCCTCCGCCCTTGCACTTTTGATGTAATAGCTGCTATATTAAGGAGGTTTGGGGCTTATTCACAGGAATGCGTTTGCGTTGTGTATTACATGTGCAACATTTTTCTTCCGTTTTTTTTCTTCTGTCCAAAAGCTGGGTCGAAAGCGATAGCCAATGGGGTCTGCCTGGTGCAATTAGGTTCAGACTAGAGTCAGAACTGTTTGGCCGTGGCATTCCCATTTTTTGCTCCCTGAATGGAGCTGTAAAGTGAAATCCCTGTCACAGATGTGAAACAACCCAATGGGCAGTCTGAAAAATGTACTAGACATTGGCCAGTATAAAAGAAAAAAAAATGATGTGTAGAGATGAGCGAACGTACTCGTCCGAGCTTGATACTCGTTCGAGTATTAGCGTGTTTGAGATGTTCGTTACTCGTGACGAGTACCACGCGATGTTCGAGTTACTTTCACTTTCATCTCTGAGACGTTAGCGCGCTTTTCTGGCCAATTGAAAGACAGGGAAGGCATTACAACTTCCCCCTGCGACGTTCAAGCCCTATACCAGCCCCCTGCAGTGAGTGGCTGGGGAGATCAGGTGTCACCCGAGTATAAAAATCGGCCCCTCCCGCGGCTCGGCACAGATTTATTCTGACATAGAGGAGGGAAAGTGCTGTTAGTGCCGGAGCTGCTATAGGGAGAGTGTTAGGAGTATTTTAGGCTTCAAGAACCCAAACGGTCCTTCTTAGGGCCACATCTAACCGTGTGCAGTAGTGTGGAGGCTGCTTTTTGCAGTGTTGCACATTTTTTTTTTTGTATATCGGCCGTAGTGGTGGTGAGGCAGGGTCAGAAGACATATATTTATTGAATATAGGCAGTGGGCCTTTCCAAAAACATTTGGGAAAAAAAATCTATTTGGGCTGCCTGTGACTGTCCTCAGTGTACTGGGTCTGTGCTGGGTGTAGTTGTCCTCCTAATTCATACGCAGCCAGCTAAGTGTTACAGCAGGCTTGCGCAAAATTATTTCCTGGCTCTGCTGTGCGTTCGGTAAGCGAAGCCAGCCTCCAACCACAGGCCAATAAGCGGCACATTTAATTACAGCGTTCTGTTTCTGCACTACTGGTAATACACCATGCTGAGGGGTAGGAGTAGGCCTAGAGGACGTGGACGCGGGCGAGGACGCGGAGGCCCAAGTCAGGGTGTGGGCACAGGCCGAGCCAGTGCGGTGGCCAGGGGTAGAGGCAGGGCCAGACCGAATAATCCACCAACTGTTTCCCAAAGCGCCCCCTCGCGCCATGCCACCCTGCAGAGGTCAAGGTGCTCTACGGTGTGGCAGTTTTTCACAGAGACGCCTGACGACCGACGAACAGTGGTGTGCAACCTTTGTCGCGCCAAGATCAGCTGGGGAGCCACCACCACCAGCATGCGCAGGCATATGATGGCCAAGCACCCCACAAGGTGGGACGAAGGCCGTTCACCGCCTCCGGTTTGCACCACTGCCTCTCCCCCTGTGCCCCAACCTGCCACTGAGATCCAACCCCCCTCTGAGGACACAGGCACTACCGTCTCCTGGCCTGCACCCACACCCTCACCTCCGCTGTCCTCGGCCCCATCCAGCAATGTCTCTCAGCGCAGCGTCCAAACGTCGCTAGCGCCACTGTTTGAGCGCAAGCGCAAGAACGCCGCCACGCACCCGCACGCTCAAGCGTTAAATGTGCACATTGCCAAATTGATCAGCCTGGAGATGCTGCCGTATAGGCTTGTGGAAACGGAGGCTTTCAAAAGCATGATGGCGGTGGCGGCCCCACGCTACTCGGTTCCCAGTTGCCACTACTTTTCCCGATGTGCCGTCCCAGCCCTGCACGACCACGTCTCCCGCAACATTGTACGCGCCCTCACCAACGCGGTTACTGCCAAGGTCCACTTAACAACGGACACGTGGACAAGCACAGGCGGGCAGGGCCACTATATCTCCCTGACGGCACATTGGGTGAATTTAGTGGAGGCTTGGACCGAGTCAGAGCCTGGGACCGCTCACGTTCTACCCACCCCCAGAATTGCGGGCCCCAGCTCGGTGCTGGTATCTGCGGCGGTGTATGCTTCCTCCACTAAACCACCCTCCTCCTCCTCCAACGCAACCTCTGTCTCGCAATCAAGATGTGTCAGCAGCAGCACGTCGCCAGCAGTCGGTGTCGCGCGGCATGGCAGCACAGCGGTGGGCAAGCATCAGCAGGCCGTGCTGAAGCTACTCAGCATAGGAGAGAAGAGGCACACGGCCCACGAACTGCTGCAGGGTCTGACAGAGCAGACCGACCGCTGGCTTGCGCCGCTGAGCCTCCAACCGGGCATGGTCGTGTGTGACAACGGCCGTAACCTGGTGGCGGCTCTGCAGCTCGGCAGCCTCATGCACGTGCCATGCCTGGCCCATGTCTTTAATTTGGTGGTTCAGTGCTTTCTGAAAAGCTACCCACACTTGTCATACCTGCTCGGAAAGGTGCGCCGGGTCAGCGCACATTTCCGCAACTCCAAGACGGACGCTGCCACCCTGCGGACCCTGCAACATCGGTTTAATCTGCCAGTGCGCCGACTGCTGTGCGACGTGCCCACACGGTGGAACTCTACGCTCCACATGTTGGCCAGGCTCTATGAGCAGCGTAGAGCTATAGTGGAATACCAACTGCAACATGGGCGGCGTAGTGGGAGTCAGCCTCTTTACAGAAGAGTGGGCCTGGTTGGCAGACATCTGCCAGGTCCTTGGAAACTTTGAGGAGTCTACCCAGATGGTGAGCGGCGATACTGCAATCATTAGCGTCACCATTCCTCTGCTATGCCTCTTGAGAAGTTCCCTGCAAAGCATAAAGGCAGACGCTTTGCACTCGGAAACAGAGGCGTGGGAAGACAGTATGTCGCTGGATAGTCAGAGCACCCTCATGTCTATATCTCAGCGCATTGAGGAGGAGGAGGAGGGGGAGGAGCATGAGGAGGAGGGGGAAGAGACAGCTTGGCCCACTGCTGAGGGTACACATGCTGCTTGCCTGTTATCCTTTCAGCTTGTATAGCCTGAGGAGGAGGAGGAGGAGGAGGAGGATCCTGAAAGTGATCTTCCTAGTGAGGACAGCCATGTGTTGCGTACAGGTACCCTGGCACACATGGCTGACTTTATGTTAGGATGCCTTTCTCGTGACCCTCGCGTTACACGCATTCTGGCCACTACGGATTACTGGGTGTACACACTGCTCGACCCACGGTATAAGGAGAACCTTTCCACTCTCATTTCCGAAGAGGAAAGGGGTTCCAGAATGATGCTATACCACAGGGCACTGGCGGACAAACTGATGGTAAACTTCCCATCCGACAGTGCTAGTGGCAGAAGGCGCAGTTCCGAGGGCCAGGTAGCAGGGGAGGCGCAGAGATCAGGCAGCATGTACAGCGCAGGCAGGGGAACATTCTCCAAGGCCTTTGCCAGCTTTATGGCTCCCCAACAAGACTGTGTCACCGCTCCCCAGTCAAGGCTGAGTTGGCGGGAGCACTGTAAAAGGATGGTGAGGGAGTACATAGCCGATCGCACGACCGTCCTCGGTGACGCCTCTGCCCCCTACAACTACTGGGTGTTGAAGCTGGACACGTGGCCTGAACTCGCGCTGTATGCCCTGGAGGTGCTTGCTTGTCCTGCGGCTAGCATCTTGTCAGAGAGGGTGTTTAGTGCGGCTGGGGGAATCATCACGGATAAGCATACCCGCCTGTCAACCGACAGTGCCGACAGGCTTACACTCATCAAGATGAACAAAGCCTGGATTTCCCCAGACTTCTCTTCTTCACCAGCGGACAGCAGCGATACCTAAGCAATACGTAGGCTGCACCGGCGGATGGAAGCATCGTTCTCTATCACTATCAAAAACGGGGACATTTTTGCTTCATCAATCTGTGTATAATATTCCTCCTCCTCCTCCTGCTCCTCCTCCTGAAACCTCACATAATCACGCCGAACGGGCAATTTTTCTTAGGCCCACAAGGCTCAGTCATATAATTTTTCTAAACAATTTTTATACGTTTCAATTCTCATTAAAGCGTTGAAACTTGCACCTGAACCAATTTTTATTTTAACTGGGCTGCCTCCAGGCCTAGTTACCAATTAAGCCACATTAACCAAAGCGATCAATGGGTTTCACCTGCCCTCTTGGTTGGGCATGGGCAATTTTTCTGAGGTACATTATTACTGTTGGTACACCAATTTTTTGGGGCCCTCGCCTACAGTGTAATCTAATTAATTTTTTGCCCACCTGCATTACAGCTGACGTTACATCAGCTGTGTTGGGCACTGCAATGGGATATATTTATGTACCGCCGGTGGGTTCCAGGGAGCCACCCATGCCGTGGGTCCACACGGAGTTGTAACTACATGTGTCCACTTCTAAAGAGCCCCAGTCTGACTGGGGCATGCAGTGTGGGCCGAAGCCCACTTGCATTAAACATGACATTACCTCAGCTGTGATGGGCAATGCAATGGGATATATTTATGTACCGCCGGTGGCTTCCTGGCACCCACCCATGCTGTCGGTCCACACGGAGTTGTAACTACATGTGTCCACTTCTAAAGAACCCCAGTCTGACTGGGGCATGCAGTGTGGGCCGAAGCCCACCTGCATTTAATCGGACGTTACCTCAGCTGTGATGGGCACTGCAATGGGATACATTAATGTACAGCCGGTGGGTTCCAGGGAGCCACCCATGCTGTGGGTGCACACGGAATTCCCATTGCGGAGTTGTACCTGCCTGTGACTATTTATAAAAAAACGCGGTCTGACTGGGGCATGCAGACACCTTGACAGAATGAATAGTGTGTGGCACATAGGTTCCCCATTGCTATGCCCACGTGTGCAGCTCCTGATGGCGGTGGCACAGGATTATATTTCTCATTGCTTCTGTACAGCATTGTGGGCTATCACCCCGCCCCTTTTAAAGAGGGTCGCTGCCTAGCCGTGCCAACCCTCTGCAGTGTGTGCCTGCGGTTCCTCTAGCAGACGCACTTATAAATAGACATTAGGGTGGTGTGGCATGAGTGCAGCTGAAGGCTGCGCGGGGCACTTTGGTGTGCGCTGTGGACACTGCGTCGTGCGGGGGGGGGGTTGGGCAGCATGTAACTCAGGAGAAGTGGCAGGGGAGTGTCATGCAGGCAGTGATTGTGCTTTGTTGGAGGTAGTGTGGTGCTTAGCTAAGGTATGCATTGCTAATGGGGGCTTTTCAGAAGTAAAAGTTGTTGGGGGGGGGGCCCACTCTTGCCGCTATTGTGGCTTAATAGTGGGACCTGGGAACTTGAGATGCAGCCCAACATGTAGCCCCTCGCCTGCCCTATCCGTTGCTGTGTTGTTCCCATCACTTTCTTGAATTGCCCCGATTTTCACAAATGGAAACCTTAGCGAGCATCGGCGATATACAAAAATGCTCGGGTCGCCCATTGACTTCAATGGGGTTCGTTACTCGAAACGAACCCTCGAGCATCGCGATAATTTCGTCCCGAGTAACGAGCACCCGAGCATTTTGGTGCTCGCTCATCTCTAATGATGTGCTGTCAGATTTAATATCTAGTTTATTTTGAGTATTTTGGGTGTTTTACTTGATATTGAAGTAGGGATAAATTACATTGAGAGTGGCATGCTGTGAGCATAACTTTGGCCAGGTAAGGGACCTGTTGTTAAGAATTTGAGCCCCATCTCTGACGTTAGAAAATGTTATAAACATTTTTGTAGAAATGCCAACCAGTTTTAAGCAGTAAATCACATACCTGGAGAAGTAAGCATTACTAATGCACCCTGAAAAATTAGCTTGTGAGACACCATTCGGAGAGCCCCCGAAGTAGAACTTTCTTGCAACTGGAAGGTTTAGATCTTCTTTAGCCCGGTCCTGGAAACTGATGTCTGTTTCATCTACCAGTAGATGATAGCTACAGGAATAAATACATATGTTAATAAATAATAATAATAATCTTTATTTGTATAGCGCCAACATATTCCGCAGCGCTTACATAGACAGGGGGAATACAGAAAGACAAAAGTACAAAAAATTACAGAACCACGGTTACAATCGTAATCAGTTGGTGGAAACAATAGGGAAGGGTCCTGCTCCAACGAGCTTACATACTACAAGTAATGGGGGGATACAAAAGGTAAAGGGCTGGAGATGTGCACGGTATGGCGGGGTGGAGAGTGAGGGATTCTATACACAAACAATGGTCAGATGTTTGGCCGTGTGACGGCAGAATCGGTATGACTGCAGGGGCAGTTTATGCCAGCTAGCAGGGATTGCAGTCAATAGGTCAGGGAGCATGTTATCAGGTGGCATACAGAGGAGTCGGTTTAGGGTATGCGGTATGCCTCCCTGAAAAGGTGCGTTTTTAGAGCACGCCTGAAGTTTTTCGAGTCCTGGATTGCCCGGGTATCCTTTGGTAATGCGTTCCAGAGGGCTGGTGCTGCTCTGGAGAAATCTTGGAGGCGGGAGTGAGAAGTTCGAATTAGAGGGGTGTGCAGTCTAGTTTCGTTTGCCGAGCGGACAGCCCGGGCTGGGTGATGGATTGTGATGAGGGAGGCAATATAGGGGGGCGCTGCACTGTGGAGGGCTTTGTGGATTAGGGTAGTAAGTTTAAATTGAATTCTGTATTTAACAGGCAGCCAGTGCAGTGACTGGCACAGGGCAGAGGCGTCCGAGTAGCGGCTGGACAGGAATATGAGCCGGGCTGCGGCATTCAGGATGGATTGGAGAGGGTAGAGTCTGGTGCAGGGGAGGCCGATCAGCAATGAGTTGCAATAATCGAGTCGTGAGTGGATGAGGGCAACAACAAGTGTTTTCAGCGTGTCTATGGTGAGAAAAGAGCGGATTCTTGCGATATTCTTGAGGTGCAGCTGACATGTTCGGGCGAGAGATTGGATGTATGGGGTAAATGAGAGATCGGAGTCGAATATGACCCCAAGGCAGCGGGCATGCTGTTTGGGAGTTATGGTGGTGCCACACACTGAGATGGAGATGTCAGGATGAGGTCGGTGTGTGGAGGGTGGAAATACCAGTAAGTCAGTTTTAGAGAGGTTTAGTTTTAGGTAGAGAGAGGACATAGTGTTGGAGACAGCAGACAGACAGTTGGTGATGTTTTGGAGGAAAGGTGCAGAGATGTCACGGGAAGAGGTATATAGCTGGGTGTCATCAGCATAGAGGTGGTATTGGAGGCCAAAGCTCCTGATGGTTTGTCCAACAGGGGCTGTGTAAATAGAGAAAAGGAGGGGGCCGAGGACTGAGCCTTGGGGGACCCCAACAGCAAGGGGAAGAGGAGGGGAGGTAGAGCCAGCAAAGGAGACACTGAAGTAGCGGTCAGATAGGTAGGAGGAGAACCAGGAGAGAGCGGTGTCCTTTAGGCCGATGGAGCGAAGCATACTGAGGAGGAGTTTATGGTCGACAGTGTCAAATGCTGCAGAGAGGTCGAGGAGGATCAGTAGGGAATAGTCGCCCCTCGATTTGGCTGTCAGTAGGTCGTTTGATACCCTTGTAAGGGCAGTTTCTGTCGAGTGTTGGGGTCGGAAGCCAGACTGTAGGGGGTTGAGGAGAGAGTTCTCTGATAGATAGCTTACAAGGCGGGAGTAAACCAGCCGTTCAAGTAGTTTGGAGATAAAGGGGAGGTTTGAGATGGGTCGGTAATTGGCAACGTCAGTCGCGTCAAGAGTCGGCTTCTTTAGCAGTGGGGATATGATGGCGTGTTTGAAAGAAGAGGGAAAGATGCCAGAGGTCAGAGAGAGGTTGAATATAGTGGTGAGATGGGAGATGACCACTGGGGAGAGGGATCGGAGGAGGTGTGAGGGGAGAGGGTCGCTAGCGCAGGTGGTGGGGCGAGCAGAGAAGAGCAGTTTGGAGACTTCTTCCTCTGTCGCTGGTCTGAGTACAGACATTGAGCAGGAGCTAGATGCAGTGCTGACAAGACTAGGGTCAGGGCTAGTCTGGGGTTGGGAAGTTATTTCCTGACGGATGTCATCCATTTTTTTTTTGAAATAGGTAGCCAGCTCTACAGCACTGAGATCCGTCACCGGGGGCTGCGGTTTAGGGCCGAGAAGGGAGTGAAAAGTATCAAAGAGCCGTTTAGGGTTGTGGGATAATGAGGAGACGAGAGAGGTGAAATAGACTTGTTTGGCATGATGGAGGGCGAGGTTGTAGGTTCTGAGCATGAATTTGTAGTGGAGAAAGTCTGTGGATGTTTGCGACTTCCTCCACAGCCGTTCAGCACTTCTAGAGCACCGCCGGATAAAGCGCGTTTGAGGCGTGAGCCAGGGTTGCCGCAGTCTACATTGGATGGCTTGGATCCTGGGGGGAGCTGCTTCATCCAGGGCATGTTTGAGAGCGGTGTTGTAGCGATCGGCAGCCAGGTTGGGGCAGGAGAGGAGAGAGATAGGGGACAGAGAGGACTGTAGGGACTCAGCAAAATCTTGGGTGTGTATGGCCTCAAAGTTCCTATAGGTACGGTAGGTAGGTGGGTGTGGAGAGATGTTAGGGAGCGTGACAGAGAAAGAGAGGATGTTATGATCTGAGAGCGGGAGAGGGGAGTTAGTGAAGTTGGAAGCAGAGCAGAGACGGAGGAAGACCAGATCCAGAGTGTTGCCATCCCTGTGAGTGGGAGAGGCTGAGAGTTGAGAGAGACCAAGGGAGGAGGTGAGCGAAAGAAGCTGAGAGGCAGATGGGGAGTTGGGGTCATTAGTGGGCATGTAAAATCGCCTAAGATGAGGGTTGGGATTTCGCAGGATAGGAAATGGGGGAGCCAGGCGGCAAAGTGGTCCAAAAACAGGCAGATGATATAAGCAAATATCAGAATTAGCTTTAACCCCAGTAACTCACTATAATTTACTTTAATAGCTGCAAAAAGTGTGAAAATAGTTTTGTATGTAATGAAACAGCAACAGATTTATTTATCAATCCACCTACACGGTCTAATAACTAATAGAAAATATACCATTTCATTTATAGAGTGATTAATCAATCCCATGAAGAGGTACACCAACCTGCAGCGAATGGAGAAGGAGACAGAGTTGATGTCGCAAGGGAACTATCTGTGCATCAGTCTGAACAAACTGATTCTGCCATGCACCTTATAATATAAATTACTCTAACTCTAGTCTCCCTTTCTTACCCACTTAAAGGGGTTGTCCCGCGAAACAAAGTGGGGGTATACACTTCTGTATGGCCATATTAGTGCACTTTGTAATGTACATTGTGCATTAATTATGAGCCATACAGAAGTTATTCACTTACCTGTTCCGTTGCTAGCGTCGCCGTCTCCATGGTGCCGTCTAATCTTCAGCGTCTAATCGCCCGATTAGACGCGCTTGCGCAGTCCGGTCTTCTCCCTTCTGAATGGGGCCGCTCGTGCCGGAGAGCGGCTCCTCGTAGCTCCGCCCCGTCACGTGTGCCGATTCCAGCCAATCAGGAGGCTGGAATCGGCAATGGACCGCACAGAAGACCTGCGGTCCACCGAGGGTGAAGATCCCGGCGGCCATCTTCACAAGGTAAGTAAGAAGTCGCCAGAGCGCGGGGATTCGGGTAAGTACTGGACGGTTTGTTTTTTTTATGCCTGCATCGGGTTTGTCTCGTGCCGAACGGGGGGGGGGCTATTGAAAAAAAAAAAAAAACGTTTCGGTGCGGGACAACCCCTTTAAGTGGTATTAACCTAACTAAATACATTTTTTCCCAATATATTTTTTATTGAAATACATAATACATTATATCATTGTTACATATACAAGATTTTTAACATTTTTTTCCTTGGTCTTGTAACATTACCATAAGCATATTATTGTATTCCATATTTCTAACCAGAGACAGGATTCTAAGGAGAATTAGTAGAGTGAGGGAGGAAAAAAAAGGGGGGTGAGGAGTCACAGGTCCTGGTCAGCATCAACCAGGAAGAACAGAGCGGTTGTGAGTCAATTTTAAGTTGTGAGAAAACCCCTTTAAGGGTACCTACCCACTACCGTTCTTTTTTACTGCAAAATTTGCAGCGTTTTTTTCCCCTGGTGTCTGTGGGGCTTGTTAATGTTAAAAATGCAATACGGCAAAAACGCAATTTACCGCCAAACTGTGGTTTTGCTGCGTTGTATTTTTAACATTAACAAGCCCCATAGACACAAGGGGAAAAAAACGCTGCGAATTTAGCAGTGAAAAAGAACGGTAGTTGGTAGGCACCCTAAGGGAGCTTTCACTTGGGAAGGAATATTCCGCAACAGCGTTGCACAATATTCCGCACTGCTAACTGCAGATTTTGATGTGGAATTGCCGGCAGGATTCTGCTATTTTCAATTCCATAACAAAATCCGCACATTAGCAGTGCAAATTTTGGTTCTGAATATTCGGCAGGAGGGCATATTCCGCAATGCTGTTGCGCAATATCGCATCCTGAATAAAAAGTCACTAAAGGTGCATATTTCTCTGTGAATTTGATGTGGAATTGGCACAGATTCTGCATCAAATATACAACAAAAAACGCAGTGTGTACATTTCATTACAGTTATGATACTTTTTGAACTAATTACAGATTTACTCTCTAAGCTCATGTTTTTTTCTTTTTATTACACCATGCACATGGAAGAGCTCTTAACAAATCTTGAATTCTTTCTGTTTAACATCTTTGTTTTCTTTCTATTTCCGTCAGCCAGTAAGGGCTCCTGCCCACAGGCAGATATTTGCTGCGTTATCGATTCTTGCTAAAATTGATAAATCGCCGGGTCCAGATGGATTACACCCAAGGATACTAAAAGAACTAAGTGACGAGATAGCTAGGACGCTATACCTAATATTTCTAGACACTATCAAGACCGGAGTAGTACCATTGGACTGGCGCATTGCCAACGTGGTTCCAATTTACAAAAAAGGGAGCAAAAGTGAGCCTGGTAACTACAGGCCAGTAAGTCTCACTTCAGTAACAGGAAAAATTTTCAAGGGGATTCTGAGAGACGCCATCGATGAGTACCTCAAGGAGATTAAGGGAATAACCCCTCACCAGCATGGATTCATGAAGGGTCGCTCATGTCAAACAAATCTGATCAGTTTCTATGATGAAGTAAGCTCTAAGCTTGACCAGGGAGAATCTATTGATCTTGTATATCTGGACTTCTCTAAAGCCTTTGACACCGTGCCACATAATAGGCTAATATACAAAATGAGGCAGCTCGGACTGGGCGAAAACGTGTGTAAGTGGGTAAAAAATTGGCTTAATGATAGAAAGCAGAGGGTGGTAATAAATGGCTCATACTCTGATTGGTCCACAGTCGCTAGCGGGGTGCCACAGGGTTTAGTACTAGGCCCCACTCTGTTCAACATATTTATCAATGACCTGATAGAGGGGCTGCACAGCAAAATATCAATATTTGCAGATGACACAAAATTATACAATATAATTAATGCAACGGAGGACAACGTGCGGCTACAAACGGACCTGGATAAGCTGGGGGCTTGGGCAGGAAAATGGCAAATGAAGTTCAATGTTGAAAAATGTAAGACTATGCACATGGGCAGGAGAAACGGATGTCACAAATATTCACTTAATGGGGTGCCACTAGGGAAAAGTGATATGGAAAAGGATCTGGGGGTATTAGTGGATAATAGACTAAACTGGAGTAACCAATGCCAGTCAGCTGCTGCAAAAAGGCAAATAAAGTCTTGGGGTGCATTAAAAGAGGTATAGGGGCGAAGGACGAAAACGTTATCCTTCCATTATATAAGGCACTTGTCAGGCCTCACATGGAATACTGCGTACAATTCTGGACACCGGTGCTCAGGAAAGATGTCACAGTGCTTGAAGGGGTTCAAAGAAGGGCAACTAAACTAATACATGGAATGACGGGACTGGAATACCCAGAGAGGCTATCCAAACTGGGACTATTTACTCTAGAAAAAAGAAGGTTAAGAGGCGACCAAATAACCATGTATAAGTACATGAGGGGACAACACATGGATCTCTCCCGCGATCTGTTTACACCCAGGACCATGACGGTAACAAGAGGACATCCGCTACGATTAGAGGAAAGTAAGTTTCATCACCAACATAGAAGGGGATTCTTTACTGTAAGAGCAGTTAGACTGTGGAACTCTCTACCGGAGGAAGTGGTGATGGCAAAATCCATAGAGGAGTTTAAAAGGGGACTTGATGTCTTTCTGGAGAAGAAGAATATTACAGGATATAAATATTAGGTTAAGTGTAAATCCTGGTATATAGGCAGGTAGGAACTATTAGGGGTTGATCCAGGGAACAGTCTGATTGCCAGTAGGGAGTCGGGAAGGAATTTTTCCCCCAAAAGGGCTAATTGGCTTCTGGCCTTGGGGTTTTTTGCCTTCCTCTGGATCAACATAGTAGGATAGACAGGCTGGACTAGATGGACATTGTCTTCATTCGGCCTTACATACTATGTTACTATGTTGCTCCACAGGAAAAATCTCAGCATGCTCCATTTTTCCATGGATTCCGCGTGGACGGCTTCCATTGAAGTTTATATAAGTTTTTGTTTTGCTGTACTACTTTTGAAAAATAAAATATCTTTACAAAATAGTTTTCTGTTGCCATCTTCAGACCACCATAGCTTTATCTTTCTGTTGAGGGATCTATGTGGGGGCTGTTTTTTTCTTTTTTGCGTAATGATTTGTGGTTTCTATTGGTAGCATTTTGCAGTGCTTATGACTTGCTTTTTATTACATTTTTTCTTGGAGACAGAGTGACCAAAAAAGTGTAATACTGGCGTTTTGTATTTTTTTTCTTTCTGACGTCACCGTTCGGTAAAACGGGAATATTATAATGCTTTATTTTGCTAAATCAAACTTTTATGAATGCGGCAATACCAAATATTTTTTGGTTTGTTTTGATTTTTTTAATTATAAAAGTGTGAATATCGCATTATACTTTATTTTGAGACGCAGTCTATGAAGACGTGCAACAGGCATGTCTTGATAGGCAATCATTAATGGCAGCCCTGGGGGCTGGCTGCCATAACAACACACTGACACCTCGCAATGTCATCACAATGGGGAGGGGGCCTCTGATCGTGGCATTTAAATGTCCAGCCAGAGGACATACATTTACGCTCTGTAGGAGTAAGAAGTTAAAGTTCAAGTGGTCGTCCCTTGAGACTATCATGTCCATATTATAGAAGTATTAGGAGGGAGGCAGATACACCCCTTCATGACCCGAGGCAGAGAACCACTAACACTACTACATGTAATATTTAGAGATGAGCGAGCATACTCGTTAAGGGCAGATACTCGAGCGAGTAACATCCTTTTCAAGTACCTGCCCGCTCGTCAGAAAAGATTCGGGTGCCGGCGGGGGTGAGCAGTGGGGAGCGGGAGGGGGGGGTAGAGAGATCTCCCCCCGGTTCCTCCCCGCTCTCCCCCGAATCTTTTCTGACGTGCAGGCAGGTACTCGAAAAGGACGATACTCGCTCTAGTAATATTCCATGTATGGCCAGTCAAAATCTTTTCCTGGCATCAAGGTGTCCGGGCTCCTGAACTCCGATCCGGGCATTTAAATTCCCACCCAGAAGGTGTACATTTACGCCCTTTAGGCTCAAGGGGTTATGGTTAAAGTGGTTGTCCCATGAAGGTATCAGGCTCATATTATAGAAATAATAGGAGATAATATTCGGCCAATCAACAGGATAGAGTAGAAAGTGAATATACTTGGCACACTTTAGATAGGTGGTGTGCAAGTAAAGGCCCTGGGGGTTCTCTCTCCCTGTGTCTAAACCATATCATAATAACTTATCCCTATAAAGTTGGTTGAAGTTAAAGATGCACTGCTAATTGGAACTATTCAAAACTATTGACTGTCATTGAAGGGAATGCACAAGTAAACATACTATGAATATAATATTAATTATAAAGTAAAGGCAAAAGCTGCAAAATCACTGATAAACACTGTGATGAAAAGGTAACATCACTGTATGCATCTGTCATCCAAAGGGTGAACCTTTATTACAATAAAGAGTTTGTGGGAAGGCGACTATCATCCATTGGAAAGATTTATCATGTTTGTCACCTAAGTGGTTTGGACAAGTTTCAAATGGAAAGGCAGATGAACATCTGTCCATCCAAATTGAATATCCCCCATTCCCTTACAGGGAGTGGAGTTACAGGAAGATGAACTGTTGAATATGCATTGTATTTGCCCTCTTGTTGACTCACTGTCCATTCCTAAACAAAGGATTTTTTTAAATGAACTAATCGGCTGTTCTAAAACCTGAGACATGAACTGGAAATATAAAAGGTTTTGGACAGTAGAAGGCTGTTCACATTTGGAGATGGCTGAAGTCTGAAATGTGTTCCCTTGTTCACTTACTCTCTAAGAAATAGAAGAACTAAAGATCTACTACATGTGTTTCTTCCCTCTTTTTTTTATAACGATTTGCTTTTATTTGTATTTGTGAATTTTATTTTCTCACTTAACTTTTTATAAATACTGCATCTTTTTGAATTAAAGCTTAAGCCCCCCTCACACAGATGTTTTTTTTTACAGCGTTTAGTGCTGCGTTTTAAGCGCTGCGCTAAACGCTGTACAAGGTTCCCATTCATTTCAATGGGGCTGTTCACACAAACGTCAAAACGCAGCGTCTTCAACAACGATGCATGTCCTATCTTTGGCCGTTTTCAGCCCTGCGTTGCCCATTGAAATGAGTGGGCAGCATTAGAAGTACTGCTGAAAGCACGGCACAACTTGGTGCCGCGTTTTGGGCAGCACTAAACACAGTGCCCAAAAAAGTAAAAAACTCATACTCACCGATGCTGACGCCGTCCGGGTCCCTGGCGCTGCTTTCTGAAGCTCCGGGCACTTGTCAGAGGATCTTTTGCGAGTGACGGGGTTTGAAGATCCTGCCTCCAGCAAGAGATTGCTCTGATTCGCTAATCCAGCGCCAAACACAGCCAGCTATGGATGCACCAATCGCAGCCATTCAATGAATGAATGGCCCGCAGCTCAGCCAGTCAGAGCAATCTTTTGCTGGAGGCATGGTCTTCAAACCTCGTTAGCAGCATGAGATGCTCTGCAGGCACAGACAAGTGCCTGGAAGCCTGCAGGGACGCCGGACGGCGCCTACTAGGTGAGTACTTCTTTTTTTTTCCAGCTGTGCTAAAAACGCAGCCAAAGCGCTGGCATAACGCGTGCCAATGCTGCTGAAATTGCAGTAAACACAGCGTTGAAGAACGCTGAGTTTACTGCAAACGCCTGTGTGAGGTGGCCTTAGACTTTGATAAGCTTGTCAATGTTATTCTAAACCTATAGCCTCAATAGTGTCAACTCTTTGACTGCTGGAGAGCACCAAGTGAGTATATGTTGGACTTCTAGCCCATTTACCCAAACTTCTGGCAGCATATGTCTAGGGTTATATAGACTGTGTTGGGGTGCAATTTATGATCAGTTGGAATATTGGAATATGAGAAGAAGTGAAAATTGATTAGTCCCTTGCTGCTGCAATCATGACAAATGCTGGGAAAAGTGTGAATGTGACAAACACATACTATACCTTGTTGGTGACACTGAAGCAACAATGAAGTGATTATGCCCATCATTATATAATTTGTTCTTCGACTGCACCTTTATGTCTTTTACAGATAAGACTACAGCACCTTTATCCATTGAAACTGAAAAAACATCAGTCTAAAAATAAATCAAATAAAAACAAATGTTTATGTTAGCACATCGCAAAAACATCAGGAACACAGTTGGAAGACTGCAGATTGGAGTAACATATGTTAAAACTGTATTAACCTTTTAAGGACCAAACGCCATAAATATACAATGCTTGGTCCTGGGTTTTAATCCTGAATGATAGCAGAAGTACAGTGCAAGATTAAAGCCTCTTCTCTTTCAATCAAGCAGGAGCAGGTCAGGTTTTCAGCTGTCAGACACAGCTGAGGATCTAGAGGAGAAGGGAGAAGCCCGTTTCTGCCTTCTCCTTTCCAGTCTGCATAGCACTCAATGAGCGGTATGCACTAAAGAGTGAAAGTGGAAGTATTGCGTCCACTATATGACCTGGTGATCACGTGACCGCTGGGTGCCCACTGTTACAGCAGAGCTGCAGGGTCCTAGTAAACCCTGATCAGCTCTGTTAGGGACTATTGTCCCTATAGGTGAATGTTTTTCCCTGTAACTGCTGCTTCTATGGATGCCCCAGCTACAGTGCAATAGTATGAAATATTATAAAAGAAATACAATATGAATGATCCCCTAAATTCTTAGATGACATCATGAGGGTCATAGATGGTAAAAAAAATTGTTACAAAAATCAGTTTAAAAAAATTACACAACAAAATAAAAAAATAAATATGAAAAAGAAAATGACCCAAAGCTGACGCCAACCAAAACCCTGCGTCCTGTAATCTAAAACTATACATATTACAGTATATATCAAAGCATCCGAAACAAAATGAGGAACCCATTCCCATACTTTATTTGAGCGTAACTATACTAATTAAAAAAAACAACTATAAATTTAAAATCTTTTTCTTAGCTTTTTACCCCCAATAAAACTAAAAAAAAATAAAAAAAATAGAGCACAAAACCACATCACATGGGTAAAATCTTTAAAAAGTGTCCAGTCCTTTTGGACCAAAAGACCCTGGACCTTAAGTTGTTAAAAATGGGAGGAGGGTGTATTACAATTGAAAGCCACAACAAATGAACAGGGCCTTAAATGTACAATATAGTCTAATTTATCTGTACAGTATAGTCATATTTATGTGTATAGTATTTGGGAGCATAATTTATTTGCACAGTACTCAGTTGCATTATTGTTATGTACAATATGACAGTAGTATTTATTAGAGATGAGCGAGCGTACTCGTCCGAGCTTGATACTCGTTCGAGTATTAGGGTACTTGAGATGCTCGTTACTCGAGACAAGCACCACGAGGTGTTCGAGTCACTTTCATTTTCTTCCCAGAAAATTTTGCACCGTTTTCTGGCCAATAGTATACAGGGAAGGCATTACAACTTCCTCCTGTGAAGTTCCAGCCCTATCCCACCCCCCTGCAGTGAGTGGCTGGGGAGATCAGGTGCCACCCGAGTATATAAACTGGGCCCGCCCGCGGCTCGCCACAGATGCACGCTGAGAGACATTAGGGAAAGTGCCGTCTTGCTGTAGCTGCTATAGGGAGAGTGTTAGGCTGTTATTCTTCGTCTTCAAGAACCCCAACGGTCCTTCTTAGGGCCACATCTGACCGTGTGCAGTACTGTTGAGGCTGCTTTTAGCAGTTTTGCAAATTTTTTTTTTTGTATATCGGGCGTGCAGACCATAGCGTCCTCAGTCTGCAGTCATTTTACTCAGTATAGGGGCAGTACTGGTGAGGCAGGGAGAGAGGTATACTGGCTATATAGGCAGTGGGCTTTTTCAAAAAAAATTGGGAAAAAATACTATATTTGGGCTGCCTGTGACCGTCTTCAGTTTACTGCGTGTCTGCTGGGGGTAGTAGTCGCTAATTAATACCTAGCCTTGCGCATAATTTTGTTCTGGCTGCACTGTGCTTTCAATAACCACAGTCATCCTCCAACAGGGAAATCCATATACAGGCTATATAGGCAGTGGGCTTTTTCCCCAAAATTGGGAAAAAATACTATATTTGGGCTGCCTGTGACCATCTTCAGTTTACTGTGTGTCTGCTGGGGGTAGTAGTCGCTATTTAATACCCAGCCTTGCGCATAATTTTGTTCTGGCTGCACTGTGCTTTCAATAACCAGAGTCATCCTCCAACAGGGAAATCCATATACAGGCTATATAGGCAGTGGGCTTTTTCCCCAAAATTGGGAAAAAATACTATATTTGGGCTGCCTGTGACCGTCTTCAGTTTACTGCGTGTCTGCTGGGGGTAGTAGTTGCTAATTAATACCCAGCTAAGCATTACAGCAGGCTTGCGCATAATTGTTTCCTGGCTCTGCTGTGTCTGTTACATGATCGCCGTCATCCCGCCAGAGGGAAAGAGTATACAATATATATGCTGCATACGGTGTCTGTCTGGTTTTTCACCTCACCATTTTAAAAAATTGAAGCAAAACACTTAAGGCCTACCACTGGCCTTTGCACACTTGACTGGTTCTGCGCTGTGAATTCCAGTACCTCAGTCATACACACCTAGGTCTCACTACAGGCTTGCGCATAATTGTTTCCTGGCTCTGCTGTGCGCTCCGTAAGCGAAGTCAGCCTCCAACCACAGGCCAATAAGCGGCACATTTAATTACAGCATTCTGTTTCTACTCTACTCGTAATACACCATGCTGAGGGGTAGGGGTAGGCCTAGAGGACGTGGACGCGGCTGAGGACGCGGAGGCCCAAGTCAGGGTGTGGGCACAGGCCGAGCTCCTGGTCCAGGTGTATCGCAGCCGACTGCTGCGGGATTAGGAGAGAGGCAAGTTTCTGAGGTCCCCAGATTCATCTCACAATTAATGGGTCCACGCGGTAGACCTTTATTAGAAACTGAGCAGTGTGAGCAGGTCCTGTCGTGGATGGCAGAAAGTGCATCCAGCAATCTATCGACCACCCAGTCTTCTACGCCGTCCACAGCTGCAACTCTGAATCCTCTGGCTGCTGCTCCTCCTTCCTCCCAGCCTCCTCACTCCATGAAAATGACACATTCTGAGGAGCAGGCAGACTCCCAGGAACTGTTCTCGGCCCCTGCCCAGAATGGGCAGCAATGGTTCCTCTCCCACCGGAGGAGTTTGTCGTGACCGATGCCCAACCTTTGGAAAGTTCCCGGGGTCCGGGGGATGAGGCTGGGGACTTCCGGCAACTGTCTCAAGAGCTTTCAGTGGGTGAGGAGGACGATGACGATGAGACACAGTTGTCTATCAGTGAGGTAGTAGTAATTTCAGTAAATCCAAGGGAGGAGCGCACAGAGGATTCGGAGGAAGAGAAGCTGGACGATGAGGTGACTGACCCCACCTGGTTTGCTAAGCCTACTGAGGACAGGTCTTCAGAGGGAGAGGCAAGTGCAGCAGCAGGGCAGGTTGGAAGAGGCAGTGCGGTGGCCAGGGGTAGAGGCAGGGCCAGACCGAATAATCCACCAACTGTTTCCCAAAGCGCCCCCTCGCGCCATGCCACCCTGCAGAGGCCGAGGTGCTCAAAGGTGTGGCAGTTTTTCACTGAGAGTGCAGACGACCGACGAACTGTGGTGTGCAAGGTTTGTTGCGCCAAGATCAGCCGGGGAGCCACCACCACCAGCCTCACCACCACCAGCATGCGCAGGCATATGATGGCCAAGCACCCCACAAGGTGGGACGAAGGCCGTTCACCGCCTCCGGTTTGCACCACTGCCTCTCCCCCTGTGCCCCAACCTGCCACTGAGATCCAACCCCCCTCTCAGGACACAGGCACGACCGTCTCCCAGCCTTCACCCACAAGCTCACCTCCGCTGTCCTCGGCCCCATCCAGCAATGTCTCTCAGCGCAGCGTCCAGCCGTCGCTAGCGCAACTGTTTGAGCGCAAGCACAAGTACGCCGCCACGCACCCGCGCGCTCAAGCGTTAAACGTGCACATAGCCAAATTGATCAGCCTGGAGATGCTGCCGTATAGGCTTGTGGAAACGGAGGCTTTCAAAAACATGATGGCGGCGGCAGCCCCGCGCTACTCGGTTCCCAGTCGCCATTACTTTTCCCGATGTGCCGGCCCTGCCCTGCACGACCACGTCTCCCGCAACATTGTACGCGCCCTCACCAACGCGGTTACTGGCAAGGTCCACTTAACAACGGACACGTGGACAAGCACAGGCGGGCAGGGCCACTATATCTCCCTGACGGCACATTGGGTGAATTTAGTGGAGGCTGGGACTGAGTCAGAGCCTGGGACTGCTCACGTCCTACCCACCCCCAGAATTGCGGGCCCCAGCTCGGTGCTGGTATCTGCGGCGGTGTATGCTTCCTCCACTAAACCACCCTCCTCCTCCTCCTCCTACGCAACCTGTGTCTCACAATCAAGATGTGTCAGCAGCAGCACGTCGCCAGCAGTCGGTGTCGCGAGGCATGGCAGCACAGCGGTGGGCAAGCGTCAGCAGGCCGTGCTGAAACTACTCAGCTTAGGAGAGAAGAGGCACACGGCCCACGAACTGCTGCAGGGTCTGACAGAGCAGACCGACCGCTGGCTTTCGCCGCTGAGCCTCCAACCTGGCATGGTCGTGTGTGACAACGGCCGTAACCTGGTGGCGGCTCTGCAGGTTGGCAGCCTCACGCACGTGCCATGCCTGGCGCACATCTTTAATTTGGTGGTTCAGCGGTTTCTGAAAAGCTACCCACGCTTGTCAGACCTGCTCGGAAAGGTGCGCCGGGTCAGCGCACATTTCCGCAAGTCCAACACGGACGCTGCCACCCTGCGGACCCTGCAACATTGGTTTAATCTGCCAGTGCACCGATTGCTGTGCGACATGCCCACACGGTGGAACTCTACGCTCCACATGTTGGCCAGGCTCTATGAGCAGCGTAGAGCTATAGTGGAACTCCAACATGGGCGGCGTAGTGGGAGTCAGCCTCCTCAATTCTTTACAGAAGAGTGGGCCTGGTTGGCAGACATCTGCCAGGTCCTTGGAAACTTTGAGGAGTCTACCCAGATGGTGAGCGGCGATGCTGCAATCATTAGCGTCACCATTCCTCTACTATGCCTCTTGAGAAGTTCCCTGCAAAGCATAAAGGCAGATGCTTTGCGCTTGGAAACGGAGGCGGGGGAAGACAGTATGTCGCTGGGTAGTCAGAGCACCCTCATGTCTATATCTCAGCGCGTTTTGGAGGGGGAGGAGCATGAGGAGGAGGGGGAAGAGACAGCTTGAGGGTACCCATGCTGCTTGCCTGTCATCCTTTCAGCGTGTATGGCCTGAGGAGGAGGAGGAGGACCCTGAAAGTGATCTTCCTAGTGAGGACAGCCATGTGTTGCGTACAGGTACCCTGGTACACATGGCTGACTTCATGTTAGGATGCCTTTCTCGTGACCCTCGCGTTACACACATTCTGGCCACTACGGATTACTGGGTGTACACACTGCTCGACCCACCGTATAAGGAGAACCTTTCCACTCTCATACCCGAAGAGGAAAGGGGTTCGAGAGTGATGCTATACCACAGGACCCTGGCGGACAAACTGATGGTAAAATTCACATCCGACAGCGCTAGTGGCAGAAGGCGCAGTTCCGAGGGCCAGGTAGCAGGGGAGGCGCTGAGATCAGGCAGCATGTACAGCGCAGGCAGGGGAACAATCTCCAAGGCCTTTGCCAGCTTTATGGCTCCCCAGCAAGACTGTGTCACTGCTCCCCAGTCACGGCTGAGTCGGCAGGAGCACTGTAAAAGGATGGTGAGGGAGTGCGTAGCCGATCGCACGACCACCCTCCGTGACGCCTCTGCTCCGTACAACTACTGGGTGTCGAAGCTGGACACGTGGCCTGAACTCGCGCTGTATGCCCTGGAGGTGCTTGCTTGCCCTGCGGCTAGCGTCTTGTCAGAGGGTGTTTAGTGCGGCTGGGGGAATCAGCACGGATAAGCGTACCCGCCTGTCATCTGACAGTGCCGACAGGCTTACACTCATAAAGATGAACAAAGCCTGGATTTCCCCAGACTTCTCTTCTCCACCAGCGGACAGCAGCGGTACCTAAACAATACGTAGGCTGCACCCGCAGATGGAAGCATCGTTCTCTATCACCATAACAAACGGGGACCTTTTAGCTTCATCAATCTGTGTATTATATTCATCCTCCTCCTCCTGCTCCTCCTCCTGAAACCTCACGTAATCACGCCGAACGGGCAATTTTTCTTAGGCCCACAAGGCTCAGTCATATTACTTTTGCAAACAATGTTTTTACGTTTCAATTCTCATTAAAGCATTGAAACTTGCACCTGAACCAATTTTTATTTTAACTGGGCTGCCTCCAGGCCTAGTTACAAATTAAGCCACATTAACCAAAGCGATTAATGGGTTTCACCTGCCCTCTTGGTTGGGCATGGGCAATTTTTCTGAGGTACATTAGTACTGTTGGTACACCAATTTTGTGGGGCCCTCGCCTACAGTGTAATCCTAGTAATTTTTATGGGCTTCGCCTACACTCATGGTACAGCAAGGTGTGTGGGGTTGGCCTACACTTTTGCTACATAAATGTAACTGGGGCCTTGTCTATACTACAACTACTGAAATGTGAAAGAGACTGTTATCTCCCTAAACTGCTGCAACGGGAATGTTACTGTGGCCTGTCTAGACTGCTACTACTACTGAAATGGAACTAAGACTGTGCTCCCCCTATACTGCTGCTTCGGAATTGTTACTGGGGCCTGTCTTGACTGCTACCATTACTGAAATGGAACTAATACTGTGCTCCGCCTATACTGCTGCTAGTGATATATTACTGGGGCCTGTCCAGACTGCTGCTACTACTGAAATGGAACTAATAGTGTGCTCCCCCTATACTGCTGCTAGTGATATGTTACTGGGGCCTGTCCAGACTACTACTAGTACTGAAATGGAACTAATACTGTACTCCCCCTATACTGCTGCTAGTGATATGTTACTGGGGCCTGTCTTGACTGCTACTACTACTGAAATGGAACTAATACTGTGCTCCCCCTATACTGCTGCTTTGGAATTGTTACTGGGGCCTGTCTTGACTGCTACTACTACTGAAATGGAAATAAAACTGTGCTCCCCCTATACTGCTACTAGTGATATGTTACTGGGGCCTGTCCAGACTGCTACTACTACTGAAATGGAACTAATACTGTGCTCCCCCTATAATGCTGCTAGTGATATGTTACTGGGGCCTGTCCCTAATGCTACCGCTGAAATGTTACTAATTCTGGGCTCTGCCTATACCGCTGCTAATGCTATGTCACTGGAGTGTGGAAACGGAGGCTTCCCAAAGACATGATGGCGGTGAGGCCATTTCCCACCAACGCGGTTACTGTTAAGGTGCATATAACCACGGACACGTGGAGAGGACACGTAGTGCCTCAAAAACATCCCCCTCCTCCTCCAACAATGAAAATATTCTTGGCAAATACCTTTGCATTCGTCCGTCTGGTGGCAGTCCAAGAATTTCACCTTTAAGGACACAACAAGAGAGCCCCCCCACCATCCCCCCGCCACGGCCCACTTAATCATGGCCACATTCCGAAAACCAACTAAATAAAACCGCGCTACTAGGTCCGCAGTCGCGACCACATTCCCACCAACGCGGTTACTGTTAAGGTACATATTACCAGTCTGACTGGTGCATGCACTGTGGGCTGAAGCCCACCTGTATTGTTTCTGACATTAGCTCTGCTGAGCAGGGCACTGCAATGGGATACATTTATGTACCGCCGATGGGTTCCAGGGAGCCACCCATGCTGTGGGTCCACAGGGACTTCACATTACGGATTTGTACCTGCCAGTGTCTATGTATTAAAAACCCCAATCAGACTGGGGCATGCAGTGTGGGCCGAAGCCCACCTGCATTTAATCTGACGTTACCTCAGCTGTGCTGGGCACTGCAATGGGATTTGTTTATGTACCGCCGGTGGGTTCCAGGGAGTCACCCATGCTTTGGGTCCACACGGACTTCACATTAGGGAGTTGTACCTGTCTGTGTCTACTTATAAAAAAATCCCAGTCTGACTGGGGCATGCAGTGTGGGCCGAAGCCCACCTGCGTTTAATCTGACGTTACCTCCGCCGTGCTGGGCAATGCAATGGGATTTATTTATGTAACGCCGGTGGCTTCCTGGGACCCACCCATGCTGTCAGTCCACACGTAGTTGTACCTGCCTGTGTCTACTTATAAAGAACCCCAGTCTGACTGGGGCATGCAGTGTGGGCCGAAACCCACCTGTATTTAATCTGATGTTAGCTCTGCTGTCCAGGGCACTGCAATGGGATTTGTTTATGTACCACAGGTGGGTTCCAGGGAGCCACCCATGCTTTGGGTCCACACGGACTTCACATTAGGGATTTGTACCTGCCTGTGTCTATGTATTAAAAACCCCGGTCAGACTGGGGCATGCAGTGTGGGCCGAAGCCCACCTGCATTTAATCTGACATTACCTGAGCTGTGCTGGGCAATGCAATGGGATTTATTTATGTAATGCCAGTGGCTTCCTGAGACCCACCCATGCTGTCGGTCCACACGGAGTTGTACCTGCCTGTGTCTACTTATAAAGAACCCCAGTCTGACTGGGGCATGCAGTGTGGGCCGAAGCCCACCTGTATTTAATCTGACGTTAGCTCTACTATCCGGGGCACTGCATTGGGACAAACTACAGGAGCAATACAGCGCTAATGAGACGTGCACAACTACGCTAGCATTGGAGTCCGCTGTAGGCCCCCGATTGCTGAGGGTTTGTGCACAGGCCTATGTCCTGGGTGCAGTGAAAGCCCGCTTCCTGCCTAGGATTGCTGAATCTGTGGGCCGAGGCCTATGCCGTGGGCGCGGTGTAAGTCTGCCATGTTTGGCCGCTCAGATCGATTTTTTGTTCATGTCTTGGGTTTCCTAGAACCCCCCTATGCTGTTGGTGCAAACTTAGTTCCCATTGCAGTGTTTGACCTGTCTGGCACAAAGGCACTGACTGACTTGGGTAGGGGGCAGAGCGCTGACGGCTTTCCCCTTGCAGTGTGGATTGAGCTATGCGACACCTTAACAGAATGAATACTGTGTGGCACATGGATTCCCCATTGCTATGCCCACGTTTGCAGCTCCTGATGGAGATGGCACAGGATTGGAGTTCTCATTGCTTCTGTACAGCATTGTGGTCTATCGCCCCGCCCCTTTTAAAAAAGGTCGCTGCCTGGCCCTGCCAACCCTCTGCAGTGTGTGCCTCCGGTTCCTCCTCATGGCAGACGCACTTATAAATAGACATGAGGGTGGTGTGGCTATGAGGCCAGCGTGTGGCATGAGGGCAGCTGAAGGCTGCGCAGGGACACTTTGGTGTGCGCTGTGGACACTGGGTCGTGCAGGGGGGTTGGGCAGCATGTAACCCAGGAGAAGTGGCAGCGGAGTGTCATGCAGGCAGTGATTGTGCTTTGTTGGAGGTAGTGTGGTGCTTAGCTAAGGTATGCCTTGCTAATGAGGGTTTTTCAGAAGTAAAAATTGTTGGGGGGGGGCACTCTTGCAGCTATTGTGGCTTAATAGTGGGACCTGGGAACTTGATATTCAGCCCAACATGTAGCCCCTCGCCTGCCCTATCCGTTTCTGTGTCGTTCCCATCACTTTCTTGAATTTCCCATATTTTCACAAATGAAAACCTTAGCGGAGCATCGGCGATATACAAAAATGCTCGAGTCGCCCATTGACTTCAATGGGGTTCGTTACTCGAAACGAACCGTCGAGCATCGTGGGAAGTTCGACTCGAGTAACGAGCACCCGAGCATTTTGGTGCTCGCTCATCTCTAGTATTTATGTATTTGTGCAGTATATAATGGAATTATTTCATATGTTCAAATGACTGCTGCAGTCAATCAATGGCCTCGGTGGTGATGCTTGCGTGCGTGGCACATAACTGGCAAGACTGTTGACTGGCTGTAGCGATCACATGAACAATGTAGCAATATCTTATTTGCTTACCTTAGTAAATTCTATCCTTTCACATAAATAATGGTTATATCAACACAGACACCACCCAGACAAGTTCCTTATAATGTATCATCTTTGCATTACCTCTCTCTAATCACAGTTTTCTGATTGTATAGTCCATAGGTCTTTTACTATTCTGTGACGTCAGCATGGTTATTGTCACTATATGTGTTTTTAGAGATGTATTACATTTAATGTTTTATATGCCAAATGCATATATTTCGTTATCTGTAGAGATGAGCGAACACCAAAATGTTCGGGTGTTCGTTATTCGGAACGAACTTCCCGCGATGTTCGAGGGTTCGTTTCGAACAATGAACCCCATTGAAGTCAATGGGCGACCAGAGCATTTTTGTATTTCGCCGATGCTCGCTAAGGTTTTCATGTGTGAAAATCTGGGCAATTCAAGAAAGTGATGGGAATGACACAGAAACGGATAGGGCAGGCGAGGGGCTACATGTTGGGCTGCATCTCAAGTTCACAGGTCCCACTATTAAGCCACAATACCGGCAAGAGTGGGCCCCCCCCCCCTCCCAACAACTTTTACTTCTGAAAAGCCCTCATTAGCATGGCATACCTTTGCTAAGCACCACACTAGCTACAACAAAGCACAATCACTGCCTGCATGACACTCCGCTGCCACTTCTCCTGGGTTACATGCTGACCAACCGCCCCCCCCCTCCCCCCCACAGCGCACACCAAAGTGTCCCTGCGCAGCCTTCAGCTGCCCTCATGCCACGCCACACTCATGTCTATTTAGAAGTGCGTCTGCCATGAGGAGGAACCGCAGGCACACACTGCAGAGGGTTGGCATGGCTAGGCAGCGGCCCTCTTTAAAAGGGGCGGGGCGATAGCCCACAATGCTGTACAGAAGCAATGAGAAATAGAATCCTGTGCCACCGCCATCAGGAGCTGCACACGTAGGCATAGCAATGGGGAACCTATGTGCCACACACTATTCATTCTGTCAAGGTGTCTGCATGCCCCAGTTAGACCGGGCTTTTTAATTCATAGACACAGGCAGGTACAACTCCCTATTGTGACGTCCCTGTCGACCCACAGCATGGGTGGGTGCCAGGAAGCCACCGGCGGTACATAGAAATATCCCATTGCATTGCCCAACACAGCTGAGGTAGTAATGTCGTGCGTAATACAGGTGGGCTTCGGCCCACACTGCATGCCCCAGTCTGACCGGGGTTCTTTACAAGTGGACACATGTAGGTTAAACTCCCTGTGGACCCACTGCCTGGGTAGGTGCCAGGAAGCCACCGGCGGTACATAGAAATATCCCATTGCATTGCCCAACACAGCTGAGGTAGTAATGTCGTGCGTAATACAGGTGGGCTTCGGCCCACACTGCATGCCCCAGTCAGACTGGGGTTCTTTAGAAGTGTACAGATGTATTAAAAACTCCGTGTGCACCTACAGCATGGGTGGCTCCCTGGAACCCACCGGCGGTACATAAAAATATCCCATTGCATTGCCCAACACAGCTGAGGTAACGTCAGCTGTAATGCAGGTGGGCTAAAAATTAATTTGATTACACTGTAGGCGAGGGCCCACAAAAATTGCTGTATCAACAGTACTAATGTACATCCCAAAAATTGGCCATGGCCAGCCAAGAGGGCAGGTGAAACCCATTAATCGCTTTGGTTAATGTGGCTTAAGTGGTAACTAGGCCTGGAGGCAGCCCAGTGTAACGAAAAATTGGTTCAAGTTAAAGTTCCAACGCTTTTAAGCGCATTGAAACTTATAAAAATTGTTCAGAAAAATTATTTGAGTGAGCCTTGTGGCCCTAAGAAAAATTGCCCGTTCAGCGTGATTACGTGAGGTTTCAGGAGGAGGAGCAGGAGGAGGAGGAGGAATATTAGACACAGATTGATGAAGCAGAAATGTCCCCGTTTTGGATGGTGAGAGAGAACGTAGCTTCCATCCGCGGGTGCAGCCTACGTATTGCTTACGTATCGCTGCTGTCCGCTGGTGGTGAACAGAAGTCTGGCGAAATCCAGCCTTTGTTCATCTTGATGAGTGTTAGCCTGTCGGCACTGTCGATTGACAAGCGGCTACGCTTATCTGTGATGATTCCCCCAGCCGCACTAAACACCCTCTCCGACAAGACGCTAGCCGCAGGACAAGCAAGCACCTCCAGGGCATACAGCGCTAGTTCAGGCCACGTGTCCAGCTTCGACACCCAGTAGTTGTAGGGGGCAGAGGCGTCACCAAGGATGGTCGTGCGATCCGCTACGTACTCCCTCACCATCCTTTTACAGTGCTCCCGCCGACTCAGCCGTGACTGGGGAGCGGTGACACAGTCTTGGTGGGGAGCCATAAAGCTGGCCAGGCCCTTAAAGACTGTTGCACTGCCTGGGATGTACATGCTGCTCCATCTACGCACATCCCCTGCTACCTTGCCCTCGGTACTGCGCCTTCTGCCACTAGCGCTGTCGGCTGGGAATTTTACCATCAGCTTGTCCGCAAGGGTCCTGTGGTATAGCAACACTCTCGAACCCCTTTCCTCTTCGGGAATCAGAGTGGGCAGGTTCTCCTTATACCGTGGATCGAGCAGTGTGTACACCCAGTAATCCGTCGTGGCCAGAATGCGTGCAACGCGAGGGTCACGAGAAAGGCATCCTAACATGAAGTCAGCCATGTGTGCCAGGGTACCTGTACGCAACACATGGCTGTCTTCACTAGGAAGATCACTTTCAGGATCCTCCTCCTCCTCCTCCTCCTCCTCAGGCCATACACGCTGAAAGGATGACAGGCAATCAGCCGGTGTACCGTCAGCAGCGGCCCAAGCTGTCTCTTCCCCCTCATCCTCATCCTCCTCATGCTCCTCCTCCTCCTCCTGTACGCGCTGAGAAATAGACAGGAGGGTGCCCTGACTATCCAGCGGCATACTGTCTTCCCCCGCCCCCGTTTCCGAGCGCAAAGCAGCTGCCTTTATGGTTTGCAGGGAATTTCTCAAGATGCATAGCAGAGGAATGGTGACGAAAATGATTGTAGCATCGCCGCTCACCACCTGGGTAGACTCCTCAAAATTACCAAGGACATGGCAGATGTCTGCCAACCAGGCCCACTCTTCTGAAAGGAATTGAGGAGGCTGACTCCCACTGCGCTGCCCATGTTGGAGTTGGTATTCGACTATAGCTCTACGTTGTTCATAGAGCCTGGCCAACATGTGGAGCGTAGAGTTCCACCGTGTGGGCACGTCGCACAGCAGTCGGTGCACTGGCAGCTTAAAGTGATGTTGCAGGGTGCGCAGGGTGGCAGCGTCCGTGTGGGACTTGCGAAAATGTGCGCAGAGCCGGCGCGCCTTTACGAGCAGGTCTGACAAGCGTGGGTAGCTTTTCAGAAAGCGCTGAACCACCAAATTAAAGACGTGGGCCAGGCATGGCACGTGCGTGAGGCTGCCGAGCTGCAGAGCCGCCACCAGGTTACGGCCGTTGTCACACACGACCATGCCCGGTTGGAGGCTCAGCGGCGCAAGCCAGCGGTCGGTCTGCTGTGTCAGACCCTGCAGCAGTTCGTGGGCCGTGTGCCTCTTATCGCCTAAGCTGAGTAGTTTCAGCACGGCCTGCTGACGCTTGCCCACCGCTGTGCTGCCACACCGCGCGACACCGACTGCTGGCGACATGCTGCTGCTAACACATCTTGATTGCGAGACAGAGGAGGAGGAGGAGGAGGAGGGTGCTTTAGTGGAGGAAGCATACACCTCCGCAGATACCACCACCGAGCTGGGGCCCGCAATTCTGAGGGTGGGTAGGACATGAGCGGTCCCAGGCTCTGACTCTGTCCCAGCCTCCACTAAATTCACCCAATGTGCCGTCAGGGAGATGTAGTGGCCCTGCCCGCCTGTGCTTGTCCACGTGTCCGTAGTTAAGTGGACCGTGGCAGTAACCGCGTTGGTGAGGGCGCGTACAATGTTGCGGGAGACGTGGTCGTGCAGGGCTGGGACGGCACATCGGGAAAAGTAGTGGCGACTGGGAACTGAGTAGCGCGGGGCCGCCCCCTCCATGATACTTTTGAAGGACTCCGTTTCCACAACCCTATACGGCAGCATCTCAAGGCTGATGAATTTTGCTATGCGGACGGTTAACGTTTGAGCGTGCGGGTGCGTGGCGGCGTACTTGCGCTTGCGCTCCAACAGTTGCGCAAGCGACGGCTGGACGGTGCGCTGAACTACACTGCTGGATGGGGCCGAGGACAGCGGAGGTGAGGGTGTGGGTGCAGGCCAGGAGACGGTAGTGCCTGTGTCCTGAGAGGGGGGTTGCATCTCAGTGGCAGGTTGGGGCACAGGGGAAGAGGCAGGGGTGCAAACCGGAGGCGCTGAACGGCCTTCGTCCCACCTTGCGGGGTGCTTGGCCATCATATGTCTGCGCATGGTGGTGGTGGTGAGGCTGTTGGTGTTGGCTCCCCGGCTGAGCTTTGCGCGACAAAGGTTGCACACCACTGTTCGTCGGTCGTCAGGCGTCTCTGTGAAAAACTGCCAGACCTTAGAGCACCTCGGCCTCTGCAGGGTGGCATGGCGCGAGGGGGCGCTTTGGGAAACACTTGGTGGATTATTCGGTCTGGCCCTGCCTCTACCCCTGGCCACCGCACTGCCTCTTGAAACCTGCCCTGCTGATGCCCTTGACTCCCCCTCTGAAGACCTGTCCTCCTGAGCAAGCGTTGCACACCAGGTGGGGTCAGTCACCTCATCGTCCTGCTGCTCTTCCTCCGAATCCTCTGTGCGCTGCTCCCTCGGACTTACTGCCCTTACTACTACCTCACTGCAAGACAACTGTGTCTGATCGTCATCGTCCTCCTCACCCACAGAAAGTTGTTGAGACAGTTGGCGGAAGTCCCCAGCCTCTTCCCCCGGACCCCGGGAACTTTCGAATGGTTGGGCATCAGTGACGATAAACTCCTCTGGTGGGAGAGGAACCGCTGCTGCCCAATCTAAGCAGGGGCCCGAGAACAGTTCCTGGGAGTGTTCCCGCTCCTGAGCAGGTGTCATTGTAGTGGAGTGAGGAGGCTGGGAGGAAGGAGGAGCAGCAGACAGAGGATTCGGATTTGCAGCAGTGGACGGCGCAGAACTGCGGGTAGACGATAGGTTGCTCGAAGCACTTTCTGCCATCCAGGACAGGACCTGCTCACACTGCTCATTTTCTAATAACCGTCTCCCGCGTGGACCCATTAATTGGGCGATGAATGTGGGGACACCAGAAACGTGCCTCTCTCCTAATCGCGCAGCAGTCGGCTGCGACACACCTGGATCAGGAGCTCGGCCTGTGCCCACACCCTGACTTGGCCCTCCGCGTCCTCGGCCGCGTCCACGTCCTCTAGGCCTACCCCTACCCCTCAGCATGCTGTATTACCAGTGATTTGATTTCACAGGCAGCTAATAAATTGGCGCAAGACTGCAGGCCAAATATAATTTTTTCCCTTTTTTGAAAACGAAAGGCCCCACTGCCTCTAGTGAATGTATAATCTAAGTTTAATAACTGTGCTGTTTTCCTGCTAATGTGTCACAGAACGTGAGGGTAGCAGAGTTATTAACTGTGGCAGAGCAGGTATTTTTTTTCCCAATTAAGGAAAGCAAATGGCGAAGCCAGGAGTAAAACGTAGCTGGGAGCGTCTGATTTTTACAGGTTGCACACGCAGCCGACACGTGTCCACCGCCCTTAGGACCGACAGAGGCAGGACAAATAGAATTATTTTCCGTTTTTTTGCACCAAAAGGCAGCACTGCGTATATTCTATGAACATGAGAAGTTTAATAACTGTGCTGTTTTCCTGCTAATGTGTCACAGAACGTGAGGGTAGCAGAGTTATTAACTGTGGCAGAGCAGGTATTTTTTTTCCCAATTAAGGAAAGCAAATGGCGAAGCCAGGAGTAAAACGTAGCTGGGTGCGTCTGATTTTTACAGGTTGCACACGCAGCCGACACGTGTCCACCGCCCTTAGGACGGACAGAGGCAGGACAAATAGAATTATTTTCCGTTTTTTTGCACCAAAAGGCAGCACTGCGTATATTCTATGAACATGAGAAGTTTAATAACTGTGCTGTTTTCCTGCTAATGTGTCACAGAACGTGAGGGTAGCAGAGTTATTAACTGTGGCAGAGCAGGTATTTTTTTTCCCAATTAAGGAAAGCAAATGGCGAAGCCAGGAGTAAAACGTAGCTGGGTGCGTCTGATTTTTACAGGTTGCACACGCAGCCGACACGTGTCCACCGCCCTTAGGACGGACAGAGGCAGGACAAATAGAATTATTTTCCGTTTTTTTGCACCAAAAGGCAACACTGCGTACATTCTATGAACATGAGAAGTTTAATAACTGTGCTGTTTTCCTGCTAATGTGTCACAGAACGTGAGGGTAGCAGAGTTATTAACTGTGGCAGAGCAGGTATTTTTTTTCCCAATTAAGGAAAGCAAATGGCGAAGCCAGGAGTAAAACGTAGCTGGGTGCGTCTGATTTTTACAGGTTGCACACGCAGCCGACACGTGTCCACCGCCCTTAGGACGGACAGAGGCAGGACAAATAGAATTATTTTCACTTGTTTTACAAGCAAAAGGCAGCACTGCGTATATTCAATGAATAATAACTATGTTGTGGCCCTGCCTATACAATTCTTTCCCTGCAGTATCAATGGAGGGTGCAATGCTCTGCAGAGGCGATTTTGAGAAGCAAAAAAAATGCAGCACAGCTAACAGCAGCCTGGACAGTACTGCACACGGTTAAATATGGCCCTAGAAAGGACCGTTGAGGTTCTTGAAGGCTACACTCACTCCTAACACTCTCCCTGCCTATGCAGCACTCTGTCCCTAATGCCAGGTGCAACGCTCTGCAGAGCCGATTTTGAGAAAAAAAAAATTGCCACTGCTAACAGCAGCCAACACACAGCTATCAGTGGCCCTAATAAGGACCTTTGGGGGGTCTTGAAGCCTACACTAACTACCAATTCTTTCCCTACAGCAGCTCCGGTACAAACAGCACTGTCCCTCATCTAACTCACACGGCATCTGAGGCGAACCGCGGGAGGGGCCGACTTTTATGTTCGGGTGACACCTGATCTTCCCAGCCACTCACAGCAGGGGGGTGGTATAGGGCTTGAATGTCACAGGGGGAAGTTGTAATGCCTTCCCTGTCTTTCAATTGGCCAGAAAAGCGCGCTAACGTCTCAGGGAAGGAAGTGAAAGTAACCAGAACACCGCATGGTGTTCGTTACGAATAACGAACATCCCGAACACCCTAATATTCGCAAGAATATCAAGCTCGGAAGAACACGTTCGCTCATCTCTAGTTATCTGTCATTTTTGTCTGTATAAAGTTACTGTTGATTATGTGCCAGTAATATTGAGCCACCCTCTTGTTTTGCTCAGATGCTTTATTCATTTTACAGACTTTTTACTATATAATCTTCCCTCCCTATATCATCACTATATCAAGTTTTAAGTATTGCGTTGTATATGCAGTGGTGTTATTGATTTTGTGCAAGTTCACTTCTCTATTAGTAAACTTTAGATTGTTTAAAGAGGACCTGGCATGGGATAAAATCAGCATGGCTGGCTGAATAGCTCTACAGCTGTGGCCCTGCTGACTCTATCTCCATTTTTTTATACTCACCTCTGTTCACCCTGATGGTCCCTTTTTAGGTCAGCGTGTCAAGTGGATGGTCCTCAATAGGGGCGTAACTATAGGGGATGCAGAGGATGCAGCTGCACCAGGGCGCAGGAGCATTAGGGAGCACATAAGGCCCCTCTTCTTCATATAGGGAGCCCAGTACTATGAATTAACAATTGTTTGTGGGGCACTCATACAGATTTTGCATTGGGGCCCAGAAGCTTCACGTTACGCCTCTGGTCCTCACCCCTCACTATCAGCGGGTGGACTGTCAATCAAACCTGATATCACTGTGATCTGTGGGGACTGCCCGCTTGACACATTGAGATTAGAGATAGATCTGCTACTGCAGAGATATGCAGCCAGCCCCCCTGACTTTATCCCAAAAAGTATTATAAAAATACAGCAGAGATGCACTGAATTATAGAACATTCCGTATTGACAACAATGTTACAGAACATATATTTGAGCTCAAGAATCCCTATCACTGTATACAGAAACATGCTTACTATCAATACAATAGATTTCTACTCACCCCATCAGAATGATAAAGCAACAGTCCACTTGGCTGAAGTGTTTTAAAGCTAAAACCTCCTTCAAAAGCATCAAATGGTGCTAGTTTTTGACTTGATGCAACATAGCTTTGCCCATTAAAATAAGCACTGCGGGACATCTAGGATTAAATACAGAAATATTGATTTACAGGTATTTATTAAAATGTGTATAGATCCCCTTTGCTTAACATATTTTAATTGCCCCTTAAATAGAATAAATTACACTGACTTAAAAAAAAAAACTAATTAAAAATATATAATTCCAGCAGATAGATGGTAGTGGTGCCATATAGGGGAAAACTGAGAAGAGCTGCAGTGCTAGTTAATCTTCTTCATTTTGAGAATTAGTGAATATCTGATAGTTTGATCTCCATCATTCAGGAAGTGATAGAACATCTGAGTGATAACTCATAACTTCTTGTGGAAGGAAGAGTCCTTAATAGAGATGGGCGAGTATACTCGCTAAGGGCAATTGCTCGAGCGAGCATTGCCCTTAGCGCGTACCTGCCCGCTTGAGACAGAAGGTTCGGGTGTCGGCGCGGGGGAGCGGTGAGTAGCGGCAGGCAGCAGGGGGGAGAGAGGGAGAGAGAGATCTCCCCTCCGTTCCTCCCCGCTCTCCCCCGCAGCTACCTGCCTGCAGCCGGCACCCGAACCTTCTGTCTCGAGCAGGCAGGTACGCGCTAAGGGCAATGCTCGCTCGAGCACTTGCCCTTAGCGAGTATACTCACTCATCACTAGTCCTTAAACTGTTTGCTTAACTGCTCCTTGTCACTCTTCCATTCTCTCTTTACTAGTCACTTCACTGGCTATTGTATGCTGTCTCCCTCACACCAGGGATCCCAGATGTACTGGATTTGAAGGGACTGTCCCAGATTTGGGGTGCTGTCTTGCCATCCGAGGATGCCTGCCCTCATGCCCCTGTTTTTCTATTTTATAAGGATATCAGACAATGTTGGGGCACAATTCTAATTCCCAAAGGCAAAAAGTACCAATAGGTAATATCCCCTAAAGGGCTCAGTCACACGGGCATTTGTACGCACGTCTGTCAGTTGCGTTTGCTGACCGCATCTAAATAGAACCAATGCTTTTCAATGGGAATGGGCACATGTGAGAATTTTACATGCGCACAAACGCATGCGGTGAAAAATATAGAACACAACAATTCGCAGAATGCATGTAACTGCTCTGCATCAAACCGGTGTCCTGTGTATGTGAAACCCCTGGATGCTGTGGCATCCAGGGGATTCACCTTGCGCTCAGTGGGGCCAGTGGCAGCAGCACCGACCTCATTGAGAACATATAGTGAAGATCGCGATCCTCTGCCACAGCTGTGGCAGAGGAGAGCAATGTTCTCCCATTGAATTTAATAGAGCTGGCAATACAGCCGGCTCCATTAAAACCAATGGGCTGCTGGCAAGCGCTGCAGTGATTTTTCGAGGAAGGGCTTAAAAAATAAGCCCTTCCCTGAAAATCAATCCAAAAATGTGTTAAAAAAATGTATAGTCACCTCTCTGCAGCTGCCGGGGCTCAGCTGCATCCAGCCAGATCTTCTCCTGCACTACTTTGAGGATTTTTCAGTAGGCGGGGATTTAAAATGAAAGGGCTGCCTCTCATTGGCTGATCACTGTGACTAATCAGAGGCAGCTCTCAGCTATTGAATGACAGCTGAGAGCTGCCTCTGATTGGTCCCTGCGCTCAGCCAATCAAAGACAGCATTCACCCATTCATGAATTCATGCTATATAAACCACAAACCCGCCTGCATCCTGTCTCTAGTCTCAATTTCTTTCGATTACAAGTTTGTTTTATCAGGGTTCTTTTAACCTGTTTTATATCGTATCACATGGCATAGCACTTTGGAAGATAATGGCATTGCATAAAAGCTCTAATGAAAAAATCATTGCTTAATAAGAATAATAATAATGTAAACATATAATAAATTATGAACCATTTGGGCGAAAAAAAACAATATTTTGCTATATAGCATATTGTTAAGAAAATTGTACATCAATGTATCAGTTTATTGTTTTGTTATTAGATCGTAGACTAGAAACATAGCATCCTGCTAGTATAAGTAGTGAAGGGGTTAAATGAAACATTTTCTATATACCAGTGAATGGTATGGGATAAGACAGACAGAAGATAAGAGTCTCCCAGACCCCCCCTTCCCCTGCATACCTTCTCACTGAATTCATAACGGTTTCATTGTATGTTAAAAGGTGTAACTTATGTTAAACATTTTAGTAGTAGCCTATCATGTATTCTTACTAATCTTGGAGGTATGTACTTTTTCTGTGATGTCATTTAAGGTATATAAACCACATACACCTTTGAATAAATTAGAAATCATTGGATACTGCAACAGGCTTGTGTGATTTGTATTTCTCCTTGGGGCCCTAGACTTCTACACGAGATCTGAGATTGTCTTCTTCCTGGTAAACACATAAATTCTCCTAACACATATAATACTATAAAACTGTATCTTGTAACTTACTAATGACTCTTCAGGACATCCATAGCTGATACCAATAGTGTCTTGTTCTTCTAACAGATTGAAATCTTTCTTCTGGAATTGGAAACCTTTCATGCATCCTCGGAAGGCTATGTCTGCAGCCAGGTGTGTCCGCATACTATAGAATATAGAAACATAAATTTAAACTGGAACACACTATATATTACATTTTATATGCAGTATTATCAGTGAGTATTCATATAAATTGAATAATTCAAGTATCTGTAAACTCTGCCGTATTATGCATCTTGTCTACCACTGAATTCATTTTAGTAATACTAAAATGACTAAACTTTACAACTAACACAAATTATAATTATACATACTGTACATCTGGGCAAATGCATATAAATGTGTTGTGTAGTTATGCATTTAACGAGTTTCCAGGGTACCGTATTTTCTTTTTTTCTACATTAAGATTTAAAGGGGTTTTGCAAGACAAAGATATTGATGATCTAACTACATATTTTGGCACTGTCATGCAAGCAGAGTAGTTAGAAAAATCTATATTGCTTGGACAGATCAGTGGCAAAAGAAGACCCGACCGCCAAAGGACACGATAGCTGATACTGTCAGAGATAATACTGGCATGGATATCACACAACTGAAAGAAGCAGTGCAAAACCAAAAAACAGGGAGGGAGCTCTTAGGGTCAACAAGAGTTGTGAACAACTAAACAGCTAACAACAACAATAACATTCCCAGGACATGTCATCAATATTAGATTGGTGGAAGTCTATCACTTAAGATCCCATTTGCTGTGGGTGAGCACCACAGCCTTTTTAATTCATACCTGGCACTGCACCGTACATTGTATAGTGGCTGTGCCAAGTATAGCAGCTCAATACCATTCACTTGAATGGGACTGAACTGTTCTCAGACCATGTGCCCAACAAATGTGACATCACTGGCCTGAAAAGAGGCCATGGCACTCACCTGAGCATCACGGTCTATACAGGCGGCTGATCAGCTGGGGTTTTGAGTTGAGGGTCCCCACTGATCTGATAACTATAACCCATCTCGAGCACAGGCAAACTATTTTAGTCACAGAAACCCCTTTTAACATTAATCTAGATAGATTTAATTTCTGTAAAGTTAGTAACTTCGACATGTGATGTGTTTGATTTGTGATAATCAGTGGTTTAACATTTTTGAGAACGTACCTCTGTAGAATGTGTGAGGGAGCTCCTCCTATAAATATGTCCGTAAAAGGAATTGAGGTTTTATCGTTGTCAACACTCTTCACATGTTTTCTGTCAACCACCAAGATCATCTTCTTGGAATTGTGATAAATTACAGAAATCTGGAAAATGAGATTGGTACTATAGATTATTCAAATGACTGGGCTGTGTTTATCACTCTTTAAAAAAATAGACTATTTTATGATACTTTTGCTCTAATCTACTTGACAGAATTCTTATATTCACAGTTCTTCAAGAAAGTTTTTTTTCCCCCAGTCAATAGGCCATGTCTGGTATTGCGGAGTATTTCAAGTGAATAGAGCTGAATAGCAATACCAGACATAGACCATGGACAGACATTTCTGGTCAAAAAGCAAACCTTTGTTTAGTTTCTAACCCTAGACAGTCACTTAAAGAGCTGTAGAGCTATGACATGTCATACCTCATGATATCTTGCATCGTTGATCTGTGCTTTTTTCATTGAGTCATCTAGAAGAACTGGACCATTACTGAATCCAAAGTCATACAACAGCCTCAAGTAGCCATCTTGGATTTCCAGACTAAAGAACTTGGTCTAAAAGATAGTAACCAACATTTAGTATGCAGGTACACTCTTATGTGATATACTGAATAGTAATAAACAAATATGCACTTACTTCATTAACCATTAAGAAAATAAGAGCATTATCTACAGATGTTCGAACTTCAATATCAAAACGAGTGACTTGAGTAAAACGTCCTCTCTTTTCAATATTACGTATAACGGCGTAACCAGAACCATCAAAGAAGTAACTGGCTGCACGACTCTGGGTGAAAGCAAACCTATTTCTAAAAAGAAGAACACGTGAATTGTTATTAAGATAGTGTATATTATAACAAATATAAAATTATAGATTACATGATACTGGATGTCTACATCAGCCTGAACTATTCCTAGAACTAATTAAACTAGTGTGGTTAGTAATAGATGTGCACTATAAAGACTGTTTAAACTAGTATAGCAAAAGGTGGAGTAGATGTTCACGGCAACCAATCAGATACAGCTGGATTTGCTAAAGGCATATTCATTTTCATATTATTGGATTACTCCCAGAGTAATCTGTGACATCATAGAGTGAATCATGTGACCTGCTGGGGTGCAGAGCGCTCATGGCCCAGCTGATGCAATCATGAACAGCCTGTAGAGAGAGGATCTCCTTCAACCCCTTCTATTGTAGCCTGCTCCGTACAGACCAGCCAGATCACACCATAAATAATCATCACTCTGATAACTGGCAGTTTCTACATCCATTTTTATGCTGCACAACTGTCCATCCAGGATAACCTGTATAAGAGTTTTTGCTCTGGGAGCGCCACCTTGTTGCTCTGCTTTCAACTCTGCTTTTGGTTGAAGCACAGTCAGCAAACCCAGAGTATGCTCCATGGGTGTGCTCAAGTAATAATGAACAGCTAGAGAACCTGCTCAAAAGGTGCTCCTGGCATTGATGAATAGTCAAAGCATGTGTTGTGCACTCTGAGCATGCTCAAAATGTAAAAATGAATATGCCTTATATGAAAAATTCACTTCCTTAGGGGTAATTCTATAACATAATGATCTGTGCGGGTCTGACCCCTGGGTCCTTTGCGTATCCTGAAAATAAATCTCTTCTCATCATCTCTTCTGTACAGTAAGATTCCCAGATACCTGCTGTGCAGACAACGCAACACAGCGTAATTTAAGCGAAGCCTGCAAAGATCCACAGAGCCTAAAGGGGTTGTATCAAAAGCTAAAGTTATCCCCTATCCGCATGATAGGTGACTGATAACCTTATGATTGGTGTGCGTCTGACTGCTAGAGCCCTCACCGATCCCAAGTACAGGGGTCTTAATGGTACCTCCATAAATGGAACAGAGGATGCGCACGCAGGCCATAGCTCCATTCATTTTAACGACAGTGCCAAAGATTGATGAATGCTTATACTTGGCAATTTCCAGCACTGTCAAGGAAATGCATAGAGCAGTGGTGCACATGCTCATCCTCGGCTACCTTCATGTCTGAACTATTGGGACTCCCATTCTTGGGATTTGTGGGGGTCCCAGCAGTCGACCACCGACCAATCATAAAGTTATCCCCTATCCTGTGGATAGGGAATAACAGTAGATTTTGGTACAATCCCTTAACGAGCACTATGACACTTTCATCCTGAGGATTGTACAGCTCCTAGCTGTTGGACCGTGACCAATTACGATGTGGTGGCATATCCTAATGAAATTTCAACTAGAAGAGTATAGCTACGTCATAGAGGTTTGGGGTTTGTATGGTGGTGGATCGGAAGCCATTACCACAGCACACAATGTGGGTGTAGGCTGTTTCTCACAGATGACATTTGCCGGCAACAGCCGTGATCAGCGCTCACGCTAATTACGGCTGTTAACCCTTTAAATGCTGCCGTCAATTCTATCAGCAGCATTTAAATGCTCCGATCGAAGTTCAGAGGTATCAAACAGCCCCCTGCAATGAGATCGTGGGGTGCTGCTCGGTTGGCACGGTAGCCAGGGGCCTTCTGAAAGCTCCCAGGGCTGCCACTGCAGATTGCTTATCAAGCCATGCCTGTGGCGTGGCGTGTTAGACTGTCTAGTAGATTGCAATATCATGTAATACTATGGTATTACATGATACTGCAGAAACAATAAATCCATCACAAGTTCAAGTCCCTTGGGAATTTTAAAAGTATATACAGAAGTCAGTTTAAAAAGTTTTATTAAAAAAATAAAAGGTAATAAAAGTTTAAAACAAAATCCTTTTCCCATATTCATAGTAACAAAAATTCAAAATAAAAAAATCCAAAAACATACTTAGTATCATGGCATTCATAAAAGTCTGATCTATCAAAGTAACACATTATTTATCCCATATGGTGAACGTTGTAAAAAAAAAAAAATACACAACGTAAGAATTGTGGGGGTTTTTTTGCCCCCCCCCCCCCCCGTCTCTAAGAAAAAATATGCTGCAAAATGCTACCAAAAGAAACTAAAGGACATCCCACAAAAAAGTCAGCTCTAGAAAACTAAGTCAACTGAAAAATAAAAAGGTTATGGGTATTAGAAGATGGTGGCAGAAAATGAACAATTAAGCAAGAAAAAAAAAACAACAAACTATAAATTTGGTATCATAGTAATCCTACTGACCCATAGAATAAAGTTATCATGGCATTTTTGCTGCAGTGCCTATGCAAGCCTTCACCCCCCAAGATGGCAGAATTGCGTGTTTTACTCCACTTAGAGTTAGGTTTTCCAGTACATCATAGGGTAAGCTAAATAGTACCATGGAAAAATGCAACTTGTCTCGCAAAAAAAGCCCTCAGACATTCACATTGATGGATAAATAAGAGTTGCTTACATTGGGTAAGAAAAGCCAAAAAGGAAAAAAAAGAAGAAAAGGTCCACACACTTAAGGCTTAGTCAGACGAGCATTGTTTTGGGGTTTGCAAAAAGAGCTCGTCCAAAAGAACCAATGAGTTCCTATAGAAACACTTACATGAGAGAATGTAGTAGCGTAAAATGGCACGCAAGAGGGAACATTGGCTATCTTTGGTACGCGCTGTGCAGGACTTTCCATTGACTCCTATGGAAGCAAGAGTTAATGGAAACTCCGGTACTTGGAATAGATTCCCCACAGCTTTCAGCAGGGCATTTAAAAGATGCTGCCCAGAAGCACATTTTACATTAAACTCCTGTTAGTACCTGCGGGAATGAGGGGACTCCCCAAGGGTTCCGTAAATCCCTGCTGGGACTAACAGGAATTTATAATGGGACATTTAAAATGTGCTTCTGGGTAGCACCTTTTAAATGCCCTGCTGTAAGCTGCAGGGTATTCCTCCTGCCACCCTGCTGGGCAATTACCCAGCAGTGGAGGCAGTAAGGGACTCCCTACCTAAGGGATTTCCCTATAGCGGGGAAAGAGAGGAGGGTGGGATTACAGGGCTTTCCCCGAGGGCTTCCCCTAAAAGCTTGGGAGGAGGGGCGGGGCTAGAGGGATCCACCCCTCTAGCCCTGCTCCCTTTATGTTTTACTATGGGAAATATCTGTGAGAAACCCTATAGCCCCACCCACTCTGTCTGCGCTATGGGTATATCCCTCGGGGTTCCCATAGCAGGGAGAGAGAGAACGAGACTATGGATTTCCCCATTGCAGGGAGAGAGCAGACCTATGGGGGATTTCCCCATAGCAGGGAGAAAGAGCAGAGCAATATGGGATTAACCCATAGCCCCACTCCGTCTCTCCCTGCTTTGGGGAAATCCCCCATAGCTCTGCTCTCTCTTTTCCTACTATGGGAAAATACCTAGGCCCAGCGGGCTTCTTCACTTTCTCCTCTGGAGTAGCTGCACTTCTTCAAGTGCAGCTGCTCCAGTGAATGGGCGAATTTCATGCGCATGAAAAAATTGCCTGGCCATGTGATTTCGGCACATGCAAGAAAAAAAACCCCACTTGTCTGACCGAGGCCTTAAGAGGTTTACTATTTATTAGGCTGTTTCACTATGATAAAATAACTAGAAATCAAATACATATTTGTACATTGCGATTTCTATATGCAAAATAAAAGTTTAAAGTGAAGAAAAGCCTTAAAATGAAGTTAGTCCAAACAGCTCTGTCTTACCTCCTACAAGGTGGTGAAGTGACTGTATTTATGTTATATTTGTTCCGGAAATTGTATAAACTGACAACATCATCATTCACAGATGCGAGCTCCAGACAACCCACAAAGCTGGGTAGGTTCAGACTATCTGGGAGCTAAAAAAATAAGAGATAGCAGATGGAAATTACTTACAAATACATATGAGAACCATAGAACAAATAAGCTGTCATAAATTCAATAAAAAGGGACAACGTTTGCCATAACCCTTCAAAACCATAATGGCATCCTAAGCATCATATGAATTCTTAGATCAAAGTATAAAAAAATCACAATACTTTTCCCAAGAAAAGCCAAAGCAATACATCTGTTTAATAGTATTCATTTTATTCTGGCAGCTTTTGTGTAAATGAACAGACAAATGATTTATCGTTACTATATACACAGTTCATACCTTAAAGCCTTCAGGCACTCCACCAACAAAGAAGACTGTGTTTTGAGGCTCTAGATCAAGCAAAGAATCACTTCCAGAAGCCTCACCCTTCTTAATGAACTTCTCTTCCGCTGTACTGCTCTCACTAGGTATAGTTAAAAGTACTTTGCCATGTCTTCCCAATCTACGAGGGAATTAGTACATATCAGATCACAGGATAATAATAGTTTCTTCAATTTAACAGATAGAGCTCTTTGTACTGAGTTTAGTATCTATTGTCTTAATATATTATATTAAGAATTAAATCTGTGTATCAGATATATTCAATCTATATTAGGAAAAGATTATATATATATATATATAAAGATTCAATATAACTTAGGGCTTTTACCCACTAGCGTTTTTTTTGATGTTGTGATATCGCTGCATTTTTTTCAATGGGACTATTAATCTTAAAATCGCATCTCACAAAAATAGCAAATGCACAAACTTGCGATTTTAACATTAGAAAGTCCCATTGGAAAAAAATGTAGCGATATTGCAGCATTAAAAAAAATGCCAGTGGGTAGAAGCCCTTATATTGTATTCATTCAAATCCCTGTTTATTTTGACCTTCGAGGTCTGGTGGACGGCCCTCTAAGGACCTGTGATGATGTTACCATCATGTGATGAGTCACTGGGGCTCTGAATTCTGCCCCTGATTCCATGATAGTGACATCATCATAGGTACTAAACCAGCAGAGCCAGACAGCATCCATGTGGAGGCTCGGTGACTGATTACATAAAATCCCTCATTCTGTGCACAGGGATGAAGGACCTGTGATGATGTCACCCTCATGTTATCAGGAGCGGAGCTCAGAGCCCTGGTGACTGATAACATAACAGTGACATCATCACATGCAAGTCACACAGAGTGACAAAAAGGCGAGTGGAAATGCAATTTCCCTGCCGCTTTCCAATCTGCCTGCAATAGGCTATAGCCTGTCTCTAAAAGGGATGCACAACTTTTCAGTTCTGAGAGCCACAATGTCAGGTTGTTGCACTCCCAAGGACTGCAGTAAAACTTATAGGGCTATTTCCATTTGAGACATTACTGGCATTGTGATAGTAATTGCCATAAACATCAAATAGTTGGGATTCCGCTTCAGTCAAAATGTGAGGTTCCTATGCCATTTTTCAGGCTTCTGCGACACAGTTACCCCCTCATCATAGTGCCTGCCACACTGTGCATCATCAGTACTTACATGTCCCTGCCTCCATTCACCTTTTCCCTAACAATGAAGATGATATGAGCAGCCCCTAGGCCGGTACTAACATGTATCTTTCAAGACCTGGACCAATATCTATGATCAGTGCTGGGATGAGAGAATACAGCACTGCATGAAAAAGATGCAAATGCATTCTGATAGCTATGTCTTTCTGAACCATTAGGACACAAATGAGCATGTTTATTACCTGATGGTTGGGGGCCATATAGAATGGCATGGTAGGATGCAGGTTGAACAGCCTTGATCTATAGTCAGTTTTCAGTTGGGCAAACATAGATTGCTATCAATAGCAAGGAAATAGGGGAATTTTAACGTTTTTGTGACTACCCTTTGAGTAGATTTTAGCCTCAGAGATTCCATTGCTGAATTCCATTTAAAAACATGACAAAATAGTACAGTATGCTGCGCTATTTCATTCTGTAAAAACCTAGAAGCCCAGCCATTCTTTTCCATCGGAAGACGGATCAGTTCAGCAGAGGGGGCATTTGTAAACTGGAGACCCCAAACACTCATTTGTACAAGCTCTTAGATAGTTTCAATTGCAAGTAAAAGCAATCTGGATAATGGCTAGATACTAGTGGGCACACGTTAAAGGTTCCTATACACATATGAAGACTATTTTATTTTCATGCTATTCATGTTGGTGTCTATTGGCAGGTCACTATTGCAATTCCAGTTCCTCTGGCGCTCTATGACTCAGGATACATAAGCTGGAGTGCTTTAACATTAACATGGGCATTCCTTTCTAAATACACTACTTTCAGACAATATCTACTCCATACTCCTGGGTCGACAGTAGTGCCAGTAGTGCATTTTACATCTGGACCTATAACAATCCTCTTGATTTTGAGAGAGATAACCATTATTGAGTGAGAGGGTAAGGCCAATATAGAGTGCAACTGGCTTACATGTGAAAAATATGTATTTTACCATTTATCGCATGCTTGCCCAGTGTTGTACTAATTTCTCAGTTCATGCACGTTACCTTTCTATTTTCACAAGACTGAAGTATGATGGCCACGTACTAACAGGCCTGGAGTCCAATGGAATCTCAACATCTCCTTTTCCCAGGTTGTACACATATACAAGACTATTCCTCTTAATTGCTAGACCCATGTAGTCTGATTTGCCCTATAAAAATGTAAATAGATAAGTTAAAGTAATGCAAAGCCTTATTAATAATTCACATCTATATCGCTACATAGGCAAGCAAAATGATTGGGCCTCATAATAAACCATTTATTGGGGCCCTCAGAATTTATTTTGCACTTTCTAATATTAAACTCCTGTACTGTGTTATCAGCTATTGAATTGACAGGCTGGCAGTAAGGATTGGCAGTACCAGTGTCCCAATGGCAATGATTCTGCCCTTGCCTTTCAGCTGTGCTGTTAAAGGAACATTTTCTGGAACCAAATCCATATTCACATCAATATCCATATTTAATCTGCACAATACAAGATAGAGGTACCGTCATGAGAAAACTGGAGAGAAAATGCTGTGGATAGGCAATCTGCAAGTTCAATAGCCGATAGCGGAAAAACAATCTAATGCATCTTACGTGTTTGCAATATTTAGTTTTACAATGATTACTTACATTTTTGTTGCCCAGATACATAATAAATCTGTCTTGTTGACGAGCCTCTGGATTTATGTACATACTGATAGAGGAATAAGCCTTCAGGTCGGCTAAGTTTGTTTTCAGGTGCACATTAACTGCTGATTTACCTTCAAACTTCATTGACACTTGAACCTTGAAAGGGAAAGACAGAACACACAGGGGCAATAAGGCGCTGTAACAAGAACATCATATTAAGTAGGGCATGGGCTCGGCACAAATACAAGCAATGTGATGGACATCTTGCTGCAGATCTACTAAATACATAATTATAAGTGTCATTATTTTAATGAAGGGTATAGTGTTTGGAATGGCTACAATAAATATCCACTTCTAATGTCCTTCACTGTAGAGGTACACAACAGGGATGGCGCCACTGTAGGGATGATCAACATCAGGGGATTTTCTAATTCATCGGGAATGTCTGTTGGGGCAGACACTGCCTGGAAGCAATGTCCTGCATCAGGGGGGCACCGAGTCAGAGTAAGAGAAGCTGGGGGGTGCCCAGCAGCAAAAACATCACACAGCTACCAGGCAGTTCCATGACAGTCTCCTTTCTCTGCAGCTTGTTGAGTGCTGCTGGTGCTGCTTATCAGCTGTACTGACATACAGCAGCTACAGGGCCCCCTTCTTATTGGGACAGTGATGCACCCTTTGCAGTCTCCCAGGTCCTACACCGCTAAGACCAGATCATAAGAACAGTATCACCACAGTATCACACTGTACTGTACTTATCTCTCCAAAGACTTCAAATACATAGAAGTAAGGAAACCATGTGACATGAGCAGTCATAATCCATTGGTGCGTCAGTGGCGATCAGTGCAATTGTTGTGAAGGTATCGATCATCCTACCTTACTGGCTATGCTTCTCGTCTGTGCAATCAGCTCACGGATACGATTAATACTAGATGAGATGTTGTTTGAGGGGAATTTGTGTTCTACAGTGCGTAGCTTATTCAGGAGCAGTGGCATTACTTCTGTCAAGTTCTTAACTGAAATAAAATACCAGGACATTCACACAAGGTATACCAACTTCACCGGAACGACAGTATATACTAGGTCATGAATAATCTATCTTCAATGAGGCATATTTACCAGCTTCTTGTATACCAGTTTAAGTAAACTCTGTGTTGGCATAAGTGCGATAAATGTAGTAAGAGGTGCTAGCAAACAAGTTGCATCTGGCGGCATCTCTGTGCTCCAGACTGAATTCTGCGACAGCTAAGAGCTGGAATAGGTTTCAGCTATAATTTCTGCCAGCATCTGGTGTAAATTATAATAAATCTGAAGGTTCCACAAAGCCATGCCCCCCTTTTGCCTAGCCACACCCACTTTTAGAAAAGTGTTGGAAGCCAGCATTAAGACACCAGAAGTCGCAAATTATGACGTCATAATTTGCAACTGTTGTATACCACATATCTGGCATAGAAGACCTAATAAATATGCTCCAATGTGTCTAGAATGTTTAGAATTAAACAAAAAAGCATACAGAAGTGAAATAAACATGATTTTTAAAAATATGTATTAATTAATCTATTTGTATGCAATCGCGGCAGCAGAGGATTTAAAATGGTTTTCTGGTTATATGTAAATAAAACTTAATTACTGTACTAACTGAAAAGTTAGTCTGGTTTCACATCTGAAGGTTTTGTTGCAGATCCGTTCAGGAGCCGGGCAGCATACTACGTGGGAGAAAGATAGGGCAAGTCCTATCTTTTCTCACCCATACTATTAACGGGCAAGAATAGCGCTAATGAAAGCAAAACTACTGGAATCAATAGTTTTGTTTCATCCCATTATGCAGACATGATTTTCACGGCCGCATAGCGGGCCTAAATCGTGCCCATCTGAAGAAGCCCTAAGATAAGTAAATCTTGAGGCAGATTTTTTGCTGGTGTGTTTTTACATCTCCTGTGAATACACCCAGCTTCATCACACCTTCTTCTTGCCTGTTTTTGTTTTTGGCATGAAAAAAACATGTTTGAAAATTTTTGTGCAAATTTCTTCACAATTATTGGTTCAGTTAGATGTGGCTTTTTAACTTGATCAATTTTCGCCAAAATTAGGTGTAAACTGAAAAATAAATTGTGTCAACGTAAATCACTAATGCAAATACACTTAAATGCCCCAGATGAAGCTCATCAGCATTTTTATGAATCGCCTTTTAATTCACGCTTGTGGGTATGATTAATAAATTTATGCGAAAGCAAGTTTGGAATGTACTGCACTGTGTGTGATCCTTTCATTTAGAATTTCATGCCAGTTGGAAATGTACATCGTGTGGAGAGTTGACCATCAGCTGGTTTATAAGCTAGTAACTGCATGGACACGATTCTGCAGTGTGAATTAGGAGGAATCCTTGGATCGGCTGCTTTCCCTTTATTTCCCTCTTTAGAGTGGTGACAGATATTGTAATGAATAATAAATGTGGGTCAAAATAAATCAGAAGATTGTACTGATATGAATGCAATTAGTGTATATACAAAGCTAAGTAGGGTAATTTTGTACCTGTTTCTCCAGCTGAGTTTACAACAGAATTGTAATCAGAGGCATCAAAATCAGAATTACTTAGGTTTTCTGCCCACATATTTGCATTTTTTTCCATTGGGTCAGTCACGTCAGATACCATGGCAGTGACATTTAGTGCTTTGTCTGCTAATAGTTTTGACTTTTCTAGCCGTTTTCCAGTGTCATCTGTTAGAAGGACATATAAACAAATCTAAATGATCTCAATTGATAAAATATAATGCATAATAATATATCAATATGTACTACATCACCAAAAGTATATGCCTCTTAATCCTTACTGTCTAATGAATATATAAAATAAAACACATCATGCACTCCAAATAGAAAAACATCTAGCAGTAGCAAAAGGGTGAGAACCACGGGTGTCAGCTCTTTCTTACAAAACCCCCCGAACAATGAGATCGCAGGGAGCCGTGTAGGTGTCATGGCAGCTGGGCACCTTCTGAAAGGCCCTAGGGCTGTCTTGGCAGTATGCCTATCAAGCCATCCCCATGGGGTGGCCTGATAGACTGCCTGTCAGATTCTATGGCATTACATCATACTACAGGAGCGATCAAAGCATTACATGTTGTGGTCCTCTAGGAGGACCAAAAGAAAATGTAAAAATAAGTATAAAATAAAGTCTTACAATTTAAAAAAAAAAAAAGTAATAAAAGCTCAAAAACAAAACCCTTTTGCCTTATTTACAATATGTAAATATATTTGTTATCACTGCATCCGTAAAAGTCTGATCCATCAAAGTAATTATTTACCCCAGAAATGCGCTTTTTTGGTCACCCTGCCTCCAAAAAAAAAATGCAATAAAAAGTGATCATAAAGTCGCATGTATACAAAAATGGTACCAACCGAAACTACAGGACGTACCGCACAAAATGAGCCTTGACACAACTATGTCATTGGGAAAATAAAAAAGGTTATTGGGCGCAGAAGATGGAGACAAAAAATAATTTAAAAAAATTAAATATCTTTAAAAAAAAAAAATAGTAAAGCAAAAAAAACCCATATAAGTTTGGTATTGTACTAATCGTACTGACCCGTAGAATAAAGTTATTTTATTTTTATTGCAGTTTGTGCGCCGTAAAAATAAAACACACCGAAAGATGGCGGAATGTCGTTTTTTCCCATTTCTCTCCACTTAGAAGTTTTAAAAAGTTTTTCAGTACATTATACGGTACATTAAATAGTATAATTGAAAAATACGACTAGATACGCAAAGACAAGCCCTCATACAGTTAGATCAATGGATAAATAAAGGAATTACGATTTTTTAAAAGGGGGGAGGAAAAAATGAAAATAGAAAAAAACAAAAAAGCTTGGTCACTAATTAACAAATTGTGCATGAAAAGGTCATAATAGGGCACACACACAACTAAGTGTTGCTTTTTCTTATTTCCATAATTCATGGAGGCATATACAGTTTGCATCTGTTTTAGCAGGTTACATTAAGGCAGAGTTACTACTGAAAAAGTGCCAATTCTGTTGTGCAAATTGCACCAAAAAACTGTCTTACATGCTCTGTACCACATTTATGATCTATAGATAACTGGAAAAGTCAACTCACCTAGATATGCTTGGATAGCCAGTGCACTAAAAGATCCCCGAGTTGCTCAGATCATACAAAAATGTTCCATAAAAAGATCTAGCACTGTATTATATTCATTTGGTATATTCCTTCATCATGGCATTATGATGAAGTAATCTGAAAAGCGTTCCCCGTTTGTGCTGTCAAGACGCGCTTGTATGATTTTTAACTATGTCTTAATTAATAGTTTTAATGGATGAACTACACTGCTGGATCTTTCTACTAAATACTTGTGTTTTAGACATCGTGTGCCAAAAAATGCATCGCAATTTTACTGTAAAATCCGGTGTAAACGAAACCAATTAACAGATAGTATAAAGTTCGGGAAGCTATCATCTAGCATGAGCCATTGTGGTAAATCGAGCACATTTAGTCTAGGTTTGCATTGTTTAACTATTACGTTATGTTCACATGGATGTTTTTACATGGATTTGATATGAATTCCACATGGATTCTGCGTCAAATCCAATACAAATCCTCAGCCCATTACTTTTAATGAGAATCCAGATGCTGAATTTCATACCTGTTCTTTTAATGAAGCTGATTCAAAATACATGTTGGATATTAGCCACTGCAGATGCCAACCTTCATGTCCATGTTTGAAGTTTCAATATAGACATAAAGGTTTGCAAAGCAGCAAATGGCAAGATATTTTGAAACAAGACTAGATGCGAAGTTGCTTTTTTATTTTTTAATTTACATGTCTTGCGGCAATAAATGGTCGGTAAGGTGGACTTCTCTTTTAATAAGGGGGAAGGGTAAGACAATAAGATGATATTAAAATCAGCTCTCTGATAAATTGCTCACTGTATAACATTTCTTGTTATTCTTTATGAAATTGTGTAAATTGCATTGTCTAGGTGAGAGAACTGTGTGTTTACCATTCTCATCGGCTTGAAGCTGAGCAAGAACATTTGCCAGTCTATAGTTCAAGGCTGCCCTTCTTGATGCTGCGGTATTGACACGCTGTTTTATGTCTTCCACACCTAAAACATTAAAATATAGAAAACAATAAAACTTTAGAACTACAGAAAATTACCCATCTTTGAGTTTTCCTTATTTACTGTTAGTTTTATAAAACTTGTTCGTACAAAAAAAGCTGCAAACAGATTTTTTACTGTCAGTCAATAAGGACTTATGAAACACACTAGCAACAGAATTTTATGTGGCTTTTTTGTTGCAATTGTTTGTTTAATGTTTATGCAATTTTCGCTCTTTTTTTTCAGAACTCAGCATGTGTTAACCTTTTCTCTTCAGGCTCTTCATGCTTTTTCCATAGTCTTTTCTATAGGAAAAAATACCTTAAAGGGGTTTCTGGGCTTTTGTTTTTCAACATGGTGTACAATGATAACGCATAACCCATACTTGCCTAAGTCTGAGGGTTCACGCAAGTCTGTAGCCTCAATGTAGAGTCTGTCACTTTCCAGTTTTTGATAAGCAATCTGGTTATTAATAACGTTTACAGCCTGGAAATAAAATAAGAAACTAATGACAAACCTGGTAAATCTCACAAGGTAAATCAATGTAAACTATAACACGGCATATAAAGGATTTGGACAATAATTGAAATGTACTGCAGAGAAACAAATCAGAAACTAGCTATTTCACTCTAATTGGCAGGCGTGAATAGTGCTTTAGAAACAGCGTAAGCATATTAATTAAAGTATGACTACTGTGAAAAATTATTACCCATACCAGCAGTAACACCACAGATCCACACTCTCACAACCATGTAGCGATTGAGAACAGGTGTTCATCGCAACAGGGAATAAGTAATACTATTACTACTTACATCAATAAGTCTTTCAGCAGTGCTCAGTGACAAAACAGATGTCTCGTTGGCATCCTCAACCAAAGTTAAAATCCTCTCATAGATGTTGGAAGCATCAATTGCTTTCTGTACCAGTCCATTTGTATCAACATTCTTTAAATCTCTGCAGTTGTGGGAATATACAGTGAAAGGATTATAATAGACAAGTAAGGATCTATCCCATATGTATCTATCTCATATCTATCTATCTATCTATTTATCCATCTCATATCTATTTATTTATCTATCTAATATCTATCTATCTATCTATCTATCTATCTATCTAATATCTATCTATCTATCTACTGTATCTCATATCTATCTCATATCTATCTATCTATCCATCTCATATCTATCTATCTATCTATCCATCTCATATCTATCTATCTATCCATCTCATATCTATCTATCTATCTATCTATCTATCTATCTATCTATCTATCTATCCCATATCTCTCTATCTCATATCTATCTATCTATCTGTCCCATATCTCTCTATCTAATATCTATCTATCTATCTATCTCATATCTATCTATCTCTCTATCTAATATCTATCTATCTATCTATCTATCTATCTATCTATCTCATATCTATTTATCTCTCTATCTAATCTAAGGATTATAATAGACAAGTAAGGATCTATCTATCGTTCCTTCTATTGATCTACCTGCGGATACATCTGTATATCTGCACAGCAATTTAATACACACATGGTGCCTCCTGCTATTATCAATTAACATTTGATCATGCTTATTTGGCCTTACTACAATTGGGGAGATATTTTGAGCACCAACCAATAAATTAGCACAGAACAACATTGTGTATAAGAATTTAAAAAAACATACATACTGGAATATGCATATAGAATTCATTAAAATGGCATAACATAATGATAACAGGTGACACCTGAGGTTTATATATAATGTATATGTGTCATGTATATACATATTCCAATAAAGATGTTTTGCTACTCTTATAAACTGTTACACTGTGCTAATTTGTTGGTGGGTGTTCTTCATATTGTTTGTACACAGTGTAGATCATATGTTTATGATAAGCCGGCTAGTGTAGATGGGTATTGGTTTAGGTAGATATTTTTTTCGCTATAGTCACAATATATTAAATATGTTTGTTTAAGATTAGAGATGAGCGAACGTATTCGTCCGAGCTTGATATTCGTGCGAATATTAGGGTGTTCGGGATGTTCGTTATTCGTAACGAACACCATGCGGTGTTCTGGTTACTTTCACTTTCCTCTCTGAGACGTTAGCGCGCTTTTCTGGCCAATTGAAAGACAGGGAAGGCATTACAACTTCCCCCTGCGACGTTCAAGCCCTATACCACCCCCCTGCTGTGAGTGGCTGGGAAGATCAGATGTCACCCGAATATAAAAGTCGGCCCCTCCCGCGGCTCGCCTCAGATGCCTTGTGAGTTAGATGAGGGACAGTGCTGCTGGTACCGGAGCTGCTGTAGGGAGAGAAATCGCAGTTAGTGTAGGCTTCAAGAACCCCAAAGGTCCTTATTAGGGCCACTGATAGCTGTGTGTTGGCTGCTGTTAGCAGTGACTTTTTTTTTTCTTTTCTCAAAATCGCCTCTGCAGAGCGTAGCACCCGGCATTAGGGACAGAAGTGTTGGATAGGCAGGGAGAGTGTTAGGAGTGAGTGTAGCCTTCAAGAACCTCAACGGTCCTTTCTAGGGCCATATTTAACTGTGTGCAGTACTGTGCTGGCTGCTGTTAGCTGTGCTGCATATTTTTTTTTTCTCAAAATCGCCTCTGCAGAGCATTGCACCCTCCATTGATACTACAGGGAAAGAATTGTGTAGGCAGGGCCACAACACAGTTATTATTCATTGAATATACGCAGTGGGTCCTTTTGGTGTAAAAACAAGTGAAAACAAATCTATTTGTCCTGCCTCTGTCCGTCCTAAGGGCTGTGGACACGTGTGAGCTGCGTGTACAACGTTAAAAAATCAGACGCACCCAGCTACGGTTTACTGCTGGCTTCGCCATTTGCTTTCCTTAATTGGGAAAAAAATACCTGCTCTGCCAGAGTTAATAACTCTGCTACCCTCAAGTTCTGTGACACATTAGCAGGGCCACAGCACAGTTATTAAACTTCTCATGTTCATTGAATATACGCAGTGGGTCCTTTTGGTGTAAAAACAAGGGAAAACAAATCTATTTGTCCTGCCTCTGTCCGTCCTAAGGGCTGTGGACACGTGTGAGCTGCGTGTACAACGTTAAAAAATCAGACGCACCCAGCTACGCTTTACTGCTGGCTTCGCCATTTGCTTTCCTTAATTGGGAAAAAAATACCTGCTCTGCCAGAGTTAATAACTCTGCTACCCTCAAGTTCTGTGACACATTAGCAGGGCCACAACACAGTTATTAAACTTCTCATGTTCATTGAATATACGCAGTGGGTCCTTTTGGTGTAAAAACAAGGGAAAACAAATCTATTTGTCCTGCCTCTGTCCGTCCTAAGGGCTGTGGACACGTGTGAGCTGCGTGTACAACGTTAAAAAATCAGACGCACCCAGCTACGCTTTACTGCTGGCTTCGCCATTTGCTTTCCTTAATTGGGAAAAAAATACCTGCTCTGCCAGAGTTAATAACTCTGCTACCCTCAAGTTCTGTGACACATTAGCAGGGCCACAACACAGTTATTAAACTTCTCATGTTCATTGAATATACGCAGTGGGTCCTTTTGGTGTAAAAACAAGGGAAAACAAATCTATTTGTCCTGCCTCTGTCCGTCCTAAGGGCTGTGGACACGTGTGAGCTGCGTGTACAACGTTAAAAAATCAGACGCACCCAGCTACGCTTTACTGCTGGCTTCGCCATTTGCTTTCCTTAATTGGGAAAAAAATACCTGCTCTGCCAGAGTTAATAACTCTGCTACCCTCAAGTTCTGTGACACATTAGCAGGGCCACAACACAGTTATTAAACTTCTCATGTTCATTGAATATACGCAGTGGGTCCTTTTGGTGTAAAAACAAGGGAAAACAAATCTATTTGTCCTGCCTCTGTCCGTCCTAAGGGCTGTGGACACGTGTGAGCTGCGTGTACAACGTTAAAAAATCAGACGCACCCAGCTACGCTTTACTGCTGGCTTCGCCATTTGCTTTCCTTAATTGGGAAAAAAATACCTGCTCTGCCAGAGTTAATAACTCTGCTACCCTCAAGTTCTGTGACACATTAGCAGGGCCACAACACAGTTATTAAACTTCTCATGTTCATTGAATATACGCAGTGGGTCCTTTTGGTGTAAAAAAAGGGAAAACAAATCTATTTGTCCTGACTCTGTCCGTCCTAAGGGCTGTGGACACGTGTGAGCTGCGTGTACAACGTTAAAAAATCAGATGCACCCAGCTACGCTTTACTGCTGGCTTCGCCATTTGCTTTCCTTAATTGGGAAAAAAATACCTGCTCTGCCAGAGTTAATAACTCTGCTACCCTCAAGTTCTGTGACACATTAGCAGGGCCACAACACAGTTATTAAACTTCTCATGTTCATTGAATATACGCAGTGGGTCCTTTTGGTGTAAAAACAAGGGAAAACAAATCTATTTGTCCTGCCTCTGTCCGTCCTAAGGGCTGTGGACACGTGTGAGCTGCGTGTACAACGTTAAAAAATCAGACGCACCCAGCTACGCTTTACTGCTGGCTTCGCCATTTGCTTTCCTTAATTGGGAAAAAAATACCTGCTCTGCCAGAGTTAATAACTCTGCTACCCTCAAGTTCTGTGACACATTAGCAGGGCCACAACACAGTTATTAAACTTCTCATGTTCATTGAATATACGCAGTGGGTCCTTTTGGTGTAAAAACAAGGGAAAACAAATCTATTTGTCCTGCCTCTGTCCGTCCTAAGGGCTGTGGACACGTGTGAGCTGCGTGTACAACGTTAAAAAATCAGACGCACCCAGCTACGCTTTACTGCTGGCTTCGCCATTTGCTTTCCTTAATTGGGAAAAAAATACCTGCTCTGCCAGAGTTAATAACTCTGCTACCCTCAAGTTCTGTGACACATTAGCAGGGCCACAACACAGTTATTAAACTTCTCATGTTCATTGAATATACGCAGTGGGTCCTTTTGGTGTAAAAACAAGGGAAAACAAATCTATTTGTCCTGCCTCTGTCCGTCCTAAGGGCTGTGGACACGTGTGAGCTGCGTGTACAACGTTAAAAAATCAGACGCACCCAGCTACGCTTTACTGCTGGCTTCGCCATTTGCTTTCCTTAATTGGGAAAAAAATACCTGCTCTGCCAGAGTTAATAACTCTGCTACCCTCAAGTTCTGTGACACATTAGCAGGGCCACAACACAGTTATTAAACTTCTCATGTTCATTGAATATACGCAGTGGGTCCTTTTGGTGTAAAAACAAGGGAAAACAAATCTATTTGTCCTGCCTCTGTCCGTCCTAAGGGCTGTGGACACGTGTGAGCTGCGTGTACAACGTTAAAAAATCAGACGCACCCAGCTACGCTTTACTGCTGGCTTCGCCATTTGCTTTCCTTAATTGGGAAAAAAATACCTGCTCTGCCAGAGTTAATAACTCTGCTACCCTCAAGTTCTGTGACACATTAGCAGGGCCACAACACAGTTATTAAACTTCTCATGTTCATTGAATATACGCAGTGGGTCCTTTTGGTGTAAAAACAAGGGAAAACAAATCTATTTGTCCTGCCTCTGTCCGTCCTAAGGGCTGTGGACACGTGTGAGCTGCGTGTACAACGTTAAAAAATCAGACGCACCCAGCTACGCTTTACTGCTGGCTTCGCCATTTGCTTTCCTTAATTGGGAAAAAAATACCTGCTCTGCCAGAGTTAATAACTCTGCTACCCTCAAGTTCTGTGACACATTAGCAGGGCCACAACACAGTTATTAAACTTCTCATGTTCATTGAATATACGCAGTGGGTCCTTTTGGTGTAAAAACAAGGGAAAACAAATCTATTTGTCCTGCCTCTGTCCGTCCTAAGGGCTGTGGACACGTGTGAGCTGCGTGTACAACGTTAAAAAATCAGACGCACCCAGCTACGCTTTACTGCTGGCTTCGCCATTTGCTTTCCTTAATTGGGAAAAAAATACCTGCTCTGCCAGAGTTAATAACTCTGCTACCCTCAAGTTCTGTGACACATTAGCAGGGCCACAACACAGTTATTAAACTTCTCATGTTCATTGAATATACGCAGTGGGTCCTTTTGGTGTAAAAACAAGGGAAAACAAATCTATTTGTCCTGCCTCTGTCCGTCCTAAGGGCTGTGGACACGTGTGAGCTGCGTGTACAACGTTAAAAAATCAGACGCACCCAGCTACGCTTTACTGCTGGCTTCGCCATTTGCTTTCCTTAATTGGGAAAAAAATACCTGCTCTGCCAGAGTTAATAACTCTGCTACCCTCAAGTTCTGTGACACATTAGCAGGGACACAGCACAGTTATTAAACTTAGATAATTCATTCACTAGAGGCAGTGGGGCCTTTCGTTTTGAAAAAAGGGAAAAAATTATATTTGGCCTGCAGTCTTGCGCCAATTTATTTCCTGCCTGTGAAATCAAATCACTGGTAATACAGCATGCTGAGGGGTAGGGGTAGGCCTAGAGGACGTGGACGCGGCCGAGGACGCGGAGGGCCAAGTCAGGGTGTGGGCACAGGCCGAGCTCCTGATCCAGGTGTGTCGCAGCCGACTGCTGCGCGATTAGGAGAGAGGCACGTTTCTGGCGTCCCCACATTCATCGCCCAATTAATGGGTCCACGCGGGAGACGGTTATTAGAAAATCAGCAGTGTGAGCAGGTCCTGTCCTGGATGGCAGAAAGTGCTTCGAGCAACCTATCGTCCACCCGCAGTTCTGCGCCGTCCACTGCTGCAAATCAGAATCCTCTGTCTGCTGCTCCTCCTTCCTCCCAGCCTCCTCACTCCACTCCAATGACACCTGCTCAGCTGCGTGAAGACTCCCAGGAACTGTTCTCTGGCCCCTGCTCAGATTGGGCAGCAGTGGTTCCTCTCCCACCAGAGGAGTTTATCGTCACTGATGCCCAACCATTGGAAAGTTCCCGGGGTCCGGGGGATGAGGCTGGGGAATTCCGCCAACTGTCTCAAGAACTTTCTGTGGGTGAGGAGGACGATGACGATGAGACACAGTTGTCTTGCAGTCAGGTAGTAGTGAGGGCAGTAAGTGCGAGGGAGGAGCGCACAGAGGATTCTGAGGAAGAGCAGCAGGACGATGAGGTGACTGACCCCACCTGGTTTGCAATGCGTACTCAGGACAGGTCTTCAGAGGGGGAGGCAGGGGCAGCAGCAGGGCAGGTTGCAAGAGGCAGTGCGGTGACCAGGGGTAGAGGCAGGGCCAGACCGAATAATCCACCAACTGTTTCCCAAAGCGCACCCTCGCGCCATGCCACCCTGCAGAGGCCGAGGTGCTCTAAGGTCTGGCAGTTTTTCACAGAGACGCCTGACGACCGACGAACAGTGGTGTGCAACCTTTGTCGCGCAAAGCTCAGCCGGGGAGCCAACACCAACAGCCTCATCACCACCAGCATGCGCAGACATATGATGGCCAAGCACCCCACAAGGTGGGACGAAGGCCGTTCACCGCCTCCGGTTTGCACCCCTGCCTCTCCCCCTGTGCCCAAACCTGCCACTGAGATGCAACCCCCCTCTCAGGACACGGGCACTACCGCCTCATGGCCTGCACCCACACCCCCACCTCCGCTGTCCTCGGCCCCATCCACCAGTGTAGTTCAGCGCACCGTCCAGCCGTCGCTTGCGCAACTGTTGGAGCGCAAGCGCAAGTACGCCGCCACGCACCCGCACGCTCAAACGTTAACCGTCCGCATAGCAAAATTCATCAGCCTTGAGATGCTGCCGTATAGGGTTGTGGAAACGGAGTCCTTCAAAAGTATCATGGAGGCGGCGGCCCCGCGCTACTCAGTTCCCAGTCGCCACTACTTTTCCCGATGTGCCGTCCCAGCCCTGCATGACCACGTCTCCCGCAACATTGTACGCGCCCTCACCAACGCGGTTACTGCCACGGTCCACTTAACAACGGACACGTGGACAAGCACAGGCGGGCAGGGCCACTACATCTCCCTGACGGCCCATTGGGTGAATTTAGTGGAGGCTGGGACAGAGTCAGAGCCTGGGACCGCTCACGTCCTACCCACCCCCAGAATTGCGGGCCCCAGCTCGGTGGTGGTATCTGCGGAGGTGTATGCTTCCTCCACTAAAGCACACTCCTCCTCCTCCTCCTCCGCAACCTCTGTCTCGCAATCAAGATGTGTTAGCAGCAGCACGTCGCCAGCAGTCGGTGTCGCGCGGTGTGGCAGCACAGCGGTGGGCAAGCGTCAGCAGGCCGTGCTGAAACTACTCAGCTTAGGAGATAAGAGGCACACGGCCCACGAACTGCTGCAGGGTCTGACACAGCAGACCGACCGCTGGCTTGCGCCGCTGAGCCTCCAACCGGGCATGGTCGTGTGTGACAACGGCCGTAACCTGGTGGCGGCTCTGCAGCTCGGCAGCCTCACGCACGTGCCATGCCTGGCCCACGTCTTTAATTTGGTGGTTCAGCGCTTTCTGAAAAGCTACCCACGCTTGTCAGACCTGCTCGTAAAGGCGCGCCGGCTCTGCGCACATTTCCGCAAGTCCCACACGGACGCTGCCACCCTGCGCACCCTGCAACATCGCTTTAAGCTGCCAGTGCACCGACTGCTGTGCGACGTGCCCACACGGTGGAACTCTACGCTCCACATGTTGGCCAGGCTCTATGAACAGCGTAGAGCTATAGTCGAATTCCAACTCCAACATGGGCGGCGCAGTGGGAGTCAGCCTCCTCAATTCTTCTCAGAAGAGTGGGCCTGGTTGGCAGACATCTGCCATGTCCTTGGTAATTTTGAGGAGTCTACCCAGGTGGTGAGCGGCGATGCTGCAATCATTAGCGTCACCATTCCTCTGCTATGCATCTTGAGAAATTCCCTGCAAACCATAAAGGCAGCTGCTTTGCGCTCGGAAACAGGGGCGGTGGAAGACAGTATGCCGCTGGATAGTCAGGGCACCCTCCTGTCTATTTCTCAGCGCGTACAGGAGGAGGAGGAGGAGCATGAGGAGGATGAGGAGGAGGGGGAAGAGACAGCTTGGCCCGCTGCTGACGGTACACCGGCTGATTGCCTGTCATCCTTTCAGCGTGTATGGCCTGAGGAGGAGGAGGAGGAGGAGGAGGAGGAGGATCCTGAAAGTGATCTTCCTAGTGAAGACAGCCATGTGTTGCGTACAGGTACCCTGGCACACATGGCTGACTTCATGTTAGGATGCCTTTCTCGTGACCCTCGCGTTGCACGCATTCTGGCCACAACGGATTACTGGGTGTACACACTGCTCGACCCACGCTATAAGGAGAACCTGCCCACTCTCATTCCCGAAGAGGAAAGGGGTTCGAGAGTGTTGCTATACCACAGGACCCTTGCGGACAAGCTGATGGTAAAATTCCCAGCCGACAGCGCTAGTGGCAGAAGGCGCAGTACCGAGGGCAAGGTAGCAGGGGAGGTGCGGAGATCGAGCAGCATGTACATCCCAGGCAGTGCAACAGTCTTTAAGGGCCTGGACAGCTTTATGGCTCCCCACCAAGACTGTGTCACCGCTCCCCAGTCAAGGCTGAGTCGGCGGGAGCACTGTAAAAGGATGGTGAGGGAGTACGTAGCCGATCGCACGACCGTCCTCCGTGACGCCTCTGCCACCTACAACTACTGGGTGTCGAAGCTGGACACGTGGCCTGAACTAGCGCTGTATGCCCTGGAGGTGCTTGCTTGTCCTGCGGCTAGCGTCTTGTCGGAGAGGGTGTTTAGTGCGGCTGGGGGAATCATCACAGATAAGCGTACCCGCCTGTCAACCGACAGTGCCGACAGGCTAACACTCATCAAGATGAACAAAGCCTGGATTTCACCAGACTTCTCTTCTCCACCAGCGGACAGCAGCGATACGTAAGCAATACGTAGGCTGCACCCGCGGATGGAAGCTACGTTCTCTCTCACCATCCAAAACGGGGACATTTCTGCTTCATCAATCTGTGTCTAATATTCCTCCTCCTCCTCCTCCTGAAACCTCACGTAATCACGCTGAACGGGCAATTTTTCTTAGGGCCACAAGGCTCACTCAAATAATTTTTTAGAACAATTTTTAAAAGTTTCAATGCGCTTAAAAACGTTGGAACTTTAACTTGAACCAATTTTTCGTTACACTGGGCTGCCTCCAGGCCTAGTTACCACTTAAGCCACATTAACCAAAGCGATTAATGGGTTTCACCTGCCCTCTTGGCTGGCCATGGCCAATTTTTTGGATGTACATTAGTACTGTTGATACAGCAATTTTTGTGGGCCCTCGCCTACAGTGTAATCAAATTAATTTTTAGCCCACCTGCATTACAGCTGACGTTACCTCAGCTGTGTTGGGCAATGCAATGGGATATTTCTATGTACCGCCGGTGGCTTCCTGGCACCCACCCATGCTGTGGGTCCACAGGGAATTATAAATGCATGTGTTTCCACTTGTAAAGAACCCCAGTCTGACTGGGGCATGCAGTGTGGGCCGAAGCCCACCTGTATTACGCACAACATTACTACCTCAGCTGTGTTGGGCAATGCAATGGGATATTTTTGTGTACCGCCGGTGGGTTCCAGGGAGCCACCCATGCTGTAGGTGCACACGGAGTGTAACCTACATGTGTCCACTTGTAAAGAACCCCAGTCTGACTGGGGCATGCAGTGTGGGCCGAAGCCCACCTGTATTACGCACGACATTACTACCTCAGCTGTGTTGGGCAATGCAATGGGATATTTCTATGTACCGCCGGTGGCTTCCTGGCACCCACCCATGCTGTGGGTCCACAGGGAATTATAAATGCATGTGTTTCCACTTGTAAAGAACCCCAGTCTGACTGGGGCATGCAGTGTGGGCCGAAGCCCACCTGTATTACGCACAACATTACTACCTCAGCTGTGTTGGGCAATGCAATGGGATATTTTTGTGTACCGCCGGTGGGTTCCAGGGAGCCACCCATGCTGTAGGTGCACACGGAGTGTAACCTACATGTGTCCACTTGTAAAGAACCCCAGTCTGACTGGGGCATGCAGTGTGGGCCGAAGCCCACCTGTATTACGCACGACATTACTACCTCAGCTGTGTTGGGCAATGCAATGGGATATTTCTATGTACCGCCGGTGGCTTCCTGGCACCCACCCATGCTGTGGGTCCACAGGGAATTATAAATGCATGTGTTTCCACTTGTAAAGAACCCCAGTCTGACTGGGGCATGCAGTGTGGGCCGAAGCCCACCTGTATTACGCACAACATTACTACCTCAGCTGTGTTGGGCAATGCAATGGGATATTTTTGTGTACCGCCGGTGGGTTCCAGGGAGCCACCCATGCTGTAGGTGCACACGGAGTGTAACCTACATGTGTCCACTTGTAAAGAACCCCAGTCTGACTGGGGCATGCAGTGTGGGCCGAAGCCCACCTGTATTACGCACGACATTACTACCTCAGCTGTGTTGGGCAATGCAATGGGATATTTCTATGTACCGCCGGTGGCTTCCTGGCACCCACCCATGCTGTGGGTCCACAGGGAATTATAAATGCATGTGTTTCCACTTGTAAAGAACCCCAGTCTGACTGGGGCATGCAGTGTGGGCCGAAGCCCACCTGTATTACGCACAACATTACTACCTCAGCTGTGTTGGGCAATGCAATGGGATATTTTTGTGTACCGCCGGTGGGTTCCAGGGAGCCACCCATGCTGTAGGTGCACACGGAGTGTAACCTACATGTGTCCACTTGTAAAGAACCCCAGTCTGACTGGGGCATGCAGTGTGGGCCGAAGCCCACCTGTATTACGCACGACATTACTACCTCAGCTGTGTTGGGCAATGCAATGGGATATTTCTATGTACCGCCGGTGGCTTCCTGGCACCCACCCATGCTGTGGGTCCACAGGGAATTATAAATGCATGTGTTTCCACTTGTAAAGAACCCCAGTCTGACTGGGGCATGCAGTGTGGGCCGAAGCCCACCTGTATTACGCACAACATTACTACCTCAGCTGTGTTGGGCAATGCAATGGGATATTTTTGTGTACCGCCGGTGGGTTCCAGGGAGCCACCCATGCTGTAGGTGCACACGGAGTGTAACCTACATGTGTCCACTTGTAAAGAACCCCAGTCTGACTGGGGCATGCAGTGTGGGCCGAAGCCCACCTGTATTACGCACGACATTACTACCTCAGCTGTGTTGGGCAATGCAATGGGATATTTCTATGTACCGCCGGTGGCTTCCTGGCACCCACCCATGCTGTGGGTCCACAGGGAATTATAAAAGCATGTGTTTCCACCTGTAAAGAACCCCAGTCTGACTGGGGCATGCAGTGTGGGCCGAAGCCCACCTGTATTACGCACGACATTACTACCTCAGCTGTGTTGGGCAATGCAATGGGATATTTCTATGTACCGCCGGTGGCTTCCTGGCACCCACCCATGCTGTGGGTCCACAGGGAATTATAAATGCATGTGTTTCCACTTGTAAAGAACCCCAGTCTGACTGGGGCATGCAGTGTGGGCCGAAGCCCACCTGTATTACGCACAACATTACTACCTCAGCTGTGTTGGGCAATGCAATGGGATATTTTTGTGTACCGCCGGTGGGTTCCAGGGAGCCACCCATGCTGTAGGTGCACACGGAGTGTAACCTACATGTGTCTACTTGTAAAGAACCCCAGTCTGACTGGGGCATGCAGTGTGGGCCGAAGCCCACCTGCATTAAGCACGACATTACTACCTCAGCTGTGTTGGGCACTGCAATGGGATATTTTTGTGTACCGCCGGTGGGTTCCAGGGAGCCACCCATGCTGTGGGTCCACAGGGACTTCACAATAGGGAGTTGTACCTGCCTGTGTCTATGAATTAAAAACCGCGGTCTGACTGGGGCATGCAGACACCTTGACAGAATGAATAGTGTGTGGCACATAGGTTCTCCATTGCTATGCCCACGTGTGCAGCTCCTGATGGCGGTGGCACAGGATTCTATTTCTCATTGCTTCTGTACAGCATTGTGGGCTATCGCCCCGCCACTTTTATAGAGGGTCGCTGCCTAGCCGTGCCAACCTCTGCAGTGTGTGCCTGCGGTCCCTCGTCATGGCAGACGCACTTCTAAATAGACATGAGTGTGGTGTGGCATGAGGACAGCTGAAGGCTGCGCAGGGACAGTTTGGTGTGCGCTGTGGGGGGGAGGGGGTGCGGTTGGCAGCATGTAACCCAGGAGAAGTGTCAGTGGAGTGTCATGCAGGCAGTGATTGTGCTTTGTTGGAGGTAGTGTGGTGCTTAGCAAAGGTATGCCATGCTAATGAGGGCTTTTCAGAAGTAAAAGTTGTTGGGAGGGGGGGGGGGCCCACTCTTGCCGGTATTGTGGCTTAATAGTGGGACCTGTGAACTTGAGATGCATCCCAACATGTAGCCCCTCACCTGCCCTATCCGTTGCTGTGTCGTTCCCATCACTTTCTTGAATTGCCCAGATTTTCACACATGAAAACCTTAGCGAGCATCGGCGAAATACAAAAATGCTCCGGTCGCCCATTGACTTCAATGGGGTTCGTTATTCGAAACGAACCCTCGAACATCGCGGGAAGTTCGTTTCGAATAACGAACACCCGAGCATTTTGGTGTTCGCTAATCTCTATTTAAGATTAAAGGGCTTGTCTACTTTGTAACAACATTTTCTTTTAGAAAGATTCACTGGTTTATAAGAATGGATCCAGGTCAGAGAACTTCCAAAGAGGACAATGCAAACTTGAAAACTCTACTCGGCAGATTACATTAGATTACTTAAAGGGGTTGTCTTACAAAAAATATAGTTACATCCAACTCATTATGATAAACATATTTTGTAGTTACACTTATTTAAAAAAATATATTTATACCCTCAGCTATTTCAGGACAAGAATACAAACAGTTGCTGTTTCTATTGAACAGCCGATCTAAGTCTGGTCTACCTCAGTAAATGTTCCAAGGTGATCATACCTACTTAGGATATGCTCCCACATGTGTAATTTAACAGTGTATTACACACATGTAATACATAATGAAAGGAGTCAATGAAGTATACATTGATTTTAATACATATATGAATATAATACTCATGTAAAAAAGAACACAGCTGTTCTATTTTACCATTTATTATGTGTAATAGAGCCCTATTGTTCTCTATGGGTATGAAATAAACGCTGCACATATGCAATTGCATTGCGTATGTGCAGTGTTTATACATAACATTGCTAAACGCCAGAGACTTTTATAAAAAGAAAAGAAACAAGAAAGACTGCAGATAATAGTCATTATTTGTCAAGTACTCAGTTTTTTTTAATATCTTGAGCTTTTTGCAATTTGTTTTCAGATTTGCCTCCTTTGCATCCTCTTTTTTTGGGTGATAAACGGGTGCCTGAAAAGTTGGGTTATTTAATGGTTGGAAGAATGACCCGAGTCCTTTGAGATCTAGTAATTCAGGGAAAGTCATTCCGATTGTGGTTTTCCCGAAAGTTTGTTGGGAAAAGATAAAAATGCCCATCAGAGGAAAGGCTATGGACTGAAAACTCTAAATGACAATCTTCATCTACCATACCAACATTGTTACATGGGTCCATGAAGGCCTGGGCATACTCCAAATGCTCAGAATCTCCATGGTATTTTTGAAGAATCCTGGCAAGAAGAGATCCCTTTCTTAGTTATTTCAATACCCAGGTCAGAGGATATACTCCCAATAATGTAATCCACTTCTACATTAGAAAATCTACACAGAAGGATCCTGTGATACTATCTGAGAAGATGGATGATATCATTATCACATTCCTATAGGTATCTTTTAGAGCTGCCAATCTAAGTTCCAAGATCTTATGCATTGGAGGCAACTCTCCTATTTTTTTTCTTTTACATGAACCTGAATATACTCAAGAGATACAGTATTGTAAAAAAATGTGTTATTCTTATTTTTATAGACTTGGAATATATTTTTCATTGTTCTTTACTCAGGGGGAATATGGTTCTTTTTTTTTTTGTTTTAAAGGAACGCTTATTGGGCATTTTATACATTACAATACAAAAAGAGCATAAAGGGAGATTCAACAGTAATATTTCACAGCGTTGGGTCCTCATATTTTCATCAATCCCTTAAAGTTTATGATACCCTCTTATTTGTATTAAAAATGAAAATATAAATACGAAAAAAAATATGAAAATACAAACATACTAGAACTCTTACTTTACCCACAACATGATTTCCAGTTCAGTGGACATTCAATCTTTATGCAAGTCTTAAAAAGTCAAGAAGAAAAGGAAAGAACCTAAACTTTACCTAGAGGAATCAGTCAGACATATTTGATACAGTGTTAGGGTGTTCAATCCACTGGTCACATATCTTATGAAATTTGGCAGGATAACCTCTAGCCATGTATGTCAGTTTATACAGAGGAGTAACACTATTTATCTCACACAGCCAGGCAGCTGTAGTGTTTTTTTTAGGATGCTTCCAGTTAAGCAATATTACTTTTTTTGCATAGAACAATAATTTATACAGTGTGCGCATTTCTTCATCAACTGGGCCTCCACAAGGCCAGATAGGCAAATTTTAGGGTGTAGGATACTCGGGGTTCCCAAATTTGTTTCCATAAGTTCAAGAATATTTTGCCAGTAATATCTCGCCAATATCTGGTGCGTTCCCCTAGCAAGGAAAATCTGCTCAGATACATGGTTGTTCGTCCGTATCTGGGCTACTGGGGAATAATATAATGCTTGTACCCAATTAATAAAATTTGTCGGGGAATATGTTTCTTATGCTCCCACAATCTTATTCCACCTGTCTGAAAGTCCCATATATCTCTCCTCAATTTGGAGTGCTTTCTAACTACTCATACTTCTTTCTATTCCATCTACGCAACCTCAAGGACATTTTGAGAGAAGGATCACTTGGAAATTCACTATCAGTATGGAATACCAAACCCCCTCTAATACATGAGTAGATATTATTAGCTAAGGACTGGCTCAATGTTCTGAGTTTTATACTAAACATCTTGATCATTTCCAGAGAGAAACTATCCATTAAATTATCCCAGTCTCTAGAGAAATTGATATTGTTCATAAAAAGAGTCTTAAATGACTTGGTGATATTTCTAAAAATATGTAACATTCTAAAAATACCCAATCCAATTCATGCCTTATAAAATCTTTAGAATATTTTTCCAATATGTTCAGTTCAGCTGTAGATTTCTCATATCTTCCATAACTTCACAGCCAAATAGCCAAGCCATAGAAAATTTCACATCTGCCCACTTTTTGTTCTGATACATAGGAAGCTGAGTAAGTTGATCTATCAGTCTGTTCATAAATCCTGGAATGTCAAAAGAAGTGTATTCCATTTTGGAGGTTCTCTAGGTTCTAATCCAAAGACACCAAACAGATCCAGGAGAAAGAACACAAATACAACCAATCAAACCCTTATGGTGCCAGTGATATGGACAAAATTGAGTAGTAAATAGGTATCAGACCCACCAGACTGGTGGCATTAGATGGTGTCACCCATAATCCAAGATGACCTCTATAGACCATATATGGCCAAATAGACAAAACCGGCTCCTAAGGACTTCAATCTTCAAAGGGTGAGCAGCCTCCTCACACAGCCTTACTCCAAGGGGGACACATTGAAAGTAAAAGAATATATAGACAAGGGATACTCAGGTCAGAAGAAGTTGGTCCAGCAGCTGGTGAAAAAGGAAATACAGCTGTGAGGGGCAGCCCAATGTACAAAAAAGGCTAACCCCCCAGAACCCAAGTGAACCAATAGTGATTGCAGAAAAACCCCAATGTCACAGAAAGGTGTTTACTCCAGAAAACTGTACACTGTACAACATGTTTCGGGGGTCTGCACAGGTGCCCTCTTCAGCAGGAACATATATAATCATACAGATGAAAAGTTATTTATAGTATACATTTGCAGAAAAGGTTAATGTTCTACATTGTGGCATCCTGTACTTCCACTGGAAGTGATGTCCAGAGCCCCCACCTGAACTACATCAGCGCTCCAACCTGCAATGCAGCTGACTGGTGAGACCACTCCCCTGTGTTGCATCAACACTATGTAACACCCCCTGGAAGGACAGGTGCACGCCACGCCACATCGCATACTCTCAGAGGGAACTAGCTTGACAGGCACATGCATCCCACCATAACACAACACTAAGCCATTTATACACAGTATAACCATTACATGCATCCATCCTTTCATAGATATAAAGCTAATATAATTTAGGGAAAACATATATATATATATATATATATATATATTGCTATAAATTAAAAAAAAACTGATTAAAACCATAATTATGTATAGAAAGCATAATCCTAAAAAAATGTAATTATAAAATTCTATAAACAAATATATCAATTGAGAATTATAAATATTTACAAAACCCGACTATGAGTCTAAAATATATTTTTTGTATACAATATTTATTATGTGTGGTTTTGTAGTCTGGTTACCACTAGCCACTGGACTAACTCCTTCTGACCTGAGCACTCGTAGCGTCCCAGAAGGAAGGGGAAGCACTCCTACTCTGCATGGAGGCTGGGATGACGGACTGTAGAAAATTAGAAACTACAAGACTTCAGGCCAAGGGAGATATGATATATGCATCCAGTTTTATCTGCCCAGAATACCACTTTAAATTGAAATCCCAATAAATACTACTATAATTAGAGTTCTTCCCCTTTAGAGCAGCATGACTGTAAACAATCCCTAAAGAGAGTCGGTCATTCCATGAATCATTTTCATGTAAAAGTCCTGAAATGCAGTCAATAGCTATTTTATAGTAATTTCCAGTGTTTCTAGCATATAAAGATACCTTTTTCATCATTCTTTGCTTCCATTTGTCCTCACTGATGCTGCAGCTAAACTGTGCTGCTGGGGGCGTCTCTGAGCAGACTAGTCTCCTCTTTTCCTTTTTTGGCTGATTTGCAGTGAGTAGATAGTAACTATGTAGCAATCTGGATGTGTGAAGCGTGAGCGAGCATGTGTGGCCTCCAGCACCATCAGCTCATTAGGAGGATGAGCACAATAATACACTGTGAACACCAGGTGGTGCCATAATATCTAAGAAAATGACATGACTCTTCACCCTATCATTTTTTTTAACAGCATGCAAATGCCAACCATTATTCATTTTTTGTGACCAGTACAATGAATATGATATTTAATGATGGGACAACCTGGGTTTTCCGAGAACATCTGGTTTGACATATCCTATAATTTAGTGATCAGTAGTGCTTGACCCTCACAATCTCTATAAGAAAGGGACTGCAGAGCTAGTAAAGCATTGTGGCTTCTTTGGATTTTTTTTTTGCAACTTAGCGACTCACAGGTATTTATGGACTTGTTTTAAGATCACTTACCTGGCCAGGTCTTCTGCTTGTCTTTGGAGTTGTCTGGTATGGTTTACAGTTATCTGCACTAGATCTCCAGCATCACCAGTCAGGTTACCTATTCGTTCTTCAAGATTAGTAAGAGCCCCATCCATTTCAGCATGATGGCCAGTCACATTCTATGTAAAAAAAAGTGATATAAAGTGAGAACAAACATTTGAGAAATAAGAATGGCAATCAGTTCTCATATAAATTGTAAGGATGATGAAAAATGTAAGTTAATCTCCAGACAAAACTGAATGCATGTTTCCCTCAGTTCTCGATTCACAAATGAACTCACTCCCTCGGCTTCCAACTGAAAGTGGGATGACCACTTTAATTCCAGTTTGACCACTTATGTAAGCTCGATCTAGACTTTCAATGCAAAGAGTTCTGATTTCTATTATAGCAAGAATAGAGAACGATGATGAAATACTACTACGGTGAAACCACTTGTTAGAAAAGGAAGATCAAAAAACATATGAAAGTCAGTAAGGGCATCCTAATATATAGAATAGTTATATACTAGTAGATGGCCCGTCCCAGGGCGGTGACTGTTATAGAAAATGCATCCACTTAAGGGCAGAGTTCTTGTCCCAGGACAAAGACTGCAATCTGTATATATAAATATTGATGCTCACGAAAATTATTCAATGTAATTAGGAATAATAGTTGTAATACAAAGGCATTAGCTATTCTGAATACACAAAATACCCAAGGCACCCCAATGTGCAGGTCTCTTTGTGTGCTGACCCACTAGCCTACTTTCATAGATACTTGCAGAATTTTTCCTAAGCCTCCTCAGGCTTTTTTTTTGTTAGTGCATATAGAGAACAGGTCCAACATGCTCTTTAGAGCAATGGTTGTTAAACAGATAAATCACTTCTGTCATCTAGTCTGACTCCTCCCCTTTCTTATTTCTGTCTTCCTCTGCAACCCATCACATGACCTTGTACAAAAGTGGTCCCAAGCTCTTTTTACTAGACAGTAAGTATTGAGCCTTACCCCCAAAAAATTGAGCTAGGAAGCTGAAACTGCCCCATTATTCTACATATTCCCCCACAATGTCAATGCACTTGTGACATCTCTCCTGCAGCTTTTTAAGTCCCTGCAAATAGAATTCTTCCAACTGCTGGTCAAACCACTCATTTGCAGCATTAGTTGCCTCCAAAACACTCCCAAACCGTTGTCCCTTTAGGTGTTTTTTGAGATTAGAGAACAGATAGTAGTCAGATGGAGCCAGGTCGGGCGAATAGGGTGGATGGGGCATCAGTTGAAATCCTAAGGAGATCATTTTTGCAATACTGGCACCTGCAGTGTGTGATGGGACATTGTCATTCAACAGGATGACACCTTGGGAGAGCTTTCCTCAAAGGTTTTCTTTAATATTCTGCCTCAGCTTTGTCAATAACGAACAGTGATATGTTGCATTGATGGTTGATACCTGAGCACCGTCCCCCCCTGGCTTGGTACCTATCAGATTACATTGTACATTCCTGTACAGCGCTTCAATGTGGGCACTGAATGCAGCAAGAACCACTGGGCACAGAGCTCAAGAGCACCACCTTTCCACTGGCTTGGTACAGCCCAGATTACATTGTACATCCCTGTACAGCGCTTCAATGTGGGCGCGGAATGCAGAAAGAGTGGCCGGCCACAGGTTGGTGAAGCAGAAGTAGCTGAGCCAAACATACAGGTTAGTGTATCAAGAGCCGCTCTCCACTACACTGCTGAGTGCCGGGCATAGGACACAGTAAAGTGAGTTTGGATGAGAAGGCCCCCCCCCCCCACCCCGATTAGTACCACCTACATCACACTGTACATTCCAGTACCACATGTCGGTGTGGGCGCTGACTGTGAGTGTAGCAGGAGCAGCTCTCCGCTATACTGATGAGTGGGTGGCGCAGCATCACTCTCTCTTAACCCCCAGCTGGTGAGTGCAGGGTACGGTGCGCTCTACAGTATAAGTAATGAGATGTCAAGCCCCCCTCTATTGATCCATATATATAAATGCCTCCTGTGCGTCCTGTGGTCATCTAACCACTTGGTGGCAGTATTTCAGTTACAAACTAACACAGGACACACTAAGGCATACATATATTAGATACATATTAACAGATAATGAGAATATAAGAATTGACGTTATATTTCTCACACACATACTGTATGTAATATTTTCTCTTTGAAAAGTGCGGGAAAACAGAATAAAGTAGATAAAACAGTACAGAGCAGGTATAAAATGCAATTATATGTATAGAATTTGCAAAGTAAGGGCTGGATGTCATTTCAGAACTTGTGCATTTTCACACATAATATCATGGCATTAAAATAGCATTATCATCATTTCCGCCTCTTATTGCAGGTAGAGCTTTCCATTTATAGCCTAATTACTGACATTAGTAATACAGCTTTCCTCCTCCTTACAGATAGCATTTTCATTCATGTCAGTGAAATTACTATACCTTGATCAAATCGGTTATATCGGCAATGATCTCGTGAGTATCATTCAATGTATTCCTGGCCTCAGTTATTGTGTTACTGGCAGATGCTGCGGCTTTATTCACAATAGCTATCTGGGACTAAAAATAATGGAAACTTTCAGTAAAAGTATAAAATATATTAGAACACACACTACTGCTGATTTATTTTTAATACAAGTACAAATAGCAAGGATTGACATAAAGTAGTTTTCAGCGACCACAATATACAGTAAATGCAAAGTACTGTACTAGCGAGGCAATCATGTAAATGTAGTTACTGAAATAATGAAACATTTAATGTAGAAATAACTTAGCACAGAAAATGTGGCCCTCAGTCATCTATGGTAGCTAACTAATGTACTTAATTTTAAATATACTGAAACGCTCCAATATTGTATTTATTCATTTCCACCATGTTAGATTGTAAGCTCTTTTAGGCACAGCTCTCTTGCTTTTTGCATGTATTTTCTTGCTATGTATATTTGCCAGCTCTTATCTATTTACTATACAGCATTGCTGGCACTTTATTAATAGGGCTTCATGCACACAAAATGAGTTATGGCTCTGTATTAAGGAGTGATACGGGACCCATCATATAATGTACTGTCTATGGAGAAGAGCTACGTACATACAGAATAGAGATGAGCGAGTATACTTCTAAGGCACATTACTCGAGCGAGTAGTGCCTTAGCCGAGTATCTCCCCGCTCGTCTCCAAAGATTCGGGGGCCGGCGGTAGGCGGGGAGTGGCGGGGGAGAGCGGGGGGGAACAGAGGAGAGATCTCTCCCTCTCTCCCCCCCGCTCCTCACCTGTCACCCGCGCCGGCCCCCGAATCTTTAGAGACGAGCGGGGAGATACTCGGCTAAGGCACTACTCGCTCGAGTAATGTACCTTAGCGAGTATACTCGCTCATCTCTAATACAGAAATCAACTATAGAAAACTCTGTGATGCCATATGAAACCTGCTGTAACTGTAGAAATGAGCAAAAATCTGAAAAAAGTGAAACCAGATTCTATGTTACCAACAAACTTGGCTATTGCAGTTATATTTGTGGAGTTTTCTCCATGGAAGAAATAGTTCTTAAAATCAGTGCTCTGCAAGCTGACATTGCAAAAACCCCAGTTAGATGCAACTCTCAATTAATAAAGAGGGTTTTAGGGAGGGAAGGCATCTTTTATGAATGTGTATACAATATAAGAAGGGGTGGCAAAAAGCAGGCAAATCCTGTAAATGTTTGTTTTTACTAAAATATTGGCAGACAGCAAATCCCCAGTGAATTTACACCAAAATCTGCATGGATCCACAGCAAAATCCATTGTATTTTCTGCTGCAGAAATTCCATAATATGTGGATGTAGCTTACATCATCTACAAAAGCTGCAAAAAAGGTATGTCTATTGGATGGGATGTGACTTAAAGTAAAGATCCTGCGATCCAGGGTGGCTGCTCCCTAGTGGAAAAACAGCCAGACGATATTTAAGCAGCTAAGTCTATAAATTGGAAAACCCTTCACATTCTCTATATCAATGGTTTTCAACCCACAACTCTCCAGCTATGGTGAAGCTACAACTGTCAGGCTGGACAATCCCAGGCTATGAGTATGTTGGGAGTTGTTGTTTCACCATAGCTACAGACTGGAGATCTCTATTCTGCAGAATGCACAGCTCTCCTATTATTGTAACTGAAAACCAATACTGTTCTGACATTATCAGCTATATTTTTCAACATTAGTTATTTTTTCACCATGTAATCAGTTTATATTTCCTAAAGGAAATAGAAGAGATCTTACATCATGCATCTGTAGTTTGCCGCTGTTTTCCTCGTTTTTATCTCTTGTGCTCATTATGTGCTCATGAGCTTCCTTTAAGGCCTCTTCAAGGTCAGCAAGTTTTGTATTATGTTCAGCAATAGGCTCCAGCACATTAGGGAACAACGATACAGTGCTGTTCTGTATCTGTAGCCAATCCTCCTGGACCTCCAGTAACACTATCAAATCAGCAGATTACAATCTAAGTAACACATACATGGAAATCTAAATATTACAAGGAATGTGCAATAGCATCTATGGGTCTGTAACATGGCATATCTGATACTGTTTGGATAAGTAATTAACACAGAGAGACATGATCAGCTGGTTATTTAAGTATATTACTGAATCTTGGAACAGACTATATGGATTTCAGGGACTAAAATACTGATGACCTATCTTCAGGATAGGTCATTAATATCAGATCTGAACTTGAGACCTGAAGATGCTGCAGCGCTCACATGAGTGTCACAGTTTCTTCCCAGACATGTGATGTCACATTCATTGATCATATGGTCTGAAGGCAGCTCAGTGTATGGAATTAAGCTGCTATACCAGGCACAGTCGCTATTGAATGTATAACACTGCATCTGGCATGGACCCCTGCTGATCAATTATTGACGACCTGTCATGACGATAGTCATCAATTCCTAAGTCATGGAAAACCTCTCTAACATAAAATATTTAAAAAAAACTCACAGTGATATGCATTTTGTCTCTCATCCAAAACTAGCTTGCTTTGCAAACTGAAGTTGAGCACTGCAAGGTCCTTGAGCATTTGTTCTGCTTCCTTCATGGTCTTAACACGATCAGTTGGGCTGACCTCTCCTTGTAAGGATTCATAATGCTGTAGTTTTACAAGTGTTTCTGTGAAAAAAATGTCATTCATTAGGAATGTTAAAAGCAACAAAATCATTGTCTCCAGGGCTGCAGACTACTTGCAAATTGTGTGTCGTCTAATCCTGACATTAGGTAATGTGATGTGGAAACCCCAACATTTCAGCTATTTGAGGCCCAGAATTGTTTAATAGCTCCTCACTCCTTTCAGACAGTTGCCTCTCCTGCCTATTCCTTCCTTGTCCTAGCTCTGCTTTAGTAACAACTTGAAGCATTTGGTCCCCAATGCAAAATTTGCCATTTATAATACTGATGTCTTCTTATGTGTCTTTAGGGCTGGACTGGGATTAATAATCAGCAATGGCCCACAACGCCACCAACCCACTTACAATATTGCCCCCTCCATATTGTGTCTCTCTCACGGTTAAGATGAAAATTTTGCCTTGCAACACTTGACAGAATGGCTATAAAATGTTTAATTGGATAATTTAGAAGGACTATCATGTAGTTTCACCCATGGTTGATAAGTTCACTGCAGACAACGTCAGAGGGAGACCACCATGGAATGATGTTGGTGAAGTCTACTCTCTGCCTCCGGGCTGATGAACATTGACTCTCCCTCCAGGTTGATTTGCCACGTACAAATTGATACATTATTATTTGAATATCCTGTTTGCGTTCTCACACTAGTTGAGGCTGGCAACTGTCTGATTCCCCACTGTTATTCCCCAGTAACATATTGGAAAGGGCATGGTTGACAAAACATGCGCCTTTCTACAACAAGTTATCTTATTTTAAGCCATTAAGAAAAACTACTGTTTTCTTATCTTAACACAGCAAAAGCAATTGTAAAGCAACTGAAAGGGCAAATAAACAGTGGCTCAGAACGTTATCCTAATGTGTTAAGAGTGTTTGTTAAAATTAGCTACATCAGTCTTTTCTAAAGAATTTTACCGAACTTCTGTAACAGAAAGAAATACGCAAAAGTAAATATGTCATAGCATGGCACAAAATAAGAACATCAATCTCTTATCCCATGATGTGTCCTCCACTCCTTACATAGCAATAAGAAGAAGAAACACAGAAAAGGAGATTTATGAATAAAGTTACAGTTTTTTAATATAATTATTTAGCGCTGTTAATGGCAGACACTCAGCACTATTAATGGGGTACTTTAGCTTCCACTAATGCTCCAAGTTGCCCCAGAAGAAGCTGACAAGCAAACCCCTGGGCCAAGTGAGGTGTTTGATGTGCCACATTCTAGGTTTGTTTTATGTTTATCTTTTATTGCCTCTTCTGAGTATATAAATAAAGTGCCTCCTGTGAATTTGAAGTTGCAGTGTTGCACTCTGTTCCCCTGTTTGCAAACAAGCGGGTCTGAACTAGGGGGTTTTAACCATCAGTCGTGGAAGCACAAGCCTCAGCGTGCAGGAATGTGAAGATCTTCCTATCACTGATGCAGTTGATTTGGCACGTGAGGACCCTTATGGTGCCACAAATTCCGGGCTCACTGGGGACGGTAACTCCAGCCATTTGCTCCACTTAAGGCATAAATGTTGGGTGGATATGTATCTCTGAAAACACAGATTGTTCTGAATTTGGACTGTTTGAGTAGGAGAATTAATCTATATATATAAAGCTGAAAGCCCTCACTGACTCACTGACTGACTGACTGACTCACTGACTGACTGACTCACTGACTGACTCACTGACTGACTGACTCACCAAAAGTTCTCCAACTTCCCGATATCATAGAAACATGAATTTTGGCACGAGCATAGATTATCTCCAAAATAGGAAAAGTAATTGGGTCCCAACTCGATTATTCAATTCTAGCGCAAAAGAATTGGCGTCGAAATTTAACGTACATAATCTAAATCTCTCACTTCCCAATGTCATAGAAACTTAAAACTTGGCACGGGCATTGGATATGTCATAAATAGGAAAAGTTAATGGGTCCCAACTCGATTATTCAATTCTATGCGCAAACGAATTAGCATCCAAATTTTACGTACGGAATCTAATTCTTTCACTTTCCGGTGTCATAGAAACGTGAAATTTGGCAAGAGCATTGATTATGTCATAAAAAGGAAAAGCTAACTCCCAACTCGATTATTCAATTCTATGCGCAAAAGAATTAGCGTCCAAATTTTACGTACGGAATGTAATTTTCTCACATGGAAACTTAAAATTTGGCACGGGCATTGAATATGTCATAAATAGGAAAAACTAACGGGTCCCAACTCGATTATTCAATTCTATGCGCAAAAGAATTAGCGTCCAAATTTTACGTATGGAATGTATTTTTCTCACTTTCTGGTGTCATAGAAACGTGAAATTTGGCACGAGCATTGATTATGTCATAAATAGAAAAAGCTAATGGGTCCCAACTCCATTATTCAATTCTATGCGCAAAAGAATTAGCGTCCAAATTTTACGTACGAAATGTAATTTTCTCACATAGAAACTTTAAATTTGGCACGGGCATTGATTATGTCATAAATAGGAAAAGCTAATGGGTCCCAACCCGATTATTCAATTCTATGCGCAAAAGAATTAGCGTCCAAATTTTACGTACGGAATGTAATTTCTTCACTTTCCGGTGCCATAGAAACGTGAAATTTGGCACGAGCATTGATTATGTCATAAATAGGAAAAGTTAATGGGTCCCAACTCGAATATTCAATTCTAGCGCAAAATAATTAGCGTCCAAATTTTACGTACGGAATGTAATTTTCTCACTTTCCGGTGTCATAGAAACATGAAATTTGGCACGAGCATTGATTATGTCATAAATAGGAAAAGCTAATGGGTCCCACCTCGATTGTTCAATTCTAAGCGCAAAAGAATTAGCGTCCACATTTTACGTATGGAATCTATTTCTCTCACTTCCTGATGTCATTTTATATAAAGGAAACGTTGCATGGTTACCTCCACGTGGTGTTTCTGGGTAACACAGAGAACTATGCAAAATGGTGAACATATCTTTTTCCTCAGCATCTCTAAAGTAACCACGACTTCATAAGATTTCCGTGTGAACACCAGATAAACACCAGTACCAAATTAACTCGGGCGAAGCCGGGTATATCAGCTAGTATAGTATATTTTAAAAAAAAGACCATCTCCTGTTCATTTTAATAATAAATATGTAACAGGAAAAATTTTAACCGAGCTAATAGTAATTTGTTGTTTACCTTGGACGCCATCTTCTATATCACTAATTTCTTCTGCAGTCTTCTTTGCACGGTCCAGCGTTTCCATGGTTTCCCTGTGTATTCTCTGGCCTTTTATCTCTGCTAGATTTCCCTACAAATAGCCAATGCCAACAAAAGTTCTCAGTGTTATATTCCATGTGGATGTGAACTGCTTTGCAGCACATTCCATGCACAGCTGACTGTTATCTGCTCATATATGGAACCAAGTTTCTATGGATTCAATCCAAGAACAACAGAAATATGTCATTTTCCTAATAATATTTATATAACGATATTGCATAAATGAGAATGATGGATTGTAGTGGAACTGCACCATTCTGGTCAGGTTTATCGAAACAAGGCAGGAAAACGAATCCTTTCCATCATCAAAGTCCGGAAAACTGTATGTTCAGATTAGATTTGTTGTCACCAGACCAAGTGCTGAATTGGCCATTGTGTATATCGTATTGCAGCAAGATACAATTCAGCATATAAAATGTATCACAAATGATTTGCAATTGTAGAAGAACATGAAGGAATAAAATAACTAGTAATTAAAGTTTATTGCTGCCATACTTAGCTAGATGCTGATCCTTTTTCCTATATCTGGATATTCTTTTGTATTTATTGCTAGAAGTGGCAAGCCACATAGGATCTCATCTACCGGACATAATACACAGTTTGCTGCAAGCAGACGATGTCTATTTTAACAATCTTATGTAAGTTAGAAGTGCTAATGCTTCACCCTCAATTTCCATGCCCCTTAGTGATAAGTTAAATTGTGAGGACTTCAGTATTGACCAAAAAGGAACATTTGTACAACTGGCCATTTCTGAATTCTATTTTAGGAGAAATAAGCATATTACAGCAAGTGTCAAGGACATAAAATTGTCTTTCTCAATCTGCTGCTAAGGCCAGAGAACACCAATGTATTCTGGTTGCATTTAACCCTTTCCAATCCAATTTGTATCCTGGTTTACCTAGGGCGCTTACTCTTTTTCTGCCATTATACAACGGCGCTATATGCTGGCTAAAGCCAGTACTGGATGAGGTGACACGTTGGATAGGCTCCGACACAAAAGAGGCTGTCAATATACAGTAAGAGAACCTCAACGGACGTCTTCCAACATAAGAGCTGTACAGTCTTAAATCATAATGTCTTTAGACGTCAGACAGTGGATTGGAAAGGGTTAAGCTTCCATAATATGGACATGTGTTCTTGCATTGACTATAGTTCTCCTGACCGGAACGCTGAATATCATAGATTATGCTTGGAATTCAAGTCAAGATATCTATGGTCAGGCTGGGACACTCCTTCATACTCCCAATGCATAAATGTGAATGGAATACACTGGTGGTCACTGGTCTAACAGTATAACATTGCAACAAATGCTTTCATAATGCTAAACTTGCATCCTCAACAAACACACTGTGAACTAACCTTCTCTGCAAGCTTATTGACTTCTCCCTGAAGAATATCTCCTTCAGTTTCAACATTGTCAATCTGAAGATCTTCATAGAACGATTGGTTTTTCTTCTGTACTAGTTTCTCCTTTATATAATAAACAAAAGAATAATCAGAAGTAGTAGTATAACAGCACATATATTAAGTCACTTCGGACAATCTCTTTATGTTAGAACGGTGTCTACTATGGCAAATAGATGAAGGTCTTAAAAAGGGGATCCAATCTATTCAGTTACAATTCCTCAATGGGATTTTCAAAGACGGACAAAGCACCTTTTACATGGGCTGATTATCAGGCATAAATGTTCAACTGAATGTTTTATTGCCCAATCACAATGATTACAAGTTACAATGACTTGTTTCTCAGCTCGTGTAAGATGACCCTCAAGTAGTTAAATGTAGATGGGTTGCTAACTGTAACACTCACATTACCAATACTTGTTACTAGTTTATGTACCTTTTTCTTAAAGCAACCCTCCGGTCCAGAAACAAAGATGACCACACCAACATCTGGCTGCCTGATGAACACTGTGCATTAGTATGCATTAATAGTATAAGGACTACACTTGCTTTGATTGACCAGGTGAGCAGCACTGGCCAGTCACAGCACCATGCAGTGTTCCATGTTATGGAACTACTGATGCATACCAATGTACAGCGTGTATCTGGTAGTCAGAGTAGCAGTGCGGCCATCTTTGTTTCTCCAGGACTGGAGGGTCACTTTAATTGTGCACCCTCGGCCTGTTCACTTTTTGAAAATATGCAAGTGACCTCCACTGCATTCACATATAGCTGTAAGCACATTTTAGTATAAAACTTTGACCTGGTATAGTACTAGAATTCTGTTTCAAAAGGAAAAAAAATTCTATACCTGAAGAAGGAGGACAGAGGAATTAATGTTGCCAAGAACTCTGTTAACTGCAACTCCAGTCGATATACTCAATATTGTTGACTTAGTTTTATTAACAAGCAAGGTGCTGAGCCGGAGGTCATCGATCAGGTCCCAGATACATTTATCACAATCTAGAAAAGCAGGAGAACAGTTTACAATGTATACTGCATCTGACTAGATTTCCTGTATTATAAAATTTCACATATTCCACCTTGATTTCTGGTACTTTTACAAGTACATTTAACTTGTTTAAAACCTTAAAAGGGTTGTCCCAATTGGACAAACTTGGCCCATGTAAGCTATTATGGTATAGAGACATCTTAGAGAAAGATTCCTCCTTCAAGACCACTTAAAGCGAAGAATTGTGCAAAACAGTGGTTCACTTTCTAGCAGACTATGCGATCATTTATTACTTTACATGTAAATGTATTAGATTACATAAAGCAGTAGTCATGGGGGAAGACTATTTTCTGGACTTCTTTTCAGTAATCCCATTAAAAAGCAATATTAGTCTGCCTGTCCACGGGCGGGTTTTCATTGCATTACCCCCGGCGATAATCCAGCTGCGGGGAATGCAAGGAAAGGTCTCCATAGCGTTGCTATGGAGAGCGCTTCCCCCCTGTCCACGAGCGGAGAATCATTGCGATTTGCCATGATTCTCCACGGTCAGCCATCTGTCAGATAGGCTGACAATGGAGATCTGTCTGCCGACTCCTGCTCCTGGGCGGCGGCTACCGCAACGCTCATGGACAGGCAGCCTTAAGCAGTTCTTCAGCCTGAAATAGTTGCTTACAGGGAGCAATAAAATCAACTACAATGCAAATGAAGATAAAGTTTTAGATATAATGAAAGAAAACCTCTTTCCCTTTAATTTGGGACATTTGGACTACAATGATCCAAATAAATAATTAATAAACATCATTTATATAATTAAATATATGTTGCATTTTTTACATAGTTGATATATAAACTGCACTTTAACTGTCTTTTATTCAATATGCTCCATGTCAGCAAAGATTAAAATGTTGGAATTTTGCTTTTACAGTTTCCATTGGGAGGTGTATAACTGCATAGTTCTTCCTCTTTTCAGATAAATCAGTTAAAAAATGGGTGTATGTGCAACCTTCCTAAAGAGAAGCAGGAGACGTTGGGTGACTTTTAGCTCAAGTCATCTTTTTTATTTCAAAACCATCATATATAAATGCGTTTCAGGGCTTCGTAAGTATTTTGCTGGAAATACACATCTAGCGCTCTAATGTGCGTTTTAGGAAGAGAGGAGCAATGGGCTCTCCTCTCTTGACCGGGGTTTTACATTGCAGAAACAGGTGGGAAAGTGAGTGTCTCCCTCTACCACCTGTTTCACCCATTTAAAACCCAATTCATGAGAGGGAGAGCTCATTGTCCTGCTCTTTAGGAAGCGCCTACACTCACTTTTTAACTCATGCTGGCTAGTATTTACGTCCTCCTTCAAAGGCTGTAATGTTTTAGATTGACTGTATCTGTCAAAAACTCTATTATAGTCCCCATCTCCTTCCCTGAAAAGAAAAAATTCTCTACGAAGATCTCGGACTTTGCCTTCTGGGTGTTGCTCCATCCCCTTCTTTTTTCTACTATTTTTCAAATCTCAGATAATTCAGACTGTTGACTGTAATTTCAACTATGAGGTCTAAATAATTATCCCCATGAGTAAAAAGAATTCTTCACTACTGTGATAATGATGACAGATCCCTTTTTGTTAAAATACTTCTATCTTATTGGTATTCAGTTGAAGACTTACTGAATGAACAATCGGATCCACTTGGGGAATCAGGGTCTTCTAACAGACACTCTCCGGTTTTGTTGTTACATGGTCCGCCGCCACAGTTGCATTCTACATATCCAGGAAAAAAGTGTTACTTGTACCCACAATAAGCACATGATCATTTCAGAGGAAAGAGTACACATTTTTAGGATTATAAATAATGTACAACATATGTCTAGTACAGAAACATTTCATATATTGACTTCAGTATTACATTAAAATGCTTGCATGGTACACTGTAAATCAGCACCGGATATGGGCTGTCACAAGACAATGCAAAGGAGTTTTCTCCTGCCATTTATTATATAGAGTATGTTAAAACTTTTCCAACCTTTATGACTTGAACTTACTGAACGGCACTTTATTTTAACATGTCTTCATCCAGATTTAAATAGTTGATGCATTTTGCTACTCATGTAAGAATTTAACATTATTGTTACTAATATTAACCCTTTCCAACCCACTGTCTGACGTCTTCCTACATTCTGATTGAAGCTTGTACAGCTCTAATGTCAGAAGATGTTCGACAGAGTATTTTTACCATCTATTGCCAGCCACTCCGCTGTCGAAGCCTCTCTAGTGCACACACACTGGCTTCAGCCAAGAGATGGCACCATTGTATAGCAGCAAAAAGAGAAAGCCTTTTAGGAAACCCTGAATCCAAAATTTTATTAGAAAGGGTAAATGCAGTAGGGCCAAGGTGCAACCACAGCAGCCCCTATACTTCTGCCTTAACAACTCCTTTTTAGGGCCTTTTTACATTGAATGATTATTCAGATTCTTGCTGGATCATGGGAATCTGAATGATAATCGTTCAGTGTAAATGGCTCCATGATCTGAAGAACAAACAATAATGAATTTGATGTTTGGATCGTGCAGGCTTAAAAATCAAATGATGATCTGCCTATGTAAACGTCGATCATAGCTGAACAAAGGTCTGTTTACTGTGAATGGAATCAGGTGGCCAGAAAAGATCTCCAGCCTGCCCGCACAGGAGAGATTATCGCTGGGACAGTCGTCTCGCGTAAAAGTGTCATGAGACTATGGGTCTGCTTGTGAGGAACTAACTGCAAGCACTCTGTAGAGAGGTTCCTGGGATCTATTGTTTATTGTCTTGTAATATGGCAGCTCTTAATTTACCTTTCAGGCAACCAAGGAGAGAAGCATTTCTCTGAAATTGGTTGGGTCTAAAACCCGGTAATAGGTCCTGGTTGCTGAAGTGGATAGAGAACGAGAGGTGGATTTCCACACTATCCACCCAAATGGTCTGTGTCTCTGCCTGTCTAATTATCCTTATTGGAAGCCAGCTAGGCGATCTCCTAAAATAAGGTGTAGAATGTTTACATGGTGCTTGCAGTCTGGGGAACATAGTCATTACCAGCCTGGGAGTCACGAGTGATGTTATGGACAATCTTTGTTGTGAGGTTCTGGGTAGTAGTCCTAGAGCCTGATAGTGAGTAGTCAGATAGCCTATGATTTGATTTTATGTTGTATTAGTGTAATGTGATTTATGTTTCTTCATGAAAGTAAAAAAGAACTGGCTAAGGCCAGTTTGAACTAAAATTGATGTGTGGGATGAAATTCCACATGTGTCAACCATCTTATCCAAGAGGTGGTGATCCCATGAATTAACAAGGTAATCTAAATTTTAAAAATTGATGGCCTTTCCTCAAGATAGGCCATCTATATCTGATTGTTGGGGGTTCAGCTGTCAGCACCCACTGATCATCTGTTTGTAGGGGACATGTCATAATGGAAATCTCTGTGGCCTCTTCAGTGTTTATATCGGTCTTGGAAGCCATTCACTCATACTCAGAATGGCATACTTTTTACAGTGGCCAATCAGAATATTGCAGCCTTGTCCTATAAATTTGAATGACCATTCATCTACACCCACACAGTACTGTGCAAAAGTTTTAGGCAGGTGTGGAAAAAATGCTGCAAAGTAATAATTCCTTCAAAAATAGAAGTGTTAATAGTTTATTTATTTGTCAATTAAAAAAATGCAAAGTGAATGAGCAAAAAGAGGAATCTGCATCAAATTGTTATTTGGTGTGACCACCTTTTGCCTTCAAAACAGCATCAATTCTTCTACGATTACGCAGAGTTTTTGAAGGTACTCAGCAGGGAGGTTGTCCAGACATCTTGGAGAACTAACCACAGATCTTCTGTGGATGTAGCTTGCTCAAATCCTTCTGTCTCTTCTTGTAATCCCAGACAGACTGGATGATGTTGAGATCAGGGCTCTGTGGGGCCAAATCATCACTTCCAGGATTCCTTGTTCTTCTTTATGCTGAAGATAGTTCTTAATGACATTGGGTGTATATTTGGGGTTATTGTGCTGCTGCAGAATAAATTTGGAGTTAATCAGATGCCTCCCTGATGCTATTTCATGATTGATAAGTATCTGCCTGTATTTCTCAGCACCGAAGTCACGATTAATCTTGACAAAATCCCTAACTCCATTTACTAAAACACGGCCCCAAACTCCACCATGTTTTACTGTTGGCTGCAGACACTTATTATTATACCGCTCTCCAGCCCTTTGATGAAGAACTGCCTTCGGTTACAGCCAAATATTTATACTTTTAACTCATTAGTCCAGAGTACCTGCTACAACGTTTTTGCACCTCAGTTCCTATGTTTTCGTGCATAGTTCAGTCACTTGGCCTTATTTCTATGTTGAAGGTATGGCTTCTTAGCCGCCATTCTTCAATGAAGACTAATTCTGTCCAGATTTCTTCTAACAGTAGATGTTGACCTTGGGTCCCACTGGTTCTGAGCTGATGGCACTTTTCGACATCTTCTTAGCATGATGTATCTTTCATTTGCTGCACTATGATTCCTTGCCCAACCAATCCGTTTATGGTCCTCAATGTTGCTAGTTTCTAAGTGCTTTTTGAAAAGAGCTAGAATAGCCTATCTTGAATCCCCAGTCTGCTTTGAAATCTTTCTGAAGCAGTATAACCTCCATGTATCCTGTTGCTGTGCCCTGTCTTGTCATGGTGTATGATCCGTGGCATGAACCTATCTTTCACAACCTCACTTTTGTATTAGAGTTTGCTTGTTCTTCTCCAGGTTTTAACCCTTATAAGGCCCATTTACACTGGACGAGTGTTGGGCAAACGATGCCCGACACTCGTCCCTGTGTCTCCTCGGTCCCATGCTCCTGCACGGGAGCTAGTAGTACTGGCTAGCTCATGGAGCGGGCAGCAGGGGTGCGGGCGGGGCAGTGCAAGAAATTTCACTCCTCTCGCTTCCCTGCCCACTCCATGGAGACAACACAGCTGTTTAAACTGCATGATGAGCGATGATCTTCATCTTTTATGCAGCATGGATGTCGATGGATAAATAAAGGAGTTACGATTTTTTAAAAGCGGGAGGAAAAAACAAAATAGAAAAAAGCAAAAAAGTTCTGTCATTAAGGGGTTAAATGTATATATATCACAAATTGTTTGCTCTCTTGTTCAACAAAGAAATAAATACAAAAAATTACCCTTTAAATCTGAATGGGATTTGTTTTTGCTTTGATTGTATTGCTTGTTAAAATTGGCTCTGAAACAAGTATATAGATACCTATTCATGTAATATTTGGGATGAGATCTATTTACAAGACCAATTCAGATTTTTATTACAGACATAACTGTATGCACACAATATTTTGAAAGCACTTACTCTGACAGCCAAATGGCCCATAATTCCAGTATCCAGACTTGCATCTTTCACATTTGAGACCGCCTGTGCCGAGTCTACATCTACACTGTTGAGTTACAGGGTCACAGTTGTTATCCAAGGAGGCGGGACTGCACTCACACTTCTGACATCCCGAACAACTCTCATAGCCATAGTACCCAATCTAGGAAATAACAGAGTAACATGATTACAGTGCAATGACTTAGTGGCACATAGTGCAAATTAGGCAAGGAAACACACAATCCACTGCTATTAACATATATTACCTTATGCCATTCATGTGAAAGGAAGTACATAGTAAATACTGTATCAAGAACGAAGGAAACTTTATCTTAAAGGTGTATTACAGTTTCTGAAAATATGTTATTCTTTGTATAATCAAAAGTAATGCAATTTTTAAATATACTTTCTGTATCAATTCCTCAATGTTCCAAAATCTTTGCTTCATTCAATATGAACCTTTTTTAGTTACCTTTAGTATATAAATATCTGTCCTGGTCATTGGACAACTGCACCGATTACAGATATTGTAAATATACAGAAAATGTTATAACTTTTCATCATACAAATAACATTTATTTGCAGAAGCCACAACCTTATTTTCATATTATACTATCAAAATAAGATTGTGGCTCCAGACACCATCAAGCCTAAGCTAGAACTGCTTGAAGTGGGAGCTGCACTTGTAGCCCTCACTTCGGCCTGTGTAAAGAGCAGAGGATGGGCCCAATGCAATATGCTGGCAACATGCAGGGAGAGCAGGAAGATCTGTGATCATCTTCCTGCCCCTATATGGCTTCAGGTGACCGCAGGGAGAGGGAATCTGTTGTATTTATTTGAATGCTCTGCACAATAATTCATTAGATATAGTTATTCCTTGGATTGTCTGTGGATTTGAGCTAGCTTTCTGTATGAAATTGTCCAGTATACTGTAGCAATAGTATAACAATTCAGTACATTATGTCTGCCTTTATCTACTTTATCCATCTTCTAACTTGTCACTGAGCCATAAGTCATGGTCCCTTCTAGTAATCATTGGGAGGCTTAGCTCATAAACCTGCACTGATGCTATTTCCTGAGATTTCCCAGTTACATGTCAGAAGATAAAGATGGGGATTTTTTCCTGTTCATAAATGTGCTTATTTAACCCCTATAGAACCAGGATGTTCTGGTTCAAAAGGATCAGACACTTTTTAGGGTTATTATTACCCATGTAGTGGTTTTACTGCACACGTTTTTTTTTCAACAGCTATCAAAATTATCTTTTTTTTTCCATGACATATAGGGTTACTTTTTTAGATCCTTTTTCACTGAATTATTGTCCATCTTTTTTTAGTTTTATTAGGGGTAAAAAGCTAACAAATATATTTTTTTAATTGATAGTTGTTTATTTTTAAAATTAGTATGCTTACACTAAAATCAAGTATAGGAAGAGTTCCTCATTTTGTTTTGGATGTTTTGACATACAATCTATATAATCTCAGATTACAGGGCACATATGGCCCTATAATCTGAGATTATATATTTTTATTTTATTTAGTCATTTTTGAAACTTATTTTTGTAACTATTTCTTAAACATCTATGGCCCCCATGATGTCATACAAGACCTCTGGGGAACATTCACAGCATGTTTTTATTTTTTATTTCACACTTTTCTTGTGATATCTTTTTACGATTGGCTGGGATTAAAGTCCAGAACCAAGCGCCGAATAAAAAAGGGTTGTTTTAGATACATTCTTTGTGCAATATTCTCTGAAATATGTGTTGGTTTACTAAAATCGGATCTAGGAATAATATTGTATTACTAAAAGCACTGACCGTATGATTATCAACTATGAATAGTTAAGAAGACACCTCCATTAAACTGCATGTAAGACTTCAAAACCCTTTAGTAATGATATACTTTTATATGTGTCATTTAGGGGATTTTATTAAATATGAAATGTTTAAAACTTTAACCCTTTCCAATCCACTGTCTGACATCTGAAGACATTCTGATTGAAGGCTGTACAGCTCTGATGTTGGAAGACATCCGAGAGGGTATTCTTTCTGTATATTACTGGCCGCTCTGTTGTTGGGCGCCTCTCTGGCATGTCACATACTGCAGTACTGGCTGTAGCCAGCAGATGCCGTCTGTGTATAGTGACAGAAAGAGAAACACCCCTAGGAAACCCTGAATCCAAAATTGGATTGCAAAGGGTTAAGGCCTAGTTTGGTAGTTAAGGGTGCAATGATTTTTGGGGACTTTCATTTCCACTTTTTCAAAAGTTGTAACTTTTCAATTTTTCCATTGACATAGTTGTTGTATGAGGGCTTATTCAGTATTAGTTTTTTGGGGAGATCAATTCTGAAATGAAATGATAAAATTTTTCTCTGGGTCAGTACAGTTATGAAGATACTAAAACTATATATATATATATATATATATATATATATATATATATATATATATATATATACACACTTTTTAAATTTTTTCCGCTTCTGTACAATAAAACCCCTGTTCATTTAAATTTTTTTTTTGCATCCCTTCATTCAAAGACCAATAACTTTTTATTTTTCCATAGACAGAGCTCTGTTAGAGCTTGTTTTTTGTGTGGCAAGCTGTAGTTTTTATTCAATCCATTTTGGGATATATAAGATGTTTTTAATAACTTTTATTGCGTTTTTGGGAGGCAAAATGAACAGAAAAGCATTTTGGCTCTGATTTTTTTTTTTATAGTGTTTGCTGTTTGGGGCAAATACTGTCTTCAATGTAGTGTACTAGTCATTATAGATGCAGAGATAGCAAACATACGTTTATATTAATTTTGTTTTTCAAAAAGAAAGAAATGGAAAAGTGGTCAAATGGTTTTTTTGACTGCTTTCATTTCGACCTGCGATCCTATGATCACTCAGAAAATACACTGCAATACTTTTGCACTGCAGTGTAGGAGAAGGGGGAATTTGTTATTTTTTATAGCGCCAACATATTCCGCAGCGCTTTCAGGTAATTTATCTATTAAACCCCAGCAAGCTGGGTACTCATTTTACTGACCTCGGAAGGCTGAATCAACCTTGAGCCAGCTACCTGAACCATTAAACTCGCAACCTTCAGGTCGTGAGTGAGAACTTAGGATTGCATACTGTTGCCTTAACACTCTGCGCCACATGAGGCCACTGGATGAAAGCATCAGGCCTCTGGTGGCCAAAGCAGCCCATCAACCCTCCTAGAACTGAACTTTTCCACATTTGTGGGAACAAGATCTAATCGATTTGATTGTGGTGAATTCCATTAGGAGATGCCCAGGTGTACAAGTGCCATTTACATGTCCTATATGTACAGCATTTTACACTTCAGATTCCCTTATTTATGCCATGAGATGGGAAGTGGTTAATATTTGGTTGCTCCAGGAAAAATGTAAATCAGTACTCACTTGACAATGATCACAGTCAATTCCAGTGACACCTGGTTTGCAGTGACATTTCCCTGTTAAGTCATTGCAGAATTCGGTACCGCACTTAGAACACTTGCATTCTGAAATGGCAAGATAGATTGATGAATATAATTTTGTCTGTAGTACATCATGTACTCAAATGTTAATATACTCTAGACTTTTATTATTATAAATGGGCCCATTATTTATGTCTACCTTTATTCATCTTTTAAGCCATAAGAGTCATGGTCCCCTCTAGTGATCATTGGGAGGCTTAGCTCATAAACCTGCACTGATGCTATTTCTTGAGAGTTCTTAGTTACATGTCAGAAGATAAAGATAAACGTTCATTCTGTTTAAAGCAGTTGTCAGGGGATTTTTTCCTGCTCATAAAAGTGATAATATAAAGTAAGCAGACTATCAATTGAAATGAACTAAAAATGTCACTTCAGAACCCCCCTTCCCCATACAGAGTTTTTTTTTTTTGGCTAACACTCTTTTGCTGTGATTTGAACTTTTCTTGCAAGTAAAGAAAATTATTGTATTTGATTAGAGATGAGCGAGCGTACTCGTCCTAGCTTGATGCTCGTTCGAGTATTAGGGTGTTCGAGATACTCGTTACTCGAGACGAGTACCACGCGATGTTCGAGTTACTTTCACTTTCATCTCTGAGACATTTGCGCGCTTTTCTGGCCAATAGAAAGACATGGAAGGCATTACAACTTCCTCCTGTGACGTTCCAGCCCTATACCACCCCCCTGCAGTGAGTGGCTGGTGAGATCAGATGACACCCGAGTATTTAAATCTGCCCCTCCCGCGGCTCGCCACAGATGCATGGTGACAGAGATCAGGGAAAGTGCTGTCTTGCTGTAGCTGCTATAGGAAGAGTGTTAGGTGTTATATTCGTCTTCAAGAACCCCAACGGTCCTTCTTAGGGCCACATCTGACCGTGTGCAGTACTGTTGAGGCTGCTTTTAGCAGTGTTGCACAATTTTTTTTTTTGTATATCGGGCGTGCAGACCATTGCGTCCTCAGTCTGCAGTCATTGTACAGAGTATAGGGGCAGTACTGGTGAGGCAGGGAAAGGTGAAAGAGATATACTGTCTATATAGGCAGTGGGCTTTTTCAAAAAAATTGGGGAAAAATACTATCTTTGGGCTGCCTGTGACCATCTTCAGTGTACTGCGTGTCTGCTGGGGGTAGTAGTCCTAATTAATACGCAGCTAAGCGTTACAGCAGGCTTGCGTAAAATTGTTTCCTGGCTCTGCTGTGCCCATTACATCACCGCCGTCATAGCACCAGAGGGAAACAGTATACAATAGATACGCTGCATACAGTATCTGTCTGGTGTTTCAGCTCACCATTTAAAAAAAATTGAAGCAAAATACTTAAGGCGTACCACTGCCCTTTGGCCACTTGACTGCTTCTGCACTGTGAATTCCAATAGCTCAGTCCTACGCACCTACGTCTCACTGCAGGCGTGCGCAAAATTATTTCCTGGCTCTGCTGTGCCCGTTACATCACCGCCGTCATAGCGCCAGAGGGAAACAGTATACAATATATACGCTGCATACAGTATCTGTCTGGTGTTTCAGCTCACCATTTAAAAAAATTGAAGCAAAATACTTAAGGCCTACCACTGCCCTTTGGCTACTTGATTGCTTCTGCGCTGTGAATTCCACTAGCTCAGTCCTACGCACCTACGTCTCACTACAGGCGTGCGCAAAATTGTTTCCTGGCTCTGCTGTGCCCGTTACATCACCGCCGTCATAGCGCCATAGCGCCCTATACTGCTGCTTCGGAATTGTTACTGGGGCCTGTCTTGACTGCTACTACTACTGAAATGGAACTAAGACTGTGCTCCCCTATACTGCTGCTTCGGAATTGTTACTGGGGCCTGTCTGGACTGCTACTACTACTGAAATGGAACTAATACTGTGCTCCCCCTATAATGCTGCTAGTGATATGTTACTGGGGCCTGTCCCTAATGCTACCGCTGAAATGTAACTAATTCTGGGCTCTGCCTATACCGCTGCTAATGCTATGTCACTGGGGTGTGGAAATGGAGGCTTCCCAAAGACATGATGGTGGCGAGGCCATTTCCCACCAACGCGGTTACTGTTAAGGTGCATATAACCACGGACATGTGGAGAGGACTCAAAAACATCCCCCTCCTCCTCCAACAATGAAAACATTCTTGCCAAATACCTTTGCATTGGTCCATCTGGTGGCAGTCCAAGAATTTCACCCTTACCGACACAACAAGAGCCCACCCACCACCCCCCCGCCACGGCCCACTTAATCCTGGCCACATTCCGAAAACCAACTAAATAAAACCACGCTACTAGGTCCGCAGTCGCCACCACATTCCCACCAACGCGGATACTGTTAAGGTACATATTACCACTCTGACTGGGGCATGCACTGTGGGCCGAAGCACACCTGTATTGCATGTGACATTAGCTCTGCTGAGCAGGGCACTGCAATGGGATACGTTCATGTACCGCTGATGGGTTCCAGGGAGCCACCCATGCTGTGGGTCCACAGGGACTTCACATTAGGGATTTGTACCTGCCAGTGTCTATGTATTAAAACCCCCGGTCAGACTGGGGCATGCAGTGTGCGCCGAAGACCACCTGCATTTAATCGGACGTTACCTCAGCTGTGATGGGCAATGCAATGGGATATATTTATGTACCGCCGGTGGCTTCCTGGGACCCACCCATGCTGTCGGTCCACACGGAGTTGTAACTGCATGTGTCTACTTATCAAGAACCCCAGTCTGACTGGGGCATGCAGTGTGGGCCGAAGCCCACCTGCATTTAATCTGACGTTAGCTCTGCTGTCCAGGGCACTGCAAGCGGATTTGTTTATGTACCGCCGGTGGGTTCCAGGGAGCCACCCATGCTGTGGGTGCACACGGAATTCCCATTGCGGAGTTGTACCTGCCTGTGACTATTTATAAAAAACCGTGGTCTGACTGGGGCATGCAGACCCCTTGACAGAATGAATAGTGTGTGGCACATGGGTTCCCCATTGCTCTGCCCACGTGTGCAGCTCTTGATGGAGGTGGCACAGGATTGGATTTCTCATTGCTTCTGTACAGCATTGTGGGCTATCGCCCTGCACCTTTTAAAGAGGGTCGCTGCCTTGCCCTGCCAACCCTCTGCAATGTGTGCCTCCGGTTCCTCCTCATGGCAGACGCACTTCTAAATAGACATGAGGGTGGTGTGGCTATGAGGCCAGCGTGTGGCATGAGGGCAGCTGAAGGCTGCGCTGGGACACTTTGGTGTGCGCTGTGGACACTGGGTCGTGCGAGGGGGGTTGGGCAGCATGTAACCCAGGAGAAGTGGCAGCGGAGTGTCATGCAGGCAGTGATTGTGCTTTGTTGGAGGTAGTGTGGTGCTTAGCTAAGGTATGCCTTGCTAATGAGGGTTTTTCAGAAGTAAAAATTGTTGGGGGGGGGGGGTCACTCTTGCCGCTATTGTGGCTTAATAATGGGACCTGGGAACCTGAAATGCAGCCCAACATGTAGCCCCACGCCTGCCCTATCCATTTCTGTGTCGTTTCCAGCACTTTCTTGGGTTTTGCAGATTTTCACAAATGAAAACCTTAGTGAGCATCGGCGATATACAAAAATGCTCGGGTCGCCCATTGACTTCAATGGGGTTCGTTACTCGAAACGAACCCTCAAGCATCGCGAAAAGTTCGTCTCGAGTAACGAGCACCCGAGCATTTTGGTGCTCGCTCATCTCTATATTTGATACATTCTTTATGCAATGTTCTCTGATATATGTATGGGTTTACTAAAAGAGGATCTAGGGCTAATATTCTGTTATGAAGCACTGAACACATGATTATCAACCATGAATATCCATAGTTTGGAAAATAACTCCATTAAACTGCATGTTAGACTTCAAAAGCCTTTAGTCATGATATAGTGCAAAGTTACTTGCCTTATAAACATTTTGCCAAACAGGCACATTGGGATTGGGCCTTCTGTATTCTTAGGTCTATGAGAAAATATGTCCATATCGCTCATAACTGTCAGTTTTGTGTTAGCTTGCTGTGTGACCTATTATCTGTGTCCTGTCCTGTTGCAGCGTTCTGTATGAACTCTGTCCAGTTCTGCTGGACTTCTGGTTAGTGTAGGGACTAGCAGTATAACCAGGAGCCGTGAAGTGGTCTGCTAGCTTTCATGTTTTGTACAAAATGTCAGCTAATACCTGGTATTTATATTCAGCTTATCTGTTACTAGTGGTTTCATTTTGGCTGCTGTATGCTCTGTTTTCTGGCTCTGTGTGTCCTGTTGTTCAGTCCCTGTGATGTGGCATGTGAATGTGTCCTGTTCTGTTGTGTGGCTCCTAGGATCAGCTAGGACCCAGATCCGAAGACCGCTGGGCTGCCCTTATTGGGGCAATGTCCCCGCTTAGGTAGGGCCAGGTCAAGCTCCCAGTAGCACAGGGTCAGTTTCCTGAAACCCCCGTGAATACAGTGTGCTACCTGTGTGCGTGCGTACCCAGTCCCCTTTGGTCTCGATCGTGTGGGCCCCTCGCTTAGTTTGTCCACACGATCATAACAGTCTCTATAAACGCTGGGAATCCTACTCTTGAAAACATTGGTGTCATTTCCTCTTTTTCCTGGCTCTTGATAACCAGAAGTGAGAGAGAAAGAGGCTGCCTGCTAACAAATGGCTACCTGGGTTGCAGGTCCAATAAAGCATGAAGGCCTCACTAGAATGGATATAAGGTATATAACAGAGCTGTTTTGTTGTCATTTCCAATGTAAAAAGGACAACTGCAGAGAACAAAACTCAATAATATTGATGGAGGTATCTCTAGTAAGTTATAGTACATGTTAAGACAGGGCAGCAGAAATTGCTGGGGACTCCACTGGTCCCTCTTATAACGGCCTACAACATAATTTAAAATTATACATGGCTATCTTAGAGATAAACATCTTTCAATATTTTCTCAGGCCTTTTTTCCCCTCATAGCTTCAGTTTTTTTTAGATGATGGACTTTTTCTATAATGTAAATGTACAAACAAATAGTAAAGTAGGCGCTAACTTTGCAGACAACTTATGCTCATCTAGCAGCCTATGCATCTATGTTTTATAATATACTCTCTTTAATTTATTTGTTTTTGTAAATTAAGTTGGAAGTGCAGCTCCTCTGCAATCCACTGCTTGTTGTTAGGCATTCAGCTTCTTTAGCAACTAAGACTTTTGAATGGGGAAAGGCCATCTTTACAGGCTCAGCTCCCCTGCATATACACTAGTCTCAGATCTGCATTTAGTGTGCACACAATCTCTGCCTCTCCTGATGTTTGATTTACCTAACCTATCACACAGCATCGTTATCTAGTACATTATGTGCCTAGTTCAGTAGACAACCTCCCCACTCCTGCTGTGCACTTGTTTTTATTCCAAATGAAGTGGCTGCTGCTCGCCTGTAGGTGTGAAGACCTCCTATCCAAAAAATAGCATGTAGATTTGAGAGCTGTGTGAGTGCATGCAGCTGAACTTGTGACGACAGTTCCTCCCTTACAGCTAAGAAGATGTCCAAAAGTCCTAGAGAAGCTGAAAACCTAATGACAGGCAGTGGACTGCAGAGGTGCTGAACTTTAGCCTTGCTTTGCAGAGGTGAAACAAAAAAAGTATTTTAATGAAAATATATTACAAGATTGATGAGACAAACATAGGCTATAATATGAACATAAGTTGTCAATAAACTTAGTGTCCTTTTAACATAATGAGATGCCTACTCAGAAAACTCAATAAGTACTTTTAAAAACAGCCTCTATCAATACCTGTGCAGTCCTTGGCTATTCTGGCATCTCCATAATATCCTGGTGCGCATCGCTCACAGTGAAATCCAGTGGTGTTGTGCAAGCAACTGTTGCATTGTCCCGTTACTTCATTGCAATCTTCAAAAATCAAGTTAGGATCGGAGTTTCCACTGCAGTCGCATTTTTTACATGTGCCGCCTCTCTGCAGAGGGTTGCCATAATAGCCTGGGGCACACCTTAAATACAAATCAAGTATCCATAACAAACTGTGCTCTTCAGATGAAGTCACCTTGTAAATCACATTGTAAAATGTAACACAAAGATCAATTTAGCATTTTGGTAAGGCATTTGAAAAGGTCTTGTTAACAGTATTTATATTATACAGTTAGGTATATGTTTTTAAAGGGTGCTAACCTATAAATAGCAAGTAACTAAAGATATTTGCAAAGGCTTTGCAAATAATCTTAAGGACATATAAGGAGCCTACATTCAGGACCTTTTGCAAACAAAGCCAATTGTCTGAAGTTTATAAGGCTAGTTGCTGAATATGCTTTAAACTGGATTTAAGTGGATTGAAAAGGCATAGAGAATTTAAAGGCAGGACTTGGTATATGTTCACACTACAGAAGCCGATGTAACTTTTTGCTGTGACTATGCAAATATATGGCCACGGATCTGCACATAGATTTAGTCCTTTTCAACAGGCAAATCCAGGTTAGGAATTCTGATGCAGAGACGGTGCAGAATCCAAGTCAAGAAGTGACATGTCACGCGGATTTCACAGTATATACTATGCCACAGATTCCCATTAAAACCAATGGGACATGGATTTGACACAGATTCAACACAGACTCAGGGCTCAGTCACACGGGTGCATTGGCACCCGTACACAGGTGCCAATGCGCCCGTGTGACTGAGCCCTCACTGCAGGAGGAAGACGGCCGTACCTCAAGACGGACATCTCTCTGCAGCGCTGAAGATAGAACACATGACCGGCAATGAAGCCGGTCACATGTTCTTTCTCCGGGCGCTGCAGAGAGACGTCCGTCTTGAGCTACAGCCGTCTCCTTCCTGCAGTAAAACGGGCGCCGATGTGCCCGTTTGACTGAGCCCTCAGCATCAAATTCGCTATCAATTTTTCACTATTTGAAAAGGGTCTTATAATTCTGTCTTTATCTAAAAAAAAACATCAGAAACTACCCCAAACTGCATGCGTTTCCAGCTTAATGTTAATCTAAGTAGTAGAGAAAACTTTTGATAAATCAATTTCCCACCTTTAAAGCTAGGGTTGCCCGAAAACCTTGGTCACATAACATCAAGTTGTACAATCAAAAAATGTGTGCGATTTGTCTGCAACTTGCTGCTACATTACTACTTTAGATTTTTGATTTGGCTGTTTAATTAAAAAAAAGAAAAATTGCAGACTGGTTGAAAGAAAGTCACAGCTGCTCACAACGTACATTGTGGTCCGTGATGGCAAAATCATATGGAACTGGCAACCAAAAAACCAGCAGGTTTGAATTTTTGAGGGCAGTCATGATGTAGTTGCATTATGTTCCATAATGCAACATGACCACATTGACAATCATTAGATGTGATGTCCAATGAAATATAGTGATTAGAGATGAGCGAGTATACTCGTTAAGGGACAATACTCGAGCGAGTATCGTCCCTTTCGAATACCTGCCTGCTCATCAGAAAAGATTCGCGTGCCGGCGGGGGAGAGCGAGGGGAAACGGGGGGGGGGGGGGGGGGGGAGATCTCTCTCTCCCCCTGCTCCCACCTGCTTACTCCCGCAACCCACCGCTCACCCCCACCGGCACCCGAATCTTTTCTGACGAGCAGGCAGGTACTCAAAAAGGATGATACTCGCTCGAGTATTTTCACTTAACGAGTATGCTCGCTCATCTCTAATTGTGATCCTTGTATCACATAATCAATGTCAGCGTGTAGTGATAGCCTTACGAACCCAGACATAGATGTCAGTAATAGCGTCAAGAAGTCTTCATACATGTAGCAAATGTAACAAATGCCAGTGCAATATAATTACTCTATTACATTAGAAATCTGCCCCAAGATGGGCTGATTCAGGAGTCCAATTTTTGGAAAAACAAACAGGAAGGGGAAAGTTTTAGAGAAATTTTCATGCAACTGTAATAGTTCATGTTGTGCTGCAGGCAATAGAAATGCAAGCTTTTGTGTTCTCAGATGAGAAGAAATGAGCTTCACAAAAGATTCTATTAAAACCTACAAATGCAGCAAATCTTACATCCGCTTATAATATCCAAAGGCCACCAGAGACACAATGATGACACTGAGAGCAACAATCTTTGCATCTGTGAAGATCAATTTGTTCTAGGCCAATCTAAATCTGTTCTTGGTCATTGCTGCATACTGCATAGCCTATAATTTTCCATGTAAAACTACATAAAAACTGAATCAATAAGATTTTTGTTACCATCATAATGGTTTTATATGGGAGAATAATATCTATTATACAAATACAACTTTTCATGTTTGAAGTTACTAATTAAATATATAGTATGATGAAGGGAAAATTTGAAACTGGTCATACACATAAGACAATCCAAGCCAAGTTCAGGCACTCTCACTTGACCTCGGCAGTCTTCGATGCTGTCATTGAAATGAATGGAACGGTGGTGCACCATTCCATTGGGGACCAACCAGACGCCTGTTCTAGGGATCAGCGAGGGTTCCAGTGGTCGGACCTCTACAGGTCTATCAGTTTTCACTTATCTAGTGGATGGGTGAAAACTTGAAGAAACATTTAAGCTGTATTTACATGGGCGAAATTCACATATGAGTTCTGGGCAAGACACACAGAACTCGTAAGTGAAAATAACCCATCATGTTCAATGGGTTAATTTATATGATTAATATCTTGCTTATTCTTGATCGAAGTTCACAAAAAAGTGAATCATATCCTATTTTTGGGCAATTCTGTTGCAAGAATCATTCATTCTTTCCAATGGGAATATGAAGAAATTGTATTGCACACGCATGCCATGCAATTTGCATGCAAGCACACTGCTTTTTTTTCCCCCATTTCAGTTTTGAAATGTGATTTTCTTTTCAATGTGCGTGAAAAACACATAGTACTGTAAAGTGACTTGCGCATTTTTAATGTGGAAATACATCGTAGAAACCTGAAAATAACAAATTTCTGAATACGATATGGGATCAATTTTCTCAGAGCTATATTGCACTCGCCTCAAGTAAATACGGCCTAAATCTCCAGAATACCCCTTTTAAGTATACGATTTAGTTTTTTTGTATAGAAAGTACATTGCAGGTTTAATGGACTTTTATTTGGTTCTTTTATCAACTATTTAAGTTCTGAACTCAGTCTGTGAATACATGTTGTTTAGGGACAAAAACAGTCTTCACAGTGAAAGAAATAGTCTTGGATCAACAATGGGCTGAGAAGAGTTACATTAAGTTGGAGATGTAGGTCAGGTTACACTACTTGGCTTAGAAGAGTAGTCTGGAATATTGCGTGCCTGTAATTAAACAAAAGATCACACCAAAGGTTTAGATACTAAATAAATATCTCTACAATAGTTTTAGAGATGTGAAAAGGACCATATGCTGTGTCCCAATAAAGTGGGATCAGTGTGTAAGTGGGCAGATAAAGGCCTGCGCTTCACATGACACCACACAGCTGTCTGCTCTACAGACAGAAATAACAATGCATTAGTGATAGATCTATTCAATGTATAGTGCAGCATTCTTTTTACTAGAAGGCACTTGGACCTTCTTATCACTTGCAACACAAATTCCAATCACACTATGATAGTAGGCACATGCATGGTTTCCTTTGCTGATAAAAGTTAATAAGGCAAAACCAGTTTTGTGATGTGATAGAGGTTTTGAGTTCGTCATAGGGGCACAAAATGATGGTTTACACTGTAGTTCATATATGGTTTAGCTCAAGTAAAATAAAGCAATGATGCAGAATTGAATAAATGATGGTACTGAGGAAGAATCTTATGGACATGTAACTACATTCAAGTGAAAAAGGTTAAGAAGGCTTTAGTGACCAGCTATATTGGTAAAATAACTGATCATCTACTGCTGTCTTTACTTGTGGTACCATAGAAGCCTTTTCAAACTTTTGCTATGGAGTCTTGTTATTTCTAGGTACTACCCACACTAGTTACTACCCACAGCTTTCCCTAGGCATTCAGCAAATATTCAGTGGCATAGTTGTAGAGGTCACAAGGGTTGCAGCTGCAACTGGACCCCCGGCTCTACAGTAAATGTGACTAATTGGAGGGATGAGGGAAGCACCATGAGAATAAAAGTTTAAAAATAAAAAAATGTTATACTCAGCTCTCTCATTTTCCCCACTGATCTGTTCTGTTCCTTTCTCTTTCCAGGTACAGCGATCAGCATGTAACTATTTTGACCAATCTCTGGCCTCAGCTTTTGAAACAGGAATTGGCCGTAGTGGTCTGTGTGTTAGCATGTACACCCCGCTACCAGGAATGGAGGATGGACTGAGTTTGAAGCAGATTAGCAAAGGAAGAGAGAGAGGTGAGTATTGCATTTTTATTTTACAACATAAGAAAGGGTTATTACTGATGATGGGCAGAAGGGGGCATCTATTATTGATGGGGGGCAGAAAGGGACATCTAATATTGGTGAGGCATCTATTACTGGTGGAGGCCAGAAGGGGGTATTTATTACTGATGAGAGCATAAGGAGGCATTATTGTGTGGATGTATGAATAAAGACACTTTTACAGTACTAAAAGTACCACTTACTGTGTGGCTCCTAAATTCTATCTGGGGAACTATAGAAGGGGAGATTGTAAAAAGGTGTGGAAAACAGAAAGGTGGCTGGAAAAGCAATGAGCCAAAGATGACTGTGTGGAGATCTACAGAGACAAGTGGAGATCAGCAGAAGTCATCCTGGTGGTGTGAGCTGGATTGAGAAGATAAGAGAAAGTGAACAACTCTAGTCAGAGAGTCTGTCACCTGTGATATAATGGTTCTGTGATCACTTATATGGTCTACAGAGCGCCTGTGTAGAGCTAATACATACCATTATATAGTATGGGGGTAATAGTGTTTTTGTGTAGTGATTTTTTTTTTTCCTGCACATTTTTTAAAACTTTTTTATTTCTTTTACTCTTATTGTAAATTTGTGCAGGGACTTGAACTAGGAGAATGGACAAACAGACATATGTCTTTAGGCTTGTGTCCCTAACCTTTTATGCCTTTGGAAAAATCACAACCGTCAGACAAAGTTGGGGGTGGGTAGGGGGTAGTTGGGGAATAAACCCAAACTGAACTTTTGCACCAGGGCTGATGAGTTTTTTGCTGCACCCCTGCAAATATCTGTGGTTTCAGCATTCAGGATATGTGGTGTTCAGCTGATTGCCAGAAGGGATTGTATTTCTAGACTCTATGGCTGTGTGAAGGACAATAGTATAGACTAGGCAGTTCTCTTTAGTAATCTCTGATCCACTGATTTTCATCATTCACAATCTGGAAGCAGAATATCATTGTCAGACATTAGGTCTTTACAGTCTTTTCTATTCAAAAAGATATATTTTTGCAATATGATTATTTGATATATTCTCAACATGCAATATTTACTGCTATGGAAACAGCTTGAATGTAGTCTCTGTGGAATTTCCTTCTTCCATCTATTTATGTGCGATTATAGACATCTGGATTCTGACACAATTCTAGTATATTCAGTGAGTTTCAAAAAGGAAGGGACTTTCCATTAATTTGGTCCAAGTCAAACAGTAGATTTTTGTGCAGCTGAATTATTTCTTTGACGCCTTCCTGCATATGATTAATATGTTTCATAAATATATTTGCTGCATACAGCTGGTGTAAGATTTTCTGGGGCAAATAGCTCCCCCAGCTGTGGTCAAACTGCAGTGGGGAGTACACTATGTAAACTCAAGTTATTGACTATGGAAATTCGACATAATGACAGTACCTTTACTAATGCACCTAAAATGTGTTCACTTGGAATTTCCAACTTTTATAATTACTTTTAAGTCCTACATTTTGTGCAAATTAATCTCCCCCTATAACTTGTCAGTGGTTGCACTTTGTTGTTCTGATACAGAGAACCGAATCTCCTGCATGAATATATATCTAAAAGATGCTGTGTTTGACTAGGGAGAGTAGTGGGAGCTTAGGAGCTTACTGCAAATCACTGAGTTCTAAGCTCTCTATGGTGGTAGCTGCAAGTACCCGGAATGTTATATTATAAATGCCCAAGAAGCCGAGCTCAAAACTCTATGAAGCTAGAAAAATCAGTACAGAATTTCAAACCTGTTAGGATAAAGAAAATAAAAAAATGGAATTCAAGGGTGGATATTCACTTTGAAGTCCATTTCATGTCATTCACACACAGTTGACCAGTTATATGAGTAAAACCACAGCAAGCTGGTCACCAGTTTTCATTTACTTGAAGTTCACCCTTATATTTCCACAATGTTAATTCTGCAGTTGTACATTCGAAGGAGCGCAGATCTCAGTTATAGTGGAGAAAAGATATAAAGGGATTGTTTCAGCCCAGATATAGGTGACAATTATTTAAGATTAGAGATGAGCGAGCGTACTCGGAAAAGCACTACTCGCTCGAGTAATTTGCTTTATCCGAGTATCGCTGTGCTCGTCCCTGAAGATTCGGGTGCCGGCACGGAGCGGGGAGCTGCAGGGGAGAGCGGGGAGGAACGGAGGTAAGATCTTTCTCTCCTTCTCTCCCGCCCGCTCTCCCCTGCTCCCCGCTGTGACTCACCTGTCAGCCGCAGCGGCACCCGAATCTTCAGGGACGAGCACAGCGATACTCGGATAAAGCAAATTACTCGAGCGAGTAGTGCTTTTCCGAGTACGCTCGCTCATCTCTAGTTTTTACATTGCTCTTACCTTTATTTCTAGATCTCAGTGATACATTTAGCTCAGAGATGAACATATAGAAAAGCTATGTTTAGGACTTACCTTTCACATTTGGGTCCAGCAAAATTTTCCTTACAAATGCAGCGTACTGAACTTTTCTTCATTGAACAAGTCAGAGCAAAGCTGTATAATGACAGAGGCAGAAGAACACAACACAATAGTTACATTGTAGTTTCTAGATACATTTCATGTGTTTAAATAATTATGATAAAACAAAACAACTAAAGGTTACATGATGTCACATACTGAACAACTTACAAGGAAGGATCCCACACTATTTAAGAACCTGGATATCCTCCTATTTTCTTTTTTTCCCATTGTTGAACTGTTTGTATTTCCTGCCATTTTAATATCTACACATTAGATAATTCATCCTGTGCTCATTTGTCAGCCACAAGGGAATTATCCTCGTACGAAGATGAGTAAGGGCTGGAGCTACTATAAATGTTCACTGTTTTACTAGTCAGCCATCGCTACTTTGAGAACTATTTCATAGTTGAACTTGCGCATAGATGGGACATCTGCTGTAATGAATAGACATTGCTACATCTGCTTCATCCTAGTACAAGCTAATAAGAATCCAGTTCATGGGAACGATACAGGAAGGTTGCTGTTCCCATCAGAGCTGTTATGAGATCATGTGTTTTGTCACTCCAATTCTGCCCCTAGAGGAAAAATAAACTCTCAAGCTCCTGACAGTGGAAACATCTTAACATTTTTGAGAATACTCAATAACTCTTTATAGCCACGAAAACATCAAAGACTAACAAAGATTTCATTAAAGATGAATCACAAAATATATTAATATTATTCCTTCCCCTGTGACCACAACGACATTTGCTATGAGTTTTTTTTTGCAAATCTGTTTTTCTTAATTTTAAGTTACAGAATACAAAACCTACACAAATACAGTGCAGCAGCAAAATAATCAAATCAAATGCCAATAGAGACAAAGAATGAAACTCAAGGCAATATATTTCCTTATAAATAAAGGAAAGGGTGGCTTCACACGAGTGTGTTTTTGTGCGTGCATACGCGCACACAAAAGCATGCGTCTATTAGAACCAATGCATTCCCTATGGTGTGTTCGCATGTCCATCTCTCCTTCCTCATCTTGGTCTGCTACCCTACTAGTGCTCTCCATTCTGCTAACAATCTAAAACTACCTTTATGCATAATCCAAAGCTTCCATTCTTGTCTCCAATTGTTTTCTCATGCTGCACCAGTTCTCTGGAATGTGATACCACGAACAATCAATTAAATCCCAGCATCCACAGTTTTAAGCGTGCCATAAAAATACATCTGAGGTGTCCATTTGTGGGCAATTTGACCATAATTCTGCTTTTTTTTTTGGTCAATAATCTTTCTCGCTACTGAAAGGCACAATTCACTATATATTTGATAGATGTTTATCTCTTGAAAGAAACATTGACAGTTAGCTTTTTATTGCTTACATAAAAAATAACTGTTGTAAAGTATGTTATGAAATCACCTACTTGTTGGAGCTAAAATGTAGTGGACAGGGGCACTGAAGGCAAGATCTTAAAACGCCTTCGACCACGTCAGCCATGTATCCTGTTGGACATCTTTCACAATGCTTCCCGGTTGTATTTCTTTCACAGTCCTATACGAAAAATGTAAAGCGGTAACATGATGAATGAGCAATAAGAGCTGCTCTTTTATAGTCTTCATTATGCAATACAGTTGCAAGAAATGTTAGCCTGTTGGAATTACCTAGTTACCAATATGTGGTCTGTTTGTTAACTATGTCATAATTATGGACATACAATCTAACTAAGCTAATAACACAAAAACAGCTGTATTGTTCTTATTTTTTATTGAGCTCATTGAATAAATATCCACAATGCAGGGAAAGAAAGTAAGTGAATCTTTATGTTAAAGAGAACCTGTCAGCTGTCCTGACACATATGCTTTAGTAAGTAATTGAACTAACAATTCTGGAGCATGATAATTCCACATTGTGCCATTCCTCTGTAAGGGGGAAGCACTGTCTCCTTGCTGCCCCTTGCACTGCTAAGCAGGACAACCGCTAGGTCTTAGCTTTGTGTCCTTTTCCCAATCCAACAGGGCTGGAGGTGTAGAGAGGATTTAGAGGCGAACAAAGCACTGGTGTATAGTTCTGCGCTCCCTGCCAGGTCAGCAGCAGGGAAGGATACAATATAGAAGCGCTGGAAAGCACTGCAAGGAGGCTCCTCCCCTCTTGTGATGCGGAAGTGACACAACTAGAGTGTGAATTTGAACCAGAATCTCTAGAATACGAAACTTACTAACAGACTCGTTTTACCCTTAGTAGTCTATAAGCTGGCATTTCTAAACTGCCAGTATTTCGCTAGTAAACCTGTATCTCTATAAATACGAAACTTGTAAATGGACTTTTCCTAACCCTTAGAAGTTTGGAAGCTGGCTTCTCTAAACTGCCAGTATTTTCTTAGTGATATTTGGATCTGGTTGATTGATAAATCAAGTTGCCTGCACATCCATAGAGGCACATAACCAGCAATCCATATCCTTCTTTATGTTGTCTTGTCTTTCTCGTTATGTGTATGGGGCACCATATTTTAATTCATTAAATAAAAGTTAAATTTTAAGGGATCATTCCAGTGAATATATTTTCTTTATTGATCCTCCTGCCTCAGTGATTCGTCTTAGAGTGTCACTACCCAAAGACTGTACCCCTACCATAGGGGATGATAAGGAATCAGACCTCATCCCCAGAAAAAAAAGGTCCTGAAGATTCTGGGACTATATAAATAGATATGCGCCACAGGGAGGTGAGTGCAGGAACTGTAGAGGACCAAGAGGTGCTGCTGGGGTATCAGGGTGAAGGATCGGCAGTGTACAGTGACTGTGAAAGGACAGTTGGAAGGGCTGTATTGCTAAGAACGGGCACCATAGCCTGTGTGTGTGCCAGAACAACTTGCTGCTGGGTGCAGAGATGTAAAAGAACAGCCGCTGACCAGGAGGATGTACAGCTGAAGCCCCAGGGATTGAACTGCACTACAGAGAGTGGCTGCAGGAGGAACCAGAGCCAGAGGGAATCGGCTAGAGGAGAGGAATCCCAAACAACAAAATTCATCTTTGAAAAAGTGTCAATGCTTTCATCAGGACCCCAAGAACTTGCAGTGGAGGAATGCTCTTGACTTTGGATTAGCCCAAGTTCATTAAGTCGGTACTCCCAAATAACTTGCATAAGTGAGGCCGACCTCATCCTCATTGTAGGTGTGCACACCATTAGAGCAACACGTCAGGAAATAACTGTACTATTGGTTAGGATTGGTAAGAGAATTACAGCAAGTATATTACTGGAATTTTGACAATGTGTTTTCAACGTACTGATAATAGTAAAGAATGCAGCCCGTCAAGTAAAGCACCATGCAATTGACTAACTGTTAATGTATCAATGGTTGCCTTTTAATAGTTGTTTTTATTATTGCTTAAAGTGTTAACCAAATTAAGGTCTAGGTAGCCGTTGTTAGTGGTACTAAATTCTATCTTAAAAGTTACTTTGCTTTTCTGTTATGGGACCTTGACTTACTTTCTTTCATTCTTGTGTTTGTATATATCACTCATTTTTGTAACTCCTTCATCAGCATCATATCTTGAACTTGCACCATGACACCACCTTCTGCGACACCTCACTTATTACTTCTGGAAATTTTTAATTAAATTAATAACTGGGTGTTGCTAGTTGGCGGTGTGTGTCCCTACACAGTCTGCCACAGTCCAGTCAGTGTTGACAATATCCGACTGCATAGGGACATACTCCTTTGACAAGGGAAATGGTAGTGCCCAGTTATTAGTTTATTCATATTTTTCTCAAAAAATAACAGAAGAACAGGAAATCACAGAGTTACAGAATGCTTATACTTAAATAGACATGTTAGGAGAGAACGTCTTCAAAAGCTAATTGACAAAAGTTGTTTATGTTAAGGAGATGAGATTTAAAGTATGGCTTTAACAAGTGCTTTGTCCATTAAACAAAGGTATATAAAGCCTGGTTTCTCACAAGTCTGTTCTAAAAAAAAAATAAGTCAGTGTGAACCATATCTCAATGAAAATAACTTCCAGAAAACATCAGAAGGTATGTTATAGACATGATTGAATTTGTAGAAGGTTATAAAAGCATTGCTATTCAGGTGTATATTAGTCCACTGTTAGACAAATTATTTAAAGTGTGATTGTTCTTAGTAAGAGAAACCACGTAAGATACCTTTTAATGTCTAACAAAAATGTTACAGCAAGCTTTTGGGATTTCAACCCTTCGTCAGGCTAATGACTTAGCTCATTCAGCCTGATGAAGGGTCGATATCCTGAAAGCTTGCTGTAACATCATATATTTTTGTTAGCCATTAAAAGGTATCATATCTACAAGATTACTTGGTTTCTCTTACTGAGAACAATCGCACTTTAGTCTACTAGCTAACACCGTATTAAACCCTTTTTTTCATATTACAAATTATTTAGAAATGGAGAAAACTCAGAACTGTTGCTAGGAGTGAGTGTCCTATTAAAGGAAATGTGTCATCAAAAGATGTCCTGTTGTATAATTGTTTATGTGAAACATTTTTCTAAATAATTTTGGATTTAAAAAAAAAAATATACCAACAACAAAACCTCATCCCAACGGTGAAGCAAAGTGGATGGAACATCATGGGCTGGGGCTGCTTTGCTATGTCAGGGTCTGGACGCCTTGAAATTATTGAAGGAAGAATGAATTCTAACCTGTATCAAAATATTTTACACGATAATGTAAAAACAGCAGTCCAGGACCTCAATCTGAAGAGATCCACTTTGGATGTTTATGTAGTGTACTCAATAAAAGACAGGAACGGTACAATTATTATTTGTTATCATTTTTGTTAGATTATATTTGTCTTTAATTAAGACTTCGATAACAATCAGACCACATTTTATCAGTAATCGGTGCATGAATCCAGGTTATTGCAAAGAGTTCACATACTTTCCATTGCAACTGTATGTTAATCATTTACTAGAGTAATAGGAGTTGCATTTGTTCTAAGGTGCTTTTAAACATGTCACTTTAATGCAATATTTCAAGCAATACGATCGTGTGTAAGGAGTGGATTGTAAAGGAAGGGTAAGTGTATAGGAAGGATTCCTCTTCTCTTTTTTGAACCACTTACCGCTTTGGCTTTAAAAACTTCAATAGCTATAGAGCATCCTTACAAACCTACATGACATTAAAGTTTGTCTGTATGACATATTTTCTGTTCCTTTTATTCATTTCAATACTAAATACCACTTCCACAGAAGAAAGTTTAAATTGATTGAACTCATATGAAAAAACAGATGTATTGGGTACAAACGTTATTAAAAACAGTTTTTGCAAATAATTTATACCATAGAAGTAATTGCTTAATTCAAAACTGCAAAACCCTTAGTTCAGTACTTTGTGCCCCATATAAATTAGTATTTATCTACTTACTATAGATTAAAAAGCTATTGTTTAATGGAAATGTTCACCTTTGCAGCAGATTTGGCCTGTGTAAAAGAACCCTTATTCAATATTACAATATACTAACAAATCCATTGAATTCTGCAATTCACATGACAACCACTGGGTGCCCATAATAAATATACATAGGATAGACATTTTGTGACAGAATATCACAAAACCAGTTTTTTGGAAAAAGTGTGTTATCTCATGACAGAAATATCTGAACATACTTAATCAAGAGGACAGATATGAAAGAACACTAATGTCTCCAACTGTGAGGTTTCCTTCACACGCAATTTTGTGATTTTTTTTCTCTCTTGTAAAAAACACCATGAACTTCATGTTTGTGTTTTTTACAAGCATTTTCATTAGTAAAGGGTTGCTGCAGTTTGAAAAAGATGTAATGGACCCCAAAACATACTACAGGGCTATTTACCCAGCTATAGGCATTTTACGTGCGCCTGCCGGCGCTGTAAAAATGCTTGGACAGAGAGCCTGGCGCATATATGCTGAGGCCACAATGCCGTGGGGCCTGGGGAGATATTCCCCCTTCCCTCCACCCCTCACGTCGTTTGCAATGCGAAGGAGCAAGACGGGTGCGGAGCTAAGATCCTGCCCCCTTCCCTGCCCCTTGTCTGCAGCCAGCAATGGGAAGGGGGTAGCTTAGCTCCACCCCACCCCTCCAATAGCAAACAGCAGCAGGGGGCGGAGAGGAGAAGGGGGAGGGAGGTTAGCAGTCACACTGCTAAACTCCCTCCCACCTCCCATAGAAATCTATGCAGCTGCCGCCGGCGTAGAAGCGCATTGGTTGGTCGCTTTCATGGTGCAGAAATACGCCCCTGTGCACTGATGCATTGTAAGCCAATGCATCAGAGGGGCAGCTTATATCGGCCGGGCGTGAAAACACGCTCGATATATGCCCATGTGAATAAGCCCTAAATGTGAGAAAAGGAAACAGCAAAAAAAAAACAAACACAGTTTGCAGTGCATTTGCTTTTCACATTTCTTTACTGTCTTTACAGCGAACATTCGCCAAAGAGATATTTAAAAAAGAATGTATGAAAAAACATCAGGAAAATTATCACCCCAAAACAACCGTTTTTCTTAAAAAAATTTCATGTGTGAAACCACCTTTACTATTGCACAGGGTGTACCACTTCATAGTCATTCAACAGAAAGAACTCCCCATTTCCTAGCATGGTGTGAAAAACTGTATATAACCGCAGAACATCAACAAAGTTGTTTATTTTTAGACCATTATGTGGAAATTGATTTTTTTTTGCTCAGAAAACCAACATAGGGGTCGGATGTTCTCCGCAGTAATCTATATATGCAATGCATAGGATAACAATGTTAATGCTTTTAAACAACTGGTGGAAAAGTGATAACTGAACAGGGAGGTCCCAATTTATATAGCATGAATATACCCTTCCTTCACAAACAGTTTTTCAGCATTGGTATTTTTTTACTTGTAAAAAACTCATGAATTTCAAGCATTTTATTGTGTTTTTACAAAGTCCTATAAAAGAAGCCTATTGGAGAAAGGCCGAAAAAATGCCATACCCAAGGCATACTGTATTCTGAAAAAATGATGCTGACCCAAAAAACGTAAAAATCAACCAAAACAAGTATTGTTTGGAGTGCATTTCAGATTTACTCATAGACTTTAATGAAACATCTGGCCTCAGTAAAAGAGCTATGAAAACTGCCATGAAAAAAGTGGTGCTTTTAATAAAATCGCTGTGTGTCAAATCAGCCTCAGAGCTTCGACAGACGAAAATGAAACGCAGTGCTTATGTGCGGCATGTATAACGCAGAGAATAGAACCCATTGATTTCAATAGCTTCATTTGCACTTACTGTTTTTTGCGCCCAGGTGCAAAAAAAAAAAATAGGACCTGGCTTAACTTTCTGTGTTTTGCGCACCAAAGACCTCCATATAGGCCAACGGGAGGTGCGCAAACACACACACTTCCCATGCGGGTATGCGCTAAATGTAGTGATCACTGGAACCTCGTTAGGCAAATTAGTCTTTTAAATCAGGGCGGAGTGATTCCCTCGCCCATGTGAATGAGCGGTGGTAAATAGAGTCGTTCAATGTGTAAAAAAAATGTGCAGCAGAAAGCGTATTACATAACATGATTGTCAGTCAAAGCCCTAAGTGTAATGGCTTGTCGCCTGTGTCGAATTGGGATCAGGCTGACATCACAGTTTCAGTCATGGCCTACATGATCCACACGCCTGGGCACACTCAGTGTCATTTTAGTGATAGACGTTGACATCATCACTTCTCTCCGATGTATGATCTGCTGAGGCTTGGTCACTCTAACCCTGTCGATCGCTACAATGAAGTAGCAACAATGCTCGGAAAGTACTGTGCTATTTTGTATCCCTCTCCGAGCAGTCTCTAAGCTTCATATACACACACACACACACACACACACACACACATATATATATATATATATATATATATATATATATACACACACACACACACACATATATATATGTATATATATATACACACACACACACACACATATATATATATATATACACACACACACACATATATATATATATATATATATACACACACACACACACACACACACATATATATATATATATATATATATATACACACACACACACACACACACACACATACATACATATAGAGTGCTTCATGTTAATCACTGACTGACTGACATAAGGTGGAGGGGGTCTGAAGCTGCAGAGCTGTGTATTACAAGGTCCATGCTATAGCTGCTGTGACATATACTGTACAATACATACAACAGCTGCTGAAAAACCTCTTTGAGAATGAGGGAGGAAACATCCAGACATCAGGACACTGATACAAGGCGATATTTTCACGAACGATAATAACGTGTGAGATCTATGTGATTGCGATACACACAGAACTCATGTGTTAAAATAATCTATTATTTTCAATGGGTTAATTTACACCAATAGTGCAAGTTTGAAAAATTGCAGCATGTCCTATTTTCCTGTGCTGTGTCCTGGACATTGCACAGCTCGCGGGCGGGGTGTCTATGTGCTGTATGATTTGAGTTGCGCCAAAATTCTCAAGCACAACTCGCTCTTGCCTCTGTAAAGATGGCATTTATTTACATAAATATCAATGGAAAAACTTGACCTCTGTGTATTAAGCAATTGTAAGTAAACCTTTCCTTTGATTTGGCTTTTACTGGGTAGTCATTGAATAAATGCAGAATCTGCGGGTCCTTTTACACAGAACAATTATTGTGCAAAAAATCGTTGAATCTTGCAAAAGTGCGGGATAATTGTTCAGTGTAAGCATGGCCAATGGTCAACAATAATTAGTTTATTGTTCATCACTCATTGTTTGCATACATAAAAATCATCACTCATTTGCTCATTGTTGCATGTAAAAGGCGATCATTCGGTTGTTTGCAAACCATTGCCAGTCATTTCCAGACTACCCTGCAGACCAAATATGAACTACCTTGCAGACTGAACGAAAAAAATTACGAAAAAATGTAAATGATTATGTGAACATTGTAGAAGTTCAGTCATGTGAGTGGCCAGAAGCGGGGGCAGCTCTCAGCTGTCCCTGCGCTGAGCCAATCAGAGGCAGCCCTCACTCACCCATTCATGAATTCATGAATGGGTGTGAGTGAGGGATGCCTCTGATTGGTCAGGCTGTGACCAATCAGAGGCATCTCATTCAGCAGGCGGGGATTTAAAATCCCCGACTGCTGAATACTACTCACAGCTGTTCAGAGCAGTTCAGGAGAACTGCAGCCTGCCGCGCTGAACTCCGTCTGCCGGGACCAGGTGAGTATATATATATTTTTTATTTTTACACATTTCTGGATGAATTGCAGGGAAGGGCTTATATATTTAACCCCTTCCCGACAATTCATCCCGCGATCGCCGGCAGCCCATTGCTTTCGATGGAGTCGGCTGTATTGCCGGCTCCATTGAATTCAATGGGCTAACATCGTTCTGCCGGGACCAGGTAAGTATATATATATTTTTTATTTTTACACATTTCTGGATGAATTGTAGGGAAGGGCTTATATATTTAACCCCTTCCTGACAATTCATCCCGCGTACGCCGGCAACCCATTGCTTTCAATAGAGCCGGCTGTATTGCTGGCTCCATTGAATTCAATGGGCTAACATCGTTCTTCTCTGCCACAGCTGTTACAGCTGTGGCAGAGGAGAACGATCTTTACGCTGACAGTGGGGGGGGGGGTCTCACTCTTGCCGCTATTGTGGCTTAATAGTGGGACCTGGGAACTTGAGATGCAGCCCAAAATGTAGCTCCTCGCCTGCCCTATTCGTTTCTGTGTCGTTTCCATCACTTTCTTGTGTTTTGCAGATTTTCACAAATGAAAACCTTAGCGAGCATCGGCGATATACAAAAATGCTCGAGTCACCCATTGACTTCAATGGGGTTCGTTACTCGAAACGAACTCTCGAGCATCACTGAAAGTTCGACTCGAGTAACAAGCACCCGAGCATTTTGGTGCTCGCTCATCTCTAGTCCCTTGGAGTCAATTGCTGGTCCTCATTGCTATCTGACAGAAAGGAACACTGTGAGCCAAGTCTGACATGGAAGGAAACCCCCTAAACTGATACCATGTATGGTATGGACTATGAACATTGATAAGGTAAAGCTAAGGCGTTATGCCTACAGTTAGTTAGGATTTAAAATCTTGTGTTAGTAAGTGGCTGGACGGCCAGGTATTATTTTACATGTGCACTTTGAAACCTGTGAAAAGAGTGTGACTACTGCCTATTTTGCTGAAGAAAAGTAATAAAGTCTGGCGAATCCAGTTTTTTAGAAAAAGTCAATGTTTCAGATGGGATTTCCTAATGTGCTGCTATCTTGTGAAGATAAGATGGCAATCAGTGGGTCTGAGCCCCAAGTTGTCATAGCGTGTAAATAGATGCCATTTGAAAACAATTATTCCACCAAAAGGACCCCAAAAACGCAGTTGTGCGATACAGACTTATGGCATGTGCAGCTATCTAGCCCTGTATGCTGAGTTATGGTTATGAAAAATGCGAAAAAATACAAGTCATCCTATTGCTTGGGCAGAATTGTTAATTGTAATGTTACTGGAGTGAAACTGATAGATTTCTGTTTGCCATTTGGTAGGAAAGGAACAGCTTGGCCCAGACAAGTGAGAGGCCGAAGGTGAGGGGGCTCCAGAACAAAAATGAAAATGGGATATATAGTTCTTCTGTTATAACTATTACACTCCAATCACATGGGGTATGAGGACTTGATACTTCTTTGCCCCTCTTCCCCTTTTAATGATGCTTGTGTTATTTCTTCACAACCTTGTTTCCTAATGTCATAAGGCTTGTGGAGATGAAATCCTTGCTCCAGTAAGGGATTCTGCTTTTTTATTGGCTGGGCCTCCTATCTCCTTTGGCCTCATGGGCTGCCTGTATGGCATGTACACCCCTGCCTGAGCCATAAAAGTGCATAAAGATCGTTCGGGTTTGGATAATTTTGTTGGCATTTTTTCTTTAAAAGTAAAAGTATTTTTTCCTTTCTCGTTTTGTGAAATGAGACTTTTCAAGCTTCCGGTGGTATACCAATGACTGACCGCTTACGGACAAGAACACTGAATATCCCACTGCACAGCACAAAACAATTACTCAGTTATACTCTTCTTTTTTCCTGTCTTCCTTCCAAAAATGATTTAATCAGGAATACATGGTAACCTAACATTGAGAGGAAGTACAGTCATGGCAAACACTTGTCTTAACTATTCTACATGTGATAATGATCCATGATCAGTCTGAGAACGGAAATCCAAGACATGAAAGCCTTTTTTCATCTATGGTGACAAAATGATCTCATTTATGTGGCAACAAGATGGTTTAGAAAGTTGTAGGACTTGAATATTTACTACAGAAAACCTGTCAGAGTCCTTTATGTGAACCTGACTGGACAAGAGTTCAGTTTGTACATTATATTCTGTGGTTTTAGCTGATGATTTCCAGGTGGTCCTTATGTTTCCTAACACATTCATATATGGATGATATAGTATAATATCTATCCATGGAAGAATGATGTTCCCAAGACAGTGCTACTGAATATAATCCACAATTACAAGGAAATTAACCTGGTAAAAGTGCACATTACTAGTAGAGATGAGCGAGCATACTCGTTGAGGGACAATACTCGAGCGAATATCGTCATTTTCGAGTACCTGCCTGCTCATCAGAAAAGATTCGTGTGCCAGCGGGCGTGAGAGGTGGGTTGCGGGAGTGAGCAGGGGGGAGCGGGAAGGGGAGAGAGAGATCTCCCCCTCGTTTCCCCTCGCTCTCCCCCGCCACCCCCCCCCCGAATCTTTTCTGATGAGCAGGCAGAGACTCGAAAAGGATGATACTCGCTCGAGTATTGTCCCTTAATGAGTATGCTCGCTCATCTCTAATTACTTGTCGATTTACTGATTAATTTTTGTAAAACATAGGCAAGTCTGTTAGCTTGAAGAACGTAATGCATAATGAACAAGATAACATATTGTATAGATTACCAGGGAATTCATGTCTAAGAGTCATAAAAGCCCAATTTAACACTCTGAGAGGCTTTTATGGCTCTTAGACAGTGTTATACACCAGTGTTCAGGACTAGTGTTGAGTGAACCAATCCAGTAGATGTGTAGAATTAGCACAGTTCGACCCAAAACAAGGTTCTACTTGTTTGGTTCATGCAACTCTAGTTGTCAAGGATTTTTCAATTTATAGGTCAAAAACCTGATAATATTTTAGTGACACGTTCAAACTAACTGGTTATATGTGTGTGTATACATCTAGGTTAAAGAGCACAGTTAGTTGTGATAAATACAACCAAAAGGAACAAATTATTTTCCACATGATCACTAATCCATTCACTTCTATGGGACCGATGGAGACAACTCAGAACTACTCTTGGTAATGTCCCATAAATAGTTAATGGAATGGTTGTCATGCATGCGCTACTCTGCTTCATTCACATGGGGGACTTGGGAATTGACATTCTTGTGATCTCTGAGTGTCCCAGCAGTCTGAGACCCCAGCGATCATATATTCATCACCTGTCTTGTAGATAGGTGATAAATGTTTCTAGTGAGTAAACTCGTGTATGGTATGTTGGTATGCTCTGGGTCCACTGTGGATTTTCTGCACCAGAAAATCCATACAAAATCCACAATGAAACTTAAAATAATTTTGGTGCGCAAAAGCTGTGGATGTGCTACATATCAATGCAAAGGGAGAAATCTGCAGCATAAATTCACATCGCATATTTAAAATCTGCATCGCATGTCAAGTTTTGCACAGATTTCGAGTGTTTTTCGCCTGCAGCCTGTGTATGACAGTTTGTAAAAATCTCATCCACTTTGCTTGAACTATAATGTGGTCTTCACACATGATAGACATGCTGCTAAATTTCTGATGGGCAGAATCACTGCAGAAATTCACCAGCATTAATCCTTTCTAATCCAAGACATTCTGATTGAAGGCTGTACCCCTCTGATGTCAGAAGACGTCCGGCAGGGTATTCTTACTGTAGATTACTGGCCGCTCTGTTGTCGGGGGCCTTTCAAACATGTCACATACCACATAACTGACTCTAGCCAGCAGATGGAGTCATTGTATAAATGGCAGAAAGAGAAAGCCCCCTAGGAAACCCTGATTTACTGAATGAATCCACAGTGCTTAGAAAAATGGTGTGGATTCATGTCTATTGATGCTGCAGAATTCAGCCCTTGAAATGTAAGGGTTAAACCCTGAAGCAGATTCCCAATAAAAATGTGACCAAATCTAGACAGTTTACGTGTGGATTTGATGCATCTCTACTGTGGGCTTTCCACTGCAGAAAGCGCGCGGCGAATGCACCACGAATGAAGGTCACCTAAATGTTACAGATTTCTGTATGAAAATTCCCTGTATGAATATGGCCTTAAAGGGAAAGAATCATATATATATGGCAGACTATTGTTGGCCTTAGTGGCCAGTGTGAGAACTGCAGGATGATAGATTTTTTTTTTAATATAGATCATGATATTGAAAATTAGAAAAAAAGTCACTAAACATACTTAAAAATATATTTAATATAAAAACCTGTTTTATACAATAGGTCATTTTCTGGTGACACATTCTTTTTAAGGAAAACCCTGTCTCCTTCAATTGTTGTTGCTGCAAGAGCAGTCTGCAACTCTGATTTGAAAGAATTGTTAACTGTACTGTACATGAGGCCTAAGGCTATAACAATTCTGAGTATAACCTCTCAATTGTTTGCCCACATACTGACATGCATTGTTCTGTAGCTTGCCTGACAGTTAGTTGCTAACAGTTGATTTAATATGAGAGCTGATGCAGCAATTAGCTGATTGCCAGCTTTCCAACCCCCAAAACCCCTGATAAACAGGTAGGCTGATTTTGCCAAGGAAAGATGTGACCAGCTATACACTTCCTGCCAATGCATGCTGAAATGGAACTGGCATCTATTTAGATGGATAACCCAGAAAATCTTCTTTGTGCTTCTTTACGCTAGTTCACAAATGGATCATAGAGGGGGAATCCTAAGCAGGGAATCCCACTCTATGATGACCTGATGCCCTAATATAAACAGAGGTTGTTTAAATGGGACAACCCCTTTAAAATTATTGACTTGCTTTAGTATAGAGACTGTAGAAAAATATAATTCTTCAAAGAAGATTCAGGGCTTGTAATTGTAAAATGCCAACAAAAGACAAAAAAGAGTATGAGAGAAACTTACACAATGGGATTTCTGGTCACCATATGTATAGACATCAAATACTTAGCGGCTAGAATTCTCTTGAATTTCCAGCTTTAAATTCATAAACACAGATGTTTGCCCTGTTGTAGCAAACAGCAAATCATAGTGAAAATAATCTTACCAAACAAGACCCTGAGCCATCCAGGCATTTGGCTGAGTTTCCATTGCATGTACATGGCAGACATTCTCCAGAAACTGAGTAGAAAAATCCGGGTTGACATCTCTACAAAAAGCAAAAAAAGAGGTTTTCATTGATATATGACTTTATCAAACGTTTACTTGACTGCAAAACAACAACCAGAATGTAATGGCTAAGTAAAATTTGTCAAATCTATCTATCTAATATCTATCTATCTATTATCTATCTATGTATCTATCTATCTGTCTCATATCTATCTATTTATCTATCTGTCTCATATCTATCTATCTAATCTATCTATCTATTTATGTATCTATCTGTCTCATATCTATCTATCTATCTCATATCTATCTATCTCATATCTATTTATCTATATCTATCTATCTATCTATCTATCTATCTCATATCTATCTATCTTACATATATCTATCTATCTCCTATCTATCTATCTATCTATCTATCTATCTATCTATCTAATATCTATCTATCTCATATCTATCCTATCTATCTATCTATCTATCTATCTATCTATCTATCTATCTTCCAAGTCAGAGGTGGGAAGAGAGCTATTGACAGTACGTTGACTGTGAGGCACAATTTATGGATTTAAGGTAAAGGAAGGATGGAGGTATGGGATGGCATCAGGAACACAGTTGCAGGAGCTATTGGATGATATTACAAATACATGTATAGATATTCAGACAGCGGAATTTACTGTGGAAAAATTCCACATGAATTACCCCTCTAAAAGCCATTTCAAAATCCACATATTTTTGCCCTGTTAATTGACAAAATTCGCATGTAGAAATCTGATACAAGAATATTACCTTTCTATTCATTTACACATCAAGAAGTGACAGTGCAAATTCCGCATGTGGATCCACAGTAAAAAGACACAGATTTTCACTTGGCTTTTAGAGGTGAAGTTGATGTTACATTTTCTCACGGGTAATTCCGCCGTGTGGACATAACTTTGAATGTGAAGTGTCATAAATAAGAACATTAGCAATACGTGAGGAAGAGATGACTAAGTTATTCATTATCTAAACAACGCCTATCACGCCGAGCTATAGGGATCAAAGATGTGGGGTTGGTTTTGTATTCACATCATTGTCCCCTGCACCAAATCACAACATTAGGACATCTGGGTAAGAATGAAGACACGGGAAATCTCATTGTTTCTGAGACTATATTTGGTGTAAAAAAAGTTGTACATTTTGGCACATGGCTATTTTGTGAAAACAATTTAGCTTTTTTCCATTCTTACGCTAGACTCTTTTTAAAAAATGCTGTCAGAGCTTATAAGCAGCAAAAGAAAAAACAAGCCTCATAGGTTATATGAACAAAAAAATAAAAAGGTTATGGTTCTTGGAAAATGATGTAAACATGGAAAAAAGATTGCCTTGTCATGAGGGCTTAATCACACGAGCACATCGGCGCCCGTGTTACTGCAGGAAGAAGACGGCCGCACTTCAGGACAGACGTCTCTCTGCAGCACCGGAAGAAAGAACATGTGACCGACTGAAGTGCGGCCGTCTTCTTCCTGAAGTGCGCCCGTGTGACTAAGCCCTTAAAGTGCAAAATAGGCAGGCCAGTAAGAGGTTAATTGCATCATAAGCAAATTGACTGCCGATAACATATTTAAAAAAATAACAATTCATGAACAAAAACTGCATTGATAATACAGGGAATACTGCAGGGCTGCTATCATCATCTATCTGTTCCTGGTTTAAGATATATGTGGATGCTGCAGCTATACAAATGACTGATTTAATGTATAAAACTTGTAGGCTCATGCTCTCCTCAGCCCTGACTACACCTGGAGCACATGCCCTGCTGGCCACTCCTTCCCTCAGCTACGCCTCTGAAGTAATTGTCCTTCAAGGGATATCCTAATTAACATTTAATAATGAGTAATGTATAAAGGACCATTTAGACGGGACGAATGTCAGGGAAACGATGCCTGACACTTATTCCCCCACATTCTTGCTCTCGTGCTGCTGCACAGGAGTTAGTATTGCTGGCTCACAGCGGGGGCGGCTGGAGGAGATTTCTCTCCTCGCTCCCCCACCCCTTTCTATTGACTTAACATAGTGGCCGTTCAATACTGAAGACTGCTATTTACACTGAGCGATCATCGACCATCATTTATGCTGCATAAACGATGGGCGATGAGCTGATCGCTGATTGTTCAGTGTAAATAGCAGCTGTTCAGTAGTGAACGGCCGCTGTGTTATGTCAAAGGAGAGGGGCAGGGGAGAGTGAGGAGAGAAATCTTCTGCAGCCGCCCCACCCCCCCTGCTGGCCTCTCTGTGAGTGAGCCAGAGATACTTGCTCCCATGCAACAGCACAGGAGCGAGTGTATGCAGGGACGAGTGTCGGGCATCGTTTGCCCGACATTTGTCCCATGTAAATGGGCCTTAAAACAGAATAATTCTCTTGCTAGAAAACCCAATATCATCTTAGTTTTTGTATGGTTTCCTATGAAAATTGACAATGCAAAAGATGAAGATAATGAAGCAGAGTTGCGAAAACTGTATAAGAAAAAAAGGCCTTTGTTGCCCATAGCAACCTATCCGATTAGCTTTCATGTTTCAAAAGCACTATGAGGAACGAAAGCTGTGCTGTGATTGGTTGCTGTAGGCAACAAAGGCAGTTTCTGGCGCCTTCACACTGGAGATTGCAATATTGCTGCGAGAAAATCGCAGCAAAATTACAACTTTTTCTTTGCCTCAATTTTTGAGTGTCAGCACTGCTTTTTCTTGCAAAAACATCACTGCTACTTGCGATTTTCTCATGCATTTTTTATGCGATTTTGTCGTGATTTTTTAATGCGAAAATCAATAGGACTTTCTAATGTTAAAAATGCATTGTGCTTTGCAATGCGATAAAAAGGAAGCTCCATAGGGAGACATGGGAGATAGTAAAACTCAGAAAAATAGGACATGCTGTGATTTTTCCTTCTCGCAACATTGCATGAGTGAAAACATTGCAAATGTGAAGAAAACCATTGAAAGTCATTGGTTTGATAATTCAGCTTTTTTACTCATTCTCGCATTGCACGATTTTCTCGCCATTGTGAAGGCGCCCTCAGACAGCTTCATAAATCCCCCTCTATGGCTATTGAACCATCACATCTCTGAACAAAGTGGACTGTACCTATGATATCCTGACTGCATTTGACTTGGTATGCTATACTGGGTATTGTGAAGTAATTGTATGACAAAATCCTGCTTTCACAAATTGCTGAAGAATCAGTCAACAGATGAAAAATTAATGATTTACTTTCAACAAAATGGTGCAACAAGCCACACATCCATTGCAAGAATTGTAAGGGGGTTAACCCTATTGTTATACCTGTTTTTAAATAGCTAAAGTGTATATGTGTATCTGCAGGACCTTCCAGAGGGTCATGTGATTTGACTGGGCTCTCTCTGATGTACTGTCAAAACCTTAAGCCCCATTTACACTGAAAGATGATCGCTCAGAAATCGCTCAAACAATAGTAGCTAATTAGCTACTTAAGAGTTAAATGAAGGCGGAGCAGGACACCACTAATAACTCCAAGAACAGCAGCTGCTTTGTATATGCAAACAGCTGCTTTGTTCTTGGAGCTTTCACCTGGTATCCCGCTGAGAATTCCCAGCGGGATACCAGCTGAAAGAATGCTATCAGTGTTATCCCGCTAAGAACTCATTGTGCAGCGCTGATGAGAGTCATCGCTGACTGTTAGTTTGCAAAAAATCAGCGATGAACGAACAGTACATGAACAGTGCACGATGGTAGCGCGTTTAGACACAATGGTTATCGCTCTAAAGATGGCTGTTGAGCAAATTTTGAGCGATAATCGTTGTGTCTAAATGGACCTTTAAGCTCTTTGCTGATTGACTGAGAGATGGAGCTTATATTAAGGAGGTCTTAGGACTTTCCAGACTGTGATGCAGCAGAAAAATGGCAGACAATAGAAAGCAAAGAGCACAGACAAAACACTAAAGTTGTGGGGGCAATTTCCAAGCAGCAGCGACTGTGGAGCAGCAAGGGGGCCACCAGCTGAAAGAGAGACTGACAAAAAGCAGCCATAGAACATGGGAGAGTAGCCAGATCACTGGGGCAAAAGAGGACCCCACAGCATATGGAAGAAGAAGGAGTTTCCCTCCCCGCTGTTACCCAACACTGTGGTGGAGGTGTTAAAACAGTCTGTATAGCAGCTCTATTTTTCCATGTTTAGCACACCTCATCAGCCATCACAATGATGAAAGTGAAATCATGGCGTTTTTAAAAGCGACTGTGTTAGAGTGGCCTAAGGCCGAACTCACACAACCATATGCCTAAAAAATTGCAGCATTTTCCTGACAAGTAGAGCTGTGTATCACCACGTTTGTGATCGCGTATGCCTGTGCATAACAGCTTATTCCACTCACGCTGTCATGTTTTTTTACGTGCTTGCGTTCTTCTTTACACGCTTATTATAAGCAATGAAAATATGCAAGTGTGAATGGATCAATGAAAATCAATGTACTTTCATTGACTATTTCACTGTAGCAGAGGAATCAGAGCCTTCAGCGCACTGACTCCTAAAACGTAACATTTATTTCATATATTCTAAAAATGAGAAGGCTACAAGGACGAGCAAAACAGAAATCTTCACACAAAGAATAGCCACCCCTGTGCTAAATCCTAATCGACTTGTACTCTCCAAGGATGCGGATATAGATTGTGTGCTCTCTTTCCTTTAGGAAGTATGTGGGCACCCGGCAATCGTATGGGTGACTCCAGTAAGGATTCTAAGTAGGGGAGTCATGGATATAGCACAACCGCTATCCCTTGCTATTATCCGCCAGGTTTTTCTATCTGCCTCAGTTCTGCTTAGTATTGTTCGTGTTGGTTATTTACATCTGCCTTTCCTGTCGGTATTCTACCCTTCCATCCAGGTATGCCAGCGTCCCTTTTTCGGTCCCTATTTAGAGTAGGGACCTCCGCCCAGTTGCCCGCCTGGGGTTATCCAGGAGTGGAGGCAAGCAGGCAGGGACAGGGGTTGTGGGTGAGATCTAGGGCATCTGGGCTGGCGTATCACAGGTAGTATACCGTAACATGTAGTTTGTTTTTTTCTCTCACACTCGCAGATACAATTTGCCGAAAAAATGGCAGCATGCTCTACTTTGCTGCGGAATCCACGCGGACAACTTCCATTGAGGTCAATTAATATTGCATATGGGGCGCGGGTATCTGCATCATCGCTAAGCGAGCCGCGGCGGCGATGAACAATACAGAAACCATAGGTAAGCAGGACTTCATAGCCAGAATCCTCTGCAGGATCTGACCTGGTCTGTAAAGCTGGCCTTAGGATGATGTAATGTTAAATTCTTGTGATGCAATGCTAATTGCGTAGGATACTATGTTTAATACAGTTGTTCTCAATTGTCCTGCATCTACAGCAGTTAGGCCTCATGCCTACGGCCAGGTCAAATTCCGACTGCGAAATCTTGCAGATTTGGCGTCCCCCAGAGATCCTATACTCACTTCATACGGATCCGAAGTGAGTGTCTCGGCCTCCGAGCTGGCAGACATGCACAGTGCAGTGCACGACGCGCCAGCGCTGGATGGTGACGCGATTTCCCGCAATAGTTCTGCTGTGCTCACAGCAGAAATATCGCGAGATGGACAGCTTCCCATGGCTGCAATGGAAGCCGTCCGTGTGATTTTACGTACAAATTAGAACATGCTGCGATTCTCCACGCAGTTGATTTCTGCTTATGGGGAGGGAAGAATCGTTTAACATGGCATATCTATGATGGGCATTGCTGTGGAATTCACGGCGGGCATCTGTCCGCAAATTCCGCAGCGATAATCCTTCCATGGGCATTAGGTCTTATATTGTGCTGAAAATCAATATAAACTGTATTTATATTGTCCTACTCATAACAAACCATATAAAACACAGCACACGGGGACACCAATATAATAATGAGTGAATTCTACAGTATATTTAGTCATAAAGTAAAAGACCCAATCTTTGTTTCTGTTTCTACTTATTTAGCAGAGGCTGAGAAGGAGAATTTCTTCTATCCAAAAATATTATTGTAAGAGATCATGTGGGCGAGTTCAAAGTCAGTTACAAAACATCCCTGGAATCGGACACTGAAAGGATTTTAAGAGGGTGTTGGCATTTCTTGCAATTCAAGCTAGTGAGTTGGAAAATATTATGAATTCCTTCAGTACATTTATCCAATGTAAACCTACTGTACTGAGCTACACCAACGATGTAAGATATACATGATATACACACTTTAGCAAAAATTCATATTTTTTAAAACATCTTTTTTTTAAATCTTCCTACATATAAGAATATATAAGGATAGGACTAAAGATGAGCGAACACCAAAATGTTCGGGTTCGCGTTATTCGAAACGAACTTCCCGCGATGTTCGGGTGTTCGTTTCGAATAACGAACCCCATTGAAGTCAATGGGCGACCGGAACATTTTTGTATTTCGCCGATGCTCGCTAAGGTTTTCATGTGTGAAAATCTTGGCAATTCAAGAAAATGATGGGAACGACACAGCAAGTTCTCCTCTGCCACAGCTGTAACAGCTGTGGCAGAGAAGAACGATGTTAGCCCATTGAATTCAATGGAGCCGTCAATACAGCCGACTCCACTGAATGCAATGGGCTGCCGGCGATCGCGGGATGAATTGTCGGAAAGGGGTTAACTATATAAGCCCTTTCCTGCAATTCATCCAGAAATGTGTAAAAATAAAAAAAATATATATACTCACCTGGTGCCGACAGACGGAGTTCAGCGCGGCAGGCTGCAGTTCTCCTGAACTGCTCTGAACAGCTGTTAGTAGTATTCAGCAGCCGGGGATTTAAAATCCCCGCCTGCTGAATAAGATGCCTCTGAATGGTCACAGCCTGACCAATCAGAGGCCAGCCCTCACTCACACCCATTCATGAATTCATGAATGGGTGAGTGAGGGCTGCCTCTGATTGGCTCAGGGGCAGGAGAGCGATGAATTCATGAATGGGTGTGAGTGAGGGCTGGCCTCTGATTGGTCAGGCTGTGACCATTCAGAGGCATCTTATTCAGCAGGCGGGGATTTTAAATCCCCGGCTGCTGAATACTACTCACAGCTGTTCAGAGCAGTTCAGGAGAACTGCAGCCTGCCGCGCTGAACTCCGTCTGTCGGCACCAGGTGAGTATATATATATTTTTTATTTTTACACATTTCTGGATGAATTGCAGGAAAGGGCTTATATATTTAACCCCTTTCCGACAATTCATCCCGCGATCGCCGGCAGCCCATTGCATTCAGTGGAGTCGGCTGTATTGCCGGTTCCATTGAATTCAATGGGCAAACATCGTTCTTCTCTGTCACAGCTGTTACAGCTGTGGCAGAGAAGAAGGATTTGTCTTCTATATGTTCTCAATGGGGTTGGCGCTGCTGCCGCCGGCCCCATTGAGCGCATATAGACGAACATCCGAACATCGTGTGGTGTTCGTTACGAATAACGAACATCCCGAACACCCTAATATTCGCCCGAGCATCAAGCTCGGACGAGTACGTTCGCTCATCTCTAGATAGGACTCGTTTGCTGACTGGTATGGGGAAATACTTATTTGCTTGTATGCAGTATTATCAACCTCATTTAACCTTCATTGGACAGGTTATACACAATGGCCCATGTGAAGTAATGGCTATGTACCATTTTGTCACATTTAGGGCGCCCACCCACTGGCGTTTGCGATTTTCGTGCGTGAAAAACGCCACGTTTTCCGCGCGTTTTCTGCCGCGTTTTCGCGGCGTTTTCGCGGCTTTTCCATTAATTTCCATTGACTTTCATGGGTGCATTAGGAGAAAAATAAGGACACATATGCAACTGACAGTTCCTATGTTAAAAAACGCAACGCAACGCAAAAAAAACCGCCAGTGGACAGGAGTACATTCAATTCTAATTGCTCTTGAGAAAAAACGCAAAACGCAAAGAAAAAAAAATCGCCAGTGGGTGGGCGCCCTTATAAGGTCTATTTTAGTTGCCTGTAATGGATTGAAGAAATTCTGTAGTATCAAGCATGCTGATTGCAGTGATGTGTCTGTCTTATGTATCTGTGCAGTAGTTGGGAGAAACTTTCAATTTACTACTAGCAGCACACAGAGGAACTGGAACTTCCTCTGTTAAAGGAACTACAGAAAGTAGTATTTGCTATTCATGAGCGGCAGGCCTGCCCCTACCCACCCCATTATCAAGCCACTAATTATTACTGTGTGGGCCACAAAAGGTGGCACTATTGATTTGTGGGGCATCATATCCGTCTGGAGCACAGTATGATGAACTTTTTGGCACTATTATTTTTGGGGAGACACTCTATCTGGACTCCGGTTGCCAGGAGTGTATGGCACTATGTTGGGAGGAAGTGAGTGGTAACAGTATTTATGATGCCAGTACTTGGATGTAATGTGTGACACATCTGATACAGTACAAGGGGCAAATAGGGCAGAAGCAAGCATAGAATTGGGGGTAGGATGGAGAGTTTGCATAGGAAGAGTTAAGGTGCTGCAAAAGTGAGGAGGCAAAGGTGTCTGGAGAGCAAACTCTACAGATAGAAGTGATGGGAAAAGTGAATGATTCCAATCAGAGAAAGACTGGTGCGAAGTGAATGGAGTAATCCCATCATGGTCCCTGGATGCTTAATGGCCAACATAAACTGTGAGGTGCAAAGATGTGGTATAACAATATGAAGGTGCTGTCTTACAAAGGATATGCCTGTATAGAGAGGGGTGTGAGTAGGTAGAGTAGCTTAAAGGGAACCTGACATGTTCTCACAGCACCATAAACTAATTATTTTCTCAGTGCCATGCACATGCTGTCCCATAGACCTGTCAAGTCGCCAGACAGCACCATAACTTGGTTTTTGGCACTGTGGGCATGTGACGGGTTCCCTTTAAAAACTGATGTTTGGCACAACTTTCCAAAGATACAAGTTTAGAAATTAAAAAGAATATTCAACCTCTACTTTATTGAGTAGGTATCTATCCATGCGACTCTGCATAGCTGGACGCCTGATACCTCTCCAGCTGGTGTCGAAATTATTTGTCCTCATAATCTACAGTCTAGTACAGCCTCTCGCTCTCAGCTGTACATTCTCCCAATATTACCAGAGAAATGGCTTATTTGCCTCAAAACGCTTTGCTGGTTTAAACACAATAAAAGAGAAGATGGATACTCCTTCTCATCTCTATATCAGCTGTGAATCATTGGACTTACCTGTAGTGTAATTACATACAGTCTGCAGAACATTACTATTTGGACACTGTATGGTTATAATATTGGTCTTTGTTTAGTGATTTTTATTCAGCAATAGCATGGTCGGATTGGCCTGCGGGGAGCCGATGAACCCCCAGGTGGGCCTCTGGGCTCAGTTTTGGACCACCCTGTTCATTTGCATGCTCCTCCATGAGCGTTGTGCAAACTCATTGGTGCTATTTACTTGAAATTGCATGGTGTAGCAGTCCCTGCCTCCTGAAAATCAACTGAATAGGGTCTCCTCAGCTACTCACTGCCCTCAACATCATGTTTCAGGCTCCATCCAGGTTTCTGCCTAGATTGCTGATAATGGCATCCTGACTGAACCCTGGATGGAACCATAGGCTTCACTAGTAAATATGAGCAGTAGAGATGAGCGAGTATATTCGCTAAGGCACATTACTCGAGCGAGTAGTGCCTTAGCCGAGTATCTCCCCGCTCGTCTCTAAAAATTTGGGGGCCGGCGCCGGTGACAGGTGAGTTGCGGCAGGGAGCAGGGGGGAGCGGGGGGAAGAGAGGGAGAGAGATCTCCCCTCCGTTCCTCCCTGCTCTCCCCCGCCGGCCCCCAAATCTTTAGAGACGAGCGGGGAGATACTCGGCTAAGGCACTACTCGCTCGAGTAATGTGCCTTAGCGAGTATACTCGCTCATCTCTAATGAGCAGGTATTTGTTTGTTCCATCTTTGTATTGGATAGAATAATGAAGTTGACTACACAGTTCATGCAGGAGACTATAGGAAGCATGTTTGCAGCATTGGTCTCTGATTTAGTAATGAAAGTCTATGGTCTGGTCCATGGTTCAATCTTGATGTTGTTTTCAGCAATGCTGATGGAACTCTGGGGAGAAACCTAGAATGGAGCCAAGAGCATATGTATGCTTTAAGCTCTGTTTTGGTACCATATTTATATTGTAAGCACAATTCTGTTTTTATATCTATGTAGTAGGCTTGGTTCTGATACTAGATCTATACAGTAGACTTGGTTCTGGTACTGTATCTATGTAGTAAGTTTGATTCTGGTACTGTATTATGACAAATAGGTAGAGGGAAGGTATATTTCCTCTAGATTTCTCACATATAGGCTTCTTTCACACGAGCGCATATCGGCCAGCCGTTTTCACGGCCGGACGATATACGCTACATTGGGGGTGAAAAAACTGGTGAACAGGCGCACAAATCAAACGTTTGTGCGCCCGTTCATATGACCTGGTGAGACTGGCGCTAATGCGCCGACCTCACCAGGCCATCGCCCATTTCCCCTCCCTCCCCATCGCAGGCTTACCTATCTTCCTCCCCGCTCCGTCTGTGCCATGGGAGGGGGCTGGGCAGGGGCGGAGCTAAGCACCAGTCAGTCCCACCTCCTCCAATTGATGGCTATGAACAAGGGGCGGGTACAAGGTCGACACTTCCGCCCACGTCTCTCCCCCTTTCCATAGCCATCAATGGGAGGAGGTGGGGTGGATCGACATTTAGCTCCGCCTTGCCCCTCCCATTGTAGAGACAGGGCAGAGAGGAGAGGTAAGCCTGCATGGGGAAGGTGAGGAGTACAGAGGGAGGTAGTTTAGCAGCCACGCTGATAAACTCCCTCCCACCTACGGCCGCTGCCATGGGCTCCCATAGGAGCCCATGCAGCAGCCCGACATATTCCAGCCCAAACACAGTTCCAGAACTATGTTTTGGGCTCGACGTAAAAACGCCCGACGCTATAATGGCCGGCCGGGCATTTTTACGTCTCGCAAATATGCCTATGTGATCTGATGCATTGGAATCCAATGCATCAGATCACAGCGCATATCGGCCGGCCGTAAAAGAAGCCTAATGGAGTAAGAGGGAGAGTATCCAACTGCTGGCTAATTAATTAAATCAATCAGTAGTTGGATATTTAAGGAAGAGTTGAGGAAAGACTAGTTGCTTTGTCTAGGGAACACAGATAAACTGGTTTGTGTGAGCTGAATTTGTGTTCTGTAAATCCAGCTGCTAAAGTGAGCTGATAGACAGGAGTCTTTGTGTTTTAGTGCCTGATAGTCCTGATTCCATGATTGATGTGAGACATGTCCTTTGAGCCCAGCAAAGACGATCATGAACTAATTCTGCCACAGTATCTATATAGTAAACTAGGTTCTGGTACAGTCCCTATATAGTAATCTTGGTTCTGATACCATATCTATCTAGTAAGCCTAACTCTGCTACCCTAATGTATAATTAAGCTACCATATTGTGCATCTGAATTAGGTTTAAATAGGCATAATTTGCATGTAACATTAGGGCCCGCAGAGTCAGTTCTACTGGTGGGCCCTAGGTACTCCAATCCGACACTGAGTAATAGTATAGTAATATCACTTAGTCTTTACATAGTGGTAATGGCAGTAGTCTTGGTGTGGCTTTATTTGATATCCCTACTGGTAACATTGATCTTTGAATAATATGCTTTGTTCAATATCAGTACAGACGTCATGTTCCATCACTGTAGAGTGGCAATATTTTGTACTGGTATAGGTATAGTGGTATTATTTGATACCTATGTAAATATTTTCTTGTGTGCATGTAAGGGGCACATATGCAGAGGGGTTGTGCCCCTGATACTGTAAGACCCCTGGGATTGCTAAAGATCAGTGCTGCAGTTCCCCGTGCAACACCCTTTGAATTGAGTGAGTGTGATTGTGTTGTTGGTACAATATTTCAGCATTTGGGAGCCCAGGGCCACACTTTGTCTAAAAGCCAGTCTGAACTAGTTTCACGTGATAATATTTGTGTTCAATTACAGATGTGTTGAATCAGCCTGACCAATTCACTGATCCACAAGGCCATAGAATATAATGGGAGAAACAGTTCACTGATTTGCTTAGCTGCATTTTGATTTGTCGGATATGATATAATAATTGAATTATAAACTGATTTGCACTGACTTCATTAATGAAGTCAGGGAAATAGCCGAATGAATTTGCGCTAAATCTTTCTACCATCACCCTAAGAACATTCATGCTATAAACCATTGCACTGTTTTACCTTTATTTGCGCACTACATTTTTATCACACTCTCGGAAACATGAGGAAAAATTAAAATGCCTTGCTATACCAATTAATTAATGCAAATTTTCCCCAACGTTTCTATATCCGCTGACAGCATTGGGATTTGTAGAACCCAGGGACTCATTTATCTGTTGTAAAACATCTGTTACAAGCAACATAAAATAATTACTTACAAAATTTCCCACACTGATAAACATGGCTAGTTATTCACTTAGGTACGTTTAAAGCATAAGGTGATTCGGATACTATATTATCTACTGGTTTAGTAAAGATATGCAATGAATTCTCATGACGGGTCCACCATGACTGCATCTCTTATCTGTTTCGTGATTTCTATAAAGCAATTGCTAGAAGTATGTGTGCTTGAAAGATACTTTCAGCTTGGGGAAGGCAGGACTAGTATCTTAGCAAATTGCGTAGCATGAGCATTCCGCTACCGAAGTACTATTTCCCCGAAGCTGCTATGAAAGGGAATGACTTGTGTATATAAGTTTATTTTCATTCTTAGATTTAAGTATGTGGATGATAAATAATGTTTTGCTTTTTTAAAAATATTATACATATTTTTTATTTTTAAAAACTTCCCTCTGGTGGCCATGTTGGAGACACATTCTTCCTTCCTGTAAAGACAGTGCTGAAGGATAAGAGTACAAGGTTGCAAGGAGTACAATAAAGTTACAAGGAGTACAATAAATGTGAATAAACTGACAAATATATGTCACAGATTACATTACTGTCTCCCGGAAGCCCTGGAGAACAGCCCTGTTCTTTAGAGACAAGGGATTGACAGGGGAGCTGTCTACAGTCTTATTTCTGCATATAATATACAGTATAGTGTTACTATGCTGCCCCACCTAGAACACCAAAAGAGCTGTTCTTAAAGAGATTGTCCCACTTATAACTGTTTTGCTGCAGAAAGCAGACTGCTCCGTACATTGCACAGTGTCCTGGGTTGGAACTGCAGTCTAAGTCCTATTGAACTGAAAGGGACTCAGCCTGCAGTACCTACCTGGGCCACTGTGAAATGTACGCAGCTGTCTGCTCCCTACAGAAAAACAGATAGAAGTTGGGTAACCCATTTAACTGCCTTGTCCTCTAATGATAATGAGATGACTATCCTAATTTATACAGCATAGCTAATAAGCTGCAGAAAACAGGAAGTGTAAGCCTATTATGACTGAACTAAATATTTTTTAAAATCATGTATAAAAGCTCAATTTAAATGAGATATTATTTTCTGATGATACAGTAGGTTCACTATAAAGACAGCTCTCACAGTAAGCAGTACACAATATGGGACCTGGCTCCACACTCTGTTATTGAGGTCCAAATCAAGATTAAGCCACTTCTGGATGGCATACACTACATAACCACATCTGCTAATATAACTAAACCCCATAGCCAGTTCTATTTTCAAAGAACATTTCCATAAAATCAACAAGTAAATATAACCATTCCCTTATGTTTTTTAAGTATTTTATTTTCAGTAACAATTGTATCTTCTCTCTAAATTGATTAATATAACAAAAGAAAATGACAGCCATTACATCTTTTATTAGGGTTATTGCTTATTTTGTGCAGGCTCTTGTATAAGCGAGTCTGTAAAAATTAACTGCCTACTTATCTGTTAATTAGCAATGGACCACCCATTTCAGTATTGGGGCTCCTTCACACAGGCAATGTGATTTTCGGCCGCACGTGGCTGCATCTCCCGTTTAAACGCCCATGAGATGGGCCGGGTGTGACATATACACGCCGCAGCCCTGAATTCCGTTGAGCGGGGGAGAGAGTTTAGATCCTGTGGTCAGAAACTATTTACTTTTACTTTTTTGTAAGTTTAATGAGAGGGAATCTTAAGGAGTATAGTTCAACAACAAAATGATACAAAAAGTATAAATAACTTTCAGTACTTTGCAGACTCTCTTTTATGGCACATTTAGACCGCTGTGATGCAAGGTACACCTGTCCGTATACTGTCGGATCTCCATGAACAGTGCACATTGCATGTGCTATTCTCATCCATGAATATGGACCTGAACAGGACATGCAGTGATCTTTTTCACACAGACCATGAATACGTGTAAAGATGTACCCATATGTCTATCGCCTTAATGTTCTAGAATAGAGATGAGCGAACGTACTCGGTTTGGGTGTTTTTGGACTCGAGCACCGCTTTTTCCAAGTAACTGACTACTCGGACGAAAAGATCCGGGGGGCGCCGGGGGGCAGGGGGCGGCTTGGTGGAGTGGGGGGTAGCAGTGGGGAACAGGGAGGAGGTCTCTCTCTCCCCCCGCTCCCACTCCCCTCTGCAACCCCCCTCTGCACCCCCGGCGCCCCCCGAATCTTTTCGTCCGAGTAGTCAGTTACTCGGAAAAAGTGGTGCTCGAGTCCAAAAAACACCCGAACCGAGTACGTTCGCTCATCTCTATTCTAGAACCTCCTCAGCCATTGAAGATAAGTATCTTACATAATAAATGATGGACAGAGGGGGGGGGGGGAGGAGGGAGATGCAGCTGAAGCTTTCAGTGAAACATCTTGAGGGGGACAAAGAAGGTGGCGCAGCAGCCGGGATATATCTTATTGATACGGAGCAGATGTCCCAACTCTTACATTACACAGAGAAGAGTTTGCACTGTCTGCAGACATGGAAAGAGGCATGGAAGGGAAAATGTGCTTTTACAGAAACCAGCAGAGAAGGACACGATCCAAAATATGTGGTTTAGAGGCAACATTTCTGGCTGTACTACATCTAATATATATTTACAAGTGCCAAGGCAGTGATTATTTTTCCGTAAGGAATCTTGGACCCAGCTACAAGAGGAAAATAAAGTCAATCATAAGGAGAACTAGACATGTTAGAGTTGCAGTACATGCAGCATTTCTTCACTTGAAAACGCATATGAAACTCCACTGATTGTCGCCAGGCACCTGGACTCATCACATTGTTTGAATTGACGAGCCCAGGTGCCGGCTGGAAATCAGCGGCGCTCCTCCTGTGATCTGCAGGCAAAATTTTGTCAATTGTCTCTACTGTATTATTTCAACATAAACAGAATCCATTTGGTAACAGATGTTATTGAAAATTAAGAACAAATGTAATGAGACCCCTTCTTCATGGAAGTCGGTTATGTCAGGTTGTAAAATCTAAGCTTGCAGTCTTTCCTTTAATTGGGTGCATGATGATTACTTGTACTCCGACAGCTGATTTTCATTAATATCTCCGTGAGAAACTGATATACTTAAATGAGAAACATGTGTGGTTTGGATCTCTCCCTAAATTTATTAGTCGTTTCCACCAAAGAAAATAGTGTGACTAATTCGAAGGACTCTCTTACCCAACATAGGAAATAAAACATGCTTGCCCTTGCGACCTGGTATTGTCCTGGGCAGTATATGGTAAACTAGATCATTTTGACTGAGAAACCGAGATGTGTAAAGAAAACTAACTTAGCAACAACCTCAAACATAAATTGTTTGTATTGGTTTCATAAACATTAAGAGAAATATTTGTCCACTCCTGTCTGAACCCTGGCAAAAAGTGAAAATTCTGTTTTGGGGTTTGACCTCTATTTTCTCCCTTGGGATATATTTTCATGAAAAGTTTTGGTTGCCTCTTTTGAATTAAGTTTCGTAACCGCTGCATTGATGCTAAATATTTGCTGAGATTATAGGCTTACTTGAAGATCATAGTCCCAGAGATCCATGCAGACCTGTGCTTGCCATAACAGCCAAGCACTCATGAGCCACATAGGAAATACTCTAACTGCCATCTATGTATAGACAGTGTGGTCACCAATATAGGAAATTAAATCAGAAGCAATCTCTGTCCATAAAATAGCAATATTCCTCGTCAGCAGTCTATAGCCACCAAATAACTGGTTAACACAGTGCTTGAGCAAGCACTCTCCTAACTGGATCAAACAGCCCAATATACTGGGGGTGACAATAGGTGATGGTACTGATGAACAAGCACCACCAAAGCCTGGTTTTCCAGATACGTCCTCAGCTAATTACTTTTACCGTACTGCAGCCTCTTAGCTCAGATGGGTCCAAGAACTTGCTCTCTGTGTCCTTTAAACAGCCGTGTCCTTCAGCTGAGTGGATGAAAACCTCACTGACACTAAAAGATGGAGCACATCAGCCGAAACGCGCCACTAGCACTCCCAGTCACCAGTCTCTTACATTACCTTCTCTCAGTACGCTGCGTCACCACCTCTGTGTAGTAAGAGAGCCCTCTTTTTATATGCTCAGTCTCTAGCCAATTTGCAGGGGGGCATCTCCCTGTATGAGGGCTTTAACTGATTATACCACGTGAGCTTCTTGAAGGTCCTTCAGCTACATATACATGGTACAACTGTAATGTATACAAGTGTATTCATTACAGTTCAGTTGTTTGTACGCTAGGGATTACCTACTATCAGAAAGCTGCTTTCTGTCTGCCTTGTTAGTTATCTTCAGACTAATACTTCTGGCACCAAGAAACACCTGTGGCAATAAAAATGTCTGAACCTTGGTGGTCTGATCACTGTGACATCAAAGTATGGTCCAAAGTCATGTGCCCCCTTCTGCTGCCCTAAAGCTGGTGCAAAGTTAAGAGACAGCTAATGTTTCCGATACACAAGTGCATTCAGGCTCCATAGGCAACTATAGAAAGTGAGATAAAAAGCCCAGTATGCTCAACTCTTGTGTAAAATCCTATTAAATCTTCTGGCCACTCCAGTGGTGATAGTCTCCCCACATTAGTTTTTTACACTCTGGGAGGAATGACACGCTGTACCCGCACATGTCTATTGCAGCCAATGACTGGCCCAGTGCTCACATGTCCTACTTATTAGCATGACTGTTGAGATCAATACTTGTGTGCAGCCATTATATGTGTCAGTGCTCCTGGGATGTAAATAAAGACTGTATAGAGACCACTGGAGCATCAATGCTGGATCAGTGGGGGAATGTAACAAGTGAATACAATGAAGCACATTTAGTTAGATTGGGCTTTAATATGCCGGTCTACGCAAAGCAGGCCCAAGCGTTCCTGTGTCACATGTGTTATGATGTGCAAGTCTCTTAATATACTTGTTGCAACATGTGACCCCTCTGTGCGACAGGTGGTCTATCTTTCAGATATAATTAATGCCAGATTCTACTGCAAATTATAGTAAATCTGAAGGGCTATGTGAGCATGTCCTCTTTTGCTCATCCAACCCACTTTTATAAAAGTGGGTAGGCCAGTGTAAATAGGTAAAAATTCACAAATTATGGTCGCATGCCATAATTGGTGACTTTTGTATGCCAGTGTGCCATACAAGCCTTGATACATATATCCAAATGTGTTTGTTTATTAATAAAACACTTGTTGCTACATTTTCTTTCTTTCGATTAACCTCACTAAAAATTTTAGATTGTTCAATAAACCTGATGAGGCTATATCATTTCATATTTTTAGTATATAACATTGTTTCTCCAAACCGAAATCTTGGCTATTATTGTCACAGGTTAGGGCTATACAATGGGTGACAACTAGTTTGGCTGTCATTAAAGCACCTCTAGAGATTGTTACCCAGGTTTTCTAGGCTGTTCAATAGCAAATACACTTTCTGTAATTTTAATATACAGTACTTTAGTAGGAATTTAATCAGACCGACATTTCAGACACTGGTCCAAATGCCCCAAATTATTAAGAGGTGCATGACTCTCTATGACTTTGGTAAATTTTTTGGCAATCTGTGAACCAGAAAAGTAAATCTATGCCAGCGGGGTGATGACACAGATTTGCTCTATCATTTACTTCAGCTTCTGGCATAAATGATAGTAAATCGGTCTGACAATCAGAAGGCACAATCCTCTTGCTAAGACTTGCTCACTTTTTGAAATGTGCCGAGACTGATGGAAAAAAGTTGTAAAATGGTGGGCGCCAAAGTTTGCAACTTTTTTATATGTTAGAAAACTTGCACAAATGACTCACTGAGTTTCCATTTATGTATTTTACTTCAATACATAATACAGTGGACAAGAGTGAAAGAAGGATTTCGTATTTTAAGTATTGGAACTCTCCCTGAAGCTGAAAAGGTTAATAGGAAAAGCTACATTTCATGGAGGTAACAGATGCAGAATAACCCCTTTAGCAATCAGTGGGAAATAATCCTGTGTGTGTTAATGATTGAAACCATGACCAACAGATCTGGTTTTCACACTGCTGCCTCACATTTCTGAATGGTGTATTAGCAGTATGTTCAATATCTCCAGATGTACTCCATGCTATTTCACACTCTTCAGACCAGACAGGGGTAACATTTAACTTCAGCTTGACAAGTATGTGCGAGTGTTAGTACAGCATGTCAAATGGCTGCAGCTATTTTAGTTTCTGGAAATATCTCAATCCTCGGACATCCTCCCCCTTCAGTTCATATCTGATTTCTATTTGTATCATCTTATTAGGGCTGCGGTGACATCTAGACAAAAGCAAAATAACAGGAATTATTCCTACTGCTATGTACATAGCATACCTTCCAACTTTGGAATGAAAAATAGGACAGATGTAGGGACGAACTTAGGGCTTATTCACATGGGCGTCATTTGTAGACGCGTCAAAAAATCGTGTCTATTGGAACACGTGGTTTCTTATGGGTTCCTTCAGACAAATGATTTTTTGATGCTAAAAAATTGCATGCAAAAGATAGAACATAGGCGTGTTATTTCAATGCCGATAGTTCTATCGTGCCAAAAGATAGGACATGTCCTATCTTTTGATGGTCCAACGCAGTAGACTCCCATAGACTCCTGTGTGAGTCTGTGGGAGCCGGCTGGCAAAGGGAGGGAGTTTAGCAGCGACGAGCGCTGCTAAATAAAGACAAGTACCTCTAGTGAGGCATTTAAATGTCATTAAAAGTTGTTCTGCCAGCCGAAGGATTTCGGGACCGATTTACTGTCCTGATAGCCACAATTTTTTAGCCCCGCTATCAGAGCGTCAAAATGATGCTTTGCTGAAGTAAACATTTTAGAGTGCATGGCAAATTTTAATGACAGGCCACACCCTTTTTACGCTAAGCCACACAACACAATGGCTGGGACACAACAGTTTAGTAAGCTAGCAATCAAATGATCGCATTGTCAAGTCCACTTAAAGGACAAGAAGAAAAGGTAAATAAAAAAAGATAAATTAAAAAAAACAAAACATTCTTCCCTATAAAATTCCCTTTTTTATGAAAAAATACGCACATTATGTATCGCCATGTTCATAAAGACCTGTACTATATGACCTGTACTAAGACCTGTACTCTAAAATATGTCTGTTAGGGCTTATTACCACGAGTGTATAACGGCTAGAGTTTTTAGGGCCGGCCGATATACGCTCCCATCTATGCAGTCCCCCCTTCCCTCCCCCTCACAGTCTCTCTGCCTCTCTCCTCCAGTCCTGCATTTGCAATGGGAGAGACGGGATGGGGCGGAGCTTAGCTTCCGCCTCCGTCTGGCCCACTCGCATTGCAAACCGCTCGGAGGGGAGGAGAGAAGCAGAGAGCAGGTGAGTGGGAGGGACAGCGTATATCGGGCGGCCGTGAAAACACGGCCGATATATGCTTATCTGAATAAGCTATTATACTGCATGCCAGAATTGCTTTTCATCCACCTCCCAAAAATGCTATGAAAAGTGATCAAAAGTTACATGCAGCTTAAACTGGTACCAATGAAAACTGTGACTTGTCCCGTAGTAAACTAGACTTTACACAGTTCAGCTGGTGGGAAAATTTAAAGGTTATCGGTCGTTGAATGTGAAGATGCAAATACAGTGGCCCAATAGTAAATGTCCCCCTTAGGCCATATTTACATGGCAGAGAAAAAAGCACAAGTTTCAGTGATCTCACTTTTTCCACTGCCTCTTTTCTGCGCTTGCCATCCCTCCAAATCCCAACAGCCAGTCACATGCTTGATGGCACATGACCGCTGCAGCCAATCACTGGCTGCAGTCATACTAATGCTGAGGCTAGGGCTTGTCTGCAGTGTGCTGCAGCATGTGACCAGCTGCAGAGTGATGAGTGAAGATCAGTGGGATCGGGAGTGACAGCGATCAGAGCAGAGAGGCAGCAGAAATGGTGAGTACAATATAAATATTTTTTAACATGTCATTTTTTTCCCTTTTATAAAGACGGGTGACTGGCCAGATCTGGGGGGACAGAACATGTTACCTGGGACTGCGGCACAGCGTCTCAAATCTGGGACTGTTCCACAGAATCCAGGACTATTGGGAGGCCTTTGTAATGGATCAGCACACACATAATGGTCTCCACAGACTTTGATAAAACCACAACTCTAAGTATGCCCTGACAGTCTGCAACTGTCTTGACATAGAAACATAGCATGTAAGGCCGAAAAAGACATATGTCCATGCAATTCAGCCTTTTACCCCAATGTTGATCCAGAAGAAGGCAAAAAACCTCAATGAGGTAGAAGACAATTTTCCTCATTTAAGAGGAAAATTGTGATATTTTAATAACCTGGACTTTTGCAATTGCAGGGATACCAAATTAAAAACAAAATTCTTATTTTTTAAGTAGATGACGGGGAAATTTGTAGTACTGTCAAAATATCAACAGATGAAACACAAGCATTTTTGTAGAACTACAAAACATGATTCATGGCATACTGGGGCATATGGTTCAACTGTTGAAGACCAATTGCTACACAAACACTTGGATAAATACAACAAATAGCCCCCAAAACACAAATTTTAATTTGAACAGTATGGCACCTGAGCAGCCTGCAGATAATAATATCTGAAGTCATGCTTGGGAGGAATGCTCACAGCTGAACACTATGTGCCAGGCGGGAGGAAGGCTCACAGGCCAGCTCTGCTGAACAGCAGATAACATGACTGTCTTAGATGGGTCACTGACTCAGAGGAGAAGGGGTTGTCTGCAGGCAGCTATTGGGGAAAGGGAAAGGAACAACCAAGGGCCGCCAGAGGAGCAGAGACTCTGAGTGCTGAGTCTCAAGTGACATCATCACGCTGGGGCATGGCTTAACAGGGGGATCTGGGACACTGGTTTAAAATCGGGACTTGGGACAGTTGGACATAGTATGACAGTGTATTACTATATGCCGTACTCGATATATTGGAATTTTCTTTCTTTTAAAATGTATTGCCTTAAATTCTGATAAAGGCACAGTACTCAGGGCCGGCCCTTTTACACGGAATGATTATTGTTCAAGCAGTCATTGAACATCATGCGAACACTAACAATAATCCTTCATCGTCCAATCATAGGTCATGTTTGTACTAAATAATAACTTGTACGTTTATTGTTTTCTGTTCATTTTATGCAAGTATAAAAATTTGCCAGTCATTCTATGTATAGGGATTGCTCAGTTGTTTGCAGACTATTTCCAGATTCCTCTGACAAATCAACGATAGACTGAACGAGCTATGGTGAAAAAAATGTAAACAATTATCTGCGCGTATACATGGATGTTATTTGAGAGCAAACAGCTTGTTTAATCATTCCCATGATTAATTGGCCCATGTAAGGCCACCTGCACACAGCAGTGGCATCTGCATGTACCTGCTTTGTCGCCGTCTTTTCTGTACTGTGGATGGACCCAGCAGCTCGCCATCACACATGTGTAGTACAGATTTAATTTTTTTTTTTTTATCTGCGACGATGCGGAATCCACAACTTGTCCGCAATCTCTATTGCGGCCAGGCCGTGGGTCAGATTTTGAAGAGCACAAATGAAAATGAAGCATGCTGGGATTTTTCTTCTGTGTGTAGGAAGCAGCAGATCTCCATAGGAAGTAAGAGGCGGGGTGGTATTTGCTGCGGATTCATGGTGCGGATGCTGACTGCGGATTCCGCAGCAAATATCCGTCCATGTAAGAGAGGCCTAAAAGTACCCTTTGCTAGTAGCCTGCTACTCTAGCCATGTAATAGTGACCCCTATATCAGCCGCAGTAGTAATAGGGGACTCCACGGTGGCCCCAGTAGTAATAGTGTCAGAAAGAAGTTTAGAGTGGGGTGTGCATGGTAGGGACAAGGTGGTAAGTTGGGATTTAACTAGTAGTTGGAACTTGCAAAATTGCCTGTACTACCCCAGGGTTTGATAAACAGGAACCCTATTCTTTTGAATGGGGTTATATACATGAGCGACATATCCCATGTTTGGGCTTTCCCTCGGAATGCCTCGCCCATTGTTTTCAATGAAAACATTGCACAGCATGTAAGGTGCACGCGAGTGTGATGCAAGGCAAGGTTTCCCACTGAAAACAATGGGTAGGATTCACTACTTCCCTGAAGTGATGGGAGGCGTTTTCGACAAAAAAAGCCTCGCATTTACATAGACATCACACGTTCCTGAGCGCTGTATCGGGTTGAGTTTCACGGCCTGATATAGCGATCACCCGTGTGACATTTGCCTTAGGGCAGCTTCACACAGGCGATAAAATTGCGCAAGATTTGTACGTTTTGAGGTGTACACATATGAAGCCCCTTCATTTGAATGGGGTCATACACACGAGCGATGTTTTCCTGCATGGTACCGCAATGCTATGCGGTAAGCTAATCGCTGCATGTGCTATCTGGCTGCATGATCTTGCTTCACAGGTCAATTATTTTAATGGGGTTGGAGGCAGCAGTGCCGGCCCCATTGAAAGCAATGGGAGAACTCTGCAAACTTTTGCTGCGGCTGTGACAGCTGTAGCAGAGGATCCCTGCATTCCCGAAGTGATGCGAGGCTGTTTTCCCATGAAAATCCCTCGAATCCACGGGATTTCACATGGTGGGGAGCACAATATGGGGGGCAGGATTCATGGCCCCATATCGCGCTCACCTGTGTGAAGCTAGCCTAAGGCCTTTTTCAGGCGATCGGCAAAAATAGCATCTTTGTTCAATTATGTTGGCAGCTCCCATAGACTCCTATGGGAGCTGAAAAAAAGGGAGGAGGTGGGAGTTTAGCTGCGTCCAACACTGGGAAAAAAAGACAGCTATGTAAGCACTAGTAGTCATTCTGAGCATTTCTGCCAATCGAGGGATTTCCGCGTTACAGCGTATTTTTTTACCGATGCGCTGCAGCCGCCCATGTGAATAGCAGAAAATACGCAGCTGAAGATTGGGACTTGATCACAGCTACTCATTCATGTGATTTTTCAGCATGTACATCCGAATGTAAAAAAGCATACTCAGAGCTCTTTCACATGAACATATGTGTTTTAATGTTCGACGATACGTGCTGAAAAATCGCATGTGCTATTTTTTCCGGCGCAGTTTTAAAAAAAAAACGATTATCTGAATGAATTCATTGGAATCCAATGGTTCAGATGGTCACGATGTTTGCCTGATTTTTGGATGCAGCTAAAGTGCTGCGTTTATACTGTCATGTGAATAAGGCCTTAGACTGTCTCCACACATGGCTGAAGTGCTGTGGAATTTCTGCAGGAATTGTTGTGGAAATACTGCAGCATTTACAGCACGACCTATGTGGAACAGATTTCAAAAATCTTTATATGGTGTGAAAATTTTCTGCAGTGTTTTTGAAAATCGTTGCAGATTCTAAATCCACAGCTTGTCTACTTATGCTGCAGATTGCAACACTTGCTGCAGGTTTTCCGTTGAGGAATGCCTGCAGTGATTATGCTTTGGGCAAAAGTACCCTTACAATTCCAAGATACTGTAACAGAAGAAGGTGCCTTGAAAAGAAAGTATAAGGTTGCGCGCTCACACTTGACGTTTTTGCTGCATTTATGAACTGCAGCACCCCCCCAGCATAGAAAAGCATGCACTGTTAAAAACTCCATGTTGCTTCTAAAAAATGCATGTGAATTTTAACAATGCATGCCATTTTTGAAACACATATACAACTTTTTGAGGTTTTCTTGCCGCAGTTCATAAATATAGCAAAATCCGCCAAATGGGAATGCAGCCCAAAAGTCAGACCTTGAGGGATTGCTTGCTTTGGAGAGACTGTGGGAGGAGAGTGCATGAAGAGAACCAGAGCAGGGATCATTAACAACCCCCAAACTGAGAAGTAGAAGGTCACCTCTGACAGGAAAATGTACAATTTTTAATTACTTCGTGGATCTTGTACTGAATCTGATGAACTGTCAGAGCCGACTCCAGCTTGTAACCAACACCATCTGATGCATTTGGAATAAGAAGCATGGGTCAGGCTCCAATGTGATGCAAGTATAGTGCTAAAGCCATGTGGTAAAGGTGGCAACATTGTCATTACGAATTGGGATGACTATAAGGAAATGTGTGAAAATAGATAACTGGACAATACTTGCTATTTGATAGTACTGAATAATCTAACAAGAATGTACCAGATTTAAAGGGTTTTCCAAACAGCGCCTGCTGTCAATGCCGGGATACACCCGGGGTCAAAGCGTAAGCCGCTGTCCCGACCCCTATGTAGTGGTCAGTGCTTGTAATTATAGGCACAGATCTCATTGAAAACAATGGGAGCTGCGCCTGCAACTACTATCATCAGTCACTACATAGGGGTCGGAACAGCGGCTTTCACTCCCACCAGGTACATCCTGACAAATGGGCGCTGACTGGAAAACCCCTTTAACTCAAGAAACATCTTGGTGGAGGATATGAAGAATAAACTATATTCAATATAGTCCCAGAAAAGTGTATAAGGGGTATCCAGCCCTTAGAGGTAGAATAGAATTCTTGTATATAGAATTGACAATCTTGAAGAATGTCACCTTGTATATTGATTGTATACGAAGACTATCTCAGGGTGACTTTCAAATGTAAGGGATACCAGTAATGTCTTACGGAAACTAAGGGGTTGATTTAAGTGAACCAGGCACACCGCTGGCAAGTCTTGATGTGGAATCATTATAGCCTTCAATACCACTCGATAAAGGATGCCAAACAGGTCAGTGCTTCCTTAATACCAAAGGTATCAATTTGCTTCACACAATGAGTTTATTCTACAGTACCACAGGTGCATTTTGAGCTCGAACACAATTTCTTTCTACGAACCAGGTTTTCTACTAGCAATGGGGTACAGCTATGGGGAGTCCCTATGCAGGGTTTATGATAAGCTATACCTTGAGAGGACACAGTTGTATTCTCAGATAAGCGTTCCAGGTGGATGTTGTCTGTTGGTCTTTAGCCTGGGTAAATTGCCAACATCTTAATACTATGGACCTCGTCATCATCAGCTGCTTAGTGGCAGCTGTGATCATTAATGGTCTGAGTCTTAAGTTCACATCCGTAATTTGAGAATACTCAATTTCTTTACTGAAATCCTAAGCATCCTTCAAGACTCTGGTTCATTAAAAATGCGACTGTCGAGAACTACTTCCTTCCTTAGAATAGTTGCCACCCATACTCAAGGGGTAGGGAGGAGATATTCAAGGGGCAAAATCTTTGTTTATGTCAAAATAGGCAGTTCCCTGCAGGACTTTGGAATCCAGTTTCCGGAACTAAGGAAAAGGCACTGTGGTTGCCCTCAAAACATACTGAGTAGTGCTTATCATGTGGCAAGAAGTTCAGAAAGAGCCAGTTTGCAGTCCCAAGATTGAATGAGGAGTCTAGACAGATGATAAGACTTGATTGGAATTTTTTAAGCCAATCACAAAAAAGTGATGGAGATTCTGCACAGGAGGTGGAGGATTCTGATACTTGACCAGGATATTTTAGGCCACATCACAAATTTTCCATCTGTCACTTACAGGAGAGCCAAAATCATTTGGAACAGATTAATCTATAGTAATCAGAACCCCCAAATTAGAAAGGCTACCTGATTGTAAAGAAAAAATACAAGACACTTGCAGATGTGGGAGCTGTACCATGTACAGCTTTACATAGACTGCAGGCACTTTGAAAATTCAAGATTTCATCATCTGCAAAATACGATGCCCACTTAGTTATGTGGCAAGACAATTTTCTAGCTTTGCCAACACGTCAGAAACCATGTCTGTGATGTGGGAAATAGTAGATACATTCCTATCTTAAAACACATTCATGAAAGACACGATGGCAGAACTGACTGGCAACTGTCCCTCTCCCTCCCTCAAAAAGAGGTGGGAACGGAAGAACCTAACATTAAGAAAAAAAGGGCAGTGAATATATAAGAAGCACTCGGTGAGACCACAAGGGTGAAGTAGTTATTGTTTACTCTTCGTGTTTAATCTAATATTCTTTAAGTGATGTTGGTCAAGTTTATAGATTAGCTGCATCACAAATCTTGTTCAGTTGGCCGTATTAGTTAATTTTCTAATGAAACCTACATTTTGTCATCTTCAGAGCATTCTCACCATCACCATCTGCTCTAGGTGATTGAAGCAATGCTTTGTCATCAGTGACATCAGCGGACTTGGTTGACTACAGTGAAAGCAATCCTAGTAAGGGGGAGGAGACCTACCTATTGAATTTCGGCATCCCCAAATTTGCATGGCACCCTTATCAGATGCAGGTGTACGTTTGTGTTAGACATGAATCAATGTCATAAAGTCAATACAATGTTATAAGGACCATTGATGAAAAGTAATATTGGAAACACACAAGATCCATTACAAATTGGTTTAGGGAGTGTGTTAAGAATCCCTGGTATTCCAAGTATTTGGGGACCTCAACTTACAATTAGAATATATCACTGCCCTCCCTTATGTTTAAAGTCTTTCTAGATAAAATCTTTATAATTATGCGCTTACAAGGGCTCTTGCAATCATCTATTCTATTAAAAACACTTAATAAAACATGTATTTATTAGTCAATTTGAAACACATTTACCAATTAAAGTTAGGATTTAATACATTCACTTTCCTTTTCAGTGATTCATAAATTGTAGAAGTACTAAGGCCTTTTTTTGCCTAAACCATAATTCAGCAATGTAAAATAATCATGTTTCCTTCTCTAAACTAGAAACATTTGACCTAGAGAATCACATAGAATATAATTCTATGCAGCTATAAACAGGGATTTTTACTTTTCTTGAGTTTTTATAAATATATCCCACTGGTGTTCTATCAGAGTAAAAACACAACATGTGGTCAGGAAGAATTTAAAGACCACCTTGATAGCACTAGCGTCTAGTCTAATGTATCAGCGAGCCTAACAATCAGGTACATTTGGATTACATGTACATAATCTGAAACATGTGCTTCCTTCACAACGCATGTAGGCAGGCAGAGAGAATCCTACGCTTAATCCACAGCTGACAAAATCAATACATCAACTGAGTTTCATTTTTTCTGCACATGAAAATTACCGTAGAAGACAATGAAAAATGGACCTGCTGTGGGTCCTGGCCAAATCCCAACTGTATGCTGCTCTGACCTATGTCCTTACCCTTTAGATCCAGAAGCAACCTACTACTTAATCAACCAGTTTATCAGAGTTCATTATTGTACATCCTCCTACTTCTATTATTTTGCTTTAGGCGGGATATTATGTCTACTGTTAGCTGTTTAAGTTAATCAATAACCCTTACAATGCATTCAGTATGGCGACTACTTTTCTGCTGACCTGCAAACACTCCCTTTATAGCATGCACAGTTGGTTTAAGGCAACATGACCCCTTTAAAGCTGCTTCACACTTAAGGCCTCCTGCTAACGGGTGGATATTTGTTGCGGAATCCACAGCAGGCATCCGCACCACAGATCCGCAGCAAATACCGCCCTTAGCATGCTATAGGAAATCAATCCTTCCTCCACACTTGCGGAAACCAATTGTGGAAAAATCACAGAATGCTCCTTTTTTGCACAGATTCTGCATGGACGGCTTTCATTGAAGTCAGTGGAAGCTGTCCAATCAGCAGCACTTCCGCAAATAATATTGCGGAAAGGTTGAGGATTCCGCATACTCGCTAGGCAATGACGCGGGCAAAGCAGTAGTTTAAAAACAAAACAACTGCACATGTCTGACGACGAGCTGCGCGGACCATCCACTGTACAGATGAAAACGAAAGTAAGCAGGTAGGCGCGGATGCCGCCGCTCCCAGGGCTGCATTCTGCTGCGGAATTCCACATACGGAATCCAGCTCTGCCATGTGCAGGAGGCCTAAAGTAGGTGGATGCCATAATGTGGAATTCCTGTCTGAACTTACCTTGGCCTGTACCAATAGTAATAATATGCAGTGCTAGGCTATGCTCACACAGACAAAATCTGCATTGGACTTTTCTGTATGAACTAAGCCTGAAAGCTAACAGCAGAAATCTGTAACTATACACATGTATGACTGTGGATCTGCATGCAAATTTAGCCCTTTTCAATTGGCAAATCCATGTGTGAGTTTCCTGACACTGATTCAGTATGGAATCCATGTTGAGAAGTGCCATGCCATTGTTTTTTTTATATATACTGTATGTGGATTTCAAATTCATGTTTGCGAAAAATCTGTGCCTTATAGAGTATTGTGTGGATTTCCATTAAAAGTAATGTGGCGTGGCTTTTCCATGGATTTGATATGTATTCCATGGCAAAAAAACACCTTGTGAATATGACCTTTTATATATATTGCTTTATAATGATAACAGTGAAACAGTTCAAACAGTCACTGATAGAAATGTAGCTACTATATCCTGGGTTCAGAGTTGTAACACCACTGTTATATATCAGTTTGGAGCCTGTGAATGTAAATAACTAATCCTGCTCTCAACTGAGAAGTCGATACAGTTGTATCCAGGCAATGCTCTATGTGAGCTAAATACATCAGCAGCAGCCGCACAAATCTCACAGATAGTTTGCAACAATCTAACAGTCTGGAGGCTGTTGAGCTCACAGAGCATTGCCTAGACTTAATACAATTTAACACCTGAGCACAGCACTATGTACAGTTTTACAGCCCCGAATGTAATGTTCTTATTCAGTCCCAGCAAACTAATATATTGAAATAGTGAGGAATTAAAACTATGTATACCCTGTCTCTGATAACCTGGAATTTTCATCTCTTGGCATATTTACAAGTCAGTGAATACACACCCCCATTGCCAAAAGCAGTCCTTATGATAGGACTATTTTATGGAGGTGCCATTTAAGCCATTTTATTTTCATAGATTCACCAAATGTAATTCTGTTTCTTGTCGTCATTATTCTGCTCTAATAAAATGAAAAGATACATTTTTGGTTGTTTATGAATTTCAATAGATACATTTAAATGTGTTATGAGAAGATAATGCAACACTGGGATATAAACATGATGGATTGTTACCTGTGACAATGGTATCAGGCTGGCAGGAATGTAAGATTGTTGGATATCTATAATATTGGAGTCCTGTCTGCTGTTGCTGGTAGATGAACTCCCTTCAGCCTCCAAATGAAAGGCACTGCCCTCAAATGATGCATTGCAATTCGACAGGTATCCAAAGACAGTGATCAGCATACAAGCGTGCCACATTTGGGAAAAGGAAGCCATTCTTTTCTTGAGTTTAGAAGTATTTCTCTCTCTACAACATGCAGGATCAGTTCAGATACATAACACACCCTCTTCACTTCTGCACAGCTTCCAACATTTAGACTTGTGTTCTGGTTGTACTTTCCAGATGTGCAGCATAGAAGGATCTCCACTGGCTGTTCTCACTCACACACAAGGAAACATTCTCATTCTTCGCTTTTAGCAGCCGGACTTCTATCCTCTGGAGACTAGAATGGAATAATGCGTATGAGGACAGAGAGATATGAGAGCTCTTCCAGCAGGATGCAGTGCAGCAGTAGCCCCTGAGCCACCTTATCTTCTGTGTGTCAGGGTACAGGATACACACTGGACAGTTGTATTTCACTCTCTGCCTTCCCTCACTGCAGTGAAGTTTACCTTCAGTGTTAGACCCTCCCTCTGGAAGCTCTGCCTGGCAGCCCACAACTTGCTGTCACTGGATATGATTTGACTGGAACAGAAATTAAGTCTTGTTCTTTTTATCCATATCCCTGACTGCTGCACTGGTAACAAAGTGATAGATACTGTAGCTTGTCAAGCTGTCATTTACACTTACACACCATGAGAAGCACATTCCAACCATGTAAGGAAGGGTAGACAAGCTCAGATTGTTTCTGACATCCAGATAATGAGTTAGTGGGATGCTGGTCTACATTTACAGACAATGATATTTTCCTAGGATGGGAGCAAAAAACATTCAGGCATATTTACGCCACTTAAAAAAAGGCATTCAGCCTATCAAACCCCCAGCTGACATATATGAATTTTAGCCTTTTTGGAAAAAATGGAGGTGACTTGCCAGTCGTACTCTGCACTGCATACTACTGTGCCACTTGTCCTTACAGGAAACTGTGAATTAGAGCAGGAATGACCTGGTATAGCACTGTAAGGGTATATTCACATGGGCAACTTTTCCATCCGATATACAAACCAAAAAAAATCAGTTCAAAATTGGATGGAAATAAAACATATTCAATATGAATATTCACATGGGTTTCTTCTTTACTTGGATGAACAGTCCAAGTAAAAAAACATAGCATGTCCTATTTTCATAAGAAAATCACCCATTAAAGTTTATGGGAGTGTTTTATTTGCATGATATGAGAACGATCCCGTTTAAATGTAACCATGGCACCCATAATTAAAAAATAAGATAAATAGTTAGCTTTTTTACATGCACTTAAAAAATGCATTCACAAAACATAGAAACAAGAATTAGGGAGAGCGCCATAGCCCAGGGGAAAATGATGAAAAATAAACCACTATACGGGTTCTACTTACCAGGTGCCAGGCGGAGCAACAAAAAAGATTTCTTGTGTTCCGCCAGCACCGAAAGTCCACGTTCACCTTTCAAGGTTTCTTTGCCAGAGGGTCTATGGCTTAATCCAGAATAACTTGTAATAAAGAATCTGTTGATTCGGCTAAGTTATACTGGAGAGCAGCAGCTAGAAAAGTGCCCCATAGATCAGAGGGAAAAATGAGGAAAATGAAATAAAAAAAGCACAGAAAAAACGTATTCTTTATGCTGCGCTGCACCATCAGCCCTTAAGTCTAAATAGGGAAAAAGCTTCTAAAACCGTGGTAAATAGCAAGCTTAATTTATTGTTCCCCCAAGAAAATACACATAAATATTTAAAAGCAACGCGTTTCAACGTCTCCTGACGTCTTTATCAAGCTTGATACAATAAATTTAGCTTGCTATTTACCACGGTTTTAGAAGCTTTTTCCCTATTTAGACTTAAGGGCTGATGGTGCAGCGCAGCATAAAGAATACGTTTTTTCTGTGCTTTTTTTATTTCACAAAACATAGAAATTCTGTAAAAAAAATGACAAAAGGGCATGAAAATTGCAAAAAAATTGTAAGCAAAATCGGACCAATTTTTTGGGGGCTGAATTTGCAAACACCAGTGTGAATATACCAGAGATGAAAAATACTGGCCAACTTCTAAAAGAATCTTTTCCAGTATTTATATATTTATTAGAACATGATCAAATGTATATGCACATAACATTATATTTACACAGCATACATGTTTCAAAGCTCTATGGTTTCTTGATCACAGCATGCTGCACAAGCACATCACACTTTCATTAGCAACAAGGTGTTAGGGTGGATTCACATCTGCATCAGCGGTTCTGGTTTTCTGCTCTATTTGGGGAGCAGCAAAGGGGAATCCCCTGGTTGAACAGCTCTGAACATCGCTGAATGGACCCCGTTGACTATAAATGTGGTGTATCCGCTTTCTGTCTGACTTCTTGCTGGAAGAAAAAGCGCTACATGCAGCGCTTTTTTCTGCTGTTGTATGCTGGATCTGCGACGGTCATAAGTTCCAACACAGGTGTGTAACCACCCTTATTTCTGTTAGTAAGTGTATAGCAGAACACTACTGAAACTCATGTTTGCAGAATACCTTTACTGCTAAACTCGCAGCTGGCACTTGCTTTGCAAGGACTCTGGCTGGTTACTGGTTAATTATTAAGGAGCAGTGAGCATTGAATATCATATTTTCCTGAAAATACCCTAAGGGCTTAAACAGATGTGTGTGATTTTGCTCTTACTAGTAGTATTCTCACCCGTTAATAGTACAGGCGAGAAAAGATAGGACTTGCCCAATCTTTCCCTCACATAGTTAATACTATATGCGAGAAAGATAGGGTAGGGCCTATCTTCCCAATTTTCCCCCCCTCAAACTTGCGCAGAATAGTGTGGAGTTTGGAAGGTAAAAAAAAGAGATTTTGTCCTCATTCAGGCGTAACTATGCTCTGTAGTGGTGATCATGGTAGTTCTCAGGCCCATCTGTTTAATCCCTAACTCTGCCTTTTACTCATTTAGGCCCAATGTCCATGGGAGAGTTTGATTTGTGGAATCTGCATGGGTCGCCAGGGATATATGAAGGTCCGCAAATGAAATAAAGCATGCGCATTTGATTTGCGAACCTTTTGGTCCAGAAAACAAATTGCAGTATGCTCCGTTTCAGTGCGGATCCAACACGGACGGCTTCTGTTGAAATCAATGGAAGCTTTCCGATCCGCAGCCTGTTCGCTATTCAATTGTGGATGGGCCGCAGATTCGGCGGGAAAGCAGGAGTTTTAAAAAAAACTCCACTGCGGCACTCCAGCCAGCCCGTCCGCACACATCCGCAACAAAGAAAGAAAGAAGACCCGGACGGGTTAGCAAGGTGCCCAGCAGCGGGCAGGATCAGATTCTGCTGCAGGCTCCCGCGTGCGGAATCCAACCCGCCCATGGACACGAGCTTTTAGCATTCACAGCATTAAGGAATATGGTGCAAATTATATAAAGCCATACTGCCCCATTTTTCTTTTCATTATAAAGCCGTGGGTTTTCCATTCTGACCACTGAATACATGAGATTGTTTCAATAATGATGGTTGGACTGCAAAAATTGTAGAGCAGATCTTATAATGATTAGATATATGTCACTATGGCTATTTTCATGTACTCGTTATTGAAATGATTAAACATTTTTTGCAAAATTATAATGATTGATGCTACATTATTAGGGCTTAGTCAGACGGGCGTTTTTTGCCGCGATTTGCGCATGCGCATGCGTCCGGCGATTTTTTAAAACCATTGCTTTGCAATGGTATTGGACACATGAGCGCTTTTTATGCGCTCGTCCGATAAATTATAGAACAAAAAATCGCAGATCGCACCTATCTGCGATCTGCGATTCCTGTTCGCTTCTGTATATGCGCTCAATGAGGCCGGCGGCAGCAGCGCCGACCCCATTGAGAACATATAGAAGACAAATCATTCTTCTCTGCCACAGCTGTAACAGCTGTGGCAGAGAAGAACGATGTTTGCCCATTGAATTCAATGGAGCGGCAATACAGCCGCTCCATTGAAAGCAATGGGCTGCCGGCATGCGCGGGGTGAATTGTCGGGAAGGGGTTAAATATATAAACCCTTCCCTGCAATTCATCCTAAAATGTGTTAAAATAAAAAAAAATTGTATACTCACCTTTCCGCTGCAGCCGGAGTCCAGCTGCGGCCGCTGTCAGTTCTCCTGAACTGCTTCTCGGCACTATTCAGCCGGCAGGGCTTTAAAATCCCCGCCTGCTGAATGATCTGCCTCTGATTGGTCACAGCCTGACCAATCAGAGGCCGGATTCACTCACACACCCATTCATGAATTCATGAATGGGTGTGAGTGAGGCATGCCTCTGATTGGCTCAGCGCTGAGCCAATCAGGGGGCAGGTCTGACTCACACCCCCTTCACACCCACTGCAGGACGGTCGCTCGGAGCTGCCGGCAGAAGGTGAGTATGCAATTTTTTTTTATTTTAACACATTTTAGGATGAATTGCAGGTAAGGGCTTATATATTTAAGCCCTTACCGACAATTCATCCCTGGCTCGCCCGCAGCGCATTGCTTTCAATGGAGACGGCTGTATTGCCGTCTCCATTGAATGCAATGCGCTGGACAGCTCCGGCCCGTTTCTAATGAAACGCGGCTAGGAGCAGATTTTCGGGCGATTTGCGGGCGACTTGCGCGCACCGGTCACGCGATTTGCGGATGCGCATCCGTCATGCGATCCGCAAATCGCGGCAAAAAACGCCCGTCTGACTAAGCCCTGTCATTACGTAAAGGCCATTCCTATTACAGTTGAGAGCATATGAAAAACTCGGAGAAAGAACAATGAAAATCCACATTTTTGCGTTTTTAAACTGGACCTGCCATTTTGTAGAATAATGTTGAAGAATGCTTTGGTGCATGAAGAAAAATGAAAAAAAAAAGATTATAGTCCATTCCAAAGCCATGCAAAGAAAACCTTGTTACTGGAAGAACAATACAAACAGGACATACTCAAACATTTCAATGCATTTTATGCCCACTGTACCTGCGCCAGTGTCCTTTTGGCATTCAAAATCAAAGGAATGGAAAATGCCATATGTAGCATCCCATACTGCGCAGCATCACAGTACGTACAGTCAACCTTGGACTATCTCAAAACATTATTCCTTAGATGTTGGAACTTTGAATAATCTGCACTCTACCCTTCTGCCATTACATGTGGACAAATACAATAACTTGCAGGCACTAAAACAGTTTGTGCCAACAAAAATACCATGATTACTATGCCAATTCACCACTATCGGGCAATGTTCCAGAAGCGAAAGATAAAATGTTTTCTTCTATTATATAACTTTCAGCCATGTTTTCAGCTCACAAATGTTCCCTGCATGTGTTACAGTATGCAGAGTTCCATTACATTGTATACTTTTGGCCTGACAAGTTGTGAAACATGCAAATTAAAATAATTAGTTTGCAGTAAAAGTGGACTTTGATCATTCTTTCCCCAAGACCAGTATATTTAAAGCTCCTCCCTTTTATCATAGGTCAACATTGGCAAACATCAAGGTAAGAGAATATTGCACTGTTAACAGCACATACATGTAGTAACCGATGTGATATAATTCATAAATAGATTTTGGTTACATAATGTTTATTATAACATTGCCTGCTATATTACTACTAACTGATACACAGCTTTAATGTAACATATTAACTTTGCCAAGCCTGTGCTTTTTGGCATGTATTATCCTGTAAACAAGCCAGTGCCTAAATGTTACTTCATCATTTCAGAAATGTGAACCTCTATTTACAAAGACTGTTTCTGTTTTCTCCTTAAAGAAAAGCTTTGTGAGGCATCAGGAACAAGGCTGGTACTGTATGAACCAGACTACATTGCCCAAGGCTGACCACTTCTTCTTACTGTAGGCTCATACAGTACATGGAATGTAACCTTTATAGTACTTTTTTTTCCAAAGGACTTTGGAAAAGTGTGCTTCCACAGACGCTTAAAGAGCTAAATGTTCGCTTTTAAAGCACAGGAAGGTTTGTATACCAGCAGCACTTATAGAAGCTGTGAACTCTTTCTTAGAAATCGGTAGCTGTTAAAATAAAGTTTAAAAACAGTTAATTGCATATATAACAATTACTAAAAGCAAAGATTCTGTGTCATATGACATTTGAAGTTGTACTGTATATTGCAGACATCCCTAAAATTGTATATTATTATTAGATCTCAACATGTTCTAGTGGCAATATTGTTATATGAGCCTTGGTTTCTGCTGCTCCATAGGAATAATATAACTTGCAGCCTATATTCTGCTGTTGACAGGACAGGAGTGAAGCGAAGTACGGTGGTGCGGCGCCATGTAGAGCTATGTGGGTGAGGAGTTTGAATTGAGTTCTGTAGTGTATGGGCAGCCAGTGCAGTGACTGGCATAGTGCAGATGTTAGGACCGGCGGCTCTTGGGCTCTCCGTGCCGGTCCTATCACCGGAGCTGATCGGGTGCAGCGCAGGGGAGCCCCGGTCTTGGTGACCTCCCCTGGCCGTCAGGGTCCCAGACACTGTCTCCGGGCGCATGCTCCTGTGCTCAGGGGGCAGCGCCTGGGTAATCGAGGTGCTGGGGATGCGGCGGATGCCGTTCCCATTGCCATGACATCCTGATTAGCATGTTCTGCACTTGCTGCTGGATGTCTGGGTCTCTGCACTTGCTGCCTTATGTCTGGGTCTGGCTGCTGGCAGGCCCCCGCCCCAATCAGCTGCTGGGGCAGAAGCTCTGACAGCATTTAAACGTGCCTGTTTCCTTCCAGCATTGCCATTGTATGTTTGTCTCCAGGCTACAACCGCATATTTGGATTGCGCTTCCGGCTCTTGACCCTCGGACTTCGGACCTGACCTTGCTTTGCCTGAGCCCTTTGTACCACATACCCTCCTGTTGCCGACTTGGACTGTCTGACTCTCCTCTATCTTAGTTTGTTTCCAGTGTTTGTCCGTATCGGTGCCTGTGCCCCGCTTCCTTAGTAAGTGTAGGGTCCGTCGCCCAGTTGTCGCCCTGGGGCTTAGCCCAGGGGGGCAAGTAGGTAGGGACAGGGGTAGTGGGTTGTTTTCAGGGACTCTCGTACCTGGACCCCAGATCCATGACAGCAGAGGCATCTGAGAAGCATCTGGATAGAAAGATGAGTCTAGCTGCCGCATTTAGTATGGAATGAAGAGGGGAGAGTCTGGTGCGGGGAAGGCCAATGAGCAGTGAGTTGCAGTAGTTGAGTCGGGAATGTATGAGGTGTCTTTAGCGTGTCCATGGTAAGGAACGGACGGATTTTAGCAATATTCCTGAGGTGCAGGTGGCATCTTCAGGCCAGAGATTGGATGTGGGGGCTGAAGGAACAGTTGTCATGCATGTGCACTACCACTTCATTAATTTAAATGGGACTGCTAGAGATAGCCAAGCACTTGAATTTGGCTATCTCAAACAGTCCCCCTCAAATGAATTGAGTGGTCGTGCACTTAGGTGAACAAACTTCCATTCATTCGGGGATCTATGGACCACCCTGTTCTTGTGATTGCTGGGGATCCCAGCAGTTTGACCCCAATCAGATAGTTATCCTCTATCCTGTGGCTGGGGATGACTTCAGTTTGTGGGACAACCCCTTTTTAAGGTCAGAGACACACAGGCTATAATGGTGCAGACTTTATAGTACATTGCCTCTTCTTTTTTTTTTGTATTCACAGAAAAAGACATTACAAATGGCGCTTTGTGACTTTGACATAAGTGAAGTCTACCTAAAGGAAGCTTCGTAATATATGTTATCAGAAAAAAGAGACTTCCTCCTCACTTCCCAGCAGCCTATAGTTTCCTATCTGTAGGTTCTCTATCAAGGGCTTTTTACATGGCAAACCTTTGTTGGTGGCATAATGGCATCTTTCATACAGCACCAAAAAATCATCGTTGCCGACAGCACATCAGTCCATGTAAATAGGAAGGGGAGAAAATGCTGCCGACAGTGATGAAACAGTATGAAAAATAACAATAACATGTATGATTTCTTGTCTCCCCTGGATTCTGAATTGACCTGTATGAAGGCCAGAAAACAAAGCTCCAATCTCGGTGATCGGCACCTGTTACACTGATCAGGTAGAGCCATGTAGAAGGATATCAAATATTCACAAACATCCTCCATAACCCAACAAATCCATAAGGGGTAACACATAATATTAATAATGTACAGTATTAGAGTAAACTTCATCAAGAGTAATAGTAGACAAGGAAGAGGCGGGTACAGCTGCATTTCTCTGTGCGATTTCATGCTGTTAGAAGAGAGGGAAACACAAGAGTGAGACGTCTGGCTCAGAGCTTAGGTCTTAATTCTTTCCAATCCAATTTTGGATTCAGGGTTTCCTAAAAGGCTTTCTCTGTTCGCTGTTATACAACGGTGCCATCTGCTGGCTAAAGCCAGTGTGTGCGCACCAGAGAGGCTCCGACAGTGGAGTTGCTGGCAATAGACTGTAAGAATACCCTGTCAGACGTCTTCTGACCTTGGAGCTGTACAAGCTTCAATCAGAATGTAGGAAGACGTCAGATAGTGGATTGGAAACGGTTAAATCACACCCATGAGTGCAGGCACACTCAGCAAACAGTAAGAAAGTATGCATTTTGAATTAGCATACAGAGGGATGGGAAAAAAAAACAAATGCATAAGTTAAGCTTGGTCCACAATCAGTTTGTATGGATTGTCGAAAACAGCTTCCAGATGGAACTATAGACTTTCATTACTAAAACAGAAACCAATGTTCCAAGCTATGGTCTCTGAGCACGTTTCCATTCCTGTTATTTCTTAGGTTAGGCCATCAATAGGGAAAACTCCTGATGATTAACTGTTCAGTGAGCCAGTGTGCTCCTGCCCTAAGCTGATTTCCTGCCCTAAGCAGATAGCTCCGTTCCCATTGTACGGATCGAGTGACGCTCAGGAGGGAGATCCGCATGGGATCTGGGAGCGTTCTGGTGTTATACAGTAGGTTTATGTGGGATCATAATGTATACGGCTATGGTGATTAAAAGGTTAATGAATAGAGATGAGCGAACGTACTCGGATAGGCACTACTCGTCCGAGTAATGTGCCTTATCCGAGTACCTCCCCGCTCGTGCTGAAAGATTCGGGACGCGCTGCGGAGCGGGGAGCTGCAGGGGAGAGCGGGGAGGAACGGAGGGGAGATCTTTCTCTCCTTCTCTCCCGCCCGCTCTGCCCCGCTCCCCGCCGCAACTCACCTGTCAGCAGCGGAGCGCCCCGAATCTTTCAGCACGAGTAGAGCGGTACTCGGATAAGGCACATTACTCGGACGAGTAGTGCCTATCCGAGTACGTTCGCTCATCTCTATTAATGAACTTGGCTCTCAGGTCATTCTGTCAGGTAATAGTTGGTGATGGTCTCCTGCTGTGATTGGCCGGGGTGTCGTTGCCAGGCTGTTTTGAGGTAAAGCTGGCAGCGGGCATTGATTGGTGGCCTAAAAGAGCGGGAAGCTCTGCCCGTTGCTGGGCAGGAGTGGTGTGGTGGAAGCCTATGTGATTGGATAACGGGAGTGGAGGGGGCTGTGAACAGAGGGCATTTAAGTAATCAGCAAAGAGGTCCTGGGCATCTTTGGCTGTAAAGCAGCTTCCCTCCCTCCCTGTAGGCTGTCGCGGTTGATTGATGGGGATTTGTAGCCCACATTAGGTGGGTGGGCAAGGGGACTTGGGGATTGTGGTTGGTTTTAGCGCGTCTTAAAGACGGTATTTATTATTAATGGTTTTGTTTCATTTGATCCCCAAGTGTTAATAAAATCCCATCAATAAAGACCGCGGCCTTTTTATTCCAACCTGGTTGTCCGTGTTTTATTTATCTATTATTAAAGGGTTAAGTTGGTGAGGATGTTGTAGCAAAGGTAAGTTAAGGAGAGCGTAAGATTCCATGCAGTAGCCTGGCTTGCTGTAAGAGACAAAGTTCCCATTGATTGGAAAGGGAACTTTGCCTGTTATATTAAGCCGGGCCACTGCAATAGGAATGGAGCTTTCTGTTTTCCGTAGAAATCAGTTTAGTGCATAAATGCATCAATCTGGTGAACAGCTGATTAACGGGGGTCCCCAGACAGCAGTCGCACACCGATCTACTATTGAGTATAGACAATCCCTTTAACCCTTTCCAATCCAATTTGTATCCTGGTTTTCCTATGGGGCTTACTCTTTTTCTGTTGTTATAGAACAGCGCTATATGCTGGCTAAAGCCAGTACTGCATGAGGTGACAGGTTGGATAGGCTCCGACAGCAGAGAGGCTAGCAATATACAGTAAGAGAACCCCCGACGGGCGTCTTCCAACGTTGGAGCTGTACAGCCTTAAATCATAATGTCTCTAGACGTCAGACAGTGGATTGGAAAGGGTTAAGGCAGGTCACAATTAGCTGACTCTGTCTCTATTTTTACTCTACTCAACCTATCCGCAGTGTGCTTGCCTCAAAAAGAGCGTCCTCACAAACCAATGACTTTATTCTAGTACACAAGTGATTGTACATTAATGTATAGCACTCCAGCATGCTCCCCTGTTGGTTCATCAGGAGTTGCAATCAAAAAACTGTAGAAGCAAAATGTGCTGTGAAATGTGAAACTCTGTCACATAGATATTGCCATCCAGATTACTTGGCATGTAAAAAGATGTGTATAACTATATGAAAACCCTACTGACATCCCACCTGATGTATTAGTCAGTCATTCATGGGTACTCTCATTGGTTTTCTTAAACTGATTGCCCTCATCATGTTTCAGCGATCACCATCTCCGGTATGCAGTCACTTGAAACAATATCCTACTATCATCACAGCAGAGGCATCACTATGGGAAAGCTGTTGCACCCCTGCCCTCATCCTACTGCTGGTAATGTGCAAGAGTCAATAAATTAAATTATATCTACTCCAAAATGGTGCCACTAAACAATACAATATTGCTGGAAAACACGTGAAAGCTGTGAGTTTCTGAATGCGACAATACAAACATAATTCCAGAGGTTGTTAAAGCCGGAATAGGCTTGGATCTTAGGGATTAGTCTAGTTCAGGCCTCCAGCAGACTTGCGTATTTAGAGCCATGTGCTGTCCACGTTAATCCTCATGTCACGGTAATGGGGTTTCCGAGTGAGATGGTCACCGATCTGTGACATATGGCACCCTGGGGCAGACCGCAGGGTCAGCTTATTTCCAGCTCCTTGGATCCTGCACTTATTCAAGATGAAGACCAAATAGCACCCTGCATGGCCTAGCACACCCCAACATACTTTGCTGTCACCACTGACCAGGTAGGACAGCTACCTCGGATTATACCAGCCGATACACAACACATTTCGGGGTTATGGATCACTTAAAGCATCAAGGAAACTGAATAAATAAAATTTAAATCTTTATTCTAAAAAGGAGTAAGGAGACATTTACAAAGGGGTAAGGAGCATAAAAATACATGCAAAACAGTATAAAAATAAAAAGTAATAAAATAATAGAAAATAACAGACTATAAAGTTGTTTCAAATAGTCCTGGAACACATGGAAAGATGGACAATCCTACATTTAGATGTAAGTCCTGGGTCTGACAAGATTGCTTTTTTTAAAGTCCATCTGGGTCTGACCTGCACTGTCTTTCTAATGACATCATGGAAGGCTGGCTAAGTAGTTGCGCAGATCTTCCGGATGGAAACCCAATTTAACACTTTGGCCATGTTGCTCTAGGAGGCATTCCAATAGGGAAATATGGCCGCCATGTTTCATATCATGAATTTACCCACTCGTGGATACCCAACCTAATATGCGACAGATGATTAGTTTCGTAGGTATGTGATTCTGTGGCTTCCATGGGTCACACAGTGATAGAAATGAATACACTGCATCCGTAGTAAGCTTATTGTTTTGAAAATATAATTGCTGTTTAGTTGGGACTTTCAAATGACCCATAATCACCGTTACTAATTTTTGTTTGTCCCATTAATGGGATCTTCTGCAAATGACTAATTTTGTTATCACTAAGGCCTCATGTCCACGGGGAAAATCGGGCCCGCTACGGATTCTACATGGAGAATCTGCAGCGGGTCCCTCCTGCCCCGCGGACATGAGCGCTGAAAATAAGAATTTAAAAGAATTTACCTATCCGTAGCGGGCGGCGAAGCTCTGCTCTTCCTCGCGGCCGGATCTTCTCTTTCGGCCGGCGGATGAATTCCTTACGCCAGCGGCACGTCGCCGGCACGTCGTCGACGTGCCGCGCGCATGCGCCGGGCACATCCGCCGAGCCGAAGCAAGGGAGATGCGGCCGTGAGGAAGAGAAGACCTTCAGCGCCCGCTCCGGGTGAGTAATTCTTTTAAATTCCTATTTTTGGTCTCCCGCGGATCCGGACGGCTTCCATAGGCTTCAATAGAAGCCCGCGGGAGCCGTCCCCGCGGGAGACCCGCACGAAAATGGAGCATGGTCCAGATTTTTTCATGCTCCATTTTTTTTTAAATGCCTTTTATTGACGATCCGCGGGTATTTATCTACCCGCGGGTGGTCAATGCATCCCTATGGGGTGCGGATCCGCGCGCGGGAGATCCGCTGCGGATTTTAAATCACATTTTGCCCGTGGACATGAGCCCTAAAACAAAAGGTCCCTAAAAAAGCAAATGCGATGAAAGGCCCCTCTGTTACAGGTGTGAAAGGTAGTTGAATGAATATCAATGAGCTCTGCTTGGCAGGAAATGCACCTACCAATTTACCTAACTCCACTCAATGTTTCCCCAACCAGAAAGGTGGCAGATTGACACACCAGGATGGGTGACAATCTAACAGTATCACAGCACATACAGCACACAGCTTTATTACAGGTCTATGAGGCTAGGCACATGGATTTTTTTCACATGGATCCATGGTCTGCGTAAACAAAACATATGGTAAGTCTTTTTCTTGTCCGTTTCACAGTTGAGAAATAAGACATGCCAGTGTGCATGTATATTGTGCTGTCTCATGTGAGTTGCACCCAAATCTCTCTAGTGGAATTTGCATTATAACTAGTGTGCACCTAGCCTTTGTCATATAGATTAGCAAATAATTATACTCTCACCTTGCAGTGTACACTGCTACTAATTATGTGTACTTTCTGATCAAACTACAGTGTACATGGTTTCTATGCCTAAGAACTAGTGGCATATTAAGGGGCCAAAGGCCCAGGGATGTTCACACAACTTGGGCCCCAGATGTCTGGTGAAAACTGATGTGGATCCACATCAACATTTGCACCAATATTGCAGATTTTGACGTAGTTTTTAGAGCAGAACCATACCAAAATCCATTATGTGTGAATGCACCATAGGGCTATGTTCACATGGTGGATTCTGCCATGGTAATTTCTGCACTGAATTTACCTGGTGAATTGCAGGAGAAATCTGTGACTATTCTGCCATGAGTATGCATGTGCAGTGAGCCAGACCGAGGTCAGACCAACGACAATGGTAAAGCAGCGGGGAATAAAACAGTTGTCAATGGTGGCTCTGCTGCTCCCCTCCAACATGGGGAACCGCTGGCCACATGCAAAGTGGTAAAAACAACTAAAATAAAATTCTAAAAATAAATAATATAGACAGCTGTTATGGCCTGGTACCCACGGAGTCGGATAGGGTAAGATGTTACTTTGTCGTGACGCCAGTCCATATATGAGTAGGGACCTATTCCAGACAACAATAATAAATACAAAAAGTGGAGAACTAAACAAAAATGGGGGCAGTAGTCCTTGCACTTCTGTAGTGTCGGCAGAGACCTCAGTGCGGCTGTTATAGGTGGTGGGAGGCACTCCAGGAAGCAGACTTTAGATTGTGAAAACAACTTTTAATGTTTTATTGCAGGTAGAGATCGAACTGTGAAACTTGCAGTAGATAAATACAATTCACATTTACTTGCAGTAACTATTGAATCACATTGAGTTGAAGTAGTTGATGACTTGGAATTACATTAGTAGACATTGCATTGAGACATTTTGACAGGGGGGCTGAGGCAACCCATTGCAGTAAAAAACTTCCAGCTCTCATCCCAGGCTTTGACTAATGCTTGGCAAACAAATTACTGACTTGCTTCTTCTACCATTGCCCTTCTGTTTCTCTTCTCTCCCACTATCTGTCTTTCTGCTGCTGATTCTCCAACATAACTTGTCTTCGTACGCACACTTAGATGTTCTAGCTTCACACCGCACTAACTCTTCTGAGGTGGCTAGACTACTTCTGATGAGTGGTAAGATCTTCTCTGTGTTCCTCCCCAGTCTCTATCTCAGGATCCCCTGATCTAGACTCTCTCCTGGAAGACTTTGTGAAGATGGTCACCTTGTAACTCCCTGGTCTCTATCTTTGGCTGTCTTCTCCCCATGAACTCCAGGACTGGACTCCCTAACCCCGCCTGTAGTATCCCAGAGTTGGGGTCCCACAGCACGTTTATAGCTACCTCGTGTAAATGTGGAAATAATGTGTGTATTAAAAGGTCACTAAAGAGTTAATGTCTGATGTTTCTACCACCTAACACTAAATGATCCAGCACTATACACCCTAACCTGCTCTTACGCCTGTAAGTCACCCCTAGCTAGTACTGGGATTAGTTAGAGAGATTCCCCTTAGCTCAGGATTGGTTAATAGGGAGGGTATAAAAGACAAAGAGTGAATGGGGAGGGGAGAGCTTAGTCTAGCCCTGGAGCCTAGCCTAGCTTAGGTGTCCTGAAGTGAATGTGGGAGAATGAAAAGATGGGGAAGAAAAAGAGAAAGAGGACAGTATTCAGAATATTGGACAGAAGAACTCTGAGTTTGGAGGTGATGAATGGTACAAATTGTGAGTATTTACCTAAGTGGGACTAAGACAGTGGAAGGAGATCAACCACCGCAACTGTGAGTATAACTGGTCCCTACACAGTCCAAGACTGGTGTGTCGCCTGGAGAGCCTGCACTGTTCCCTTCATTCCTCCACAAATAATCCCATAGTTCAGCAATCCCTTTGCTCAGCCTGGCAAATGCATTCCCTTTGTTAAGAGAGGGTCAAGGGATAAACGTATGTTATTGCATATGCTCAAGAGGTTGCTGGGGAAGTTACCCAGACAAGTGTGAACATTGTACTCAGTCTACAAACTTAAGTAAACTGTATGCCTTTGGTTTTACTGATACGTCTATGCACTTGTCTCTTCATTTCATTACCACCACGCATTCAGTTAAAGGCACTGGTGTCACAACGAATCTATACTATCTACTACTTGCTTTCCCAAGAAACCCTTTGGCAATCCCACCTGCTGCACAAGCTACATTTTAGGCAGAGTAGCCACCACCGTGATCTAGCCAGAGGTGGTGCACCCACTTGAATGACCCCTGCCGATTTCTGCTCACTGTACGCCCTCTTTCTACTTTTTATACTCCCAGTAGAGATGAGCGAGCATACTCACTAAGGGCAATTACTCGAGCGAGCATTGTCCTTAGCGAGTACCTGCCCGCTCAGAAGAAAAGATTTGGGTGCCGGCTCGGGTGAGCGGTAAGTTATGGGAGTGAGCAGGGGGAGCAGGGGGGAAAGAGGGAGAGAGAGATCTCCCCCTCCCTTCCCCCGTTCCTCCCCGCTCTTCCCTGCCGCTCCCTGCCCCCCCGCCGGCACCCGAATCTTTTCTTCCGAGCGGGCATGTACTCGCTAAGGACAATGCTCGCTCGAGTAATTGCCCTTAGCGAGTATGCTCGCTCATCTCTACTCCCCACAAATCCCCCACCTTTTTATACTTCCTACCAATCCTGAGCTAAGGCAAAGCTAACTAGTCAATCCCAGATCTAGCTAGAGGTGATGTTATGAGTCACAATGTAGCTTTGCTCTCCCCTCCCATCCCACCCCACCCTCTGGCCTCCTATTCTCAAGATCACTTTGAGTTCAGAGCTGGGGAGGAGAGAAGCTCTGCTACATCATCAGGTTCTGTTAGCTAGATCACACTAACATCCTATACTATATATCATCATTTCACATAGATGAGCATACTGTCACGTTTCAGTTAGCACATGGGTAATTGTTTGCCAGCACACCTAGTTTCTGTAGGTTCTATTCAGACTAGCAAGGGTTAACAGCTCCTGTGCATTTTAGTATAGGTTAATTAGTCCTGCTAGTGTCTGAGAGGTGTGGCTGGTGATTGACCTGTCTGTCAACCAATCGGCTTTTCCCTCCTCCCTATAAGATCCAACTCTTGCTGATTGTGAGTTGCCGATTAATTTCCAGTGATCCCTGAGCAGTCTGCCTGCTCAGAACTGCTGTGTGTCTGGCTCCGGTACTTTGGTTTGTTCCCTGTTTGTGTCATTTGTTTGTCTGCACTTCACCCCATGTGTTCAGGGCTCCCTGGCAGGGCTTTGTAGTGGCCTAGGTACGAGTGTGGATCCGCACCTGTCGGAAGCGATCGGCCCGATGATTAGGCAGGGCTCCCTCCCTGGGAAGGGGTTTGCAGAGAAAGGATTTCCCTTAGTGTATTCTGCATTTACGTTGCACGGTCGAGATATACAGGCCTTTACCCTCCTGCAGAGATGCTCTCTGTCCGTTCTGCATCTAGCCACCTGTACCAGCGTCCATCTTGGCTGCCCCCTGTACGCTGTTCATGTTGGTAGTCCAGGATGAATGTGACACATACTACATACTTCAATATCCTAAATGTAAACATATAAAAAAGGAACCATTTTTATTGACAGACTGCTGAATTCTCTCTCTCACATGAGCGTTTTTTTTCCTGTGTGCTGCGCATTTGCTGCATGCCAACAATCCCTATTCACTATTTTGGCATGTATGCGTGTGTAAAATATGTGCCAAGATATTGCATACTGCAATCTTTTTTGTGTGCAAATGCTGTGCTCTATCTGTGAAAGGCACAATTGAAAGTGAAGTTTGTTACGGAATATTACGCATGCAAGACCCGCGCACTTAGTGCACGGCAAAACTGCTTATGTGAATGAGCCCTTAAGCTCCATTTACACACAACGATTATGATGTGAATGAATGAACAACTGAACAAATTAACAACTTTGTATAGAAATACTGAGCATTTAAACGTACAGATAATCATTTGAAAACCTTCCATTTCCCTAGCTAGCTATGTAAACTCAGTATATGCTGTTTGCTCAGGTAGGCGTGTGTTTATTCAAGGGAAACTCTGGCCAGCAGGATTTTAATTAGTGTGAAGAAAAGCCATTGTCTTCTGTCAGCATAAGTAAACATGTAGTCACTGTGTTTAGTACAGTAAACAATTACCCCTCCCCTCAAGTTGTTCAGTCTTTCAAACAAATGCCATTTAGACGAAGCGAAAAGCAAATGGACTAACGACAATTTTTATGCAGACTGAAACTCAGCGATAAACGACAAATGAATGAATAGTGCACGATGGCCGCGCATTTACATGTATCAATTATCGATCACTTTCACTCATTTAAACAAAATTTGAATGATAAGCATTGTGTGTAAATTGGCCTTAAGAGTTGGCGTCACACAAAGGCTTTTGTGAAATCATTCTTCAGATACAAAGGAAATAACTATAGGTCATAAAAATATAGGGCTTTACAAAAAGATTAACCCAGAACACATGTTGTTCTTTCCATAAATGATGCAAGGAGCGGCCCTGTGAAAAACTACCACAACCCTCAAAAAGTACTTTACATAGTCGTATCTGCATCTTATTTCTGTTACCATAAAGGTTTGAAAGCAGACGTAGCTACAGAAATGACTTCATTTTAAGCACTTTGTTACAGTATATTCAATCTGTATATCAGTTTGTATTTCAGCCATAAGACAATTAAAGGAAATGTGCCTCATCCCCACGATATACCCCATTTCCCTTTAGGCAGTGCAAAAGGTTAACAATGCAATGCATTTATGGCTTGTGTTTTCTTACAACTGGGTGTATTTGTACAAAAGTAGTCACTTAATAACTGCAAACGTTATTAGTAATTAAAGATTTTATATACTGTATTCCAACTACTAAAAGTTAAAAAAGTACACTACAAGAATACGTACATAATATATAATTTCACTACAATATAAATTATCCTAATTATATTATAGAATGACATGCTATATGACCCCAATACACATGTAGAAAGGTATCTGCTTTCTTTGTTGCTTAGGCTGTATTCACACATTTTGTTGTGATTTTGATGCATTTTTGGAGGTTTGCTATAGTTTTTGGACTTTCTTTAGTGATCAGAAAGCTAATTTTTCAATCATCGTAAAAAAAAAGAGGGCAAAATTATGCCGAGAATTGTACCAGTCTTTAAAGTTCTCATTTACCAACTACCACAAGAAGACTAACTTGAATGCAAATGGGAATCTTTGTTCTCAGCAATGGCGGATTATAACATGGGCGATAGGGGCGGTAGCCCGAGGCTCCAGGGGGACCCGTGTCTGGCCAAATTACCTCTATTGATAATCCACTGGGCCTAGGACTGTTGGAAGGGAGGACACTTTTGGTGAATGGTAAAGAAAAGTGGGTGGGGGGGCTATATGGTGCAAGAGAGGATAGGACAAGTTTTCTGTGGGGCTGTATAATAGATCTTCTGAAAACAGGGAGAGTTATGTTTTAAATGGGACTGGATATTGGAGGAGTATGTTGAGGGGCTGAAGTTAGGGGGAGCATTGAGTTTTTTTACATGTCTGTAAAAGGAGATGATGGGAGAGAGAGTATGGTGTTTACATGGGACTGTGTCAGGACTTGCAACCTCCTGCAATCCGAGCAACAGCCCTACCTATTGAGCTAGTAGACCCTGGCTACCCCTGGACCACACTACCTTCCTTTAAGTGGCTACAGCATGAGACTTCAGTCACACGCTAGACTCGTGACATAAAGAATAATAAGCCCAAAAATAGAGTCCATTGTAACCATGTTGCAGAAACAAGTGGCAGATATACAAGAGTTTTGTGCCATGTATTAGAAGGTCTAAACCCTAGAAAAGGAGGTAGATATGCTTCAGCGACAAGTATGTGAGTCCCACCATTCAGAGGTCGATTTTTGCATGACACAGCCATCAAGATTTGGTGGGGACTACCGCCAATATAGAGGGTTCCTGAACCAGTGCTGTATCTTTTTTCATTTACCAATGACCGGAAAAAGGTGATGTTTATTATTAACCTGCTGGAAGGTGAAGCGCTTGCTTGGGCCTCACCTTATTTAGAAAATAACAGCACCCTTCTCAATAACATTCCCACCTTCATTGCAGCTATGGATCAAGTGTTCGCCGACCCCAATTGATGTGCAACAGTCGAAAGAAAATTGCATAATCTCCGACAGGGTTTGTGTTTGGTCACTGAGTATATGGCAGAATTTTGTTGTTGGGCTTATGAAACTACATGGAATCCCTCTGTGCAGCTGAGTCAGTTCCGAAGAGGTCTCTTGAAAGGGGCTGAAGATGAGCTGGCCAGAGTGGAGACCCTGGGTGATTTGGAAGACTTTATTCAACTAAGTATACGCATAGATCAGAGGCTTACAGAATGGTAAAAGGAGAAGTAGTCTCCCGTACCTTGTTCCTGGTTCCATGTTTTCCTTGTCTTGTTCACCCCGTCTTGTTCCTTCCCCAATAGCCCTCTATGTAAACCTGGCCCTGTTGCCTCATTACTTGCGTGTTATTGTGCCCTGCTCCTCTAATTATCCCACATACCTGCTCCTCTACAACTGATCGTCCATCTCGCGTACCAGACCTCGGCTATACCTCCTGTCTACATTATTGCTTTAGCCCTTTGTACTGCACCGCCATCTTGTGAACCAAACCCCGGCTACTCCTGGACCACGCTTCCTTCCTGTAAATGGCTACAGCACAAGACATCAGTCCCACGCTAAACTCGTGACAGACTGTATGTTGGGATGGAAGGGAAGTGAGTGATTTTTCCTTGAATTGGACTGTATGATGGAGGAGATGAAGGAAGGGAGATTGTGGTTTTTACATAGGACTAGATAATGGAAGAGTAGTGGAGGGGGATCACTATAATTAAAGGGGCTATGGGGGTCAGCATAACTAAGAAGGGCCACAGAAAGGGCAGTAAATAACAGGAGCCACAGAGGAACACTTTTCACTACGGGGGAGTTACTGAGTGTGCATCAGGGGTAGCAGCAGAATGGTAAGAGTGTGCAGAGATGACTCATAACTAGTGATAGCGGACTGGGCCCTGATATAGAAGCAAAACGCCAACGGATATCGCCATTCAGAAAAGATGTCATCTGTGATCACACTGCACTATAATTACTATCACTGTGTAGAACTGGTATCATGGCTCATAAGCACTCAAAAAGCCATATGTACCCCACTAAGGTATAAAGGAAAACCAATTCATTCTCCAAAAAGCTCAGATGATGGGAAAATAAAGTTATAGCTGTGAGAATGTCGCAAATGTTCTATAGTGCAAAGGTATGAAAAAAAACCTATACAAGTTTGGTATTGCCATAATCATACTGTAATTTATATGTAATTTTGATTATCTGCCTTATTTTAACGCTCATTACCTGGATTTGCCAGACCTTCACTTGAAGGCAGACCCAGGTAAGTGGAGCTTTACAAAGAGTAGTTGAGTACCTCTGATATACAGTATGATACGATATTTGATCTGGACACTATTCTGTCCTCTTTGCCCATGTTCTCTCTGGCTCCAATGTTGATGTTTATAATTATTGTAGGGTTACATTTCACGTAGAGTCTATCTTGTTCCAAACTGGAATTCTTGGATGTGGACATTCATTTTCAGATTCCTCAAATTGGCATGATGATTAATAAATAATAATTTTACCTGTTCCAGTTCTGTTCTAGTCTCACCAAGATTTTTTATTTAACCTTGTGGACACTTATAGCAAATGTAACAAGCAGACATATTACTACAGCCACCCATTGATCCTGCAGAGGTAGACATCACACCACAGCCCTGGTGGCTGAGGGGGCCCAGGAGCTGCTCTGCTCTATAAGAGAATGCCATCACTGATAAAGCATAGCTTGGTGGCCCCATTACAGGTTTGCAATGGGACCCTGGAGTTTACTTACATGGAAACTGCTATTTGCAAATCCATGTCAAACCTGCAGATTTTTCCATGTAGCAGAATATTCTGCTGTGTTGTGGAATAGTTTGGTATGTATGAAAGCATCCTTTGACTGAACCTCAGTTGGTACAGGAAGGATTCAGGTTTCAAGCCTATGCTTAAAGAAGAACATTACTAACATTCAGAATCCTTACACTAAATATATGTTGACACCCAGCAATAAATAACTATAGGTATATTGCTTAAACGGGTTGTCTCGCGAAAGCAAGTGGGGTTAAGCACTTCTGTAATATACATCGTGCATTAAATATGAGCCATACAGAAGTTATTCACTTACCTTCCCTGCGCTGGCGTCCCCGTCTCCATGGCTCCGTCTAACTTCAGCGTCTAATCGCCCGATTAGACGCGCTTGCGCAGAAGGGTCCTCTGCCTTCGGGTCTGTCCGGCAGCAGCGGCGTTCTGGCTCCGCCCCCTTCTACGCATCATCATGTAGCTCCGCCCCGTCACGTGTGCCGATTCCAGCCTCCTGATTGGCTGGAATCAGCACGTGTGCTAGGGCTCATTGTAGCTAATGAAGTAGTGAATGCAGTTCTTGAATGCATTGCAGAACGTTTGGCTATAGAGTTTAACACTTTCAAGATCAGAGATTTTCCTATTTTTACATTTTGTATTTTTCATCTCCACCCTCCAAGAACCATGACTTTTCTTAATTTTCTGTGGAAATAGCAATCTGAGGGCTTGTTTTTTGCAAATAAAACGTTTACAAGTTTTAGGTCTTTTAACCCCTTCCCGCTCCATGACATATAGGTACGTCATGGAGCGGCGGGGTATGTATGAAGAGAGGTTGCCCCGCAACCTCTCTTCATACAACGCGGGCGTCAGCTGTTTATTACAGCTGACACCCGCGGGCAATAACCGCTATCTGCTATTAACCATTTAAATGCCGCTGTCACAATACTGGCAGCGGCATTTAAATCCCCCGAGCGATGTTCAGGGGTCCCGCATCACCCCCCCCCATGGTGAGATTGGAGGAGCCATGCAGGTAACATGGCAGCTAGGGGCCTTCTGAAAGGCCCCAGGGCTGCCTTACCAGACTGCCTATCAAGCCATCCCCGTGGGGTGGCTTGATATACTGCCAGTTAAATGGCAATATGACGTAATGCTATAGCATTGCATCATACTGCAGGAGCGATCAAAGCATCGCATGTTAAAGTCCCCCAGGAGGGCTTTAAAGTAAAGTAAAAAAAAAAAAAATCAATAAAGCTTTTTTAATTGTAAAAAAAAAAAAAAGTTATAAAAGTTTAAATCACCCCCCTTTTGCCATATCTATTATTAAAAAATCTAGATCATCAAATAAAAATATGTATTTGGTATCACTGTGTCCGTAAAAGTCCCATCTATCAAAGTAGTGCATTATTTTTTCTGCACGGTGAACGTCGTCCGAAAAAAAAATAAAGAACGCCAGAAATGCACTCTTTTAATACCCTGTCTCGCAGAAAAAAACGCAATAAAAAGCGATCAAAAAGTTGTATGTATACCAAATTGGTACTATCATAAACTACAGGACGTCCCGCAAAAAATGAGCCCTTGCTCAACTACGTCGACGGAAAAATAAAAAAGTTATTGCAAAGTTTTTCAGTACATTATATGGTACTTTAAATAGCACCATTGAAAAATACAGCTCGTCCCGCAAAAAACAAGCCCTCATACAGCGACATCGATGAATAAATAAAGGAGTTACGATTTCTTTGAAGGGGGGAGGAAAAACGAAAATGGAAAAAGAAAATGGGGCCGCGTCATTAAGGGGTTAAACACAAGACAGAATAAGGTTTTTTGCCCCTTATGCGGTCATAATAATCACGAGCCGCATAATGGGGCAAAACAAAACCACTGATATCAAAGGATTTCAGTGGTTTTGTTTTTACGATCAGAATTCTCAGCCATTAATTGTGCGGGTGAGGAAAAATAGGAGCTGCCCTATCTTTCCTGCATGTAGTGAATAATATGCGCTGGAAAGATTAGGCAGCACATATCTTCTTGCATTTTTTTATTCGTGTGCTCTGGCATGGAGTTTGAAAAGCCAGCAAAGAGGAAGAAATTCCCCTTGGCGGCACGCAGCGTAGTTGCGCCTATACTCGTATAAATCCGCAACATGCTGTGAAATTTGCTGCTACAAAATTCTGCATGTCTAAATGCAGAGTTTGATGCAGAATTGCAGACAGGATTAAGCCTTTTTCAATTCCACATCAAAATCTGCACATTAAACAATGCAGATTTTGTTGCAGAATTTTCTACACAACAGCAAGTTCCGTTACCAATTCCATCCCATGTGAAAGAACCCTTAAGTGGGACGAAATGATTAATTCTTATGGTGCACTAAATACCAAATTTCTGTAGTTTTTTATGTTTTAAAAAAATAAAACTACTAAAAAAAGATAGCTCTCAGTCTCCATGGCCAGAGACACATACATCTTATTTTATCACAATTTTTCAGTATTTTTGGGGGAGAGATGGAATGACCTAAACCGCAATTCTGCAATTGTGTCATTTTATGTTATGAAGTTTATTGTACATGATAAATAATGCAGTATTTTAATAATGCAATATTTTAATAGCATTCATTACAGTGCTTTCTAAATTTATTTTATTCCCTTTAGGGCAGTGGTGGCGAACATATGGCACGCGTGCCAGAGGCAGCCCACAGAGCCCTCCCTGCTGGCACAGGTGCTTGTGGTCACTCACCATGGTAGTGATCAGTGCTAGCAGCAGTGCCAAGCAGAGGAACAGCGGCGCTTTGATGAGGAGGAGGAGGTATGTATATTGGTCTCAGTCGGGTGCTATTACTACTGGAACTAATATAGGGGGGTCACTTTTACTACTGGGATTGCCGTGGGGGTCACTACTGCTGCTGGGGCCACTGTGGGGTCACCATTACTGCTGGGGCTGCTGTGGGGGTCACCATTACTGCTGAGACCACTGTGTGGGTCACTATTACTGCTGGGGATGCTGTGTGCGTCAGTATTACTGCTGAAGCTGCTGTGGGGGACACTATTACTACTGGGGCTGCTATGGGGGTCTATATTACTGCTGGTGCCTCTGTGTGGGTCAGTATTACTGCTGGGCCCACAGTGGAGGTCAGTAAAACTGCTGGGGCCACTGTGGGGGTCACTATAATAATATTATTTATATAGCGCCAACATATTCCACAGCCCTTACTGCTGAGGCTGCTGTGGGGGTCACTATTACTGCTGGGGCTAATCTGGGCAGTCACTATTACTGCTGAGGCCAGTGTGGTGACCACTGTTACTGCTGAGACCACTGTGGGGGTCACTGTTACTACTGGGGCTACTGTGGGAGGCGTCACTATTACTACTGGGGCAGCTGGGGGCGTCACTATTACTTCTGGGACTAATGTGGGGTTCACTATTACTGCTGAGACCACTTTGGGGTTCACTATTATTGCTGAGATAACTGTGGGGTTCACTATTACTGCTGAGACAACTGTGGGGTTCACTATTACTGCTGAGACCACTGTGGGGGTCACTATTACTGCTGTGACCACTGCAGGGGTCACTATTACTGCTGAGACCACTGTGGGGAACACTATTACTACTGGGGCTGCTGTGGGGGTCACTATTAGTAATCCGGCTACTGTGGGGATCACTATTGCTGCTGTGGGGGTCCATATACCTACTGGGGCAACTATGGAGGTCGCTATAACTACTGAGGCAACTGTGGATGTCACTTTTACTACTGGGGCCACTGTGGGGGACACTATTACTAGGACTACTGATGGGGTCAGTATTACTGCTGAGACCACTGTAGCGGGCAGTATTACTGCTGGGGCAACTGTGGGGGTCAGTATTACTGCTGGGGCCGCTATGGGGGTCATTATTACTGATGTGGCCACTGTGGGGGTCAGTATTACTGCTGAGGCTGCTGTGGGGGTCACAATAATAATCTTTATTTATATAGTGCCAATATATTCCACAGCACTTACTGCTGAGGCTGCTGTGGGGGTCACTATTACTGCTGGGCTACTCTGGGGGGGTCACTATTACTGCTGAGTCCACAGTGGGGGTCACTTTTACTGCTGAGTCCACTGTGGGGATCACTGTTACTGCTGAGACCACTGTGGGGATCACTGTTACTACTGGGGCTACTGTGGGAGGGAGGGGTCCCTATTACTACTGGGGCCACTGTGCAGGTCACTATTAGTGATCGGGCTACTGTGGGGGTCACTATTACTGCTGAGGCTGCTGTGGAGGTCGATATACCTACTGGCGCAACTGTGGAGGTCACTATAACTACTGAGGCATCTGTGGATGTCACTTTTACTACTGGGGCCACTGTGGTGGTCAGTATTACTACTGGGGCCACTGTGGGGGACACTTACTACTGGGACTACTGATGGGGTCAGTATTACTGCTGGGGCCACTGTGGAGGTCAGTATTACTGCTGGGGCTGCTTTAGGGGTCAGTATTACTGCTGGGGCCACTGTGGGGGATGATATTACTGCTGGTACCGCTGTGGGGGTCACTATAATAATAATCTTTATTTATATAGTGCCAACATGTTCCACAGTGCTTACTGCTGATGCTGCTATGGGGGTCACTACTACTGCTGAGGCTGCTGTGAGGGTCACTATAACTACTGGGGCAGCTGTGAGGGATATTATTATTACTGAAACCACTGTGGGGGACACTTACTACTGGGACTACTGATGGGGTCAGTATTACTGCTGGGGCCACTGTGGAGGTCAGTATTACTGCTGGGGCCCCTGTGGAGGTCAGTATTACTGCTGGGGCTGCTTTAGGGGTCAGTATTACTGCTGGGGCCACTGTGGGGGACGATATTACTGCTGGTACCGCTGTGGGGGTCACTATAATAATAATCTTTATTTATATAGTGCCAACATGTTCCACAGTGCTTACTGCTGAGGCCACTATAGGGGTCATTATTACTACTAAGGCCACTTTGGGGGGCACTATTACTACTGAAGCCACTGTGTTGGTCACTATTGCTGCTGAGGCCAGTGTGGGGGTCACTATTACTACTGGGGTATGTTTACATGTGGTGGAAATGCTGCAGGATGTTCTCAGCGGAAATTTCCTTGGCAAATTGCACAGCATTTCTAAACCAAAAAATAGTCGAAATCTGCACCCTGTCTATTTTGAAACAGCCCTGTCCTTTTTATAACAATAGAGGAAAAATCATACTTCATGATAAGCCCCACCCTCTGATGTGTTGGCACTGTGCGAGATTTAAGTGGGTTTTGGGTTGCAGTTTGGGCACTCGGTCTCTAAAAGGTCACTTGAGTTTGCAATTACTTGGTTGTACTATATACTGCAAAACATTTTGCTCTGGACTGCCATGTCAACAAATTATCAGGAGGAAGGGTGGGAGGATAGAGTATTGGAGGGAGTCTCCTTCCTCCAGCTAGCTGCTTAGATGCTTAGATGCTGCAGTCAGTTTTGACCACGGCGTCTAACTAAGTTTACAATCAGAGTTAATTCTGATTGCAGCCACTACTGGTCACTGCCAGCTGTTGGAAATAGGTAACACATGCTAGATATTGAGTGGACTCCATATGTTCTGCACCCAATTAAGGGCTAATGCCCACGGCTGGATTTCTGCCGCGTTTTATGCAGTGGAAACCCGCTGCGTTGTCCCGAAGCTATTAGGTTCTATTGAACCTAATAGCTCAATGTTCACGCTGTGAAATTCCGCTGCATGAAGGAAAATGCGGCATGCTCTATTTGCTGTGGGAATATGAGCGGTCGGCTTCCATTGTAGTCAATAAAATCTGGCACGCTATAATTCAGCTGTAGCACAGCGCAAGTATCTCGTGAGAACGCGTTCGCGTCCACCGCCGGCCACGTCATCCAGCACTGCCGGCGCGTCACTCGCTGTACTGCGCAAGCTCGCCGGCCCGCTAGGAAGGATGCTTACAGCGGATCCGGAGTGGTGAGTATGGGGGTTTCGGGGGGCGCCGTGGCAGCCTCCGCTGCGATATTCCGCTGGCGGAGTCCGTCACGGCCGTGGGCACGAGGCCTAACATATATGTATGTTATTCGGTTGGGAAAGGGTTAAGTCTACCCATGATTTTCAACCTCCATGGAATGTGTTGGCAGCTCACTGAAAATCCTGGATATTTGCACACTGCTCCATCTATCATCTGGTTCACAGCTTTGATATTCAGCATTCAATTACGCACTTGCCAGAATTGCCACCTTAGAGCCTTTTCTATCACATTCCTGTGGCTGATGTCCAGACTGCCCAGACCCATGTATTGGAAATTATTGCTGATATATACACTTCCATGTTCCTAGCTTCAGTTTACTATTCATATCTGGTTGGCAAGTTCCTGTACAACATAATGTTATTCTCTAATCTTCAGTTCTAGCTTCGTAGAAGTCTTTCTATTTGTGATTTTCTTTTTGTATTACTTAGACCAAGAAAAAAAATATTAAATGTGTGTCTTTTGAGATAAGGCTTATATGACCCAATCAAGGAAACACCTTTTGCCTCTCAAGATTTATTTGACTTAATTTGACAAAAAAAGTCTTGTTTTTAGATTGATTCAAAGTCTCATTGGACCTTTCTAGTAGAAGAACTCTCCAGCTTTCCCTGCTACAGTATACCATCTTGAATATTACACTTCACTTTCTGCTAGTCTTTGTTTTCCCCAAAATGTCACACAATGCTGTGTTGGGAAATTACATACAAAAATATATGCATGCAAACAGTGGAGAAATTTTTTTAGGGAGGCAGTTAAATTTACTCCGCTGCATAGAGAACCTGCCTTCCAAAAGATTTGCGCTGCAAAGGCATTATACTATCTGTCATTTTCATACCAAATTTCCCATAAGGCCTAATGGCCACAATGGATTTTCGCAGTGGAATTTGCGGCCAGACGCCCTCCCCGAATTCCGCAGCAATGTCCATGTCATGTGATGCATCTGCGCATGCACGCCGGGTCACAAGCTGAGGCTCTCGCGGCAGATCCGGACAGGTGAGTATGGGTCTCTAGGAGGTGCCGGGTCTGATTCCGCTGCAAGATTTCGCTGTCAGAATCCGACCCAGCCGTGGGCATTAGGCCTAAGAGCATTGTATCCGCACATCTATTTGGCAGTCTCTATAATCTCTGTATCCTGTTTGTTTTTGGTTTAGTTGTCCTGCATTGCTGTGGCTATCTATAGTGTGCACCTGTTGGACCTTCAGTTCAGTACCTCTGTGTTTGCCATCTTTGTGTCCAGTTTTTGTTGTTCTCTCACGCATCCTCTACTTCCTCTGTTTCTTGTCGCCCCCATATTAGTCCCATCCACTTTTTTTTATCCTATGTCTTTATTGTCCAGTCACTATCGAAGGTCATCTAGGGAATCTAATGATGTACTATAAGTGGGGTAGCCCTTTTCAGGGTTGTAGCCCCGCTTTAGGCAGGATCAGTGAGGGACAAAATCGGGTCAGATCCCTCTTCCCCCATGTTGTGACCCTACTGTACACTCTGTCAGAATTACTTCATCTGGTCACCACCTTCTGTTGGTAAGTTCTCCAGTCTGATTGTCCTCTTGTGTTAGAATCCAGGAGTCAGTCATTATTTAGAGAAAGGGTCAGACGTAACAATACCTTTCAATCAGGCTGCAGGCATTTTGTTAAGCATCACTTTATCTTTAGGATGATATGTAGACGTTGATAGAAACCTGAAACAATATTTTATGGTGACCCCTCCTCTCCTCACGCAAAAGGAAAAAAAAACAACTAAAAGTTTAAAAACAGCCCACCCTCCTTCAGTAAATGAGGTCATAGTCATAGTATGTGTGAGGTCTCAGTGAAATGTCTAGGAGGAATATTATAAATTCAGGTTTCTAGGATTTCTCAGGAAGTTTTGGATTCCATCATTATGTGTAACGCTAAATTTAATTCCAGAAGACATGGGTAGGTGGGGAATTTCTCTTGATTACAAACATACATGATATGTTATACTGTAGACATGCAGTAAATGTGGGTGCCGAGACATGATGTGAAATAAAAAATCATTTACTACATCAAAGGTCAAGGTCATAGCCACATCTGAATACCATTTTCTACAGACAAGAACAAGATAGTACTTGCTGGGAAAAGGGACATTAAAAAGTTGTCAATATTCATGTCCTCAGCATTTAGTATTACATTAGTAAGTTATAGGCCATTGTTACTGCCTTATTAGAAAGTGCAAGATCATAAAATGGGGACATTCTAAGATTATTTTTCATGTTTTTCCAGATTATCAGATAGCTTGTTAACTGACAGAAGACTGTGACAGTCTGAAACTTGGTCTATAATAAAATGGTTTCTCCAACCTAATACAATTGGAGTTTGCAGAATATGATATGAACAGAAGAGAAATGAGATATAGTTCAAAAGAAGGGAAGGGGAACGGACTTGTTATTTGTATTTCGCCAACTTATTCCGCAGAGCTTTCAGGTAATTTATTTATTACCCCCCAGCAAACTGGGTACTCATTTTACCGACCTCGGAAGGATGGAAGGTTGAGTCAACCTTGAGCCGGCTACCTGAACTTTGCGGGGACTGAACTTGCAACCTTCAGGTTGTGAGCGTGAGTTTAAAACTAAATAATAGGGGTGTTCCTATAACATAAAAAATGTACTTGGTGTAGTTTCAAGAATTTGGAGAAGTGTTATAATTAGAGATGAGCGAACGTACTCGTCCAAGCTTGATACTCGTTCGAGTATTAGGGTGTTCGAGATGCTCGTTACTCGAGACGAGCTCCACGCGATGTTCGAGTTACTTTCACTTTCATCTCTGAGACATTTGTGCGCTTTTCTGGCCAATAGAAAGACATGGAAGGCATTACAACTTCCTCCTGTGACGTTCCAGCCCTATACCACCCCCCTGCAGTGAGTGGCTGGGGAGATCAGGTGTCACCCGAGTATTTAAATCTGCCCCGCCCGCAGCTCGCCACAGATGCATTCTGACAGAGATCAGGGACAGTGCTGCTGATGCTGCTGCTGCTATAGGGAGAGCGTTAGGAGTTATTTTAGGCTTGAAGAACCCCAACGGTCCTTCTTAGGGCCACATCTGACCATGTGCAGTACTGTTGAGGCTGCTTTTAGCAGTGTTGCACAATTTATTTATTTTTGTATATCGGGCGTGCAGAGCATTGCGTCCTCAGTCTGCAGTCATTGTACATAGTATAGTGCCAGTACTGGTGAGGCACGGACAGTGGGGAAGGTGAAAGAGATATACTGTCTATATAGGCAGTGGGCTTTTTCAAACAAATTTGGGAAAAATACTATCTTTGGGCTGCCTGTGACCGTCTTGAGTGTACTGCGTCTCTGCTGGGGGTAGTAGTCCTAATTATTACGCAGCTAAGTGTTACAGCAGGCTTGCGCAAAATTGTTTCCTGGCTCTGCGTTGCCCGTTACATCACTGCCATCATCCCGTCCAGAGGGAAACAGTATACATATATACGCTGCCTACAGCATCTGTCTGCTGTATCAGCTCAGCCTTTAAAAAAATAGAAGCAAAATACTTAAGGCCTACTAGTGGCCTTTGGACACTTGACTGCTTCTGCGCTGTGAATTCCACTAGCTCAGTCATACGCACCTAGGTCTCACTACAGGCTTGCGCAAAATTCTTTCCTGGCTCTGCTGTGCGTTCCGTAAGCGAAGTCAGCCTCCAACCACAGGCCAATAAGCGGCACATTTAATTACAGCATTCTGTTTCTGCACTACTGGTAATACACCATGCTGAGGGGTAGGGGTAGGCCTAGAGGACGTGGACGCGGCCGAGGACGCGGAGGCCCAAGTCAGGGTGTGGGCACAGGCCGAGCTCCTGATCCAGGTGTATCGCAGCCAACTGCTGCGGGATTAGAAGAGAGGCACGTTTCTGGCATCCCCAGATTCATCTCACAATTAATGGGTCCATGCGGTAGACCTTTATTAGAAAATGAGCAGTGTGAGCAGGTCCTGTCGTGGATGTTAGAAAGTGCATCCAGCAATCTATCGACCACCCAGAGTTCTACGCCATCCACTGCTGCAACTCTGAATCCTCTGGCTGCTGCTCCTCCTTCCTCCCAGCCTCCTCACTCCATTACAATGACACATTCTGAGGAGCAGGCAGACTCCCAGGAACTGTTCTCGGGCCCCTGCCCAGAATGGGCAGCGATGGTAAAATTCCCATCTGACAGCGATAGTGGCAGAAGGCACAGTTCCAAGGGCCAGGTAGCAGGGGAGGCGCGGAGATCAGGCAGCATGTACAGCACAGGCAGGGGAACACTATCCAAGGCCTTTGCCAGCTTTCTGGCTCCCCAGCAAGACTGTGTCACCGCTCCGCAGTCAAGGCTGAGTCGACGGGAGCACTGTAAAAGGATGGTGAGGGAGTACGTAGCCAATCGCACGACCGTCCTCTGTGACGCCTCTGCCCCCTACAACTACTGGGTGTCGAAGCTGGACACGTGGCCTGAACTCGCACTGTATGCCCTGGAGGTGCTTGCTTGTCCTGCGGCTAGCGTCTTTTCAGAGAGGGTGTTTAGTGCGGCTGGGGGAATCATCACGGATAAGCGTACCTGCCTGTCAACCGACAGTGCCGACAGGCTTACAATCATAAAGATGAACAAAGCCTGGATTTCCCTAGACTTCTCTTCTCCACCAGCGGACAGCAGCGATACCTAAACAATACATAGGCTGCACCCGCGGATGGAAGCATCGTTCTCTATCACCATAAAAAACGGGGACCTTTTAGCTTCATCAATCTGTGTATTATATTCATCCTCCTCCTCCTGCTCCTCCTCCTGAAACCTCACGTAATCACGCCAAACGGGCAATTTTTCTTGGGCGCACAAGGCTCAGTCATATAACTTTTGTAAACAATGTTTATACGTTTCAATTCTCAATTCAATAAAGCGTTGAAACTTGCACCTCAACCAATTTTTATTTTAACTGGGCTGCCTACAGGCCTAGTTACAAATTAAGCCACATTAACCAAAGCGATTAATGGGTTTCACCTGCCCTCTTGGTTGGGCATGGGCAATTTTTCTGAAGTACATTTGTACTGTTGGTACACCAATTTTTTTGGGCCCTCGCCTACATTGTAATCCTAGTAATTTTTAGCCCACCTGCATTAAAGCTGACGTTACCTCAGCTGTGCTGGGCACTGCAATGGGATATATTTATGTACCGCCGGTGGGTTCCAGGGAGCCACCCATGCTGTCGGTCCACACGGAGTTGTAACTCCATGTGTCCACTTCTAAAGAACCCCAGTCTGACTGGGGCATGCAGTGTGGGCCGAAGACCACCTGCATTAAACCTGACGTTACCTCAGCTGTGATGGGCACTGCAATGGGATATATTTATGTACCGCCGGTGGGTTCCAGGGAGCCACCCATGCTGTGGGTCCAGAGGGAATTCACATTAGGGATTTGTACCTGCCAGTGTCTATGTATTAAAAACCCCGGTCAGACTGGGGCATGCAGTGTGGGCCGAAGACCACCTGCATTTAATCGGACGTTACCTCAGCTGTGATGGGCAATGCAATGGGATATATTTATGTACCGCCGGTGGCTTCCTGGGACCCACCCATGCTGTCGGTCCACACGGAGTTGTAACTCCATGTGTCCACTTCTAAAGAACCCCAGTCTGACTGGGGCATGCAGTATGGGCCGAAGACCACCTGCATTAAACCTGATGTTACCTCAGCTATGCTGGGCACTGCAATGGGATACATTTATGTACAGCCGGTGGGTTCCAGGGAGCTACCCATGCTGTGGGTGCACACAGAATTCCCATTGCGGAGTTGTACCTGCCTGTGACTATTTATAAAAAACCCAGGTCTGACTGGGGCATGCAGACACCTTGACAGAATGAATAGTGTGTGGCACATGGGTTCCCCATTGCTATGCCCACGTTTGCAGCTCCTGATGGAGGTGGCACAGGATTGGATTTCTCATTGCTTCTGTACAGCATTGTGGGCTATCGCCCCGCCCCTTTTAAAGAGGGTCGCTGCCTGGCCCTGCCAACCCTCTGCAGTGTGTGCCTCCGGTTCCTCCTCATGGCAGACGCACTTATAAATAGACATGAGGGTGGTGTGGCTATGAGGCCAGCGTGTGGCATGAGGGCAGCTGAAGGCTGCGCAGGGACACTTTGGTGTGCGCTGTGGACACTGGGTTGTGCGGGGGGGGGGGGGGGGGTTGGGCAGCATGTAGCCCAGGAGAAGTGGCAGTGGAGTGTCATGCAGGAAGTGATTGTGCTTTGTTGGAGGTAGTGTGGTGCTTAGCTAAGGTATGCATTGCTAATGAGGGTTTTTCAGAAGTAAAAATTATTGGAAGTGGGGGGGCACTCTTGCCGCTATTGTGGCTTAATAGTGGGACCTGGGAACTTGAGATGCAGCCCAACATGTAGCCCCTCGCCTGCCCTATCCGTTGCTGTGTCGTTCCCATCATTTTCTTGAATTGCCCAGATTTTCACAAATGAAAACCTTAGCGAGCATCGGTGATATACAAAAATGCTCGAGTCGCCCATTGACTTCAATAGGGTTCGTTACTCGAAACGAACCCTCGAGCATCGCGAAAATTTCGTCTCGAGTAACAAGCACCCGAGCATTTTGGTGCTCGCTCATCTCTAGTTATAATCCAACAAGAAATCATCTAATCAACCAGCTATAAGGTTAGTTTACTGAAGATAATTCCTGCATTGGTTAACATGTTCTTTGGCCTTAGGGCGCCCATCCACTGGCGTTTGCGATTTCCGTGCGTGAAAAACGCCGCTTTTTCGCGGCGTTTTTCCCGCGTTTCTCCCGCGTTTTTCGCGGCGTTTTTTGCCGCGTTTTCGCCGCGTTTTCGCCGCGTTTCCATTAATTTCCATTGGCTTTCATGGGTGCATTAGGAGAAAAGTAAGGACACATATGCAACTGACAGTTCCTATGTTAAAAAACGCCACGCAACGCAACGCAAAACGCCAGTGGGTGGGAGTACATTCAATTCTAATTGCACTTGAGAAAAAACGCAAAACGCAGAGAAACGCAAATCGCCAGTGGGTGGGCGCCCTTACACGTTATCACTTGCATGGTGAACTAATCCTGAAACTTTTTGGGATTTATATGAGAAATTCTATTTTAATACTAATGACATTTTGAATGTGTTTAAGATTTCTCATAGTATGTTTTAAAAATCTGGTCTCCTACGGGAAGTCTGAGTGGCTGAGGCCACTGAGGACATGGCTGTTATATTACTCTTATCCTTGTATGTAGCACTCGGGTGGAACCGACATGTGTACTGACCTATGTGAATGCAGCTATACAAACAAATAGTTGTGTCCTCAGCTGACATCCCTGTAGTCTGCTCTTGTCAGTACAAAACACTGTGAATACTTTAAAGTGGTTCAACCACAATAAACATTTATAAACATATCTATAGGCTAGGTGATAAATATAAGATTGTGTGGGTTCCTACAGGCTGGGACCCCATTGATTACACTGGATCACAGGAATAGAAAAAAATTGTCTGCTACTTGGGGTATTTCATGCATCCTATACTAAAACAAGTGTGCAGAGTCCAAATCTGTAGTGGGATTTTGCCTAGGACATCTGGTTCAGAAGTTATACACATATCATTGGCTATTCTTACAGACACAAGAAACTGATTTTATGTTCATTATACAGCCACTGTACATAACTATATTGTACTTCAGATCTGAGAGATTACAAAAACTTGTTCACATTAGCAAATGTGTAAATAAAAATTTCATTTGAGTCTTTTCGCAATGTACATACAGTGTTCAAAAGTGCTTTAGGCACTCGTTTTTGTGCTTGTGAGTGTCTGTTGTTGACCGCTGCAGAAACGAGCAGTAGTTGCCATCATGTTGCGGTTGACGTGGCCTTCATATCTTATTTCCATCGTGACAATATCCTGGTGGAATCTTTCCCCATCTTCATCCCTCAAATCACCCAAAAAATCCAGATCAAAATGTAGCAAATGAATTTTGAGCGACACTCGGCTGCCGAGTTGTGGATTCGCTGCTAACATGTTACTTACAAGTTCGGTGTGATTGATGTCTTGTTGTATCATATGTGTGCAAGTCTGGCTTTAGTTGTCTTGGTAGTGTAGGAACCCGCAAGACAACGAGGAGCCTTGAAGTGGCTTGCAGGCTTAAGTATCTTGGCCAATATATGAAGCCAATAGCTATTATAGCAATTCCATCTGCTTATGCATGCAGGGATACTTGGTGAGTGTCCTAGTTGTTGTCAGTCTCTGTTAGGTCTGTGGTCATTTACCCTAGTAGAAGATATGAGTAAAAGAAATGAAAAAGGAGGGTGGAGCAAGACCCAGTGAGGGTGGTGGAATATTTATGGAGTATAAAGTGTTTCCAATGATGGAGTATTTCGAATGGTGGAGGTGCTGCCAACCAGATGACGCTCCACCAGTGTGGGCGTGAGTTTAGCGAAAAGGAAGTGAAAAAAACTGGTATGGAGGCGCAACCCTATAAGCTACTAGAAGATGTAGATCAAGGTCCAATGTGTGATGGTGAAGGCACTTCTTTTTTATTTTTTCACAAATTAAAAACCAGCAATAGAATACGTGTTTCAGGGATGAACCCCTTCGTCAGTTCGGCTGGATAGGACAGCAGGATGCCTGGGGGTGACACGATTCCAAAGGTGTATTGGATGTGTCAAAGGTCCTGTATGTGCAGGAGGACAGGGGAGAAGGAAGTGCTTTACCCCTGGTAATTGCCAGAAAGGATGTCCCCTACCATACATTTTCCTGGCAGCGGCCACTGTTGGGGAAATGCACTATTACATAGCACTATTGAAATGAAAGAGCAACCATGTAATACGCATCAGGACTGAATCTAACATTGTAGCAGCTGCTGTTTCTCAGGGCTCTCTTGTTTCTGGCTAAGAAGGAAGTCCTTGTATGACTCCCATAGTAGAGCATATGATTGTGTCTTGTATTTTGAGACAATGTTTTTAAATGTACTAATTGGTATATACCTGAAGTATGCAATGCATTGAGTGGTTGAGGGAAGCCTAGACTTTTCTAGTAAAGAATGAATTGTATAAATGTAATTACAGGAGACTGATTTAAAAGTGCACTAAATGTATGTAGGTGTTTGATACAGGAAATGTTGTATTATTATAGCATTCCAAAACCATAATGAAAACCAGCTGGAGAAGGCAAGTAGTACTTCAGTGCTATAATGGTGTATATAAACTTCTACAGACCAGAACTTATTTGCTTTTATAAACTGTATCTCATGTCATTGACGGCATTTGTGAGCAGTAAATAGCACACTTGTCTCCAAACATTTTCAAGTGGAAAAAAATAATTTGGAACATTCTTTTGCTTCCTAGAAAAATCTTCCCATGTCATTCAGAGTTAGGGCAGTATCCACAGCTGGAACATGTCCACTATGAAATCTAGGTAATCATGTATGTACTGGCCCATGCTGTAGGAGTGTAGTTATGTGCAGCCTAGTGGTACTATCAGAGACTGGCTGGAATGTACTGTGAAGAAAAGGTTTAAGGATATTTAGTAATGCCTCAACTACATCTGCTGTTTTAATTGAACTGTGAATACTTTTCAACTGACATAATGCCTTGGGATTGCAAGGACAATGTGCCTTCTCTTCAAAACTGGCCTGGGAATTACCCTTAGCTACATTTTCCAGATCATTTAGACATATTCAACAAAGAAATCCCTGAAATTCTAGAATATTGCTAAATTAAGCCTACAGTCAGACACATCGCTATCCTTGTCTAATTGCTTGACACTAGAATGGAGGTTCTGCAGATTTTACTTTGTACCCTATATAAATATATTTTTATGGGATTTTATCGCCAACTTTAAATTTTGGAGCCTTTCTACATCTGGTTCTTAAGCTTCTTAATAATATTTTTACAGCAATAGGCTACGGCTCTGCAGTTACATAGAGTTGCCCACAAGTTGGGACAAAACTGCACTATTATTGTGACTCACAAACGTTCTTAATGTCGCCCTGAGAAAAGTCATGTGATAATTGCTGGAATTCCTGCATGGTCTGAATTCTTGTGATGGTTACATATATAGGGAAACATGGAGTTCCCCCATAACTTGACTTATTGGCGAACTTGTGTTGCCTTTGAGGCTTGGCCATATTGAACAAAAGCGGCCAGAATGTTGAATCTGAATTTTTGTACTGGAACTTGAACGGATCTAGTCAATTTCCTTTTTATCACTCCATTCCTAATGGCAGTGCCAGACATAAGACACTTAGTGCGTGTGTGTATCTGTATATATATATATATATATATATATATATATATATATATATATATATATATATATATATATATATATATATATAGTTATAGTATAGGGTATTTCATGTATGTGGATTAAAGCTGGAGTGTTATGAGTTAGATGCGTGTGTGAATGCATTATACCTCATCAGTATGCAAACTGTTCATCATTTTTACTGATTCGCACATCAAAAAGGCCTTTTGAGTATCCCAGTGTCCCTCACAAATGCTAAATAGAAGTGTGCACAAAGTTATAATGTGTAAATGAAAGATACCATTAAGTCTACAACTGGTTAATAAGGTTACAAGAGTGACATTTTATTTGCAGTTGCAATCCAAATTATTCCCCTCTCACCATTGCAAATTAGGTTTATTTGCCAATTGTAAAAACATCAAACAAAAACAATTTAAATAGCTCAACACAACTAATATAACATGTGGTTTCTTCAAGTTCAACAAAAATGTGGGTCATTACACAGAATAGTAGTCGTAGGGATCTCTGTTCCTTTGCTTTCAGGATAGTGATAGACATAATGTTACGGCATACATTGAGGTAAGATGAGAATAAGCCTTAAGGCTGCCTGTCCATGGGCGATTGTTCATTGCGTTACCAGCTGCGATAATCCGGCAGCGGATAACGCAATGAACGCTTTTCATAGCATTGCTATCAAAAGTGCAGCCGCGGCGTCCACGAACGGAGAACCATAGCGATTCTCCGCTTGTGGAATCTAAATCGCGGCATGCCGCGATTCTCCGCATGCCGCGATTCTCCGCGATGAGCCGATAGGCTCACCACAGGGAACTAACAGTGGCCCCCCTTCTCCCCCACAGCGGAATATCGCTGGCGATATTCCGCAACGTCTGTGGACAGGGGGCCTAAAGGAGGTGTCCTAGATATATTTTTTAACCATGCTCCACATGCCGCAAATTAGCAAGCATGATATACATACCTTTCCCAGCTCCCTGCTGTGCCAATCAACATCTCCCCTGTGATGTAGCAGCAGCCTGTTTATGGGATGTTATAGACATTTGCAGCCAACTTGGTTACTGAGCTCTGTCAGTGTTGCATAATGGGACAATCACATGTGCTGTCCATATGTGAAATTGATTGCACACAGGCATCCTCGGGTGACCTCACATCATGATATTTTCTTGGCAGACTGTTTTTGCCCAATCATTCTTTTCCACCCAGCAAGCTGGGTACTCATTCTACTGACCTTGAGAGGCTGAACCTGCAACATTTAGGTCTTGAGTGAGTGTAGTGGCTCAGTACATGCTTTTCTGCCCCCTTCCTTAATGTCATACATGTAATGTCTTATGTAGATGCTCTGGTATGCACAGCTGCAGCAAATGAGATGTTAATGTCTGCAAAGTGTGAGCTGACTGTCTGTGAATGTATCAATTTCTATCGTGTCACGTAGTAGGAGAGAAAGTATAAATGTGAGTGCTTGAGAGCGAGAAAGGAGTTTGGGTTCTTCCATTGTGGTCTGAGAGAGAAAGCACAGAGGCACATGGGGGCACCTTCAGCTCTCATGTGTTGAAGATGGAAAAGGAGGAGAGATTTCCCGCAGTGCCTGCTTCTATGATTAATAAGTGAGCCCCAGAGAGAGAGAGAAAGTGTGAGCCAGTCCTAATTCTTCTAACATAAGGCCCAGTGCAGAGTTACTCTTTCTGTTTTCAATTGTTCATGCCCGAACGTCTTGAAGTCTGGGACTGCTGAGTGGAGGTACGCGTCAACAATTGTCACACGCACAGGCATCCTGAAGTCTAAGATCGCTGTGTGGAGGTACTTATCTTCAAGTCTGTCTATATATATATATATATATTTATTTATAATTCTACCTGCACTTGGAATATTGTCTATTTGTGCCTTGTATTGTTGGAGTTGTTACCCAGTAAAGTTATTCCAGGCCCTGACTATTCCCAGGGACCTGAGGTACTGTACTACTATCTGTGGCTCAATTATTTCTCCGCCAAAGTTCATGCCAGTGGGTGCCAGAACGGGGGCGTTACCCATGACAACCTCATCACCTGTTCTCCTGTTTATTGGGCATCCCCATGCCGGGCGTGTCCGGAAGAGGCCCAGCGCTATCCTGGCCTTGGCTGCGTGCCTCTGAGAGGGAGCATCGTTAGTGCCGCAGTGACAAGCCAACATCTTGCCCTCCCAGCTCCTCAGCGTATGCCATGCGTCCAGGGTCACCCTACAGGACGCTGCATGAGAGCTGCTGCTTTAACACACTGTGCCACATATTGTTCTTGTCCTTGTGTAGCACATTGCAAACATGGACTGCACATGGAGGTAAACAAATTTGGGTGTGTATACAAGCCCTATCCCCTTGTCTCTAGATTAAGTGTATGCGCCGGTTTTGTCCCTTCTGCAAATGTGTAAGCATGTGTAAGTGTAATAGTGCCTCTGAATGCCAGTTGCTTGGCTCTGCTGATATTCAAACCAGGTAAGAAGTAGGCATCGTTCTATCAAAACAGCCACGCACATCAGAACAGCGGGAGGGGTGGACATTGTTTCATTGAACTCAAGTGTTCCAAGTTCAGCTTCTCAATTGACTTTTACCTACATATGCTGCTTAACTCATTTGGTGCATTTATATCTATCTTCATTGTGATTGCTTTCGATCTCTGAGAGGGGCATACTTGTGTTGTTTTTAACCACTTCAGAACCTCCCATATACTATCAATGTCCAGGCATTCCTTATTTATCTCTGCAAGGAAGTTTTGAAACATGAAATTAATGATGAATGATAATAACAGCCAACATAAGGTGTATCCTCAGCTATAACTGAGGAAGGGGTGCTGCCCTGAAACGCTTCTTCTTATGCTGGTTTAAAATAAAACAGAGAAGCCGAGCTTACTGCTTATATTGTACCTGCCAGTGTGACTAGCATTGGGTTGACTGCACCCGAACAACTAGGTCTTTTCTATGACCCACCATCTTAACAAGAGTGAAGAATCACATCTTCTGCATGTTCCTCTACCCATAATTTTTCAAAATCACTCGCCCATTCAGTTAGCTCCACCGCTATTTTTGTTTTTTCACCTTTCTATTTACCGTATTTTCCGTCATATAAGACGACAGGGCATATAAGAAGACCCCCTGACCTTTCGTCTTATATGCCGGGAATACAGTGTGAAAAAGAAAATGCTCACTGGCGGCGCTGCTGCAGGCTCTCGCTCCCCCGTGCACACTGGCAGAGCATTGCTTTCTGCAAGTGGGGCTTGAATGCCCCGCCTCCAGAAAGCTAATGATCTGATTGCCTAACTTAGTCTGGCGTTAGCCAATCACAGCCATTCAATGACGTCATGAATGGCTGTGATTGGCTAACGCCAGACTAAGTTAGCCAATCAGAACATTAGCTTTCTGGAGGCGGGGCATTCAAGCCCCACTTGCAGAAAGCAATGCTCTGTCGGCGTGCACGGGGGAAAGACTACCTGCAGCAGCACCCCGGGAGGTGAGTATTCATTTTTTTTTTCTGGACCTGTATACCCGGCGTATAAGACGACCCCCGACTACAGAGCAGCTTTTTTGGGGTTAAAAGGACGTCTTAGGCGCCGGAAGATACGGTATGTTTGAAAAATTGGACTTGGTCACCTAGCCAAAGCATGCTGCAGGGGAAAGGGGTTAAAGCAGTATCAGTTTTTAAAAAAACTAAATAAAACAATATTTATGACTGTAATAAAGAATATCTATGCTGGTTTCAATTAGTCTGTGACATTTTCTTCTTTTTGGTTTTCTGATGAGCTGATGCCATCTACAGCTGTTGATTTTTGATCATCTGACTTTGAGTGTCATGGAAATTGTTTCTTATTATTCAGCAACGGTAGGATGCACTGCAATCATGCCATTATTTTGACATTTTTAGTTCCTTTTTGAAGTGGTCTCTGTGTTCTGAGACTGGTGTTAGTTCCGTAATACACTACCTGGGCAATTTTCTTTCCATTGTCCCAGTGTCTCCCCCTGTTTGTCAGTGTCTTTTGGGTTCTTTTTTGTTTTATCATGTCCTGTTTTGGTGTACCATTGTTCACGGTGAAGACGGTGGACCCTGTGTCTTTCCTTGGTAATGAGATCAATACGGTATTGATTGTTGCCTGTCTTTCCCCAGGATAAGTTGGACAATTTGCTTGAGCTAATTGTTGGTTTTTAATCTGTTCATGAGGTCACGCTGCAACAATTGCAAACGTTGTTGCGTTTATTTCATTTTTGCTTGCTGGGTTATGCTTCTGGGAGTATTTTCTTGCACCACTTGTCCTTGGCAACAAGGCGGTGAGGCACCGATTTCATTGCATTTCTATCACCTGGTCATTATGGGTTTATTTGGCTACCTGGAAACAAATCCTTACCCATTGTAACGGTCACACCTGTTATCAAGCTTCCGAAATTGGTTTTTGAACGGTGTTCAGGGTAAAGTAGTGTTCTAAGGCATGGCCAGCTTTGTGGACGGGGTCAGATTTGTATGCACTGCACTGTGGATCGTCCACACCTATTGATTTCTGTGAGCCCGTCTGCACGGAATCTGCACTGAAATGGAGCATGCTGCAATTTTTTTTCTGCACCAAACGGTCCGCAAATCAAATCTGCTTGCTTAAATTCAGTTGCGGATGCCAATGCTTCCAGATGGGCACTTTGAATTGTGGATGTCTACAATGTGATTTACAGGCAAAAATTGATAAAAATGATAACGAACTATAGATTGTATGGTTCACAGAGGCAGATTGTATAACAGTTGGATTTAGAGTAGTACCACCATTCATGCTGTTTGTTATCTGTAGAACTGAAATTTAGAGACTATTCATTATCAACAAGATTACCAGCAAATAAATGGAATCTCAACATGGAGTCCAAGTGATCGTATTTTTGTTGCGTAACAATCTGTATAGCAGACAAGGATCTGCTCAGTAACACTACAACACACAGGAGGGAATTCACAAAAGTTTATAAAAGAATTCTGGTGTTAAAATGGCCCAAATTTTTGCATCACCCTCACCATTTTGTATAAAGTGAGTGGGGCTTAGTGAAGGGAAGCCAAGCCACCCGCTCCGTCAAATTCACTATAATTTACTCCAGAAATGGATGTAAATTGTAGCGGAAATCTATAGCAAGTTTTCCCTGCTATAGATTTCAGGAAGTGGTGCATAGCCGCCCTAAGATGCACCAAATGTAATAATGGGGAACCTTTTACTGCAGTGTTATTTATCTAAGAATGGTATATAAAACGCTGGTCTCAGATAAGTGTGCCCCTATGTCTTGTACTCTTCCTATTTATCCCTTCATATATTAGGCGCATCTCGGCACTTCCATGCGCCTATATAGAAATTTGTGTTTGCCATGAGCTGGAATAATTTCTGATATAATTTATCCCCTTAGAGATCAGCCTATTTAGTGCCTTAGGTTGGACACCCACCTGCGTTTTTTTTTCTTTTCCCTGTGATGCGACAGCAATGATTATGAAACCAATGATTTTCAATGGTTTCATACTCATTTGTGATGTTTCAGCAGAGTTGCGCATCGCAGAGAAAAAAATCTGCGATATCGTTCAGTGTTGCCAATGGGGCCAGCGGGAGCAGCGCTAGCCCCATTGAAAGCATAGGGAGTATACCGAGGACTTCTGCCACAGCTGTGACAGCTGTGAGTTGCCTTCATACCTGCTATTCATTAATGAATAGCTAATTGGCTGTCTGTAATTGGCTGAGCGCTTAGCCAATCAGGACAGCCCTTTCAGGAGGCATTGAAAAAATATCAAGTTGGCGTGAAAACCCAGTCGATATATGCATGTCAGAATAAGTCTCAAGACCCATGGCCTTTTTTTTATTTTTCCTGTAACAGAACTATCTGAGGTCTTGTTTTTCAGGAAGAGTTGTAGTTTTTATTGGTACCTGTTTGAGGTATATGTGACTTTTCAATTGACGTTTATTATATTTTTTAGGAGGCAAGCGAAAAAAAAACCTCCACAATTACTTTTTAAAACAATTTTTATGATGTTCACCAAGCGAGATAAATAAAATATTTTCTGTGTCTGTGTCATTATAAATGCAGTAAGACCCATTATGTGTTCAAATAAAAAAGAATGGGGGTATTTTAAAATGTGTTTTTTTTTTTTTTTCGTGGAAAAATGCATTTTTTTTAAACAGTGTTTTTTTTTGCTTTACTTCTTTGAATTTTTTAATGTTACTTTTTAGTCCCTGAAACGGACTTGAAGATGTGTTTTGCTTTTCTTTGGTAGCAAAATTAGTACACTGCATTACTTATATAGTCCATTCTACTAATCATATGACAGCAGAGTATTTGACACTACAGGAAGTAGAGCATAATACGCTAAGTTAGGCTGCCTGCATGGGTGGGTGGGACCCCGTATGCGGGATTCCCACAGCGGAGTTCAACCCATTGCCTGGCCGGTGACCCCAGCTTACTGCTCCGCTGGTCTTCTCCTCTGCTGCAAATGTGGCGGCCAGCACATGCCCAGTACAGAGGACATCACGTTGTCGCTATGGCCATGACGCTGCCTCCTCTGCTGAGAATATGCCAGCCCGAAGCGCAGTTGAGAGGACGCTGTGTCGTTGCTATGGCGGTGACACGGCTCCTGCAGCCATTCTGCAATGATGATTGCAGAATGGTTGCGGCACTGATGGCTTCCATTGACTTCAATGGAAGCTGGCTGTGCGTAGCGCGCACAAAATCGCATGCTGCGATTTCTCCCCTGAGAGTGGAAAATCGCAATGGATTTCTGCTTGTGGGCAGGAAATTGCATTTTATCATAGCATGCTATGGACTGGATTTGCTGCAGAATCTGGAGGTGGAATTCTGGCCTGTGTGCAGGAGGTCTTACATGGCAGACACGAAGCCCTTTGTTAGCCTTCTGGCTACTATGGGTACTCTTGGTACTTTGTGATCGCATTGCAGAGTTGTAATCAGTGAGAGAAAGAGACCCTAACGCCTGTCACTTGCTTACATGCTGCAATTGCTATTGATTGTGGAATATAACGGGTTAAACTACCAGGATTAAATGTAAAAGGTTAAACAACCACTGGTTGTTAGAGCAGAAGCCTGGCTGACAGAAGTCAGCCAAGGCACTGCCTTAAAAAAATATGTGCAGGTTTAAAGCCCATTACTGAGGTCAGTAAAAAGGCATATTGTTGTCTCTAATGGGTTAAGCTAGTTTCTGGTGTAAACAATGCGTATATTTGTTGGGCTGGAGTGGCCATACTCCTTTACTCTAAAAAGTGACATTGAGTGGCATAAATGTCAAAAAGCTGAAAATGTTTTGCACAGCTTGTTCCAAAAGTTTTACCTTTTGTATGCCAAAAATATTTGATAAATCCCTACTATATATTTCTCTCTGTTTAAATATCTCAAGAAACTATGCCTGTGTTCAGTAGCCAACCATGTGGGAATTAGACAAGGAGTTCTAGCCTGAAGACACCAAAGTGTATGACGTGTCAACAATGATGGCTTCTGCACTGCTGTCCTACACCACCTATACGGTCACTGTCTTTTATCTCTTTATTTCACACTGCAGTATACATAAAATACGTATAACTTTCTTTATTGTAGCTTCCACCTCTTTTTATCACAGAGCACATCCTGAGGGTCGCGAGGACCATGTAAAGGCCCATTTAGACACAACGATTATTGCTCAAAAGTCGTCTTTTGAGCGATATTGGTTGTGTGTAATTGCACTGACATCGTGCAGTTTTCGTTAAGCCGTCGCTCATCGTTGTCTTTCAGTATGCTGAAAGACGACGATGAGCCTTATCAGGGATTCACAGCAGGATACAGCTGATACTATTGTTTCAGCTGTATCCTGCTCCCTGATGACAGGATGGGTTTGAAGAACAGAGCGGTCCAGCTCTATTTTCCATACCCCACTTGGAGCGCCCGGCTGTATAACTCCGAGCAGAGGACAGCTGGATGCAGAGGACAAGCGGAGACACCTCACTTATCTTCTGCATCCTCCGCTCGGAGTACTCGGCTGTATAACTCCGAGCGGGGAGCAGCTTGATGCAGAAGACAAGCTGGGATACCCTGATCTCCCACCAATATGGGGAAACATAAACAATAGTATCTTCAAAGGTCTTCATATATGTGTTTGCATATGTTGGGGCCACATTTTATTGGAACATACGCAATTACAAATAGTGAAGGAATTCAAATATTTGGGAGTTGTGGTATCTACTAAACCCTGAGACTTTATTTCTGCCAATTTGCTTCCATTGATCCAAAAGTTGGAAGATAAGGTTAAGGTCTGGAATCGCCTTGCCTTGTTGATTATTGGCAAGGGGCAGTAAATCTTATTAAATTGGCAGTAAATCTAATTTAAATAGTTTTGATGCCATAGCTTTATATACTTAAAAATCCTCTGGTTTTGATTTCATCATGATACTTTTTTAGTTCATACGATATTTAAGACCTTATTGTGGAATAAGAAATCTGGTGGAATTAAATTGGAGAGCCTTCAAACGAATAAATGATCTGGAGGGTTGGCAGTTCCAAATGTTTGGATACATTTTTTCGATTCTCAATTGCAGCAGATAAAGAGGGGTTGAGAGGAAGAAATGGGGTGGAGTTAATTGGCAGATTAGTTCTTAAAATGAAAAGTTCTAGCCCCCCCAGGATTGATATATGAGAGAAGAATGAAGGAGGAAAAAGGGATTACCGTATATACCGGCGTATAAGGCGACGGGGCGTATAAGACGACCCCCCAACTTTCCCCTTATACGCCGGTAATACAGTGGAGAAAAAAAAAATCAGTACTCACCTCCCCCGGCGTTCTGTCGCGCTCCGGCAGGATGTCGCTCACTCCTCGTCCCCGACACAGCATTGCTTTCTGAATGCGGGGCTTGAAATCCCCGCCTCCAGAAAGCTAATACACACGCCGTCAGCCAGTTACAGCCATTCAATGACATCATTGAATGGCTGTGATTGGCTAAAACACACGTGGCTTCAGCCAATCACACTATTCAATGACATCATTGAATGGGTGTGATTGCTAACACACGTGCGCCTTCAGCCAATCACAGCCATTCAATTATGTCATTGAATGGCTGTAACTGGCTGACGGCGTGTGTATTAGCTTTCTGGAGGCGGGGATTTCAAGCCCCGCATTCAGAAAGCAATGCTGTGTCGGGGACGAGGAGTAAGCGACATCCTGCCGGAGCGCGACAGAACGCCGGGGGAGGTGAGTAATGATTTTTTTTTTTTTACACTTTTTTTTTTTGTATTACCGGCGCATAAGACGACCCCCGACTTCAGAGCAGATTTTTCGGGGTTCAAAAGTCGTCTTATACGCCGGTATATACGGTATATTTGACAATCCATTTAATGATTAAACTATGGAATGAATTTAAGCGGATTTTACAACTAGATGAATTTACTGTAAACACTCTACTCTGAAGAAACCCTAAATTGTCAAGAGTTTTTTTTTAGGTTCAAGCGGTTTTCACCGTGGGAGAAAAGAGGGGTAATGTTTTTGGAACAGGTACATTCTGGGGGCTTTTCTTGTAGCTTTGAAAAATTTAGATAGCTTTATGATGTTCTTCATGGTTGCTTCTTTCAGTTCCTTCAACTACTGCTGCATTTGTTGTTCAGGCGTGGTGTCTATGTGTTTATACAGTCCTACACCCTTTGGTGAATTTTGTTGGGTGCTCTGGGTCTACGAAAAGTGTAACATCTTATTTATATAGACAGATGCTTTCCTATTACTTACAACAATTCCTAATAAAGGTAAAAGAAAAATTGGAAATAGATTTAAGCCAAATTAGCAATGACAAATGGGCTGCAATGTTGCCTATGATTCCAATGATATTCCTATTTGAAACTCAACGGGTATCATAATTCTATTTAGCGCATAGAGTTTAGTGTACTCCATTGAAGTTTTTTAAATATGGGTATTAGATCAAACTCAGACTGTCCAAAAATGTAATATGCATATGGTTTGGGAGTGTGTAAAATTATGTGAATATTAGAACGGGGTACTAGAGTACTACGTATTTTGGCTATGTAATGCGAGCAGAGTTGCTAGAAAAACCTATAATGCTCGGACAGATCAGTGGCAAAAGAAGACCTGGCTGCCAAGGAACATGATAAGTTGAAACTGTCAAAGCTGATACTGGCATGGATATCACACAACTGAAAGAAGCAGTGCAAAACCAAAAAACATTTAAGGAGCTCGCTTTAAGGTTAACCGAGGGTCATAAAAAACTAAAAAGCCAACAGCAACTAGAGATAATCAAAAAAATATATCTTGTTGATATTGGTCTTAATCCCAGAATTTCTATATTGGATATTATTGTTGGCTTGATAAGCACACTCTTTTGGGAATTCAGAGAACTCTATATCAGGCGCAGAAGCTGATTATTGCCCTGTTTTCCCCCTTCCCCAACAGAAGGACACTTTGTTGCAAAGATAAGAGAGGTTATATCCTTGGAAAGGGGGACACATCAAAAAAGAGTCTGTTTGACTATTTTTGAGGAAATTTGGGCATGATGGTCTGATATGTATAATGAATAGTTAATATTGAGTGCTTGTTGCATTGAGGTATAGTACAAAAGTTGTAGAGATTTAGAGAAGGTGAAGGGGAGAGATAAGTAGGTGGAGAAGATTTAGTCTTTAATGTTTTTGTATGTGTTTGAGTAGTTTTTGTTGGGGATGGTGAGATATATTTAAACATAGTATGTATATTATGATTATGTATGTATAAATGTCTAGAAACTAATGGGTAATTGTATCATAATTAGAGATGAGCGAACGCGTTCGTCCGAGCTTGATATTCGTGCGAATATTAGGGTGTTCGGGATGTTCGTTATTCGTAACGAACACCATGCGGTGTTCTGGTTACTTTCACTTCCTTCCCTGAGACGTTAGCGCGCTTTTCTGGCCAATTGAAAGACAGGGAAGGCATTACAACTTCCCCCTGCAACGTTTAAGCCCTATACCACCCCCCTGCTGTGAGTGGCTGGCGAGATCAGGTGTTCGCCTAATATAAAAGTCGGCCCCTCCCGCGGCTCGCCTCAGATGCGGTGTGAGTTAGATGAGGGACAGTGCTGTTTATACCGGAGCTGCTGTAGGGAAAGAATTGGTAGTTAGTGTAGGCTTCAAGACCCCCCAAAGGTCCTTATTAGGGCCACTGATAGCTGTGTGTTGGCTGCTGTTAGCAGTGGGATTTTTTTTTTTCTCAAAATCGCCTCTGCAGACCGTTGCACCTGGCATTAGGGACAGAAGTGCTGCATAGGCAGGGAGAGTGTTAGGAGTGAGTGTAGCCTTCAAGAACCTCAACGGTCCTTTCTAGGGCCATATTTATCCGTGTGCAGTACTGTCCAGGCTGCTGTTGGCTGTGCTGCATTTTTTTTGGGCTTCTCAAAATCGCCTCTGCAGAGCATTCCACCCTCCATTGATACTGCAGGGAAAGAATTGTATAGGCAGGGCCACAACACAGTTATTATTCATAGAATATACGCAGTGCTGCCTTTTGGTGGGAAAAAACTGAAAACAAATCTATTTGTCCAGCCTCTGTCCGTCCTAAGGGCTGTGGACACGTGTGAGCTGCGTGAAAAACATTGCTAAATCATACGCACCCAGCTACGCTTTACTGCTGGCTTCGCCATTTGCTTTCCTTAATTGGGAAAAAAAATACCTGCTCTGCCAGAGTTATAATAACTCTGCTACCCTCACGTTCTGTGACACATTAGCAGGGACACAGCACAGTTATTAAACTTCTCATGTTCATTGAATATACGCAGTGCTGCCTTTTGGTGGTAAAAAACTGAAAACAAATCTATTTGTCCAGCCTCTGTCCGTCCTAACGCCTGTGGACACGTGTGAGCTGCGTGAAATACATTGCTAAATCATACGCACCCAGCTACGCTTTACTGCTGGCTTCGCCATTTGCTTTCCTTAATTGGGAAAAAAAATACCTGCTCTGCCAGAGTTATAATAACTCTGCTACCCTCACGTTCAGTGACACATTAGCAGGGACACAGCACAGTTATTAAACTTCTCATGTTCATTGAATATACGCAGTGCTGCCTTTTGGTGGGAAAAAACTGAAAACAAATCTATTTGTCCAGCCTCTGTCCGTCCTTACGGGCGGTGGAGACGTGTGAGCTGCGTGAAGAACAGTGCTAAATCATACGCACCCAGCTACGCTTTACTGCTGGCTTCGCCATTTGCTTTCCTTAATTGGGAAAAAAAATACCTGCTCTGCCAGAGTTATAATAACTCTGCTACCCTCACGTTCAGTGACATATTAGCAGGGACACAGCACAGTTATTAAACTTCTCATGTTCATTGAATATACGCAGTGCTGCCTTTTGGTGGGAAAAAACTGAAAACAAATCTATTTGTCCAGCCTCTGTCCGTCCTAACGCCTGTGGACACGTGTGAGCTGCGTGAAATACATTGCTAAATCATACGCACCCAGCTACGCTTTACTGCTGGCTTCGCCATTTGCTTTCCTTAATTGGGAAAAAAAATACCTGCTCTGCCAGAGTTATAATAACTCTGCTACCCTCACGTTCAGTGACACATTAGCAGGGACACAGCACAGTTATTAAACTTCTCATGTTCATTGTCATTGAATATACGCAGTGCTGCCTTTTGGTGGGAAAAAACTGAAAACAAATCTATTTGTCCAGCCTCTGTCCGTCCTTACGGGCGGTGGAGACGTGTGAGCTGCGTGAAGAACAGTGCTAAATCATACGCACCCAGCTACGCTTTACTGCTGGCTTCGCCATTTGCTTTCCTTAATTGGGAAACGTTTCCTTAAACGTTAACCGTCCGCATCGCAAAATTCATCAGCCTTGAGATGCTGCCGTATAGGGTTGTGGAAACGGAGTCCTTCAAAAGTATCATGGAGGCGGCGGCCCCGCGCTACTCAGTTCCCAGTCGCCACTACTTTTCCCGATGTGCCGTCCCAGCCCTGCACGACCACGTCTCCCGCAACATTGTACGCGCCCTCACCAACGCGGTTACTGCCACGGTCCACTTAACTACGGACACGTGGACAAGCACAGGCGGGCAGGGCCACTACATCTCCCTGACGGCACATTGGGTGAATTTAGTGGAGGCTGGGACAGAGTCAGAGCCTGGGACCGCTCACGTCCTACCCACCCCCAGAATTGCGGGCCCCAGCTCGGTGCTGGTATCTGCGGAGGTGTATGCTTCCTCCACTAAAGCACCCTCCTCCTCCTCCTCCTCCTCTGTCTCGCAATCAAGATGTGTTAGCAGCAGCATGTCGCCAGCAGTCGGTGTCGCGCGGTGTGGCAGCACAGCGGTGGGCAAGCGTCAGCAGGCCGTGCTGAAACTACTCAGCTTAGGCGATAAGAGGCACACGGCCCACGAACTGCTGCAGGGTCTGACACAGCAGACCGACCGCTGGCTTGCGCCGCTGAGCCTCCAACCGGGCATGGTCGTGTGTGACAACGGCCGTAACCTGGTGGCGGCTCTGCAGCTCGGCAGCCTCACGCACGTGCCATGCCTGGCCCACGTCTTTAATTTGGTGGTTCAGCGCTTTCTGAAAAGCTACCCACGCTTGTCAGACCTGCTCGTAAAGGCGCGCCGGCTCTGCGCACATTTCCGCAAGTCCCACACGGACGCTGCCACCCTGCGCACCCTGCAACATCACTTTAAGCTGCCAGTGCACCGACTGCTGTGCGACGTGCCCACACGGTGGAACTCTACGCTCCACATGTTGGCCAGGCTCTATGAACAACGGAGAGCTATAGTCGAATACCAACTCCAACATGGGCGGCGCAGTGGGAGTCAGCCTCCTCAATTCCTTTCAGAAGAGTGGGCCTGGTTGGCAGACATCTGCCATGTCCTTGGTAATTTTGAGGAGTCTACCCAGGTGGTGAGCGGCGATGCTACAATCTTTAGCGTCACCATTCCTCTGCTATGCATCTTGAGAAATTCCCTGCAAACCATAAAGGCAGCTGCTTTGCGCTCGGAAACGGGGGCGGGGGAAGACAGTATGCCGCTGGATAGTCAGGGCACCCTCCTGTCTATTTCTCAGCGCGTACAGGAGGAGGAGGAGGAGCATGAGGAGGATGAGGAGGAGGGGGAAGAGACAGCTTGGGCCGCTGCTGACGGTACAGCGTCTGATTGCCTGTCATCCTTTCAGCGTGTATGGCCTGAGGAGGAGGAGGAGGAGGAGGAGGAGGATCCTGAGAGTGATCTTCCTAGTGAGGACAGCCATGTGTTGCGTACTGGTACCCTGGCACACATGGCTGACTTCATGTTAGGATGCCTTTCTCGTGACCCTCGCGTTGCACGCATTCTGGCCACGACGGATTACTGGGTGTACACACTGCTCGATCCACGGTATAAGGAGAACCTGCCCACTCTGATTCCCGAAGAGGAAAGGGGTTCGAGAGTGTTGCTATACCACAGGACCCTTGCGGACAAGCTGATGGTAAAATTCCCATCCGACAGCGCTAGTGGCAGAAGGCGCAGTACCGAGGGCAAGGTAGCAGGGGAGGTGCGGAGATCGAGCAGCATGTACATCCCAGGCAGTGCAACAGTCTTTAAGGGCCTGGCCAGCTTTATGGCTCCCCACCAAGACTGTGTCACCGCTCCCCAGTCACGGCTGAGTCGGCGGGAGCACTGTAAAAGGATGGTGAGGGAGTACGTAGCGGATCGCACGACCATCCTTGGTGACGCCTCTGCCCCCTACAACTACTGGGTGTCGAAGCTGGACACGTGGCCTGAACTAGCGCTGTATGCCCTGGAGGTGCTTGCTTGTCCTGCGGCTAGCGTCTTGTCGGAGAGGGTGTTTAGTGCGGCTGGGGGAATCATCACAGATAAGCGTAGCCGCTTGTCAACCGACAGTGCCGACAGGCTAACACTCATCAAGATGAACAAAGGCTGGATTTCCCCAGACTTCTGTTCTCCACCAGCGGACAGCAGCGATACGTAAGCAATACGTAGGCTGCACCCGCGGATGGAAGCTACGTTCTCTCTCACCATCCAAAACGGGGACATTTCTGCTTCATCAATCTGTGTCTAATATTCCTCCTCCTCCTCCTCCTGCTCCTCCTCCTGAAACCTCACGTAATCACGCTGAACGGGCAATTTTTCTTAGGGCCACAAGGCTCACTCAAATAATTTTTCAGAACAATTTTTATAAGTTTCAATGCGCTTAAAAGCGTTGGAACTTTAACTTGAACCAATTTTTCGTTACACTGGGCTGCCTCCAGGCCTAGTTACCACTTAAGCCACATTAACCAAAGCGATTAATGGGTTTCACCTGCCCTCTTGACTGGCCATGGCCAATTTTTGGGATGTACATTAGTACTGTTGATACAGCAATTTTTGTGGGCCCTCGCCTACAGTGTAATCAAATTAATTTTTAGCCCACCTGCATTACAGCTGACGTAACCTCAGCTGTGTTGGGCAATGCAATGGGATATTTTTATGTACCGCCGGTGGGTTCCAGGGAGCCACCCATGCTGTAGGTGCACACGGAGTTTTTAATACATCTGTACACTTCTAAAGAACCCCAGTCTGACTGGGGCATGCAGTGTGGGCCGAAGCCCACCTGTATTACGCACGACATTACTACCTCAGCTGTGTTGGGCAATGCAATGGGATATTTCTATGTACCGCCGGTGGCTTCCTGGCACCCACCCAGGCAGTGGGTCCACAGGGAATTATAAATGCATCTGTTTCCACTTATAAAGAAACCCAGTCTGACTGGGGCATGCAGTGTGGGCCGAAACCCACCTGCATTAACCCTTTCCAGTCCACTGTGTGACCTGTGAAGACATTAGGGTTTAAGGCTGTACAGCTCCGTTGTTGGTAGACGTCCGTCGGGGTTCTCTTACTGTATATTGCCAGCCTCTCTGGTGTCGGAGCCTATCCTACGTGTCAGCTCATGCAGTACTGGCTTTAGCCAGCATATAGCGCCGTTGTATAACGGCAGAAAAAGAGTAAGCCCCCTAGGAAAACCATATACAAATTGGATTGGAAAGGGTTAAGCACAACATTACTACCTCAGCTGTGTTGGGCAATGCAATGGGATATTTCTATGTACCGCCGGTGGCTTCCTGGCACCCACCCATGCTGTAGGTGCACACGGAGTTTTTACTACATCTGTACACTTATAAAGAACCCCAGTCAGACTGGGGCATGCAGTGTGGGCCGAAGCCCACCTGCATTAAGCACGACATTACTACCTCAGCTGTGTTGGGCAATGCAATGGGATATTTCTGTGTACCGCCGGTGGGTTCCAGGGAGCCACCCATGCTGTGGGTCGACAGGGACTTCACAATAGGGAGTTGTACCTGCCTGTGTCTATGAATTAAAAAGCCCGGTCTGACTGGGGCATGCAGACACCTTGTCAGAATGAATAGTGTGTGGCACATAGGTTCCCCATTGCTATGCCCACGTGTGCAGCTCCTGATGGCGGTGGCACAGGATTCTATTTCTCATTGCTTCTGTACAGCATTGTGGGCTATCGCTCCGCCACTTTTAAAGAGGGTCGCTGCCTAGCCGTGCCAACCTCTGCAGTGTGTGCCTGCGGTCCCTCGTCATGGCAGACGCACTTCTAAATAGACATGAGCGTGGTGTGGCATGAGGGCAGCTGAAGGCTGCCCAGGGACACTTTGGTGTGCGCTGTGGGGGGGAGGGGGGGCGGTTGGTCAGCATGTAACCCAGGAGAAGTGTCAGTGGAGTGTCATGCAGGCAGTGATTGTGCTTTGTTGGAGGTAGTGTGGTGCTTAGCAAAGGTATGCCATGCTAATGAGGGCTTTTCAGAAGTAAAAGTTGTTGGGAGGGGGGGGGGGGCCACTCTTGCCGGTATTGTGGCTTAATAGTGGGACCTGTGAACTTGAGATGCAGCCCAACATGTAGCCCCTCGCCTGCCCTATCCGTCACTGTGTCATTCCCATCACTTTCCTGAATTGCCCAGATTTTCACACATGAAAACCTTAGCGAGCATCGGCGAAATACAAAAATGTTCTGGTCGCCCATTGACTTCAATGGGGTTCGTTGTTCGAAACGAACCCTCGAGCATCACGGGAAGTTCGTTACGAATAACGAACACCCGAACATTTTGGTGTTCGCTCATCTCTAATCATAATCATAACATCAATAATGATGATCTGAATTACAAATTGATACTATAAGGTAATCATATCACACAGCACATCTGTAGAATGCTCCCTACATACTAATCACATACAGCACTAGTAAAAGTTTTCAAAAGCCCAAGCACCAGAGGCCTAACTCTATGTAAGGGCCTAACCACACCTGCGTTTGGGCATTAGTCACAATTCAGTTTTCTTCTGTTTATTTCTGTTTGAATTCCATTTTTGTACTCTTCAACCTGAATAGAGAAACTAAAGTGTGACTGAATCCGTAAATGCAGGTGTGAATGGGCAATAACTGCTACACCTGAATACTGATAAAAGAATGAAGGCCGTTAAGATTTCTGCAGAACTAATAAATAAGTCTCTGTCTTCACTATAGCTATGGTCACATAGATTACATACTACTTCAATTTCATCACCCATAGATAATAATAGAATTGTTTAGTTTATGCAGTATATCAGCTTGTACATTCGTATTTACTAACATACAAATCTTTACAACATATCTAATGTGAGCAGTCTAAAAACATAATTTCCTTTTACAGAAAATAAAATATGAACATTAAAATATTATTCATCTGCACATGTCTGAATACAGAACAAAATCAAAGTTCAAGTAAATAAAATCTTGGATTATAAAATATATGTTCTCTTTCTAGTTCTTCTGGAATCTACGGGAGGACGGCTTTATCATGGAAAAGGTAAGAGCGTCCATTTTGAATTTCCATTGAATCAAATATATTTTGTTACTGTTGCTATTTTGATACCTTTTAATTCATAATATTTCATATTCTCTAAACAGATGAGAGACTAAAGATAACAGAATACTACATAAGTGATATCAGCAGATCATCATAATATAATATAGCAGATCCAATCTTATTTGATAGACAACTCTACTGCTTCATCTGCTAAAAGGCAGGGCTATTAGGCTGCCTCCACGGGGGCAAGAAAATCGTGTGAGATTTGTGCGTTGTGATATGCACAAATCTAGTACAAATATATTCTTTTGAATGGGGTCATATACATGAGTGATGTTTCCCTGCATGGCACCGCAATGCTATGCGGGAAACAAATTGCGGCAAGTTCTATCTTTCTGCATGCTCTCGCATCACTGTCCTCACTGCTCTCAAAGGTGGCGGCGGCAGCATTTCTCCACGAGCTAGGTGCACGTGATGCAAAATCTCCCATTGAAAACCATCCCCGACATGGTGTGAGGCTGCTTTGACATAAAAATGCCTTGCATCTGCGGAGAGTTCACATGGTGGGGAGCACGATATGGGGGCGAGATTCACGGCCCCATTACATTTACCTGTGTGAAGTTAGCATCAGAGTACCTTTACACAGGGGGTATTTACTGCAGGCTAAGTGCAGTGGAAGTATGCTGGAAATCCACTGTGGCCATATCCACAGTGTGATGATGTGATATTGCAGATAATAATATTCCATCCTGAAGATTCATGATTTATCTTCATATTACACTGAAATGAAATGATTTAAATCAAATATACAGTATAAATGATAAGAAGCAAGAATTCATAACTGTTCTTATTTCTGGATAAAATGAAATGATGGAATTTCTCTGAATGGCAAATACCTTACTGTCCTTTTATAGAACACATATGTCACACAGAATCAGTGACTTATATTAGACTTTATACTAGTAAATGTTATATATTCATTTATTTCTCATATGAGAACGAAAAAGTTCATTCTGAGTATGATTTATAAAATGTCTAAGGCCTCTCTCACATGTGGTCTCGGCAAAGGGTCGCAATTAGAGATGAGCGAGCACCAAAATGCTCGGGTGCTCGTTACTCGGGACGAAATTATCGCGATGCTCGAGGGTTTGTTTCGAGTAACGAACCCCATTGAAGTCAATGGGCGACCCGAGCATTTTTGTATTTCGCCGATGCTCGCTAAGGTTTTCATGTGTGAAAATCTGGGCAATTCAAGAAAGTGATGGGAACGACACAGCAACGGATAGGGCAGGCGAGGGGCTACATGTTGGGCTGCATCTCAAGTTCACAGGTCCCACCATTAAGCCACAATAGCGGCAAGAGTGGGCCCCCCCCCTCCCAAAAACTTTTACTTCTGAAAAGCCCTCATTAGCAATGCATACCTTAGCTAAGCACCACACTACCTCCAACAAAGCACAATCACTGCCTGCATGACACTCCGCTGCCACTTCTCCTGGGTTACATGCTGCCCAACCCCCCGCACGACCCAGTGTCCACAGCGCACACAAAAGTGTCCCTGCGCAGCCTTCAGCTGCCCTCATGCCACACCACCCTCATGTCTATTTATAAGTGCGTCTGCCATGACGAGGAACCGCAGGCACACACTGCAGAGGGTTGGCACGGCTAGGCAGCGACCCTCTTTAAAAGGGGCGGGGCGATAGCCCACAATGCTGTACAGAAGCAATGAGAAATATAATCCTGTGCCACCGCCATCAGGAGCTGCACACGTGGGCATAGCAATGGGGAACCTATGTGCCACACACTATTCATTCTGTCAAGGTGTCTGCATGCCCCAGTCAGACCGCGGTTTTTAATTCATAGACACAGGCAGGTACAACTCCCTATTGTGAAGTCCCTGTGGACCAACAGCATGGGTGGCTCCCTGGAACCCACCGGCGGTACATAAAAATATCCCATTGCATTACCCAACACAGCTGATATAGTAATGTTGTGCTTAATGCAGGAGGGCTTCGGCCCACACTGCATGCCCCAGTCTGACTGGGGTTCTTTAGAAGTGGAAACAGATGCATTTATAATTCTCTGTGGACCCACAGCATGGGTGGGTGCCAGGAAGCCACCGGCGGTACATAAAAATATCCCATTGCATTGCCCAACACAGCTGAGGTAGTAATGTTGTGCTTAATGCAGGTGGGCTTCGGCCCACACTGCATGCCCCAGTCTGACTGGGGTACTTTAGAAGTGGAAACAGATGCATTTATAATTCTCTGTGGACCCACAGCATGGGTGGGTGCCAGGAAGCCACCGGCGGTACATAAAAATATCCCATTGCATTGCCCAACACAGCGGATGTAACGTCAGCTGTAATGCAGGTGGGCTAAAAATTCATTTGATTACACTGTAGGCGAGGGCCCACAAAAATTGCTGTATCAACAGTACTAATGTACATCAGAAAAATTGGCCATGGCCAACCAAGAGGGCAGGTGAAACCCATTAATCGCTTTGGTTAATGTGGCTTAAGTGGTAACTAGGCCTGGAGGCAGCCCAGTTTAACGAAAAATTGGTTCAAGTTAAAGTTTCAACGCTTTTAAGAGCATTGAAACGTATAAAAATTTTTAAGAAAAATTATATGAGTGAGCCTTGTGGCCCTAAGAAAAATTGCCCGTTCGGCGTAATTACGTGAGGTTTCAGGAGGAGGAGCAGGAGGAGGAGGAGGAGGAATATTATACACAGATTGATGAAGCAGAAATGTCCCCGTTTTGGATGGTGAGAGAGAACGATGCTTCTATCCGCGGGTGCAGCCTACGTATTGCTTAGGTATCGCTGCTGTCCGCTGGTGGAGAAGAGAAGTCTGGGGAAATCCAGGCTTTGTTCATCTTGATGAGAGTAAGCCTGTCGGCACTGTCGGTTGACAGGCGGGTACGCTTATCTGTGATGATTCCCCCAGCCGCACTAAACACCCTCTCTGACAGGACGCTAGCCGCAGGACAAGCAAGCACCTCCAGGGCATACAGCGCGAGTTCAGGCCACGTGTCCAGCTTCGACACCCAGTAGTTGTAGGTGGCAGAGGCGTCAGGGAGGACGGTCGTGCGATCGGCTACGTACTCCCTCACCATCCTTTTACAGTGCTCCCGCCGACTCAGCCTTGACTGGGGAGCGGTGACACAGTCTTGCTGGGGAGCCATAAAGCTGTCCAGGGCCTTAAAGACTGTTGTATTGCCTGTGCTGTACATGCTGCTCGATCTCCGCACCTCCCCTGCTACCTGGCCCTCGGAAGTGCGCCTTCTGCCACTAGCGCTGTCGGATGGGAATTTTACCATCAGCTTGTCCGCCAGGGTCCTGTGGTATAGCAACACTCTCGAACCCCTTTCCTCTTCGGGAATGAGAGTGGAAAGGTTCTCCTTATACCGTGGGTCGAGCAGTGTGTACACCCAGTAATCCCTAGTGGCCAGAATGCGTGCAACGCGAGGGTCACGAGAAAGGCATCCTAACATGAAGTCAGCCATGTGTGCCAGGGTACCTGTACCCAACACATGGCTGTCTTCACTAGGAAGATCACTTTCAGGATCCTCCTCCTCCTCCTCCTCCTCCTCCTCTGGCCATACACGCTGAAAGGATGACAGGCAAGCAGCATGGGTACCGTCAGCAGTGGGCCAAGCTGTCTCTTCCCCCTCCTCCTCATCCTCCTCATGCTCCTCCTCCTCCTCCTGAACGCGCTGAGATATAGACAGGAGGGTGCTCTGACTATCCAGCGACATACTGTCTTCCCCCGGCTCTGTTTCCGAGCGCAAAGCGTCTGCCTTTATGCTTTACAGGGAACTTCTCAAGATGCATAGCAGAGGAATGGTGACGCTAATGATTGCAGCATCGCCGCTCACCACCTGGGTAGACTGCTCAAAGTTTCGAAGGACCTGGCAGATGTCTGCCAACCAGGCCCACTCTTCTGAAAATAATTGAGAAGGCTGACTCCCACGGCGCCGCCCATGTTGGAGTTGGTATTCCACTATAGCTCTATGCTGCTCATAGAGCCTGGCCAACATGTGGAGCGTAGAGTTCCACCGTGTGGGCACGTCGCACAGCAGTCGGTGCACTGGCAGATTAAACCGATGTTGCAGGGTCCGCAGGGTGGCAGCGTCCGTGTGGGACTTGCGGAAATGTGCGCAGAGCCGGCGCACCTTTCTGAGCAGGTCTGACAAGCGTGGGTAGCTTTTCAGAAAGCGCTGAACCACCAAATTAAAGACATGGGCCAGGCATGGCACGTGCGTGAGGCTGCCGAGCTGCAGAGCCGCCACCAGGTTACGGCCGTTGTCACACACGACCATGCCCGGTTGGAGGCTCAGCGGCGCAAGCCAGCGGTCGGTCTGCTCTGTCAGACCCTGCAGCAGTTCATGGGCCGTGTGCCTCTTATCTCCTAAGCTGAGTAGTTTCAGCACGGCCTGCTGACGCTTGCCCACCGCTGTGCTGCCACGACGCGCGACACCGACTGCTGGCGACGCGCTGCTGCTGACACATCTTGATTGCGAGACAGAGGTTGCGTTGGAGGAGGAGGAGGAGGGTGGTTTAGTGGAGGAAGCATACACCGCCGCAGATACCACCACCGAGCTGGGGCCCGCAATTCTGGGGGTGGGTAGGACGTGAGCGGTCCCAGGCTCTGACTCTGTCCCAGCCTCCACTAAATTCACCCAATGTGCCGTCAGGGAGATGTCGTGCAGGGCTGGGACGGCACATCGGGAAAAGTAGTGGCGACTGGGAACTGAGTAGCGCGGGGCCGCCGCCGCCATCATACTTTTGAATGACTCTGTTTCCAGAACCCTATACGGCAGCACCTCAAGGCTGATAAATTTGGCTATGTGGACGGTTAACGCTTGAGCGTGCGGGTGCGTGGCGGGGTACTTGCGCTTGCGCTCAAACACTTGCGCTAGCGACGGCTGGACGGTGCGGTGCGAGACATTGCTGGATTGGGCCGAGGACAGCGGAGGTGAGGGTGTGGGTGCAGGCCAGGAGACGGTAGTGCCTGTGTCCTCAGAGCGGGGTTGGATCTCAGTGGTAGGTTGGGGCACAGGGGGAGAGGCAGCGGTGCAAACCGGAGGCGGTGAACGGCCTTCGTCCCACCCTGTGGGGTGCTTGGCCATCATTTGTCTGCGCATGCTGGTGGTGGTGAGGCTGTTGGTGGTGGCTCCCCGGCTGATCTTGGCGCGACAAAGGTTGCACACCACTGTTCGTCGGTCGTCAGGCGTCTCTGTGAAAAACTGCCAGACCTTAGAGCACCTTGGCCTCTGCAGGGTGGCATGGCGCGAGGGTGCGCTTTGGGAAACACTTGGTGGATTATTCGGTCTGGCCCTGCCTCTACCCCTGGCCACCGCACTGCCTCTTGCAACCTGCCCTGCTGCTGCCCTTGCCTCCCCCTCTGAAGACCTGTCCTGAGTAGGCGTTGCAAACCAGGTGGGGTCAGTCACCTCATCGTCCTGCTGCTCTTCCTCCGAATCCTCTGTGCGCTCCTCCCTCGGACTTACTGCCCTTACTACTACCTCACCGATAGACAACTGTGTCTCATCGTCATCGTCCTCCTCACCCACTGAAAGGTCTTGAGACAGTTGCCGGAAGTCCCCAGCCTCATCCCCCGGACCCCGTCAACTTTCCAATGGTTGGGCATCAGTGACGATAAACTCCTCTGGTGGGAGAGGAACCACTGCTGCCCAATCTAAGCAGGGGCCCGAGAACAGTTCCTGGGAGTGTTCCCGCTCCTGAGCATGTGTCATTGTAGTGGAGTGAGGAGGCTGGGAGGAAGGAGGAGCAGCAGACAGAGGATTCGGATTTGCAGCAGTGGACGGCGCAGAACTGTGGGTGGACGATAGGTTGCTCGAAGCACTTTCTGCCATCCACGACAGGACCTGCTCACACTGCTCATTTTCTAATAAAGGTCTCCCGCGTGGACCCATTAATTGTGCGATGAATGTGGGGACGCCAGAAACGTGCCTCTCTCGTAATCGCGCAGCAGTCGGCTGCGATACACCTGGATCAGGAGTTCGGCCTGTGCCCACACCCTCACTTGGCCCTCCGCGTCCTCGGCCGCGTCCACGTCCTCTAGGCCTACCCCTACCCCTCAGCATGCTGTATTACCAGTGATTTGATTTCCCAGGCAGGAAATAAATTGGCGCAAGCCTGCTGTTAAACGTAGCTGGCTGCGTATGATTTATTTACGTTCTCCACCCACCACACACGTACCCAGAACGCTGAGGACTGTCAGAGGCAGGCCAAATAGAATGTTTCCCTTTTTTTTTAAAGAAAAGGCCCACTGCGTATATTCAATCAATAATAAATATGTCTTCTGGCCCTGCAAATGTGTCACAGAACTGCAGGGTTGCAGAGTTATTAACTACAGCAGAGCGGTGATTTTTCCCAGGCAGGAAAGAAATTGGCGCAAGCCTGCTGTTAAACGTAGCTGGCTGCGTATGATTTCTTTACGTTCTCCACCCACCACACACGTACCCAGAACGCTGAGGACTGTCAGAGGCAGGCCAAATAGAATGTTTCCCTTTTTTTTTAAAGAAAAGGCCCACTGACTATATTCAATCAATAATATATGTCTTCTGGCCCTGCAAATGTGTCACAGAACTGCAGGGTTGCAGAGTTATTAACTACAGCAGAGCGGTGATTTTTCCCAGGCAGGAAAGAAATTGGCGCAAGCCTGCTGTTAAACGTAGCTGGCTGCGTATGATTTCTTTACGTTCTCCACCCACCACACACGTACCCAGAACGCTGAGGACTGTCAGAGGCAGGCCAAATAGAATGTTTCCCTTTTTTTTTAAAGAAAAGGCCCACTGCGTATATTCAATCAATAATAAATATGTCTTCTGGCCCTGCAAATGTGTCACAGAACTGCAGGGTTGCAGAGTTATTAACTACAGCAGAGTGGTGATTTTTCCCAGGCAGGAAATAAATTGGCGCAAGCCTGCTGTTAAACGTAGCTGGCTGCGTATGATTTCTTTACGTTCTCCACCCACCACACACGTACCCAGAACGCTGAGGACTGTCAGAGGCAGCCCAAATAGAATGTTTCCCTTTTTTTTAAAGAAAAGGCCCACTGCGTATATTCAATCAATAATATATGTCTTCTGGCCCTGCCTACACAATTCTGTCCCTGTAGTATTACTGCAGGGCGCAATGCTCTGCACAGCCGATTTAAAAAAAAAAAAAAAATGCAACACTGCTAACAGCAGCCTGCACAGTTCTGCACACGGTTAAATGTGGCCCTAAGAAGGACCGTTGGGGTTCTTGAAGCCTACACTCACTCCTAACACTCTCCCTGCCTAACCACCACTTCTGTCCCTGTAGTATTACTGCAGGGCGCAATGCTCTGCACAGCCGATTTTGAAAAAAAAAAAAAAGGGCAACACTGCTAACAGCAGCCTCCACACGGATAGATGTGGCCCTAAGAAGGACCGTTGGGGTTCTTGAAGCCTACACTCATTACTAACACTCTCCCTACAGCAGCTCCAACACAACAGCACTTTCCCTCAGCTAACTCACAAGGCATCTGAGGCGAGCCGCGGGAGGGGCCGACTTTTATACTCGGGTGACATCTGATCTCCCCAGCCAGTCACAGCAGGGGGGTGGTATAGGGCTTGAACGTCACAGGGGGAAGTTGTAATGCCTTCCCTGTCTTTCAATTGGCCAGAAAAGCGCGCTAACGTCTCAGAGAGGAAACTGAAAGTAACCCGAACATCGCGTGGTACTCGTTAAGAGTAACGAGCATCCCGAACACGCTAATATTCGCCCGAGCATCAAGCTCGGACGAGTACGTTCGCTCATGTCTACTTAAAACATTAAAACGTTAAACGGTCTTGTACATTACGTCCTCAGTTAACATCAGTAAGGTTTCTTATATATATTTAATTAGTCAAGGGGTTTTTTGCATATATCTAATCCAGGGGTTCCAAGTGCGAAGGAAATTGGGCATAGAGTCCCCTGCCAAGGCGCGTATCTTTCCATATGAACAGTGATCTGCCATAATATCTAGTACTTCAGATATTGTTGGAGGGGTTGTAGATTTCCATTTCCTGGTTATGGCCAATTTCGCCACCATCAGCAAGTGGCATACCAACTTTCAGTCATGAGGAGGTATATTGCTGCAGTTGAGTAATAGTAGCGCAAGTTCCGGAGATTTAGGAACCATATGGCCAGAAACTCTCCAAACAATTTGGAAAATCTCTCTCCAGAAGGATGGTATAAATGTACAGTCCCAAAATAAGTGTATAAGGGAGCCCACTTGGCTTCAACCCCTCCAACAGTTTTTGTCGATGTTTGGAATGTATCTTGCTAATTTAGAGGGTGTATAATACCATCTGGTTAGGATTTTGTAATATACTTGGAGAAGATCTGCAGACAGGGTAGATTTGTTTGCCCAGGTAAAGGCTGTCAACCATTTGTCAATAGAAAATGATTTTCTCAGGTCTATTTCCCAGTTCAATAGATGCATCTTCTTTTTTGAGCCTAGATCTCCTGCAAGGACATTGTAGAGTCTCCCTGTCAGAGAGGACTTTAGTTGCTTTTGTCCGGAAAATAAAGAAATTAGTTTGATAGGTAGAGAACATTTTTCCAGATGAGATGTTGTCAAGCAAGACCATATCTGATAATATGTGTATAGCTCATTGGAAGGAATATTATATTTGTCTTTTACTGTTTGGAAGGAGAGAATCCTTCCCTCTGAATATAGGTCTGAGATACATGTTATTCCTGCTTTCGACCAAGCTGAAGTTGAAAGCCCTGGGATGAAATATGTAAGGGTCTCTATTGGAAGTTTGATTTCTTTTTTACTTAAGCTCACTTTTGATTTAAGGTTGCAGATGTTCCATGCTTGTAAAGTGGCCAACATTGGAGGGGATAGGCCTTGTAGGTTCAGATCTAAGGGAGAATGAGAAATAGTTGCGGCTGATGTTGCTGCGAATAGAAGGGAGTTTAGCCCTCTGTTTTTATTGAATTGTTTTTCAATATAGAGCCATGGGGGGGAGGGGTGCATCTCATCAAACCAGGATTTGGATATGTTTAGGTTTATGGCCTGACAGTATGCCCATAGATCCGGTACTCCCAGACCCCCTTGCCTGCGGTTGAGAGATAGAATCGTGGACGCAACTATGGGTCTTTTGTTATTCCATATGAATTTAGATACTTGCTTTTGGAATTCCATCACTTTGGTGTGTGGTATTGGGAGAGCCATTGTGCGGAAGATGTATAAAAGTTTAGGTAATATCATTTTGTAAAGCGTGATTCTCCCAATCCACGAATAATCAAATTTGCTCAGGGAATTCAATTCCTCCTGAACTGAGAGGTATAGGGGGTCTAGGTTAGCTGAGATCATTTCTGAAAGTGGGTAGGATATGGTTATCCCTAAATATGGGATCGTGGTTTTCCATGTGTACCTGAATTCGGATTGGATGGCTTGTTTCAACAAGGAGGGGATGTTTATTCCTAGGATTTGGGACTTATTTATCTTTAGCTTATAATAGGATGTGTTACTGAAATCTGCTATGATGTTTTGTACTGCTCTTAAAGATTCTAGTAGGATAGACATCGTTAGAATTACATCGTCAGCATATAATCCGATCTTGTGTTGTCTGCCTCCACTAGGGAAGCCACTGATGAAAGGTGAAGTTCTGATGAGCTCTGCCATCGGTTCCATTACCATTATAAATAGCAATGGCGAAAGGGGGCAGCCCTGTCTTGAGCCATTCGTTATCAGGAAGGGCTTGGACAAGGTCCCTTCTATTAATACTCTGGCAGATGGGGAGGAGTATAGAGCCTTGATTGCCCTTAGCACATTACCTCCCACGCCGAACTTCTCCAGAGTGGTGAACATGAAGCCCCAGTGAAGTCTATCAAACGCCTTCTCCGCATCCAGGGCAAGGAGGAGAGAAGGCGCCTGACTCGACCCCACCCCGGCTAGGAGGTTAATAAGCCTCCTTGTGCCATCAGATGATTGTCTGCCCTTAACAAAGCCCACCTGATCGCTATGTATTAAATTTGGGAGTATTTGGAGTAGCCTTAACGCTAAGATTTTTGATAGTAGTTTTGTGTCAGAGTTGAGGAGGGAAATGGGTCTAAAGTTTGCGGGTGTATCTGTTGGCTTTCTGGGCTTAGGGATTGTGACAATAGTGGCTTGAAGCATCTCCGAGGGCATACCTCCTGAGTGCATGGCTTCATTAAAAATAGAGGCAAGGTAAGGAGATAGTATTTGGGCATATGTTTTATAATATTCATTTGTAAAGCCATCAGGTCCGGGCGATTTATAGTTTTTTAGTAGTTTTATCGCGGAGATGACTTCTTTTGTTGAAATGGGATCGTCTAGTGTATAGCGCGAGGGATCAATTTTGGGGAGGGACATTTTTTGTAGAAAGTTGTTGATAGTGTCTGAGTTCAGTTGGGGCGTTGCTGTGTCATTTTGTAGGTTATATAACTTGGCGTAGAATGAGCTAACTTCGTTAGCTATGTCTTGTGGATGAGTGAGCTTAGTTTTGGAGTTGTTTGATTTGATTAGAAAGGGGATTTTTGCTTTGATGTGCTTTGGCTTTACTTTATTTGACATCAGTTTGGACGGCTTATTATGATGAGAGTAGTAGTTGGCTTTGATAAACATATGGTTTTTATTGTGTTCTTCTATAAGAATAGCCCGTAATTTTCTTCTAAGATTGCTCAATTCTATTTGATCTGTATTCAAAGGGGATGTTTGTAATCTCTTTTCAATTATTTGTATTTGACTTAGGAGTTCATCTATTGATTTTTGCTTATTTCTTCTGTGTTGGGAGTTTAGTTTGATTAGTATGCCCCGGATAACCGCTTTATGGGCGTTCCATAGGGTGAAGGGGCTTATCTCTGGGTCTTCATTTAAACTAAAGTATTCCTCTAAAGCTTTGGTTATTGTGTTTTTGTTCTTTGGAGATTTAATTAGAGGGACATTGATGCGCCAAATTTTTGTGTTTATTTTGGGGTGTCCTAAATTTATTTTTAATGTTATTGGGGCGTGGTCCGACCATGTGGCTGTAACTATTTCTGAGGAGGTGACTAATGGGAAGGTCCATCTATCTACTAGGAACAGGTCGATACGTGAGAATGATTTGTGCCTGTGGGAGAAATGGGTAAATTCTCTAGATGAGGAGTTTAGGCATCTGAATGAGTCATATAATGCCTCTTTGTGTAGCCAAGGAAAGAGTGTGGGGAAGGTCCTATGTTTGTTTGTTGAATCTAGATTCCTATCCGGGATGCTATTAAAATCGCCACAAATTATCAACTTTCCCATTTGTATTCTTTTTATTTTCTTTATTGTCCTGTTTAAGAAGAAGATTTGCGATTTGTTTGGAGCATAGATATTAGCGATCGTGATGGGACACTCATTTATAGTGCCAGCCACAGCAAGGTATCTGCCCTTTGGGTCTACGAGGCTTGTTTTGTGGATAAAATTAATATTTGATTTGAAAGCAATCAGAACTCCTGCTTGCTTTTTAGGGGCACAGGACATATATATTAGAGGGAAGTTTTTGTTGGTGAATTTTGGACATGCTGAGAAAGAGAAGTGAGTTTCTTGTATGCATATCACTTCCGCCCCTGATTGTCTGGCATCTTTCCATATTGACGCTCTTTTAAAAGGTGAGTTTAACCCCCTTGCATTTTGGGATGTAAGTTTAAGTGACATGGCTATTAATTAAGTGACCAGTACTACACTGAGAATAGTAAAAGACCGTGTAAACAATAACAACAACACCATTAATGCTTATACATACTGCTGGAAAGGCATCATGTTCTTTAAGTCGAAGAGTTGTAGCACTTAAATCTTGATTCCTGCAAAGATAAGGTAAGAGAACAAAGCAGAAATGTAGAACAGTGTGGAAAGCAGGGATTATTGCCTGCATACTTGTGGGGAACGGATAAAAGTTCACCTAAAGTCAATCTCTTCTACTTGGAGTGCTTTGGGAAAATTTACTCAAGGTAGGGAGAGTCGAGAGATGTGAGAGTATGGGATCCAGCGGGATTGGTTTTCAAGTGGTTGTTGCTCAGGCCCAGGAACTGGGGATTTTGTTTGATCTTGCAGCTGTGGTGTTTTGTGCATCCTTTGGTATGGAGATATTCCATGATGTTAGAATTTTGTTGCCTTCTTGAGGAGATGAAATCACATGGAGGGACCCCTCTTTGTGGATTAATAATTTCGTAGGAAAACCCCACTTGTATAGGATCTTATTTGTGCGTAAGGCTGCGGTGATCGGAGCAAATGATTTTCTTGCTTGAATTGTTGCTTGAGATAAATCAGCAAACATCTGAATTTTTGTGAAAGGTTCTGGGAGAGTGCCCATTTTTCTGGATGCCTGCATCATAGCTTCTTTTACATGAAAGAAATGAATACGTGCTATGACATCTCTTGGGGTTTCTGCAGGGAGGAAGTTTGGTTTGGGGAGTCTGTGGGCTCTATCGATGATCCATTCAGATTCTGGTATATCTGGGAGGATGGCGTTAATGAGCTGGGAAAGGTGTTTATTCAAGTTGGATTGGTTAATGTTCTCTGGTATCCCACGGAACTTTATGTTGTTACGCCTGTTCCTATCTTCTAAATCCGCTAGCTTATTTTTAATGGCGGTAACTTCGTCTTCTAAGGAATAATGGGAATCAATCAAATTGTTATGCGAGGTAGTTAACTCCTCCATCTTATTTTCTATGTGCTCCGTACGCTCGCCTAGATCTTGGAGGGATGCGTTTACAGCGGATGATAGCAGATTAAAATCATTATGCATTGATTTTCTCAGCGCAACCATTATATTTTTAATAAAGAGTTCCGAAGCAGGTTGGTCTGAGGAGGGGAGGGTTAGCATCGGATCCTCAGATAAGTACAGGTTAGGGGTTGAGGGGGATGGTGAGGTTATTCTTGGCCTTTGTTTTTCTGGGGTTGAGGAGGGGGAAGGGTTTCCCTCTCTTTGAGATTTAGCTATGGGCGCCATTTTATCTGTTTTCCTGCCTGAATTATGGGGGAAAGTTTCTCCACTCACCCTTCTCTGACGCTGTTCTCGGGGTGCCTGTGGTAGTCTGCGCTGTGGTAGTCTTCCTCCTGTCTCAGTGCCGGCAGTGTTAGCTTCTTCAGAGCAAGCAGCAGCAGCTGCAGGGCTCACATCTTCTCCCTCAGTGTCTGGGTTAGGAGGAGCGGGGGGGCTGTCAGTGACTGCTGCTCCGTCTCTGCCGACAGTGCGGGCTGTGAAGAAATCCGATACTCTGTGTGGAGGGTGTTTGGACGTCCTCCTTTTTGACATCTCCGCTGTGTCTCCGGTCTCTGCTGATGCTGGCAAGCTGATTTTTCCCTCTTTCTGTCACTTGTGAGTCACTAGGGAAGAGATTAAGCCGGGAGAGCTCAGTAAGATGCGACTGGCTCGGTCGGCATTCAGGCCACGCCCCTATGAGAGTGGAAAGGTTCTCCTTATATCGTGGGTCGAGCAGTGTGTACACCCAGTAATCCGTAGTGGCCAGAATGCGTCTAACGCGAGGGTCACGAGAAAGGCATCCTAACATGAAGTCAGCCATGTGTGCAAGGGTACCTGTACGCAACACATGGCTGTCCTCACTAGGAAGATCACTTTCAGGATCCTCCTCCTCCTCCTCAGGCCATACACGCTGAAAGGATGACAGGCAAGCAGCATGGGTACCCTCAGCAGTGGGCCCGGCTGTCTCTTCCCCCTGCTCCTCCTCAGGCTCCTCCCCCTCCTCTTCCTCCTCCTCAACGCGCTGAGATATAGACATGAGGGTGCTCTGACTATCCGGCGACATACTGTCTTCCCCCACCTCCGTTTCCAAGCGCAAAGCGTCTGCCTTAATGCTTTGCAGGGAACTTCGCAAGAGGCATAGCAGAGGAATGGTGACGCTAATGATTGCAGCATTCCCGCTCACCATCTGGGTAGACTCCTCAAAGTTTCCAAGGACCTGGCAGATGGCTGCCAACCAGGCCCACTCTTCTGTAAAGAATTGAGGAGGCTGACTCCCACTACGCCGCCCATGTTGGAGTTGGTACTCCACTATAGCTCTACGCTGCTCATAGAGCCTGGCCAACATTTGGAGCGTAGAGTTCCACTGTGTGGGCACGTCGCACAGCAGTCGGTGCACTGGCAGATTAAACTAATGTTGCAGGGTCCGCAGGGTGGCAGAGTCCGTGTTGGACTTGCGGAAATGTGCGCTGACCCGGCGCACCTTTCCGAGCAGGTCTGACAAGTGTGGGTAGCTTTTCAGAAACCGCTGAACCACCAAATTAAAGATGTGGGCCAGGCATGGCACGTGCGTGAGGCTGCCGAGCTGCAGAGCCGCCACCAGGTTACGGCCGTTGTCGCACACGACCATGCCCGGTTGGAGGCTCAGCGGCGAAAGCCAGCGGTCGGTCTGCTCTGTCAGACCCTGCAGCAGTTCGTGGGCCGTGTGCCTCTTCTCTTCTATGCTGAGTAGTTTCAGCACGGCCTGCTGACGCTTGCCCACCGCTGTGCTGCCGTGCCGCGCGACACCGATTGCTGGCGACGTGCTGCTGCTGACACATCTTGATTGCGAGACAGAGGTTGCGGAGGAGGAGAGTGGTTTAGTGGAGGAAGCATACACCGCCGCAGATACCAGCACCGAGCTGGGGCCCGCAATTCTGGGGGTGGGTAAGACGTGAGCGGTCCCTGGCTCTGACTCCAGGCTACTGGAATTCACAGGACAGAACCAGTCAGGTGGCCAAAGGCCAGTGGTAGGCCTTAAGCATTTTGCTACAATTTTTTAAAATGGTGAGGTGAAAAACCAGACAGACACCGTATGCAGCATATATATGTATACTCTTTCCCTCTGGCGGGATCACGGCGATCATGTAACGGACACAGCAGAGCCAGGAAACAATTATGCGCAAGCCTGCTGTAACGCTTAGCTGGGTAATAATGAGCGACTTCTACCCCCAGCAGACACGCAGTAAACTGTAGACGGTCACAGGCTTAGCTGGGTAATAATGAGCGACTACTACCCTCAGCACACACGCAGTAAACTGAAGACGGTCACAGGCAGCCCAAATATAGTATTTTTTTTCCAATTTTTGGGAAAAAGCCCACTGCCTATATAGCCTGTATATGGATTTCCCTGTTGGAGGATGACTGGTTATTGAAAGCACAGTGCAGCCAGAAAAAATTATGCGCAAGGCTGGGTATTAATGAGCGACTACTACCCCCAGCAGACACGCAGTAAACTGTAGACGGTCACAGGCTTAGCTGGGTAATAATGAGCGACTACTACCCCCAGCACACATGCAGTAAACTGAAGACGGTCACAGGCAGCCCAAATATAGTATTTTTTTCCAATTTTTGGGAAAAAGCCCACTGCCTATATAGCCTGTATATGGATTCCCCTGTTGGAGGATGACTGTGGTTATTGAAAGCACAGTGCAGCCAGAAAAAATTATGCGCAAGGCTGCAGTAACGCCTAGCTGGGTAATAGTGAGCAACTACTACCCCCAGCAGACACGCAGTAAACTGAACACAGTCACAGGCAGCCCAAAGATTTTTTTTCCAATTTTTTTGAAAAAGCCCACTGCCTATATACCCAGTATATCTCTTTCCCTGTATCACTGTCCCTGCCTCACCAGTACTGCCCCTATACTCAGTAAAATGACTGCAGACTGAGGACGCTATGGCTGCACGCCCGATATACAAAAAAAAAAAAATGTGCAAAACTGCTAAAAGCAGCCTCAACAGTACTGTACACGGTCAGATGTGGCCCTAAGAAGGACCGTTGGGGTTCTTGAAGACAAAGATAACAGCCTAACACTCTCCCTATAGCAGCTACAGCAGGACGGCACTTTCCCTAATGTCTCTCAGCGTGCATCTGTGGCGAGCCGCGGCCGGCCCCAGTTTACATACTCGGGTGTCACCTGATCTCCCCAGCCACTCACTGCAGGGGGGTGGGATAGGGCTGCAACTTCACAGGAGGAAGTTGTAATGCCTTCCCTGTGTTTCTATTGGCCAGAAAACGGCACAAACTTTTCTGGGAAGAAAATGGAAGTGACTCGAACACCGCGTGGTGCTCGTCTCGAGTAACGAGCATCTCGAGTACCCTAATGCTCGAACGAGCATCAAGCTCGGACGAGTACGCTCACTCATCTCTAGTCAGAACCCAAAAGCACCCTACAGCTGGCCATCTCTCAAGTAGATGAATTCGGGAATTTCTCAGGCCTACGTATTAATTGGCAGAAGTCTACCCTTATGCCGCTGAGAGAGGAGGAATGGAGGACGGGAGAAGTGTATCATAACCTACAGATTGTTCCCCAATTCAAATATTTGGGGATCTATATCACCAAAGACCACACTCAAAGTTTTGATCTAAACATTGCACCCCTAATGACAACCCTACAACTAAAACGAAAAGCCTGGAGCCCCTTACCACTATCTGTAGCAGGTAGAGTAAACCTTATTAAAATGATAATACTCCCCAACTATCTATACCGTTTGGAACACGCAGAAACAACTATAGCACAAAAATTCTTCAAAAAAACTAATTCATTAATAACATCATTCATTTGGGGGAAATCCAGAGCCAAACTCTGCATGGAGACTCTACAAAAACCCAAAGAACTAGCAGGGATGGCATTACCGGACTTCAAAATATATTATCTAGCGGGGCAAGTTAGATATATACGCTACTGGTTGTCGGGCTCTCCTCTCCCGAACTCCGAGCACCATCTGATGTACTTCCTTTCGGAAGCATCACTCTGGATCCTCCTGGAAAAACCAGGACTGTTGACGAGACAAATGCTGCCCATTCACAGACTTGCAACAAGTGTTTGGAAGGCATGTAGGCAACTGACTAGGCGGGAAGACACCCCCCTGGAAACCCCACTATGGAATAACAGAGCGTTGCCGCTTTTATTGAACCTACCAGACAGACAATTCTGGTCAAACCTGGGAATTACCACACTGGAACACCTATATATCGATGGAATACTAGTCTCCTTTGAGCAACTACAGCAACTATACCAGGTACCTAGAACAGGATTCTTTAGATACCTACAACTTAGACACGCACTGACAACCCAATTTCCAGAACCCAGACGACCCTTCTCCACATACCCATTAATAGGTATACTGCGCACACAAGGTCCCAGGGGCCTAATCTTGACGCTATATACTCATCTGCTATACTCTAAGATCCCCAACACACAAATGGTGCTGCTGGAAAGATGGAGAGAACTTATCTCATCACTGACTAATGAGGACTGAGAGACCGCGATGGCTACGTACACTGGGGTCTCACCAGCTGCGAACAACAAACTAACCCAATTATATATTCTGCGCCAATGTTATCTAACACCGATTAGACTCCACAAAATGAATAGATCAGTTACCAGTCAATGTCACCGCTGTCGCGTACCCAACGCAAACTTTAACCACCTAATATGGGGCTGCCCGATGGTATACACGTACTGGGAAGAGGTCACAGAGTTCCTAACCCAATTGATGGGAATACCAATACCACCGGACCCAGTGATGTGTCTGCTGGGGGTCATAGATGAAGAACAATGGCAGCACTACGATAAAATATTTCTTACTAAAGTATTATTCTACGCCCGTTATAGCGCTGCGATGGATGGACAGGCGCCCCCCGACAATTACAAAATGGCAGAATATCATCAATTCTATCCTACCATACGAAAAAATAGTCTACAAAAACAGAAAATACCCTGAAAAATTTGACAGGGTTTGGGGGATCTGGTGCGGGTCAACAAACACAAACTTCACACAAGAAATGTTTCAAAATTTATTAAGACGAACCACACCCAGGCTTGATATGTAAAATAAGCAACAACGTCATTTACACTATAGATGCACGTATTAATATATGATTGATAAATGCAGAGAAAATGTAATGTGTTTGTGTACAGAATATCGACACCGAAGAGCTCTCTGATGTATGCAAAGTTAAGTTAATTGTTATTGTATGTAATGCATACTGTTCAATAAAATGAGTTTAAAAAAAATAATACTATGGGTGTAGTCTTGAAAAATAACAAACAATAAGGAGTATAAATTAGGGCCTCATGTCCACGGGGAAAATCAGGTCCGCTACGGATTCTACATGGAGAATCTGCAGCGGATCCCTCCTGCCCCGCGGACATGAGCGCTTAAAATAGGAATTTAAAAGAATTTACTCATCCGGAGCGGGCCGGGAGGGTCTTCTCTTCCTCACGGCTGGATCTTCTTTTTCGGCCGGCGGATGAACTCGTCACGCCGGCGGCACGTCGCCGGCACGTCGCCGACGTGCCGCGCGCATGCGCCGGGCACATCCGTCGAGCCGAAGCAAGAAAGATCCGGCCGTGAGGAAGAGAAGACCTTCCCGGTTCGCTCCGGATGAGTAAATTCTTTTAAATTCCTATTTTAGGTCTCCCGCGGATCCGGACGGCTTCCATAATCTTCAATAGAAGCCCGCGGGAGCCGTCCCCGCAGGAGACCCGCACGAAAATGGAGCATGGTCCAGATTTTTTCATGCTCCATTTTTTTTAAAATCCCTTTTATTGACCATCCGCGGGTATTTATCTACCCGCGGGTGGTCAATGCATCCCTATGGGGTGCGGATCCGCGCACGGGAGAAGAGTTAAAATCCGCTGCGGATTTTAATTCTTCTTTTGCCCGTGGACATGAAGCCTAAGGGAATATATAATCATATAGATGCGATATAAGACATAGAAATGAAAGGACTCAGGGCGAAGTCCCATTCTTGGCACCCCAGCAATCAGCTGATATTGCCAGGGTAAACCAGGGGCTACCTGACCTTTTTCCCTGCAACAGCCACTACAGAGAAATTGTAGTATTACAGGATTGCCATTCTCATGAATGGTCTTACTTTAATAAGATGATTACAGAAGGACCCAGGACAGGAGCCTTCTTGCTAAGGCCTTAGTCAGACGGCGTTTTTTCGCGTGATTTGCGGATCGCATGACGGATGCGCATTCGCAAATCGCGTGACCGGTGCGCGCAAATCGCCCGCAAATCGCCCGAAAATCTGCTCCTAGCCGCGTTTCATTAGAAACGGGCCGGAGCTGTCCAGCGCATTGCATTCAATGGAGACGGCAATACAGCCGTCTCCATTGACAGCAATGCGCTGCGGGCGAGCCCGGGATGAATTGTCGGTAAGGGCTTAAATATATAAGCCCTTACCTGCAATTCATCCTAAAATGTGTAAAAATAAAAAAAAATTGTATACTCACCTTCTGCCGGCAGCCGGAGCTCCGCGCGGCCATCCTGCAGTGGGTGTGAAGGGGGTGTGAGTCAGACCTGCCCCCTGATTGGCTCAGCGCTGAGCCAATCAGAGGCATGCCTCACTCACACCCATTCATGAATTCATGAATGGATGTGAGTCAGACCTGCCCCTGATTGGCTCAGCGCTGAGAGGCAGCAGTCACTCACCCATTCATGAATTCATGACTGGGTGTGTGAGTGTTTTCAGCCTCTGATTGGTCAGGGCTGTGACCAATCAGAGGCAGATCATTCAGCAGGCGGGGATTTTAAAGCCCCGCCGGCTGAATAGTGCCAAGAAGCAGTTCAGGAGAACTGACAGCGGCCGCGGCTGGACTCCGGCTGCAGCGGAAAGGTGAGTATACAATTTTTTTTTATTTTAACACATTTTAGGATGAATTGCAGGGAAGGGCTTATATATTTAACCCCTTCCCGACAATTCACCCCGCGCACGCCGGCAGCCCATTGCTTTCAATGGAGCGGCTGTATTGCTGCTCCATTGAATTCAATGGGCAAACATCGTTCTTCTCTGCCACAGCTGTTACAGCTGTGGCAGAGAAGAATGATTTGTCTTCTATATGTTCTCAATGGGGTCGGCGCTGCTGCCGCCGGCCCCATTGAGCGCATATACAGAAGAGAACAGGAATCGCAGATCGCAGAAAGGTGCGATCTGCGATTTTTTTGTTCTATAATTTATCGGACGAGCGCATAAAAAGCGCTCATGTGTCCGATACCATTGCAAAGCAATGGTTTTAAAAAATCGCCGGACGCATGCGCATGCGCAAATCGCGGCTGAAAAACGCCCGTCTGACTAAGGCCTAAGTGTCTCTCTCTTCTGGGGTGTAAAGGGGTCTTCAATGTGGGACTACTCTCTATGACATTTATTGCCATAATAGGGCATATTAACAGGGATCTCATCTTAGTGTCTTCCTTTAAGTAGGAACAATATGGGTAAAGTTCTGAAAAACAGCATACATTTTAAAAAATGTTAACAAAATAAGGGTTGTTTGACGAGGTGTTATAGAATGACATAGTTAGATAAGTCATAGCAATCAAATAACAGGGATATCTCATCCAGGTGTCTTCCTTTAAGTAAGAACTATATGGGTACAATCCTGAAAAAAAGTATTAAAAATTATAAAATAAGGGATGTAAGACAAGATAATATAGAATACTATGGGTTAGACATGAGGAAAAAAATTAAGAAGAATATACAAGTCTGAAAAACAGTAAAAAAAAGTATAATACATATAGTGCATAATACAAAATTCTAGGTTAAATGATATATAAATTAGTATAGTTAGCATAGGAATAAGTGAACATAGGAATTAGATAAAAGTAATATAGAGTAGGTACAGCTCTGGGAAATCCCACAGCATATTGACAACAACATTTATTGAATCAAAACTAAATACATAGCATTTCTATAAAAGGATTTATTAAAAATATTTAGTTGAACTGAAGTCTAAGCGATATTCATGTCGAAGCTTAAAGGGGTTGTCCCGCGCCGAAACGTGTTTTTTTTTTATTCAATAGGCCCCCCGTTCGGCGACAAACCCGATGCATGTGTTAAAAAAAAAAAACGGATAGTACTTACCCGAATCACCGCGCTGCGGCGACTTCTTCCTTACCTTGCTAAGATGGCCGCCGGGATCTTCACCCACGGTGGACCGCAGGTCTTCTCCCATGGTGCACCAATCAGGAGGCTGGAATCGGCACACGTGACGGGGCGGAGCTATGAGGAGCAGCTCTCCGGCACGAGCGGCCCCATTCACCAGGGAGAAGACCAGACTGCGCAAGCGGGCGATTAGACGCTGAAATTAGACGGCTCCATGGAGACGAGGACGCTAGCAACGGAACAGGTAAGTGAATAACTTCTGTATGGCTCATATTTAATGCACGATGTACATTACAAAGTGCATTAATATGGCCATACAGAAGTGCTGAACCCCACTTGCTTTCGCGGGACAACCCCTTTAATATCAGAGATGCTTCTGTTGATTAATAAAAAACATCAATGTGTTCAGTCTGTATGTTTTCAACTGTACAATTAAGAAACTCTTATTCTCGGTCTGTTATACCAATACAATTAACAGAACTATTTCTATTTCCTTGTAACAAAGGCGCAGACTTAAGAACATACACACAAATCATAACAGAATATCAACACCTCTCTTCTTATTCATTGTTGAAATATATTGAAATGCAGTGCACCCTAGTGGTTCATTTATTCTCCATGACTTTGGTTCAGGCTGTAAAGGTATTCCTTTTATGTTAAATGGATAGATCTCAATTTATGCCAAACATCTGACATACAATGTAGTAAAAAGCTAATACAGAAAAATGTCATTGCTAAATTGCTAAAATGATGTAATTACTAAAATGATGGTTTCTGATTTGGCATTTGATATTCTTCAGGTTATATGGAGATTATACAATTGAATGGCTTCCTTTAAAAATGAACATTTTCTTTGATTTGAATATTGATAATTTCTATTTTTCTGTATAAATAAATCTACATAATCAATATGGACAAATGCAAATAATGTTTATATGGTGGTACAGTGCTTTCAGTTGCTCTTGGGTGTTGAATCTAAGACAAGGTCGCCAACTGAATGGAGTTTGCATATTTTTCCACTGTTTTGCTAAGAATCTAAAACCATAGAAAACCTCTCCATTGCATTCAAGTTATAGTCATGAAAAAATTTAAATTTTGAATTCTATGGTTTTACATATCAGACATAATCAAAAAAATCGGGTCCTTCGAAGCTCTTAAAATTAGGTAAATACAACCTCAGATGATCAAAAGCACATGACAAATTGCACCATGTTAATAATTTGATAAAAACTAGGTCAAAATGAAGAAGCAGTATGTGATATATTAAATACAAACCTACTGCTCTCATAGGATTTAGGAGAGTAAGTAGCAGCCAAGTGCTGCTAAAAAAATGCTCTTGAATTGATTATCAGCAAAGTGTGGCTACCTCTAAAAAAAAAAAAAGACATTTTGGCAGTTTGCTGGTCTGGAGCATTCAGTCATGTGTTAATGCAATACCAAGGAAAAAAGATATCGGCAATGATACTAGAGAAGCAATTGTTACTGTTTATCAATCTGGATAGGGTTACAAGGCCATCTCCAAAAAAATTGCCATCCAAATTGTATCTGCAATTTGAATGACTTTTCACAAATGGAAAATAGGAATGCACATCCCAGCAAATTCATTCCAAGGTCAAACTATCCAGTGCACCGAAAAATTGCAAAAAAAACTTGGGCACCTTGCAGTCATTGAGTCCACCATGAACTCCTCTGTATACATATTCCAGAGCGCATGGAGCCTTGAAGTTGTTAGTATGTTAGGTGAGTCGCCTTGTGTATACTGTATTCATTTTTTATTTTATCTCAATGTTTTTTTTTAAGTAGGGAGTTTATTTAGGAGTGCTCCAGTACAAAATTATATATTGCGTATACATATATTAAATTTCCTTGTAGAGAATCTATACTAATCCATGAGATGTCTCTATATAGGTACAGTACTAGTATAATTTTTGACCACAAGTATATTTTTGCCTGGAAATCACATTGAAATCACACCATACAAAACAAAGAAAGGCACAGAAAAAAATATGGGACCACATTGAACTTCAGTGATGCGAACTGCAGATCTATACAAAATGCCATATGGTACCAAAACCTTTTATAGTTATGTGCATGATGCCTAAAAGTACCATTTTAGGCAAAACTTATAAACATAATGCAAATCCTGGGGATCATTGCATGACACAGGGATTAAAAGAATCAGATCCTGCACTAGGCATAACACATTGTATCAGATTTGTTCGGAGCGTACCTTTAATTTAGCTATCCCATTGATTGATTGTTTTTTTTTCACTGTTGCAAAATAATTTGAATACAATTTTAACTTTGTCTGGGAAAGGCAGAAAAACAGACTTTAAATGTTAAACTTCACTTTGAGCTGATGCTGCCAACACTCTATTAAGAAATGGAGCCATGAGTCTTCTTGGGTCCAGCAGCTCATCTTATTTGCTCAGCAAGTGGTAGATTCATGACAGCAGATTGCGAAATCTAACAGAAGTATAATCTCTAGCAGCTGGAAGAAAATATTTCCACGTTCCCTGCAACCCACATGAAAGGAATAGATATAATTGTTGTTATGCACAAGAACAGCTTGATGAGATAAGCATGTAGTGTGCTTATCGTTAGTTCTCTTTTATAGCTTTTAGGATACCTTCACACATGGCATCTGAGTTGCAGAAACTCTGTTGTGCTTCTGCAGATGGGCAGTGTTACAGCAAAAACACATGGGCATATGTGTAACGAACTACGCTTGCCACTATAGATCGTAGTTGCACATGAACCTTTTTTTGGGAGGGCATTCAAACTTACAATTTTGTGACCAATGTGTACAAAGTATATAACATTATATAATAAACGTCTAAAAATCTGGCACCCAATGAAATACGCAGGCACCTGATTTTTTGTGATTACCTTGAAAATAAGACCCACCCCAAAATAAGCCCTAGCCTGATTTTTCAGGATTTTCTGGGAGGCTTGAAATATAAGCCCCACCCTGAAAATAAGCCCTAGTTAAATTGCATTTAAAAAAATAAATGCATTACCTAGCAGGCTTGGTCCAGGTCCTTCCAGGTGCTCTTTAGAGCCCCAAAGCGGTTCCTTGCTGCCCACACAAGATCAGTAACTGGTTACAGGATTAATAAATCCTGCCTTCCCAAAGCAATGGCTGTGATAAGTTCTTCAAGCGCCGTATTGATTGGCTGAGCAACGCTTGAAGAAGCAAGCCGCTGCCAATTCAAAAAACCTGCCTCCAAGACACGATGTCTGATTGGGTGAGATGCGGTGTTCGAAGAACCAATCAACGCAGTGCTCAAAGAACCAATTACAGCCATCGCTTCGTGGAGGCGGGATCCAGGAATCCCGTAAGCGATGACTGCAGGAACCACGCTGGAGATCTGGAGAGCAGCTGGAAGAACCTGGACTGAGCCTGCTAGGTAAGTAAAATAAGCCATCCCTGAAAATAAGACATAGTGCCTCTTTTGAGGCAAAAATTAATATAAGACAGTGTCACAAGGTTGTAAGGGTTAGTTTCACAAAGCCGGTTGCGATTTTGCCATGATAGAATTGTGACAAAATCACGTCTTTGTCCCTGTGATTTTTGATTGGCAGCAATACTTTTCTTTTTTTTAGAATAATCTCCCATTGCTGCCGCCCATGATGAAATCATGCAATTTCTTTATCGCAAGAGTCAATAGGACTTTCTGATGTTTCATGCTTTGCGATGCAATAAAAAGAAGACTCCATAGGGAAACATGGGCCAAAAAAAAAAAATCGCACATCACAGAAAGCTAGAGCATGTCGCAATTTTTTTTATCTCTCATCATCGCATGAGTGAAAACATCACAGATGGGAAGGAAACCATTGTAAAACATTGGTTTCATAATCTGCTTTTTTACTGACTCTGGCATCAGGTGAAAATCTTTCTTATTTGCATATTACCCAGAGGAACATGAATGGTCTGATAAGTCTCTTTCTAGGTGGTTTCACTAAGAAGACATGATGGCCAATATCACACATGATTGTTTCAAAGACCTAGAAATCAAATCTCTTAAAGAGGTATTGGCATCCCAGTCAAACTTGACCACAATGGGAATACCTCTATGTTCAAGGTGGCCAGTAAGATGGCAACAGCAGAGTGTGGCTTTGCTATGTTGCTTCCGCTATCCTCTGTGCACATGCCATAAAAATCCCGATAAGCATACCCGTTTCATCATAATTTACCTCCTGACTTCTTTGCAACCTAAAGAATTAGAATTCTAAGGAATTGCACGCACTGAACTACTCCTAATAAAGGTAAATGAACAGTAGCAGGTCTCTGTTTTCCACATTTTTAGTCAGTTTTCGTAAATTCCATAAAAATTTTATTGTTTTAGGCCATTTCCCCTATTTGCTATAAATATGATGAAGTTGACAATACTCGACAAATCTAATTTATGGAAAATGTTGTAATGAAGATCAAGAAACAATCTGGTGATGACGAATGGATGCACAGATGTGAGGTAAGTATCAAACAGTATGGGGATGGTTCCAAATTATATAGTAAAATATTCTTTGGTATCAATATGTAATCAAGCCCAAATACCTTAAGTGGATACAACCGTCCTTTTAAATGTTCTTTGTTCTACAGCATAGGGCAATCTTTTTGAAAATACTCTGCACAGTGGTTGTACAGAGTGAAATTGATGTCACAACCCTAATACTTTGTCATCTGTTTTGAAATGTAATACAGCTTGCCTACACCCTTCTAAACTCGGTAACACTAAGTGAAATAATCAATCATTTTCTAAGTCTCTGACCTACTTCATGCAGTATGACTATCCAAAAAACAAACAAAGAGAAAAATCATTCTAAACATTCCTGAGCACATTGCTGAAGCCCATTAGGTTGAAATGATTAATGGATTGCTATTACTGAAATGTGATCACATAGTTTTGCCATGCACAAAGTTCAATAAAGTGGCATACACTATATCACAGCTATCACCTATGATTGGTAATTCAAGTAACATTATTTAAATGTTTTGAGTAATACAATAATCATAGCCAAATAACCTGAGGCTTCTGGGCTCATATACACAAGCTGTAACCTCCACTTTCCCAAAGCCCGTAGTCGTATAGCTATAATGGTATTGGCTGCCCTATTCAAAGTCATACTCTCATGTAGCACAGAGGCTATATGCTAGTGTGAGGATATCATTAGTAGACAATATAATGTTACTATATTACTTGTGAGTAAGTAATATACCTCCCTATAAATTTGAAAAAAATTGCTATAAATTTGGTAGCACATACAGTTTTGCCCCATAGCAACCTGTTCCTTTTTTAACATTGTCATTTGTATGTCCAACATATTATAGTAAAGGGATTTTTTAAGACTACCATAATGATGATCTATTCTTAGGATAGATCATCATTATCTGATTGGTGGAGGTCTGTTGCTTGGGACCCCTGCCAATCAGCTGTTTGAATAGACAGTGGTGTTTGGGCAAGTGGCACATTCTCTTCACTTCATAGCAGCCACAGCGCTGTACCTTTCATAGTATCAGTGCCTGAGCTGGGATTGAACTGCTTTCCGGCCATGTGACGAATGAATGGTTATTGGCCTGAGAACCTGAGAAGAGGCCACGGTACTCACCTAAGTTTCGTGATCTCTTCAAACATCTGATTGCCAGCAGACCTCCATCAATTTGATATTGATGATCTATCCTAAGGATTGGTCATCAGCATTGGTGTTCTGGAAAACCCCTGTAATTAATTTCTTAGTATATTTTGAGTGTTTTACTTTATTAAAATCTCATTTTTCAGAACTCTTTGGAAAGTGAGAATGGCAATGAGATTGGTTTCCAAAGGCAACTCTTCCGGATACAGGTTTGGTAAATCTCTCAATAATTTATTTAGGGTACAATTTCACAGCCTAGGGTAGTTTCCTAGTATTTAGAAAGTTTTCTTCACATCTTCTACCTAAGCTTAAGATTTGTTTATGGGGGAAAAAGTTACTGACATTCTTCCTGTAATGGTAACAGTATAACTCTTGTATGCAGTTAGCTCCAATACTGGTGGCTACAGTTGGGATTGTGCCATTTAAAGAGTATCTGTGCTTTCATTTCAGAGCTCTCCTTCTCAGTTGGACAGCTGCAGATGACCTCACATAGTGCTATTTGGGGCTATCTTCAGCTGCCAGAAGAAGCTGAAAATGGTTGATGGAGCAGGAGTGCTCGAAAATGAAAGTGCAAGTACTCTTTAACTTTTTGACTGTATAAAGAGAGGCAGGGGATTTAGTGTTTTGAAACAGAAAAGCAGAGTTACAGCCCCATTTAAAGTGAACTAGATTTTTGGACCTATTTAGATTAACTCCTTAGTTACCAAGCCTGTGTGCACCTCAATGACCTGGCCAAATTTTGGAAATCTGACGCGTCAGTTTAACATAGAATAACCCCGTTAAGGTTTTGCATATCCAAGTGATTCTGACATTGCTTTTTTGCCACATATTGTACTTCATTTAGGTAGTGTAAATGTCATTTTAAAGACAGTTTTTTTTTCTATAGTGCACAGGAAAATGAGGATTTTCACCCCAAGGTGGATACCCCTGTTTGTCCTGTGTTCAGAAACATATCCATTGTGGCCCTAATCTTGTGTCTGTATACACAATGGACACAAACCGAAAGGAGCAGTTAGTGGTTTTCAGAACAGACATTAGAGCCTTGGGCGGCCAAACGATGGAGAAGCCCCACAAATGACCCCATTTTGAAAACTAGACCCCTTAACAAGGGTGTACTGTGTATTCTGATCTCACAGTTTTTGAGAGCAAAAAGCACAAGGAAAAAAATTACGATTTTCTTTTTTTTCGCAATTGTGTAATTTTACACAATTGTAAGACTTTCACCCCTAAATAGATCCCCCTGTTTGCCCATGTTCAGAAACATACCCATTGTGGCCCTAATCTTATGTTTGTATTCACAACATTTACATGATTGCCATTATACATTGGATAATGGCGATCACGTAACCAGGAACTACTCATTGCGGCCCTCCGTCACTGCTTCAGGCTCTCGGCTACCTTTAGTAGCCTGGAGCAAGGAGATTTTAAATTTTCTGGTCCCTTCTTAGCTTCTGCGCTTGCGTCTACCATTTTGAAGACAGGCGAATGCGCTAAAGCTGGGGAAAGGTCCGTGGATAAGGAACCCATCAGGGGACATTGCTGGAGGCCTTAGGTAAGTAATTTCACCTTCCCTCATGGATCAGATCAGTGATGGGAGATGATACTAACTTTTTTTTACTTTCACGTGATCGCCATACTACGCCCCCCCCCCCCCCCCCCGTGAAATCTCCAGGCTCTCGGCTACGTTTCCCAGCCAGGAGCGGGGAGATTTTAAATTACCCCAGCAATCCACAACTTTTGCGCATGGGTCCGCCATTTTGGTGACAGGTGCATGCGCAGAAGCCGGGGTAACGTCTGCGGATAAAGCCAGGGGCCTTAGGTACGTAATTTTATCTCTCCTCACAGATAAGATCTGTTAGGGGAGATGAAACAAACTTTTTTTAAATTTTTACATGATTGCTGTAATCCGCGGCCCCACATGAAAGCTCCATCATGGAGCTGTCATGTTCACAGCCTGTATGGCTTTACTCCCCAGATGAAGCATGTTTTACGGTACTGGGGATTAAAACCCAGCAAACCAGGACATAAAAAGTTTATGAGGTGGTCGCTAAAGGGTTAAATAAAATTAAACTATCTAAATTCTTTACTGTTTTTAGGCCACCACAGATGCAGCGTAATATTCTGGGCAATGTTCTGCTTTAAAACCTTGTGTCCTGACACTCATGCGGACGTTACTTTAGGTACCACCGACCTAAACATTTTTCAAAACCTTGTACACCCTTCTATGACAATGGTCCAAATGGTCTTTTATTTCATTGGGTGTGTATTTATACTGGTGTTGGTGCTCTTGGACATTAGTGACTTGAAAAAGACTGTAGAAAACAGCCGAACGTTGTCTCTTCTTATGTGCAACTAATAAAGGATATGGTACTTTTTATGGATTTGTGAGTATTCCACCTTTTTGACGCCCTGAATGCGGTTTGAATCTTGGAAAATATATGTTGGATTTATTGACTATGGATCTTCGTCCAATCTAAACCTGCTTCGCATATGTGATTATTAAAGCCTCCCCTCAGACTTTGAGGTACGTCGGGGCGCTCCTCTCAGCTATTATTGTCTCCCTTCTATGGCAATGGTATTCCCTAATTGCAGCAGTCTCTTCAGCATGATAATGCTTCATGCCCCACTGTAAAAATTGTTCAGGAACGGTTTGAGGAATGTGATTGGATTGAGATTTGGGCTATTTGGATGCTAGGTAATTTAATCAAACATCTGTGGGATGTGCTGGAAAAACCAGCCTGATCCATGGTGGTCCCACATGGCAACTTCCAGGACTCAACGGGTCTGCTGTTGATGTTTTTGTACCAGATCCTGCTGGACACCTTCAGAAGTCATGTTTGTTAGAGCTGTTGTGGCAGCATGGGGGGAACATACACAATATTAGGAACGTGGTTTCAATGTTATATAGTAGCTGATCAGAGTAAAGTATGTGAATACAGTGGAAAACCCACATGACAAAAAAAGTCTACCTCTAAGAGACATGTAGTATATAGAAATATTTCTAGTCTTCACTAGGAATTGTCATTATTCCAAGAGAACAGATGCCCTCTATCAACAGATTGGATTTAACTTTTATAATTTGTCTCTTTGACAATTTGCCAGCTCCACCACAAACTTGAAGAGATCTTGCTTACAATCTTGCCATTGTTTGTTACCCACATAAACTTGGAAACTTGATGTGATTTGATTTATGAGGCAACCTTCTAGAATATCTGATCTAATCTAATTGCTAATTACATGTCAGCTGTGTAGATACAACCACAAGGGCCACAGATTTCAGTGAAATGTTTCCCACATTCTGCGCCACCACAATAGTAAATGCTACTGTATAGTGTTTGCTGTGTGGGCTGCTTTTTTTGCATTCAATAATTTAGAAAGTCCTTTCAAAAGAGAATTCTATCTTTTTCCCATTTAAATTACTTATAAAAAAAACCAGCATACCATAAAAATACCCTTTTTTGAAGGTACACATAAACGTGTGCCCATTCCTTAGAAGGTACTAAGAGCACAATCATCTCAATCAGGCCTCTGGACAGGAATGTGGACCTGCTATGTAAGTATTTGATTTAGTTCAGCATTAAATCAGAGACGGCCCCCAAATGTTAGTGGAACTTGGGGTGTCAGTTCTTTGTGTTGTGCAGTTAGAAGGTTTGGGACACCTCATTTGAGTATGGCCGTAACTAGTAGGCGGTAAGGGCTTCGACAGACAAGCGTGCTTTACTCTGATTTTGAGTGTGGGAAAATCCCACCTGCACAACGTGGAGAATAAAACCCATTGATTGCAATGGGTTCATTCTCACTTCTTTTTTGGAGCCCCATAGAGGTCACATAACCACGGTCACACCACACCACATTGGGGTAATTAGCCATATAAATCAGGGCGGGGTGATTCCCCGTTCCGTGTGAACGAGCAATATCTGCGCAAATATGCTCATTACTTGCACAAGCGTGTGCGCAAAACACACTTGTTCACTGCGCAAAAGAATGGCACAGGAGGGAGTGTATTGTGACATACTCTTGTCTGTCGAAGCCCTGAGCCTGCATGTAAGCCCTACAGGTAAGGGTTCATTCACATGGACATGATAATATTTTGTTTCGTGAACACACAGCGTATTCATGGACCAAAAATTGCCAGACTCAGAACTCCTTTGGTATTATCAAATAACTCATAAACAGCCTAAAGACTAATACAAAGAACTACTTATTGAATCTATATATTTAAATTCATCAGGTATATTGGGTATCATTTCTGTCCTCTATAAAGTGTTATATTTGCCCCCTGATAAATTACCATATATGATAAAATGCGAATCTGACTTTTGGGAAACCAATAGACATAGAGGTTGGGCTTGTATGACCTGAAACATAGCAAAACCTTCTTTTAATACATTATTGGTATAAGCTGGGTGGAAAGTTTTGATAAGATGGTATATAATGCCTATAGAGGCTATCCTGCATTTACCTGCAGCTTCACTGCTATGTTTTAGAGAATATGGAATGTTGTGTAGCATGGATCATATATGGTGCAAATGCCCAAAAGTAATTAGATTCTTGAATCACATCTAATAAATGTAGTCACAAACATTAAACTTTAAAAATATTCCGCACATGCACTATTGAATGCACCAATCCTGGATATTTCCAAAAATGCCAGGAAATTGATCTATTACATTTTTTTGGCCATTGTACGCAGCCATAATTAGTTAAATAAATTAGGTTGCATTCTGGTCAATGACAAGTTACCTAATATGCTAAATGATTCAATTACCAAATTTGATGCAGTTTGGAAACGGTGGATTTCATATTTAAGCAATATAACTGGAACACCATAACATTTTAATCTAATAAATGTAGCTTTCAAATATGTGTGCATTTGTAAGGTTCCACCCTATCCTCCCTTATTTCCAAGGTCTGTCTTGTCTTCTCCCTATTGTTTCAATCTTGTCATATAAGTTCAGCTATATGGTTTTACTTGCCATATTTTTCGCCTTTGTACAAGCTGTCAAAATGTCTTGAAAATATTAATATAGATATTGAAAGATAAACATAACATTTATTCCCCATAACTTGTAAAAATACAGTAAAGCAAAATACAGAAAGCTATCAGGAAAAATGATCTCAAAAAATAGGGTAAAGGGGAGAAGGATGAGACAAGCTCACTCTACAGGCATCATCACTATGATCAGGGATCGTCTGTAGTTAGTGTTGTATTCCTGTATGTGTGCTCCTTTAATTCTTAGCTATGTTTCATTGTTCCTCTCACCTGTCAATTTGTGTGACCAATAGGAGGACAGGGTTGGCCATATGAACCTCCTAAGCCGTTCTGCTCTTGCCAGGAATTGTGAAATCTATCTGTGCTCCACTTCCTGTCTGTCGCTTTGTTCTGTTCTGATTAGTTTGGGTACCTGTTACCTTACCTGATGATTCTGTATTACCTGATCTGATTACCCATTATGTTCTGTTTTCGAACCTGAATCTGATTCCTCTGTGCTGTTTTTCTGACCTGATTACTTGTTTGCCTGGATTCTGACCTCGTCTTGCTTTTCCGTTTGTCTAGTCTTCTGTACTTTGTAGTCCCCTTAGTTCTTACCCTGCTCTTCATCGGACTCCAGCTCTTATTCATTCTTCGGCTCTGACTTAGGGCTCTTTCACATTGGCAAGAAAATTGTGCGACATTTGTGCGTTGCAAGACAAATAAATCTCGCACAAATATGAAACCCATTCTTTTGAATGGGCTCATTCACATTAGTGATGTTTTCCTGCATAGCACCATGTTGCAATGCTATGCAGAAAACAAATTGCAGCATGTTCTTTCTTTCAGCAATATCGCCCATTGTTTTAAATGGGAGAAGATCACGAAGGAATCCCCTGGGGTGGAGCTACAGGGGATCTCTTAGAGATCTCCCCATATTTTGAGAGATAAGGGGCGGGGCTAGAGGACTTCTCGAAGAGCGGGAGTGGGTCCTTGTATTCATGTGGCTATCACCTTGACATGCAGGTCAAGTATACAGCTTCATGATAATGATACTCCTTGAGGCTCATTCACACATGTATTTATTGTCAGTAGTTTGTGAGCCAAAACCAGAAGTGGACAGAAAGTATAATGTAAAGATTTACATTTTTCCATATTTTGGACACACTTCTGGTTTTGGCTTACATAATACTGATGTAAAATACACCGTGTGAATAAGGCCATACATGTTGAGATGCTGCATGCTTGGTTTATAAATAAATGAAAAGGGTTGTCCAGTTATAAACTACCAGCAGGCTTTCCCTGCCATTCAACTGTTTACCAGTTTAGTGCACTTGTGTACTGAGATGATTTCTGCAGGAAGCAAACCGCTCTGTTTCCACTGCAGTGGCCTGGCTTGGTATTACTGGCAAAGATCCTATTGAAATGAATGGGTACTTTGCCTGTAATACCACGTCAGGCCAATGCATTTGGAGCAGAGCTATTTGCTTCATGCAGAAATCAGCTCAGTACATGAGCCTACTGGCTGGCAAATAGCTGACCAGTGGGGACCACGAATGGCGATTTCCGGCTTATCTACTTTTGATGATCTCTCCTAAGGGTAGGACATCAATAGTTTAAAACTGGAGAGCCCCTTTAAGGAAGGATACATCTGTAACTTAATGAAGTTTAAGAAAAGTTAGATACAGTAGTGTATTTAAATATGGCATGCACACACACTCGTGTGAAGCCGCCCTCTGTACAAGAGCGGCAAACAACTTACTGGAGGAAAGAAGAGTCTGCTCACACTGTTGATTGGTCATACAAGGAGCTGTTGCCTTTCGGAACACCGGCCCCACCTTCCCCGTGTCAGCTGTCAGCGGAGAGCCATGGCAGCTGTAGCCTTAAATTCATGGTTCATGAAGTCTGTGGGTAGTTTGGCAGTCATGGGCCTCCCTGTGGCCACCCAAACCACTAGTATTGTAATTCGACATTAGTTGGTGCTCCTGTTTCAAATTGGAGACTCAGAGAGTAACATAGTAACACAGTATTTTAGGCTAAAAAAAGACTTGTGTCCATCCAGTTAAGAATATTTTCCTGCACTTTTGATCCAGAGGAAGGCAAAAAACCTAATGAGGTAAAAGACATTTTTCCTCATTTTAGGGGGAAAAAATCATTTTTGAGTCTAAGTCTGGCAACCAGAATAAATCTCTGGATTAGCAGCCGAGTTCTTGGCACCCTAATTTGGCAAGCAGGAGCAAGTTCAGAGAAAAGCTACCAAGATTGTGAGTGGTCAGCAAACCATGCCCTATGAGGACCATTTAAAAGATCTGGGGATGTTTAGCTTGTAAAGAAGTAGGCTGAGAAAATACTTAATAGCTGTCTACAAATATCTGAAGGGCTGTCACAGTGCAGAGGGATCAACCCAATTCTCATTTGCACAAGGAAAGACTAGAAGCAATGGGATACAACTGAACGGGAGGAGATACTGACCAATGATCAGAACAGGGTGCCATAGGAGGTGGTGAACTCTCTTTCAATGGAAGTCTAGAAACAGAGGCTGGACAGACATCTGTTTGGGATGATTTAGTGAATCCTGCACTGAGCAGGGGGTTGGACCTGATGTTCCTGGAGGTCCCATCCAACTCTACCATTCAATGATTCTATGAACAACTCTTCTGAAAATAATCAGTGACTATATTATGTAACGCTGACTATAACATGTAATATTGTAACACTCTAGGAAGGCGTCCAGGCCCCTCTTGAACTCTTTCAGATTGAGTGAGTTTGCCATCACCACATCCTCAGGCAGAGAGTTCACTGCTCTTATAGTAAAGAACTCCCTTCTATGTCGGTGTAGAAACCTTCTTTCCTTTAGAAGCAGGGGTGGCCCCCTTGTTACAGTCACAGTCCTGGGTATAAACAGATCGTGGTAGAGATCTCTGTATTGGCCCCTGATATATTTATACATAGTTATTAGGTCACTGCTCAGCCGTCTTTTTTCTAAAAGAAATAACCCCAATTTTGTATGGGTATTATAGTTTGCCCATTTAATTTATTACTTTAGTTGCCCGCCTTTGAGCCTGCTCTGATGTGTCTTTCTTGTGGTGCACAAAACTGTACACAATATTCTAGTGTGGTCTGACCAGTGATTTGTATAGAGCAATAACAATGTTCTCAGCATGTGCCCCATCCCTTTTTTTATGCACCTTATGATCTTATTTGTCTTGGCAACAGCTACCATTTAGTATATAATGGTGACATGTATTTCCCCTGCCCATGAGTATAACCTTACATTTATTAGAGTTAAACCTCATTTGCCACTTTTCTTCCCAAACCCCCAACTTTTCTAGATCTATTTAGAACCACATTCTGTCCACTCTTGTATTAATTACTTTACATAGCTTTATATCATCTGCAAATATTGATATTTTACAATGCAATTCTTCTACCAGGTTATTAGTAAATATATTAAAAAGAATAGGGCCCCAAACCAACCTCTGTGGTACCTCACTAGTAATGGTGATCCAATCAGAGTATGTACCGTTTATAACCACCCTCTGCTTTCTATCACTGAGCCAGTTACTTACCCACTTACACAGATTCTCGCCCAGACCGAGCATTTTCATTTTATATACCAACCTTTTATGTGGTATCAAACACTTTGGAAAAGTCCAGATACAGAAGATCCAGTGACTCTCCCAAGTCCAGTCTAGAACTTACCTCCTCATAGAAGCTGATCATGTTGATTTAACAGGATCCACCCCTCATAAACCCATGTTGATGTGGATTTATACAGCTATTTTCCTTGAGGTCCTCCAGAATGGCATCTCTTAGAAACCCCACAAACATTTTACCCACAATAGAAGTTAGACTATTCAGCCTATAGTTTCTGGCCTCACTTTTTGACCTTCTTTTTCAATATTGGCACCACATTGGTGATGCACCAATCCAGTGGAACAAAACCAATCAATCAATAAAGAGTCCTTAAAGGGGTTGTCCCGCGCCGAAACGTTTTTTTTTTTTTTTTTTTTCAATAGCCCCCCCCGTTCGGCGCGAGACAAACCCGATGCAGGGGTTAAAAATAAAAACCGGACAGTGCTTATCCGAATCCCCGCGCTCCGGTGACTACTTACTTACCTGGTGAAGATTGCCGCCGGGATCTTCTCCCTCGGTGGACCGCAGCTCTTCTGTGCGGTCCATTGCCGATTCCAGCCTCCTGATTGGCTGGAATCGGCACGTGACGGGGCGGAGCTACGAGGAGCCGCTCTCCGGCACGAGCGGCCCCATTGAGAAAAGAAGAAGACCGGACTGCGCAAGCGCGTCTAATCGTGCGATTAGACGCTGAAAATTAGACGGCACCATGGAGACGGGGACGCCAGCAACGGAACAGGTAAATGAATAACTTCTGTATGGCTCATAATTAATGCACAATGTACATTACAAAGTGCATTAATATGGCCATACAGAAGTGTATAACCCCACTTGCTTTCGCGGGACAACCCCTTTAAATGTAAGAAACACTGGTTGGACTATCACGTTGCTTAATTCCCTTCGAAATTGGAGGTGTATGCCACTGGGACCCAGTGACTTGTATATTTTAATCTTTTTAAAGCAGCTGTGCACTTCCTCCTAAGTTAGACTAGTGACATTCAATGGAAAGTCCTGTACAAGTTGGGTATGGTAATTATCTTTAGTTATTGACAGAAACTTGTTACATTTAAGAGATCTGCAGGTTTTAGCTTCCTATCTTATATCTGGATAGTTAAAATCTCCCTTAATAATTACTACAATTATCATATTGTGATTTTCTGCTTCATCTATTTGCCTTAGTAACAGAGTTTTGGTAGCTTCTGTTATAATTGACGGCCTATAGAAAACCCCTATGAGGATTTTATAATTGTTTTTCCTTCAATGGATCTCTACCCATAGAAATTCCACATGTTTATCTCTCACATATCTTCCCATTATGCAGGCTTCAAACTGGATTTTTCTGGTTTCTACAATCCCTTTTGAACCAACTATAACTCTGTAAGTTAACAACCCAGTCACAGCTTTCGTCCATTCAGGTCTTCGTTTTACCCACTTTGTCATACTTGCAGTTCGTCAACCTTATTGGACTTCTAGCATTAGTCACCATACAGTTTAGAAGGTTTTTGGTTATATTTTATACTAGGTAACATACCTGACTTCAACTGAGTTAATTCAGTGCAGGTACTTACCTGTTGTTCACACAGAAACTTTTATGAAGTCATGGTTACTTCATATGGCTACGTCAGATTCTCCTCAGATTACATGTACCGATTGTTACATATTTGAATGTGGAATCACTATGTCATCCTTTCGAGAAGGGGAAACTACCTGGAAGGACTGACAGCTGACCCAGAGAGCGGATGCTCACTCCTCGGCACGTAGCTTGGTACGAGGCAGAGATTGGGACGGAGCTAGCCCTGAGCTGGAATGGGGTAATGAAGTCCCTAGCTAACAGAGCGGAATAATCATCTCGATAAGGATGCCTCCAAGCTGGAACCTGGGCACTGAATATCCCTGTCAAGGCCCTAACTGGAACAGGACGTACCAAGCAGAAACAGGAACTGAGCAAGTGAGCAGGAACAGGAGATCTGGGTAAAGCACAAGTAGCTTACAGCTACTGCAGACTTAAGATCAGTTGTCACAGAGAAACTGCAAGAGCAGCAGCCACGAGCCAGCTTAGAAGAACAACAACAACCTGGAAGCACTGGATAGCAGCTCTGGCAAGTTAATGGAGTAATTGACAAACAGCCTCCAGCTGTTAACGGTTCTCCAGGAACCGTTAACTCTGGAGATGCCAGAGCAAAATAAATAAAAACTCAGATAACAGACAGGGTAGAGCAGCAGACCTGTCTGCTATAACAGTATCCCTCTCCCTAAGCCCTATTGCTGACCTGCAGGAATCTCTCCTCTGGCCCATAACCCTTCCAATCCACTAGAAATGTTTTTTTTTCCTTACCCTCTTGACATCAAGAATATTTTTTACCTCAAAGGTGTCTTGAGAATGAATCTGGGCGAACACTAGTTTGAGTTTCTTGGAAAACCTAAGTTTTAAAGCTTTAAGCAGAGATAAATGAAACAAATTGGGAATATCAAGGAAGGGAGGGAGTATAAGTTTGTAAGAATTAATTCTCCGTAGGACTTCAAAAAGGCCCGAAACCGTGGGGTAAACTTAAAGGATGGTATCCTCAAACTGATATGCTTGGAGGACAGCACTTGCGATCGGCAAACCTCTTCATACTAGCTACTGAACTTGCAAGCTTAGTCTTGGTCTCCTGCCATATCCTGGTGTAGCCCTCTGCTGACACCACTGCCGCGCGGGTACCTCAGTAGTGGTGGAGATCGGCAAGGGAATCCTGGGTTGTCATCCCTATACAATACAAGAAGGAGAATTTTTGGTGGAGTCACTCATATGCTGATTGTATGAGAACTTCGCCCACAGCAAAAGACTGATCATGATGAGCATTAAACTGATGAAGGCACGTAGTCAAAACTTGGTTAAAATATTCCCCCTGTCCTAGATGGTAGGCTAAGGAGAATTCTAAAGAGATGCTCAATAACTGACAAAGAGATCTCCAAAATTTTGAAGTGAACTGCACTCCCCTATCTGATACAATGTGCTTAGGGAAGCCATGAAGGCAACAAATATGCTCAATAAATTTATCAGCCAATTGAGTGATGGTCGGCAGGCCAGGCAGAGGTATGAAATGAGCCATTCAGGATTATCGATCCACGACAGTACACCCATATGATAGTACACCCCTTGGAATCTCTCCTCTGGCCCATAACCCTTCCAATCCACTAGAAAAAAAAAATTTTCCTTACCCTCTTGACATTAAGAATATTTTTTACCTCAAAGGTGTCTTGAAAATGAATCTGGGCGAACACTAGTTTGAGTTTCTTGGAAAACCTAAGTTTTAAAGCTTTAAGCAGAGATAAATGAAACAAATTGGGAATATCAAGGAAGGGAGGGAGTATAAGTTTGTAAGAATTAATTCTCCGTAGAACTTCAAAAAGGCCCGAAACCGTGGGGCAAACTTAAAGGATGGTATCCTCAAACTGATATGCTTGGAGGACAGCACTTGCGATCAGCAAACCTCTTCATACTAGCTACTGAACTTGCAAGCTTAGTCTTGGTCTCCTGCCATATCCTGGTGTAGCCCTCTGCTGACACCACTGCCGCGCGGGTACCTCAGTAGTGGTGGAGATCGGCAAGGGAATTCTGGGTTGTCATCCCTATACAATACAAGAAGGAGAATTTTTGGTGGAGTCACTCATATGCTGATTGTATGAGAACTTCGCCCACAGCAAAAGACTGACCCAATCATCATGATGAGCATTAAACTGATGAAGGCACATAGTCAAAACTTGGTTAAAATATTCCCCCTGTCCTAGATGGTAGGCTGAGGAGAATTCTAAAGAGATGCTCAATAACTTACAAAGAGATCTCCAAAATTTTGAAGTGAACTGCACTCCCCTATCTGATACAATGTGCTTAGGGGAGCCATGAAGGCAACAAATATGCTCAATAAATTTATCAGCCAATTGAGTGATGGTCGGCAGGCCAGGCAGAGGTATGAAATGAGCCATTCAGGATTATCGATCCACGACAGTACACCCATATGACAGTACACCCCTTGGATGTTGGTAGATCCGCAACAAAATCCATGGCAATATGTTGCCATGGAGATTCAGGTATGGGCTGTGGACATAGCAGGCCTGCGGGCTTTGACTTCACAGTCTTATTCTATGGATGGCCACCAGGATTGCTGCTGAATGGTCTTCCATTGACCAGAATGTCCGGCCAACTTGGAGCAGTGACCCCAGGTCAGAACACCTTTTCACTTGCCCTCAGGAACAAAAGTCTTCCCCGGAGGCACATCTCTCATGTAAACAGGGGCTGCGGTTATCAATTTGGCTAGATCAATAATCTGCAATTTGGCTGCACTGAGGCAGACGAGAAGGCCTCCTTAAGAGCCTGGAGGGTGGACTCTGCCTCTGGGGGCCAATGCTTGGCATCTGCCCCCTTCCATGTGAGGGCAGAAATAGGTGCCGTTAAGGAAGAAAAATGCAGAATGAATTGCCTGTAGTAATTGGCAAAGCCCAAAAATCATTGGATCGCCCGGAGTCCTGAAGGACGAGGCCAATTCAGAACTGCAGAGAGTTTCCTGGGATCCATCTCCAACCCCTGCTGGGATTCCATATATCCCAAAAAGGGGAACGAGTTACGCTCAAAGCAGCATTTCTCTAGTTTAGCAAGCAGATGATTCTCTCTCAATCGCTGTGAAACCATACACACCTGTCTCCGACGGGACTGAATATCTGGGGAAAATATAAGGATATCGTCCAGATTCACAACCACATATACATGATAGAGATCCCGAAAAGCATTGTTAACAAAATCTTGAAATACAGCTGGAGCAGTAACTAGCCCAAATGGCATCACCAGGTATTCATAATGTCCATCATGAGTATTAAACACTGTCTTCCACTCATCCCCTCAAGAATGAAGATCAAATTATAAGCATCTCTCAGGTCGAGTTTGGTAAAAACTCGGGCACCCTGAAGACGATCAAAGATCTCAGTGAAAAATAAATATCCATCACTGTTGATTTCTGTGATCGCGTTGAGCCTTCGATAGTCAATGCAGGGGTGTAAAGATCCATCGTTCTGCTTGACAAAGAAAAACCCAGCCCCGGCTGGGGATGAGCACTATTGAATAAACCCTTTAGCAAGATTATCTTTTATGTAGTTGACTGTAGCCTGAGTCTCAGGAAGAGACAGAAAATAAACACTTCCCCAAAGTGGAGTAGTACCAAGCATGTGTTGAAAAGGGCAATCATACGGGCGGTGTGGTGGAAGACATTCAGCCTGCTTTTTATCAAAAATGTCCCTAAACCCCTGATACGCATCAGGTAAACCCTGAAGTTTGGGAATTGTGAATTTTGTACAGATGGGACGAACCGGATGTAAACACCTAACATGGCACACATTACCCCAACTAGTCACCTTGCCAGTACTCCAGTTCAGAGATGCGTCGTGATCACGGAGCCATGGCAGTCCCAAGAGTAAATCATTGGTTGCCGCAGGGAACACTAACAGAGATATAGTCTCGGTGTGCAAAATACCAACTTTAAACTCCAAGGGCTCAGTGATAAACTGGATGGGGTCGGGTAGTGTGCTACCATTGACTGTGGTAACAACCAGCGGCTGCTTGAGCCAAAGAATGGGAATCCGGTACTGGTCAACAAAGGCCTGTTGGAGGAAATTCCTGGTGGCACCAGAGTCAAGAAAGGCCGACATCAGAATCTGGGTACCGGACACTACCAAAACCGCTGGTAGATTTAACCGAGGAGAGGAGCGATCCTCGCCTAGGGCAGCCTCTCCAACTAAGCCTAGGTGGGAGCATTTCCCGACTTGAGGAGACAGTCATGCACTAAGTGACTGGAGGTTCCACATAAAGGCACAGCCCTTGGCTGAGTCTTTGCTCGTACTCCCATTTAGACAGACTAAGATGATTCACCTGCATGGGTTCTGGCTCTGCAGACAGGTTGGCAGACCATACTGGAGAAACTGGACGCTGGAACCGAGGAGTCGAGCGACTAGAGCTACTCTGCTGCCCAGCCTCCCTAGCTCTCTCCTGAAAAGGTAAGTCGATTCTAGTAGCCAACAAAATCAGAGAGTCTAGTGAGGTGGGTACCTCTTGTCCCGCCAGCACATCTTTGATACAGCCAGCAAGCCCCTCCCAGAACGTGGCTACCAGAACGTCATTATTCCACCCGAATTCAGACGCCAAGGTGCAAAAAAGAATGGCATATTTGCCCACCATGCAATATCCTTACGAAGGCAAAACAGGGCAGAGGCAACTAAGGACAAGTGTCCTGGTTCGTCAAAAACCTCATGAAAGGATATGTTTTAGAAAGGTTTTTGCTCACCCACTGCCTAGGTGTCTCCTCCTTTGCAAAGATTATGCATCGGCTTGGGATCTCTTTCAGACTGCTTCAACCGCTCCATCCAATTGCGGTACACAGGTAAGTAGATGCAGAAAATGCTGTCTTTACAGAGATAGTGTCCACAAGTCTTTATTGAATGAAGTGCTACATAAAAACAGTCAGACGTCTACACAGGATGCGTTTCCACTCCGTGAGGAGTCTTGATCACCTGATTATGGGGGTTACATCACTCCCTTAAATATCTGAATAATTAAAACCAATTAAAAACAATACAAAACAGCTGACTTATTTGATTCCATGTGAACTTAAACCCAGATTTTAATACGGCATACGGCATGTTCTAAACTAATTCTACATATAGTATAATATGATATAGTATGTTGCGCGTTTTTTTCAAGCAATATCGCTGCATTTTTTTTTTACGCGAATGTCAATGGTACTTTCTAATGTTAAAAACGCATCACAAGTTTGTGCTTTGCAATTTTTGTGCGATGAGCTTTTGACATTAGAAAGTCCCATCGACAATCGCATTGAAAAATGCAGCGATATTGTGTGAAAAAAATGAGCAAGAAAAACAGAAGTGTCCAAGAGCCCTTACCTAGCAGGCGCCGTTTGGATCCCTCCTGCTGGTCTATGCAGTTCCGGCAGACTTCCTTGCAGTTCTCAGTGCTGACAGAAGATTGCTCTCTGGTAACGTGGTTTGTAAATCCCGCCTCCAGCAAACGATTGGCTGAGCCGCGGTGCTCAAGAACCAATCAGAGCAATCAATGCAGCGCTGGATGAACCATTCATAGCCATTAGAGATGAGCGAGCATACTCGCTAAGGACAATTACTCGAGCAAGCATTGTTCTTAGCGAGTAGCTGCCCGCTCGGAAGAAAAAGTTTGGATGCTGGCAGGAGGCGGGGGGTGGGGAGCGGCGGGGGAGAGCAGGGGGGAATGGAGGGAAGATCTCTCTCTCCCTCCCTTCCCCCTGCTCCACCCTGCTCACTCCCACAATTCACCGCTCACCCGCGCCGGCACCCGAATCTTTTCTTCTGAGCGGGCAGGTACTCGCTAAGGCGAATACTCGCTCGAGTAATTGTCCTTAGCGAGTATGCTCGCTCATCTCTAATAGCCATCCATCACAGAAGGGGAAATATAGAAAATTAAAAACAATTAGAAATTGAATAAGGAGTGCATGTAGATGTATCCTCTCACCATGCAGGTAGCTGACTACCAAATGAGGGAGCTAATTACACCTGTGCAGGACACCAATGAGACAGCCACTCACACTGCCTCTTGATACAGAGGGGGGTGGCTGCTTGGTGTATACTCCCACACACAGTGGATGCAAAGTGGCAGACCATTTTGATACATGTAGTTCACCATGCAGACCAGCAACCTATTAATGACGCCATGATAATTCGGCTGGTTGCCCTGCATTTCCAACAGTGAACCACATTGGTACTGCCACCCTGGGCTCCCCCTGAGTCTTAAAGCCACGCTGCATGTGAATGATAGTTAATAAATGCAAGTCATTGGTTGGATTTTGGCCAAGATACATGAGCCCACTAACCACTTCACGGTTCCTTGCATTGTAGTGGGTCCCTACACTAATATAAATGCTTCACAGAAGGGGAAATATAGAAAATTAAAAACAATTACAGAAAACAGCCATTACTTACTGAGTAAGGAGTGCATATAGATGCATCCGCTCACCATGCAGGTAGCTGACTACCAAATGAGGGAGCTAATTACACCTGTGCAGGACACCAATGCATCCATATGCACTCCTTCAATCATAACCATCCAATGCAATGGTTGTGCTTGGTTTATCGAGCGCTGCAGTGATTTGACGAGCTGCGGAGCTTGAAAACCAATCAGAGCAATCGCTTGCTGGAGGCGGGGGTTACCTTTACCAGCAAGCAAACTTCTATTGGCGACTGAGAACTGCGAGGACCAGCTGGAGTGACCCAGATTGCTTTTTCTTTCATGTAGTGCAGCTAGGGCTTATTTTGGGGGTAGGAATTATATTTCAAGCGCCCCCCCCCCCCAACCCCCTTTCCTTAAAAATCGTGGTAGAGCTTATTTTTGTGGTTGGGCTTATATTTCAAGCCCCACTAACCCCCTTCCCCTGAAAATCAGGGTAGGGCTAATATTTTTCAAATTCTCTCCCAATGAAATCAAGGTTGGTCTTATTTTAGAGGTTGGTTTTATTTTCGTGGAAACACAGTAGTATTTCCAAGAACACTTACTTTGGAGGTTCTTGCACAAAGCTTACAGCCTAGTTACCTGAAATCATTTTAAGGACATTCCACCTACCTCTAACTTTGTCATTGGTGCCAATGTGTACCATGACCACTGGATCCGTACCAGACCTTCCCAGTAATCTGTCAACCCGATCTGCGTTGTTTCAAACTCAAGCGCCAGGAAGACAACACCCTGTTTGACGATTCTGGTCTTTCTGCCAGATTGCCCTGTCTGTTCCTCTAATAATTGAGTCCCCCCACTACCAGGACCTGTCAAGCTTTTCCATTCTTACAGGAGAAGACATACCACATGGTATCGTACTGCAGCAGTGATAATCCTGTAATGGCATCCCCTGATCTGCCAACTTTGTAAACTTGTTGAGGTGTTCCAGTTCAGGACTATCCTCCCTGAGGCTCATTCACACAAGTATATATACTATAAACACGCAGCTATTGGAGCTGCATGCAAAAATCGCGACCATGTGAACCTTTGGATTCCAATGTATTAATTCACATGAGAGATTTTTGGGTGTATAAAAAAAAATTGGATATCAAAATTCTGAGCTTCTCGGACCCTGACACTGCCACCCATATCATCATCTATATATATAAAATTGAATGTATGCGTGTGTGTCTGTCTGTCTGTGTGTCTGTCTGTTTGTCCTTTATGCGCTACTACACCATTCATCCGATCGCCATGAAACTTTGGGAAGTTGTTGAGTACATTCCTGGGAAGATTATAGGCATAGTACATTTATGCTACGATTAATGGCGCGCGTGCGTGCGTCGTCGACAGTTACGACCCCCCCCCCACGTAGATCGTTCGATTTCCATCATTGCCACTAATTCTCTCACTTCCCGATGTTGTAGAAACATGAAATTTGGCACGAGCATTGATTATGTCATAAATACGAAAAGGTAATGGGTCCCAACTCGATTATTCAATTCTAAGCGCCAAAGAATTAGCGTCCAAATTTTACGTACGGAATCTAATTTTCTCGCTTCCCAATGTCATAGAAACTTGAAATTTGGCACAAGCATTGATTATGTCATAAATAGGAAAAATTAATGGGTCCCAACTAGATTATTCAATTCCATGCGCCAAAGAATTAGCGTCCAAATTTTACGTACGGAATCTAATTTTCTCGCTTCCCAATGTCATAGAAACTTGAAATTTGGCACAAGCATTGATTATGTCATAAATAGGAAAAATTAATGGGTCCCAACTAGATTATTCAATTCCATGCGCCAAAGAATTAGCGTCCAAATTTTACGTACGGAATCTAATTTTCTCGCTTCCCAATGTCATAGAAACTTGAAATTTGGCACGAACATTGATTATGTCATAAATAGGGAAAGCTAATAGGTCCCAACTAGATTATTCAATTCTATGCGCAAAAGAATTAGCGTCCAAATTTTACGTACGGAATGTAATTTTCTCACATAGAAACATGAAATTTGGCACGGGCATTGAATGTCATAAATAGGAAACGCTAATGGGTCCCAACTCAATTATTCAATTCTATGCGCAAAAGAATTAGCGTCCAAATTTTACGTACGAAATCTAATTTTCTCACATAGAAACTTGAAATTTGGCACGGGCATTGAATATGTCATAAATAGGAAAAGCTAATGGGTCCCAAGTCGATTATTCAATTCTAAGCGCAAAACAATTAGCGTTCAAATTTTACGTACGGAATCTAATTTTCTCACATAGAAACTTGAAATTTGGCACGGGCATTGAATTTGTCATAAATAGAAAACGCTAATGGGTCCCAACTCGATTATTCAATTCTATGCGCAAAAGAATTAGCGTCCAAATTTTACGTACGGAATGTAATTTTCTCACATACAAACTTGAAATTTGGCACGAGCATTGATTATGTCATAAATAGGAAAAGCTAATGGGTCCCAACTCGATTATTCAATTCTATGCGCAAAAGAATTAGCGTCCAAATTTTACGTACGGAATGTAATTTTCTCACATACAAACTTGAAATTTGGCACGAGCATTGATTATGCCATAAATAGGAAAAGCTAATGGGTCCCAACTCCATTATTCAATTCTAAGCACAAAAGAATTAGCATCCAAAATTTACGTACGGAATCTAATTCTCTCACTTCCTGATATATATAAATGAATGTCTGTCTGTCTGTCTGTCTGTCTGTCTGTCCTTTATGCATTACTACACCATTCATCCAATTGCCATGAGACTTTGGGAAGTTGTTGAGTACACTCCTGGGAAGATTACTGGCATAGTACAACTATCCTACGATAGGTGGCGCGCGTGCTAGCGTCATCAACAGTTATGCCCCCCAGACAAAGATCGTTTGATTTCCATCTCAAGCACGAAAGCAAAAGGCATTACGAGCAACGGGATGAGTGTTCAACCAGAAAATAATGCATCCGCCGAACGTTTCGCAAGACAATTGCTGGATATTGAGAATGCTGAGGTAAAATGAAAGCTGTGCTGTGATTGGTTGTTATATATTATACCGCTGAGGTAACATGAAAGCTGTGCTGTGATTGGTTGCTATTTCTTATACTGCTGAGGTAATATGAAAGCTGTGCTGTGATTGGTGGCTACTTCTTATACTACTGAGGTTGCATGAAAGCTGTGCTGCGATTCGTTGTTATATATTATACCACTGAGGTAACATGAAAGCTGCGCTGTGATTGGTTGCTATATATAATACCGCAGAGGTAACATGAAAGCTGCGCTGTGATTGGTTGCTATTTTTTATATTGCTGAGGCAGAATAAAAGTTGCACTGTGATTGGTTGTTATTTCTCTTACTGCTGAGGTAACATGAAAGCTGCGCTGTGATTGGTTGTTATATTTTATACTGCTAAGGTAACATGAAAGCTGCGCTGTGATTGGTTGTTATATATTATACCACTGAGGTAACATGAAAGCTGCTCTGTGATTGGTTGTTATCTAGATATATAAAAACAAATGAATGTATGTCTGTCTGTCTTCGCAGCAACGCGCGACGGGTAAGCTAGTAGTTTTAATAAAATAGCCCCAGAATAAAATTTCCAAATCAGCACTAGTAAGATCTGGCAAGTGTGTACACTGTAGACTGTTATATACTACAGTAAAAATGAACTGCAAGGCTTTAGACATCATAGGAAACCTACAGAATTTGTATGGTAAGTGGTCAATCTCTTATACCGTTTTCCTATCTATTATTACATTTAACAGAAAGCAGCCCCGCACATGACCTGAATACTTAATCATCCAAGGGGAAAATGCTGCAGCATTTTAGTATGCAGTCTGGAGCATTTTCCACCCTGCTATTACAGTGAGACACACTAGATGGCAGTGTAACCCCCTATTTATGAGCATAGTCTATTATGTTGCCATACAAACTGATATGAAAACCCAGTACACTGCATTTTGGGCGGTCCTAGTAGATTCACCAGGTCACATAGGAAACTATGAACAGGAGGGGGGTGTTAGAGATCCTGGCAAATGAGTTCTCTCACAAAAGCACTTTCGGTCAGCCAGACTATGGAAGTTACATTGGAGCAGCATTAAAATGCCATGACTTCTCACTGGAAGGTTAACAATCCATGGATACATTTGTAGATTCCCTGACACTGTACACAGGGCTCTCAGCTAGGAAGCATCTGCTTTCATGCTTTGGAATCGTCATTTTCTATGTAATTCAGAATTTGCTTTCATTATTTCTCATGTTTATATGTTAACTACTTCCTAATTATAAAGCACTATGGAATATAATAAATGTATTGTCACAGTAAAGCAACTGATTAGATACATTACAGAGAAAATAAAGTTTTTACATTTCCTATATTCTTTCTGGATCTCTTTCTTGGCAGAATTAAGATTTCTATGGCTGCTTTCACACATATGGAATTTGGCTGCAATACACGGAAAATTCTGCACCAAAATCCGCCAGCTCTGTGACGTGCAAATCTTTCCATTATGCTTTCTCTCCACTCCTGGTTTTAGCTCACAAAATACTGATGCAAAATCCACCCGTGTGAATGAGCCCTAAGGATGCAAAATCATTGCTACAATGTGAAGCCCATGGCTTCCAATGGGTTCTTTCACATGAGCGATGTTTTGTAGCGAGATTTTGTAGCCCGTGCGAATGCAGCCTAAGGCTAACTTCGGAGAAGTAACATTACTCCCCCACGGCTGACAGCTGCAGTGGAGGATCACGGAGTTTCTCACATTGTTTTCAATGGGAAAACCTTGCATCACACCACATGCAGTGAGATGCTGCCGTCTGCCCTACTGAGACCAATGGGTGATGCAATGTGAGAGCACGCCCAAATATAGGATGTGCCGCAATTTCTTCCTGTGTCAAAAGAATGGGGTTCATATTTGTGCAAGATTTGTGCCTCCCACCTGTGTGAAGCCGGCCTTAGGGATCTTTCACACAGGATGGAATATTCCACAAAGTATTGCATAGTATGTCCTCACACAGAATATTCAGCCCCAAAACCGGCATGCAGATTCTCATGCAGAATTAAAGATAGCAGAATCCTGTTGAAAATTCTGCATCAAAATCTGCAGTTAGCAGTGTTGTTGCGGAATAATCCGTCCTGGAAAAGTCTGTAGGGGATGGAATTGTCGACAGGACACAGTGAAGATGCGGATTTGTCAATTAGTGTGGATTTTGTTGCGTTCTTAACTTTGAAATTCATCTTGCGGGATTTGTTTCGTGTTTGTTTTCCAACATCTCTTGTGTGTTGGAAATCTGCAAATACAATCCCACAAAATGTCCTTAATTCTGCAGCAGAAAGCTTTTCTGTTGCGGACTTAAATCTTGTGGTTTGAAATAAAGACGTGTGGAATTTAAGCCCCGTAGGGATAACATTGTGACGCAGAAATTCCGTCTCGTGTGAAAGTTCCATTAGTGTTATCAGTGTATGGAAAGTTTTCTGTTTACATCAAGATGCTCAATAGCCACCCTGATCATATTTAAGGACTTGGCGCTCATGCAGACAAATGTTTTCGCTCGTGAAAACTGCAGATAATAGAACCTATTGAGTTCTCTGACATTCTGCATATTTGTGCTCAATTTTTGTGTGGGCGAAAACATATGCAACATACTCTATTTGTGTGCGCATTTGCGCACCCAGGGCATCATATCAGCACTGAACTGCACAATTTTGTGGTGTTAATTGATAACTAAAAAGGGTAGTCATGGAAATGACAGCACAGGTGTGACCCGCGCTGATGTTAACAGTCCCCGCAGCACAAAAAAGGACAGTAAACAGTGCTGCTACGTGCCTGAGAGCACTTGATACCTTCCTACTTGATAGAGCAATTATATCACGCTCCCGCAAGTGTATACTTGTATATGTCTACACCTGTCTGCAGGAGCCCTCAAACAGATTTGTGTGCAGATACGCCTGTGTGAATGTGTGCTAAGGGTGACTTCACACTTGGAATAGAATTGCGTGACTTTCCCGCGATGTAAGAGTGCAAATGCAGATTTATGAAGCTAATGATTTTCGATGGCTTCATTCCCATTTGCGATGTTTTAATTCATGCTATGTGGAGTGCAAAACTAAAATCGCAGCAGGTGCTATCTTTCTGCGTTTTGCTTTTTTTTTTAAATTCTCCAATGAATCCCTGTGGTGCCTCATTTTTATCGCATCGCAAAGTACGAACTTGCGATTTTCGTGTGATCCGTTTTTAACACTAGAAACTCCTATTGTCTATTGCGAGAAAAACGCAAGCGGCAGCCATGTTCATGCAAGAAAAAGCATGGCTGACACTCAGACATCTCATGAGCAGAGTTCCGATTTTGCCACAATTTTCTTGCTGCAATATTGCGATTGCCAGTGTGAAGGAGCCCAAAGGCGAGCTTCACACATTCTGGCCTGAGAGAATTTCCTGCATGTGGAGGAGATTTCTAAAATTTAATTCTCATGGTCCGGAAAATTTCTGCAACGAGTCTGCAACATTTTTGAAAAATGCTGTGAATTCCAAATCTGCAGCCGGTCTATTTATGTTTCTGATTTCAACTCGTGAAATACAAGGGCTAAAATCAGCAGCATCCGCTACAAAAACCATGGCCAAATCCTCAACATTTAGGGCTCTTGCATTGTACAGTACTTTTCCAGGCTTCCGGGCTTGTTCACATCGGCACGGGACACACCTGCGCTGTGATTGAACCGGTTGAGGAGCCTAATCAGTCGCCAGTCTTATCGATTAAAACTGCAAAATTGCACAGTTTCGTATGTGATCCCATGTGGACAAGACTCCTATGGTGTCTTGGGTGCGCAAATGCGCAGAAAAATAGGGCATGTCACATATATTTTCACATACGCGAAAATATAGCACAAAAACAGTGAATGTGAGGGAACCCATTGAAATCAGTGGGCTCTATTATCTGCAGTTTGCACAAGCGATTTTGCGCATGAAAATACGCACAAAATCATCCGTCTGCTGGAGATTTGGCCACTGTGGTTTTCCAGCTTATTTGCTGTGGGTATTTTATTGTGGAATGCCTTAAAGGGGTTGTCCCGCGAAAGCAAGTGGGGTTATACACTTCTGTATGGCCATATTAATGCACTTTGTAATGTACATTGTGCATTAACTATGAGCCATACAGAAGTTATCAGAAGTTATTCACTTACCTGTTCCGTTGCTGGCGTCCTCGTCTCCATGGTGCCGTCTAATTTTCAGCGTCTAATCGCCGGATTAGACGCGCTTGCGCAGTCCGGTCTTCTTCTCTTCTGAATGGGGCCGCTCGTGCCGGAGAGCGGCTCCGTGTAGCTCCGCCCCGTCACGTGCCGATTCCAGCCAATCAGGAGGCTGGAATCGGCAATGGACCGCACAGAAGCCCTGCGGTCCACCGAGGGAGAAGATCCCGGCGGCCATCTTCACCAGGTAAGTAAGAAGTCACCGGAGCGCGGGGATTTAGGTAAGCACTGTCCGGTTTTCTTTTTTAACCAGTGCATCGGGTTTGTCTCGCGCCGAACGGGGGGGCTGTTGAAAAAAAACAAAAACGTTTCGGCGCAGGACAACCGCTTTAAGCAGATATGCAGTACGTGAAGCTGCACTAATGGTTTGGCCATTGTCGCAATGCAAAAACAGCTATAAGGGCTTCGGCACACAAGTGTATGTGTAGATATGGTTGCGAGAGGATGATGTGATTGCGCTCTGAATGGAGCGCGATCACGTGTTTACATTTTACTGTACATTTTTGCTTTGCCAGGCCCGTTCACAACATCACAGGTGACACCCGTGCGAGTTCTGAACTGGCTCAGCAACCTAATTTAGTCTGTATTCTTAGCAATCAGCTGGAATTACGCAGTTACATGCGCGATTTTGTGCGGATGGAGTGTGCATTTGTACACCTCCATAGACTCCTACTGAGCATCGAGTGCACAAATGCGCACAACAATAGAGCATGTCGCGTATTTCTTCGCCCAGCAGAGTTGCAGCCAAAAAACACTCAATATGATGGAACCCATTGAAATCAATGGGTTGTATTGTTAGCAGTATGCGCAAGTGAATTTGTGCACAAAATCACTCGTGTGCAGGAGCCCTAAACGCTGTATGCACAGTGAAACTTCTTAAAAAGGCAGTGCCTTAAAGGGCAGCCTCACACGAGCTCATTTGCATCTGCAAAATCTGAGCACGCAATGCGCAGCATATAGAACCCATTCACTATAATGGGTTCCCTCACATGTTCCTTTTTTTCCCCCGCGGGAAAGAAATACGACATGCTCTATTTTTCTGCGCAATTGCACACAGGAAGGTCACTGTGTACCCGAAATTTTCAAAGGCTTAATCAAAAATACTTTGACCCAGCAAGTCAGCTGACCCGCCTCCCGAATCAGCTGACCTGCTTACAAGTGATCTGCCTGGCCTACGCCAACATGGCGCTGTTAGGACCACGCTGATGTGAGCTGTCCCGGCAGTGTAATAAAGTACAGTAAAATGCGCCAATCCAGGCATAATAGTTTGCGATCATGCGCCATGCAAAACACATATATGCTCCACGATTGCGAGCATATATGCGCTCACACTTGTGTGAGGCCTCCCTAACGGCCGCAAAATGTGATGAGATAAATCCATTGATTTCAACGGTTTCATTTTGACAAACAGAATTCTCGCGTGTTACTTATACGTACCAAAAAAGATTGGGCTTGCTCTATCTATGTATTTTTTCTACGTAGGTTTTGTGAACAGTCCCTGGCAGTGCAGAAAGTAGAGTAAACAGCACAGATATGCGCGCTATAGTGCGACCTTCACAGCGCAAAAAATCATGCTACCACGAGCGAATCTGCGTCTACGCTTGTCTGCAGGAGGCCTAAGAAGAGCACTGCCATGGAACGCTTTCACACAGATGGAATTATTCCGCCAGGATGCAGCAGAGTTTGCTGCTGCAGGAATTTGCATCAAAATCCACTTGGCTAAGGACTCCTGCAGACCGGCAATTTCGCAGACAATAGAATCCATTGATTTCAAGGGGTTCCCTCACACCATCATCATCATCATCATCAGGGTTGCAAACTAACTATTGATGGCCTATCCTAAGGATAGGCAGGTAGTATGTCCTAGAAAACCCCTAAAGGACAGTTTTGCACAAGAGAATTACAGATTAGTTTATACCCCCTTGATACAGAGGTGTGTCCTGACCCGACCACGGGTGTCACGGCTACATTTCTAGTCTGAAGGTGTCTCTGGTCTTGTTGCCTGTTCCACTGTCAGATAAGGTTGTTTGGTGTTATGGATATTTAGGTTGATTAACATCTATCTCCTTTTGCTATTTCCATATTGGTATACCATCTGGTTCATTGTATGTTTGTTTAAGGGCTCACACCCACTGGCGTTTTTTTCTCCACTGCGCTGTGAGAGTAAAGGAAAAGTCTCGCCAAGCAGTGCGAGAAAAAAACGGCATCACGCCGGGATATCGCCAGTCTTTTCAATGGGGCCAGCGGCAGCAGTGCTAGCCCCATTGAAAAGAGATGGAGAATGCTGCTTATTTCTGCCACTGCTGTGACAGCTGTGGCAGAAGTCTGCGGCATGCTATCCCATTGCTTTCAATGGGATCGGCACTGCTGCCGATCCCATTGAAAGCACTGCTTTCTGGCAAGCCCCGCAGTATGATTATCGGGGAAGGGCTTGAAATATAAGCCATTCCCCGATAATCAACAATAAGTGGTAAAAAATTTTTTTTTTAAATTACTCACCTCTCCGGCGCTCAGGCGTGTCCTCTGGCTGGCTCCCCTGTACTGCTGTTAAAGGGGTTGTCCCGAGGCAGCAAGTGGGTCTATACACTTCTGTATGGCCATAATAATGCACTTTGTAATATACATTGTGCATTAATTATGAGCCATACAGAAGTTATAAAAAGTTTTATACTTACCTGCTCCGTTGCTGGCGTCCTCGTTCCCATGGAGCCCGACTAATTTTCGGCCTCCGATGGCCAAATTAGCCGCGCTTGCGCAGTCCGGGTCTTCTGTAATCTTCTATGGAGCCGCTCGTGCCAGAGAGCGGCTCCGTGTAGCTCCGCCCCGTCACGTGCCGATTCCAGCCAATCAGGAGGCTGGAATCGGCAGTGGACCGCACAGAAGAGCTGCGGTCCACGAAGACAGAGGATCCCGGCGGCCATCTTCAGCGGTAAGTATTGAAGTCACCGGAGCGCGGGGATTAAGGTAAGCGCTCCGGTAAACTTCCTTTACTTCCCTGCATCGGGGTTGTCTCGCGCCGAACGGGGGGGGGGTTGAAAAAAAAAAAAACCCGTTTCGGCGCGGGACAACCCCTTTAAGTTCTTTCAGCAGGCGGGCATTTAAAAATCCCCACCTCCTGAAAGGGTTGTGCTGATTGGCTGAGCGCTCAGCCAATAGCAGCTAATGCTTAGCTATTGGCTGAGCACTCAGCTAATGACAGCTAGCCCTTAGCTATTCATTCATGAATAGCAATATCTTAGCTATTCATGAATGAATAGCTAAGGGCTATCTGTCATTGGCTGAGCGCTCAGCCAATAGCTAAGCACCAGCCCTCAGCCAATCAGCACAGCCCTTTCAGGAGGCGGGGATTTTTAAATGCCCGCCTGCTGAAAGAGCTTAACAGCAGTGCAGGGGAGCCTGCCAGAAGACGCGTCTGAGCATCGGAGAGGAGAGTAATTTAAAAAAAAAATTTTTTACTACTTATTGATGATTATCGGGGAAGGGCTTATATTTCAAGCCCTTCCCCGATAATCATACTGCGGGGCTTGCCAGAAAGCAGTGCTTTCAATGGGATCGGCAGCAGCATTGAAAGCAATAGGATAGAATGCCGCGAACTTCTGCCACAGCTGTGACAGCTGTGGCAGAAGTCCGCGGCATTCTCCCTATGCTTTCAGTGGGGCTAGCGCTGCTGTCACTAGCCCCATTGAAAGCACTAGCGATATGCCGGTTCTATTCCGGCGCCTTTCTTGCGCTGCGAGGTGAGAGTTTTCTCGCGCTCTCACAGCGCAAGAAAGAAAATATCGCCAGTGGGTGTCTACCCTTACATCTATATTGCATATATTATTTATTGTAGCAAACATTATCCTTGTTTTCCAACTAGGGAGAGTAGGGGTCACCCCAAGTTCCTGATGTGGGGTCGTCCTTATCAGGTTGAGCGCTCCACTTTTAGGTAGGGTCCCATTATATTAGAGGTTAGGATCATATTTTCCTGTACCCCACTTTTTGGTTTTGTTACTTTATTTTGTGTTCTATGTGTCATTATATAGTGTAAATATTCATCCTCTTAGGACAAAAAACTATGTTCGATCTGGACAAGGTGCTTTGTGTCCACTTTTGATGTAACAATGGGTCTCCTGATCTAAGAGCATCATATATGGCGTATTCATCAATGCACTCCGATCATTCTCAGAGTGTGGAAAACATAGAAACCAGGACTGTAATGCTAGGCAGTGACTGTGGTCAGCTCTATCCCTCACACTTTTGGCTGGCTGTACTTTGTTTCTCCCTTGACATCACTACCATTAACACTCCCGCTGATTAATGGGCTCACTAGACTCATGGGGATTCATTCTCAAAGACAAGTTCACCTTTGGAGTTCTGTGACCTGTATAAATGTACTCAGCACACGTACCCTTCAATGGGTTAATCCCCACAAGTAGGATGAGCACAATTGGCAGTGGGAATGTTAATGTTAGTGATATAAGGGGAGAGGCGGAGAACAGCCAGACAGGAGTGGGAGGGAGAAGTAACGGCAGTCACTGCCTAGTACTACAGTCCTGGTTTCTATGTTCTCCGCGGTCCCAGCATGCCCAGAATGCAATGATGAATATGCCCATGATGTGTTTCCAGAGGTTTCAGAAATTCTCGCAGACGGACATATATCTTCTTCTCAAATTTGTTTTATTTTCACAAACAGCAAAAATGATCATAGCATATGACGCATTGTGAGCTTCTGTGTAGCATCATACATGACTTCGTACTTGGTTGATATCTTCCTTCCATGACAGTCGTAGACTGAACATAGTTACACCCTTGTTACTAGAGACATGCACAATGCTCAAGAGAGAAAAGATAGCATTCAATGAAAACATAGACATACTATATCTATATTTGCATACTTTATTTTGAGTATGCATGACCCCTCTCTACTGCCTTATGATGCATTTATGTAGAAAAGGCTGAACTTAAACCATTCTTTAGGTGCGTGCCAAATTCTTTTTCCATTATTTACTGCCATCTAAGAGGACTGTATCGATCTCATTTAGTGTAGGTCTCCCTGCAGAGTGCTTGAGCACTGAATAAACATATCTTTGGAGTTTAGTGGGCAAAAGGCTTACTTGACCCAATTACGTGTGTCAGTTCTGTTGAAAAAATAAGTAATACTTAATTAGATCAGACACACATAATTAAAATACGAATTGTAACATTGTAGCAGTGAGAAAAGCCAAGGAGCTTAGCGAGTCTCTGGGTAACCTTATGAGACTGCTTGGAGCAGCGGTGTACCTCAGTTCACTTGCAGTTAATAAATGGCTTCTGTTAACCTCTAAATGGAGACAGTTGTCTTCATTTATCAATTAGAATGTTTCAAGCCATTACAGTACTATATCTTATACATGGTTTAAGGAGAATACAGTTATTGAAATGAGCAGCAATGGTTACAGTAGTTTACGAATTTTTTTTGTCTATATCTATATAACTGTATAAAAGACCAGAATTACATATCTGTAGTGTTTTCTAAATCTGCCTAGCAATGTCACCTATTCCATTCTTGCACTAGAACAACTTTATAAATAGACTGGAGTGTGGAGCTATGTTTTTCCATTGTTAACACCAAAATTGTCCAAATGGCAAGAAACATCCCGGTTGAGTACACTCATTAAAAACCTTTATTGTACTAAATTAAAATACTAAGGGGCATAGGAATTAAAAAAAAAACACAAACACTTGCTTGGCAAACCTGGGAGCGATAAGCCGCCTATAATATAAATATAAAGTTATACCCTGTTTCCCCAAAAATAAGACAGGGTCTTATATTAATTTTTGCTCCAGAAAATGTAACTTTTTTACATGTATAGCTGCCTGGAGACTATTTAAACTGACTTTTTTAATTAACTGCAACTAGGTCTTAATTCTGGAGCAGGGCTTACATTTCAAGCATACTCAAAAATCCTGAAAAATCATGCTAGGGCTTATCTTTGGGGTAGGTCCTATTTTCAGGGAAACAGGTGTGTGTGTGTGTATATATAAATATATATATAAATAAAATTTCATGCTGCTGCAATGTATAATGTGCTTTATCGAGCTCTCCTAATTAGCTGGTAGTTATAGAAGATATCAAGCATGTCACTGCTGCAGACTAATGACTCTGCCTAATAATATCAACAGTTCTGCGTGTTTCAGCTCAAAGAAACATAGAAACCTCCCCAAATTAGTTTTGCCAATGTAGTGGTGTCCTCAGGGGTTAATACTGGTGCACGCACCTAAATGATAACGTTTATATAACATGAGGGAGGGATTCTCCCAATTGACTTAGTAGTGAAAGGCACTGCATGCTGAGTCGCCAATGGAGAGAAAGCTAACGATGTGGGACAGGTCCTTAAGCCAATCATACAGAGTGCCTCTCTCATACACAGCCAATCCTGATGTGTCATGATGTAATCAGCCCAGCAAATTACAGTTTGGCCTTTACATGCATAGGTTCATCTGTCAAAACCTTAAGCTGCGTGTTGCAGTATGTACTGCAGTGTGTCCCCTATAGGACTTTGATATTTTTTCACTTCATTTTGTGGTGCATGCTCAGTACATAAAACCTCATAGTCAGGCTGATTTGCCCAGTGCTGCAATTCAACAAGATACTATGATTTATTGAGCATGCCCATTTGCTCAATACTTAAAAAAAACTTTCTTGTGGCCTCAGTGCTGTTTAAAGGGATCCTACAATGCCCACCTAAGGAGTGTTGTGTGTTACTGATTGGCTATTCATAGCATTGAATCCATAGATGAAGTTCTTATATTAAGTTAAAGCGAAAAAGGCAGGTTATCACGGGTAAACAGCACACCAATGCTATTGTTATTCAAAATGAATACAAATTCCTCAAAAAGTACCCTATCTCCATTTTATATGATAAGCACATCATCAATGAATCTGCCCCAGAACAGTATGTGACTTGTGTAAAGTTCCATCTCATTACAACATACCAGTGTGGATTCTCACCACCCTAGGAATAAATTTGTGTAGTTTGGCGCACATGTTGTGCCCACTCCTCTGCCCCATTTTTGCAAAAAAAAAGGTAAAAAATAAAATAACTGTGTGTGAAAATGAATAATGATTCACTGGGGAACAGAAACATTTTTTTTCATGGTGCCTGGAATTTTAGACCTTATTCTGGGTATCTTTGTGCTGCCGATTCTAAAAATCCCATCCATATTCATTCTAGGAGTTCAATTTTTTAAGATATTCCTGATGTCATTATCTGGTTTTGTTATATTTACTTTATTTTCCTGCCAGCACTTGCTTACTATTAGTACATATGATACATATTGCCACCACTGCACATCACACTTGGGTTGATGAAACAATGTGTAAAGACACTGAGGAGAAATGGAATGTGTTTCAGCTACAAATGTAGAAAATTTCCTGCAATGATCATCGGGAAGTTAAAAACAGGTAAATTCGATGGACCACAAATCCGGGAGCTCATAAAAGACTCGTGTTTCATCCCAGACTAGATGGGAGAAGAACCTGCATTGCCTTCATGGTTTGAAGTCCTGCACAACTGCGGCGGTAACCACTTCTGCCCTGCAGCTGGAAATATTCAAAGCAAGACTCCTCCAAATCCAGAGAATCAGCCCACACTCCTGCTGAGTGAGTACCAGAGCTCTGGCTCGTGTATCAGGCTAGTTTACTAGACTGTTAGTTGGGTCAGAGGGGTCTGGTGTGGTCAGTCTCTCTCCAGGTCATCCATGTCCTAGGTTATCCTCCCAAAGATTTTGTTACAAGAACTTAACTGTAAATGTATGTCAATGCATTTTTGATGTCACTAGTTTCCTTGAGCTGTCACGTTAACAAGTAAAATGTGTGCCTGCAGTTTACTTAATTTGTGTGTTTTATCTTATTCACCTTTTTTATCAGACACTGGCGTCATGACAAATTATTTCATTACACAACCCACTTCTGTTCTCCTCCTCCACCTGTTCATAGAAGGAGCAACACTCATTGCCACCGTGACACGGCTCTCAGGCCTCATCTTAGCAGCCACTCAGAGTGTTTAACTCTCTTCCCACTTATTGCATAACATCTCAGTCACCAAAAAAATGTGTTCTCCAGTGTAATAGTCTTTCCACAAACCTATTGTGAGGGAAGAAATGTGTCCCATGTGTGTATAAGGAGAGCGCCTAGGTGGTTAGTGAGTGAGGAGACTTATAAAGCCATTCCTGCTCCTCTGGGTAATATGCTAATAAGGGAGATGGAACAATACCTCTGTGCCAACTATGAAAAGGCAGCTTTCCTGCAAATTAGGTCTAAATAGGTTTATACTGCTGTATTGGCTCATGGTCGGTGTATTTTTAGATTTTGGTTTTAGTTTAGTAAAGGCAACTGTCATAGCTGGTGTGCCTGTGTCATTTTCCTCAAAGAAGTCTATCAAAGTCTCCAGAGCTGCAAGATTATTCTGACTCCACTGTGCATCCTACAACAACATAAAATGTATGCTTGAAGTAGAAGGCATTCAAAATGATATATTATATTGTTCTAACTATAGGGACCCATCCAGATGGCTGTGGGAAACATCAGAATTACCCCATGGGCTAAAGCTACATTGAATTGTTTTGCATGTGTAACAGTTAAGATTGGGAAATGTAGTATACTATGGAATACCCACAGAAATTGCTACATTAGGGTCTGTGCCACCTGTAGCACTGTTGGTATATACTGACACCATAAGTATAAATTGGAGGGTGTACTGGCATTTGAAAAAATATATATGTATTAGTGTAACTGTCTCTCTCCCTTTAATTTAATATTAGAACTTCATGTATGGATTCAACACCTTGAATATCCAGTCAGTAACACACAGAACTCCTTAAATGGTGAGTATTATAGAATCACTTTTCACAGCACTGAGGCCACAAGAAATTTTTTTACATCTGCAAACTGGGCATGCTCTATAATTCATAGTATATTGCTGAATTGCAGCCCTGGGCAAAGCAGCCTAAGTATGAGCTTTATGTAGTATTATGAGCTAGTAGGAGCTAAGTATGAGCATGCACCACAAAATAAAGTGAAAAAATATAAAAGTCCTAGAAGGAACACACTGAGCATGCTCAGAATGGCTGAACTGCCATTCGCTGGGCTGATTACATCATGACACATTGGCTGTGTATGAGGGAGGCACTCTGTACCATTGACTTAAAGATCTGTCTTGTATTGTATTGTTAACTTTCTCTCCATTGGCCGCTCAGCATGTGGTATCTCTCACTAGTCAGTCAAATGGAAGAATCCCCCTCCTCATGTTATATAACAGCTGTCATTTAGGTGGGTGCACCTCCACTAATGCCAGATCCTTGAGGACGCCACTACATTGGCAAAACATAGTGGGGAGGGTTCTATGTTTCTCTGAGCTGAAATATGCCGACCTGGCGATATTATTTAGGCAGAGTCATTAGTCTGCAGTAGTGACTGGCCTGATATCTTATATAGTTACTAGCTAGTTAGTAGAGCTCTATAAAGCACAATATACAGCATATTGCAGCAGCATTGAATGATATATATTAGAGGTGGCTTAGCGTTCCCAGGTTTACAAGGCAGGTGTTTGTATTTTCAATTCCTATTTCTCTTTGTATTTCAATTTACTTCAATAAAAGTTAGATTTCAAAGAGGATATTCAACTGGGTTTTTCTTGCCCTTTGGGCAATTTTGGTGTTGATTACTGTTAATAAGACCAGTGCACACCCTGAGGCACTTGTTGTATACTTTGTTTTTCCATTGTGACCTGTCTAGCTTTACAGGAGATATAATTAAGAAGAAGTTAATAGATACCAGAATAGGTAAGCGTCTTTAGGGGCCTAGGCAGAGAAATAAATTATGAACCATCCTTCCTGGAATACAGCTAATCTCCCTTTCTTATAACTGCACATACAACATTTTGGTGTTAATGATTGTCCCGGTACAAAATCAGTTTAGTCATAGTAGAGTGAGCTTAATCAAAGGCATCAGGCTTTAGCATGTAGCTAGAAAACACAATGTTGAATTACACTCAGCTTTTGTAATAGTACTTTTCAGCTTCACAATTGAAACATTGCCTCCCTACACATAGCAGCTGCTTGATAATCATATTCTCAATTTATAGTCATGCTGCCCTTAGTGTAATAGGAACCATCCAAGCAAAAACTTCCTGGTGAGCATGGGACAGACTTGTGTTTATGCACAGCAGCCGGCCAAAAGAGGCAGAGCTACTAGAAAGGAGATAACAGCAGTCTGAACCAATGAAGAGATAAAAGGTGTGTTTCTCTGAACCAATGATGAGACAGGGGGTAAGCCTCAGGCTACCTAAGAGTCCCTGAAGACACTGTAGATAAACTGAATGCAGCAAAGTTAAAAAGCAGCTAAACAGCAAAATAAGAAGAGAATACTATAAATAGGATGGCATCAAATAATAGAGCCTGGTCACCTATTGAATCATTTCTGAACTACAAAACACTTGAAAAGAAAGTGCCCCATAGTGCAGTAGGGCAAAGTCACCATAAAAATTAATTGGTGCAAAAGGAATATTTGGATCTTAAAGGATTGTGCGGCAGTACAAAACTTATATAAGCCTTTTAGGTAGTAGCAACCTCCTCACCACTGAACAGCAGAAGCCTCTGGTAGATAATGAAGAAATTTAAAAAACTGCCAGGGACCACAGAGCACTTAGAACAGGACCAGGAGTCAGCACTGAAGAAATGGAGCTTTATTAAATGAGACAATGCATTTCTTTCCTGAAACAGGACCTTCATCTGGCTTAACACAGATTCAGAAGCTACTGCAGAGGATTTAAGAACTATAGGTAAAACCATTGGGTGATGTCTCTAGGACATGTTATCATTAGTAATGCATGTCCTATGGGCTGTATATGCTATGAGATCCGGAGCTCCGGATCCCGCAGTGCAAATACACCCGTGTGCATTAGGCCAAATTATTAAAAATTAGTTACAGAATAAGTTAAGTGGGTTTTCTGAGTAAACTGGTGGCATTGAGGGTTGTAGCATACAAAAAAAATTGCTCCCCCACTACGCTCTAGGTCCTCTGGTCTTCCGCTGAAGTCCTGCAGCGGCCCCTTTTTCAGTTATTTTAAATTGATGTTAGTGTAGGGACTTACAAGAAAATGAGAGCTTGTGTATTTTGGACAAACTATTAACCAATACCTCGTATTTATGAGTATGTAACATGCAGTATGGCTTTTAATGCTGAGAGAGATCTAGGTGGCAGTGTGGTTCACTTATGAGGTGCAGGGCAGCCCACTGGGCTGAAATATGGTGTTATTAATAGGTTGTAAGCTTGTATGGTCCACTACATGTATCATGTGGCCTGACACCCTTTGTATGCTCTGTGTGCAAGTATAGCACTAAGCAGCCGCCCCTCTCAGTATACGGAAAGTGTGTGTGTAGGTGTTCATCAGTACTTTGCACCTTTAGCAGTTTGGCTGACTGCATGCTGAGGGATATGGTGTTTATACCTGCCCTTTTGTATCAGTACATTGTCAATATATGGCTTCTTTCTGTGTTTTTTTCCCTGTATATTCCCCTTTGTTCAGTGATTTTCAGTGATCTTGAACGTAATAGAAATAAAGGTGTCTGGTATCCATACATGCCCATGGACAGATAAACCAAGCTATGCATTAATCCATCTTTTATGTGAATACAAGTTCGGCCTCTTAACCCCTTCAGTGGCACAACCGGAAATATTCCAGGACGAGCTGCACTGCCCATAAGCTGTGGCATTGTGCTCTGCCTGCACAGTCCCACAGAGAACAGTGCAGGACTTTAAGAAAAGAAACAGGAAGAAGGAACCAATTTGCCGGCAACTTCCCACTTGCTTCTTTAAACTCCTGCACTGTTTTGTTTACAGGTTGCCACAGAGACCATCGGCTTATCAGAAGCCAGCCAATGGTTCCCGTGGCAGGGAGAGCTGGTGACCAGCTGTCAGAGGATAGCTGGGCATCAGCTCTAACAACAGAGAACAGAGAAAACCTCTGATCTCTGCTGTTTAACCCTTTACATGCCACCGTCTGTACGACCGCAGCATGTAAAGGGCTGACAGAGGGAGGGGTCTCCCTCTGTCAGATGATAGCCAGGCACCAGCTCTTAAAGCAGAGAATGGAGAAAACCTCCGTTTGATCTTATTTTTACTTCTTTTTTTTGAAATCCGCCCTGGGGGACCACAACTAGTGATGCTTTGATCGTTCCTGCAGTATGATGTAATGCTGTATGATTGCAGGTATTGCACGTGGGTGTTAACTGTAATAAACAGCTGACGCCCACGCTGTATGAAGAGAGCTGGCGCCGCGATCTCTGTTCATACATACCCCAATGCTGCATGATGTAAATATACGTCCTAGAGTGGGAAGAGGTTAATCTGCAGGATCCACAGCCTAGAAAAAAAATTTTTAAATGTGGCAAAAATAGCTAACTTAGCCTATCTCACCATACAAAAAAACAGAATAGAAAGTGATCAAAATGCTGTACAGATCAACAAATGGTACTAATAAAAAGTACAACTCATTCTGCAAAATAAAAACTCTTACACAGCTCCGTTGATAAAAAAAAATTGCTACGGGGTCTTTAAATGCAGCGATAAAAAAAATAATCTTTTTTTTTTTTTTTTTTTAAACTGTGAAAAAGTAGCGAAAAAGAAAAAAGCTATTACAATTTGGTATTGGCATAATCGTATTGGCCTGTAGAATTACTTTAATATATTATTTATTCTGCTCAGAATGCAGTGAAAAATAAAAATAAAAAACATGCCAGAATTACAGATTTTGTTAATCTTGCCCCTAGAAAAAAATAGAATAAAAAGTGATCAAAATTTTACATGTTCCTAAAAATTAGATAACTGAAGACTGGAAATCATCCCGCAAAAAACAAGCCCTTCTAGAGCTCTGGCAATGGAAAAGAAAATGAATACGGCTCTTGAAATGTGGCGACATGAAAGCAAACCTTTAAGAAAAAAAAAATGTTTTAAATGTACAAAAATAGCAAAACATAAAAAAACTGTATAAACTCGGTATTGCCGGAATCATGTGACTCAGAATAATGTTATCACATTTTTTATTCTGCATGCTGAACGCCGTAAAAATAAAATCCAAAAAAGAAATGGCAGAATTTCTCCCTCCCCCCCACCTATCTCCCTACAATTTTTCTTGCAAAAGTTATGCAATACATTATATATACCCAAAAATGATGCCATCAAAAAATACAACTTGTGCCGCAAAAAACAAGCCCTCACATGGCCGTGTTAATGGAAAAATGAAAAAGTTATGGCTCTTGGAATGCAACTGGAAAATTAGTTGAAATTAAATGATTGGCCCATTTTAAAAACCCGCCCTGGTGGGTACGACAGGGTGGTAAGAAACCCGCCACTGAAGGGGTTAATGAAAGATCTATTACTATGGAGCCAAAAAAGAATATCTATAATAATTAATTGTCAAAAAGTGAATATTATCAAATCTATTTTTAATAGGGTCTTATATACAGATAATACAAATGTTTCATTATAACTATCTTTACCATAAGGACCCTTTTATACTAAAGGATTACCGTTCATATTTTTGCTGGATCATGGGGATTTGAACAAATTTGTTTGTCTTTCGGCTCATGCAGGCATAAAAATCAAACGACGATAGCCCTAATCCTGGCCCACCTCAGCAGATTCCCATTATCATACCTCCGTCCTATCATTGACCCATTTCTGTAACTTCTTGGAATCCCTCAAATTCTTGAATATTTCAAACAGATGTTTCTAAACAACCCACTTTCTTTGGTGTACCACGGAACGCATGTTCTTTCTGCAATAAACTTTCTGATATTCATTACCTCTTCATTTCCCATAAACTTTCCTTTCTGGACAGAACAGCAACATAGCTGAATCCCTCTGACACTGCCTTCCCTGCTCTCCTATTATGGCCCACAATACACCCACAGTCTCCACCCTGGCAATAAACATGGCAGAGGATTTGGTCATCTTTTTTCAGATAACTGCACCTGCACTCCCATTATGCCTCTACCAGCCCTCTCATTGCCCTCTTTTGAAGTTCAGTCGGTCTGCATCTACTCGCCCTCTAACCTCCAAGTGGTGCTACCGACTTCCTCAAGCACTTTGCCACTTGACTGCTATACTTCTTGTCCACTGACATCCCCATCATCATCATGGGTATCTTCAACATCCCTATTGACATAAAACTCCCTTCTCCATCCCCTGAGGCCATCCCCACATCTTTCAACCCCCCTGGGGACTTTGCTAAAAACTTCAAATATAAGATTGACAACATTAGAAAAAACTTCAAAATACAGTCTCCACAAACCGCTCTGCACAGCTACTTTGTCCCTTCCCTCTTTAACCTGCTTTCCCACCATTGCTGAGGACAAGCTCTTCACTTTACTCTCCAAATTGCACCTCACTACCTGTGCATTTGACCTAATTCAATCCCACCACATTTCCCACTAAGTTCATTCAGGCCCTAACCCCCTGTTCAACCTCATGCAAACTACCAATGCTTACCTTTATCCTTTAAACATGCATCCATCACAAGCATTCTCCAAAAATCATCCCTCGGTCCTTCATATCACTTTTTCCTTTTGCATCAAAACTGGAACAACACATCCACCTTGAACTGTCCTCCTACCTATCCTCTGACTCACTATTTGACCCCATTACACTACTAAAACTGCCCTAACCAAAGTAGCCAATGATTTTCTAACCCTGAAAGCCTCTTAGACCTGTCCTCTTCCTTTGACACAGTTGACCACTCCCTCCTGCCACAAATTCTCTCCTCCCTCAGCATCACAAACTTGGCCCTTTCCTAGAATTGGTCTTTTGTGTGATGTGAATGGATGGCATAACATTTTAGTTCCCCATGCACAGCAGTAAATCTTTGGTGGCCATGTCATTTGTCATTCTATTAATCACTACATAATGGGGCCTCCCAGATATAGAGTTAAAAAATAATAAGTTTTATTGATAATTAATTTAAAAAGTCAAAGCCTACCAACAAAAACAATCACATAAAACATATAGTGACAGGACAGACAATTAACATAAAAGGGGGAGGATCCCAGGGAGGGTAGGGGAGAAGGGAGTATATCGGCAACTCCCGTATAACCTTTCCCGAGATCCTCAAGAGTCACTTAAATTTTATTTGATAGGATAATTCTCTATCGAGGTGAGTATTTGAGCTGTTGTATGACTCGCATCCCCTCGAGATGGCGACTATTTTTCAATAGGGCTGAGCGTGCTGTACGAATCAGACAGCCCCTTTATTTATAAGGACTCTTGTGATTTTTAATAAAATATTCAAATCAGTGTCGTTTGGTGCTTTGTTTACACTGTACCATTTAGTGCATTGTTTACACTGTATTCATATTGTTTTGACTCTCATATTGTTTTTGCTCACACTGATTTGAATATTTTATTAAAAATCACAAGAGTCCTTATAAATAAAGGGGCTGTCTGATTCGTACAGCACGCTCAGCCCTATTGAAAAATAGTCGCCATCTCGAGGGGATGCGAGTCATACAACAGCTCAAATACTCACCTCGATAGAGAATTATCCTATCAAATAAAATATAAATGACTCTTGAGGATCTCGGGAAAGGTTATACGGGAGTTGCCGATATACTCCCTTCTCCCCTACCCTCCCTGGGATCCTCCCCCTTTTATGTTAATTGTCTGTCCTGTCACTATATGTTTTATGTGATTGTTTTTGTTGGTAGGCTTCTTAAATTAATTATCAATAAAACTTATTATTTTTTAACTCTATATCTGTGACGGCCTTAACCTAGACAATATAGATATCTCATACCACTGTGATTTGTGCTACATAATGGGGCACATTTACAACCTATTTTACACCAGTTTCTTGTGTAAAAAAAGTCACAATTTTTGGCGCAAACAGGTATTTGTGTGTAAATTATATCAGAAATGGACGCCAGCTCAGACTAGGCATACATTTCTGTCTAGGAATGCTCTTCTTTATGTATTCAGCACACCTTGTGCCTTGAAAAATTGTGCAAAGCCCAGCGCAGGAAATGCCAGGCTTAGTACATTTTCCCCTCTAGAACAACAAATAGGAACTGACTTTTAGGAAATCTTCAGGACAAGTCATCTAGCCATCATTATTTTAAGCTAAATGTAACTCTTATATCTTTCAAACAACTAACAGTGTATTATATGCTTGCGTATATAGAGTTATTTGGAACATTGTAGCAAAATCAAAGTCTTATATATTCTTTCATGCATCCAATAAACATATCATGAGGACCTATTCTGAACAAAGAGTGGCAGTCAATCTAGAGTACTATGGAGCATATCTTTTTTTTTTTCTTGTACTGGTGTACAAAAGTTACAATTTTAATGCATGTGCCAAAATTGTGCATCACTTTGCACGTTTACATTGGGCTCTACCACTTTTTAAAAAGTGAGCAGTGCCTAACTGTAGGGGCATATTCAATAAAGAGGTGGTGGCAGAACCAATGGGGTAGTTTTTTTTTTTAAATAAAAAAAAAGCTTTATTTATAACTGTAGGATCATGGCTGCTCTTTGGTGTGACTGTTTAATCTGTAACTCAAGCCCCATTTACACAGGACAAGCTGTCAGGCAAATTATGTATGACAGCTTATACCAGTGAAGCTTGCTTTTGTGCTATTACACAGTGAGTATTGCTAGCATCGTTGAGAGCACTGCCAGCAAGGAGGCGGGGCAACCAGGGAGCATTCTCTCCCGCCTCCTGCCTCCATTCACTGTAAGCAGACAGTCATTCAAAACTGAATGACTGCTGTTTACACATAACGGCTAGTCGTTCAAGTTTCTGCATGATTCTTATGCACTTCTGTAAGAGCGCAGGTATTTGAACAACTGTGAACGTTAATTGTCCCATGTAAATAGGCCTTTACTGGTATGTCATAAACTTTGAACCTTCCTCTTTTCAGTGATGTGCAGATTGTGTTCCTGATTTTGTAGTTTGTTGGTAATTAATTTCCCAAATCTGCTCCTTCTTTAGGACAGTACCTCTGCACGGGGATCTCGGCCTTTTCTGGACAGGCTCACTCTCAGACTCTCTCCCTTACTTTTCTTGATCTCTCTCCTCCACGGTTCCTGGTATATGGACTCTCAGGAATCGCTCCTTTTCTTCCATCTCTTCACTACATGAGGGTTGAAGGTACCCCCAGGTGGCTTGCTCTCTCTCAGGAACCCAGAAGATGATGAAATACACTGACACACCCAAAACTCATACTTATAGACTACACAAATCACGTGACTAGACAAATATTGATACATTTGCAGGCATCTCCCAGTCTCTTGCAAATGAGAGGTTAATGTTTGCTGTAGCTCTGCAATACACATAGCAAGAGACTAGACAGTTTGCACAGTGCATATACACAAAAGACATTACATGTATGACATTTATGGAGGCGCCAGGAATATACAGTCTGGGCCACTACAAAACAAGATCTCATGACCATCTGAGGAGTAAGTTTCAGAAAGAAAGGAATAACTAAGGTAATACAGCTCACTTATATATACTGGGGGAAGGGGTCTAGCTACATAAAGAATGGAAAAAAATACCGGAGTGGCCTTTACATTAAAAAGCCAAAAAAAAACCCTAAAATTATATTTAGTCTATGAGCAAACACATCCATCATTATTTATTAATGCATCTGTTTTATCATCTTTATTTTTAAACAATGTTATCTTTTTCTATGAAGATCTACAGGCAATGTACAGAGGAAAAGGGAGATACCTGACAAGCAGGAGGATATACATCAGGCTGAACTGAAGGTTGTATATGAGGAATCAGGCCTATCTACTCAGGCAGAATCGGAGGAGATCTAGAACCAGCTTTTTTCAACATCACAAGACACCAAACCCACCAGTGGACTCAAATCCTACTTAATATGGTTTATCAACACAAAGAACTAGGGCCATTGACAATGATGCTAATGAGTCAAGTAGGTAGTGTAAGAAGTGCGGATAACTTAGGTAAATTTGGCCATAGACTTACTGGCTGTTGTTGCCGCATGGGCTCTGACAGACAGACGTCATTTAAGTCCCTAGTTTTATCCATGGCAGATGTGTATGAGTCATACCTTTCCCTATTGCCTGACTTATTGGATTTTGTTGCTGGAATGATGGCTGTGGCATATGACAGTGGTCTTCTACATTCCTATCTTCTCAACAGCCTTCAAAATCTGCCTCCACAAGTTCTTCACAACAGCACTATCTTCAGCATAACCTGTATCTGTATCTTCATACAGCACTCTACTCGCCACCACCACTTCACAGGATATTCTCAATTAAATCCATATCCATCATCTTATCTGTACTTACTTTCTTTATCTCATATTAACCCATTCATCCCATTATCTATCCTCTACCATGTAATCCTACAGCAGCACAGCTGCCAACACATCTACAATAGGATCACAGTATTCTAAACAATCTTTTCACACTTTCCATTACAGAAGAGTGTGTTGATTTTTTTGTGTGGAGTATGCTAATTGTTATTTTAAAATATTTTGTAAGGCTGTGCTGTCGTTTTGAAAAAAAATGTAAAATTTGCCATTTATTTTGTTTATCTGGGAATTTAACTTTTTTTCCATCCTGAGACCTGTGTTGTGTAATTTTTATCAGTACTTGTGAATGTATTGCAATAATTTACATTTTCCTCCTGTTACTTACTGTCAAAGTAAGCACCCTTTTGCACAGGACAACTGTCGGGAGCACAAGTGCCTAACAGCCGTCCCAACGATGATCGCTCCTATTCTTTCATACAATCAACACTTAGCGGATGGAGGCAGAGCAGGCCAGAAATTATTCCGGCCTGTCCACCTCTATTCACAGTAAACAGGCAGTCGTTCATAGATGATTGACTGCCTGTTCACACAGACCAATCATGGTTTGATTTTTATGCCTTAAATGTTATTGCTCATAATTTACATTCTGCAGGTATTTATACTGAATCATTATTGTTCAGATTCCCGTGATCCAGTGCGAATCTGAACCATCGTTCAATGTAAAAAGACCCTACGTTGGGAGAGCACACAGAGGGTGCCCTTTTATGAGTTTACTTTGCACTTCAAATTATGCAGTGGTACCACAGCCAGAGAGTTAAAAAAAATCACAACACAGGGTTAATGTGTGATGCACCAATGCCCTCTCTTCTATGTTCTTCATTGAGGGGTTTATGTATGACCTTCTGTAAAGGCGAGGCTTGATCTTGTCATAACATAGCGTAATAAAGTATAACACCTATCATTACAAAGATCATCCAATAATCATGCATACATTAGAGATTTTTTAGTTTACAGGAAGTTATCCATTTATGGTATTAGTCACGTGACTTATTACGCTCTAATCTAGCTGGTAACAGCCAAGTTAAACCGCTTTAGGCCTCCTGCACACCACAGGGTCAGATCCTGCATGTGGGATCCCACAACAGGATTCGATCCTGTGCTCAGCTGGTGACCCTGCTTACACCATCTAGGTTCTTCTTTCTCTGTCTGCGGGAGCGCTGCCCCCCAGAGACCCTATATTTACCTCTCTGGATCCGCCGCGAGTGTCTTGTCTGGCGAGCCGGCGTGCATGCGCAGTGCAGCACATAATGTGCTGCCGCTGGGCTATGACGCGGATTCCCGCGATACTTCCGCTGTACTCACACTGCGGAAGTATTGTGGTATGGACGGCTTCCATTTTCCACATAGAAAACAACATGCTGAGATTCTCCCTCGTGAGCAGAAAATCACAGTTGATTTCTGCTTATGGGCAGGGGAGAATCATTCAACACAGCATGTTTATGGACGGACATTGCTGCGGAATTCGCAGCAGGTGTCTGGCCGTGATTTGCGCAGCGATAATCCGTCTGTGAGCATTAGCCCTAAAAATGCATGAACCAAACAGAACACGACATATAGCACTCAAAATATTTATAATGTATATAGGTTAATTTCACACATAGAGAACATAAAAAACAGAAGGGCCACATTGTGTAACATACAGCACAGAAACAGAAATCCATTTTTGTGATTTCAGAAGGTATCATGGATTCACATGCATAAATAAATTAGGCATATTTCACATTGGACATACATTATTGTTCTCCACTAACACATATTGCTAATTCATTGAACCTTCTGGAGACAAAAAATAATTGACAAATGTCTCATAACTCCAAACCACCATTTCTACGGCTTCTACGTGGAAATTTAAAGATAGGACAGCCATAGGCATGTATTTCTCCACATCTACTTCTTGACCTTCATTGTTGTGCACATATTTTGGGGGAACACTACAAATCTTGTCATTCGGCTCAACCTGTAATTAAATATGTTTTTTTGACAGTCAGTCCCTTCAGCAAAAAGGGCTTCAGCACATGAGGAGTCAAAGGGATAGCCTCATCAGCCAACATAACAAAAGGGACTGGCTGTGTTGGTTCCCAAAGAGGTCTGGGTTCATGCAGGGAAACTTGCTTATTTAAAATGTGCCTGCCATTCTGTGAACTTTCCTGCACCCTAGAGTCTCCTGTACTGCCATAAGCACCTACATCAATAGGCAAAAATTTGAAGTTAGAGTCAGCCACTACTACCGCGTTTCCCCGAAAATAAGACAGTGTCATATTAATTTTTGTTCAAAAAGGTTTAACTTTTTTACATGTATAGCTGTCTAGACACTATTTAAATTGACTTTTTAAATTAACTGTTAGCAGGGCTTAATTTTGGAGTAGGGCTTATATTTCAAACATCCTCAAAAAGCCTGAAAAATTATTTTGCAACCTCAAAAATTCAGGAAAATCATGCTATGTCTTATTTTCTGGGTATGTCTTATTTTCAGGGAAACGGGGTATCAGGACCACTGAAACGTACGTTTTTTCTTTTAAAAAAACATGATTCTGAGTCAAATGCCATGCTGCAATATATGTTGCCATCAAAAGCACTTTAGCAATTTGGAATATTATCTTAAGATTCAAAACCAGCTGCAGACTACAGCCAAATGTTTGGTGTTGGCCTGAGCAAAAATGTGAGCTCTAATTCCTGTAATTGCCGTTTAGACAATTCCTGAAATAGATGATATTTTGAGATGATATTTTGACACAGAATTGTAAATGTAATGAGTAATAGGTGTCCCTAGTAGCCAAAATAAAAACAAAACACTATGTCAAGGACAACACAAGTGAAATGTATTGATATTAGGTCAAACTTTTTTTTTACCATAAAGTCTGCCATAGCTTCCAATTCTGTCCTTAAAATAAAAATCCATGACGGGATGGAGTTTACAGAAGCGCTGTCCATCAGCACCTGATTTAAAGATTATTATGCTACTCTATATATCCCCTCGAGCAATAAATCCTTATCAGACATCCTAGCTTATTTGGAAGATCTCACGTTCCCAACACTCTCTACAGAACATGTTGCTTTACTGAATGCTCCTATTATGTTGGAGAAGGCCCAACAGGCTATCGCAGACATGGCACTGAACAAGTCTTTCGAGCCTGATAGTCTCCCTATTGAGATATATCAGAAATATTTGAAATAACGTTCTCCAGTCCTACAGAAGACACTGCAACAGGCCCATCTAGAAGGTTCCCTTCCACCTTCTTTTTACGATGCCACCATTTTAGTTTTTCTAAAACCTGGGAAGGAACCTACAGTATGCAACACCTACCGCCCAATATCACTGCTTAATGTAGATTATAAAATTCTAACCAAAATTTTGGCCACCAGGTTAAATTAAGTCATACTGTCTATCATTAATCATGATCAGACGGGCTTCATGCCTGGGAAATCTACCACTATAAACATTCATAGAGTACAGACAACCATCCAACTTGCTGAACTATACAGTATGCCCTGGGCTCTGGCGTCATTGGACACCATGAAGGCCTTTGATTACTTAGAAGCCTGTTTACAGCGCTTTGGATTTGGCCAGCAATTCCTAAAATGGATCCAAATTATTAATAAATCTCCAACAGCCAATGTAACAGTGAATAGTATGCTGTTATCTAAATTCCCTCTATCCCGTAGCACTAGACAGGGCTGACCTCTATTCCCACCTCTATTTACCATAGCAATAGAAGTACTAGCTATAAGATTGCGATGCACCCCGGAAGTTACGGGTATTTGGTGTGAGGGATGAAAAAGTGTGGTGGGTTTGTATGCAGATGACATTATCCCATTTCTGCAAAACCCGGGAAAAACTTTTCCCCAAGCCATTAGCATAATAAATATATTCTCTCATTTTTCAGGACTGTACAGTAATTGGCCAAAATCTGCCATCATGTATGCCTCTCATGATCCATCCAATAACCCTTTTATATCTAGGTATGGTCTGCCAGTGGTCTCCGGGTTTAAATGCCTGGGACCCACTATGGTGCACGATCATGAATATTTAGTTTTTGAGACCATTTCCCCATCGCAAGAATTAGTCAAAATGAAACTTAAAATATGGTCTCACCTACCTCTTTCCGTGGCAGGCCGAATCAATTTGATAAAGATGGTTATAAAGTCCAAATGTCTATATACCCTGCAATATATGTCAGTTAGGGTTTTGCTAAGTTTCTTCCAATCGTTGAACTCCCTGATCACAGTATTTATTTGGGGCGCTTCTTTTTCCAAAAGTGAAATTGTCCACTTTGCAGAAACCCCAAAACCAAGCCAAGATGCCTCTTTCATACTTTAAACTTTACTATCTAGTAGGTCAACTGCGAAACCTAAAACTCTTGTTTATGGAGGAAGAACTTCCCCTCACTGACCACTACCTGGCTTGGCTGGTGTCGGGGAAGAATTTGCTTAATTTTTTGGAACACCTAGCACATACCAAATCATTTGCCCTACTACCATTATATAAATTAACCTTGTTAGTTTGGCGCATTACTAAGAACATTCAATATTTCACAGATATGGTGTCAGATCTCCAATTACGACAAAATCCTGCTCTACCCTATTTACAATCCATACCGGACTGTAGGTACTGGACCAGGTTGGGAATAGACACATTGAAGAATCTATACAAAGATAATGTATTGGTATCATTTACCCGGCCTACAAACACCTCAACTTCAGCTGTTCAGATATTTTCAATTGCACCATGCTTTAAACGCCCAATTTCCTCCTGGTGTAACTAAAATAGCTAACTACCCTACAATACGCATATTAAAATCTTAGGTACCTAAGTAATCTCCATACTATATATACACACACACACACACACACACACACATCTACTATTAGGCCACATTAGCCACAACCCATTGACTGTATATGACAGATGGAAATCTCATATTTCTACTATCATCATAAGACTGGCTAGCTGTGATGAACTCGCATTTAAGTGTATCCCCAGCCATCAACAACAAGTTGATACAACTATATACCGTATTATCCATCAGTAATATTTAACCCTGATCAGACTACATAAAATGGGAAGGATTCCCATGTCATCTTGTCATAAATGTCATCAGCTGAATGCAGGTTTTTGGCACTTAATTTGGGAATGTCTCCACATTACAAATTTCTGGAAGATGTTTTTACCTTACTGTCTTCACTTTTGCCTGTCACCCTTAACTTAGACCCCAAGATAGCGCTGCTTGGTTTATTGGATGGGAAAGCATGGCCGCACTATGCAATTGCTATGAGGTGGATGGCGGTGGAGACGCCCTCTGTGTCAGGTTGGGTGGAGTTGGTGAATACAACAATTCCCCATGAAAAAATGATATATCAACACAAAGGGATGCCTCGATAAATCTCAAAAGATATGGGGATCTTGGCTTAACTCACATCAAACAGTATAAACCACTCTACCCAAAAGAAAAGAAATGTATAAGTTATTACATGGTAAATACTCAATTTAACAAATGCAATGTTGAACAAGCGATTTCGATACAAGGGTATTTCCAAAGATAAATCAAATACATATATCACAAGTGTTAGACAAAGTATCAAAAAGAACAAACCAAAAGCCAGTATACAATATGGAGATAACGAAACACTGCAGTATGAATGTGATAAGCAAACAATCTTCAGTATCGATGCACATCCTCATCTTTGTTTCCCTAGAAGTCAATTAAATCAGAGGATTAAGTTGTTTAACAAAGCTAAAGAAACACCTATTCCTGTCAATGAGTAGAACTTAGTTATGTTGCGATGTTTGCATATGAGTGCAAGTGGACCCTTTTCAGCACATTCATACCAAAGTTGATGAACGTACAAATAATGTCCACTTCTTGATTTTCTTTAAATTGAAATAGATATTTTGAAAAAAAAAAAAAATGTAACCTTCTATGTATTATTCTGGAAAATAGGCCAAGGTATGCTGGAATTAACTTAAACTGTGAATTTTTTTTTCGTGTTGTCATATGGTTTAAAGCCTTCAAATGAATGTTGCAGATTTGAAATGACCATGTTATATGTTAAAATAAAGTGAAAAAAGTTTAGTTCCATGATAGCAATTACAGCAAAGTGTGATTATTCTTAGTAAGACAAACCAAGTAATCTTGTAGATATGATACCTTTTAATGGCTAACAAAAATACATGATGTTATAGCGAGCTTTCAGACCTACTCAGGGTCCTTTCTCAGGCATATTGGAACAGATCTAAAGATGCATTTATGTAAAAACATATACACATGATCACATGGGAGGGCACAGACATGGTGAACTTAATTTGCACTTAGATAAATAACACAGACAGGATAAAAGGGCATAGATGTTGTGATTAATAGCACTTAGATAAATACCAGGGAAAGATTGAGCAGAACAGTAAATAATTGGTCTGGTAACAAGGAATGTGGAAGTTTAGAGGTCAGCGTGTTACCTCTGTTCTGGATTTCTCATTTCTAACAATGGAACAATATCTCTGCAGCGCCACCTATTGGATGGCAGCATTCCTTCAACTCAATGTACAGCTTTTAAACAAGTCTGCAAAGCAATGATTGGGAATAGAAAACCAAGCCAGAAAACCATACACAGACAGCTGTTGCAGGGTGTTTGCCCCTCATCAGTGTAAAGTCATAATCACAATCTCCACTGATGTAGAACCCCCCCTCTGAGATTCATACGGTTTCTGATAGTATCAAAGGTGGTTATAGGTTTATATTCTCAAATTCTTCTGTAACATTGGGACTTAAAATTGACTTTAAGTATAATGACTTTTATATGTTGTATGTTGTGTCTGTGACTGGAAAAGTGCTCGATCACAGGTAATTCTGTCTTTCACTCTCTAATTGTGTGGCGATGAGATGTCATCCTGGCTTTCAGTTTTTGCCCTGTTTCCCCAATATAAAGCCCACCAACAGGCCATTTACTGCACCGGATCAGGTACATAACATCGGACCTGGAACATGTGAATGCCCCAGGGATCTTGTAGTCCTTTTGTGTGTTGGTGATTTGTATCCTGTCCGCGGTCCATACATGTGAGCAGGTCTTACAGCTCCTTACATTTCAGGGATAAGTTCCTTTTTGTGTAGCAGAGGGCAATGCACTCCTGATTATAACATTCCTTAAATTCGAAGGTTGCCTGTAACACAGAAGTGGAGGGTCCGGGAATATGATTTTCAGACGGTCATCCTTCTGTAGGGTATGATGGAGTTTCTTTGCAGTATTCCTTAGTACCTCCAACTGAGTTGTAGGTCACTACTAGAGGTACACAATTGTTTTCTTCCTTCTCTGTGTATTAGAGCAGTTAATTTCATGTATTTTTGTTAGCCATTAAAAGGTATCATATCTATGGCACCAAATATGGTTAAAGGGGTGGAGACAAGGAACAAGTGACCTGAAAACCATTTTTTAAATTTGAAAAGTCACACTGAATTCCAAAACGAGCCTGCAACAAAATCCATAGGAACAAACCTTGGGTCAAAATCCAACAAAATTAAAACAAGATCCACATAGTTAAAATCTACATGCAGATTTTTAGTGCTGATTTTCTACAAGATGTATTAAGTAGTCTAATGCTTTTGTCATGTACACGTACGGCCAGGTTCACACTGTAGTCAGCTGCACCATGAAAAAGAGAGTATAAGACCACATAGAAACTCTGTGGACTAAAACCTGTAGACTCAGGCCTCCTACAGATGGATTTATTAAAGTTACATATGACATAGAGCTGGAATGGAACTAAATTCTTCCAGCATATATTGTACCTCTTGTTATACATGCATATTTAGATACAAAGACTTCTCCAATGAATGGTCAGGCTTTGTTCTAGGGGAGAACAGAACGCCTCATGGAAGCACATGCGACTATACAGCAACTTTTTCAACTAATAACTGTCATGTCTCACTCTGCTTTTTCTTCCTGTGAGCGAAGTGACTCCACTCCTATTGTCAGTTGTCCAGTTGTAAAATGGGAAGATGAGTTTAGTCTGTAAAGAGTTCCTTAATAGAGATGAGCGAACGTACTCGTCCGAGCTTGATATTCGTGCGAATATTAGGGTGTTCGGGATGCTCGTTACTCGTAACGAGTACCACGCGGTGTTCCGGTTACTTTCAGTTTCCTCTCTGAGACGTTAGCGCGCTTTTCTGGCCAATTGAAAGACAGGGAAGGCATTACAACTTCCCCCTGTGACGTTCAAGCCCTATACCACCCCCCTGCTGTGAGTGGCTGGGGCTATCAGATGTCACCCGAGTATAAAAGTCGGCCCCTTCCGCGGCTCGCCTCAGATGTCTTGTGAGTTAGTGAGGGACAGTGCTGCTGGTGCCTGAGCTGCTGTAGGGAGAGCGTTAGAGTTAGTGTAGGCTTCAAGAACCCCAAAGGTCCTTCTTAGGGCCACATCTACCTGTGTGCAGGCTGCTGCTAGCAGTGGTTTTTTTTTTTTTTTTCTCAAAATCGGCAGTGCAGAGCATTGCACCCGGTATTAGGGACAGAAGTGGTGCTTAGGCAGGGAGAGTGTTAGGAGTGAGTGTAGCCTTCAAGAACCTCAACGGTCCTTTCTAGGGCCAAATTTAACCGTGTGCAGTACTGTGCTGGCTGCTGTTAGCAGTGTTGCATTTTTTTTTTCTTCTAAAAATCGTCTGTGCAGAGCATTGCACCCTCCATTGATACTACAGGGACAGAATTGTGTAGGCAGGGCCACAACACAGTTATTGTTCATTGAATATACGCAGTGGGGCCTTCCCTTTGCAAAAAAGCGAATTAATTATATTTGGCCTGCCTGTGTCAGTCCTAAGGTCTCCGTGTACGTGTGTGCTGCGTGGAGAACGTACAAAAATCAGACGCAACCAGCTACGGTTTACTGCAGGCTTGCGCCATTGTCTTTCCTGACTGGCAAATACCTGCTCTGCCAGAGTTAATAACTCTGCTACACTAAAGTTGTGTGACACTTTTTGAGGGCCACACCACAGTTATTAAACGTATTGTTCATTGAATATACGCAGTGGGGCCTTCCCTTTGCAAAAAAGCGAATTAATTATATTTGGCCAGCCTGTGTCAGTCCTAAGGTCTCCGTGTACGTGTGTGCTGCGTGGAGAACGTACAAAAATCAGACGCAACCAGTTACGGTTTACTGCAGGCTTGCGCCATTGTCTTTCCTGACTGGCAAATACCTGCTCTGCCAGAGTTAATAACTCTGCTACACTAAAGTTGTGTGACACTTTTTCAGGGCCACACCACAGTTATTAAACGTATTGTTCATTGAATATACGCAGTGGGGCCTTCCCTTTGCAAAAAAGCGAATTAATTATATTTGGCCTGCCTGTGTCAGTCCTAAGGTCTCCGTGTACGTGTGTGCTGCGTGGAGAACGTACAAAAATCAGACGCAACCAGCTACGGTTTACTGCAGGCTTGCGCCATTGTCTTTCCTGACTGGCAAATACCTGCTCTGCCAGAGTTAATAACTCTGCTACACTAAAGTTGTGTGACACTTTTTCAGGGCCACACCACAGTTATTAAACGTATTGTTCATTGAATATACGCAGTGGGGCCTTCCCTTTGCAAAAAAGCGAATTAATTATATTTGACCTGCAGGCTTGCGCCAATTTATTTCCTGCCTGGGAAATCAAATCACTGGTAATACAGCATGCTGAGGGGTAGGGGTAGGCCTAGAGGACGTGGACGCGGCCGAGGACGCGGAGGGCCAAGTGAGGGTGTGGGCACAGGCCGAGCTCCTGATCCAGGTGTGTCGCAGCCGACTGCTGCGCGATTAGGAGAGAGGCACGTTTCTGGCGTCCCCACATTCATCGCCCAATTAATGGGTCCACGCGGGAGACCTTTATTAGAAAATGAGCAGTGTGAGCAGGTCCTGTCCTGGATGGCAGAAAGTGCTTCGAGCAACCTATCGTCCAGCCACAGTTCTGCGCCGTCCACTGCTGCAAATCCGAATCCTCTGTCTGCTGCTCCTCCTTCCTCCCAGCCTCCTCACTCCACTACAATGACACATGCTCAGGAGCGGGAACACTCCCAGGAACTTTTCTCGGGCCCCTGCTCAGATTGGGCAGCAGTGGTTCCTCTACCACCAGAGGAGTTTATCGTCACTGATGCCCAACCATTGGAAAGTTCCCGGGGTCCGGGGGATGAGGCTGGGGACTTCCGGCAACTGTCTCAAGACCTTTCAGTGGGTGAGGAGGACGATGACGATGAGACACAGTTGTCTTGCAGTGAGGTAGTAGTAAGGGCAGTAAGTCCGAGGGAGCAGCGCACAGAGGATTCGGAGGAAGAGCAGCAGGACGATGAGGTGACTGACCCCACCTGGTGTGCAACGCCTACACAGGACAGGTCTTCAGAGGGGGAGGCACGGGCAGCAGCAGGGCAGGTTGCAAGAGGCAGTGCGGTGGCCAGGGGTAGAGGCAGGGCCAGACCGAATAATCCACCAAGTGTTTCCCAAAGCGCCCCCTCGCACCATGCCACCCTGCAGAGGCCGAGGTGCTCTAAGGTCTGGCAGTTTTTCACCGAGATGCCTGACGACCGACGAACAGTGGTGTGCAACCTTTGTCGCGCCAAGATCAGCCGGGGAGCCACCACCAACAGCCTGACCACCACCAGCATGCGCAGACATATGATGGCCAAGCACCCCACAAGGTGGGACGAAGGCCGTTCACCGCCTCCGGTTTGCACCGCTGCCTCTCCCCCTGTGCCCCAACCTGCCACTGAGATACAACCCCCCTCTCAGGACACAGGCACGACCGTCTCATGGCCTGCACCCACACCCTCACCTCCGCTGTCCTCGGCCCCATCCACCAATGTCTCGCACCGCACAGTCCAGCCGTCGCTAGCGCAAGTGTTGGAGCGCAAGCGCAAGTACGCCGCCACGCACCCGCACGCTCAATCGTTAACCGTCCACAAAGCCAAATTTATCAGCCTTGAGATGCTGCCGTATAGGGTTGTGGAAACGGAGTCCTTCAAAGCTATGATGGCGGCGGCGGCCCCGCGCTACTCGGTTCCCAGTCGCCACTACCTTTCCCGATGTGCCGTCCCAGCCCTGCACGACCACGTCTCCCGCAACATTGTACGCGCCCTCACCAATGCGGTTAGTGGCAAGGTCCACTTAACTACGGACACGTGGACAAGCACAGGCGGGCAGGGCCACTACATCTCCCTGACGGCACATTGGGTGAATTTAGTGGAGGCTGGGACAGAGTCAGAGCCTGGGACCGCTCACGTCCTACCCACCCCCAGAATTGCGGGCCCCAGCTCGGTGGTGGTATGTTCGGCGGTGTATGCTTCTTCCACTAAAGCACCCTCCTCCTCCTCCTCCTCCTCCTCAACCTCTGTCTCGCAATCTAGATGTGTCAGCAGCAGCAGGACGTCGCCAGCAGTCGGTGTCGCGCGGCGTGGCAGCACAGTGGTGGGCAAGCGTCAGCAGGCCGTGCTGAAACTACTCAGCTTAGGAGATAGGAGGCACACGGCCCACGAACTGCTGCAGGGTCTGACAGAGCAGACCGACCGTTGGCTTGCGCCGCTGAGCCTCCAACCGGGCATGGTCGTGTGTGACAATGGCCGTACCCTGGTGGCGGCTCTGCAGCTCGGCAGCCTCACGCACGTGCCATGCCTGGCCCACGTCTTTAATTTGGTGGTTCAGCGCTTTCTGAAAAGCTACCCACGCTTGTCAGACCTGCTCGTAAAGGTGCGCCGGCTCTGCGCACATTTCCGCAAGTCCCACACGGACGCTGCCACCCTGCGCACCCTGCAACATCGCTTTAATCTGCCAGTGCACCGACTGCTGTGCGACGTGCCCACACGGTGGAACTCTACGCTCCACATGTTGGCTAGGCTCTATGAGCAGCGTAGAGCTATAGTGGAATACCAACTCCAACATGGGCGGCGCAGTGGGAGTCAGCCTCCTCAATTATTTTCAGAAGAGTGGGCCTGGTTGGCAGACATCTGCCAGGTCCTTCGAAACTTTGAGCAGTCTACCCAGGTGGTGAGCGGCGATGCTGCAATCATTAGCGTCACCATTCCTCTGCTATGCATCTTGAGAACTTCCCTGCAAACCATAAAGGCAGCCGCTTTGCGCTCGGAAACAGAGCCGGGGGAAGACAGTATGTCGCTGGATAGTCAGAGCACCCTCCTGTCTATATCTCAGCGCGTTCAGGAGGAGGAGCATGAGGAGGATGAGGAGGAGGGGGAAGAGACAGCTTGGCCCACTGCTGACGGTACCCATGCTGCTTGCCTTTCATCATTTCAGCGTGTATGGCCTGAGGAGGAGGAGGAGGAGGAGGAGGATCCTGAAAGTGATCTTCCTAGTGCGGACAGCCATGTGTTGCGTACAGGTACCCTGGCACACATGGCTTTCATGTTAGGATGCCTTTCTCGTGACCCTCGCATTCAACGCATTCTGGCCACTACGGATTACTGGGTGTACACACTGCTCGACCCACACTATAAGGAGAACCTTCCCAGTCTCATTCCCGAAGAGGAAAGGGGTTCGAGAGTGTTGCTATACCACAGGACCCTGGCGGACAAGCTGATGGTAAAATTCCCATCCGACAGCGGTAGTGGCAGAAGGCGCAGTTCCGAGGGCCAGGTAGCAGGGGAGGTGCGTAGATCGAGCAGCATGTACAGCCCAGGCAGTGCAACAGTCTTTAAGGGCCTGGACAGCTTTATGGCTCCCCAGCAAGACTGTGTCACTGCTCCCCAGTCAAGGCTGAGTCGGCGGGAGCACTGTAAAAGGATGGTGAGGGAGTACGTAGCCGATCGCACGACCATCCTCGGTGACGCCTCTGCCCCCTACAACTACTGGGTGTCGAAGCTGGACACGTGGCCTGAACTAGCGCTGTATGCCCTGGAGGTGCTTGCTTGTCCTGCGGCTAGCGTCTTGTCGGAAAGGGTGTTTAGTGCGGCTGGGGGAATCATCACAGATAAGCGTACCCGCCTGTCAACCGACAGTGCCGACAGGCTAACACTCATCAAGATGAACAAAGCCTGGATTTCCCCAGACTTCTCTTCTCCACCAGCGGACAGCAGCGATACGTAAGCAATACGTAGGTTGCACCCGCGGATGGAAGCTACGTTCTCTATCACCATCCAAAACGGGGACATTTCTGCTTCATCAATCTGTGTCTAATATTCCTCCTCCTCCTCCTGCTCCTCCTCCTGAAACCTCACGTAATCACGCTGAACGGGCAATTTTTCTTAGGGCCACAAGGCTCACTCATAATTTTTCTAAACAATTTTTATATGTTTCAATGGTCTTAAAAGCGTTGAAACTTTAACTTTAACCAATTTTTAGTTAAACTGGGCTGCCTCCAGGCCTAGTTACCACTTAAGCCACATTAACCAAAGCGATTAATGGGTTTCACCTGCCCTCTTGGTTGGCCATGGCCAATTTTTTGGATGTACATTAGTACTGTTGATACAGCAATTTTTGTGGGCCCTCGCCTACAGTGTAATCAAATGAATTTTTAGCCCACCTGCATTACAGCTGACGTTACATCCGCTGTGTTGGGCAATGCAATGGGATATTTCTGTGTACCGCCGGTGGCTTCCTGGCACCCACCCATGCTGTGGGTCCACAGGGAATTATAAATGCATCTGATTTCACTTGTAAAGAACCCCAGTCTGACTGGGGCATGCAGTGTGGGCCGAAGCCCACCTGTATTAAGCACAACATTACTACCTCAGCTGTGTTGGGCAATGCAATGGGATATTTCTATGTACCGCCGGTGGCTTCCTGGCACCCACCCATGCTGTGGGTCCACAGGGAATTATAAATGCATCTGATTCCACTTGTAAAGAACCCCAGTCAGACTGGGGCATGCAGTGTGGGCCGAAGCCCACCTGCATTAAGCACGACATTACTACCTCAGCTGTGTTGGGCAATGCAATGGGATATTTTTGTGTATCGCCGGTGGGTTCCAGGGAGCCACCCATGCTGTCGGTCGACAGGGACTTCACAATAGGGAGTTGTACCTGCCTGTGTCTATGAATTAAAAAGCCCGGTCTGACTGGGGCATGCAGAGACACCTTGACAGAATGAATAGTGTGTGGCACATAGGTTCCCCATTGCTATGCCCACATGTGCAGCTCCTGATGGCGGTGGCACAGGATTCTATTTCTCATTGCTTATGTACAGCATTGTGGGCTATCGCCCCGCCCCTTTTAAAGAGGGTCGCTGCCTAGCCGTGCCAACCCTCTGCAGTGTGTGCCTGCGGTTCCTCGTCATGGCAGACGCACTTCTAAATAGACATGAGGGTGGTGTGGCATGAGGGCAGCTGAAGGCTGCGCAGGGACACTTTGGTGTGCGCTGTGGGGGGGAGGGGGGGGGGGTTGGGCAGCATGTAACCCAGGAGAAGTGGCAGCGGAGTGTCATGCAGGCAGTGATTGTGCTTTGTTGGAGGTAGTGTGGTGCTTAGCTAAGGTATGCCATGCTAATGAGGGCTTTTCAGAAGTAAAAGTTTTTGGGAGGGGGGGGGGGGGGGAACTCCTGCCGCTATTGTGGCTTAATAGTGGGACCTGTGAACTTGAGATGCAGCCCAACATGTAGCCCCTCGCCTGCCCTATCCGTTGCTGTGTCGTTCCCATCACTTTCTTGAATTGCCCAGATTTTCACACAAGGAAACCTTAGCGAGCATCGGCGAAATACAAAAATGCTCGGGTCGCCCATTGACTTCAATGGGGTTCGTTACTCGAAACGAACCCTCGAGCATCGCGATAATTTCGTCCCGAGTAACGAGCACCCGAGCATTTTGGTGCTCGCTCATCTCTATTCCTTAATAAAGAATGAAATGACTAACCTTTTGGTTCTTTAGTTGTATCACGGATAGAGATGAGCGAGCACCAAAATGCTCGGGTGCTCGTTACTCGGGACGAAATTTTCGCGATGCTCGAGGGTTCGTTTCGAGTAACGAACCCCATTGAAGTCAATGGGCGACCCGAGCATTTTTGTATATCGCCGATGCTCGCTAAGATTTCCATTTGTGAAAATCGGGGCAATTCAAGAAAGTGATGGAAACGACACAGCAACGGATAGGGCAGGCGAGGGGCTACATGTTGGGCTGCATCTCAAGCTCCCAGGTCCCACTATTAAGCCACAATAGCGGCAAGAGTGGGCCCCCCCCAACAACTTTTACTTCCGAAAAGCCCTCATTAGCAACGCATACCTTAGCTAAGCACCACACTACCTCCAACAAAGCACAATCACTGCCTGCATGACACTCCGCTGCCACTTCTCCTGGGTAACATGCTGCCCAACCCCCCCCCCCCCCGCGCGCGCACGACGCAGTGTCCACAGCGCACACCAAAGTGTCCCTGCGCAGCCTTCAGCTGCACTCATGCCACACCACCCTCACGTCTAATTATAAGTGCGTCTGCCAAGAGGAGGAATCGCAGGCACACACTGCAGAGGGTTGGCACGGCTAGGCAGCGACCCTCTTTAAAAGGGGCGGGGCGATAGCCCACATTGCTGTACAGAAGCAATGAGAAATATAATCCTGTGCCACCGCCATCAGGAGCTGCACACGTGGGCATAGCAATGGGGAACCTATGTGCCACACACTATTCATTCTGTCAAGGTGTCTGCATGCCCCAGTCAGACCGCGGTTTTTTATAAATAGTCACAGGCAGGTACAACTCCACAATGGGAATTCCGTGTGCACCCACAGCATGGGTGGCTCCCTGGAACCCACCGGCTGTACATAAAAATATCCCATTGCATTGCCCAACACAGCTGAGGTAATGTCGTGGTTAATGCAGGTGGGCTTCGGCCCACACTGCATGCCCCAGTCTGACTGGGGTTCTTTAGAAGTGAAAACAGATGCATTTATAATTCCCTGTGGACCCACAGCATGGGTGGGTGCCAGGAAGCCACCGGCGGTACATAAATATATCCCATTGCATTGCCCATAACAGCGGATGTAACGTCAGCTTTAATGCAGGTGGGCAAAAAATTAATTGGTTTACACTGTAGGCGAGGGCCCCAAAAAATTGGTGTACCAACAGTACTAATGTACCTCAGAAAAATTGCCCATGCCCAACCAAGAGGGCAGGTGAAACCCATTAATCGCTTTGGTTAATGTAGCTTAATTGGTAACTAGGCCTGGAGGCAGCCCAGTTAAAATAAAAATTGGTTCAGGTGAAAGTTTCAACACTTTAATGAGCATTGAAAGGTATAAAAATTGTTTACAAAAATTATATGACTGAGCCTTGTGGGCCTAAGAAAAATTGCCCGTTCGGCGTGATTACGTGAGGTTTCAGGAGGAGGAGCAGGAGGAGGAGGATGAATAGAACACACAGATTGATGAAGCAAAAAGGTCCCCGTTTTTGATGGTGATAGAGAACGATGCTTCCATCCGCGGGTGCAGCCTACGTATTGCTTAGGTATCGCTGCTGTCCCCTGGTAGAGAAGAGAAGTCTGGGGAAATCCAGGCTTTGTTCATCTTGATGAGTGTAAGCCTGTCAGCACTGTCCGCAGACAGGCGGGTACGCTTATCCGTGATGATTCCCCCAGCCGCACTAAACACCCTCTCTGACAAGACGCTAGCCGCAGGACAAGCAAGCACCTCCAGGGCATACAGCGCGAGTTCAGGCCACGTGTCCAGCTTCGACACCCAGTAGTTGTAGGGGGCAGAGGCGTCACCGAGGACGGTCGTGCGATCGGCTACGTACTCCCTCACCATCCTTTTACAGTGCTCCCGCCAACTCAGCCTTGACTGGGGAGCGGTGACACAGTCTTGCTGGGGAGCCATAAAGCTGGCAAAGGCCTTGGAGAATGTTCCCCTGCCTGTGCTGTACATGCTGCCTGATCTCTGCGCCTCCCCTGCTACCTGGCCCTCGGAACTACACCTTCTGCCACTAGCGCTGTCGGATGGGAATGTTACTATCAGTTTGTCCGCCAGGGTCCTGTGGTATAGCATCACTCTCGAACCCCTTTCCTCTTCGGGTATGAGAGTGGAAAGGTTCTCCTTTGACCGTGGGTCGAGCAGTGTGTACACCCAGTAATCCATAGTGGCCAGAATGCGTGTAACGCGAGGGTCATGAGAAAGGCATCCTAACATGAAGTCAGCCATGTGTGCCAGGGTACCTGTACGCAACACATGGCTGTCCTCACTAGGAAGATCACTTTCAGGATCCTCCTCCTCCTCCGGCCATACACGCTGAAAGGATGCACGCTGAAAGGATGACAGGCAAGCAGCATGGGTACCCTCAGCAGTGGGCCAAGCTGTCTCTTCCCCCTCCTCCTCATGCTCCTCCCCCTCCTCCTCAGCACGCTGAGATATAGACATGAGGGTGCTCTGTCTTCCCCCGCCTCCGTTTCCAAGCGCAAAGCGTCTGCCTTTATGCTTTGCAGGGAACTTCTCAAGAGGCATAGCAGAGGAATGGTGACGCTAATGATTGCAGCATCCCCGCTCACCATCTGGGTAGACTCCTCAAAGTTCCCAAGGACCTGGCAGATGGCTGCCAACCAGGCCCACTCTTCTGTAAAGAATTGAGGAGGCTGACTCCCACTATGCTGCCCATGTTGGAGTTGGTATTCCACTATAGCTCTACGCTGCTCATAGAGTCTGGCCAACATGCGGAGCGTAGAGTTCCAACGTGTGGGCACGTCGCACAGCAGTCGCTGCACTGGCAGATTAAACCGATGTTGCAGGGTCCGCAGCGTGGCAGCGTCCGTCTTGGACTTGCGGAAATGTGCGCTGACCCGGCGCACCTTTCCGAGCAGGTATGACAAGTGTGGGTAGCTTTTCAGAAAGCGCTGAACCACCAAATTAAAGACATGGGCCAGGCATGGCACGTGCGTGAGGCTGCCGAGCTGCTGAGCCGCCACCAGGTTACGGCCGTTGTCACACACGACCATGCCCGGTTGGAGGCTCAGCGGCGCAAGCCAGCGGTCGGTCTGCTCTGTCAGATCCTGCAGCAGTTCGTGGGCCGTGTGCCTCTTCTCTCCTAAGCTGAGTAGTTTCAGCACGGCCTGCTGACGCTTGCCCACCGCTGTGTTGCCACGCTGCGTGACACCGACTGCTGGCGACGTGCTGCTGCTAACACATCTTGATTGTGAGACAGAGGTTGCGTAGGAGGAGGAGGAGGGTGGTTTAGTGGAGGAAGCATACACCGCCGCAGATACCAGCACCGAGCTGGGGCCCGCAATTCTGGGGGTGGGTAGGACGTGGGCGGTCCCAGGCTCTGACTCTGTCCCACCCTCCACTAAATTCACCCAATGTGCCGTCAGGGAGATATAGTGGCCCTGCCCGCCTGTGCTTGTCCACGTGTCCGTAGTTAAGTGGACCTTGCCACTAACCGCATTGGTGAGGGCGCGTACAATGTTGCGGGAGACGTGGTCGTGCAGGGCTGGGACGGCACATCGGGAAAAGTAGTGGCGACTGGGAACCGAGTAGCGCGGGGCCGCCGCCGCCATCATGCTTTTGAAAGCCTCCGTTTCCACAAGCCTATACGGCAGCATCTCCAGGCTGATCAATTTGGCTATGTGCACGTTTAAAGCTTGAGCGTGCGGGTGCGTGGCGGCGTACTTGCGCTTGCGCTCCAACACTTGCGCTAGCGACGTCTGGACGCTGCGCTGGGAGACATTGCTGGATGGGGCCGAGGACAGCGGAGGTGAGGGTGTGGGTGCAGGCCGGTAGGCACTCGTGCCTGTGTCCTCAGAGGGGGGTTGGATCTCAATGGCAGGTTGGGGCACAGGGGGAGAAGCAGTGGTGCAAACCGGAGGTGGTAAACGGCCTTCGTCCCACCTTGTGGGGTGCTTGGCCATCATATGCCTGCGCATGCCGGTGGTAGTGGCTCCCCAGCTGATCTTGGCGCAACAAAGGTTGCACACCACTGTTCGTCGGTCGTCAGGCGTCTCTGTGAAAAACTGCCACACCTTAGAGCACCTTGGCCCCTGCAGGGTGGCATGGCGCGAGGGGGCGCTTTGGGAAACAGTTGGTGGATTATTCGGTCTGGCCCTGCCTCTATCCCTGGCCACCGCACTGGCTCGGCCTGTGCCCACACCCTGACTTGGGCCTCCGCGTCCTCGCCCGCGTCCACGTCCTCTAGGCCTACCCCTACCCCTCAGCATGCTGTATTACCAGTAGTGCAGAAACAGAACGCTGTAATTAAATGTGCCGCTTATTGGCCTGTGGTTGGAGGCTGACTTCGCTTACGGAACGCACAGCAGAGGCAGGAAAGAATTTTGCACAAGCCTGCTGTAACACTTAGCTGGCTGCGTATGAATTAGGACAACTACCCCCAGCAGAGACCCAGTACACCTGTGGACAGGAATACAGCGGTGATCTAAGAGGCAACACAGAGGCAGGAAAGAATTTTACGCAAGCCTGCTGTAACACTTAGCTGGCTGCATATGGATTAGGACAGCTACCCCCAGCAGAGACCCAGTACACTTGTGGACAGGAATACAAGGTGATGTAAGAGGCAAAACAGAGGCAGGAAAGAATTTTGCGCAAGCCTGCTGTAACACTTAGCTGGCTGCGTATGAATTAGGACAACTACCCCCAGCAGAGACCCAGTACACTTGTGGACAGGAATACAGCGGTGATGTAAGAGGCAACACAGAGACAGGAAAGAATTTTGCGCAAGCCTGCTGTAACACTTAGCTGGCTGCGTATGAATTAGGACAACTACCCCCAGCAAAGACCCAGTACACTGAGGACGGTCACAGGCAGCCCAAATAGATTTTTTTTCTCAAATGTTTTTGGAAAGGCCCACTGCCTATATACACTAAATATGTCTTCTGTCCCTGCCTCACCACTACTGGCCCTGGACAATGTAAAATTACTGCAGGATGCAATGCTGTGCACGGCCGATATACGAAAAAAAAAAAAAGTGCAACACTGCAAAAAGCAGCCTCCACACTACTGCACACGGTTAGATGTGGCCCTAAGAAGGACCGTTGGGGTTCTTGAAGCCTAAAATAACTCCTAACGCTCTCCCTATAGCAGCTCCGGCACCAGCAGCACTGTCCCTGATCTCTGTCAGAATGCATCTGTGGCGAGCTGCGGGAGGGGCCGATTTATATACTCGGGTGACACCTGATCTCGCCAGCCACTCACTGCAGGGGGGTGGTATAGGACTTGAACGTCGCAGGGGGAAGTTGTAATGCCTTCCCTGTCTTTCTATTGGCCAGAAAAGCGCGCTAACGTCTCAGAGATGAAAGTGAATGTAACTCGAACATCGCGTGGTACTCGTTTCGAATAACGAGCATCTCGAACACGCTAATACTCGAACGAGTATCAAGCTCGGACGAGTACGTTCGCTCATCTCTAATCACAGATAAGGAATTAGTGTATTTGAAGTGGACTTGCAATATCTAAGCAAAAGAAAGCTTCTTTAGTGCTGCACAAATCTGAAAATAAGATTAAGGGTGCCTACCCACTTGCGATTTTTTTTCCTGTGATGTTCTGCGTTTTTTCTCAAGAGCAATTAGAATAGAATGTGTTCTTGTCCATCTGGGGTTTTTTTTCTGTTTCGTGGGTTTTTTTTTACATAGGAACTGTCAGTTGCATATGTCTCCTTATTTTTCTCTTAATGCACCCATGATTGTCAATGGAGGGCTGCAAAAAATGCGCAAAAACGTGCGAATACGCGAAAATCCGCAACGCAAGTGGGTAGGCGCCCTTAGAGGAGGAATATAGAGTAGGGGAAACAGTACAGTGAGGAATTCATTCCTTAGGAAATCCATATAAAATATAACTGGACCATGAACAGAACAATTACTTTTTATCTTTTGTGTCATCCCTAAGTATTTGTGAGCAGGATGCTCACAGCTCTTGTTTAAATTGTTATTTAGTTTTTTACTCTGTAAAGTCTTTGTTTGTTTATAAATGTACTATGAATTGAAAAGTACGTCGGAGTACGTTGGCACTATATACTGTGAATAAAGTTGTTTATTCTCATCATTACTAGTGCTTCTACTTAAATTTAGGGAGTTGAAGGGGGTGTGTCAAGTTTTCAACTTATTCCCTATTCACAGGATAAGAGATAAGTGCCTGGTTGGTGGGGGTCCTGCCAATCATGAGAACGGGAATCCTGTGACCCCTGTAGGAATGAAATGGCAATTAAGTATTTGTTCTACTGATCTGTTCATTTCTATGAGACTGGTGGAGATAGCTGAGTGCAATGCAAGTTCATGGTAAATCCACAGCAAAATCCAGATATGTAAAATGAGGATATTGCTTCAGATTTGACCCACTGTGTTGAAAGGGGTGAAATCCATAATGAATATCTGCAGCAAAAACTGATATCGTGTGGATTTTAAAATCCACACTGCAAGTCAATTTTTTATGCAGAAAAATTCCATATCATGTAGCTGACATGTATTCAGTGGTGAACGTAGCCTCTATGCTGTCTGAGGAGAACTTTATTATTCTCATCATTACTAGTGCTTCCATTTAATTTTAGGGACATAAAGGTTGTGTGTTAAGTTTTCAACTTATTCCCTATTCACAGGATAAGGGATAAGTGCCTGGTTGGTGGGGGTCTTACCAATCATGAGAATGGGGGTCCTGTGTCCCCCTGTAGGAATGGAGTGGCAATTAAGCATTTGGTCTACTGATTAATTCATGTTTATGAGACTCGTGGAGACAACTGAGTACAATGTAAGTTTATGGTTAGTCCACAGCAAAATTCACATGTGTAAAATTAGGATTTTGCTCTGGATTTGACCCACTGTGTTGAAAATGGTAAAATCCATAGTGAATATCTGCAGCAAAAATTGATATCGTGTGAATTTTAAAATCCACACTGCAGGTCTTTTCTATGCTGTCTGAGGAGAACTTTATAAAGGCATTCCCTCCCCTACATCCAGGGATGCATTTGCAACTATGCGAGTTTAAGCACTCACTTCAGGCTGTATCTTTTTGCAAGAAGGGGTACAGCATTGCGTCAGTGTGAAAGGTTTGTAGGCAACCAGCTGGGATGAGCAGTACCTACAGAATGCAAAGTGCAGCACGTGGTTTCAATGGGCAGCTTGGTGCCTATTGAATCCTATCAAGCTTACTATGTATTACAGTCCATTTCTTACAGCCTGTGGCTGGTAAAGTATAATATATTGCAATACAGAAGTAAAACACAAGTTTAATAAGGTCTTTTTACATATTAAAAGAAATCAAAATATTAAAAGTAAAAAAAAATACCCTTCTCCCAGTATACATTTTAAAAAATCATACCTATACATATATAATTGATATCCTCACATCTGCAAAAGACACATCTTCAAGGGGTTACAGAAGCACATTTTTTGCTTTTTTTCACAGGTAGTAGCTCCTCTTGCAGGGGTAGCTGCTGATAAGTGCAGGCACTTCAGCCAGCAGCTCTTAGCTGTAATGGCACCCCCTCTGTGAAACTGCAGGATGCCGCCTGAGGCCAGTGGCTCAACTTGCCTCATCATAGATACATCCCTGGATTTATTCATATATAATCCTCATAACTTGAACTGTAATCCACTGTGGATTCTCCACTTTCAAATCCACATGCCATATAAAGCATTTCTGCTACACATGAATTATATATTACATAAATAAATAACTATTTGTTATCATGGGAAATAAGTAACTAAACTCTAAACAAGGCAGCTTGATATGTGTTTATTAAACAAACACAAATAAATATATACAAACAATCTAGAGCAACAGTAAATATAATAATAGCAGATAACTATGTTGTTACTGAAACATTGCAGGGATGATCTGGTCAAAGGATCAGAATTCCATCACCTCCAGGTACACACTGTACATTAATGTGGAAAGTGAGGACTTCCAATATAAAGTTAGCATTTTTTAAACATCTGTATGCATGTAAAAGCACAAAAAGAAATTGATTTTGAGTGTGAAATTGAGTGTGAGGTCACATCGCAACGTTTGATTGCTGAACTTCTGTCACAGCCAAAACTGAAGTCCAATTAGCATGCGCAAAAACTGTGCCACATAGTATTAAATCTGTTTCATTTTTACAGAACTATTACTGCACCTAGATACAAGAATCAAAAGAAATTACATTTTTAAATATACTGTTACATGTCAATTCATTGTAACGCCTGGTAAGAATATGGAATAATAAACATCTTTATAGACTTTACATACGCGAACATATTCATGAGGGCGTTCGAGGAAGACCATGTATACACCTCTAGATTTTGGCAGTATGTGAAATCATGGTGGCGCTTCATTGATATTTTTGTGCCATGGGGGGGCACTGTTGAGGAGCTAAACTGTTTTCAGGGGGCCCTGAACAGTGTCCTCCCTGAATTGCGTTTCACTCTAACGTGTTCGCAGACACAGATTCAATTTTTGGATGTGCTGATAAGTAAAACAACAAATACTTTGAACACAGACATCTATAGGAAGCCCACCGATCGTAATAACCTGCTAAGATATGAGAGCTTTCACCCCAAACCCATTATTGCATCTTTACCGGGCAGCCAACTGTTGAGAGTAAAAAGAATTGCTAATGAAGAGGTAGTGGAGGAAAGGTTACAACAGATGTGCGATAGGTTTCCCCGGAGAGGTTACCCAGAAGTGGTGTTAAAAAAAGCAAAAGAAAAGATGGAAGGAGCTGTAGTGACAGGCATTCGGAAGGGTGAGAGGACGAATAACAGGATCCCCTGTGTAATGTCTTACAGCAATATGAGTTGTAGAATAGCGGATACACTGAAGAGACATTGGGATATACTACAAAGAGGCTGCTGTGAGATTTGTGAGCTTCGTTCCCCCCCCCCTGTTATGGCATACAGGAGAGGAAGGAACCTCAACGATATGCTTGTACATACAATAATGGAGGAGAAGGGGAGTCCCGAGCAGAGATTGTTGCAGCCTTTCAGGCCTGGCAAATTTCCCTGTTTGGGATGCGCCTGTTGCGGCAATTTAGTAAAAGGCAATTCATTTAGGCATCCGTACACAGGAAGAGAGTTCAAAATCAAGGGGAGATTCACCTGTAACTCTAGGTTTGTAGTGTACCTAATAACCTGCCCGTGTGGGCTGGGTTACGTGGGGGAGACCATGCAAGAGGTGAAGCAGAGGATTTTCCAACATAAAAGTACTATTCGTACGAAGAAGAAAGAACTGCCTATCCCCAAACATTTTCTAGAACATGGTCATACCGTAGATCAATTACGATTTAGGGTTATAGACCATGTTCCCGTACTAAGTAGAGGGGGGGATAGAGAAAACCTCTTGAAACGCAAGGAATTGCGATGGATACACACGCTTGATACCATGGTACCAAGGGGGCTTAATAATGAATACAGCTATTTACCGCATATCTAGACTGTGATTCTGAAATGTGTTTAATGTTTTTAATCAATGGAGAGGCGGTATAGCATGGTTGAATATTAATATAATCCTTTGTATTTTGCAGGATCGGAGTTCCTCCTTCTCTGACTTGGGCTACATCACCGAAACATTGATGCGGTTCTTGACTACATAATGTGCGACATGCATTAGTAATGAAACGGCATGATTGTATTTTGTGATATTCTTTTGCCATCTTTTCACTATTTGTATTCAATAAATCAATGCAAAGAGATTTATTGCAAAGCGCATAATTAATACTATAATAAGTGATCTGGTGAGTGATAAAACTGGGTTGAATGTAATGCGTTGTGTGGGTTTAGTATTAATAGATAGATTGGGTGTAACATCGTTCCACATCACACTATAATTTGCTTAATAAAGGGGCTATACTTATGAAATAAGTTAAAACGATGGTGTAATGTCGAATAATGACCCTGGTTATGCCACACAGCATCAGCCTTAGAGTTGTTTTAAGATATGCCCGTGATTTGCAATATGCACATGTAAATGCACTGAGCGCCCATTATGCTATGTTGGACCTAGTGTAGAGGTTACGGAATTAAAGAGGGTAGCACAGCGTTGAGGCAGTGGGATGGAGCTGTTGTCATGCCGCTCAGCGTTAAGATCAACACTACAGATGCTAGGTTATGGTCCTAGGATCTGATCTGGTAGAACCGCCTAGATACACAGGGCTGCACTGTGATAGGTGCGGCAGTTGCTTGGATACGACGTGCTGGTGTGATCATTGGATGCTAAGGGAGTGATGGAACGTAAGGAGCGTGATGACGTCATCAGGAAGTCGGCGCAGGCGCGCTGCTCCAATAGAGACGCTGAAAATGGAGATAGAGGCTTTGGTGGTGGCGTGCCCGGTCGGGGAGGAGGACTCTGGATCCCTGGGTTGTCCTGGATTGGACACAGGAGTGGCTACGGCGCAGCTGATAGCTAATTAAATGGTAGGAGGAACAATCTGATAACCAGTGTTATGCCTGTACTCTCCTTGTTTTAAACTATTTAAGGGGGGTTGTGGTTTTTTGTAACATGCTTGACAAAGGCTGTTTGTAACGGCCGAAACGTTGCGTGATTACTGAGGATGGAATAAAGAAAATAATACCTGTTTTACTGCACCTGAATGCTCCTGCTGCTTTTTTTGGATAAGCTTTGAGATTTTGGAAGATTTGGATCCGTCTCCTGGTTAACGGCTGTGCAGGGAGAGCCTCCCCTTGAATAAGGGTTTGCTGTAGTGCTGCGGGTACTTGTGTGTTTTTGGAGTGCATCTTTCTAGACTTTGTCAAGGGATTGAGAAAATTGACTTTTTTGCAATGCTTGTTTGGTGTCCATGTTTACTTTATATAATTAATAAATATAATTTTAGAAGATATTACGCCACAGGACACAACCAAATCCATGAATTCCACACCAAAACCTGCAGGTCTAACTGTAGATTTTGATCTGCTATTGCTGGCAGGTTTTAGGCCATTTTCAATTCCGTACCAAAATCTACAGTTACAGATTAAATTTAATTGACTCGGAAATGTATAGTAAGCTCCTCGTTTTTTTCCATATGGTCCTAAACAAAAATTTGTGTGAATATATATATATATATATATATATATATATATATATAGTTGCAGACATTAGTATTGATTACAAAGAATAAATTATACATTCTAAGGGCGAGCACCCACTGGCGTTTTTTTACCTGCGTTTTGCGTTTTGCGTTTTTCCTGCACAGGCATAGAGATAACATGTGTTCCTGTCCACTGGCGTTTTTTTTGCGTTGCGTTTGCGTTTTTAACATAGGAACTGTCAGTTGCATATGTGTCCTTATTTTTCTCCTAATGCACCCATGAAAGTCAATGGAAATTAATGGAAAAGCCGCGAAAACGCCGCGAAAACGCCGCGAAAAACGCCGCGAAAATGCCGCGGAAAACGCCGCGAAAAACGCGGCGAAAACGCTGCGTTTTTTTCCCGCGGAAAACGCAAACGCCAGTGGGTGCTCGCCCTAATACAGCATATGGTCCAAGTATGCTGATTTTTAACATAAGTTTAACTGTAGCCTGTAATGTTCAGATTATTTTATTATTAATATTGTTAACATTTGAAACAAGAAATTACACTTGACCAGTGGGTACCATTTTGATAGTTATTGCGCCTTTGGGTATTGATGAATGGGGTATAAGGGAAGTTTTTCAATTAATGGAGGATAATGGTTAAGCCATATGTTCCATTGGTCAGTGAAGGAGTCTGGTTTCCCACCTTGGACTTTTTCGTATAAGCAGTTGTTTAAAACTATCAGTATGATATCTTCTATGGATACTGCTTTTCCAGTTTCGAGGGAAGCATGAAAAGACGTGGCATGTGATAGTTCTGAAATTCAGTGGGAGTATGTCAATGCCGAGCAGCAAAAGGGGTGAAGGGGAGAGTAAATTCAAGAGATGGAACACCGAACCCCACAGGCTAGAAATAAGCGGACAGCTCCAAGAGAAATGTAAAAATGTGCCCCTATGCGTGATGTTACTGCTTCAGAAATCAGTTTTCTTTAGGGTGAATATATAGATTAAATTTGCATTCTTTCCACTTTCAATATCCCATTTTTTTCAAAGCCATGATAAAAGGTAGCAAGTAGAGATGAGCGAGCACCAAAATGCTCGGGTGCTCGTTATTCGGGACGAACTTTTCGCGATGCTCGAGGGTTCGTTTCGAGTAACGAACCTCATTGAAGTCAATGGGCGACCCGAGCATTTTTGTATTTTGCCGATGCTCGCTAAGGTTTCCTTGTGTGAAAATCTGGGCAATTCAAGAAAGTGATGGGAACGACACAGCAACGGATAGGGCAGGCGAGGGGCTACATGTTGGGCTGCATCTCAAGTTCACAGGTCCCACTATTAAGCCACAATAGCGGCAAGAGTGGGCCCCCCCCCCTCCCAAAAACTTTTACTTCTGAAAAGCCCTCATTAGCATGGCATACCTTAGCTAAGCACCACACTACCTCCAACAAAGCACAATCACTGCCTGCATGACACTCCACTGCCACTTCTCCTGGGTTACATGCTGCCCAACCCCCCCCCCTCCCCCCCACAGCGCACACCAAAGTGTCCCTGCGCAGCCTTCAGCTGCCCTCATGCCACACCACCCTCATGTCTATTTAGAAGTGCGTCTGCCATGACGAGGAACCGCAGGCACACACTGCAGAGGGTTGGCACGGCTAGGCAGCGACCCTCTTTAAAAGGGGCAGGGCGATAGCCCACAATGCTGTACAGAAGCAATGAGAAATAGAATCCTGTGCCACCGCCATCAGGAGCTATACACGTGGGCATAGCAATGGGGAACCTATGTGCCACACACTATTCATTCTGTCAAGGTGTCTGCATGCCCCAGTCAGACCGCGGTTTTTAATTCATAGACACAGGCAGGTACAACTCCCTATTGTGAAGTCCCTGTGGACCCACAGCATGGGTGGCTCCCTGGAACCCACCGGCGGTACATAAAAATATCCCATTGCATTGCCCAACACAGCTGAGGTAGTAATGTCGTGCTTAATGCAGGTGGGCTTCGGCCCACACTGCATGCCCCAGTCAGACTGGGGTTCTTTACAAGTGGACACAGATGCTTTTATAATTCCCTGTGGACCCACAGCATGGGTGGGTGCCAGGAAGCCACCAGCGGTACATAGAAATATCCCATTGCATTGCCCAACACAGCTGAGGTAGTAATGTCGTGCGTAATACAGGTGGGCTTCGGCCCACACTGCATGCCCCAGTCAGACTGGGGTTCTTTACAAGTGGACACATGTAGGTTAAACTCCGTGTGCACCTACAGCATGGGTGGCTCCCTGGAACCCACCGGCGGTACATAAAAATATCCCATTGCATTGCCCAACATAGCTAAGGTAGTAATGTCGTGCTTAATGCAGGTGGGCTTCGGCCCACACTGCATGCCCCAGTCAGACTGGGGTTCTTTACAAGTGGACACAGATGCTTTTATAATTCCCTGTGGACCCACAGCATGGGTGGGTGCCAGGAAGCCACCGGCGGTACATAGAAATATCCCATTGCATTGCCCAACACAGCTGAGGTAGTAATGTCGTGCTTAATGCAGGTGGGCTTCGGCCCACACTGCATGCCCCAGTCAGACTGGGGTTCTTTACAAGTGGACAGATGTAGGTTAAACTCCGTGTGCACCTACAGCATGGGTGGCTCCCTGGAACCCACCGGCGATACACAAAAATATCCCATTGCATTGCCCAACACAGCGGATGTAACGTCAGCTGTAATGCAGGTGGGCTAAAAATTCATTTGATTACACTGTAGGCGAGGGCCCACAAAAATTGCTGTATCAACAGTACTAATGTACATCCAAAAAATTGGCCATGCCCAACCAAGATGGCAGGTGAAACCCATTAATCGCTTTGGTTAATGTGGCTTAAGTGGTAACTAGGCCTGGAGGCAGCCCAGTTTAACGAAAAATTGGTTCAAGTTAAAGTTTCAACGCTTTTAAGAGCATTGAAACATATAAAAATTGTTTAGAAAAATTATGAGTGAGCCTTGTGGCCCTAAGAAAAATTGCCCGTTCAGCGTGATTACGTGAGGTTTCAGGAGGAGGAGCAGGAGGAGGAGGAGGAATATTAGACACAGATTGATGAAGCAGAAATGTCCCCGTTTTGGATGGTGAGAGAGAACGTAGCTTCCATCCGCGGGTGCAGCCTACGTATTGCTTAGGTATCGCTGCTGTCCGCTGGTGGAGAAGAGAAGTCTGGGGAAATCCAGGCTTTGTTCATCTTGATGAGTGTAAGCCTGTCGGCACTGTCGTTTGACAGGTGGGTACGCTTATCCGTGATGAATTTGGCCCTAGAAAGGACCGTTGAGGTTCTTGAAGGCTACACTCACTCCTAACACTCTCCCTGCCTATACACCACTTCTGTCCCTAATGCCGGGTGCAATGCTCTGCACTGCCGATTTAGAGAAAACAAAAAAAAAAAACACTGCTAGCAGCAGCCTGCACACAGGTAGATGTGGCCCTGAGAAGGACCGTTGGGGTTCTTGAAGCCTACACTGACTCCTAACGCTCTCCCTACAGCAGCACCAGCACGATAGTACTTTCCCTCAGCTAACTCACAAGGCATGTGTGGCGAGCCGCGGGAGGGGCCGACTTTTATACTCGGGTGACATCTGATCGCCCCAGCCACTCACAGCAGGGGGGTGGTATAGGGCTTGAACGTCACAGGGGGAAGTTGTAATGCCTTCCCTGTCTTTCAATTGGCCAGAAAAGCGCGCTAACGTCTCAGAGAGGAAACTGAAAGTAACCAGAACACCGCGTGGTACTCGTTACGAGTAACGAGCATCCCGAACACCCTAATATTCGCACGAATATCAAGCTCGGACGAGTACGTTCGCTCATCTCTAGTAGCAAGTAATCATCAAACATCAATACAGTATTCTTTCTAACCTACAAAATTACACCAGTCAGCCATCATATTACAACCATCTTATTAATATTGTGTAGGTTTTCCTTGTGCTGCTAAAATAACTCTGACCCACAAAAACATTGGTGTCTAGTAGCTTATTCAAAAAGTGACATGAAGTTCCACAAACGTGTCAAAGGATACAGCAAATTTATCATACAGCATGAGCCACTGTGATAACTTTAGAGCTTCTAGTTGAGTTCTAAAGCTGTCTGGATTTGAGACAGCATTAATAAATCTGTTCTAATGTTTTATCCTTCTTCCTTCTTAACTGTTACATTTTATGAAGTTGAAGCACCTGTATGACATGTCATCTCTATGACATGTGAATACTTGCCTTAGCAACCAGAAACTCAAAGCAAAATAAAGATTTAATGTTGAAGAGTAAAATGTTTTGCAGTAAACTAATTTTGTAGAATTATGTCTTATCTCTCAAGAGTTTATATAGAAATTATAATAACTAATTTTTCATTTTTGAAGAAACCTGTCATAAAAGTCATAAAGCTGTTCTGCAAAGCTCTAGCGCTGACACAGAATGATTACATTCCTGAGCCAGATGTTGAGCACTGAGATATTTGGTGGTACAGATGGCTGGGAAAATGTACGGACAGTGCTGGGAATAATTTGCATCAATGAAATACTTGTTTTCAGCTTTCACGTGGGAGAATAGTTCAAGAATGTAAAGTATTTAATGCTTCGTGCCACTAATTTACCTTATCAAATTCTGGTGGGCCATATCAAATGTAAATAAAAATCCTTATAAAACATTTGCAGTCCTAAAGAAATATACCTGTTCATTCCCTATTGTGGTATACCACCTCAAACTCATATAATTCATATAAACAAGGATTCCAGCGGTAGACTACTTGACCTCATATTACAAAAAAAAAAATGTTCATCACAAGGGGGTAAAAAGGTTGCAATAAATACAGGATTCCCAAGAACGCTCATTATATGAATGTGCCTACTAGGGGAGAAGATTAGCAGAGCAGCCAAAAATGTGAGGAGTGAAGAGACTGATATAAAATTTCACCCTCATCTCCATATAGGCCCCTATAGGTGCCAACAGTGCAGCATAAAACAATTGACGTTCATCATACAGTATTTATATCCTGTTTGCCTAAGGTACTTAAAGGGGTTGTGCCAAGATTGACACTTATTCCTTATGTGTAGGATAGGGTATAAGTGTCTTTTTGATGGAGGTCCAACCTCTGGGAGCCTCATCAATCACAATGATGGGGGTCCCAAGTTCCTCCAATGGAGCGTCAGTTGAGCATTTGTGCTGTTTCTCCATTCATTTCAATTGAAATGCCTGAGATAGCCAAGAACAAGTGCTCTGGTCCATAAGGTTTTCTGTTGTCCAAAAAAGACAGAAACACACGGAGCCCATGTTAATCAGAAACCAATGTTTTGTCCAAGATTCTGTGTGAATACTGTTGCCAGTGATTCAGACAGAACCGAATGACGAAAAGCCACAGCACAGTGAAAAATGTTGTGCGAAAGACATCTTATTGTGCAATGTGTTATGGGCAAATCTGTTCCATATTGCACTGTATTTCGTCTTTAGAAGCTTTAGAAATAGTGCATCTAAGAAGGAATATAATATGAGAAGACATCTTTATGGGAAAATGTAAGTGTGAACTGCGCACAATATAACTTTGGACCTTTATTCTGTATCTATTCCACATGCAAATAATATACAAAAAACAAGCTAGGTTTCCCAAAAGTGGTCATAAAGCTAAATCTATCAATTTCTACCATTTACCATGAAAGCTTGATCCTCTGGTCCCAATATAACATTTTCGACAGACTGGAGGGGGTAGCAATATTGCCTACTACTTTTCATTTGTAGCTCACTAGCATATATCTGCGGAGCAGGTAGGGGGGTTTGGATAGGGGACTGCAGTGCTAAAAGTCAATATGTCCCCCTTATCCTGGTGCTGGACTATGCCCTATTTCGTCTGAACAGGACAACATAGAGCTTGATAACTCCCCTGTCACTCCATCCTTCGGGAATGGCAGTATGAATCACAGGCTGCTCCCCTTGCTTGCTCTTCTACAGGTTCACACACTGCTGATGGAGAAGCTGGGGCCTGTCTCCACCAACACATTACTAGTCACACAAATTGCTGCTTAGTAATAAAAATGAAATGTTACCAATACATGCATATATTGCTAAAGTACAAATATAGAATAAACCCATGTTAAATTTCTAGAGATTATGCATTATAATCTTTATGATGATGGCATTATCACAGCTGTGTTGTAACAGTAGGGGAAACTGATTACATAAGTCATTTGTATATGCCAATGAGCAAACCAGCATGCTTTGTTGTTAAATCAGTATTAATAGAAGCAATTTAAATTGTGTCTCTTAAGAACTTGATTTTCTGCTCCTTGTGCATCAATTTGTAATTCAGGCACTGTCACAAGCACAAGTAGTGTGCATGTACAATTAAATGGAGCAAATTAACAACATTATCTATTTTCTTGATAGTTTCCTATTCCAGAGCCCAAACAGATTCAATGATTCTGTTTGGGCATATCCAACTAATGATGTCTTTTTAATTGGATTTTAAATGCTTTGCAAATAACTTGTGAAAATGTTGAAAGGAGTCATAATGGAAGGAAATTTGATTGCAACAATTAAAATGATATTTGTTGTGAATAATGTATTAATTTCAATTGTGTCTGTTATTTTGGGATAGTATCTAATCTTTCATTCTCAGCCTTATTCATATCCCTTGCTGTTTAAAGCAGATGTACAATTCCTGTATTGAAATTAGCGATGTTTCCTATTTGTTTTCCTCAGTGTTGGTTGCTTGAGGTCTACTATATTTAAAAACACTGCATTGCCCATACAGAGCTTATCAACTGTGCAGCTATCACCACAATTTCCACCTTATCTATACCAAACTCACCCAGTGAATGGGGCTCTACTTCTATCAGTAACACTCTTATAGCCTAAATTGTTCCTCTCATGTCTTTGTACCCCAAATCAGAAAAGACGTTCATTTCATGACTCTCCTCTTTGCTCTTTATGTCATACAAGTTAGAAACAGGCAGTAAATCTTTGAAAAAGCTGTAGGCTGCAGCTCTACTTTCCAAAGCCTAGCTAAGTAACATATCTGGTGGGACAGCTTGAGTGAATTTGACACAACAAGCCATATCTCACCCATCTCTAACTCTAGCTGAAAAGGAGAATTCCCTCAAGGATATAACAAGCTGCTTCTGAAGTATTCTTGAAAGATGCCATAATGGCTCTCCATAGCTCCATCCATAAAGATATCAGTCAAGCTTTCTCTAATGTTACTGCCACTGTCAACTCAGTTGGCGAATGTGAGAACACATTGAACAAAAATGGTGAGTTCTCAATAGTTCACAATTCTCTGGTGGATGCCCACAATGATCTGGAGGATAACTTGGAATTAATGAAACAAAACGTAGAGGACATACTGTAGAACATAGAAGTTTCGTGGTATGCTGGAATCAATCCCCATGTTGGAACTCACACTATTTCTACAAAAACTGATTCAAATGATTCTACCAGAGAGTATATTTCATAATTTGATCACAAATTGTGCACAATGGCTCTCAAACTTTCTGGATTTAATTCAAAACCACTGGGGTTTTAAACTTCTTTGTCAGGGCTCAAACCCACAACCTCCTGTGCTCCAGTCAGCAGCTCTCCCCATTAGGCTATCCAGGACTTGGACAGCTCTTCTGCTGAAACCTAGCCTTGTTTTATGTTCCTGCTAAGTCTAGTTCCTGCCTCCATATCCTGGCCCCACCCTGTTGCTATTTAGGAATTCTTATAAAAGCCTGTCCCTGATACTACTTCTCTGCATGTTTATTGTTCTACACTAGTCAATAATTAAGCTACACTTCCGCCTGCTCCTCTGTTATTCAACTGAGACCTTCTGATACAGACCTTTGGCTTCTCTTCTGACAACGCTACCCACCACCTCCATTTGTACCATGACACTGAGACCTACTGATACCGACCTCTGGCTTTCCTCCTGACATTGCTACCTGCCTCCTCCATTTGTACCGCTACACTGAGACTTTCTGATACCAATCTCTGGCTTTCCTCCTGACAACGTGACCCACCTCCTCCATTTGTACTGAAAACAATACCTCCCATTGCAGACTCCTGGCTTGTCCCTGACTACTGTCTCCAGACCTGTAGCTACTACACTTGAGGTTCCAACCCAGTGCCTGAAACCTCTACATTCTAACTACAAACCACCAAAAATTTGCTTGTAGAAAAACATCATCTTTCAAGATTGTCCAAGAGTGGAACATGATCTCAAAATCACCTGAGGTACTCTAGTTTACCTACCTTTTATTTTTGCAGGATCTGTACATGACTTTACCCTACTGTCTCCCAGGTTTGTTCAGTCTAACACATTTGTCAGTTACAGCAGACTCTTTATTTTGAATGTTATATTACTGTTCATAATACCCTTTATCTTTTGCCTGTTTACCTACCTATGTACATCCTTTATTTGGTTTAAACCATCTGTCAACAAGAAAATCTGACACATACTTAGGTTACTTGCATATATTCCCTGTAAGCATACTCCAATTTACACAGCATGGCCCTAAAATTAATCTCTATGAATGTTAAGGCTCGGAATAGCCCCTTTAATAACTCCCTATTATGCAAAGAAGCCAAAAAAGCCAATCTAGATATTATCAGCATGAGTCCCATTTTAAAAAATCATCCCCTCCGCATCTTATCAATAAAAACTTTTTGAATGTAATTTTCTCCAATACTGACAGGAAGAAAGCTGTTGTGTTTACTGCAGGGAGATTCTGTAACTTTCCAATTGTTAGATAAATTCTCATACTAGCAGGGAAGATTTGTTGCTCTGAAGTGCACAATTATACATTCTCAAAATTCAATATTTACACTTTTTGAACTCAATTTTGAGGTAAAATTTTAGAGAAGCTAATTGTTTTGAGATAGATACCATATCCATGGGCAATAGACCTCACCCTCATTTATGTGTCCGGTTTTCATGTGAAGACCTACATGTGTCATGGCACACCACCACTCACCTGTCCCAGCCACCACTCCCACTGTGCTCCCTTGCTGTCCTCTGCATAGGTACTGAAGCCACATCTGCTTCTGCAACAGGTCCCCCACCTCTGCCTGAAGAACACATGCGCTCTTACTCACCTTCTTAAAGGGTTAGTCTGCGCTCTCCAAATATCTCCCCAGCCAATCACTGTTTTAGTTCTCCCTTTGAGGAGGATGTATGAGCAATTGGGTCTTTCAGCTGTGTAAGCCTGTTCAGTTTGTGCTTGTGTGACTCTGTTCTGTTCCTGACAACTCTGATGTCTCCATTCCTGACCTTGACTACATTTACTATTTTACAGGGGCAGTCTAAGTCCAGTTTATTAATTCAGAGAAGTTAACTACGTGGACCTTCAAGCTAATAGTATTAAAATATAACCTTTATTAGGAAATGACTAAAAGGAAAAGGGGAAGAACAAAACACACATATATAGAATTAAATAAAGAGTGATGAATTCAAAGTAAATGCCACTCGCATATTTGGACTATTAGTCATACTTCGAGACCAATAATACGCCATAACTGAGTCTGATTATTTGACTCAACTGATTTGGTCTACTATCCATACGAGTGGCATTTAGTTTGAATTCATCACTCTTTATTTAATTCTATATATGTGTGTTTTGTTCTTCCCCTTTTCCTTTTAGTCATTTCCTAATAAAGGTTATATTTTAATACTATTAGCTTGAAGGTCCACGTAGTTAACTTGACTACATTTACTGGACTACACTGTCTGCTCACTGTCTGTCTTGACCCAGACTGTTTATTATATCTGAACCTGTTCTGCCAGTCCTGAACTATTGTCTGTCTACCGAAAATATATATATGCTGCCTGTCCTGATCTCTGCTTCTCTACTGGTTACATCTGCGTTTACCCCCATGGGCACCATGCCTTAGCCTTGTGTACCATTGGCAGCCACACCATTGAGACTATTTCTGTGAGTAACAGCTTGGGGACCAGACAACGAAGACCAAATTCCAGTTGGAGGGGCAGAGCATGAAAACCAGGGATCCCCGAGTATTGCCTCTAGATCTTGCCATAAGCCAAATCAATGTGTAGCAAAGTGGGTCCACAACCATTTCCTGACAGTTTGTTCAGGCCATGGATCTCGCTTGTGCTCAAAACCCCACACTGGAACCTACGGCACAACAACGCACATTCCAAGAACAAGTCTCTTACTTCTTAGATCGCCACACAAATCATTTTGCAAATTATCATCCAGTTGTCTTTACATGTTGCAGCAAAGACCGTGCCTCTGCCTGGCTACTCTATACCTGCCTGAATTTCTGGACTGCAGCTTTCATTGCCACCAGATTATGATGGAAACCCGAAAACCTGCTGAGACTTCCTGAATCAATGTCAGATCCATTTCAAGATATAGTCTACCCAATTGACTAATGGAAGATTGCATTTAGCATTTTTATGATGTCTGTTGAGGCCCTTGCCTGAGCAACTCTGCTTTGGGAATGATGTGACACCACTACTATTGAACTCTAAACCTTTCTAACCATGTTCTGCAGTGACTTCGAAGAACCAGGTCGGACCTCATCTGCAGCCTCTGAATTGCTACACCTGCATCAAGACACCAAGACTAGGGGACAATATACAGTTTTATTTTGGGCATCAGCAGCAGAACTGGAATGGAATAATCAGGCTCTGGTGGCAACATTCTGGGAGGGTTTAGCTGGCAAGATTAAAAAGGAGTTTGCATGCTGAGAGTTACCAGCTTCTCTAGTCCCTTAACACCACAGAACGAAAGTTTACATCATCGCTTTGTACTTAACGCAGCAGGACATAAATTTACGCCCTGCTGAGTTAAGTACAAAGCCACAACAGAATTGAGCCCGCTCTTAACTCCTTACATGCTGCAAATCATGCACATTGCAGCATTTAAAGGGTGCATAAAGGGAGTGCCCTCCCCCTGTAACGTCATTGCCACTCTGCGATGTAATTGCGTGGGGCTGATGGGTTATCATAGCAAACTGCGCCAGGCATTGCTGTCTGAGCATGCCGTAGCTTGCGATCACTATTCTGAGTGATAATGCATTGAAGTACAGAAGTACTGCAATGCATAATCATAGCGATCAGATTGTTTCTGGTTCAAGTCCCCTCAGGGACATAAAAAAATGTAAAAAGAAATAAAAATAGTGTAATCAAACTGTAGAAAAATAACAAAAAGAGCCTTTTTCCGCTCTCTCCTGTTTGTATAAAAAGATTAAAAAATGAAAAAAAAAATTGCACAATTTGGGTGTTATTGTATTTGTAACAACCTGTACTATAAGTTGAACACTATTCATCCTACACAGCAAAAACTGTTCCTTTTGCATCTGCAAAGAAAGTGATCAAAAAAGCTTTATGTGACGCAAAATGGTACCACAAAAGACACCAAAAAACAAGCCCTCACAAAGCCCTGTCTAAGTAAAAATAAAAAAGTTATGAGACTTTGAATGCACCAATGAAATAAAAAAGGTTTTTTTAGTGTGCAAAAGTGGAAAAAACCTCGGAAAATAATAATTTTGTTAGTGTTGAATCATATCTGCTGTCAGAAAGAAATTATCATGTCATGTATGCTTTATGATTAACACTGTAAAAAGCAACCCCCCAAAAAAACAATGTGTTTTCTCTCAATGCCATAAAAAAAATAAAAGTTTTGCAATACATTATAAGTACCTCAAAATGGTACAAATGGTAAAAACTACAGTTTGCCATGCAAAAAACAAGCCCTCATATGGCCATGTCATTGGGAAAATAAAAAAGCTATGGCTTTTGAAAAGTGGGGAAAATAATTCCTCTAAAAATCATTGTGTCCTTTTGGTCAAAATAGGCTGTGTCCAAGCTTTGGAAGTCTCTGAAGGAATTGGGCGTCCCAGAAAATATTGAACAGCTTATAAGGTTGCTTTACACCAACCAAGGCTGCGTTCTATCACCAATCTTTTACAATCTGTCTGCAGAAACTATCATGAGACGATGCAATTGGGACGAGTCAAAATAGGTGGCAGAAATCTCAACAACCTTCGATATGCAGATGACACCACCCTGCTTGCAGAAAGTTAAAGGGACCTGGAATACCTTATCCAACGAGTGCAAAAGGAAGGCGAACACATGGAACTGTACCTCAACAGAAAGAAAACAAAAGTCATGACCATGGTAGGCAACGGTACAGTGAACATAAAAATTAACAACAAAGAAGTCGGGTCAGACCAAGATTTAATCTTCCTTGGATCCAAAATCAATTGCAACGGGCAATCTGGACTCGAGATCAAGAGACGGATTACACTTGGTAGGCTTGCAATGCAAGGAATGCAAAAGATCTGGAAAAGCCAGGACATTAGCATTGCAACAAAAACCAGACTGGTCAATGCAATCGTCTTTCCCATAACGACTTAGGCCTTAGTCAGACGGGCGTTTTTTCGCACGATTTGCGGATCACATGACGGATGCGCATCCGCAAATCGCGTGACCGGTGCCCGAAAATCGCCCGAAAATCTGCTCCTAGCCGCGTTTCATTAGAAACGGGCCGGAGCTGTCCAGCGCATTGCATTCAATGGAGCCGGCAATACAGCCGGCTCCATTGAAAGCAATGCGTTACGGGCGAGTGTGGGATGAATTGTCGGGAAGGGCTTAAATATATAAGCCCTTCCCTGTAATTCATCCAGAAAAGTGTTAAAATAAAAAATATATATATACTCACCTGCTCCAGGCAGCCGGAGTTCCGCGCAGCCGGCCTGCAGTGGGTGTGAAGGGGGTGTGAGTCAGACCTGCCCCCTGATTGGCTCAGCGCTGAGCCAATCAGAGGCAGGTCTGACTCACACCCATTTTATGAATTCATTCAATTCATGAATGGGTGTGAGTCAGACCTGCCTCTGATTGGCTCAGCGCTGAGCCAATCAGGGGGCAGGTCTGACTCACACCCCCTTCACACCCACTGCAGGCCGGCCGCGCGGAACTCCGGCTGGCGGGAGCAGGTGAGTATATACATATATTTTTTATTTTAACACTTTTCTGGATGAATTGCAGGGAAGGGCTTATATATTTAAGCCTTTCCTGACAATTCATCCCGCGCACGGCGGCAGCCCATTGCTTTCAATGGAGCCGGCTGTATTGCCGGCTCCATTGAATTCAATTGGCAAACATCGTTCTTCTCTGCCACAGCTGTTACAGCTGTGGCAGAGAAGAATGATTTGTCTTCTATATGTTCTCAATGGGGTTGGTGCTGCTGCCGCCGGCCCCATTGAGAGCATATAGAGAAGAGAACAGGAATCGCAGATCGCAGATAGGTGCGATCTGCGATTTCTGTTCTATAATTTATCGGACGAGCGCATAAAAAGCGCTCATGTGTCCGATACCATTGCAAAGCAATGGTTTTTAAAAAATCGCCGGACGCATGCGCATGCGCAAATTGCGCGAAAAAACGCCCATCTGACTAAGGCCTTATAGTTGCAAAATTTAGACGCTCAGGAAAACAGACAAAAGGAAAATTGATGCGTTTGAACTATGGTACTGGAGGAGAATGCTACGGATACCTTGGACTGCCATGACAACTATCAAGGTAGTGTTAGATCGCATCAAACCGAAAATATCACTAGAGGGCAAAATCATCAAACAGCGGCTCTCTTTTTTTGGTCACGTCATGTACGATAACTCACTGGAGGCAATAGTGCCGCTCGTCAAAGTCAGTGGAAAGAGAAGATCAAGATGATAAAGAACAAGATGGCTAGATACAATCAAGGACACCACGAACATGTCAATCGCAGAACTGAAAGAAGCAAGGAAAGGCAGGAATACGTGGAGAACATTGATTCATGCGACTGAACGGATAATCATCATCACATCAACTCCAGAGGAATGTCAGAAAAGGTGAACTGGGATTCTTTTTCTGTATTGTAGTGGTTCCGGAAATTGCTTGCGTACCTGCCCCATCAAGCCAGGAAACTCTGCCATCTAGGGTCTGTGGGAGAGGCTGCCCTAGGGGGCATAGTGTACTGTCCAACATACTTTCTACCTATATCTGTAACCTGTGGTGATGTTAACTTCTCACTGAAGCCTACTTGGACTCCAGTTGTTCTAGGACCTTCCTTCATCATTCATCAGACCCTTGTGATGCGATTCCAATGCCACCCTGAAAAAGCCAATCTCTGTCACTTCAGTAAATGGGGGGCGGGTCTCCTGACAGATACCCCTGTTCCCTGAAAATAAGACAGGGTCTTATATTAATTTTGGCTCAAAAGAATTTACTTGTTTCTATGTATAGCTGCCTGCACACTAGTTACATTATTTTTTTCCATTCACTAGAACTTAATTTTAGAGTAGGGCTTATAGTTCAAGCATCCTGAAAAATCTAGAAAAAACATTCTGCATCCTCAAAAATTCAGAAAAATCACGCTGGGGCTTTTTTCAGGGAAACAGGGTATTATATGGTTCATCACAGAACTTTTAGACCTGCAGATTGGGATATTGCATGAGAAACTTTCACTGTATGTTCCACTTAGGTCAGTAAATTCTATATTACTTGAACTTCTCGAGCTCCATCAGCATTGACTGGTCCTCTGGGCAAATTACCCATTGAGGAACTAGCAGTCACGAACATTGTCTCCTCTCATTTGCTCCTGTGCAGAGACCACCAGTTTCTCAAGAACTTCTTGGATTGTTACAACAATACACAGCCTTCACTGATATCTTCAGCAAGACAGAGGATGAGACACTCCCTCATTGGCCATATGATCTCCTGTCATTGGAACGCCCACTTCACAGAGATGGGTATATCTGCTGTTGTTATTATAAACAGCAGCACTGGCTCCATTGAAAACATAGGGAGTACATTGCGCTCCCCTGACACAGCTGTGACAGATGTGACAGCTATGGCAGGGAATTCCTTCATCCCCGTAGGCATCGCAACCTGTGGCAGAAGTCTGCAATACTATCCCATTGCTTTCAATGGGGCCAGCGCTGTTGCCGCCCCATTGAAATCAATGTGTTGCGGGCAACCCCCACAGCGAAGATTTTCAGAGAATGGCTTGAAATATAAGCCCTTTCCTGAAAAAAGCTGTAAAAAAAGTAAAAACAAAAATTTACTCCCCTAGAAGAGTCGTCCGTCTTTTCTCTCCAGCCCCGGTAGTCATCTTCTGGAGGCTGCGGATTAAAAAATCCCTGCCTCCAGAAAGCGCTGCCTCTGATTGGCTCAGCGCTGTGACCAATCAGAGGCCGCGCTGAGCCGTCATTGAATGACAGCTGAGCACTGCCTGTGATTGGTCACAGCACTCATTGAATTCAAAGGACCTCCAGAAGACATAAGATGACTGCCGGGTCGGGAGAGAAAAGGACTCTCTTAGGCGAGTACATTTTTTTTAAACTTTTTTTTACAGCTAGCTATGATTTTCAGGGAAGGGTTTATATTTCAAGCCCTTCTCCAAAAATCATCGCTGCGGGGGTTGCCTGCAACCCATTGCTTTCAATAGGGTGGCAGCAGAGCTGGCCCTATTGAAAACAATGGGATAGCATCGCAGACCTCTGTCACAGCTGTGACAGCTGTAGCAGGGGATTCCTTCATCTCTGCGGGGATGAAGCAATTCTCTGCCATAGTTGTCACAGCTGTGTCAGGAGAGCACAATGTGCTCCCTATGTTTTCAATGGGGCCAGCGTTGCTGCTGCTAGCCCCATTGAAAATGGTCGATAGCGCAGGTTTTTCCTAAAGCTGCGAGGCTTGAGTGGACACAATGCAAATGGTTTCACAATCATGCGTTTTCACTCACTTTCGCATCGCAAGAAATCGTTAGTGGGTTAGAGTTACATGCCAAAATGCTAGCTAATAAATTGTCCCCTATCCTGCTTGGAATCATTAAGAATGACCATGTATGGTTCTCTAACGGGGACCAGGTGGATGGTACTAGGTAGTTGGTAAATCTTATTGCTGGGGCAAACTCTCAGTGATTGTATTTTCTTCTCTTTTATTGAAAAAAATATTGATAAGACAGCGCTCCTGTGAAGATACATTACAGTGGATAACTATAAATTGTGCTGCAGAGAGAATGCAATGTAATCAGCCACTCCCGTGGAGAACACAGCATGTGGTCTGAATGATGGATTTTAAATTCACCTAAAAATCATTGTTCAGATAAGAAGTGCACAAGGGTAGCATTTACACGCAATGATTATCACTCATATGGCATCGTTTTAAGAAGTCTTGAGCAATAATTGTTTTGTGTAAATGGACCTTAAGGTGAGCTTAAAATCCATTGTTCAGATTGAGAGTAGGTAACATGGACCACATGCTGTGTTCTCCACGGGAGTGGCTGATCACATTGTATTCATGCTGGCAGCTCCTGACAGCCCATGCAAGAACAAAGAAGCTGATTGCAAAGCTCAGACCCGGTGTTGAGTTCTGCAGGCAGCTCCTGGAGGATCATTTGAACGCAAATAAACCTGTTAAAGTGCTAATGGGAATTAAGGCCCATTAGTACTTTATGCAAAATGATCACTAAAACTGTCAATCTTTCAATGGTTTGAAAGATTGTCTTTGCATGTAAATGAGCCTTCAGTCAACTTCCTTACTCTTCTTTCATCTGTACAAAAGTAATTATAGACTGCCTTAATTTAAATCATATTTGATGGGTAGGATCATGTTATATAAAATGCTTATATTATCCAGCATATTGTAACTTTAGGATGTGTATAATCCCAATTTCAAACTTGATGTTCTCCTTCTATATGCAGATGAATAAATTAATTTGGCAACAATCAGAACCAAGGGTCTCATTTTTAATAATGACGAGACATATGTGACAAGGAGGTATGGGCATTTCAAGTACTTGACCTGAGCATTGGTTAAGCATTGGCTAAGATCCCTTTGACCCTCCAAAGCTGAACTTTAGTTACTTTCGTGGTTGGTGATGAGCTGAGAATTTTTCTTTCAGTTTTTACTTCATATCTGTAATTGGGCTCACTGACCTCATTAGTATGTTGTTTTACGCTTTATCCTTTCCAGATTACCCAGCTTAGAGGGAACACTAGTGTGCAGTATACTCTTAATATTACAGTCTTACAATTCAGATGTAATATTTTGTTGAATTACAATATCATATCATACACTTTTGGCCTATAAAAAGGTTCTTAGAGACTACTTGTGTGCTTGTTGACCACTAGACATGCAATCAAAGTGATTTCACACAGTTAACAGAGTTTGAGAGGGGGTACATTATTGGAATGTAAGTAGCTGTATGGTCATATCATCAAATTGTCCACCAGCAGGGTTATTTTGACTAGACTGTTCTGGGACCAATGCATGTCTGAGAGCACAAACACAAAGCGACCAGGCTCAGGATGCCCTTGACAGACCAACAATTAAGATGATCATCTTATTGTCTGACAAGCACGAGCAGCTCCAACTGTTTTGTTGTCCACCATCCAGACCCAGGTGGCACCATCATTACAGGCCTCTGTGTCTGTTGGAACCATTTCCAAATGCTTGGCTGAAGAACATTTGGTCTCACGGCGCCCATTACATGTACTGCCTTTCACACCCACCAACTGTCGCCTCCATTTGCAGTGCTGTTGTAAATGATGAAACTGGACTGCTGTGGAGTGGAATAAGGTTGTCTTCAGTTAGGAATCCAGGTTTCATTTGGCCATTGACAATGGACATGTTGATGTCTGGAGGCCTAAGGGTGAGTGCCTAGATCTTGCCTTTTCTGTGGAGCAGTACACTTCCCCTATTGCTGGTGTTATGCCTGAGGGGCTATCGCATATGACAGTCGGTCAACCCTAGTAGTGTTACGAGAGATAAAAGGTAGCTCAGCGATATGTTCAGGACATCCTGCAGCCGCATGTGTTCCTCTTATGGCAGGGCTTCCAAGAGGCATTTTCCAGCAGGATAATGCTCGCTCGCACACAGCAAGGATGTCACAGGAATGTCTCCACAACATTGTCACACTTTCATGGCTGCCCAGTTATCAGATTTATTACCAATAGTACATGTATGGGACCATCATCTGGAACACAAACTTCAACAGCCTACAACTTTGCACAATCTAGAGACCCAGTTACAGGAAATGTGGATCCATATGCCACAGATTACCATACAGAACCTGTATACCTCAATTCCCACCTGTATCATATCTTGTATCCAAGCTACAGGCTGTACAACAACGTACTAGAGCCTACCTTCAAGTGTTCAGTTTTCCACAATAAATTATCATTTCCTCTGATATTGTAATCACTTATGTCAATGTTACAATCACACATATGAAATTTAATTTGATTCTGACAACTCCCTCTAGGTGCTTGATTTTATTTCACAATGAGTGTACTTGCTTTCTATCTACTTTACCTTCAGTCCTTATTCATTCATTCATAAACTAACATAATTTCATATTTGATTAGGTTAGTGTTTTCCTAAAAACAACACAATCCTAGCCAGTAAGATTCATGCTGCTCATTTTTAACCTTAAAGTGTTTCTTGAAAGTAGATGTACAGTCATGTGATCAACTCCTCCCAAATCTCTATAAACAATATATCTTCTAGAAACACATTGTTATAAGTTATGTTGTAATAATGAGTAAATTAAATGCACATAAAATAACTGTAGACAGATGTGATGGATAGTTATCAGGATGTCCTATTGTGGAGGGACAACACAATTAATTTGCAAGTACAGTAGTCCCTTAGCATACAATATTAATTGGGTCCAGAATGACCATTTTATGTTGAAATTATTGTATTTGTATGTTGAAAGCATAACTCTATGAAAAACTGGTAACTGGTTCCTAAACCTCATCTGAAAGTAATACAAAATGAAAGTTAAGGAAAATAAAGCAGATAATATACAGATAAACCAAAAATACAGATACAAAAGTCAGAAATAGCTGCTGAAAGCTGTAAATTACTTCCTATGTGAGAGCAGGAGCTTTTATGGTGTCATGTACAGGACACAATGCACCAAAAAAATAATATGGAGCCTCCCTCACCGGGTGTTCAAGGGAGCAATATTCATCCTAGCACAGGAAAAGAGCAATACAGAATGTTGCAGCCGTGCTGAGGCCTGCACCTTGCCTGCAGGCCAGACCAGGTTTTGGGTGTGCCCTTGCTTCTCCTGGAGCTGAGGGGTGTGGTAGCTGCAGGAGGAAGGTCAGTCAGCACCTGGTGCTGAGTAGCCTGGCTCCTATTTAAACAGGGCCAGCACTATCTCCTGTGCTGGTCAATCACTTCAGTTGCATTTTGGACAGCGACGGAGCAACACAGCTTGGCGGAAGCTCTCCTTGCAAGCTAAGTTCTTTTCTGTTTTGTTTGGTTCTGTTTCGCTTCTATTTTGTGCTAGGGCTCCCTGATAGGGACTTGTTAGTGGCCCAGGCACGCGTGCGGGCTCGCACTTGTCAGAGCGATCGGTCCGCCGAGTAGGCAGGGCCCCCTCCCGGGTTAGGGGACTATAGGGAGAGTATTCCCCATAGTGTTATGTTTCCTTTGCACAGTTGTGCCTTTGATTTATATTATTGAGGTTGCACGTCCGGAGGACGCAACACAGAACATGTAGTACTCAACTGTACTGTAGAGAGGCGCTACTAGATAGCCAATCAGTGCACTTCATTGTTTTTCCAATGTAATGCCTACGCTTATTGGCTGGGCGTACCACAGATCCAGATTTTCTGTAGCATTGTATGTTGAGGATGGTTTCAATGACCACGGCAAGATCATTGTATAAAAAATATTATATCCGGAGACCATTGTAACTTGAGGGATTACTGTACAGAGCAACCAAAATGTTTCTATGTGTGGTTCTGAGCCTACATAGAGGTGTTAACAAGTTGGAGGTTAAAGGGGTTGTCTCGAGGAAGCAGTGAAATTTTTTTTTTGCCCAGTCCCCCTAATTAAGCATACATTACTAAGCCCCCCTGTAAATGACTTTTCTAGCTGGTTTGTACTTACAGTTCCAGCGTTTCAGCAACTTATAAAAAGTTTCCCCAAGATGGCCGCCGGCTCTTTTCCCGTCGCTTGCTGTAGCCCGACGTGCGCGCTCCCGAGACGCTACCAGCTGTGTCTCCCTGACAACCAGACGCCCCGCAGCCGCCGACCGGACCCCGGGATTGAACGCGGCCGACCAGTCACCCACCGCCAGGCAGCAGGTAACTGGTGCTAGTCCCCGGCTCCCCCGCACTAGCCCCGGCTCCCCCGCGCTAGCCCCGGCTCCCCCGCGCTAGCCCCGGCTCCCCCGCGCTAGCCCCGGCTTCCCCGCGCTAGCCCCGGCTTCCCGGCGCTAGCCCCGGCTTCCCCGCGGTAGGCCCCGGCTCCCCAGCGGTAGGCCCCGGCTCCCCAGCGGTAGGCCCCGGCTCCCCAGCGGTAGGCCCCGGCTCCCCAGCGGTAGGCCCCGGCTCCCCAGCGGTAGGCTCCAGGGCCCAGCGGTAGGCCCCGGCTCCCCAGCGGTAGGCCCCGGCTCCCCAGCGGTAGGCCCCGGGGCCCAGCGGTAGGCTCTCAGGCCCAGCGGTAGGCTACGGGGGCCCAGCGGTAGCCTCCGGGGCCCAGCGGTAGGCTCCAGGGTCCAGCGGCAGTCAGTCACACGTCACCCCCGTCAGTCCGTCACCCATCACTTACCTGGGTGGCTGGGCTGGGCTGGGCGGCTGGGCTGGGCTTCTCGGCTGGGCAGCTCCAGTTTCTGCACCTTCCTCTAACAGAGGATGGTAGCAGAATGGCCGCTCCAGCGCGCTCCCGAGAAGATACAGCTCGTCTGCGCATGCGCAGAAGAGCTGTAGCGGCGAGCACACTGAAGCGGCTCGTGCTCAGAGTAGAAGAGCGGACTGCGCAAGCGCGTCTAAAAAAGCAAGCCGCCAGCGAATTTAGACGGAACCATGGAGACGAGGATGCTAGCAACGGAGCAGGTAAGTGAATAACTTCTGTATGGCTCATATTTAATGCACGATGTATATTACAAAGTGCATTAATATGGCCATACAGAAGTGTATAACCCCACTTGATTTCGTGAGACAACTCCTTTAAGGCATCAGAATTTAGACTGCAAGACGCCATTCACACACAAGTGATAGGAAATATCTATAAGGTACAAGGGAATACAAGATATGTCATGATTTTATTGATGCAACAATAATTTTTAAATGGGGTGTATATGTTTTAGGGTGGGTTTCACGTTGCGAATAAATAGGCTCATATACACAGACCAAATATTAATCAAGTTTACTTGTAAAGTAACAAAAGTAGGTATACATGCAAAATATCAAAAGACATCCAAGAAATCAAGAATGATATCAGTATGCAAAACATGTAAGATCAAAAGATATAAACAGGACAATTGGCTGCAGATTGTTGTGTAGTCCTGCTGGTTGGCAGCACACTGATGAAAGTCTTTGTCAAATAAGGTCCATCCCTGGACAACAGAAAAGCAAGTAACAAAGCAGGCTTTGGAATGGCAGACATGTGATTAAGGGCTTAAGCAGACAGGCATATTTTAGTCCAGTTAGGCCCCTTGTCCACAGGTGTGATTTCGCTGCCGGTAAATCACCGGCGAATCACGCCGGATGAAGCGTTGCTATGGAAAGCGCCGGCCCCGTGTCCACGAGCAGAGAATGATTGCGATTCTCCGCTCGCGGACAGCAATTCGCGGCATTCTGTGAATTGCCCCGATTTTCCGCGGTCAGCCTATCTATCAGATTAGGCTGACCGGCGGAGATTCTTCTGCGGCTCCTGCTCCTGGGTGGCGGCTCCCGTGGCACAGCTCCGCAGCGGGATACCGCAACGCCCTAGGACAGGGGGCCTTATGCAGGCATAAAAACAAGACAAAACGAAACCATTGATTATAATTAGTTCGTTTCCACTATCAGGGTTCTCATGCGCTAATAATATGCATGAGAAGATAGAACTTTCCTATATTTCTTGCACATAGTTAATATTACATGCAAGATAGGACAGGACCTATCTTCTCGCCTTTTTTTTTTTTCAAACTCATGCACAATAGCGCAGAGTTTGAATAGTCCGAAAAACCCCTCCAAAAACTCTAGATCATGCGATAATATGCTCTGTAACGCTAAGTGTAATAATGCATGTGCCCATGTTTTTTTCCCCTAAAGTCTGGTAGTTGAGCAGTATAAAGAGTCTGTCTTAAAAGACTCACACCTGGTAACAGCTCTGTGGTTGACTTGTCAGTTCTTCAGGCTTTATTGAACAGATGCAGCTTGAACTTAATAAAACAAATATGTAAAAAGTTCCAAATGTTTTGGCAGAAAAACTCAGTTTAGAATCAAATTAAACAAAAATAGCTCAGTCCAGAATACCAGTAAATGTAATTCCGAACACATCGACAATCAACCAGATGAAGAATAACTCCATGGCAGTGTAAAATAATACAGTCCAGAGCAGTAAACTTTGTGGGGTGCATTTTTAAACTACTCAACCCAGGATTTACTCTTCACCAACCCTTCGTCAAGTGAATAAAACTAGGTCACATATTTCACACTTCAATTTTTTCAGTCCAAGTAAGAAGAAAATAAAAACAAACTTGACTTTGCCCAGAATGATCTGTGAGTTTTCCATTAAGCAATGACCTGTTTTCTAACATCTTTCTTATATGGGCCTAATCTGCTTGCCCCCACACAAAGATACACTTACATTTATTGTATCTATAAACTTAATATGAATTGATAATTAACCCCCTTAGTGAGAAAGCCTCAATGACAAAGCCAAATTTTGGAAATCTGACATGTGTCATTTTAACATAGAATAACTCTGTAAAGGTTTTGCATATCCAAGTGATTCTGACATTGTTTTTTTCGCCACATATTGTACTTCATTTAGATGGTAAAAATAGTCCAAAATTGAGAAACATTTTTAAAAAATTATAATTTTTTTCACATTTTCATCTGCAATATGTCAAATATGTGCAAACATACTGTACAAATTTTTGGATTAGATACAGATTTCCATCTGTTTACTTTATTCTGAATGCACATTTGAAAAACTTTAGTTTTTTAACCATTTAGGAGACGTACAAATTTAACATAACATTTTGAGAAACATTTTGTTTTCCTACACCAAGCCAAAATTGCAATGGCTCATAGCTGTCAGAATGATTAATACCCCCACAAGTTGCACCCAAGAATCTCTGGGACATATTGTAAAATGCCGGTTGCATGTAGCCTTTGTCTCCAGTGAACTTGTAAGCCATGCATGATACTATGTGATATTTGTACTAAAATTATCCAAGAAGACATTTTAAATCCATACTATCAAATATTGTAAGGCAAAGTTTTCTACTTATCTGAAGAAAGTGACCCAGAAAAAAGAAAACAAATATTGCACACTGCCTAATTGTGCTGCTGATATAATACTGTGTACAATGTCGATATAGCGCCCCAGTGGACAGAAGCTGTGAGTGAGTGTCCCTGTATTTCTTTCTCCCCACACACAACAGATAAATAATGCTGTGAAATTTGTAATCTGCAGCATGCCCTAAAATCCAACCTTTTCATTATGTGATTGAGATTTTCAATAATCCTGTTTACATGAAAGGAGTTGTCCTCAGTGACAAGTTACCTGCTGTCTGAGTCGGGGTTGATCAGTCTATCAGTGTCTAGGTCAGTTGAACTGAGTTTTATGAGAATGTATAGATTTTTTTCTACAAATGTGCTGCAAACACAGGAAACTACTTATTACATATTGGTATTATTTTCACAAATGTGCTGAAAAAAAAAATGATGATGAAGCAAAGAAACTTTTTTTTAAGAGAATAGGAATTGGCATGACCAAGTACAGCTAAATTCACTACAGAAAGCATACTGTGTCGCTGTTTTTTCACAATAGGGGTGATTTAGTATGTGGGCTGGTGGATTGGTGTGCCAGGGCTGCTTTTTAGTCACAGTTTGGGGCCATTCTGCGGAATAAATTTGAGCCATCAGATGCCTCCCTGATGGTACTATCTGCCTGTAATTCTCAGCACTGAAGACACCATTTATGCTGATTAAATCCCCAACTCCATTTGCTTAAATGCAGCCCAAACTTGTAAGGAACCACCAGCATGCTTCACTGTTGCCTGTGGACACTCATTATTGTACTGCTCTCCAGCCCTTAGGTGAGCAACCTGCCTTCTCTTACAGCCAAATATTTTAAATTCTGACTCATCAGTCCAGAACACCTGCTGCCATTTTTTTGCACTTCAGTTCCTATGTTTTTTTGCATAGTTCAGTCGCTTGATCTTGTTTCTGTGTAAAAGAAATGTTTTTTTGGCTGCAATTCTTCCATGGAGACCACTTCTGACCAGACGTCTCAACAGTAGGCGTGTGTACCTGGACCACACTGATTTCTGCCAGTTTTGAGCTGATGACACTGCTAGACTTCTTTTTCAAAGAGACGTAAGCATGATGTCTCATCTGCTGCACTGATACCTTGGCTTATCACTGCATATACGGCCCTCAATGTTGCCCATTTATTTGTGCTTCTTCAAGAGAGCTTGAACAGCACATCTTGAAATTCCAGTCTGCTTTGAAATCTTCCTGGGAGAGACTTTGCTGATGTAGTATAACTACCTTGTGTCTTGTTGCTGTGCTTAGTATTGCCATGGTGTATGATGTATGACATGAAATGGTCTTCCACAACCTCACTCTTGTAGAAGAGTTTGGCCGTTCCTCACCCAGTTTAAGCTTCCTACACAGCTGTTTCTGTTTCAGTCAATGATAGCATTTCAACCTATATATAAAAAGTGGTGAACATTATCACCTGCTTTGTATAATTGGTTATAACACACCTGACTATAAACCTCCCAAACTTTGTGCAAGTGTACCTAGAAGAATTGAAGCGGTTTTGAAGACAAAGAGGGTGGTCATAACACTAATTAATTTGATTTAGATTTCTGTTCAGTTCATGCACTATGCATTTTGTTAATTGACAAAATAAACTATTAACACTCCTAGTGTTGGAAAGATTCCTTTTTTTAGCATCTTTTCGACACCAACCTAAACTTTTTGCAAGGTACTGTATATGACACACACATCAGAGACAGCATAAGATAACTTCTATAACATTATGGGCTCAAATATGGTACAGCTGCAAGATACGAGTCATCATAGGTGACATTTTCCCTGGGGTTTTTCCTCTTTCCATTTTCTATGTGGTCCCAGACTGCCATTCACACTTCTTCCAGCCATCATTTATCCCCGTACACTTTTCCCATCATGCTGTTATCTTTGCCGCACAAAATAATCATGGATCCTCTGTGCCCCCAAATCAATTGTGGCAACTGTTGCGTCCTGAACAGATGTGCGGTATACACCAACGTAAGAATAAACACAACCATGCGTAACACAACCAAAAGCACAACCATGCAGCTTAAACACTTAAGAAAACTATGGGGAATCCTTTGCCTATAAACCCCTTCCCCAATAGGGTCCCCTGCCTAAACAGCAGGCTGACCTGTCTGATAAGTGCAGACCCATACACATACCTTGGCTACTAATAAATCCCTACCAGGGAGTCCTGAATACCAAAATAAACAGTATAAGGAAATCAACAGTTGTACTCAGCTGTAGCAGCAGTCTGCAGCAAGGAAAAGGAGCTCCAGAGGCAGGCTGTGCTCCTCATTAGCAATCCAGAAAGAAACTGAATTGACCAGCAGTAAAGTCAGATCTACGTCAGGCTATATAGGGCAGGGCAACTAGAGACAGGTGAGAAGTGACATCACTCACCCAACACCACGCCTTTCAGCTCAAGGAAAGGCAGAGACACTGCTAAAACCTGTTCTGGCCTAGTCCAGCCCGAAGATCTCAGAACAACTGCCAAAGGCCCCCTCCGCACCCTTCAAAGCAACTGCAGCTCCCTGTGTGCCTGTCAATTTAATTGTGGTCCCATCTATGTCCCTCAATGTAATTGTGGCCCACTGTATCTGCTTCTTTGTAATGGTTGCCCTCTCTTTACCCTCTGTAGTCCACAGCGCCTCAAAGGTCCTGACAATAATAAAATATCTACACCATTGTTCCAGGTGTTCATTCACTAGCAGAAGGGTCCATGAGGTTTCTAGTGAATATTATGAGAACGTTTCTCTGTCTTTAGTCAAGAGCCCTACCCATCTACATTTTGCTGATTGTAGAGCCAAAAGGAAGCTCACACAGGTATGGGATCTGTTGGCTGTAGAAACAAAATATGAAAGTTATAAGTGACCTTCCAGAAATTAATGTGCAGCAAATACCCACTGTTAGTATCAACACATCAAATAAAGCATTTGGAGTACCTAGACCTCTTCCTTATACTAAGGCTCCAGTACTACAATTTTTGAATCAGTCAATAAAGAGGAATTTCAAGTTCTGAAGAGAAAGAATGTTTCACAAGAAGAGGAGTCTTGTAAACACACAACTCTAAAGAAACAGAAAGTCTTGGAAGGTTCAGTGTATTGGGAGGAGAAAATGATGATATGTGTAATCCAAACATTCAAGAGCATGCTGAGGATAATGTTACTCAAGAAAGAGACATTGAAGTACCCATATTCTTCCATTGGTGGGGCACAAAAGGACAGTGTTAACAGCAAGAAATTAAATATAGATGATCTGCAGAATATGATCAGTCTAAAAACTGGAATGCGATGTCAGGCAATTTCTATCAGCAACTGTCTGATGAGAACATTTATTTACACAAGTTAGACTACAAAAAAACATTGAAGTCTTCTCATGAAAAAGTCAGTAGAAGTATAGACCATTGTTTTGGTCTTTCAGGCTGAACATTCACCTACTTCAGCTATATTGATGACAAAATAATCATCTGGACTGATTTTGAACAAGAACTAATAAAATTCCATTAGAGATTCAGTTCATTTCACTCCACTCACATACAGAAGTCAACTTTTTGGATATCAACATAAAAATTTTAAACAAGTCAATACAGACATTTCTGTACCAAAAACCTACTGATCGGCCTACATTCCTCCAATGGGACAGCTTCGATCCCAAACACATTGAAAAGTCCATCATTTACAGCCAGGTCATCATAACAAGATCTGCGCCAACCCAACAGACAGGAATGAACATTTACACCATCTTAAAAGGACATTTTTTAAATCAGGGCTACCATCCCACCTCAATTGGTGATCAGATCCTCAGAGCCACCAGGATACCCAAAAGTCAACTACTTCAATACAGAGAGAAGAAAACAATTGTGTACCTCTAGTAGTGACCTACAATCTGTAGCTAGAAGTGCAAAAGAAAATTGCAAGAAAACGCCATCATACCATACACAAGGATGACTGTCTGAAAACCATATTCCCCTTCTCTGCTATGTTACAGGCAACTTCCAAATCTGTGAAACTTTATGATCAGGAGTGCATTATCCTCAGACACAAAAGGAGACTTATCCCTGCAATATAGGAAGCTGCAAAACCTGCTCACATGTAATGACCATGGACAGGATACAAATCCCCAACACACAGCATGACAATAATGCTCCAGACACAGATTGTCTGGAACAAGTTTAGAGGAGAGCTACCAGGACAAATAAAGGATATAGGAATGTTTAGCTTGCAAAAAAGAAGGTTGAGAGGAGACTTAATAGCTGTCTACAAATATCTGAAAAGCTGCCACAGTGCAAAGGGATCAGCCCTATTCTCATCTGTACAAGGAAAGACTAGAAGCAATGGGATGAAACTGAAAGGGAGGAGACACAGATTAGATCTTAGAAAAAAATTCTGACAGTGAGGGTGATCAATGAGGGGAACAAGTTGTCACAGGAGGTGTTGAGTTCTCCTTTAATGGAAGTCTTCAAACAGATGCTGGACAGTTATCTGTCTGGGACTATGTTATGTACTTGGATGTAGAACCACTGTGTCATCCCTGTGAGCAGAGGAAACCACCTGAAAGAACTGACAGCTGACCCAGAGACAGGAGGCTCACTCCTTGGGGCATAGCTTGGTATGAGGCAGAGACTAGGACTGACTTAGCCCTGAGCTAGAATGGGGTAATGAAGTCCCAGTCTAACAGAGTAGAGTAATTATCCTGATAAAGATGGCCTCGAGCCTGAACCTGGGCACTGAATAACCCTGTCAAGGCCCTAACCGGAACAGGACATACCAGGCAGAAACAGGAATCGAATAAGTAAGCAGGAACAGGAGATCCGGGTAAAGCACAGGTAGCTTACAGCTACTGCAGACTTGAGATCAGTTGTCACAGAGATACTGCAGAAGCAGCAGCCATGAGCCGTCATAGAAGAGCAACAACCAGGAAGCACTGGATACCAGATCTGAGGGAGCTATATAGTGGAGTGATTGGCAAAGAGCCTCCACCTGGGTACATGACTCAGCAGCTGTTAACTCCAGAGATGCTAGAGCAAAAGAAATACAAACTCAGATAACAGACAGGGCAGAGCAGCAGACCTATCTTCTATACCTTAAAGACTACCTAGTGAATCCAGCATTCAGCAGGGGGTTGGACTCGATGACCCTGGAGGTCCCGTCCAACTCAACACATTATGATTCTATGACCAACAGAGAATCAAGGATAGGTGGAGGGAAACATAGCGGAACTATATGCCTGCAACCATGTATGTGGACCATTGCATGAGGTGGAGCCTGTGGTCTGAAGTCAGAAGTTATGGCATTGAAACAACTAGCTAAAAATAAAGCACCAAGCATAGCTAACATACCAGCAAAGCTATTGTTGCCAATACCAGTGAAAACCATCAGAGCACTATGCTAGGCAGTATGGGTATCCACACAATGGCCACAAGGACTGGAAAAGATCTGTTTTTATCCCTCTCCCAAAAAACAGTGACTCCCAACTTTGCTCCAACCACCCAACATTAGCCCTCATTCTGCATTTGAGCACAATCCTTATCAAAATCTTATAGGAAAGACTAAAATCAGTAGTCAAAGAGGCACTTCCTGATGCGCAGGCAGGATTCTGGCGAGCACCTGGAAACAATATTGCTAACCTGCCATAGACCATGGAAATAGCTTGAGAATATCAAAAGAATATATACATGTGCTTCTTCGACTGCGTCGACCATGGCAAGCTATGGCAGGCTATACAAGAGCTGGGCGCATCGGTATATCTAGTTAAGCTCATAAAAGCATTTGTTACTAATCAGGAAGGCACTGTGAAAACACAGTATGGGAACACAGACTGGCTTGGAATCAGCAAAGGCATCTGATAGGGCTGCATCCTCTCAGCCTTCTTGTTTAACCTATAAAGGAAGAGATCATGCAGAAAATGGACCTAGACAAATTGAAAATCGGGGTGAACATAAGTGGCAGGCACAGGCTCACATATTTTGCCTATATAATGTGAGCAGAGTCACAAGAAAAGTCTAAAATGCTTGGACAGATCAGTGGCAAAAGACAACCTGCACACCAAAGAACACGATAGCTTAATACTGTCAAAGCTGATACTGGTATTGATATCAAACAACTGGAAATAGCAGAGCAAAATCGAAAAATATGGAGGGAGCTCGCCTTTTGGGTTGCTGAGGAACGGCTAAACAGCTAACAACAACATATATATATGTATGAGGGTGAAAAGTTTAGCTCCCCCCCCCCCCCTATTTCATTTCAATAAATTAAAAAAACGATCTGTGCAAAATTTTAGCTCAGCCGGACAACTGTGAGGCAACCCTCATCAACCATAAACTTTTTAAATTTTCAGATCAAAAATTATTTTTTAGTTATTTTATTTGTAAGCACTAGTAATGGAAATTAATGCGAGTTTTCATTAGTTAGGCCGGCGCTACAATTGATTTAACATACAATTAAGCTATGTGTAAATTATGTTATGCGATTTGCACATTGCACAATAACACTGCATGCAGGACTTTTCCTGCATTACCGAGAATTGTTGGAGTTAACAATGATCTTTCTTAGCAGCATTCCAATGAACAAGATATCGTTTTGTATACCAGGAGCTGTAAGTCATGTTAGGTGGATGACAAAGGCATTTTTTGCATTCGAGATATACCTGTTTCAAGATCAATTTCAGTTATCTCAAAAGGGAAAAGAACTCTTTAAGAAGAATATGTATTTCTCTTGCTCGAGTGTACGTTTGAGCCTGGTATCTGTCATTAACCCCTTAATGACATGGCCTATTTTGGCGTTGAGGACCAAGCGATTTTTTGGTATTTTTCCATCTCCATTTTTCAAAAGCCATAACTTTTTTATTTTTCCGTGGACGCAGCCGTATAAGGGCTTGTTTTTTGCGTGGCGATCTGTAGTTTTTATCGGTGCCACTTTTGGGTACATAGACTATATTGTAAAATTTTTTTTTTTTTTTTTTAATGATAACAGGGAGAGAAAACGCATCAATTCTGCCATAGATTTTTTTTTTTTTTTTTACAGCGTTAATCATGCAGCATAAATGACACACTAAATTTTTTCTGCGGGTCGGTACGGTAACAACGATACCAAAATTGTTATATTTTTTTTAGGTTTTTACACTTTTTTGCAATAAAACCCCCTTTTTTTGGAAATCTTTTGTTTTTCTCTATAGCTGCATTCAAAGTCATGTAACTTTTTTATTTTTCTATGTACGGAGCTCTTTAAGGGCTTATTTTTTGCGAGACGAGCTATAGTTTTTATTGGTACCATTTTGGGAAATGTACGGTTTTTTTGATCACTTTTATTGCATTTTTTATGAGGCAAAATGCTAAAAATTAGCATTTTGCCTCTGTTTTTTAGCGTTTTTTTTTACGCTTTTTGTCGTACAAAATAAAAAGCATGTTCAACTTTTTGTACACGTCGTTACGGACGCGTCAATACCCAATATGTGGGGTTTTAGTTTTTTTTCCCTTTTTTTATGCTAATATTAGAAAAAGCATAAAAAAGGGGTTTTTTACATTTTTTTTTTTACATTTTTCTTTTTTTTTACACTTTTCTTTTCTTTTTTTTACACTATTTGAGTCCCTCTGAGGGACTTACATCACTGTGCCTATGATCGCTGTCATAAGGCATGGCAAAGCTACTGCTCTGCCATGCCTTATCGCTTGTACAGCGATTATAGGCACAGGCAATACAGGACGCCAGTGTCTGGCATCCTGTTGCCATGGTGACAGGCCGGGCTCTCGCGATAACATCGCGAGTTCCGGCCGGAGACACACACGGATCGCGATCCCTCTGTGAACTCTTTCCCTGCCGCGATCTACTTAGATCGCGGCAGGGAAGGGGTTAACAGCGGCGGGCGCATCTCCGATGTCCCCCCGCTGTTGGAGCGGGACGCCGGCTGTGACTGACAGCCGGCTCCCGCTGCGGGATAGCGCGGGATCTTATGTGATCCCGTGCTATCTCCAGGACGTACCAGGTACGTCATGTTGCGGGAAGTACCAGGCTGCCATGACGTACCAGGTACGTCCAGGAGCGGGAAGGGGTTAAAGGGGTTGTCCCGCGAAAGCAAGTGGGTCTATACACTTCTGTATGGCCATATTAATGCACTTTGTAATGTACATTGTGCATTAATTATGAGCCATACAGAAGTTATAAGAAGTTATTCACTTACCTGTTCCGTTGCTAGCGTCCTCGTCTCCATGGTGCCGTCTAATTTTCGGCGTCTAATCTCCAGATTAGATGCGCTTGCGCAGTCCAGGTCTTCTGCTTTTCTCAATGGGGCCGCTCGTGCCAAAGAGCGGCTCCTGGTAGCTCCGCCCCGTCACGTGCCGATTCCAGCCAATCAGGAGGCTGGAATCGGCAATGGACCGCACAGAAGAGCTGCGGTCCACAGAGGGAGAAGATCCCGGCGGCCATCTTCAACCGGTAAGTAAGAAGTCACCGGAGTGCGGGGATTCAGGTAAGCGCTGTGCGGATTTTTTTTTAGGTCCCTGCATCGGGTTTGTCTCGCGCCGAACGGGGGGGCTGTTGAAAAAAAAAAAAAAAAAACGTTTCGGCGCGGGACAACCCCTTTAAAACACCTTATCATGATTTCCTATTCATGTGTCAACTGATAAATTATTCGGATATTGATCCAGAAATTAGTAAGGCTGCTGTGAAAGAATTTTACAACCATCTCTGGTACTTAGTTCCCAAAACTGTGGCTTCATCTTTATTTGATGACAATGTCCCAAAAGTGTTTAAAACAAGTATGGCTCAAGTTATGGTGGAAGCATACAAAGAGGAAAAAGAAAATAAACTGAAGAGGTAAATTCTGCACTAAATTGATTTTCTGTCTTTTTTAACTCCTAGTACAAAAACTTTCTCCACAAGATTTTCTATCAGCACCAATTTCCTCGACAAAAACCCTTCAACATGGAAGGATGATCCTGGTTACAAAAGTGGATTTGATAAAAGAGAAGACACCTGTTGTGAATGACATTGCAGAAAGAGGTGTCAAACTCATTTAGGATTACAATAAAGGCTCATTTAGACGCAATGAGTGTCGGGCAAATGATGCCTGACACTTGTCCCCGTACATACTTACTCCTGTGCTGCTGCACAGGAGTTAGTATCGCTGGGTCACAGTGGGGAGGCTGGAGAAGATTTCTCTCCTCGCTCTCCCCCGCCCTTCTCCATTGACATTTTCACAGAGCGATCAGCTCATCGTCCATCCTTTATGCAGCCCAAACGATGGACGATGAGCTGATCGCTTATCATTTAGTGTAAATAGGAGCCGTTCAGTACTGAACAGCCACTATGTTAAGTCAATGGAGAAGGGCGGACGAGCACGAGGAGAAAAATCTCTTGCAGCCCCCCTGCTGGCTGCTCTATGAGCGAGCCAGAGCTTCTAGCTCCCATACAACAGCACGGAGCAAGGACACACAGGATCGAGTGTCAAGCATCGTTTACCCATCATTCATCCCGTGTAAATTCTCGCAAAAGATGAAAAACAATTTGTTTTACAGATCGTTGCCAGAGACTGTAAAAAATACCAGAATGCTACAAAATGTTCTCTTAGGAAAAAATAATGTTCAATATTCGTTCACATCATGTTTTGATTCTATAGAAATTATTGTAGTAAATAAAAATGTGTTTCTCTTATAGAAGTTGTGTGAGTTATTAAAAAACCTAATTTTTTTAAATTTTTCATGTTATTTCAGAAAGTTTTTGGAATTACCTTTTGTGAAATTTGATTAAGTGTGTTTTTAAACAATTGCTGGGGTTGCCCAGATGTAGAAAAAAAACACTGCGAATTTCGCAGTAAAAAAAACGCTAGTGGGTAGTCAAAAAAATCGAAAATCCGCCGCGTTGCCCCCAGCTATTAGGTTTTATTGAACCTAACAGCTCAATGCTCACGGTGCGGAATTCCATCGCGGAATTCCGCACCGTGAAATCTCTCATCCTCACCCACGGCATGCCCTATTTGCCGCAGGTGTACGCACGGCCAGCTTCCATTGCAGTCAATGGAAGCCGTCCGCTCACGCTATCTTCCACTGTAGCACAGCGGAAGATAGCGTGAAATCGCCTCTCCACCCACCGCCGCCGCGTCATGCGGGACCCAGGACGCCGGATCCGCTGGTAAGTATGGGGTCTCTGGGGGGCGCCGTGACGGGCTTCGCCGCGGAATATTCCGTGGCAGAGCCCGTCACGGCTGTGTGCAGCCGGCCTAAGGCTGTGGGGATTCCGGTACAGAGAGTCCCAGAAATGTGTTCCCACCAAACAACTGCAACACCATGTATGGATTTTATTATGCAAAATGCTTTTTTTGGCATGCAAAGCTCTGGCAACGACATGGATGGACAGACGACCTCCAATTATGGCCCAATGTAGAGATTTGGTTAATGATATAATTCTTAATTAAAAAACAATGTTTAAAAATAGAAAATGTCAAAAAATTCATAAGTTTTGGGAACTTCTTCTAGTACGATTTTTACACAATAAGCTGTAATCAAGTATTCCACTGCCACCCAACTCTGCAAAATAGGATTATTTGCCAAGTTACAAACTTTAGATTTGACCCATTTCTAGAATGTTTTGGAGGTACTTCCCAAAATTCAGTCTCTAGTAATACCACCAGATTGGCTGCTGTGGTAAATGAGATGGGATAGTTGGATTTATGGAGAGAATGTCATCCTTCTGCTAGAAAGTTCTCATGTCTTACTGGAGCCTCGTGTGGAGCAGAGTGTAAGCTCTCACTCATGACTATGATAATAAATAAAAAATTACCTGAAAGCACTGCGTAATAAGTTGCCACTATTCAAGGAGAAGGCAGAGTAGCAACTTTTTGTTAAGTACACTGTTCAGTCTAAGGCTGGGTTCACACAGGGCGGAATTACCGCGAATATATTGCGGTTTTTCCGTTGCGGATTCGCCGCAACCTAGCCGCATCAGCGGCAAATCCGTACCGAATGTCAAAAGTTAAATGCGGTTTTCACTGCGTATTTCTCAGTGGCTCTACCGCTGGTAAATCCGCAGGAGAAGTGCTGCGTTAAAAACCGCAATGGATTTTTTAATGGCAGTCGCGGTTTTAGGTACGGATTTGCGTGCGTATTTTAGGTGCAGATTCTAGGCTTGGCAAAAAATAAACCTGTTTTCTGTGATGTCATTGTCCCTGCCCACTTCTGCACAGGGAAGGAACAGCACAGGATCCGTGGCCATTTTGTCTCTTCCAGCTGCAGCATGGAAACAGCACGGAGACTGCGACTCCGCAGCGTATGCAGGCGCAAACTTCTGTTGCTGGTTGTCTTGATGCAGACGGAAAAATCCAAAAAGGTGAGCAATTTCATATTGGATAATGTGTGCTTAACTGCCTTGTTGTTGAATGTGTTTGTTGATACAGTGTGCATTACAGTGTGATTAAGGCCATATCTTTTATTAATTATTGCCAATTTTCTACTGCAGACTGATCGTGCGTCCCGCTGCCACCGTCGGTACTGAGTCCATCCCCTTCTTACTGAAAGGGGGACCAAGGGGCATTTTGCAAGTCTTTTCCAGGATTTGAAAAAGTAAGCCAAGTATTGCACGTGAATTGGTTTGACGTTGCACAGAGAATAGTTATTTAATTTTGCTCGCTCTCTCTTTCTCTCTCTCTGCAGCCATCCGGAGAAGTTCGTAGCATTTTGTCGGCTGCCCATGGAGGCCTTTGAGCGCCTTCTGGAGCTGGTGCGCCGGTACCTGACGTACCAAGATATGCAGATGAGGAAGACAATCACTGCAGAGAAAGGCTGTTCATCACCCTTCGGTATGTAACTTTGTTATCCTTTCACTTTTGTTAATTCTGTCATGTATTTTGCGTTTGCACACCATGGACGACTGTATAGGACTGCGCATTTATATGCAATCCTATCTCAGCGGCTATGTTAATTGATCCAGCGGAAGACTCCATTGCGAAATTCACGCCCAGCGTGCAGGAGTTGTAAAGTCATTCGTTATCCTAATGTACGTGGGTGTGATTATTCTCGCCCCATCCATGCCTAAATACCCCATGCTTAACCGTTTCCAACCCTATGTTGCGTCTGTCCCGACATCATCCTTTACCTCAACTGCTCCGATGTCGATACAGACCACGCACTTCCGTACAGGAGTGCATCAGCACCCAATCATCAAACACTTTGGGTGCAGGTGCACTCTTGCACTGATCCTCTTCCAGTACCCCCAAGGAGAAGGCAGAAAAGATTTTTTACCCTTCCTGCCCACGCCTATACACATTACGAAGTGATCATGAGCGAAAGTTATAGCATGTATCTTGCTGCTTGCAATGAGGAGACTGCCAGACTTACCTGTTGCCACCGCGGCCTCTTGAACTGCTTCCCTGGGATCCAGAACTTGTGGGAAAAGCAGTTTAACTGTTCGTTGTCTTTAACATTCTCTCTTCTGCCACCTAGCACGGCCATCAGGTTGACGCTGGTTGACTTCAGAAACCAAGCGGTAGAAGAGAGAAGGTTGAACTTACCAAACAAGTCTGCCTCTACCGTCGCACCTGCACCCTCCGGACCCTTGTTCAGTTTATGAGGGTGTAGGGAACATGTTTGTCTTTTCTCATTCTCTTTCCCCATCTACTATAATGTTGTGGATGGGGAGAATGGATTAGGAAAAATGTAGAGCTTGTAAAGTGTAAATCCAACATCCCAAATGCTCCCTCCTGCTGCAATGCAGATCTTATTTCTGTGCCACAAATTCTTCGACGATCTCCTATAAATTACGTGTAGAGTGTAACAAGTGAATACTGTGTATATTTAAGTGTTGTGACAATGTAGGTCTTGTGAGTGTACTAACATCTTTTTCTTCTCTGCTTCTTTTCAGCTTTCTGGCCACAGGAGAGAGCTATGCATCCCTGCATCTCCAATTTCGAGTTGGTAAATCTACCATCACCGAAATTGTGAGATGCACATGCAGCACCATCTGGCAGAAGTTGCAGCCCATTGTGATGCCTTCACCATCCGAGGACACTTGGCAACGTGTCGCAGCAGGCTTTCAGACTGTTGCCAAATTTCCAAACTGCCTAGGCACGGTTGATGGCAAACATGTCCGTGTGCTTCAGCCAGAGCACTCAGGCTCCAAGTTTTATAACTACAAAAAATATTTTTCGGTAGTCCTGATGGCGGTGGCTGATGCACATTGCAAATTTGTTTGCATCGACGTCGGCGCCTATGGTAGCACTGGAGATTCTCGGGTGCGGCGAACAGATTGGGATGCAAATTCTCCCAGATGGCGTTACGCTCCCAGCCCCCCAGCCTTTTCCGGGAACCACACATCCAGTCCCCTTTGTGATGGTATCGGATGAGGCTTTCGCTTTAATGCCAAACCTACTGCGCCCATACCCACGAAGAGGACTGAATGCCCGGAAAAGGATTTTTAATTATAGGCTGAGCCGGGCACGTCAAGTGGTTGAGTGTGCCTTCGGGATTATGGTAAGTCAGTGGAGAATTCTAGGGACTACCCTGATGGTAGACCCTAACACAGTTGATGACCTTGTCAAGGCATGTTGTGTTCTTCACAACTATCTCTGGGAATATTGCCCCGAGGTAGATGTCAAAGAATTCGAACTTGCCTTTGACACGGTCATCAACTGGGGTGCAAGTCGTCCGGCTGCTACCACTTTGCAGGTATGCGAACACTTCACTGACTATTTCCTTAGTCCCGAAGGCACCGTGCCATGGTATTTCTCCTGTGTCGGTGGTGTGCAGCCCTAACTGCAGCGTGATCCCCCGGCGACCAACTCCAGAAGGACGCAGAAGACTACATTGCAAAACAAAATTTCTTTATTTATGCACCATCAAAGACGCTCCACCACATGTGCCGGAGTGTTCACAGCAGTTTTAAATATTGTTCACATAACAGTTACATATAAATAAAAAAAAAAACAAAAAAAACTCTCCTTTTTTCGCCGAAAACAATGTGTGAAAGTTACATTAAAATGGTGAAATTCGAAACCCAATGTGGAGTATGACAAGTATTCTCAACATTGCTTGTGTATAGGTTTTTAAACATATGCAAATTGCATGAATTGGAAAATAAATATTTTAAAACAGTGGTTCGCATACAAATGCAGGATGTTGCACCACAACCTCGGGAGACATCCGGCGCGCACCAGGACGGCATGAATTCTCCGGCTCTGAATAATTTTTTTCAAGCATTTTTTAAGTTAAATTTAGACTGAATGTGTCATACATATTTATAAAAGAAATGTTCGTGGCAAATGTGCTTCTGTACTTTTCCTTTCTTTTAATTTTTGCAAAAGTTTAGGAATCATTACATTTGCTAGTCCACATCCAACTGAAATTATAGCTGCCTATCAAGTGAGGAATGCGGTGTTGGTTTTGAAACGTTTCATTCCAAAATGGAAAACTACAATTCCATAATTTTTGCAAAGAGGAAGCCACCTATAATAGCCCCTGAAACAGTAGCCATATGGCACGTGATGACAGTAGTTTCTTGTGAAGCGCTGCGTTCTTGTATGTTGCACGGCAATCCACTACCGAATTAGCTTTCGCCTAACTTGACGGAGAGACCGCAAGCAAAAATACTGATGGGAACAGGACTGCATAATGCCCCTGTTCACAGCAGTATTTTTTTTTTTTTTCATGCTGTCTGACCTCAAATGTTTGGTAAATTTGAAAGAACATGAACATACACAAGAAAAAAAAAAAGTAAAATAAAAAAAGGGACATTGACCACAAGAAGTTTGTAACCCCAACCTAGGAGGACAGCCAGCCAGGTAATAAAAAAGCCACAAGGAAAAACACATTCCTTCGCGTTCAGTTACACCACTATTGGAGCATTTCACAGTCATGCAACTGAAGGGAAGGAATGTGTCAGCATTGTCTATATAGCAGCAGAGCAGTAAGTAGCCAGCAGTGATCGATTGTACAAATTTGTCCCCAATCTTTCCCATGGCCATCCGATAGAATTTCTGGGGCACCGGCAACCCCATGCAGTGTCCCAGAAGGCTAAAGCAGTATGGAAGATGCTATTTCCAGTGGTTGCGTTCACGACATTGCAGTGATCCCCCTGCAACTGTCCTGATCACTGCAATGTCGTATAACGCATGAACAACCCTTCTCCACTACCTGATTGAGAACTGAATGGTGGCGATTACAAGACAGAGGTAGTGTGTTGCGCTGTTTGATGCAAAGGGCTGCTCATCATTGACAGAAACGAAGGTTGGGAAGGGGACCTGCCCATCACCTTGTCGGTGTAGCCACTGTCTTGAGAGACATACTGAATGGGGTATCCCGGCGTCCTAGAAACCCTGCCCGGTTGGTCAGGGAAAGATTGGGGTGGAGGCAACATACATATAAACGGCGGCACAGCAAAGGCCGCATTTTTCATAGCCTTAATTATGTCGCAGCAGTCGGCAATGGGCCTTGGAGCCGCAAAAACCTCAAGAACAGCGTAAATTACTGGTGCAATAGCCCACTGACGCTCCGATGTTAGTTCACGAATGCGTGCTGCCATGGCGGCACCCATCTTGTCCCACTGATCCTCGGTTAGCGCGGCGCAACATCGCCAGCGCTTCTTGGGCGGCATCCGGTTGATTATTTTTCTGCCGCAACACTGCGACTCGAACACTCGGAACTGACCTCCCTGCTATTCCCAGTACTGCTGCTACGCGAGACATTTTGATCCGCCACTTCTGGTGTAACAGAAATGGGGTCCAAATCTGGCGTGCTCAGCTGGCTGTCGTCCAAGGTTGGGGTACCTTCTCGTGGTTCAGCATCCTGAGACTCCTGTTCCGCCCGGTCAATATCGCCTTGCGAACTCTGGACGCTCCCGGCTCGCACCGCTTTGACGTTCCCGCTGGATCTGTGGAAAAAACAACAGTACAGTTTAGAGAGGTACAACCAAAACTTCAAATTATGTCACGAAAAGAAGGAAGATGGATGTAAAATTAACCTTACGGACGCAATTCTCTACTGGTTCTGAGGAAGGCCAATGCGTCTTGGTGGGGACATTTCTTCTTGGACGGGGAAGAGCCACTTTTCTCACAGTCCTTCTCGTGCTTTTTAAAACGATCCCGTACAGACCGCCAGCGATTCTTCACATCTTTAACTGCAAAATAAATATTGGGTTGAAAGACAAGCCAGCAAAATAATTTTATCCATCTCCTGCTGCAATAAAGAGTGGGGTTAAATCCAGGACATCGTTACTACATCAAACAAATGAGACACAAAACCTGGCAAATAGCAATGTCAACTAACGTATCTCACTTTGAACGGCAGCACTGGCAGAGTCTCAATCGGGATACATTCCGGAACACACCGCTAGCCAGGCATCCGCCTTTACGTCCCGGTCGCTGTAGCCTGACTCGGCTGGGTCCCAAATTTGTGGCTTGCTTTCTACCTTTAAGGAAGAGAGAAAAGAACATGTTACATTGCATTCCAAGTGGGAGGCAAGGGTAGTGGCAGCTGGAAATTTACTCACCAACATTATCATTTTGGCGACGTTTATCCCCATCCGTTGGTACCACGCCATAGCACGGATTTAGTAAGGACTGTCCGATTGAAATTGACTTGTCGGCTGGAGATAGTGAATGGCCTGCAGGGAAAATTCAGAAAAAATTCCATTTTAGCGGATCCACAACATGCAACTGGGGCAGGAGTGCACAATAGGAAATTGCCAAAAATAAGGACAACGCTCACATGCAAAAGAGTGCCATACAACAGGGTGAGCAATAAAAAAAATGAAAATGGCAAAAAATGGTGGCAGCGCCCTCACTGCGCCACGCTATGACACAGGGGGAGCGATGCAAAAGCGGAAAATGCGCGAGTAAACGGGGGCCGCGCCCGTGCAAAGCAAGGCCATGCAACATGGGGGGCGAGACAAAGGAGGAAATGCGCGAGTAAACGGGGGCTGCACCTGTGCAAAGGAAGGCCATGCACCAGGGGAGCGATGCAAGGGAGGAAATACACGACTACACGGGGGAGCCATGCAAAAAAGCAGGAGACCGCAAACATGCAAAAGAGCGCCAAGCTGCAACTAGAGCCCACAAAACGTTGGGGTTGAGCGGGGCGGGCGCCACGAAGATGGGAATGTTGTACATAACCTTTTTCGGTCGTGGTAGAAGATTGTGGTGGTGCTGCCGCCGCTGCTGCCGGTGGTGGTAGTGGTGGTGGGCCAGCTGCTGGTGCCGCTAGGGGTTGTGGTGCCGCCGCTGCTGGCAATGGTTTTCCCGCCACTGGCGGTGGTGCCGCTGCCGGTGGTGGTAGTGGTGGTGGGCTGGCTGCTGGTCCCGCTGGGGGCTGTGGTGCCCCTGCTGCTGGCGGTGGTTTTCCCGCCACTGGCGGTGGTGCCGCTGCCAGTGGTGGTAGTGGTGGTGAGCCAGCTAGTGGTCCCACTGGGGGTTGTTGTGCCGCTGCCGGTGGTGGTAGTGGTGGTGGGCCAGCTGCTGGTGCCGCTAGGGGTTGTGGTGCCGCAGGGGGTTGTGGTGCCACTGGGGGTGGTGCTGTTGCTGCTGCTGGCGGTGGTTTTCCCGCCACTGGCGGGGTGGGGATGTTCCCGCCGCTGCCGATGTACTTTCCGCGGCGGGCCGTGGTGTCCCTACTGGTGGTGGTGGTGGTGGTGCCAATGGGGGTGGTGGTGCCGCTGGGGGTGGTGCTGCCAGAGGAGCTCCTGCTCCCTGCTTTCTCGCTGCACGATGTCCAGGCTGAATTGGCGCCAAGCTCCTAAAATGGCTGCTGTACCCCTTCCTGTGAACAAACTTTATTGCCTCTCTTTTCTCATGCGAACAATCTGCTGCGGAACCGCTTTAAAAAAACGCAGCAAAAATAGCAATTGCAGATTTTATAGCGGTTTTAGCTGCGTTCTTGGGGGCCTATGGAAAAAAAAGCACTGCAGAAAGGTCAAAAGAATGGACATGCTGCTTCTTCAAAATCCGCTCCGCAGTTGCGTATCCGCACTGCGGCTCTGCGGAAAAATATACGCCCTGTGAGAACAGCCAAGCACATTTGCACTGCATTGCACTGCAAATGCAACGGAATGGCCGCAATGTGGATATGCAACGGCAAACCGCAGCAAATAAGCTGTAAATCCGCCGTGTGAACCCAGCCTAAAGCCTCTGCTTCTGGGTCTGGCAGATGTGGGCGTCGTCCTGCTCTCCCTGTTCCCTGAGCTTATACTTATTCTTTTCCAGCACTACTATGGTTAACTGCTTCTGGGCCCCCAGCTCAGCTGAAGCATTTTTTCAATCACCGCCCTATATAGTTGACCTGGGCCTTCCACATAGGGCTTCAGTGTTGTTTTGAATCCTGCTCCATGACTTCATGTTTAGCTGCTGCTCCTGCAGTTATTTTAGTATCATCCCATGTTCTGTGTTTTATTGTTCCTCTGTTCGTGTATCCAACTGTCTGTCATCCTTGTCAGTCTGCTTCTCTGTTTATCCTTGTCAGCCTGTTCCTCTTTTGTTTCCGTACTCCCCCGTACTGATCTGTCTTTTGTTTTATAGGTGTTCTGTCCTGTCAGGGTCAGTCAGCAAGCCTTTGTAGTGGCTGGTGCTCATAATTGCAAGCACAGCTCTCAATGAAATCAATGGAAGTTGCACTTGTAATTGTAGGTTGGGTACCACTGATTTCAGTGAGCGCTGCACCTGCAATTACAAGCGCCGGCTGCTACACAGGAGTCGGAACAGCGGCTTCCAATCTGACCCCTGTATATCCTGGCAGTGGCTGCCTGGATAGCCCCTATAAGTTTAAATTCATGGCCAGGGAACCACATGAGTTTGACATGTGTTATTTAGAGCATTTTGATGTTATAATACCACATCAATTCTTTGTCACAGTAAATTCAATATTGCCATCTTTCATTTGAAGAAATTTGACAATAAAACTAAGAATAGAAACACTACAGTGCCCTAAAGAGATGGCAGAAATGGCACTGCTTGATTCTAAATTATATTATATAGCAGGTCAAATTTAAAATATTAGGTGTCGGACGGACCCTTAGCAAACTCTAAACACCACCTTATGTAATACTCCTCTTCTACTTTATTGTAGACGGTTCTGGAAAATCACAGGATATATTCTAAGGGTACGTCCCCATGGGACAGAAATACTGCAGAATTTCTGCATCCAAAATACAGTCAAAATCTGCAACATTGTTGCAGGCTTTGACTTGAAATCAGCTGCGCATCCATAGCTGATTTCAAAAGAGACAGCGCTCATCTTCACCTCTGAAGCCTTCGTGCTGTCAGCACATCCTGGCACCTAGCGGCCTGTAGTGAGCGCCACTGGTCAGGTGATGGCACTTTCGCATCACCTGACCAGCAATGCTCAGTACACAGAATGTAATTCCGTAGCATTTCCATCTGATGGGAGCATATGATAAATATTTATTACCAGTTCATAAATTAGCCATCTGAATATGGGATAAAGCCAAGCAAGTGACAGGATATAGGGACCTCCCTTCTGATACACCTTTGTCAGGTAATAGAGGATTCTCACATCTTTATAAACTTCCGAATTCTAGATATTGAATAGAACATCCATTTCTTAATTGGATTAGTGTACCTTTTGAGCACCTACAAGAAAAATATGATATATCCCGATCAAGCTTCTATGTTTCTTCAGCTACGTCACACACTATGTGCCCAGTGTCCTGAGCCTTGTAATATATCAATATCTCAAACGGTAAATGACAAACTCAATTATACATTTTGCATCAATGCTACATTGCTCACAACAGACTGTATCTGATGGGTAGTCGAACCAATTCTCAATATCATAGATGTTTTGTACCTGATACTGATTTCAGATATTGGGATTCAAACCTTTTGCTCATTTACTTACTAAGGCTGTGGGGATTCCGGTACAGAGAGTCCCAGAAATTTGTTCCCACCAAACAACTGCAATACCATGTACTGATTTTATTATGCAAAATGCTTTTTTTGGCATGCAAAGCTCTGGCAATGGCATGGATGGACAGACGACCTCCAGTTATGGCCCAATGTAGAAATTTGGTTAATGATATAATTCCCAATGAAAAAACTACAGTATGTTTAAAAATAGAAAATGTCAAAAAATTCATAAGGTTTGGGAAATTCTTCTAGAACGATTTTTACACAATAAGCCTTTCAATTCCTAACAGACCAACTACATAGTTACGTTAGGTAGAACAGCAATTATTACAGCGCTACGGCTCTTTGTGTTTTATTATCACCCTCCTGTGTATTCTTACTTTCCTGTGATTTATTAGCATGTGTGATAGAAAGTGTTTGATTGTAATAGTATTACAATAGTAATAGTAAACAGTAATAATCACAATACAAATTTTCATTGTTCTATAAATATTTATTTTATTTAATGCATGAAGCAAAATGCTGATACTGAAATTGTTTGAATAGATTTGTTATTTTTCTTCAATAAAATGAGTTTAAAAAATTACACACTTTCAGCTGTTTAAAAAAGAAAAAAAAACAATTAAACGATAATAGAGATGAGCGAACGTACTCGTCTGAGCTTGATACTCGTTCGAGTATTAGCGTGTTCGAGATGCTCGTTACTAGAGGCGAGCACCACGCGATGTTCGAGTTACTTTCACTTTCATCTCTGAGACGTTAGCGCGCTTTTCTGGCCAATAGAAAGACAGCGAAGGCATTACAACTTCCCCCTGCGACGTTCAAGCCCTATACCACCCCCCTGCAGTGAGTGGCTGGCGAGATCAGGTGTCACCCGAGTATATAAATCGGCCCCTCCCGCGGCTTGCCACAGATGCATTATGACATAGCTCAGGGAAAGTGCTGCTGATGCTGGAGCTGCTATAGGGAGAGTGTTAGGATTGATTTTAGGCTTCAAGAACCCCAACGGTCCTTCTTAGGGCCACATCTGACCGTGTGCAGTACTGTTGAGGCTGCTTTTTGCAGTGTTGCACATTTTTTTTTTTTTGTATATCGGCAGTGCAGAGCATTGCGTCCTGCAGTAATTTTACATAGTCCACGGCCAGTAGTGGTGGTGAGGCAGGGACAGTGAAAGACATATCCAGTCTATATAGGCAGTGGGCTTTTCCAAAAAAATTTGGGAAAAAAAATCTATTTGGGCTGCCTGTGACCGTCCTGACTGTACTGCGTCTCTGCTGGGGGTAGTTGTCCTAATTCATACGCAGCCAGCTAAGTGTTACAGCAGGCTTGCGCAAAATTCTTTCCTGACTCTGCGTTGCCTCTTACATCACCGCTGTCATCCTGTTCAGAGTGAAACAGTCTGCAGTAATTTTATATAGTCCACGGCCAGTAGTGGTGGTGAGGCAGGGACAGTGAAAGACATATCCAGTCTATATAGGCAGTGGGCTTTTCCAAAAAAATTTGGGAAAAAAAATCTATTTGGGCTGCCTGTGACCGTCCTGACTGTACTGCGTCTCTGCTGGGGGTAGTTGTCCTAATTCATACGCATCCAGCTAAGTGTTACAGTAGGCTTGCGCAAAATTCTTTCCTGCCTCTGCTGTGCGTTCCGTAAGCGAAGTCAGCCTCCAACCACAGGCCAATAAGCGGCACATTTAATTACAGCGTTCTGTTTCTGCACTACTGGTAATACAGCATGCTGAGGGGTAGGGGTAGGCCTAGAGGACGTGGACGCGGGCGAGGACGCGGAGGCCCAAGTCAGGGTGTGGGCACAGGCCGAGCTCCTGATCCAGGTGTATAGCAGCCGACTGCTGCGGGATTAGGAGAGAGGCACGTTTCTGGCGTCCCCACATTCATCTCACAATTAATGGGTCCACGAGGTAGACCTTTATTAGAAAATGAGCAGTGTGAGCAGGTCCTGTCGTGGATGGCTGAAAGTGCGTCCAGCAATCTATCGACCACCCAGAATTCTGCGCCGTCCACTGCTGCAACTCTGAATCCTCTGGCTGCTGCTCCTCCTTCCTCCCAGCCTCCTCACTCCATTACAATGACACATTCTGAGCAGCAGGCAGACTCCCAGGAACTGTTCTCGGGCCCCTGCCCAGAATGGGCAGCAATGGTGGGGACTTCCGGCAACTGTCTCAAGAGCTTTCAGTGGGTGAGGAGGACGATGACGATGAGACACAGTTGTCTATCACTCAGGTAGTAGTAATTGGAGTAAGTCCGAGGGAGGAGCGCACAGAGGATTCGGAGGAAGAGCAGCAGGACGATGAGGTGACTGACCCCACCTGGTTTGCTACGCCTACTGAGGACAGGTCTTCAGAGGGGGAGGCAAGTGCAGCAGCAGGGCAGGTTGGAAGAGGCAGTGCGGTGGCCAGGGGTAGAGGCAGGGCCAGACCGAATAATCCACCAACTGTTTCCCAAAGCGCCCCCTCGCGCCATGCCACCCTGCAGAGGTCGAGGTGCTCAAAGGTCTGGCAGTTTTTCACTGAGAGTGCAGACGACCGACGAACAGTGGTGTGCAACCTTTGTCGCGCCAAGATCAGCCGGGGAGCCACCACCACCAGCCTCACCACCACCAGCAAGCGCAGACATATGATGGCCAAGCACCCCACAAGGTGGGACGAAGGCCGTTCACCGCCTCCGGTTTGCACCGTTGCCTCTCCCCCTGTGCCCCAACCTGCCACTGAGATCCAACCCCCCTCTCAGGACACAGGCACTACCGTCTCCTGGCCTGCACCCACACCCTCAACTCCGCTGACCTCGGCCCCATCCACCAATGTTTCTCAGCGCACCGTCCAGCCGTCGCTAGCGCAAGTGTTGGAGCACAAGCGCAAGCGCAAGTACGCCGCCACGCACCCGCACGCTCAAGCGTTAAACGTGCACATAGCCAAATTTATCAGCCTGGAGATGCTGCCGTATAGGGTTGTGGAAACGGAGGCTTTCAAAGGTATGATGGCGGCGGCGGCCGCGCGCTACTCAGTTCCCAGTCGCCACTACTTTTCCCGATGTGCCGTCCCAGCCCTGCACGACCACGTCTCCCGCAACATTGTATGCGCTCTCACCAACGCGGTTACTGCCAAGGTCCACTTAACAACGGACAAGTGGAGAAGCACAGGTGGGCAGGGCCACTATATCTCCCTGACGGCACATTGGGTGAATTTAGTGGAGGCTGGGACAGAGTCAGAGCCTGGGACCGCTCATGTCCTACCCACCCCCAGAATTGCGGGCCCCAGCTCGGTGGTGGTATCTGCGGTGGTGTATGCTTCCTCCACTAAACCACCCTCCTCCTCCTCCTACGCAACCTCTGTCTCGCAATCAAGATGTGTCAGCAGCAGCACGTCGCCAGCAGTCGGTGTCGCGCGGCACGGCAGCACAGCGGTGGGCAAGCATCAGCAGGCCGTGCTGAAACTACTCAGCTTAGGAGAGAAGAGGCACACGGCCCACGAACTGCTGCAGGGTCTGACAGAGCAGACCGACCGCTGGCTTGCACTGCTGAGCCTCCAACCGGGCATGGTCGTGTGTGACAACGGCCGTAACCTGATGGCGGCTCTGCAGCTCGGCAGCCTCACGCACGTGCCATGCCTGGCCCACGTCTTTAATTTGGTGGTTCAGCGCTTTCTAAAAAGCTACCCATGCTTGTCAGACCTGCTCGGAAAGGTGCGCCGGCTCTGAGCACATTTCCGCAAGTCCCACACGGACGCTGCCACCCTACGCACCCTGCAACATCGGTTTCATCTGCCAGTGCACCGACTGCTGTGCGACGTGCCCACACGGTGGAACTCTACGCTCCACATGTTGGCCAGGCTCTATGAGCAGCATAGAGCTATAGTGGAATACCAACTCCAACATGGGCGGCGCAGTGGGAGTCAGCCTCCTCAATTCTTTACAGAAGAGTGGGCCTGGTTGGCAGACATCTGCCAGGTCCTTGGAAACTTTGAGGAGTCTACCCAGATGGTGAGCGGCGATGCTGCAATCATTAGCGTCACCATTCCTCTGCTATGCCTCTTGAGAAGTTTCCTGCAAAGCACAAAGGCAGACGCTTTGCGTTCGGAAACAGAGGCGGGGGAAGACAGTATGTCGCTGGATAGTCAGAGCACCCTCCTGTCTATATCTCAGCGCGTTGAGGAGGAGGAGCATGAGGAGGATGAGGAGGAGGGGGATCCTGAAAGTGATCTTCCTAGTGAGGACAGCCATGTGTTGCATACAGGTACCCTGGCACACATGGCTGACTTCATGTTAGGATGCCTTTCTCGTGACCCTCGCGTTACACGCATTTTGGCCACTACCCATTACTGGGTGTACACACTGCTCGACCCACGGTATAAGGAGAACCTATCCAATCTCATACCCGAAGAGGAAAGGGGTTCGAGAGTGATGCTATACCACAGGACCCTGGCGGACAAACTGATGGTAAAATTCCCATCCAACAGCGCTAGTGGCCGAAGGCGCAATTCCGAGGGCCAGGTAGCAGGGGAGGCGCGGAGATCAGGCAGCATGTACAGCACAGGCAGGGGAACACTCTCTAAGGCCTTTGACAGCTTTCTGGCTCCCCAGCAAGACTGTGTCACCGCTCCCCAGTCAAGGCTGAGTCGGCGGGAGCACTGTAAAAGGATGGTGAGGGAGTACGTCGCCGATCGCACGACCGTCCTCGGTGACGCCTCTGCCCCCTACAACTACTGGGTGTTGAAGCTGGACACGTGGCCTGAACACGCGCTGTATGCCCTGGAGGTGCTTGCTTGTCCTGCGGCTAGCGTCTTGTCAGAGAGGGTGTTTAGTGCGGCTGGGGGAATCATCACAGATAAGCGTACCCGCCTGTCAACCGACAGTGCCGACAGGCTTACACTAATCAAGATGAACAAAGCCTGGATTTCCCCAGACTTCTCTTCTCCACCAGCGGACAGCAGCGATACCTAAACAATACGTAGGCTGCACCCGCGGATGGAAGCATTGTTCTCTATCACCATCAAAAACGTGGACCTTTAAGCTTCATCAATCTGTGTATAATATTCATCCTCCTCCTCCTGCTCCTCCTCCTGAAACCTCATGTAATCACGCCGAACGGGCAATTTTTCTTAGGCCCACAAGGCTCAGTCATATAATTTTTGTAAACTATTTTTATACGTTTCAATGCTCATTAAAGCGTTGAAACTTGCACCTGAACCAATTTTTATTTTAACTGGGCTGCCTCCAGGCCTAGTTACAAATTAAGCCACATTAACCAAAGCAATTAATGGGTTTCACCTGCCCTCTTGGTTGGGCATGGGCAATTTTTCTGATGTACATTAGTACTGTTGGTACACCAATTTTTGGGGGCCCTCGCCTACAGTGTAATCCAATAAATTTTTTGCCCACCTGCATTAAAGCTGACGTTACATCAGCTGTGCTGGGCACTGCAATGGGACATATTTATGTACCGCCGGTGGCTTCCTGGCACCCACCCATGTTGTCGGTCCACACGGAGTTGTAACTGCATGTGTCCACTTCTAAAGAACCCCAGTCTGACTGGGGCATGCAGTGTGGGCCGAAGCCCACCTGCATTAAACATGACATTACTTCAGCTGTGATGGGCAATGCAATGGGATATATTTATGTACCGACAGTGGGTTCCAGGGAGCCACCCATGCTGTCAGTCCACACGGAGTTGTAACTGCATGTGTCCACTTCTAAAGAACCCCAGTCTGACTGGGGCATGCAGTGTGGGCCGAAGTCCACCTGCATTAAACATGACATTACCTCAGCTGTGCTGGGCTCTGCAATGGGATATATTTATGTACCGTCGGTGAGTTCCAGGGAGCCACCCATGCTGTCGGTCCATACGGAGTTGTAACTGCATGTGTCCACTTCTAAAGAACCCCAGTCTGACTGGGGCATGCAGTGTGGGCCGAAGCCCACCTGCATTAAACATGACATTACCTCAGCTGTGCTGGGCAATGCAATGGGATTTATTTATGTACTGCCTGTGGCTTCCTGGGACCCTCCCATGCTGTCGGTCCACACGGACTTCACAATAGGGAGTTGTACCTGCCTGTGTGTACTTATAAAGAACCCCAGTCTGACTGGGGCATGCAGTGTGGGCCGAAGCCCACCTGCATTAAACATGACATTACCTCAGCTGTGATGGGCAATGCAATGGGATATATTTATGTACCGCCGGTGGCTTCCTGGCACCCACCCATGCTGTCGGTCCACAGGGACTTCACAATAGGGAGTTGTACCTGCCTGTGTCTATGAATTAAAAACCCCGGTCAGGTTGGGGCATGCAGTGTGGGCCTGAAGCCCACCTGCATTTAATCTGACGTTAGCTCTGCTGTCCAGGGCACTGCAATGGGATACATTTATGTACAGCCGGTGGGTTCCAGGGAGCCACCCATGCTGTGGGTGCACACGGAATTCCCATTGCGGAGTTGTACCTGCCTGTGACTATTTATAAAAAAACGCGGTCTGACTGGGGCATGCAGACACCTTGACAGAATGAATAGTGTGTGGCACATAGGTTCCCCATTGCTATGCCCACGTGTGCAGCTCCTGATGGTGGTGGCACAGGATTATATTTCTCATTGCTTCTGTACAGCATTTGGGCTATCGCCCCACCCCTTTTAAAGAGGGTTGCTGCCTAGCCGTGCCAACCCTCTGCAGTGTGTGCCTGCGGTTCCTCCTTATGGCAGACGCACTTATAAAAAGACATGAGGGTGGTGTGGCATGAGGGCAGCTGAAGGCTGCGCAGGGACACTTTGGTGTGCGCTGTGGACACTGGGTCGTGCGGGGGGGGGGGGGGGGGGGGGGTTGGGCAGCATGTTACCCAGGAGAAGTGGCAGCGGAGTGTCATGCAGGCAGTGATTGTGCTTTGTTGGAGGTAGTGTGGAGCTTAGCTACGGTATGCATTGCTAATGAGGGCTTTTCAGAAGTAAAAATTGTTGGGAGGGGGGAGGCACTCTTGCCACTATTGTGGCTTAATAGTGGGACCTGGGAACTTGAGATGCAGCCCAACATGTAGCCCCTCGCCTGCCCTATCCGTTGCTGTGTCGTTCCCATCACTTTCTTGAATTGCCCAGATTTTCACAAATGGAAACCTTAGCGAGCATCGGCGATATACAAAAATGCTCGGGTCGCCCATTGACTTCAATGGGGTTCGTTACTCAAAACGAACGCTCGAGCATCGCAAAAATTTCGTCCCGAGTAACGTGCACCCGAGCATTTTGGTGCTCGCTCATCTCTAAACGATAACAATTTAAATATCTTACTATAACTAATATAACAAGTGTTTTCTCCAAATTCACCACAAAATTCCACCTTTAATGTCTACTGAAGCCTCAGAATTATTCACCCCCCTCATTAGAATGCAACATGAGAGCACACATTTGCAAACCAGGTGTTTTCTTAAGCAAACCTGTTGCAAATAATCAAGAACTTCATTAGTTTCATAAGGTGTACTTGAGATAAAACACAACAAATACATAAAATAGCTAGGGCTTTGTTGACTATAGCCAGTGAAGAGTGAACTTCTGAAAAGTTCAGTTTGGCTTCTACATGGAACTTTAGCAAAATTAACTTGAACCAAACCGGCAATTCACTAAAACCCCTAAAACTGGTGTAACACTTTCTAAGAGCCATAATAGCCATGTATAACACTCTGGGATGTTATACAGGGCTTTTATAGCTTTTAGAAAGTGTTATACACCAGTGTTTAGGACTAGACTTGAGCAAACCGAACCAGTAGAATCCAGTTGTGGGTCAAATTTTACTAAAAACCATGGTTCAGAATTGTTCTGACCTGAACTTTTAGCAATGTTTGACCCAAAACAGGGTTCTACTGGTTTGGTACGCTCAACCCTAATTGTGGCATCTGAATGCTTAAAAATAGGGTTTTAGGTCAATGAACAATTTATGGCTTGTCTTTCAGTCACTGCCAACATTTATACTGAACAATTATTTTTCAGATTCATACAATCCAGAGAGAATCTGAATGATTATCGTTCAGTGTAAAAGGATCCTTACTTGTGGTCCAAAAAAGTTAGGAGAAGAGATCATTGCCTCGTACAAACAACAAAAAAGACTCAAGAATAGAGATGAGTGAGCGTACTCGGAAAAGCACTACTCGCTCGAGTAGTTTGCTTTATCCGAGTATCGCTGTGCTCGTCCCTGAAGATTCGGGTGCCGCTGCGGCTGACAGGTGAGTCGGAGCGGGGAGCAGGGGAGAGCGGGCGGGAGAGAGGGAGAGAAAGATCTCCCCTCCGTTCCTCCCCGCTCTCCCCTGCAGCTCCCCGCTCCGTGCCGGCACCCGAATCTTCAGGGACGAGCACAGCGATACTCGGATAAAGCAAATTACTCGAGCGAGTAGTGCTTTTCCGAGTACGCTCGCTCATCTCTACTCAAGAAGATAGCAGAGGCACTGAATGTTCTTAGAGATGCAGTTGGAAGCACGCAATAGTTAAAAAGCACCCACACTTTTTCTTTTAAGACCTCGATCAGACGAGCATGCTTTTTGGGATTTTCCCATAGCAGGGAGATTTAGAGGAGCTATGGGGGGATCCCTCCAGAGCAGGAAGAGTGAGCAGACCTATGGGGGATTTCCCCATAGCAAGAGACAGAGAGCAGAGCAATGGGGGATTAACCCTTTGCCCCTGCTCTGTCTCTCCATGCTATGGGGAAATCCCGAAGCTCTGTGGGGCTTCTTCTCTCTCCTCCTGGAACAGCTGCGCTTCTCTAAGCGCAGCAGCTGCAGTGAAGGACAATGTTTCATGCGATGCACATATGAAACAGTGCCTATTCATGCATTTGCAGCACAAGCGAGCAGAGCATTTTTTACGTGCCTATAGGTGTGTACAAAACAAGCAAGTGGCTCTCACCTGGTGTGCAAAGGTATATATACAGTACAGAACATATACAGTCTGTAGCTGCTCATGTGATGCTGTACTGAAACATCAGGGGATTGATAGCACAGGACAGCGAAAATCAAAGCAACATCAAGATGATGCCTGATAAGTATCAGACAGGAGGCTGAACTGCATACAAGTGAGTACAATATACCGAGGAGGCCTCTAGAGTGTGACAGGCAATCAGGTGAGGGAGGTGGGGATTGAAAAATGTGTTTTTGCGTGAGAAGTCTTTTAATAAATGTTATAGCATACAGATATCCAAAATGAGTTTCTATATGCTGTTTTGTAGTTTCATTCACTGGCAGACTTCACACTCTATTAACTTTGGAATAGAGCCAAGTAGAACAAGACTTAAGGTCCTTTTACACACAAACATAATCTTTTTTAAACTGCTGAAAGACTGAAAGATTTAGCAATCTATTTGCATAAAGTGCTAATGGCTTTAATGGCCATTAACACTTTAGCATCTTCATTTGCATATAAAAGGACCTCTAGGAGTTGTTTGTTGAGTTTAAAAACACACCCAGCTGTACAAACAGCTACCACCACATTCTATTGTTCTCCTCATGGCTTGTATAAACATGCTGTAGGGTGAACATCCTCCAGTCTATTGAAAGATGAGTGAAATACATTCAAATGGAATGCATTTGCACAGTCTTTCAGTGGCTGAATCATGGATTTTATGTGATTTTCAGCCGTTTGCACGCATTTTGAGTGATAATCATTGTGTGTAAAAGGGAGTGTACAGACGTTCCTACACTTATTTTACGTTTATTGTCAGAGGGCGTGGAGAGGAAGGGAAAACATTATGTTAACTAGCAGGCTTGTAAAGACAATGAGCGGTGACCAAGCTGCATTATTTTTATATATTATTTCAATGTAATTATAAAAGATTTAAAAGATCATTATTCTTAAAGGGGCTGTCACATCAAAAGAACCTATCCACAAGGCCAAGATATGAGATAAAATAAGTATCTGATTGTTGGGGATCAAACCATTGGGATTCCCACCAATCACGAGAACTGTTTTTCCTTCAATTTCAATTTCATTTCTGTGAGACAACCACCTTTAATAGAAAGCATTTTTCACAATGCATATTATGGTGCAAACAATACTTTGATATTTTTATTCTTCAAAATGTGAGAGATGATTACAAATTGAGAAATTCACAACTGCAGTCAAAAGGATCTTAATTTCATTAGTCCATAGGAACTATTTGATAGAAAACACTGAACATTTTACAACAGAAATAGTCATCAAAATGTGTTAATAATAGAGATCAGTGAGCATACTGGTCTGAGCTTGATGCTCGTTCGAGTATTAGGGTGCTCGAGATGCTCGTTACTCGAGATGAGCACCACGCGGTATTCGTCTCGATTAAACGAGCACTGACCATTAAATTCAATGGAGCCGGCAATACAGCCAGCTCCATAGAAAGCAATGGGCTGCCGGCGATCGCGGGATGAATTGTCGGGAAGGGCTTAAATATATAAGCCCTTCCCTGCAATTCATCCAGAAATGTGTAAAAATAAAAAAATATATATACTCACCTTGTCCCGGCAGACGGAGTTCAGCGCGGCCGGCCTGCAGTGGGTGTGAAGGGGTTGTGAGTCAGACCTGCCACTGATTGGCTCAGCGCTGAGCCAATCAGAGGCAGGTCTCACTCACACCCATTCATGAATTCATGAATGGGTGAGTGAGTGCTGCCTCTGATTGGCTCAGGGGCAGCTCTCAGCTGAATGTCATTCAGATCTTTACGCTGACAGTGCGGGGGGGGGGGGTCTCACTCTTGCCACTTGACTTCAATGGGGTTCGTTACTCGAAACGAACTCTCGAGCATCACTGAAAGTTCGACTCGAGTAACGAGCACTCGAGCATTTTGGTGCTCGCTCATCTCTAGTTATTAAAGGTTTTTAGAAGATTAAACATCATCCCCTATTCACTGGATATGGGATAAATGATTGATGGGAGTCTGGTCACTGGGATGCTTATCCTTTACAAGAACAGGGGCCTTAGGTACATTCAAATGAATAGAGTGGTGATCGAGCATGTTCACTACCACTCCATTCATTACAATAGGACTTCTGGAGATAGCTGAGTGCTTGAACTTGGCTTTGTATGGCAGTTCTAGTGGCAATCATGCATATTGACACTCTAATCATTTTAATTAAACTGTTGGAGATAGCCGGGCTCTTAAACTTAGCTATCTCTGTCAGACCTATTGTAATAAATGGTGCAACAGCAAACATGCTTGTCTGCTCCTACATTCATTTAGAGGTACACTGGACCTCTGTGCTTATGATCAGTGGGGCTTCCAGTGGTCAGGCCTCCACCAATCAGACAGTTATCCAATATCTTGTGCAGAGCAGCTAACTTTTAATCTGGGAGAAACCCCATTAAATTAAATTTAATAAAAAGTTTGCTATATCACTTTGAAAGTGCTTAATTATGCTCAGACATTGTATTCTAAAGGTTCCATTCATCCAAAACAAAAGGTTAAGATGGAACATATGCATGATATTGACTTCAGATCTCAACTAAGTGATTCAAAGACAAAAGATTTCCTATTAAAAGTATCAAGTCATTTTAAGAAGAGCTAGTCAGCTACTTAACAGCTTTTACAAAAAATGAATTTGGAAACAGTGAAAGACTATAGTTATTATTATGTTTTATACAGTTAATAGGTTGCAATAACTATTTTTCCTAGCACGGTGTTAAGATTGCATTGCAACAATTATAAAAGATACTGTGGTGCATATAAATAGAAACAGTGTTGAAAAAATACTAGGAGCCTTGACTATAGAGTCTATAGATTGCAATCTACTGTTACAATTTGATTGCCTCTAAGAATTGGCCTCTTTATAAAGTTTACAGTACACTACAGCTATTTATTCTATAAGACTGTACAAACCTTCTAGGAGTCAAGTGACCCTGGCAGTACCAGTCTTCATAGACATTGGTTATCAGGCAGAAGTCTCACAAAGTCTAGGCCAGATTCCAGAGATAACTGGGCAGCTGTTAAATCAGGGTCACACAGTAATCTTTTTGAAAAGAGCCAGACAGAAGGCGAAAGATGAATGCTATAAGTACATCATGTCCAGGTTCCTATTAGACACTACTACCCCATGGACCACTCAAAGTAAAATGTATAAATGTCTTAATCATCCTATCTTTTACATACTAAGTGATCTCCTACCATGTCTCACTTATAGTGTTAAGCAAAGTGAACCAGTAGAACCCTGTGTTGGGGGTTGAACTTTGCTAAAAGCTTGGTTCATTTATGTGCCAAACCAAACTTTTAGCAAAGTTCTACCATAAATGGTTCTACTTTTTCTGTGTGCTCGACAGTAGTCCTGAACACTTGTGTATAACACTGTCTAGGAGCCATGAAAGTCCTGTATAACACTCTGAGAGTCTGTTATACAGGACTTCTATGGCTTATAGACAGTGTTATATACCAGTTTCAGGGGTTTTGTCGAATTTCCACTTCAGTTCTAACTTTTTTCGGACTCAACCAAATTCTTTACAAAGGTTTGGAGAATAGTCTGAATGGAACTCTTTAAACGTTTGCTCATCACTATTCACTTATGTTGCCCCCTACAAATCAGAACATGAATGGATGTGTTTTTGCAGACTGCTCCTACAGCCTGCTTGTGTGCACATATCTTGAACAGTCATAGTAACATAGCATATAAGGCTGAAAAAAGGCATATGTCCATTTAGTTTAGCCTATTACCCCAATGTTGATCTAGAGGAAGGCAAAAAACCCCATTGAGGTAGAAGTAATCTTTCTTCATTTAGGAAGCACCAATCCAGAAATTGGAAAAATATCTGGATTAACAACACTTTTGAAGTTTTTAGTGATTATAACATATAATATTGTGACGCTCAAGAAAGGTATCCGGGTGTTTCTTGAACTCATTCATTGAATTTGCCGTCACTACATCCTCAGGCAGAGAGTTCCACAGTGTCACTGCTCTTACTGTAAATAACCCCCTTCTATGTTGGTGTAGAAACTTTCTTTCCTCTAGACGTAGAGGATGCCCCCTTGTTACCGTCACAGTCCTTGGTATAAATAGATAATGAGAGAGATCTCTATACTGACCCCTGATACATTTATACATAGTTATAGCTGTCTTTTTTCTAAACTAAATAATCCTAATTTTGATAACTTCTCTGAGTATTGTAGTCCACCCATTCCATTTATTACTTTAGTTGCCGACTACTTAGAACCTCTCTAAGAATGCCTTAAATATTTATTACCATCTTGTAAATACAGACCTCCACTAATCCTAAGAATGAAAAGTCTACAGCATTGATTCAGCTACTGCAATTATGTTAAAATATACAAATGAAGAAAATCAACTTTTCAATATAATATTACTTTTACATAGGAGATTCATTACAATAGGACTTCTGGAGATAGCAGAGTGTTAACAATTGTTTATATAGAAGGATTGAAGGTATAAATGTCAATATATAGCGCAGCTGGATCTCATGTAATGCACAATGTCAACATTTATGTCTGGAGAAATGAAGAAAATACCAAAGATATGAAAGAGACAAAAAAATAAACAAAAGACGGATAGTCGACACTTAATAAGGTGTAATATAACATTATTACATTGATTTCAGAGATATGGAGAGCAGAGTATGACTACAAGTTCTCTCCTTGGAAAGGGCAGGTTTGTTTTCTTTGTATTTTATAACCCACAGGCATTATTTATTTAAAAGAAAATGTCACTAGAAGTGTGAACTCTTCTCTACTTTCCATATTTTGCCTTTATGGCATCAAACTGTTCTTCACCTCAGAGTCATTGTATGGGAACTTAATGTGAGACTTTATACAATAACATTCCACAGATGCACTCCTTTTAATAATATTCTTTAATAACTTAATCTTTTGCTACTTTTGCTAAATTCTACATATGTATTTAAAGGGATTTTCTGTGTAAAATACTATTAAAGACCTATACTCAGGATAGGTCATCAATAGTTGATCAGCTGGGGTCCGTTGCCCGGGACCCTGACCAATCAGATGAGCGGGGGCATGATATCAGCGCCACAAATACAGAGAGGTTGGAGTGGAAGCAGCAGAAGTCTCCGCACCGACCTCTGTGTAATGGCCGGTGCTTGTGACCGCAGGCACAGCTCGCATTGATTTCAATGAGAGCTGTGCCTGTAGTTACAAGCACTGGCTTCTACACAGAGGTTGATGCGGAGACCTCCACTGCTTCTGCTCTGACCTTTGTGTATTTGCACCTCTGACAACATGCGCCCACACAGCTGATCGGTCGGGGTCTAGAGCAATGGACTCAGACGATCATCTATTGATGACCTATCCTGAGTATAAGCCATCAATAATATTCTCCCTGGAAAACCTGTTTTATTATATAGCAAGGATGTTCTACAAATTATAGGTAAAATTTGCTGCTTGTGCTTATGGAGATACATGTTCATTCTTTACATATACATGTCCATACACCTACTTCTATGAACACATTGTATATAGTGTACGACATGTATTCTATGTTTAACCCCTTAGTGGCCCTATTGCCTTTTTACATCCTAGCTAAATGGACTTTAATTCTCAGGGACGTAAAAACATGCATACCCTGAGCATTAAAGCCCCGTGGGCTGTGGACGCTACAGCTTCATGCTGTCGGTTACCAGAGGTAACTGACAACATGGAGCTGTCATTGGGGGCCGTGGCACGCCCCCTCCCCCTGTAATGTGATTGGCTAATCCTAAGGTCTCCATTACTTTTGGTGTTTAAATCACATTAAGCATAAAGGCCTCGATCCGCTTAAATAATATCATTAATCTCCATGTATGGTACTGATTCATTTACCCTTTTATAATCTCACAAAATAATGTAAGTTAGATACACTAATAAAGGTTATCCAAGGATTCCATATCTTTTCAAATTGCAAGATTTTATCTTGACGTATAGCTATGAGGTTTTCATTGAAAACTATTTTATTCATGTGAGATATAAGAGGTTCAAATGGGAGTGTTGGTTTCCGCCACTGCTGTGCTATCAAAATACATGCTGCCATAGTAATATATTGCATCAATTTAAAAGGGGCATTGTGTATGCCCGTAGGTTTGTTTTCCAGCAGTAAGACATAGGGATAGAGTCCAGGACTCTTCCCAGGCATAGAAGCTATGAGGTGAGAGACCCTTCTCCAAAAAGCCTGTGCTATTGGGCATGTCCACCAAACGTGGTGATGTGAACCTATGTCATCGCAGCATCAAAAACATAAATTGGAGAACTCTGGGTAGATAGCATTTAGCCTCTCAGGTACCAGATAAGCTCTGTGTAACACCTTTAGGGATGTCTCAGTCAAAGAGACTTGCCAGCTATTTTTGCTTAGAGTCTCACAGTAGGGTGGCAATGGTCTAATGACAGAGAGGAGTGCAAATCTGACTCCCATTGAAACATAAAGGGAAGCTTGGAATCTTGTAACGTTCCATTCAAAATATTATAGAAGTGAGACAGGGTGCCTGGGTGTATGGGGCAGGACTTACATATGGCTTCCATGCGACTCATCTCTAACTTGGTCGATGATAGTATAATGGAGGACCAATAATGGAAGATGCATTCTTCACCACCATTCTTCTGTAGGTGGTTTATATTGGCTATTAAAAGATTATATTGAAATCAATTTATCTTGTATGAGAAAATTGTAAAGAGAAGTCAGTCTGTTTGTTTGCCACCATATGAATTGTGCCGCGTCTAAGCTGGGGGAGAAAAGCTGGGTTGTAGAGTAGATAGGTGAGTGAGGATGGGGTGGATAGAGGGTTCATTTGAACCTGACCTGTCTCCATAGCAAAATAGAAACAAAGGAATCTGGCAAATTATTTCTAAAGTTTGGAGGAAGGAGGATTTTTGTCCACAGTAGGGAAGGCCTGTTATGAGGGGAAAATTGGGTTTCTTCAATGGAGGTCCATAACGGGGATTTGCGCCAGACCGGCTGCTTTATAATATTTAAGAATACATGGAACAGAAAGACCTCCAAATTTCTTATGCAAAAACATTATGGACTTGGAAATTCTAGGCCGTTTATGTGCCCAGATAAAGGTAATTTTTAAAAAAAATACTTGGAGATCTAAGGCATGAACAGGAAAAGGAATAGGAAGCATTCTAAACAGGTAAAGAAGTTTTGGAAGTAAGGTCATCTTTATGCTATGGATACATCCAATCCATGAGAGGTATGGGCAATCCCATCTGGCCAGATCTAGGCTTAGCTGATGGAAGAGCAGCTCATAATTCCATTTATACATGGTTCCTAGTGTGTTTCTAAGTTTAATTCCTAGAAAAGGAAGATAGTGGTACTGAGTTTTTAAACTGAAAATTGAGTTCGATCAGCTTTTGCGTATGTGAGGGAGTGTTGCAGTAAAGAACCTCCGATTTTGACTAATTGATTTTAAGGCCTGAAATGAGACAGAATTTTTCTAGGAGTGCCAACAAATTAGGCAAGGAGGTTAATGGTTTGGTTATAACAGGTAACCCAGTTATATTGGGGTTTTCACGAATAGCAATAGCTAATGGCTCCATTGCCAACACAAACAGTGCTGGGGCGAGTGGGCATACTTGATGGGTGCCTCTAAAAATTTGAATTGGGGATAGGTGGGTTGATGGGAATTTAAGATATGCGGAGGGGCTGGAGTAGAGGGTGGATATTACATTTAAAAAAGGGCCATCAAATCCTAGTTTGCGGAGGACTAGTTTTGGTAGGACCATGAGTCAAAGCCTTTTTCTATATCTAATGCTATAACTGACATAGGGGTCTTTATTTTGTTTGCGATATGAATAAGGTTAAGAATTTTTCTTACATCATCGGGCGCTTGCCTACCTAGAATGAAATCCACTTGATCTCAATGTATTATGAGGGTAGTAATCTGTTGACCCTGTTAGCATTTATAGAGGTGAAAAGTTTTGCATCAACATTGAGGAGGGAAATAGGCCTGTAATTAGAGGGAAGAGTGTGGTCTTTTCCTGGTTTGGGAATGGCTGTGATCAGGGTTTGTAGAAAATCTGGATGGATGTGGCCTTTGTGAAATATGTGATTAAAAAGTTTGGGATTTCAGTATTGTGGAAATTTTTTTTACAGTATATGGATGTAAATCCATTCGGGCCTGGGGCCTTGCCCGCTTAAAGCATTTCATTGCCCAGTCAACATCCTCCTCAGTTATATTGGAATTAAGAGCTGATAAACCTGACTCTGTTAGGTGGGGTAGCTTAAGTTGGGAAAAAAGTCAATGTTATGCGTCTCCAAAGGGGCTTGCAGGTCTTCGTACAGTTTCTGGTAGAATTGATGTAAGGCACTATAGATCTATAGATTTTATGGGTTAGTAAGGCATTCAGCTCCAGAGTCCTTAATGGCCTTTCTTAAATAAAATGAGGGATGTTGAATGTGTACTATTTTTTATCTTTGCTTTTTTTGTGTTCTAAATTAGTTTGGGTCCAGGTTCTCTCTTTTTTCTGTTGTGATGCCAGGGAAATCAGAGCACCCCGTATCACAGGTTTGTGTGCTAGCCAGCAGATGTTCACCTCCATAGCATCAGAGCTATTGTGGTGAAAATATTCCTCTAGTTGGATTAGTGAGAAGGGCTTAATTTAGTCTCCATGTATATGGAATTCGCGTATGGGGAGTAAATAAAAACTCAGACAGGACTGCATCATGATCTGACCATGCATTTACTATATGACGGAGAAGGACAAAAGGGGGAGGGACAGGGAGTTAGTGAGGATCCGATCCAGTGTAAAGTGGTGTTTGTGGGCAGGGGAATAGTATGTGTAGCCTCCCTTGTGTTGATTAAATTCTCTACAGGTATCTGATAATGATAACAAGTGAAATGTTTCTTTAAACCTAGTCCTCAAGTTTTTATCCCTGAAGGAAGGGACCACAGATGTGAAGTCGATATTAGGGTCATGAGTAAAGTTAAAGTCTCCGCTCCATATTATCCTAGTGAAGTCTAAGGAGGTAAGAATATCACAGATTGCTAAGAAAAATTCTATTGGGATCTCATTTGGTGCATAAGTATTTACGATACAAAATTTATCATTATACAACTCTCCTATCAAAATTAAATATTGGCCCTGATCGTCGCACAGAGAGTTATTCACTATGAAAGGGAGAGATTTGCTTAAAAAGGTGGATACCCCCCATCCTGCCTTTAGTGACAAATCTTGAATGATAGTGTGCTTCATAACGAGGGCTCAAGTGTAGAGATGAGCAAGCACCAAAATGCTCGGGTGCTCGTTACTCGAGTCGAACTTCCCGCGATGCTCGAGGGTTCGTTTCGAGTAACGAGCCCCATTGAAGTCAATGGGCGACCCGAGCATTTTTGTATGGGACCTATGCTCCGCTAAGGTTTTCATTTGTGAAAATCTGGGAAATTCAAGAAAGTGATGGGAACGACACAGAAACGGATAGGGCAGGCGAGGGGCTACATGTTGGGCTGCATCTCAAGTTCCCAGGTCCCACTATTAAGCCACAATAGCGGCAAGAGTGCCCCCTCAACAATTTTTACTTCTGAAAAACCCTCATTAGCAAGGCATACCTTAGCTATGCACCACACTACCTCCAACAAAGCACAATCACTGCCTGCATGACACTCCGCTGCCACTTCTCCTGGGTAACATGCTGCCCAACTGCCCATTTCAGTAAAAGTAGCAGTCAAGACAGGCCCCAGTAACAATTCCAAAGCAGCAGTATAGGGGGAGCACAGTATTAGTTCCATTTCAGTAGTAGTAGCAGTCAAGACAGGCCACAGTAACATATCACTAGCAGCAATATAGGGGGGGCATAGTATTAGTTCAATTTCAGTAATAGTAGCAGTCAAGACAGGCCCCAGTAACAATTCCGAAGCAGCAGTATAGGGGGAGCACAGTATTAGTTCCATTTCAGTAGTAGTAGCAGTCAAGACAGGCCACAGTTACATTCCCGTTGCAGCGGTTTAGGGAGATAACAGTCTCTTTCACATTTCAGTAGTTGCAGTATAGACAAGGCCCCAGTTACATTTATGTAGCAAAAGTGTAGGCCAACCCCACACACCTTTCTATACCATGAGTGCAGGCGAAGCCCATAAAAATTACTAGGATTACACTGTAGGCGAGGGCCCAAAAAAATTGGTGTACCAACAGTACTAATGTACCTCAGAAAAATTGCCCATGCCCAACCAAGAGGGCAGGTGAAACCCATTCATCGCTTTGGTTACTGTGGCTTAATTTGTAACTAGGCCTGGAGGCAGCCCAGTTAAAATAAAAAATTGGTTCAAGTGCAAGTTTCAACGCTTTAATGAGAATTGAAATGTATAAACATTGTTTACAAAAGTAATATGACTGAGCCTTGTGGGCCTAAGAAAAATTGCCCATTCGGTGTGATTACGTGAGGTTTCAGGAGGAGGAGCAGGAGGAGGAGGATGAATATAATACACAGATTGATGAAGCTAAAAGGTCCCCGTTTTTTATGGTGATAGAGAACGATGCTTCCATCCGCGGGTGCAGCCTACGTATTGTTTAGGTACCGCTGCTGTCCGCTGGTGGAGAAGAGAAGTCTGTGGAAATCCTGGCTTTGTTCATCTTTATGAGTGTAAGCCTGTCGGCACTGTCAGTTGACAGGCGGGTACGCTTATCCGTGATGATTCCCCCAGCCGCACTAAACACCCTCTCTGACAAGACGCTAGCCGCAGGGCAAGCAAGCACCTCCAAGGCATACAGCGCGAGTTCAGGCCACGTGTTCAGCTTCGACACCCAGTAGTTGTACGGAGCAGAGGCATCACGGAGGACGGTCGTGCGATCGGCTTCGTACTCCCTTACCATCCTTTTACAGTGCTCCCGCCGACTCAGCCTTGACTGGGGAGCGGTGACACAGTCTTGCTGGGGAGCCAGAAAGCTGGCAAAGGCCTTGGAGAGTGTTCCCCTGCCTGCGCTGTACATGCTGCCTGATCTCCACGCCTCCCCTGCTACCTGGCCCTCGGAACTGCGCCTTCTGCCACTAGCGCTGTCGGATGGGAATTTTACCATCAGTTTGTCCACCAGGGTCCTGTGGTATAGCATCACTCTCGAACCTCTTTCCTCTTCGGGTATGAGAGTGGAAAGGTTCTCCTTATACCGTGGGTCGAGCAGTGTGTACACCCAGTAATCCCTAGTGGCCAGAATGCATGTAACGCGAGGGTCACGAGAAAGGCATCCTAACATGAAGTCAGCCATGTGTGCCAGGGTACCTGTACGCAACACATGGCTGTCCTCACTAGAAAAATCACTTTCAGGATCCTCCTCCTCAGGCCATACACGCTGAAAGGATGACAGGCAAGCAGCATGGGTACCCTCAGCAGTGGGCCCGGCTGTCTCTTCCCCCTTTTCCTTCTCAGGCTCCTCCCCCTCCTCCTCCTCTTCCTCCTCCTCTACGTGCTGAGATATAGACATGACGGTGCTCTGACTATCCAGCGACATACTGTCTTCCCCCGCCTCCGTTTCCGAGCGCAAAGCGTCTGCCTTTATGCTTTGCAGGGAACTTCTCAAGAGGCATAACAGAGGAATGGTGACGCTAATGATTGCAGCATTGCCGCTCACCATCTGGCTAGACTCCTCAAAGTTTCCAAGGACCTGACAGATGTCTGCCAACCAGGCCCAGTCTTCTGTAAAGAATTGAGGAGGCTGACTCCCACTACGCCGCCCATGTTGGAGTTGGTATTCCACTATAGCTCTACGCTGCTCATAGAGCCTGGCCAACATGTGGAGCGTAGAGTTCCACCGTGTGGGCACGTCGCACAGCAGTCGGTGCACTGGCAGATTAAACCGATGTTGCAGGGTGCGCAGGGTGGCAGCGTCCGTGTTGGACTTGTGGAAATGTGCGCTGACCCGGCGCACCTTTCCGAGCAGGTCTGACAAGTGTGGGTAGCTTTTCAGAAACCGCTGAAGCACCAAATTAAAGACGTGGGCCAGGCATGGCACGTGCAGCGGCGCAAGCCAGCGGTCGGTCTGCTCTGTCAGACCCTGCAGCAGTTCGTGGGCCGTGTGCCTCTTCTCTCCTAAGCTGAGTAGTTTCAGCACGGCCTGCTGATGCTTGCCCACCGCTGTGCTGCCACGCCACGCGACACCGACTGCTGGCGACGTGCTGCTGCTGACACATCTTGATTGCAAGACAGAGGTTGCTTAAGAGGAGGAGGAGGAGGAGGGTGGTTTAGTGAAGGAAGCATACACTGCCGCAGATACCACCACCGAGCTGGGGCCCGCAATTCTTGGTGAGGGCGCGTACAATGTTGCGGGAGACGTGGTCATGCAGGCCTGGGACGGCACATCGGGAAAAATAGTGGCGACTGGGAACCGAGTAGTGCGGGGCCGCCGCCGCTATCATGTTTTTGAAAGCCTCCGTTTCCACAAGCCTATACGGCAGCATCTCCAAGCTGATCAATTTGGCTATGCGCACGTCTAACGTTTGAGCGTGCGGGTGCGTGGTGGCGTACTTGCGCTTGCACTCAAACAGTTGCGCTAGCGATGGCTGGACGCTGCGCTGAGAGACATTGCTGGATGCGGCCATGGACAGCGGAGTTGAGGGTGTGGGTGCAGGCCAGGAGACGGTCGCGCCTGCGTCCTGAGAGGGGGGTTGGATCTCAGTGGCAGGTTGGGGCACAGGGGAAGAGGCAGTGTTGCAAACCGGAGGCGGTGAACGGTCTTTGTCCCACCTTGTGGGGTGCTTGGCCATCATATGCCTGCGCATGCTGGTGGTGGTGAGGCTGGTGGTGGTGGCTCCCCGGCTGATCTTGGCGCGACAAACCTTGCACACCACAGTTCGTCGGTCGTCTGCACTCTCAGTGAAAAACTGCCACACCTTTGAGCACCTCGGCCTCTTCAGGGTGGCATGGCGCGAGGGGGCGCTTTGGGAAACAGTTGGTGGATTATTCGGTCTGGCCCTGCCTCTACCCCTGGCCACCGCACTGCCTCTTCCAACCTGCCCTGCTGCTGCACTTGCCTCCCCCTCTGAAGACCTGTCCTCAGTAGGCTTAGCAAACCAGGTGGGGTCAGTCACCTCATCGTCCTGCTGCTCTTCCTCCGAATCCTCTGTGCGCTCCTCCCTCGGACTTATTGCCCTTACTACTACCTCACTGATAGACAGCTGTGTCTCATCGTCATCGTCCTCCTCACCCACTGAAAGCTCTTGAGACAGTTGCCGGAAGTCCCCAGACTCCTCACCCGGACCCCGGGAACTTTCCAAAGGTTGGGCATCGGTCATGAGAAACTCCTCAGGTGATAGAGGATCCATTTTTTCGCACTCAAGGCCGGGACCCGAGAACAGTTCCTGGGAGCCTGCCTGCTCTTCTGAATGTGTCATTTGCTGGGAGGGAGGAGGCTGGGAGAAGGGAGGAGCAGCAGTGAGAGGATTCAGGGATGCAGCAGTGGACGGCGTAGAAGACTGAGTGGTGACGGTGGATAGTTTGCTGGATGCACTTTCTGCCATCCACGACAGGACCTGCTCACACTGCTCAGTTTCTAATAAAGGTCTACCGCGTGGACCCATTAATTGTGAGATGAATTTGGGGACCCCAGAAACTTGCCTCTCTCCTAATCCGGCAGCAGTCGCCTGCGATACACCTGGACTAGGAGCTCGGCCTGTGCCCACACCCTGACTTGGGCCTCCACGTCCTCGCCGCGTCCACGTCCTCTAGGCCTACCCCTACCCCTCAGCATGGTGTATTACGAGTAGAGCAGAAACAGAACGCTGTAATTAAATGTGCCGCTTATTGGCCTGTGGTTGGAGGCTGACTTCGCTTATGGAACGCATAGCAGAGCCTGGAAACAATTATGCGCAAGCCTGTAGTGAGACCTAAGTGCGTATGACTGAACTACTGGAATTCACAGCGAAGAACCAGTCAAGTGGCCAAAGGCCAGTGGTAGGCCTTAAGTATTTTGCTTCAATTTTTTAAAATGGTGAGGTGAAAAACCAGACAGACACCGTATGCAGCGTATATATGTATACTCTTTCCCTCTGGCGGGATGACGGCGATCATGTAGCGGACACAGCAGAGCCTGGAAACAATTATGCGCAAGCCTGTAGTGAGACCTAGGTGCGTATGACTGAGCTACTGGAATTCACAGCAAAGAACCAGTCAAGTGGCCAAAGGCCAGTGGTAGGCCTTAAGTATTTTGCTTCAATTTTTTAAAATGGTGAGGTGAAAAACCAGACAGACACCGTATGCAGCGTATATATGTATACTCTTTCCCTCTGGTGGGATGACGGCGATCATGTAACGGACACAGCAGAGCCAGGAAACAATTATTTGCAAGCCTGCTGTAACGCTTAGCTGGGTAATAATGAGCGACTACTACCCCCAGCAGACACGCAGTAAACTGAAGACGGTCACAGGCAGCCCAAATATAGTATTTTTTTCCAATTTTTGGGAAAAAGCCCACTTCCTATATAGCCTGTATATGGATTACACTGTTGGAGGATGACTGTGGTTATTGAAAGTACAGTGCAGCCAGAAAAAATTATGCGCAAGGCTGGGTATTAATGAGCGACTACTACCCCCAGCAGACACGCAGTAAACTGTAGACGGTCACAGGCTTAGCTGGGTAATAATGAGCGACTACTACCCCCAGCACACACGCAGTAAACTGAAGACGGTCACAGGCAGCCCAAATATAGTATTTTTTTCCAATTTTTGGGAAAAAGCCCACTGCCTATATAGCCTGTATATGGATTTCCCTGTTGGAGGATGACTGTGGTTATTGAAAGCACAGTGCAGCCAGAAAAAATTATGCGCAAGGCTGCAGTAACACCTAGCTGGGTAATAGTGAGCGACTACTACCCCCAGCAGACACGCAGTAAACTAAACACGGTCAAAGGCAGCCCAAAGATTTTTTTTTCCTATTTTTTTGAAAAAGCCCACTGCCTATATAGCCAGTATATCTCTTTCCCTGTACCACTGTCCCTGCCTCACCAGTACTTCCCCTAAATTCAGTAAAATGACTGCAGACTGAGGACGCTATGGTCTGCACGCCCGATATACAAAAAAATAAATAAATTTGCAAAACTGCTAAAAGCAGCCTCAACAGTACTGCACACGGTCAGATGTGGCCCTAAGAAGGACCGTTGGGGATCTTGAAGACGAAGATAACAGCCTAACACTCTCCCTATAGCAGTTACAGCAGGACGGCACTTTCCCTAATGTCTCTCAGCGTGCGTCTGTGGCGAGCCGTGGGCGGGCCCAGTTTATATACTCGGGTGTCACCTGATCTCCCCAGCCACTCACTGCAGGGGGGTGGGATAGGGCTGGAACTTCACAGGAGGAAGTTGTAATGCCTTCCCTGTGTTTCTATTGGCCAGAAAACGGCGCAAACTTTTCTGGGAAGAAAATGGAAGTGACTCGAACACCGCGTGGTGCTCGTCTCGAGTAACAAGCATCTCGAGTTCCCTAATACTCGAACGAGCATCAAGCTCGGACGAGTACGCTCGCTGATCTCTACTCAAGTGGTTTGGGAAAGATGTGTCTTTCATAATCAATAAAAGCCTTTCTGCGTTTAATTGGGGGATTGAATCCTCAGACACTATGATCTAATGCTCTACACATAGTATTTTGAAGTGATATATATGCTGATGTCAGGAGATAGGAAGCTAGACCTATTCTTACATAGAAGAGAAACCTTAGGATTTTTTTGTGGGGCTGGGATGTACCAGTGGAGACAATCAAGTACTCTGTATAGATAGTAACAATCATATAAACATTGTTGAAAACTTTCGTATTAACCTTAAACAAGATAATATCTCATTAAATAGCTCACATGCTCACTGCCTGCTAACTCTCAGTCACACACAATTGTTTTACTTACTCTCTTATACACACTAACACCCACTTACACACAGAATATACTTACCCGTCCTTGTCAGCAGCAGTCTTCTTCCCAGCTCCTCTTCAGTCTGGTCGGGGGGCCGATGAGGTTACCCACCAGAAGTCAGGTGACCGCTGTGGCCAGTCAGATCATCACCTTCTTAACTTCTGGCCTTACACACATTCTTGGCACTATGATGCCAGGAGTTCAGAAGGTGAAGCTGTGGCTTGTGATTGCCCGCAGAGGTCAACTGACTTCTATCGACAAAGGACAGGGACAGTTAGCAAGAGCCGTTTACCTGTTCCCTGGGCGAAAGGGCAAAGACCGGTGATTATACTCTATTTCTTTATGCCCAGCCCTCAAAGAATTTTATTTTGGAACTATAAAACCACACAACCTTTTAAATAGCATGGACATGCAAATAGCATGGACATGAAAACCATGCTATTTTTGTGCGTCTTTTTGTAGAATAAGTTGTACTTTCTGTATGTGTAGTAACGCAGCATGGTACTACAAATCTCTTATAAGAAACTGAGGTAGTTTTAGCACTTAGCACCCAGGTTTAGGTATGGGTTAAAATAGTTCCCCTGATGAGTAAGGAAGTCTGCCGAACAACAGGGTATGATAGACCCTCGCTATTGGTTGCAGGCAGTGATTTTTCTCATTGGTCAGTCTGGCAAATTAGAGAAATAATAGGAATGGCCAGAAGACAGTGGTTTGAGAACAATATGGAGCCTGGGATTGGAGGATCGGTTGCCTGCTGAGAAAGCCCCACAAGGGTAGGACATGTGTGAGGAGTCTGCTGGAGTTGCTGACAATACAGAATGCAGAGCAGCCCAGTAGAGAGACTTAAAGTGAATCCTGTGAGCAGCCTAAGCTACAAGTAAGTGATTGCAAAGATGCCCGTTGCTGCCTGGGTGAGTGGCGACAGAAGCCATCTTATCTGCAAGCCAGTGGTATTGGAGAGTTTTGGTGGGAAACTCCATAATCCCTGAACAAAGGGAAAAGTGGAGACGTGTGTTAAGTGGATCCAAAGGTATCTGGAGTCCCCAGCCAAGCCTTTGGACCTGGAGCAACCAAATTCGAATCTGGAACTGTGAGTGAAAGTGCTACTTAACACCTGAGGGCAATCCTTGGAAAGTGGGATTAGTCACTTTACTCAAATAACAGGCTGGAAAGCCCCTCACAGGTCGGTCCTGCATGCTAAGGCCATTTCTGCATATAAACACTTCTTCCCTATCTGAGAAAAATCCAACTGGGCTCAGAGTCAGTTCAGCCAGTGGATTCCTACTACCGTAAATCTCTTCACAGTCTGTTGTTACCATGATTTCTGCTTCCATACAAATACATTGTTTACTAGTTTCAATGCAAATGTATTAATATGAAAGTTGTAAATCAGTAGTTATCTACAAGTGTTAGTAAAAGTGCGCCCTACTGATTCCACCTTACACTCTGCTTTAGCATTACTCCTATTAATTCCATCATTGTGCTACGCAGCACTGGCGTCACGATTATCATTTACAGTAAAGAGTATAAACACCATTTCAACCACTGCAGGTGCTATTGGTTGAGGAAAGTGTTGCTGATAACCACCATGATCCAAGTTACCTACTGCCACTCTCACCAGCCGTACCGCCCTCTACCACTCTGCACATGTACCATTTACTAATACATATACATTAGTGTTTAATTCTTAAGCAATGATGGCTTCAAAATATATCTATATATTAATAGTATGTCACAATAAGCTGTTTTATGCTGGTTTCTTACAAAAATTGGTCTGGAAACAATAGTGTATGAATAAAGAACATTTCTGTGAATGGTTTGATGGCATGGAGACTTAAAGGTTTTTTTCTTAATGACAAGCACAGTTATACAGACAAAAGGACACAACCCCACACACTGCGTTCAGTCTTGTAGAATACAGTTTCCTGTATTAGTGCTTGGGTTTGGAACGATGAACAGGAGCTGTTTCATCAAAAATCATTGTAGAGAGATAGTTTGCTCATAGAAGCCCCCTCCTGGGATCACAATACTCAGGAAGTGTAGTGAAGCTTAAAAGTAAGAGCTACAGTCAAAGCAATGAAATAATCTGTAGAAGGATATTCAATAGCCAAATAATTAGGAGTAATAACTGAAGCAGTAACTTAGAGTTGTGTTATATCTGTGGGTTCCTTCTATGATTACTACAGTACAGTGGGGCTTATTTACTTAGACTGACATTTCACAGGCCAGTCTAAATGCTGTGCTTGACTATGAGCGACAAATGTATTAACCCATTCCCGCCACAGGGCGTAACTGTACGTCCTTGCTCCCTGGTACTTAATGAAACAGGACGTACAGTTACGCCCAGTGGATAGCGCAAAATCATTAGAGATCGGTGACAGCCGGCCTCCCTCTGCAACAGTGGGGGTGCATCGGGAACCCCGCTATTAACCCCTTCCCTGCTGCGATCTATGTAAATCGCAGCATGTAAAGGGTTCACAGAGGGAGTGCACTCCCTCTGTGACTTCTTCGGACTCTGGCGATGTAATCACAGAGAGCCTAACGGGTTGCTATGGCAACAGGGCGCCAGATACAGGCTTCCTGCATTACCAGTGCCTATGATCACTGTAACAAATGATAATGCATTGCAGGACAGAAGTCCTGCAATGCTTGTACACAGGGGTGTACCTAAAGGCTTTGGGACCCGGGTGCAAAAGTTCAGCTTGGGCCCCCCCGGGCCCTTTTTCCCCCTTGCCCCGTACCTATGCTTGAGATCCGTGCGTCTTGCTGCCCATAGGGATGCATTAGCATTAGTAGGGCAGCTAAAAGCATGCAGATGGGATTCCTTCCCGGCGTGCGCGTCACACGCACAGGAACAAATCGCAGTATGCACCATTTTCCTGCGGATCTGCTGCACGGACAGCTCCTGCTGTTTCCATTGAAGCCTATGGAAGCTGTTCGTATCCGTGGCACAGTGGCAGCTGTTTTTGTGCTGTGCCGCGGATATGCGGGAGAACAGGAGATTTTTTTAGATATTGGTGCGCATGCACGCGGCACGCTGCCGAGCACGTCCACCAACCTGAAGAAAGAAGATCCGGCCTGCACAGAGGGGAGCCCCGCAGCGTCCGGAGAGGTAAGTATAATGTATTTTCCCTCTCCATGTCCGCGGGCTTGTACGGATTTCACTGCGGGATTTAGCACTGAAATCCGTGCATGCAAATGGGCATGAGGCCTAAGAGAGATAGATAGATAGATAGATAGATAGATAGATAGATAGATAGATAGATAGATAGATAGATAGATACGTAGATATGAGAGAGATTCACAGATAGATAGATAGATAGATAGATAGATAGATAGATAGATAGATAGATATGAGAGATAGATAGATAGATAGATAGATAGATAGATAGATAGATAGATAGATAGATAGATAGATAGATAGATAGATAGATATAGATATGAGAGATAGATAGATATTAGATAGATATGAGAGGTAGATAGATATTAGATAGATAGATACATAGATATGGGATAGATGAATGGATAGATAGATAGATAGATAGATAGATAGATAGATAGATAGATAGATAGATAGAGATATGGGAGAGATAGATAAATAGATAGATAGATAGATATTAGATAGATATGAGAGATAGATAGATATTAGATAGATAGATATGAGAGATAGATAGATAGATAGATATGGGATAGGATTGAGAGATAGATAGATATGGGATAGGATAGAGAGATAGACAGACAGACAGACACAAAGAAAGACATACAGACAGGCAGACAAGCAGATGGATAGATAGATACATACCCTGGTGCCAGGACTACTTATTTGGTGAGGAGAGCAGCTGTGTCAGCAGGACAGAAGCAGCAGGGAGATTACCTCATCATCCCTGGTCCACTGGATGCCGTGCTGTGCTGGTGAGTCTCTGTCCTCTCTGCTCCTCCCCCTCCCCTCCTCTTCCCCTGTCATCTCTCCAACTTACTTCCTCCTCCCTTCTCCTACTGTCCTCTCTGGCTCCTGCTGTCTGCGGGACCACACTAAGTACGCGGCTGCCGACAGTGCAGGGGGAAGTGAAAGTATATGGTGGAGGGCGGCTTCTGGGCCCCCTCAAGTGCAGGGGCCAGGTCGCCGTTGCGACCCCGGCTGCCCCTGCCGGTACGCCTATGCTTGTACAATAGCAGCTTTGATAGATAGATAGATAGATAGATAGATAGATAGATATGAGAGATACATATTAGATAGAGAGATATATTGGATATGAGAGATAGATAGATATTAGATAGATATAAGAGATAGATAGATAGATAGATAGATATTAGATAGATAGATAGATATGAGAGATAGATAGATATTAGATAGATAGATAGATAGATAGATAGATAGATATGAGAGATAGATAGATATTACATAGATAGATAGATAGATAGATAGATAGATAGATAGATAGATAGATAGATAGATAGATATGGGATAGATGGATGGATAGATAGATAGAGATATGGGAGAGATAGATAGATATGGGATAGATGGATAGATAGAGATATGGGAGAGATAGATAGATATGAGATAGATAGATATTAGATAGATAGATAGATAGATAGATAGATAGATAGATAGATAGATATGGGATAGATGGATGGATAGCTAGATAGAGATATGGGAGAGATAGATAGATATGGGATAGATGGATGGATAGATAGAGATATGGGAGAGATAGATAGATATGAGATAGATAGATATTAGATAGATAGATAGATATGAGAGATAGATACTAGATAGATAGATATGAGAGAGAGATAGATAGATAGAATGAGAGAGATAGATAGATAGATAGATAGATAGATATGGGATAGGATAGAGAGATAGATAGATATGGGATAGGATAGAGAGATAGACAGACAGACAGACACAAAGAAAGACATACAGACAGGCAGACAAGCAGATGGATAGATAGATACATACCCTGGTGCCAGGACTACTTATTTGGTGAGGAGAGCAGCTGTGTCAGCAGGACAGAAGCAGCAGGGAGATTACCTCATCATCCCTGGTCCACTGGATGCCGTGCTGTGCTGGTGAGTCTCTGTCCTCTCTGCTCCTCCCCCTCCCCTCCTCTTCCCCTGTCATCTCTCCAACTTACTTCCTCCTCCCTTCTCCTACTGTCCTCTCTGGCTCCTGCTGTCTGCGGGACCACACTAAGTACGCGGCTGCCGACAGTGCAGGGGGAAGTGAAAGTATATGGTGGAGGGCGGCTTCTGGGCCCCCTCAAGTGCAGGGGCCAGGTCGCCGTTGCGACCCCGGCTGCCCCTGCCGGTACGCCTATGCTTGTACAATAGCAGCTTTGATAGATAGATAGATAGATAGATAGATATGAGAGATACATATTAGATAGAGAGATATATTGGATATGAGAGATAGATAGATATTAGATAGATATAAGAGATAGATAGATAGATAGATATTAGATAGATAGATAGATATGAGAGATAGATAGATATTAGATAGATAGATAGATAGATAGATAGATATGAGAGATAGATAGATATTACATAGATAGATAGATAGATAGATAGATAGATAGATAGATAGATAGATAGATAGATATGGGATAGATGGATGGATAGATAGATAGAGATATGGGAGAGATAGATAGATATGGGATAGATGGATAGATAGAGATATGGGAGAGATAGATAGATATGAGATAGATAGATATTAGATAGATAGATAGATATGGGATAGATGGATGGATAGATAGATAGAGATATGGGAGAGATAGATAGATATGGGATAGATGGATGGATAGATAGAGATATGGGAGAGATAGATAGATATGAGATAGATAGATATTAGATAGATAGATAGATAGATATGAGAGATAGATAGATATTAGATAGATAGATATGAGAGAGAGATAGATAGATAGAATGAGAGAGATAGATAGATAGATAGATAGATAGATAGATAGATAGATAGATAGATAGATAGATAGATAGATAGATAGATAGATATGGGATAGGATAGAGAGATAGACAGACAGACAGACATAGAGACATAGAGAAAGACATACAGACAGGAGGACAAGCAGATGGCTAGATAGATACATACCCCGGTTGCCAGGACTACTTCTTTGGTGAGGAGAGCAGCTGTGTCAGCAGGACAGAAGCAGCAGGGAGATGACCTCATCATCCCTGGTCCACTGGATGCCGTGCTGTGCTGGTGAGTCTCTGTCCTCTCTGCTCCCCCCCCCCCTCCTCTTCCCCTGTCGTCTCGCCAACTTACTTCCTCCTCCCTTCTCCTACTGTCCTCTCTGGCTCCTGCTGTTGGCGGGACCGCACTAAGTACGCGGCCGCCGACAGTGCAGGGGGAAGTGAAAGTATATGGTGGAGGGCGGCTTCTGGGCCCCCTCAAGCGCAGGGGCCAGGTCGCCGTTGCAACCCCGGCACCCCCTATCGGTACGCCTATGCTTGTACAATAGCAGCTTTGATCACTATGATAAAGTCCCCTACAGGGACATAAAAAAGTTATGGCTTTTGAAAAATGGGGATGAAAATCCGCCAGAAATCATTGCGTCCTTATGTGCAAAATAGGCCATGTCCTTAAGGGGTTAAGAGGCGCATGTGCCAGATGAAAAACTACACCAACTAGGAGCTGAAGTAGATTTTTGTTATAAACTATGGCAATTTCTGGCAGAGATTATAATAAATGTGATAGGCCACACCCCTTAAGGCTGAGCTTCTCCAACTTTTGAAAGAATTATGGGGCATGGCATAAATTACGAAAAAGTCACAGTTTTGGTGCATGTGCCAAAATTGCACCTCTGGGTTGCCAAAATTCTGACATCCAGGTCATAATAAATATGCCCCATCGTTTCTACAACTATTGTAATCTTTCATGCAGACAAAAGCAAGGTATACATTGTACTTACAAGGATGTCTTCGCTCTTCATTTATGTTCAGTGCATATGGTGGGAATGCTCCTGTTACATATGCTACACATAGCCCTAAACATCCATTGACCCAACATGTGTTAAAATAGTTTGCTTATGGCACAGGTTTCAGTAGTGTGTGCCAATAGACCTTCTGTCCACTATTTTGATGTAACTGTAGTGATGGTGTGTGCTTTTTTAATACAGATTCATCCTGTAAAGAAATGCATAACAAGGGAGACTATGAGCGATGTCTGCAACTGTATAGTATTAAGTTCCATATATTGGGAGTTACATTCAGCTCACAAATCTGGAATTTGTTACACGTATGTGCCAACTGTAAATATAAGTTATGAACAGATCCTTTATCTGAAGGAGAAAGACAAAGTATATCAGTTTATATTCCCCAATTAACATGCATGTTTAACTTGATGACACTTAAAAAGGGACTGTCCAGTTGTAAGTTATTGATGGCCTGTGTGCAGGGTAGGCTATCAATAGAAGAACAGCAGGGGTCTGCCACCAGGGATCCCTGATGATCAACTGTTCACAGGGTGGTGGGCTCATGCACTAAGCTGATTTCTTCAGGAAGTAGACAAAAATGTTCTTACAGCTGTGGCTAGATTTGGTATTACAAGCCGAGCTCTCATTGAAGTGAATGAGAACTTCACCTGTAATGCCAAGCTTAGCCAATGCAGTGGTAATGGAGCCATCTACTTCCTGCAGAAATCAGCTTAGTGCATGAACCCATTGGCCTGGCAAACAGCTGATCAGCTGGAGTCCTGAGTGGCAGATCTCCGCCTATCTATCATTGATGGCCTAAGCTAAGGAGATACCATCATACAACTAGACAACCCCTTTTAATTTCATTACAGGGGGAAGGGGAAACAGCTGACAGACACTTTTAGTGTCTTTGATTCTATCATAGGAAATATAATAATAATAGAATAAAACTATAAAAAGCCAAAAAATACAGGATGGATATTTTTTCTAGACAAAAAAAATTGGTGCTTATCAAACTTAGAGTTTCTTCACACAGGGCTATTTGCACGTGTTTTTGTGCACGGAAATATTTATGTGCTAACCAGAGAGTAGAACTCATAGATTTCAATGGTTATAGTCCCATTAACATGTCTGCCGCGTGTGGTAAAAAGTAGGACCTGCTCTATTTTCCTGCATTTTGCGTAGGAAATATCCCATAGAAGTCTATGGGAGGTGCGCAAATACGCAAGAGGAAGGGTGTGACAGCGCAAAATGTGGGGAAAAGAATACATCTGGAGCCGAATAGGCTTAAAGGGGTTGTCCCGCGAAAGCAAGTGGGGGTATACACTTCTGTATGGCCATATTAATGCACTTTGTAATGTACATTGTGCATTAATTATGAGCCATACAGAAGTTATTCACTTACCTATTCCGTTGCTAGCGTCCTCGTCTCCATGGTGCCGTCTAATATTCAGCGTCTAATCGCCGGATTAGACGCGCTTGCGCAGTCCGGTCTTCTTCTTTTCTGAATGGGGCCGCTCGTGCCGCAGAGCGGCTCCTCGTAGCTCCGCCCCGTGACGTGCCGATTTCAGCCAATCAGGAGGCTGGAATCGGCAATGGACCGCACAGAAGAGCTGCGGTCCACCGAGGGTGACGATCCCGGCGGCCATCTTCACCAGGTAAGTAAGAAGTCACCGGAGCGCGGGCATTCAGGTAAGCACTATCCGGTTTTCTTTTTTAACCCCTGCATCGGGTTTGTCTCGCGCCGAACGGGGGGGCTATTGAAAAAAAAAAAAACCCGTTTCGGCGCGGGACAACCCCTTTAAATAGCCATTAAATCCATGGAAAGGGTGAGCCACTGCAAACTGTAAACTGGCCCTGTGTACATAAAAAGTACAGTAATATGTGCTGACACACGCACAAATCTACCACTGCAAACCTTATTTTTGCACAAATTGGCTGCGGAAGGCATTATTGTGAATAGCCTCGTGTGAAGCTGCCTTTAATCTCAATAAGTAAGGGAGCATTCACATATATAAGCCACATATCAAGTGCACATTTTTTTGCGCACATAACCTGCTGTGAAGAAAACCCACTGATTTCAATGGGCTCATTCACATGAGTGTACTTCATTTACGCGATGTGCGATTGTGTGAAAAAAATACACAACATATCCTATCTTTGTGCGTATTACACATTGTAAGAGCCCATTGAAATTGGTATGCATAAATACACACAAAATACGCAGGTAACTTTCGGAATCGCTGCATATTTGCGCAAGAAATTAATGGGATTTTGAGTGTTTTTTTCATGTGTAAATAAATTGCAAAACGCAGCACTACCATGTATTTTGGCCCAAAATATGCATATGCTCCCACCCCCCGCCACTGTTTGCAATGGCAGGGGCAGGGTGGGGCGGAGCTAAGTTCCGACCCGCCCTACCCCCTCCCACTACAAAGAGTGGCGAGGGCAGGAGAGGGGGCGGGAGCTCAGTGCACTGCTCCTGGCCCGGCGCGCCTCCTCTCCCTGCAAAAACGGACACTGTATATCAGTCAGGCGTGAAAACCTGCCGGATATACAGATGTGAATAAGCCCTCAAGGTGTTTGGGCTATGCTGTATCTTCTTGTGCTGTGGAGGGAACAATGTGGGTATCGAGGTTAATTCTCCAGGAAAGAAACTATTCTGGATAATAAAAGGAGCTGGGCATTTTCTAATTTTACAAATGTGCGGGAAGTGTGTATTTATTCAATTTACTAATATAATGTTATTACTAAAATAGTACCGGTGTCCTTATTTGTAAAGGGCAGCTCCCTTGTTGAGTAAATTTACCGCAGTACAGAATTCCCATCTAGAACACGGTTGCTTATAGAAACACGTGACCAGAGCCATTTATCAGCAGCCTCCATTGAATAACACTACACACAACTGCGGTAGTTTCAAAAACCTCCTTCACACGATTGTATGTGATTTTACGTTCGCCAATACGCACTGTATAATCACATAAATGAAGATTTTGCCGCAATTGAATCACAATATTTATTCACGTATTTAACCCCTTAACGACGGCCCCATCGGGAAACTACGTCCTCAGAAAGTGGGCCTTAATCCTAGAGGACATAGTTTTATGCATCCTCTTTGGATTGATGCCCACTGGCCTGAGGACGTAACAGTTCCATGCTGTCGGTGCCCGCAGGTAGCCGACAGCATGGAGCTGTCATCCCAGGATGCGGGCAGTCCCCCCCGGCATTGCGATCGGCGCTATAAAATGAATAGCGCCGATCGCAAAAAAGTAAATAAAACAGTGTAAAAAAGTAGTAATTCAGCTGCTATGATGGATCGGATCCATCACAGCAGCTGAAAATACTCACACGGCTTGTCGGCGGTGTCCCCCGGAGATCTGGTCCTGGCGCGTGCACAGAGGGGCTCGAGCCCCGGAAAATTCAAAATTGCTCTGCTCCTGGCTGCCATGTGTAGCCAAGAGCAGAGGGATGTCACCAGGGACATGATCACTGTCATCCAATGGATGACAGTGATCATGTAAAGTAAAAAAAAAGTGCAAAAAGTAAAAAAATAAAAATAAAAAAAGGGGTAAAGGGTAAAAAAAAATAGTGCAAAAAGTAAAAAAAAAGTTTTAAAAAGTTAAAAAAAGCTTGCGTTTCATCTCCCCCCACGGATCATATCCGTGAGGGAGGATGAAATGACGTACCTAAGGCCAACGGATTTATCCGCGGACCTCACCCCAGCTTCTGCGCACGCGCCCGTCGCCAATGTGGCAGGCGCATGCGCAAAAGCCGTGGTTTTTTAAAATCTCCCTGCTCCTGGCTACAAAACTTAGCCGAGAGCCTGGAGATTTCACGGAGAGCCGCGGTGAGCGGTTCCTGATCACGTGTTCGCCGTTATCCAAAGAATAATGGCGATCACGTAAAAGTTAAAAAAAGGGGAAGGTTCATCTCCCCTCACCGATGCGATCGGTGAGAGGAGATAGAACTTTTTACCAGAGGCCTCCATATTTGCACCCCGACGCAATCTTCTTCCGTGAACTTTCCCGTATTCTGTGCATGCGACCGCCGGCAAAACACCGGACACATGCGCAGGAGTTGGGGAGCCCAGGAAACTTAATATCTCCTTGCTCTCAGCGACCAACGGTCTCCGAGAGCCCGGAGCAGTGACGGGTGGCCTCGTTGAGCGGTCCCCGGACACGTGAAAAAATGGTAGCGATCTACCTTTGGCCGGTCTCACATGACCGGATAGGATAGGATTCCGCATGCGTTTGATTAGCGGTAATACGCAGATCAATCGCATTGGATTACACAATTCCGCTCACATTAGTGGGTTGGAATTATGTAATCCACTCGCAGAAAAGAGAACGCAGCAGGTTCTATTTTACCGCGGATATCCGCAACATAGAGCCCATTGTGCTCCATGGTCGTGGATATACCTGCAGCCCATACGCAACTACGTTGTATACGGGCTGCGGGTACCCGCGTCATCGCTAAGTGACGGTGCGGGAAATACAAACAACAAAAAAAAAAGTGTACTGCGCATGACCGCCCGTGTAAGTACGCAGTTATGCGCAGTACATTACGCGGCCGTACGCAGGGTCACAGCCGGGATCCACCTACGGCTGCGTAAGCCCGGCGTTATTCAGACCGCTACCTGTAATACGCAATTTACAAGAAGCCCCGGGAACGCTCGCCTTCCTGCAGTTCCAGGAGCAGCTTGTTGAGCGTCTTCTGTGTGAGACCGCCGCACCTCATCAAGCTTACGGAGACTCACTGAACGCCACTTTTTACACCCCATCCCCGCCACTGAGGTCAAAAAATGACCCCCAAAAAGCATGAGAGGAGGGGGGATACCCGATTTTATTGCCCTATGTGCCCATCCCAACCAGCCTCCATAATTACCCGTCTTTGGAAATACTACACAGTTCACATTATTACTTTTATCTAAGATTTGGGGAACGCCGAAAAGGGCGTGGAGGGGGGGGGGGAATTTTAGGGAGTCAATTTTTATTCCGTACAAATGAGCAATGGGGCCTGGAATTTATTCAGTTGTGCCCTGCAATCCAACGGGTGTTCCCTCCATTACAGGCCTTGCCATGTTTCCTGTAAGTAGATTAGGGCCACAATGGGTATGTTTTTGAACACGGGACAAACGGGGGTATCCATTTGGGGTGAACGTCTTCATTCCTATGTACACTGTACAAAAAAAAAAGTTTTTAAATTGACAAAATTGCCAAAAAAATGAAAATCGTAATTTTTTCCTTCTGCTTTGCTGAAATTTAGTCAAATACTGTGGGGTCAAAATACGCAGTACACCCCTAGATGAATTCGTTAAGGGGTCTAGTTTTTAAAATGGGGATATTTGTGGGGGTTCTTTATAGTTTTGGACGCTCAATGGCTCTACAAGTGGGCAATGGGGCCTGGAATTTATTCCGTTGTACCCTAAAATCCAACGGGTGCTCCTTCCATTATAGGCCTAGCCATGCGTCCTTTAAGTAGATTAGGGCCACAAGGGGTATGGTTCTGAACACGGGACAAACAGGCGTATCCATTTTGGGGTGAAAGTCTTCATTCCTATGTGTGCTGTACAAAAAAAACAGTTTTTAAATTGATACAACTGCCAAAAAAATGAAATTGTAATTTTTTTCCTACTGCTTTGCTTAGATTTATTCAAAAATTGTAGGGTAAAAATACACAGTACACCCCTAGATAAATTCGTTAGGGGGTCTAGTTTTCAAAATGGGATCATTTGTGGGGGTTCTCTGTCATTTTGGCCGCTCAAGGGCTCTACAAGAGGGCAATGGGGCCTAAATCACCCTTATGCTAAATTTCTGTTCTGAAAGCCACCGACTACTCCTTTCATTTTGGGCCCTGTTGTGCATCCAGACAAAAGATTAGGGCCACAAGGGGTATGTCTCTGAACACGGGAGAAACAGGGGTATCCACTTTGGGGTGCAAGTCTTCATTCATGTGTGTGCTGTACCAAAAAAGCAGTTTTTAAAACGACAGAATTGCCAAAAAAACAAAAATCAAAATTTTTTCCTTTTGCTTTGCTTCAATTCATTCAAAAACTGTGGGGTCAAAATGGTCAGTACACCCCTAGATAAATTCGTTAAGGGGTCTAGTTTTCAAAATAAGGGTCACTTGTTGGGGTTCTCTTTGATTTTGGCCGCTCAAGAGCTCTACAAATGTGCTATGGGGCCTAAAACGCCTTCAAGGAAAATCTATGTTCTGAAAGCCACCGACTACTCCTTTCGTTTTGGGCCCCATTGTGCATCCAGACATGAGATTAGGGCCACAATGTGTATGTCTCTGAACACGGGAGAAACAGGGGTATCCATTTTGGGGTGAAAGGCTTCATTCATGCGTGTGCTGTACAAAAAAAGCTGTTTTTAAAATGACAGAATTGACAAAAAAATGAAAATCACAATTTTTTGCTTTTGCTTGGCTTGAATTCATTCAAAAACTGTGGGGTCAAAATGGTCAGTACACCCCTAGATAAATTCGTTAAGGGGTCTAGTTTTCAAAATGGGGTCACTTGTGGGGGTTCTCTTTGGTTTTGGCCACTCAAGAGCTCTACAAAAGTGCTATGGGGCCTAAAACACCTTCAAGCAAAATTTATGTTCTGAAAGACACCGACTACTCCTTTCATTTTGGCTCCCGTTATGCATCCAGACATAAGATTAGGGCCACAATGGGTATGTTTCTGAACACGGGAGAAACGGGGGTATCCATTTTGGTGTGTAAATCCTCATTTTCATGGGCTCTATAGGAAAAAAATATGTCTTTAAAATGACATATTTGTAAAAATATGAAATGTTATTTTTCCTCCCCTAAATTGAACTAATTCCTGAAAAAAACTGGTGGGGTCAAAATACTCATGACCCCCCTCAGTGAATACACTAAGGGGTGTAGTTTTTAAAATGGGGTCATTTGTGGGTGTATCTATTATTCTGACACTTATGAGCCTTTGCAAACTTGGCTTGGTGCAGGAAAACAAAGTGCTCCTCAAAATGCTGAAAAGTAATGTTAAATTTGTACGTCCTCTAAATGGTTAAAAAAAACACAAAAGTTTTTCAAGTGTGCATTCAGAATAAAGTAAACAGATGGAAATACATATCTTATCAAAAATTTGTACAGTATGTTTGGACATATTTGAGATATTACGGTTGAAAATGTGAAAAAATGACAATTTTTTCAAAATTTTTCCAATATTGGTACTTTTAATAAATATACACAAATTATATCGGTCTCTTTTTACAATCTAAATGAAGTACAACATGTGGCGAAAAAACAATGTCAGAATCACTGGGATATGTAAAGCCTTTACGGAGTTATGCCACGTTGAACGACGCATGTCAGATTTCCAAAATTTGGCTCCGTCACTAAGGCGCAAACAGGCTTCGTCACTAAGGGGTTAAAGCCGTTGCTGCGTGAATGTTAAAAAATACTCAGAAGCGATGGAAACCAACAATCGGCAGAAATCCTCGGAATGTCCACTGGGTAACTCATCCCCCCCTCTCCCTTTTTTCCTGTTGCCATAGAAGTCTATGGGAGCTTGCTGTGTATCACATTGAAAGATAGGCCAAGACCTATCTTTTCACACATATAAAACCGGCAACTGAAAACCGTCGCGTAGTTGCTATTTTTTACAGGCGCAGTTATTTTGTGCAGCAAAAAAATGGCTGTCTGAATGAACCTATTAGAATCCAATGCTTCACATGATCACATTTCGGTCATTCGATTGAATGACCAGAGTAAAAACTGAAAGATATTAGTATTTTTTAATTATGTACTGTGACATGGAAAATTAAGAATAAATATATATATCCCTTTACATTTATGGAAGGGAAATAAAAATATTGCTTGTGGGAAAGGTCTCAATTCCACCATTAGGGCTTATTTAGCCTGGCGTATATCGGTTGGGTTTTCACGCCCGGCCGATATACACTGCCCCTCTTGGCAAGGGGAGGAGGCGGGACGGGAGCTAGTGCACTGAGCTTCCGACCCTCGCCACTGTTTGGAGAGGGGTTGGGAGCTCAATGCACTAGCTGCAGTCCCGTCCCGCCTCCTCCGCTTGCAGAGAGGGGCAGCGTATATCGGCTGGGCGTGAAAACCGACCGATATACGTCTGTCTGAATGGGAATATAAACCCTTGTATGGCACCTTCAGGACTTGACAAAGACCCATTGTGTTTGGGTCGAAACGTTGTCTATGTGGGCACAATAAAGCAATAATTGTTTGAAGAAATCCCCTGGCTTGCTGCTCTTCATCCATTACTTGATTCCACACAGGATGGAATATTCTGCAACAGCGTAGCACAACACATTGTCCCTGAATTTGGCACCAAAATCCACATGTTAGCAGTGTGGATTTTGAGGCTGAATATTCCACAGAAGGGCATAATCTGCAATGCTGTTGTGGAATATTCTGCCCTGTGTCCTTACATCTCCACTTCTTTGCATCTAATCCTGCTTTTCACTAGAAAGATGCATGTGAACAATACATAAACTGCACTGTGTGAACACAGACTGATTCTGGGCGTTTTTATAACATTGCTTGCTCCGGTTTCTTTTGCCTTGATTTATACATTGCTTCTATTGCCCATTTGACTTTAGGAGACTTTACATTGTCTCCTTATCCCATTGCAGACAATGTGCTTTCTTTTTTGCTTTGTGCACAATTATATGCGAATATTTCATGGCACTTTCTTTGTCATTTCTGTTGACAAAATATTTGTTCTTATTTGTTCTACTAGCTTAATTCATTTATGTGGATTAATAGTGAGAACTTAAGTAAAGTTAATATAACTGCCTCCATACTGTTTTACGAGGCACATACTTTTGTTCCTCTCCTTCTGAGCTGTGCAATGAAAAAACCACAAGCACATTTGAATAACGGTGCCCTCTCTGCCTGTTGTAATCCAGGGTTGTTACAGTCCAGATCCAGCCATGCGGTCACCATCACAAATTGATTCAAACATCAATCGCAGCAGTCATTAAAACTGCTAGAAGTCCCAGCCAAGCTGATGAATTGCAGCTGAATGTGAAATGAGACTCTGAGTCCCTTTCCCACCATCTAATATCAAAGGCTATTGTGCTCCTGAAAAGTAAAGGTCGGAGGTTCAGCATTAAGTTCAACAATAGACTCAGCCAAATGAGAGGGCCCTATTCACATTGGCATTCCACAGTGCACTTGTCTGTAAGTGGACTGTCCATATTTTGTTATGATGTGGTTACATTCAACTAATTCTGCAGCCTGGTCAGAATACATAGCAGATAGAGAATTTCTATTCAGTGCTTTATTAAATATGGAGACAGCTTCTGTGTGCACAACAAACTCAACCAATAGTGCGACTTTCATTTGGTCCAATGTACAGGAGATAGAAAACACATCGGTAGGATCAAATATTGTCCATTGTGCTGCTTTTAGAATTTTACACACAGAATATAAAAAACAGTTACAGTATATTGTTTTTTTGAATAACTCTACCAATATAACAGATCTAATATATACACTACATCACCCAGCTTTCCTACTCTCTTGAACAACAACTAGGATGGGACAAAGTGTAAAAATCGCTGCGCTCTTTGGCGCACAAGTAGGTTAGAGAAGTACCAATTAAAAGAAAAAGAGCTGTTTACTTACTTCAGAGAGGAGTTCGCAGTGGCCAGTGGATCTCCTCCATAATCCAGCTTTGTAAGGAACAGCCAGTTAGACATGGGAGTAACTTCAGGAGACTTTTTCCATAACGGAAAACTAGAAAAAATAAAAGTCAAGGTTTTGGATTATGGAGGAGATCCACTGGCCATTGCAGTCTCCTCTCTGAAGTTCTTTTGCTTTACAGCTTATCCGCTAAAGTTTGTGCGCCTGTTCAGACAGCCCGAGCCCGGCGTATATACGCCGAGCCCGCAATGCTGTTGGGTGGTGGGAGACAGTTTAGCTCTGCTAAACTGTTCTCCCCCTTCCCTCCCCCTCGCCGTCTCTCTGTAAGGGGAGGAGGCGGGATGGGGTGGGAGCTAGCGTGCTACGCTCCTGCCCCCTCTCTGCCCCTTGTCGCAGTCAGCAGTAGAAGGGGGCTCTGCCCCCGCCCACTCCCATTGCAAACAGCTGGCAAGAGGTGGAGAGGAGCAGGGAAGGGGGTAAAAATTTAACAGTCATGCGAGGGTTTTCCAGGGTGTGGCGTATTTTTTTCGCTAAAAACGTTGCTCCTGGTTGTGTGAATAAGTGCGAAAACACTGTCTGTGATTGCGGGAAAACGTCTATTCATGCCAATAAACGTTGTGGATGAGAAAACGTAAAAATGCCTATGCTTGTGTGAAGAAGCCCTATTTCATACACTTTTCATCCTTGGATTGCAGTCTTGAAAATGTATTGCGGTTTTGAATAACAATTAGTTTTTGCTACCACTGCGTAACTTTCCCATTCATAGTTTTTTATCCCAAAAAGCTGGGCATCAAATCCTGAGAAAGCTACTGTACAATGCAGCTATGGTACAGAATGAGCAACTGGACAGAAGAGGACTTATATTTATTTTTATTTTTTTCTTCAGGCTTTTAAGAAATGTCATGAATGTCATGCTTTTGTTGCACAAGCTTCTTTTAGGTTTTCTTTTTTTATTTTAGACATTCGTTACATATGTTTTTTCAGGCCTATAGACAAGCCTATTAGAAAATGCAAAAAAGAAATGCCACCTCGAAAGCATGCTACATTTTAACAAAAAATACCACTAACCTGAACAAAACAAAAAATGGATAAAAAAAACATCCTGCTTGTGGTGTGCTTAATACTTTCCTATTGGTAGCTAACCTCTAGTCATAGCATATTTAAAATGTGCAGGAAAAATTCAAAAAATGACACTAATCTTCTGGAACCCTGCAATATTGTGGATTTGTTTAATGTGACTTTCCTTGATGAATGTACAATGTTATCATCTATGAGCTGCTATCTTAAAGCAACCCTCCAGTTTCTGTTATCCCTCAAATTTGCTGGTTCCAATCAACCAATGCACTATACCCGCTCTCTGATAGGTCAGAGCTGCTTATGTGGTCAACACTGGTCAATCAGAGCTCAGTACACACTGTGCATTAGGTAGTTAGAAAATCGACACAACCATAGTATCCTAGAATTTTGTAGTTGGAAGGGACCTCCAGGGTCATCTGGTCCAACCCCTGCTCAATGCAGGATTCACAAAATCATCCCAGACAGCCTCTGTTTGAAGACTTCCATTGAAGGAGAACTCACCACCTCTTGTGACAACCTGTTCCACTCATTGGTCACCCTCATTATCAAAGAGTTTTTTTCTAATATCAAATCTGTGTCTCCTCCCTTTCAGTTTCATCCCATTGCTTCTAGTCTTTCCTTGTGCAAATGAGAAAAGGGCTGATCCCTCTGCAGTGTAATGACCCTTCAGATATTTGTAGACATCTCTCCTCTCAGCCTTCTTTTATGCAAGCTAAATATTCCCAGGTCCTTTAACTGATACTCATAGGACATGGTTTGTAGAACACTCACCGTCCTGCTAACTCTTTTCTAAACTTTTTTATTGATGTATTTTTTAAAGTCGGGTGCCCAGAATTGGACACAGTATTCCAGATGAGGTCTGACTAAGGAAGAGTAGAGATCTAGACTCTATGATACTCCTAATACATCCCATAATTGTGTTTGCCTTTTTTTCTCCTGCATCACACTGTTGACTCATGTTCAGTCTGTGATCTATTAGGCCTAGTGCCCACGGCTGTGACGGGCTCCGCAAGCGGAATTCCGCAGCGGAGTCGATCACAGCGCCCCCCAAAGACCCCATACTCACCACCCGATCTGCTGCCCAATGTCCCGCATCCAGTGCCGGTGCGCATGCGCAGTACAGTGCATGACGCGCCGGCAGTGTCATATGACATGCCTACAGCGTCACATGATGCGCCGGGAAACGTTTTCATGCTGTCTTCCGCTGTGCTACTGAGGAAGATAGCGTGACGGATGGCTTCCATTGACTGCAATGGAAGCCGTCCACGCATATGCCCGTGGCAAATAGAACATGCCACGAGTGATTACGGGTGATTTCACGGGGCGGAATTTCACGGTGGAATTCCGCACCGTGAGCATAGCGCTATTAGGTTCAATAGAACCTAATAGCTGCGGGGCAATGCCATGGATTTTCGCCGCGTGATACGCAGCGGAAATTCACCCGTGGGAATTAGGCCTTAGTAGTCTTTTTCACGTGTTGCTTTTTAGCTCAATTTCTTCCATGCTGTATGTATTTTTTTTTCTTGCGCAGATGTAGGACTTTGCATTTCTCTTTGTTACATACCATTCTGTTAAACGCCGCTCCCTGGTTCAAGCTTGTGTAGATCTTTTTGAATGCTTTCCTCTTCTCTAGTGTTTTGTGTCTAGTTTTGGGTCATCTGCAAATTTGATAAGTTTCACCTCAATTCCTTAACCCAGATCATTTATGAAAATGTTGAATACCGCTGGGCCTAGGACAGAGCCTTGTGGTATCCAACTTGAAACATTCCCATAATTAGATGTGCAGCCGTTTATGACCACTCTTTGAGTATGATAACTCAGCCAGTTGTAAATCCACCTAACAGTTGCCTTTTCTATCCCATATTTGGTCCTTTTTTTAAAAAGGATGGTATGAGATACTTTGTCAAATGTTTTACTAAAGTCAAGATATATTATACCTACTGCATTTCCTTGACCAACCCAGTCGGTGATTCTGTCATAGAAGGAAATTAGATGAGTCTGGCATGACTTGTTTGTACAAACCCATGCAGACTCTGGTTAATTACTCCATTCTCATCCAAGTCCGTGCATACATGCTGTTTAATAGTTTGTTCAAAGATCTTTCCCGGTATAGAAATCAGGCTCACAGGCCTGAAGTTTCCTGGGTCCAACTTCTTCCCTTTTTTTGAAGACAACATTTGCTCTTTTCCAGTCTTCTACTACTACTCCTGTTTTCCAGGAAGTTTCAAAGATTATGGTGAGTGGTTCAGCAATTACCTCTGCTGCTTCCTTCAGTATCCTAGGATGTAATTCATCTGAACCTAGAGACTTGAATTCATTTAAATTAGCTAAGTGTTCCCTCGATATCTCTTTGCTTATAAATAACCACACACACACACACACACACACACACACACACACACATATATATATATATATATATATATATATATATAAATATATAAAACCAGGTCACATGACAAACAAGAAGATACATTTTCCAGACATAACCCAGTTCTTAACCCATTCAGTGCTGCAGAGATGTAATAATATTCCAAATGTATACCACAATTAAGACATGGGCAGGACAATGGCACAAGACAGACATATAACATTGTGGAGGGGCCCCACTAGTTCTGGGCCACTACATGATGCTTTCCTAAAATACAATACAACACCTACTCTCCTTGTATCCTCCTCTTAGAAATATGTTGCATCCTTCAAGCTTTGTATTTCAATCGTGTGTATCACCCCACTAAGTTTCCGTGATGTCTATGACATCATATTTCTTATGCTTTGTTAGGAGCTCTATTTCTTCTTGTTTGTTTCCTTGCTCTGTGCATTTGGGTAGAAACATTTTTAATTTGTGATTGGTGTCTCTTTCTCCTCATTTTTGTCTTTGTTCTTTCTTTCCACTTCTTATAGCAAGGTTCTCAATTATATTGATTATCTGTATATTTTTGCCTGGCCATTCACTTCACTTCCGAAGTTTTACTAGTATAAAGCTCCCCTGATGAGTATAGCAAGGTGCCTGCTAAATATTTGTTTTCCTGTCTTTCTAAGGAGCAAGGAGTCTCTGGCAAAGAGTCCATCATATAGGTACTTCACTCTGTGATCTAGAAATCCAAATCTTTGCTGACGGCACAATTGCTGTAGCCAAGTATTCACCCCTAGAATCCTGTTCCATCTCCTTATTCCATTGCCATCCGCTGGGAGGATGGATGAGAAGACTATTTCTGCTCTTGGTTCTTTCACTTTCCAGCTGAGGTCTTTAAAGTCTCTGTAGATAGTTGTCCTTTTTTCTGGCGTCATTTGTCCCTACGTGTATTTGTAGGGATGACTAGTGATCTGTAGAACTGAAGAGTCTTGATAGCCCATCAGACACATCTTTGATTTGTGCACCTGGAAGATCTCTTGTATGGTTATGTCAGGTCTGCAGACAGCGACCTCTGTTCCTCTCAATAGGGAATCCCTCACAACCAGCACTCTCCTTTTCTTCTTCACTTCTTTTTCTCCATTTAAGAGGATTCTGAGTGCTTTCTAGATTGTTCTTTGCAGGCAAAGTTATTTCTGAGTTGCGGCAGTAAGCAGGGGGAGCGTGGGGGAGAGGGAGAGATAGATCTCCCCTCCATTCCTCCCCGCTCTCCCCCGCAGCTCCCTGCCTGCCGCCGGGAGCCGAACCTTTTCTTCCGAGCGGGCAGGTACTCGCTAAGGGCAATGCTCGCTCGAGCAATTGCCCTTAGCAAGTATGCTCGCTCATCACTAATGAGGATATATAACCTATATAATTTCACTAAAACTATCTTGCTAGAACTACAACCTCTGGTCTGGTAATATCCCCAGAGCAGCTAGACCTGATTAAATCCAGCAATCGTCCCACTTACAGCGACTCTTCACTCTTCTCAGAATGCATCAAGAATAAGCAAATTATCTTCCTGGAGGTCCAAGAAACAGGGCTCAAAACTGGTAAATCAGAGGGGTGGCAGAGAAGAACAATTGTAGTTATTTTACCCACCTCACCCCTGCCCATTATTTCCTCCTGTACCAGGACAAGATTTTAGCCCAAAACTAAAAGGGTGCTTTAAGGTTGTATTTACATGGCTGAGAAAACTGCATGAGTTCTGTGCATTTGCGCAACGCACAGACATTATGCAATATATTAACCCATTGGATTCATTTACATGAGAATTGGAAAAACTGCAGCATGGCCTGTTTTTTCTGAGATGTCACAGAAAACTCGCCCATTATTTGCTATGGGCAAGTTAAAATACATGCACAAAAAGTGTTCATAAGAAAGCACCCATTGGCACCAATGTGTTCTATTCTCTGCACATTGCACGTGTATTTGTCATGAGTGGAAAAAAACGTGCAAATACGGTCGTCTGAACGAGCACTTAGGCTGTGTTTAGACATCTGTTATTTTTGAGCAAATTTTGTGTGATGCAAGACTCAGTGTCCGTGTTCTGTGCGATGCAAGTCCGAGAATCTCATGCTCAACTTGCTGTCAGCTGTGTAAATTCAGCCTAGGGCTAATATTGATTTCTCCTAATTTGTTATTGATTTACAGTAGATATATGGGTGTACAAAGTGATATTAATGAAATATTTTATCACTGTTCTTCAAGCTAATTAAGAGAATAACACAATGACATAAAAACTAGAGAGTGTAATAGTGCCTCGGTTTCAGTTCGAGTCCCATTTTTCTGAAACTGAATGTGAGTAATTGGTTACCTTTTGTGGACTTATACGAAAAAAGGATCCTGTGGTTGTTAATGCTAATACAAAATGGGAGGATTTTTAGGAGGTATCAAATTGACTTTTAGGCCAGCTTCAAATAGGTAAGAAAATTGTGTGAAATTTGTGCGTTGAGATGCACAAATCTCGAATGAATATGAACCCCATTGGTTTCAATCTGATCATTCACATGAGCGATGTGATGCAGGAAACAAATCATGGCGCATCCTATCTTTGGGCATGCTCTCGCATCACATCTCTCATTGTTTTCAATGAGGCCCCATAGCACGTGGTGCTTAGTGATGTCTCCCATTGAAAACAATGGGAGACATTCCGCGATCCTTTCCCAAAGTGATGCAAGGTGCTTTCACTTCTTCTCTGAAATGATTAAATCCAGTTTTGAAACAAAATGACTCGCATACACGGTGAAATTACATGTTGGCGAGTGTGAAATCAGGCTCGCCCGAACGAAGTTAGCCTTAGCCTGAATCACACAAGCATATTTTTGCATACAAAATTTGCTTGTGCAATATGCAAATAATAGAATCCATTAATTTCAATGGTGTATTTACATGCATGTATTTGGCGTGTGCATTTTGGTTGGCCATAAAGATACACAATGTGTTCTATTTCCTGCGCATTTGTGCAAGGAAAGAACACATATTGAACTCCTTAAACTAATTGCCAATTTTAAGAGTTTAAGAGAATTACCTGAAAGTGCTGCAGAATAAGTTGGCGCTATACAGATAACAAGATTTTATTTTTTTTATCTGTAATATGGATGTAATCCATATTTTAGCAGAGTTTCTGTATCTACATCCGCTTTCATTGATATGTTTTTTGTACAATAGAAAATAATGCTAGTGAATACAAATACAGATGATTTACTGGCCTGTGAAGGTCGCGCTTTTGCTCGCGTATTGTGGGTTTTTAACTGTTTTTTTCTGTGCTGCCTGGGACTGCACCATGATTAAAAAGGCTGTGCAGCCTAATTAGTCCCCGGTATCATTGATTTCCCAGCAAAATTGCGCAGTTCATTGCACAATTTCTTAGGGATTGGGTGTTGTTGCAGCTCTTCTGAGATCTTTGCCTTGCTTTCAGACAGACCAGGTTATAGCAATATCTCTGCCTTTCCTGGGGCTGAGGCTGCATTCAGACGAACGTATATCGGCTCGGTTTTCACACCGAGCCGATATACGTTGTCCTCGTGTGCAGGGGAGGGAGGATGGAAGAGCCAGGAGCAGGAACTGAGCTCCCGCCCCCTCTCTGCCTCCTCTCTGCCCCTCTGCACTATTTGCAATGGGGAGAGGCGGACTGGGGTGGGGCTAAGTTTTGAGAATTAGCCCCGCCCCCAGCCCACCTCTCCCCATTGCAAATAGTTTAGAGGGGCGGAGAGGAGGCAGAGAGGGGGTGGGAGCTCAGTTCTTGCTCCTGGCTCTTCCATACTCCCCCCCCCCCTGCACACGAGGACAACGTATATCGGCTTGGCGTGAAAACCAAGCTGATATACGTTCGTGGGAATGCACCCTGAGGGGGTGGTGTCAGGTGAGTGATGTTATAGATATGGAATGTAAGCAGCATTCAGGGTATTTTCACAGAGACGTCTTTACACCAACTTCCAAAGTAAAAAGTATTCCTTTTATTCGATTTCTTTGCTAAAAAAAAACGCCCGCAACGTTTCGACTGCACTTCTTAGTCTTTATCAAGCCAAATGCTGCTTACATCCCATATCTACAACATTTACATTGTTGGGTCATTTGGTCCGGATCCGGTTAAGCTGGCAAAAGTGTGCATAATTAATCTCCCACCTCACGTTTGAGGTTGAGTGTGTGCGGCACCCATACCTTTGAGGTGAGGGATGTTAGTTCTCACCTGTCTCTAGTTGCCTGGCTCTATTTAGTCTAACTTAAAATTGCTGTCAGTGTGGGTCAATTCAGTCTGCTGGTGAGGAGCACTGACTCTCTGGAGCTCAATTTCCTTGCTACAGACTACTTCACCAGCTAAGTACCACAGTTTGTTATTGTGCACTTTTCTATGTGTGTTCAGGGCTCCATGGTACAAGGCATGAGTGTGGGCCCGCACTTATCAGAATGGTCAGCCTGCTGATTAGGCAGGGGTCTCCCCCAGGGTGGGGGTTTTCAGGGCAAGGTGTTTCTTTAGTTTCATTTTGCATTTACATTGCATGGTCGTGCTTGTTAGTTGTGTTGCACACAGTTGTGCTTATTTTTTTGTTTGTGTACGCCTCACATCCGGTTAGGACGCAACAGATTGACCTGCCTATACATACTCATGGAGATTCTGCTTGGTAATATGAATCACTTTGAGGTCCTGTCACACCAGCTAGGGGGGCTAGCTGTCGAGGTCATGGAGGTTAAACAGCAACAATTAACTCTGCAGGTTCCCAGTAAAGAACCAAAATTAAATTTCCCTGACCGTTTTCCTAGGGACAGATGGAAATTCGGATTGTTTCGTAAGGCCTGCAAACTTTACTTTAAACTACGTCCAGGGTCCTCTGGTGACAACACCCAGAGGGTCGGCATCGTAATTTCACAGCTACAAGGGGTACCACAGGCATGGGTGTTTACCTTGCCGCCTTCGTCTGAGGCCTTGACCTCTGTTGATAGTTTTTTCACTGCCTTGGGTCTGACCTATGATGATCCTGATAGAATATCCATGGCAGAGGGAAATCTCAGGCGTTTGCGACAGGGGGACATTATTAAAGTTGGGAGATGTATTAGAGAGAGGCAGCAGGAACTCTCCATAGGTTCTAGCTTCTTGCCTGCTGATGAGGAGGAGCCCATACAGCTGGAGTCATTGGCTGGCAGGGCTCGAAGTAGAAGGAGGGAACAATTTCAAGGTCGATGCTTTGCCTGTAAACAAATAGGTCAAATGACTCAGTTGTGTTCTTATCATAAATTCTCGGCAGGAAAACTAGGTGGCCTGGAGGTTAGAGGGAAGGTCACTCTAGGCCCTTAAATTGCTTGGGTATCATTCACCGGGCTGGTTCCTCCTGCTGAGATTCTTTGGAGCCGGCATACAGTCAAGAGTTTAGGCTTAGAGATGAACTCTCTGGATTTTCTGATCCCTGTGTCTGCATTTGCGCCTCTCCACTATCTCAGAAATGTCTGAGATTGTGTACCTAATGTTCATTTAAAGATTGGCTTGTTCCATATGGAAATTATATCATTATGTCATGGAATCCCTTCATACACAAGTAGTTTTGGGGTTGCCTGTGTTGACTTCAGAGAACTGAACAAAATGAAGAAACACAATCTATACCCTCTTCCACTGGATCTATTTTCGCAGTTGAGTGGCTCCAACTGGTTTTCTAAATTGGATTTACGTGGTGCATAAAACTTAATCTGGATTAAGTAGGGGGATGAGTGGAAAACTGCGTTTAAATCCCCAGAGGGGGATTTTGAGAGTCTGGTGATGCATTTTGGTCTCACTAATGCTCCTGCAGTATTTTAGTCTTTTAACAATGAGGTTCTCTATAAATTTGTGGGCAGATTTGTGTTGGTTTACCTGGACGATATTTTTATTTATTTACTTATTTATTCTCCCTGATTTTGATTCTCATGTTTCCCATGTTCTCCAGGTCCTCCAAGGTTTGTGTGAGAATTGTTTATTCACCAAAAGAGAAAAATGTGTTTGCTGTGCAAGAGGTCACATTTCTTGGGCACATTATTACCCAAGAGGATTTCAAGATGGACCCTGAGAAGGTTTGAGCAGTCCAGGACTGGGTCCTACCGGAGAATGTGAAAGCCCTACAAAGGTTCTTAGGGTTCACCAACTATTACCATAGATTTATTAGGGATTTTTCAGTGATAGTTAAACCTCTTATGGATATGACAAAGGCGTGCTTCCCGACTAAATGGCCTGTGGGAGCACTGCATTCATTTTAGAAATTGAAGAAGTGTTTTGCTATGGCTCTAGTTCTGGTGCAACCAAATTCTTCTAGGCCTTTTGTTGTTGAGGTCGATGCTTCAGAGGTGGGCGTGGGAGTGGTTCTGTCTCAGGGAACTGTGACATTGAAAGATCTTTGCCCATGTGCTTTGTTTTCTCGTAAGTTTTCTTCTTTGGAACAAAATTATGATACCAGGGACAGAGAACTGTTGGCGATTAAATGGGCATTTGAGGAATGGTGTCATCTTCCGAAAGGGGCGCGACACAAGGTGACAGTTTTCACGGATCACAAAAACTTATACATCTGGACTCAGCTGAGACACAATCCTAGACGGGCACGGTGGTCACTTTTTTTTTTTCCTGTTTCAACCTTTTAGTTACTTATCAACCAGGTAGAAAGAATGTGAAGGCCAATGCTCTTTTGAGAAGTTTTCTTCCAGTAGTTTCTGATGAACCTCCTGTCCCCATCCTGTCTGAAGGGGTGGTGGTGTCGGCAATGTCATTTGAGTTAGAGGAGCAAGTCCGTAGAGCACAGGATTTAGGCCCGCCAAAGCTTCCTGCTGGAAAGCTTTTCATTCCAGTTCATCTAAGGTTACAGGTGCTGTCCAAGGTTCATAGTTTGGTATTTACTGGTCATCTGGGAATTAATAATACCCATAAGCTACTCTCTAGAACATTTCGGTGGCTATCATTACAACAGGATGCGTTCAGTTTTGTTTTGTTTTGTGAGGTTTGTACCAGAACTAAGATTCCTCGTAACCTGCCATCCGCTAAATTATTACCTTTACTAAGCCCTACAAAACCTTTGACTCATTTGTCCATGGACTTCATTGAAGATTTACCACCTTCCGAAGGTAACACGGTCATCTGGGTGGTGGATCGTTTTAGCAAAGTGTGCCATTTTGTGGCACTTTCTGGTTTGCTAAAACATTGGCCAGTTTGTTCATTTCCCACATCATTAGATTGCATAGATTACCAGAGAATATAGTCTCCGATCGTGGGGTACAATTCGTTTCCAGCTTTCGGCGAATAGTCTGTACTCGTTTAAGTGTTCAGCTCTTGTTTTCCTTGGCATACCATCCAGAAACCAATGGGCAAACTGAGAGAAGTAACTAGAACCTGGAACAATATTTAGGCTGTTACGTCTCGGAAAACCAGGAGGACTGATCAAGGTTCTTACCACTAGATGAATTTGCTTTAAACAATAGATCGCTGGAGACTACAGGGACATTGCCGTTGTTCTGTAATTATGGATTCCACCCATGTTTTGCCCCCTTTTTCAAGCAGGTTTCGGGGGTACCAGGAGCTAATGAGTTCTGTTCTGATATCGAGGCAGGCTGGGCTGAGGTTCAGAGAAATCTGCAGTGATTAGTTTGGCGGGGCAAGCGGGTAGCAGATAGTCATTGTTCTGAGGGGGTAGTATTCTGTGCTTGAGACTTGATTAAATTGTCTACTAGAAATATAAAACTCAGGCAACCGTCCCTTAAACTAGGCCCATTATTTATCAGTCCGTTTAAAATCATTGAGAAGATTAATGCGGTTGCCTTTGGGTTAGAAATTCCCAGTGCAATGAAAATTACCAATGTTTTCCACAAAACTCTGCTTAAAAGAGTCATCAATTCCAGGAATGGTTTACCACCTCTGGCTGCTGTTTTAGTGGATGGAGAAGTGCAGTTTGTAATAAGTCAGGACTTCATCGCAGTACCTTGTGCATTGGCGCATTTATGGTCCAGGAGAGAGATCATGGGTTCCGGCCATCGATTCAATTTTCACAGATTGAATCCGAGTCGTCCTGGTCCTAAGGGTCCTTGGGCCCCTTCTAGAAGGGAAGATACTGATGCAGCTGTTCTGAGATCTTTGCCTTGCTTTCAGGCCAGACCAGGTTTTAGCAATATCTCTGTCTTTCCTGGGGCTGAGGGGTGGTGTCAGGTGAGTGATTTCAGTTCTCATCTGTCTCTAGTTGCCCAGCTCTATTTAGTCTAACTTTAAATTGATGTCAGTGTGGGTCAATTCAGTTTGCTCCTAGATTGCTGATTAGCACAAGTGTGGGCCCACACTTAGGCAGGCGTCTCTCCCGGGGTAGGGGTTTTAGGGAAAGGTTTTCCCTTAGTTGTGCGTATTCCTTTGTTTATGTATACCACACGTCTGGTTAGGACGCAACAGGTGTGCATTTGCACACCCCCATGGATTCCTATGGGGCCTTAGGCATGCAAATGTGCATAAAAATAGGGTATGTCACAGTTATTTTCTGCGTGTGTGAAATCCACGTGCAAAACTATAGAGTGTATGAACCCCTTCAAAAACAATGGGTTCCATTCTCTGCGCAAATGTGCTCATGTGAATAAGCCGTAAATCGCAGCATGTTCTATCTTTGGCTGTTCCCTCAGAAGCATTGCCATTGTTTTTAATAGAACTTTGAAAGATATCACATTGCACGTGATACTATCCTTGTGTTTTAGGCCATGGATGACCATTAATCTGCAGGTTCTCTGAAAGGAGCACCAAAGGGTGGCTACTAGAGATGAGCGAACGTACTCGTCCGAGCTTGATGCTCGGGCGAATATTAGGGTGTTCGGGATGCTCGTTACTCTTAACGAGCACCACGCGGTGTTCGGGTTACTTTCACTTTCATCTCTGAGACGTTAGCGCGCTTTTCTGGCCAATTGAAAGACAGGGAAGGCATTACAACTTCCCCCTGTGACGTTCAAGCCCTATACCACCCCCCTGCTGTGAGTGGCTGGCGAGATCAGATGTCACCCGAGTATAAAAATCGGCCCCTCCCGCGGCTCGCCTCAGATGCGTTGTGAGTTAGCTGAGGGAAAGTGCTGTTGTGTTGGAGCTGCTGTAGGGAGAGTGTTAGGAGTGAGTGTAGGCTTCAAGAACCCCAACGGTCCTTCTTAGGGCCACATCTATCCGTGTGCAGTAATGTGGAGGCTGCTGTTAGGAGTGTTGCACATTTTTTTTTTTTTTTTCAAAATCGGCTGTGCAGAGCATTGCGCCCTGCAGTAATACTACAGGGACAGAAGTGGTGGTTAGGCAGGGAGAGTGTTAGGAGTGAGTGTAGGCTTCAAGAACCCCAACGGTCCTTCTTAGGGCCACATTTAACCATGTGCAGTACTGTGCAGGCTGCTGTTAGCAGTGTTGCATTTTTTTTTTTTCAAAATCGGCTGTGCAGAGCATTGCGCCCTGCAGTAATACTACAGGGACAGAATGGTGTAGGCAGGGCCAGAAGACATATATTATTGATTGAATATAGTCAGTGGGCCTTTTCTTTAAAAAAAAAAAGGGAAACATTCTATTTGGCCTGCCTCTGACAGTCCTCAGCGTTCTGGGTACGTGTGTGGTGGGTGGAGAACGTAAAGAAATCATACGCAGCCAGCTACGTTTAACAGCAGGCTTGCGCCAATTTATTTCCTGCCTGGGAAAAATCACCGCTCTGCTGCACTTCATATAACACTGCAGTTCTGTGGAACACATTTCTTATCTGATTGAATATAGTCAGTGGGCCTTTTCTTTAAAAAAAAGGGAAACATTCTATTTGGCCTGCCTCTGACAGTCCTCAGCGTTCTGGGTACGTGTGTGGTGGGTGGAGAACGTAAAGAAATCATACGCAGCCAGCTACGTTTAACAGCAGGCTGCCGCCAATTTATTTCCTGCCTGGGAAAAATCACCGCTCTGCTGCACTTCATATAACACTGCAGTTCTGTGGAACACATTTCTTATCTGATTGAATATAGTCAGTGGGCCTTTTCTTTAAAAAAAAAGGGAAACATTCTATTTGGCCTGCCTCTGACAGTCCTCAGCGTTCTGGGTACGTGTGTGGTGGGTGGAGAACGTAAAGAAATCATACGCAGCCAGCTACGTTTAACAGCAGGCTTGCGCCAATTTATTTCCTGGCTGGGAAAAATCACCGCTCTGCTGCACTTCATATAACACTGCAGTTCTGTGGAACACATTTCTTATCTGATTGAATATAGTCAGTAGGCCTTCCCTTTAAAAAAAAAAGGGAAACATTCTATTTGGCCTGCCTCTGACAGTCCTCAGCGTTCTGGGTACGTGTGTGGTGGGTGGAGAACGTAAAGAAATCATACGCAGCCAGCTACGTTTAACAGCAGGCTTGCGCCAATGTATTTCCTGGCTGGGAAAAATCACCGCTCTGCTGCACTTCATATAACACTGCAGTTCTGTGGAACACATTTCTAATCTGATTGAATATAGTCAGTGGGCCTTTTCTTTAAAAAAAAAAGGGAAACATTCTATTTGGCCTGCCTCTGACAGTCCTCAACGTTCTGGGTACGTGTGTGGTGGGTGGAGAACGTAAAAAAATCATACGCAGCCAGCTACGTTTAACAGCAGGCTTGCGCCAATTTATTTCCTGGCTGGGAAAAATCACCGCTCTTCTGCACTTCATATAACACTGCAGTTCTGTGGAACACATTTCTAATCTTATCTGATTGAATATAGTCAGTGGGCCTTTTCTTTAAAAAAAAAGGGAAACATTCTATTTGGCCTGCCTCTGACAGTCCTCAGCGTTCTGGGTACGTGTGTGGTGGGTGGAGAACGTAAAGAAATCATACGCAGCCAGCTACGTTTAACAGCAGGCTTGCGACAATTTATTTCCTGCCTGGGAAAAATCACCGCTCTGCTGCACTTCATATAACACTGCAGTTCTGTGGAACACATTTCTAATCTTATCTGATTGAATATAGTCAGTGGGCCTTCCCTTTAAAAAAAAAAGGGAAACATTCTATTTGGCCTGCCTCTGACAGTCCTCAGCGTTCTGGGTACGTGTGTGGTGGGTGGAGAACGTAAAGAAATCATACGCAGCCAGCTACGTTTAACAGCAGGCTTGCGACAATTTATTTCCTGCCTGGGAAATCAAATCACTGGTAATACAGCATGCTGAGGGGTAGGGGTAGGCCTAGAGGATGTGGACGCGGCCGAGGACGCGGAGGGCCAAGTGAGGGTGTGGGCACAGGCCGAACTCCTGATCCAGGTGTATCGCAGCCGACTGCTGCGCGATTACGAGAGAGGTACGTTTCTGGCGTCCCCACATTCATCGCACAATTAATGGGTCCACGCGGGAGACCTTTATTAGAAAATGAGCAGTGTGAGCAGGTCCTGTCGTGGATGGCAGAAAGTGCTTCGAGCAACCTATCATCCACCCACAGTTCTGCGCCGTCCACTGCTGCTAATCCGAATCCTCTGTCTGCTGCTCCTCCTTCCTCCCAGCCTCCTCACTCCACTACAATGACACATGCTCAGGAGCGGGAAGACTCCCAGGAACTGTTCTCGGGCCCCTGCTCAGATTGGGCAGCAGTGGTTCCTCTCCCACCAGAGGAGTTTATCGTCACTGATGCCCAACCATTGGAAAGTTCCCGGGGTCCGGGGGATGAGGCTGGGGACTTCCGGCAACTGTCTCAAGACCTTTCAGTGGGTGAGGAGGACGATGACGATGAGACACAGTTGTCTATCACTGAGGTAGTAGTAAGGGCAGTAAGTCCGAGGGAGGAGAGCACAGAGTATTCTGAGGAAGAGCAGCAGGACGATGAGGTGACTGACCCCACCTGGTTTGCAACGCCTACTCAGGACAGGTCTTCAGAGGGGGAGGCAAGGGCAGCAGCAGGGCAGGTTGCAAGAGGCAGTGCGGTGGCCAGGGGTAGAGGCAGGGCCAGACCGAATAATCCACCAACTGTTTCCCAAAGCGCACCCTCGCGCCATGCCACCCTGCAGAGGCCAAGGTGCTCTAAGGTCTGGCAGTTTTTCACAGAGACGCCTGACGACCGACGAACAGTGGTGTGCAACCTTTGTCGCGCCAAGATCAGCCGGGGAGCCACCACCAACAGCCTCACCACCACCAGCATGCGCAGACATATGATGGCCAAGCACCCCACAAGGTGGGACGAAGGCTGTTCACCGCCTCTGGTTTGCACCGCTGCCTCTCCCCCTGTGCCCCAACCTGCCACTGAGATCCAACCCCGCTCTGAGGACACAGGCACTACCGTCTCCTGGCCTGCACCCACACCCTCACCTCCGCTGTCCTCGGCCCAATCCAGCAATGTCTCGCACCGCACCGTCCAGCCGTCGCTAGCGCAAGTGTTTGAGCGCAAGCGCAAGTACGCCGCCACGCACCCACACGCTCAAGCGTTAACCGTCCACATAGCCAAATTTATCAGCCTTGAGATGCTGCCGTATAGGGTTGTGGAAACGGAGTCCTTCAAAAGTATGATGGCGGCGGCGGCCCCGCGCTACTCAGTTCCCAGTCGCCACTACTTTTCCCGATGTGCCGTCCAAGCCCTGCACGACCACGTCTCCCGCAACATTGTACGCGCCCTCACCAACGCGGTTACTGCCAAGGTGCACTTAACAACGGACACGTGGACAAGCACAGGCGGGCAGGGCCACTACATCTCCCTGACAGCACATTGGGTGAATTTAGTGGAGGCTGGGACAGAGTCAGAGCCTGGGACCGCTCACGTCCTACCCACCCCCAGAATTGCGGGCCCCAGCTCGGTGGTGGTATCTGCGGCGGTGTATGCTTCCTTCACTAAACCACCCTCCTCCTCCTCCAACGCAACCTCTGTCTCGCAATCAAGATGTGTCAGCAGCAGCGCGTCGCCAGCAGTCGGTGTCGCGCGTCATGGCAGCACAGCGGTGGGCAAGTGTCAGCAGGCCGTGCTGAAACTACTCAGCTTAGGAGATAAGAGGCACACGGCCCACGAACTGCTGCAGGGTCTGACAGAGCAGACCGACCGCTGGCTTGCGCCGCTGAGCCTCCAACCGGGCATGGTCGTGTGTGACAACGGCCGTAACCTGGTGGCGGCTCTGCAGCTCGGCAGCCTCACGCACGTGCCATGCCTGGCCCACGTCTTTAATTTGGTGGTTCAGCGCTTTCTGAAAAGCTACCCACGCTTGTCAGACCTGCTCGTAAAGGTGCGCCGGCTCTGCGCACATTTCCGCAAGTCCCACACGGACGCTGCCACCCTGCGGACCCTGCAACATCGGTTTACTCTGCCAGTGCACCGACTGCTGTGCGACGTGCTCACACGGTGGAACTCTACGCTCCACATGTTGGCCAGGTTCTATGAGCAGCGTAGAGCTATAGTGGAATACCAACTCCAACATGGGCGGCGCAGTGGGAGTCAGCCTCCTCAATTATTTTCAGAAGAGTGGGCCTGGTTGGCAGACATCTGCCAGGTCCTTTGAAACTTTGAGCAGTCTACCCAGGTGGTGAGCGGCGATGCTGCAATCATTAGCGTCACCATTCCTCTGCTATGCATCTTGAGAAGTTCCCTGCAAAGCATAAAGGCAGACACTTTGCGCTCGGAAACAGAGCCGGGGGAAGACAGTATGTCGCTGGATAGTCAGAGCACACTCCTGTCTATATCTCAGCGCGTTCAGGAGGAGGAGGAGCATGAGGAGGATGAGGATGAGGGGGAAGAGACAGCTTGGCCCACTGCTGACGGTACCCATGCTGCTTGCCAGTCATCCTTTCAGCGTGTATGGCCTGAGGAGGAGGAGGAGGAGGAGGAGGATCCTGAAAGTGATCTTCCTAGTGAAGACAGCCATGTGTTGCGTACAGGTACCCTGGCACACATGGCTGACTTCATGTTAGGATGCCTTTCTCGTGACCCTCGCGTTACACGCATTCTGGCCACTACGGATTACTGGGTGTACACACTGCTTGACCCACGGTATAAGGAGAACCTTTCCACTCTCATTCCCGAAGAGGAAAGGGGTTCGAGAGTGTTGCTATACCACAGGACCCTGGCGGACAAGCTGATGGTAAAATTCCCATCCGACAGCGCTAGTGGCAGAAGGCGCAGTTCCGAGGGCCAGGTAGCAGGGGAGGTGCGGAGATCGAGCAGCATGTACAGCACAGGCAGTGCAACAGTCTTTAAGGCCCTGGACAGCTTTATGGCTCCCCAGCAAGACTGTGTCACCGCTCCCCAGTCAAGGCTGAGTCGGCGGGAGCACTGTAAAAGGATGGTGAGGGAGTACGTAGCCGATCACACGACCGTCCTCCGTGACGCCTCTGCCACCTACAACTACTGGGTGTCGAAGCTGGACACGTGGCCTGAACTCGCGCTGTATGCCCTGGAGGTGCTTGCTTGTCCTGCGGCTAGCGTCTTGTCAGAGAGGGTGTTTAGTGCGTCTGGGGGATCATCACAGATAAGCGTACCCGCCTGTCAACCGACAGTGCCGACAGGCTTACACTCATCAAGATGAACAAAGCCTGGATTTCCCCAGACTTCTCTTCTCCACCAGCGGACAGCAGCGATACCTAAGCAATACGTAGGCTGCACCCACGGATGGAAGCATCGTTCTCTCTCACCATCCAAAATTTCTGCTTCATCAATCTGTGTATAATATTCCTCCTCCTCCTCCTGCTCCTCCTCCTGAAACCTCACGTAATCACGCCGAACGGGCAATTTTTCTTAGGGCCACAAGGCTCACTCATATAATTTTTCTAAACAATTTTTATACGTTTCAATGCTCTTAAAAGCGTTGAAACTTTAACTTGAACCAATGTTTCGTTAAACTGGGCTGCCTCCAGGCCTAGTTACCACTTAAGCCACATTAACCAAAGCGATTAATGGGTTTCACCTGCCATCTTGCTTGGGCATGGCCAATTTTTTCTGAGGTACATTACTACTGTTGGTACACCAATTTTTTTGGGCCCTCACCTACAGTGTAATCATAGTAATTTCTATGTTCTTCGCCTGCACTCATGGTACAGAAAGGTGTGTGGGGTTGGCCTACACTTTAGCTACATAAATGTAACTGGGGCCTTGTCTATACTGCAGCTACTGAAATGTGAAAGAGACTGTTATCTCCCTAAACTGCTGCAATGGGAATGTTACTGGGGCCTGTCTTGAGTGCTACTATTACTGAAATGGAACTAAGACTGCGCTCCCCCTATACTGCTGCTAGTGATATGTTAGTGGGGCCTGTCCCTAATGCTACCGCTGAAATGTTAATAATTGTGGGCTCTGCCTATACCGCTGCTAATGGTATGTCACTGGGGTGTGGAAACAGAGGCTTCACAAAGACATGATGGCGGCGAGGCCATTTCCCACCAACGCTGTTACTGTTAAGGTGCATATAACCACGGACACGTGTAGAGGACACATAGTGCCTCCAAAACATCCCCCTACTCCTCCAACAATGAAAACATTCTTGGCAAATACCTTTGCATTGGTCCGTCTGGTGGCAGTCCAAGAATTTCACCTTTAACGACACAACAAGAGAGCACCACCACCATCCCCCGCCACGGCCCACTTAATCCTGGCCACATTCTGAAAACCAGCTACATAAAACCGCGCTACCAGGTCCGCAGTCACCACCACATTACCACCAACGAGGTTACTGTTAAGGTACATATTACCAGTCTGACTGGGGCATGCAGTGTGGGCCGAAGCCCACCTGCATTAAGCACGACATTACTACCTCAGCTGTGTTGGGCAATGCAATGGGATATTTTTATGTACCGCCGGTGGGTTCCAGGGAGCCACCCATGCTGTGGGTCCACAGGGAATTATAAATGCATCTGTTTCCACTTCTAAAGAACCCCAGTCTGACTGGGGCATGCAGTGTGGGCCGAAGCCCACCTGCATTAAGCACGACATTACTACCTCAGCTGTGTTGGGCAATGCAATGGGATATTTTTATGTACCGCCGGTGGCTTCCTGGCACCCACCCATGCTGTGGGTCCACAGGGAATTATAAATGCATCTGTTTCCACTTCTAAAGAACCCCAGTCAGACTGGGGCATGCAGTGTGGGCTGAAGCCCACCTGCATTAAGAACGACATTACTACCTCAGCTGTGTTGGGCAATGCAATGGGATATTTTTATGTACCGCCGGTGGGTTCCAGGGAGCCACCCATGCTGTGGGTCCACAGGGAATTATAAATGCATCTGTTTCCACTTCTAAAGAACCCCAGTCTGACTGGGGCATGCAGTGTGGGCCGAAGCCCACCTGCATTAAGCACGACATTACTACCTCAGCTGTGTTGGGCAATGCAATGGGATATTTTTATGTACCGCCGGTGGGTTCCAGGGAGCCACCCATGCTGTCGGTCCACAGGGAATTATAAATGCATCTGTTTCCACTTCTAAAGAACCCCAGTCTGACTGGGGCATGCAGTGTGGGCCGAAGCCCACCTGCATTAAGCACGACATTACTACCTCAGCTGTGTTGGGCAATGCAATGGGATATTTTTATGTACCGCCGGTGGCTTCCTGGCACCCACCCATGCTGTGGGTCCACAGGGAATTATAAATGCATCTGTTTCCACTTCTAAAGAACCCCAGTCAGACTGGGGCATGCAGTGTGGGCTGAAGCCCACCTGCATGAAGAACGACATTACTACCTCAGCTGTGTTGGGCAATGCAATGGGATATTTTTATGTACCGCCGGTGGGTTCCAGGGAGCCACCCATGCTGTGGGTCCACAGGGAATTATAAATGCATCTGTTTCCACTTCTAAAGAACCCCAGTCTGACTGGGGCATGCAGTGTGGGCCGAAGCCCACCTGCATTAAGCATGACATTACTACCTCAGCTGTGTTGGGCAATGCAATGGGATATTTTTATGTACCGCCGGTGGGTTCCAGGGAGCCACCCATGCTGTCGGTCCACAGGGACTAAACTATAGGGAGTTGTACCTGCCTGTGTCTATGAATTAAAAACCGCGGTCTGACTGGGGCATGCAGACACCTTGACAGAATGAATAGTGTGTGGCACATAGGTTCCCCATTGCTATGCCCACGTGTGCAGCTCCTGATGGCGGTGGCACAGGATTATATTTCTCATTGCTTCTGTACAGCATTGTGGGCTATCGCCCCGCCCCTTTTAAAGAGGGTCGCTGCCTAGCCGTGCCAACCCTCTGCAGTGTGTGCCTGCGGTTCCTCCTCATGGCAGACGCACTTGTAAATAGACATGAGGGTGGTGTGGCATGAGGGCAGCTGAAGGCTGCGCAGGGACACTTTAGTGTGCGCTGTGGACACTGGGTCGTGCGGGGGGGTTGGGCAGCAAGTAACCCAGGAGAAGTGGCAGCGGAGTGTCATGCAGGCAGTGATTGTGCTTTGTTGGAGGTAGTGTGGTGCTTAGCTAAGGTATGCATTGCTAATGAGGCCTTTTCAGAAGTAAAAGTTGTTGGGGGGGGGCACTCTTGCCGGTATTGTGGCTTAATAGTGGGACCTGTGAACTTGAGATGCAGCCCAACATGTAGCCCCTCGCCTGCCCTATCCGTTGCTGTGTCGTTCCCATCACTTTCTTGAATTGCCCAGATTTTCACACATGAAAACCTTAGCGAGCATCGGCGAAATACAAAAATGCTCGGGTCGCCCATTGACTTCAATGGGGTTCGTTATTCGAAACGAACCCCCGAGCATCGCGATAATTTCGTCCCGAGTAACGAGCACCCGAGCATTTTGGTGCTCGCTCATCTCTAGTGGCTACCCATCAGGTATTTAGACTAAGCTTCTAATCCAACTGCTTTTGTTTCTGTTTTATCCAAATTGAAACATATTTCTTAAATTAAAGATTATGCACAATAATTAGTGTGTTCCTTTTCAAGTGAACTGAGGAATTTTCTGTTTGTTTACCCAGTTCAGAAACTAAGTCTGTGCCCTGAGTGACTTTAATTTTGAAAGATCCCCTCAAACAGTCTGATATACAACACTCCCTATGATCTGTGTGCCCTGAACTACACTTGAGGACCAAGAACAGAAGAAATTATATGAATGGCTGTATACCTCATGAAGGACACTTTAATTTTTGCTATGTGCCTTATCTTTCTAAGGCCTCATGTCCACGGGGAAAATAAGAATTAAAATCCGCAGCGGATTTTAACTCTTCTGCTGCCCGCGGATCCGCACCCCATAGGGATGCATTGACCACCCGTGGGTAGATAAATACCCGCGGATCGTCAATAAAAGTGATTTTAAAAAAAATGGAGCATGAAAAAATCTGGACCATGCTCCATTTTCATGCGGGTCTCCCGCGGGGACGGCTCCCGCGGGCTTCTATTGAAGCCTATGGAAGCCATCCGGATCCGCGGGACACAAAAATCAGAGTTTACTCACACGCTCCGGTTCTTCTCTTCGCAGCGGCGCCATCTTCTCTCAGTCGCGGCCGGATCATTTTGCTTCAGCCCGGCGCATGCGCGGGGCACGTCACCGACGTCATCATGCACATCCGCCGAGCCGAAGAAAGAAGATCCGGCCGCGACGAGAGAAGATGACGCCGCAGCGAAGAGAAGAAACGGAGCGGATGGGAGGTGAGTTTATTCTCATTTATTCTTATTTTCAGCGCTCATGTCCGCGGGGCAGGAGGGACCCGCTACGGATTCTACATGTAGAATCCGTAGCGGGCCCGATTTTCCCCGTGGACATGAGGCCTTAAGGACTTTTACAAAGTTTATGTTACGCTGGAAACATTTTTTGTCTGGGCCTAAGTGCCATTGTATCTAATATTGTATTTCAGGGTGTTCATGCAATTGCATTTGCACTATTTCTAATTGTTGAAATGTTTTTGGTACACGATTATTGCCAAAGTTACACTGTTTTAACTATCCATTTTAATTGCAGTCAAAGTTCCATCCAGCCGGACCAAATCTCTCATCCTCAGGTCTTCTGATTTTTTAATTTGTGTAAAACCAACTCTTATAGGGAGATATATTGTAGGGGCCACATAGGTTTGCTTGAGATCCAGGGTTCTGTCCTGACTCATCACCCCACTGCAACTTTCATGTCACTTTGTAATCAGTCTAGCGCCTGACATGAGGAACGTTACTTACAGTCCTTAAAAAAGTTGAATGCTTAGGATGACTTGTGTTAAAACGTGGGAGAATTGTAGGGACCCAGTATTGGTACTATTGTGTAATATTAACATCTAAGGGAGACTGCATCACCATATATTCTGTGCTGAATTTGATTATATGACTGTATCTCTGCCAGGCCTTTGCAACTGGGAAATCCCTTACTGTTAGTCAGCCCCTCTGTGTTACCCTAGCTTTGATTGGCAGAGGAGGGGTTGATCCAAGAGATGTTAGAAGCTTCTAGAAAGGTTTGGAGTATAAGACCCTGCACTTCCTGTTTAAGTCAATGTAGTAGGGATTTAAATTAAGTGTTTTAAGTAGTGTGAGTTGAGACTATAGTGAATGATCTGCTCATGCAGCATACAACATCCACACGCTATTGTGAAGGGATAACGGCCAGTGGTAGTACGAAGAAAAGCTATGATTATCAAAAGTAAGTCACTCTGATTAAGCTGCTGGCAGAGATACAGATGAGCTTCCTGGGCTTGTGTAGAGATACACAGATCTTGCAGCTCAGGCAAGATGGCATTCCCCAGATTCATGTGTAGATAACAAAAAAAAATTCTACAATCAGAAAATAAAAATTGGTTATAAAAATGGAAAATGTTTCTCTATCTGCTTTTAATTAATACAAAAACGTTGGTGATAACATAAAGTACAATGTGTCACAAAAAACAATCACTGAATCACTTGGATAACTAAAAGCATTCAAAAGTGATACATGTCAGAACTGAAAAACTCTGCTGTGTCTACAAGCCCATATTGGCTGCAACTTCAAGGGGTTAAATGAAATCAACGTAGTGTAATATAGAAAAAAACTAAAGACCCAGTGATATATATGTGACATGCACGAACATAGCAACTGCCTTTAGGGCAGCTTCAGGGAGAAAACACTGCAGATAGTCAGCAAAAGTATATGCTATTTAATTCACTGCTACACAGGAAAAAGTGACGCAAGTTCTCTGTAATATAGAAACATGAAGTTTTTCCAAAAAGCAGTTTCCTAAGAACTGAGATAAGAGGATTTCTAAATGTAAATAGTAATATTACTCACTGCTAATTTGCTGATAGTGGTATTGGTACTTCAGGAAGATAATTTGCATATTCACAGTGCATTCTGGGAATAGTCGCTGTGAGCGTGACAATCGCTTCATTTAGCGGGGTTTCACTGCTTAGAGGACATCACTATGCATTATAGGTTAAATATAATTTTGAAAATTCTGGATATTTAGAAATTTTGAAGTGTTCCACTGACTATGTGCAATATGGAATGGAAGAGTAGCCATATGGTGAAATGCAACGTATGATGTATGTTTACAGATCTACCAGAAATGCAAGCTTGTGAAGGAAAAGGTGTAAAGTCTTCAGGAGAAAATAACTACATTGAAGATGAGGATTTCCTTGACAGAGCAGAAGTAACTCTTCAGGATATTGAAGGAAAATACATTTTTCGCGTACCTACAGAGGCAGAGGAATGGAAACATGTGACCCAAAGAAGCAGGAGGATCAGGAGACAGTCAGCACCCATACTGCTCAGGAACCGGTATCAGGCTCTTAAGGCCCATTTAGACACAATGATTATCACTCAAAATTCGCTCAGAAGCCATCTTTTGAGTGATAATCGTTGTGTCTAAATGTGCCCATCTTTCACTGTTTGCCTGAACGATGATTTTCAGTTCTGCTTGAAAATTGTCCTTCAGCAGAACAGCTGATAAACAGGACCGCACCTTTGTTCTGCCAGGGGAGAGCTGATAACAGCTGATAACATTGTTACAGTTGTTCTCACTTCTCAGCCCTGGCAGAACAGCTGATTAGCAGGACCACAGGCTGTGTCTGCTGTCCATGGTGCTGATTTCTCCATCGGGAGCCCGTGGCTAAACAATGGAGCTAAATACAGAGCTCAGACCTCCTGCTGAGTTCTGTAACAGCTCCCAGAAGCTCATTTGCATGCAAATGAAGATAACAAAGTACTAATAGTTATTGGTGCTTATTAGTACTTTATGTAAAACGATCGCTGATCTTTCAATCTTTTGAAAGATATCTGTGTGTGTAAATGGGCCCTTACACAGGAGAACAATGAAGAAGTACATCAAGAAATGATTTTGCCGACAAAGAACAGTCTAGTAAGCACTGAGAATCCTCTTGGATGGAGAAAGATAAGTGTCGTTAAGAAGAAAAGAAGAGTGCTTGTTGTGAGGGATTCCCTATTGTGAGGAACAGAGGTCACTGTCTGCAGACCTGACATAACTTCATGACAGGTCTTCCAGGTGCACAAATCAAAGATGTGTCTGATCAAGACTCTTAAGTTCTACAGACCACTACTCATCCCTACTAATACATGTATGGACAAATGACACTGCAAAAGAAGAACCTTTCAACTATCAGCAGAAACTTTGAAGACTTCTGAAAGAAGGTGAAGGAAGTAGGAGCACAGGTGGTCTTCTCATCCATCCTCCCAATGGATAGCTATGGAATTGGAAGATGGAAGAGGATTCTCGTCAATATCACTAGAAGCAGGATATGTATATATACATGGCCTGTATATAGTGATATGGAGCATGCTGATGTAACATGGATATATCCTGTATATAATTATATATGTACACCTGGTATAAGTTATACATGTCCTGTATTTAGTTATATGCACCATGCTGGTTTGATCTGGGTATTTTCTGTATATGATTATATTATATAATAATTATATATGTACAACTTGTATAAGTTATACATACTCCATATAGTGATATATATGTACAGCTGGTATAAGTTATACATCTCCCTGTATATGGTGACATAGACCATACTGGTATAACCTGGGATATATATATATATATATATATATATATATATAGCTGGAATAAGTTATGCATCTCCTGTATATAGTGAAATGGACCATGCTGGTATAACCTGGTTATCTTCTGTATATAATTATATATGTAGATATGGAGTAAGCTATACATCCTGTATATAGTGATATGGACCATGACCATGCTCGTATAACCTATATATCTGCATATAATTATATATGTAAAGAAGGTATAAGCTTTACATCCTGTATATAGTAATAGGGACCATGCTGGTATAACTTTAATATCTCCTGTATATAAATGCAGACTTTATAGGCTGGGTTAATTACCTAGCCTCTATACCTGGGCAGCTAATCCCCCTAATAAGACCTGAAGTGGAGGAGATGGAATGGACAGCCCCACTACCAAGCCTGCCATCCATTCCAAAAAAAACAGGCCCAATGCATTTTGTAAAAAGCATCTCCAGCAACTATATGCTGGAGATCACATCACATTGCTGGTTTTTCCCTGTGTCCCATGCAGTGAGACACGGACGCCCTTCATACCCACTAGGCATAACATCTGAACCGGGGTGAAATATAGCGACCGTCCACAATTAACCCAATCAGTGCCTCACAATATGTACAGCTGACATAATTATTACATTTCCTGTATAAAGTGATATGGAGCAGGCTGGTGTAAACCTGTGCCATACATCTACTATCACTTGGGATTAAAGCCCAGGACCAAGCCCCATACATGTACCTCACTTAGTCCTTAAGGATTTAACTGTAACTGAAGCAGCAGATCATGATGGATCTGTCAAACAAATCACATCGGTCAAATCTGTAAAAATGGTAGCCATGACACTGGTGTATGGAGAGCCTAATTATTTTAATACAAAGATAATCTTTTGTAATGAAGATTACATACAGTATGAGCACTCTCTTTTATTCCTTCAGTAGTTAAAGATATAACTAGCAGCTTTATATATGCAGTTCAGAGAAATACTTTATAAGGACGGCGCTAACCTGTAAATCTATGAACGCCTTCATGGGAGAGTACATCAGAGCTAATGCAGATACACAGTTATCTGCAAATACAATTTAATATTCCTTGTATTGCATTGTTTTTATGTGTGAACTGCTGTAAACTAGGTTGATAATGAATGGTCTGCTCTGCAGCAATACTCCAGAGAATGCTTTTCCTCCGATGACATCGTAGAATGAACCCCTGTTCAGCATTAACAGCGTGAACGCACTGATTTGTTATTTTTCCTTTTGCTTATCCAGAATGAAGTTTTTATCATGTGTAAATTACCCAAAGGCACCATGTGTCTGCTTGAAAACATCACTTTTCATGCACTAAAATGCAAATGAGGCCTCATTTTCCGACCATGTTACTGTTAAAGCCCGTGCATTCAATGTTCTCATTTCGCTTTATAGCCATCAGTTACCATGACAACAAGAGTCTGATTCATTCGGTGGTGGAAGCTGTGATTGCAGGTGCATTACTGTAAACACACGCTTTTTGTCACAATAAATAATGACAGTTCTTGTAATTCATTAATTTGACATTTTAGGATGGTTTTGAATTTGGCTTTGGGTTTCCTGACATTTTGGCCACAATCCAAATGTCAATACCCTTGAAGTATAGCATAAAAATCTAGAAAGCTGTACGGCGAATGCCTGAATGTCAGTCTTCCTACAAGTGGCCATCTAAATGAAAAAGAAAGCACAAGTATGTGAAAAGTAAAATGTTAGGTTATGCCATTTCTACTTATGGGATCACCGTTGCCAACATTGGTTCACTTTTTTAAAAATTCTGATACATCAGTTTTCAGAGAGCACGATTTATCGGGATGTGGCTTATTATGGGGCATGATTGCTATTTTTGTATTATCCTCACTATAACACTATAAAGACCTTATAATGAGGGAAGTATAGAGGAAGGGGATTACGTACAACAGAGCTCTCAGATGCTATTTGCTGTTAAAGTTTTGAAAAGTGTTGAAAATCTCTTTTAATCCAGACTTCAGAATTATAGCGAACCAAAAAAATTCAGTGCCTAGACCTTAAAATTCAGAACCTGTAATTCAGACCCTAGACCAGATCTCAATATTTAGATTTCTGATCATACGCTACACACCATACTCCATAATTCTGACTCCATAATACAAACCCCAAACTCCATACTCTGCTGGACCTTAATAATCAGACTTTGGACCATACCCCACAGCAAATATTGAGGCTCCAGACCAGACCCCTTGATTCATTCAACAGACCTCATAAATCCAACCTCATAAAAGAGACCCCAATAGTCGGTTCTCAGACCATACCGCATACCCGAATTTTCACACCCCAGACTAAACCTCATAGTTTAGTTCCAGGTCCCACAATTCAGACCTAGATAAAGCATCTTTTATTACTCTGTGCTTCTGGAACCTTTTCTGCAGTTTATTCTTCAGCTACAGATACCATCGAAGATAATGTCCTCTCGCTGACCATTTTTGTCACTTCCTCAAAGCAGACTAATATGGCACACACATGCTCGATCTGTAACCACTCCACAGGTGTCAAATGCCCAACATCCATACAACGTCTGCTAATGGCATACACCATCTGGTACTCCGTGATTGCTCTCTGCTGCTGGCTTAGCATCTGCAAAGGATGTAGAGTGGAATTCCACTGTATAGGCACATCACAGATGAGATGGTTGGGTGGCAGCCCCAACTGTTACTGCACCTTTTCCAGATGAGAGGTGGCTGGGTGTGAATCTTGAAAGTGTGGGCACAGTTTACTGGCCTTTTCCAGCACTGGGTATAACCTTGGGTAGTTGTTTAGGAAATGTTGGACTAACTGGTTCATCATGTGGTCCTGGCAAAGACGAGTGTAAGATTTCTGCAGCAAAGGCCTGCCCCATTGTCACACAGGATCTTGCCCGGCTTTAGCTTGTGCGGGATCAGCCATGTGTAAGCCTTGGCCTTCAAAGCTAACAACAGGTTTTCAACCATGTAGCTGTGCTCCCCTAGACATATCAGTTTTAGCACTGCATGTTGCTACTTCCTACAGACCGTGTTGTAGATATCAAGTTTTATCACATATAATTATCTGTGTCCATGTGGAGGGTGCTTAAAGGTGGAGGAAGAGAAGAAGGAGGGAGGTGAGGAAGTAACAAACATGTATGAATGTCCTGCATTCAAGTCTTGTTGGTACCATGAAACAAGTGCCAATTCTTTCGCCTTCATGCCTCACCTGCAGGACATTGACTCAGTGTGCTGTTTAGGATATGTAATGCCAATGGCCATGCTTGCTGGACCACGTCTGAGGTCAGGTGCACCCTGCCACAGACAGCATTCAGCAATGCCACAGACACATATCATTCACATGGCAAGGCAATGCAGGAAGGCTTTTTAGGCAAATAAATGGAAGCTAAGCATCTGTACTGTGGATTAGCTTGGAGAAGACATGTGGAAGACATCTGTGTCTACTAGCAGCATTTCCATTGCCAGCAGCTGTGCTATGCTTGCGTTCAGGATCTGTGCACAGCAGTGGTTGAGGTTGTACTTTTTTATGCTTCCATAGCTGGCTACTGACTGGGACATGCTGGAATATGGGGTAGATGACAATGTTGGTGAAGGTGGTGGTGATGTTGGCAGTTCAACTGCTGCTCTTTGTTTCACACTTCTGGCTCTGAAGCCTGCAGCTTGGTTGTTAGTGCCAGAGGAGTGGCCTGAAGTAGGTATGCTATTGTCCCTAGATAAGACTACATTGTAGTGGCCCAGAACCAGTGGGGCCCCTCCATAATGTTATATGTCTGTCTCGTGCTATTGTCCTGTCAGTGTCTTGATTGTAGAGTGCATTTGGTATGTGCATTACATCTCTGTAACACTGAATGGGATAATCTTTGGGTTACGTCTGGAAAACTTAATCTTATTGTAAGTCATGTGATCTTGTGATATATATGTGTTTGCAGGTGGAATGCAAGAGAGTGAATTAGTTAGTGGGAGATCAGCCTGAGGCTTGCAAGAGTCACTTAGCAAGTAAGTGAACCCCACAGACATTAATCGGTCTGTGTGTGGAGAATGGAAGAAGCCAAGCAATTCCCTTCTGCTCGACCTAGGCCTACCCTACCCAAGATGTGCCGGTACTACCACTAAGCACTGAGAGAGAGAGGACTGCTACTTAAGAGAGAAAGACACCAGAAGTGTGTGGGTTGACTGGTAGAGTGTTGGAGGGAAAAAGAGAGTAACCGGGAGCAGGATCACACAGATAACTGGGACTGCGGATTGTCTGGATTACCCAAGATGTCCTCCATGTCACACCACCTTCTAGAAAGTGTACTTTGTGCCTGACAACTGTTGTATGTTGAAACTTTACTGAAGTTATAGTAAACAGACATTACTAACCTTTCCCGGTTTCTCCAGAAAGTATCCCTGTGTGTGGACTACGTTATTTCCTACACTGAGATTCACCGCAGAGGATGAAACGGTGGCTTAACGAGTGACAAGAAAATTGCATGCAACCTACGGTTACCCTTTTCCTGTGACCTACCCCAGCAGTAAAAAGGAGTACATGAGTTCCTAGGTTTGAGCACTGACAGCATATTATGTCTTCCAAACTCAGGAATTCAGACAAAACTCAGACAGATGCTGTTACATCTTCCAAACGACTAAACTCAGGAATGTAGACAGAACTCAGACGGTATAGCAGAACTTGGGAACTCAGACAAAATATGGACACTGAGAAAAAGACTTCACACTCGCCAAACAGAGAACTAAGTCAGAACATGTAAATAGTGAAACAGACTGCATGGACAGACTTTAATACTCACCGGCAGGCCAACTCAGGAGAACTCAGACAGAACCGCAGGACTGAGAGAGGGACTACATACTGCATAAATCGAAGACTGTCCAGCACTCAAAACACTCACTTGCACACCTAGCCAGATGGAATAACTATAGCATGTACAAGGTATTCATTTGTATTTTGGCCAAAATACTTAAGCCCACGACCCCACTTCATGAGTCTTTGTTGTCTTGCAGGTTCCTACACTAATGAGACAACTAACCCCAGGAAACCTGCCTTCATGACAGGGAAGCCTCCGCGCAGGAACCTACCTCATGTTAGATGATAAAGGATTCACAGCAAGACACAGTTCACACTAGACAAGGCAAACTGCACAGACACGCAAGAATATGACACTGATCAAATGAACACACACTGAACATGCCCGCTCACAGCACATGTCTGCCCACATGCGCAGGCAAGCAGGAACATGACACTGTTCACACTGAACATACTGTATGGACTACGTTATTTCCTACACTGAGATTCACCGCAGAGGATGAAACGGTGGCTTCACGAGTGACAAGAAAACGGGTCCTGAGCTGCCCCCAGAGGAGGAGATGGTAGTGCCACCTTGACAAGGCCCTTATCTACTCCGCCATCTCCTTGGCTGTGGACCTGCTCCTCAGATGCTGCAACATCTTTGTACCTAGAGGGTACTGCATGAACAGTGAAGGAGATGGAGGAAGGGGCAGCTACAGCATGGAAGAGGGGAGCAGGATGAGTCTGACTCTTTACCCTCTGGACCAGGTAGGCTCTCTAAGGCAGCGGGTGGTGGGAGTACATGTGGCTGGTCATAAAAGTTGTGTTGAGGTTGTTTACATTCTTGCCGCATTTTAAAAGCTTAGCACACATGGTATAGATGACTACTGTTCTGTCATCAGCTGTGGTTTCCAAGAATGCCCAGGCTGCACAAGTGCTGTGAGCAGACCTAGCTATTAGCCTCATGTTGCTGCTGATGGTGACTGTACAGATATTTTTGTGTTTCCACAACACCCTACTGCCTGTCTTGCCAGGGTGCTGCCCCAGTTCATCCACCTCTTCCTCCTCCCCTTGTTATAATTACTCTCCTTGCCTCTCCATATTAGATCAGGTACATCATTGTCTTTCACCTCCTCTTCCTCTTTGTCCTTCTCCTTCGGAGTCAACTTTATGTTACACTGAGTTCTGTGGTCTGGCACCTCCATTTCTGCTTTTCTCTAAGTACACATTGCCTGTGGAAGGTTTAACACACACACTGATCCACTCTCATCTTCCACTTCGGAGGAATGACATGGTTTGGCATAAGTCCACAGAATGTCTTGGTCTTCTCCCTCTGGTTGCTTGGACTGCCCATTGACATTCATGATACTGAATGATTAAACAGCTCCTCTGACTGATCCATGTATAATGCTTCAGAGTGCGTGGGGGATTTGACAAGGTGTTAAAGGGGTTGTCTCGCGCCGAAACGTTTTTTTTTTTCCCATAGGCCCCCCGTTTGGTGCAGGACAAACCCAAGGGATGTGTTAAAAAATATATATATATATTACTTACCCGAATCCCCGCTCTGCGACTTCTTCCTTCTTCCTACTTCTTCCTTCACCAAGATGGCCGCCGGGATCTTCACCCACGATGCACCGCGGGTCTTCTCCCATGGTGCACCGTGGGCTCTGTGCGGTCCATTGCCAATTCCAGCCTCCTGATTGGCTGGAATAGGCACACGTGACGGGGCGGAGCTACGATGACCAGCTCTCCGGCACGAGCGGCCCCATTCACCAGGCAGAAGACCACACAGCGCAAGCGCGTCTAAAAACGCCAGAAGAAAGCAAAATTAGACGGAGCCATGGAGACGGGGACGCTAGCAACGGAGCAGGTAAGTGAATAACTTCTGTATGGCTCATATTTAATGCACGATGTACATTACAAAGTGCATTAATATGGCCATACAGAAGTGTATAACCCCACCTGCTGCCGTGAGACAACCCCTTTAAGCAGAGGGGGATGCTCATGGCCAAATAGTGCAGACTGACTTCTCTATGGCTGTGACTGGGAAGAAGAATGAATTTCTTATGATAGACGAATAGTATAATAGTATATGCAATAGTAAAATAATATATGCAATGGTCAATAATATTGGGATCTGCTTAATATATTTCTAGTTGTCCAGCATGGTGAAGGAATTACATTAATTTGAAAATCCCAAGCTCAGGATAGGAAGTCGCAGGGGCCAAAATCACTTCCTTGATGAAGCAACAGAACAAGTGCTATCACAGGTGATGACAGCACAAGTATAGCTGGGGATGGGGTCAAAATGGATGCTGAACCTTAATTTGAGTACAAGGACCCAGCTGATACAGTGCATGCACCCATAAGTAAATGTAGATTGTGTCAGAAGCATGGCATGTGTAACAATCTGGTTCAGGTTTGGAGTCCCTTGTTTAACTGGTGCGGATCAGTAGCGTGGTCAGGGAAGCCAGAGGTCTGTACACAGGTAAGTATCAGTTCACAGTACAGAGGAGAAGGCGGGTAGCATAGTCAGGGAAGCCAGAGGTTGGTACACAGGTAGATATATCAGGAGTATGGAGGAGTGGCAGGTGGAAGAGCTTGACTGCTGGCTGTGTCTGTCAGTCGCATGGTATATACCAAAGTTGTGTCTGTCAGGCGCATGGCATGTACCAAAGCTGTGTCCGTCAGGTGCATGGCATGTACCAAAGTTATGTCTGTCAGGCACATGGCATGTAGCAGAGCTGTGTCTGTCAGGCACATGGCATGTAGCAGAGCTGTGTCTGTCAGGCACATGGCATGTAGCAGAGCTGTGTTTGTCAGGCACATGGCATGAAGCAGAGCTATGTCTGTGATGGGATGGCATGTAGCACAGCTGTGTGTATCTGTCACACTGCCATGTACCACAGCCGTGTGTGTGATGTGCATGTAGCAATGCTGTGTGGCGTATTGAGCCACCAGAAACACTGATACTATCATTTCCAAATAATAACTAGTAATCTCACAAGGATGAGTGGTGCTAAGCCAGGTTTATATAGTGTAGATAATCAAGGGACAGGGTGTGGTCCATTAGGGAAATAGAAGCAGGAGCAGGGAACCAGGACCAGGTCATGCAGGGAAGCTATCCAAAGGACTGGATAGTTCAGCTGGTATAGCCACCACCCGGAGTACATGAGTTCCTAGGTTAGAGCACCGACAGCATATTATGTCTTCCAAACTCAGGAATTCAGACAAAACTCAGACAGACGCTGTTACATCTTTCAAACAACTAAACTCAGGAATTCAGACAGAACTCAGACGGCATAGCAGAACTTAGGAACTCAGACAAAATACGGACACTGAGAAAAAGACTTCACACTCGCCAAACGGAGAACTAAGTCAGAACATGTAAATAGTGAAACAGACTGCATGGACAGACTTTAATACTCACCGACAGGCGAACTCAGGAGAACTCTGACAGAACCGCAGGACTGAGAGAGGGACTACATACTGCATAAATCGGAGACTGCCCAGCACTCAAAACACTCACTTGCACACCTAGCCAGATGGAATAACTATAGCATGTACAAGGTATTCATTTGTATTTTGGCCAAAATACTTAAGCCCACGACCCCACTTTATGAGTCTTTGTTGTCTTGCGGGTCCCTACACTAACGAGACAACTAACCCCAGGAAACCTACCTTCATGACAGGGAAGCCTCTGCGCTGGACCTAGGAACCTACCTCATCTTAGATGATAAAGTATTCACAGCAAGACACAGTTCACACTAGACAAGGCAAACTGCACAGACACGCAAGAACATGACAATGATCAAATGAAAACACACACTGAACATGCCTGCTCACAGCACATGTCTGCCCACATGCGCAGCCAAGCAGGAACATGATACTGTTCACACTGAACATACTGAACAAACAGAGGAAAGACTGGTAGCCACAGCTGAGGAGCTGGCATATATGACTAGCAGACCTGGGTGATTGGCTGGCTGACAAAAACCACACCCAGGCAGCCCAATCAACCACACATGTGGAGCTGAGCTACTGGGAAACCCTGTAGAACAACAGATCCCAGCAGAATGCTCTAACACATGTTCCATACTGTGACATGCCATTACAAGTGTATGGGACAAGGACACTAGCTGGAGGGCCCCCTGTTTGTGCCTCAGTGCATGTAATGTCATCAAAGTGGTGGTGATGACATAAGCGCATTGATGTCAAAAAGATGATGATGTCACAGGGGTGATGACCCTAGTTGGTAATGTAACAGAGAGTGTCAGACATATAAAGTGTCAGACTCTTATATGTTTTATTTGTAATATTAAATTAATATAAACTACAAATAAGTAAAACATCTACCGTGTTTCCCCGATAGTAAGACACCCCCGATTGTAAGACGTATCGGGGGTTTCAGGGGGTCGGCTAATATAAGCCGTACCCCGAAAGTAAGACATATGTCTTACTTTTGGGGAAACACGGGTATTGCCGCCTCCCTCTCATCTAGCTGCGCGCCGCCTCCTGCCCACGTCCGCACCGTCCCCCTCTCCATACGTCGCCGCACAGTGCTTACCTGAATCCCCGCGCTCCGGTGACTTCTTACTTACCGGTTGAAGATGGCCGCTGGTATCTTCTCCCTCCGTGGACCGCAGCTCTTCTGTGCGGTCCATTGCCGATTCCAGCCTCCTGATTGGCTGGAATCGGCACGTGACGGGGCGGAGCTACACGGAGCTACACGGAGCCCCATTGAGAAGAGAAGAAGACCCGGACTGCGCAAGCGCATCTAATTTGGCCATTAGACGGCGAAAATTAGACAGCAACCATGGAGACGAGGACGCCAGCAACGGAGCAGGTAAGTGAAAAACTTTTGATAACTTCTGTATGGCTCATAATTAATGCACAATGTACATTACAAAGTGCATTAATATGGCCATACAGAAGTGTATAGACCCACTTGCTTTCGCGGGACAAAAAATTCGACAATTTTTTTCCAATATAAGACATACCCCGAAAGTAAGACATAGTGGGGCTTTTGGGGATAAAAAGAAAGTAAGACACTGTCTTACTTTCGGGGAAACACGGTATCTGTCTACAGTGGATATAAAAAGTCCACACATCGCAGTTAAAATGCCGTGTTTTGTCATATTTGAAAACAACAAAGATGAATCATTTCAGATTTTTTTTACCACCTTTAATGTGACCCATTATCTGTTTAATTCCCCATAAAATCAAACTGAAAACTTTTAGGCTGGAAGAATAAAACTAAAGAAAATGTGAGTGCAAATGTATGGACACCCTAAAACCTATACGTTGTTGATGTACCCTTTGACCAACACATGGCATTTTAACAGGAGGGTGTAGACATTTTTATATCCACTGTATGTATCTGGTAGACATTAAGTAACAATAATTACATTATGGCATTCCAAATATTTGGTATTTGTACACAACAGGTCAATAATGTACATTTGTTTCCTGTTCTAAGCATAAGCTTTATGTGAGCCAGTGTAAGTGATTGATTGCTGAAATGTATTTTGTAGCATTGTTCCTACTGATTTAGATACAGAATACTCTTCAAATGGTGGCAGCATGTGTAACTGCAACAACATACCCAATGTCACAGCAGAGCTTGGAAATACAATATTGATTGAACTGGTGAGTCAAGCTTAAAGGATAGATCTTTAAGGTCATTGTTGGTTACTAAGCAACACTGTTGAGGCACAAGACTGTAATGTGAATTTCAGTAACTTTCTCACACAGCTTTTACATGACTTCCCTTGGCAGCATAGGAAAGCATTATTTGGGCATGGAAATAAATATGCAGCTCTACACAAAGATAACAAAGTTTAGTGTAATACCCATAAAACATAGTAAAGGACAGGAAATACAGATTATCATAGCATGATATTGTAATACTATGTGTATTAAAAAGGTGTGCTATGTTAATAGCTCAGCCGCACCATGACACTTTAGCTTATAGTATAGCAAGGTGACTGTAATGTTAATGATTGCTAGGGCTGTACAATAAAGAAATCTTGCAAATGTAAAACGCAATAAGGCTTTAATAAGCAATTTTACTGGTGTGTATTAATACTAACTAAGCCTTGTTCACACCGTGCAGACGACTAACTGTAGGCCTCATGCCTCTTCAATGTCCTGAAGGCTTTACAATGGCACACAATATATCTGGCTTAATATTTTTGTCGTTTTTACTGTGCAGTAGATTTATACTTTGCTGGATGACTGAGTAAAACTATTGGAAACATTTCAGTATTTTCCACTTGCATGCCAATTCAATTGAATCAAGAAAGGTTTGACTGTTTTGCCAGGTAACATTAAACTGACCCTAGGGTCCCTGATAAACGAAGATGGATGCACCACTCCGCTGAATGCCTGATGCACACTGTGCATTAGTAGTTAGAGATGAGCGAGCACCAAAATGCTCGGGTGCTCGTTACTCGGGACGAAATTATCGCGATGCTCGAGGGTTCGTTTCAAGTAACGAACCCCATTGAAGTCAATGGGCGACCCGAGCATTTTTGTATTTCGCCGATGCTCGCTAAGGTTTTCATGTGTGAAAATCTGGGCAATTCAAGAAAGTGATGGGAACGACACAGCAACAGATAGGGCAGGCGAGGGGCTACATGTTGGGCTGCATCTCAAGTTCACAGGTCCCACTATTAAGCCACAATACCGGCAAGAGTGGGCCCCCCCCTCCCCCCCCTCCCAACAACTTTTACTTCTGAAAAGCCCTCATTAGCATGGCATACCTTAGCTAAGCACCACACTACCTCCAACAAAGCACAATCACTGCCTGCATGACACTCCGCTGCCACTTCTCCTGGGTTACATGCTGCCCAACCCCCCCACACGACCCAGTGTCCACAGCGCACACAAAAGTGTCCCTGCGCAGCCTTCAGCTGCCCTCATGCCACACCACCCTCATGTCTATTTATAAGTGCGTCTGCCATGACGAGGAACCGCAGGCACACACTGCAGAGGGTTGGCACGGCTAGGCAGCGACCCTCTTTAAAAGGGGCGGGGCGATAGCCCACAATGCTGTACAGAAGCAATGAGAAATATAATCCTGTGCCACCGCCATCAGGAGCTGCACACGTGGGCATAGCAATGGAGAACCTATGTGCCACACACTATTCATTCTGTCAAGGTGTCTGCATGCCCCAGTCAGACCGCGGTTTTTAATTCATAGACACAGGCAGGTACAACTCCCTATTGTGAAGTCCCTGTGGACCGACAGCATGGGTGGCTCCCTGGAACCCACCGGCGGTACATAAAAATATCCCATTGCATTGCCCAACACAGCTGAGGTAGTAATGTCGTGCTTAATGCAGGTGGGTTTCGGCCCACACTGCATGCCCCAGTCTGACTGGGGTTCTTTAGAAGTGGAAACAGATGCATTTACAACTCCCTGTGGACCGACAGCATGGGTGGCTCCCTGGAACCCACCGGCGGTACATAAAAATATCCCATTGCATTGCTCAACACAGCTGAGGTAGTAATGTTGTGCTTAATGCAGGTGGGCTTCGGCCCACACTGCATGCCCCAGTCTGACTGGGGTTCTTTAGAAGTGGAAACAGATGCATTTATAATTCTCTGTGGACCCACAGCATGGGTGGGTGCCAGGAAGCCACCGGCGGTACATAAAAATATCCCATTGCATTGCCCAACACAGCTGAGGTAGTAATGTTGTGCTTAATGCAGGTGGGCTTCGGCCCACACTGCATGCCCCAGTCTGACTGGGGTTCTTTAGAAGTGGAAACAGATGCATTTATAATTCTCTGTGGACCCACAGCATGGGTGGGTGCCATGAAGCCACCGGCGGTACATAACAATATCCCATTGCATTGCCCAACACAGTGGATGTAACGTCAGCTGTAATGCAGGTGGGCTAAAAATTCATTTGATTACACTGTAGGCGAGGGCCCACAAAAATTGCTGTACCAACAGTACTAATGTACATCAGAAAAATTGGCCATGGCCAACCAAGAGGGCAGGTGAAACCCATTAATCGCTTTGGTTAATGTGGCTTAAGTGGTAACTAGGCCTGGAGGCAGCCCAGTTTAACGAAAAATTGGTTCAAGTTAAAGTTTCAACGCTTTTAAGAGCATTGAAACGTATAAAAATTTTTAAGAAAAATTATATGAGTGAGCCTTGTGGCCCTAAGAAAAATTGCCCGTTCGGCGTGATTACGTGAGGTTTCAGGAGGAGGAGCAGGAGGAGGAGGAGGAGGAATATTATACACAGATTGATGAAGCAGAAATGTCCCCGTTTTGGATGGTGAGAGAGAACGATGCTTCCATCCGCGGGTGCAGCCTACGTATTGCTTAGGTATCGCTGCTGTCCGCTGGTGGAGAAGAGAAGTCTGGGGAAATCCAGGCTTTGTTCATCTTGATGAGTGTAAGCCTGTCGGCACTGTCGGTTGACAGGCGGGTACGCTTATCTGTGATGATTCCCCCAGCCGCACTAAACACCCTCTCTGACAGGACGCTAGCCGCAGGACAAGCAAGCACCTCCAGGGCATACAGCGCGAGTTCAGGCCACGTGTCCAGCTTCGACACCCAGTAGTTGTAGGTGGCAGAGGCGTCAGGGAGGACGGTCGTGCGATCGGCTACGTACTCCCTCACCATCCTTTTACAGTGCTCCCGCCGACTCAGCCTTGACTGGGGAGCGGTGACACAGTCTTGCTGGGGAGCCATAAAGCTGTCCAGGGCCTTAAAGACTGTTGTATTGCCTGTGCTGTACATGCTGCTCGATCTCCGCACCTCCCCTGCTACCTGGCCCTCGGAAGTGCGCCTTCTGCCACTAGCGCTGTCGGATGGGAATTTTACCATCAGCTTGTCCGCCAGGGTCCTGTGGTATAGCAACACTCTCGAACCCCTTTCCTCTTCGGGAATGAGAGTGGAAAGGTTCTCCTTATACCGTGGGTCGAGCAGTGTGTACACCCAGTAATCCGTAGTGGCCAGAATGCGTGCAACGCGAGGGTCACGAGAAAGGCATCCTAACATGAAGTCAACCATGTGTGCCAGGGTACCTGTACGCAACACATGGCTGTCTTCACTAGGAAGATCACTTTCAGGATCCTCCTCCTCCTCCTCAGGCCATACACGCTGAAAGGATGACAGGCAAGCAGCATGGGTACCGTCAGCAGTGGGCCAAGCTGTCTCTTCCCCCTCCTCCTCATCCTCCTCATGCTCCTCCTCCTCCTCCTGAACGCGCTGAGATATAGACAGGAGGGTGCTCTGACTATCCAGCGACATACTGTCTTCCCCCGGCTCTGTTTCCGAGCGCAAAGCGTCTGCCTTTATGCTTTGCAGGGAACTTCTCAAGATGCATAGCAGAGGAATGGTGACGCTAATGATTGCAGCATCGCCGCTCACCACCTGGGTAGACTGCTCAAAGTTTCGAAGGACCTGGCAGATGTTTGCCGACCAGCCCCACTCTTCTGAAAATAATTGAGGAGGCTGACTCCCACTGCGCCGCCCATGTTGGAGTTGGTATTCCACTATAGCTCTACGCTGCTCATAGAGCCTGGCCAACATGTGGAGCGTAGAGTTCCACCGTGTGGGCACGTCGCACAGCAGTCGGTGCACTGGCAGAATAAACCGATGTTGCAGGGTCCGCAGGGTGGCAGCGTCCGTGTGGGACTTGCGGAAATGTGCGCAGAGCCGGCGCACCTTTCCGAGCAGGTCTGACAAGCGTGGGTAGCTTTTCAGAAAGCGCTGAACCACCAAATTAAAGACGTGGGCCAGGCATGGCACGTGCGTGAGGCTGCCGAGCTGCAGAGCCGCCACCAGGTTACGGCCGTTGTCACACACGACCATGCCCGGTTGGAGGCTCAGCGGCGCAAGCCAGCGGTCGGTCTGCTCTGTCAGACCCTGCAGCAGTTCATGGGCCATGTGCCTCTTATCTCCTAAGCTGAGTAGTTTCAGCACGGCCTGCTGACGCTTGCCCACCGCTGTGCTGCCACGCCGCGCGACACCGACTGCTGGCGACGCGCTGCTGCTGCTGCTGACACATCTTGATTGCGAGATAGAGGTTGCGTTGGAGGAGGAGGAGGAGGGTGGTTTAGTGGAGGAAGCCGCAGATACCACCACCGAGCTGGGGCCCGCAATTCTGGGGGTGGGTAGGACGTGAGCGGTCCCAGGCTCTGACTCTGTCCCAGCCTCCACTAAATTCACCCAATGTGCCGTCAGGGAGATGTAGTGGCCCTGCCCGCCTGTGCTTGTCCACGTGTCCGTTGTTAAGTGGACCTTGGCAGTAACCGCGTTGGTGAGGGCGCGTACAATGTTGCGGGAAACGTGGTCGTGCAGGGCTGGGACGGCACATCGGGAAAAGTAGTGGCGACTGGGAACTGAGTAGCGCGGGGCCGCCGCCGCCATCATACTTTTGAAGGACTCCGTTTCCACAACCCTATACGGCAGCATCTCAAGGCTGATAAATTTGGCTATGTGGACGGTTAACGCTTGAGCGTGCGGGTGCGTGGCGGCGTACTTGCGCTTGCGCTCAAACACTTGCGCTAGCGACGGCTGTACGGTGCGGTGCGAGACATTGCTGGATTGGGCCGAGGACAGCGGAGGTGAGGGTGTGGGTGCAGGCCAGGAGACGGTAGTGCCTGTGTCCTCAGAGCGGGGTTGGATCTCAGTGGCAGGTTGGGGCACAGGGGGAGAGGCAGCGGTGCAAACCGGAGGCGGTGAACGGCCTTCGTCCCACCTTGTGGGGTGCTTGGCCATCATATGTCTGCGCATGCCTGTGGTGGTGAGGCTGTTGGTGGTGGCTCCCCGGCTGATCTTGGTGCGACAAAGGTTGCACACCACTGTTCGTCGGTCGTCAGGCGTCTCTGTGAAAAACTGCCAGACCTTAGAGCACCTTGGCCTCTGCAGGGTGGCATGGCGCGAGGGTGCGCTTTGGGAAACAGTTGGTGGATTATTCAGTCTGGCCCTGCCTCTACCCCTGGCCACCGCACTGCCTCTTGCAACCTGCCCTGCTGCTGCCCTTGCCTCCCCCTCTGAAGACCTGTCCTGAGTAGGCGTTGCAAACCAGGTGGGGTCAGTCACCTCATCGTCCTGCTGCTCTTCCTCCGAATCCTCTGTGCGCTCCTCCCTCGGACTTACTGCCCTTACTACTACCTCACCGATAGACAACTGTGTCTCATCGTCATCGTCCTCCTCACCCACTGAAAGGTCTTGAGACAGTTGCCGGAAGTCCCCAGCCTCATCCCCCGGACCCCGGGAACTTTCCAATGGTTGGGCATCAGTGACGATAAACTCCTCTGGTGGGAGAGGAACCACTGCTGCCCAATCTGAGCAGGGGCCCGAGAACAGTTCCTGGGAGTGTTCCCGCTCCTGAGCATGTGTCATTGTAGTGGAGTGAGGAGGCTGGGAGGAAGGAGGATCAGCAGACAGAGGATTCGGATTTGCAGCAGTGGACGGCGCAGAACTGAGGGTGGACGATAGATTGCTCGAAGCACTTTCTGCCATCCACAACAGGACCTGCTCACACTGCTCATTTTCTAATAAAGGTCTCCCGCGTGGACCCATTAATTGTGCGATGAATGTGGGGACGCCAGAAACGTGCCTCTCTCGTAATCGCGCAGCAGTCGGCTGCGATACACCTGGAACAGGAGTTCGGCCTGTGCCCACACCCTCACTTGGCCCTCCGCGTCCTCGGCCGCGACCACGTCCTCTAGGCCTACCCCTGCCCCTCAGCATGCTGTATTACCAGTGATTTGATTTCCCAGGCAGGAAAAAAAATGGCGCAAGCCTGCTGTTAAACGTAGCTGGCTGCGTATGATTTCTTTACGTTCTGCACCCACCACACACGTACCCAGAACGCTGAGGACTGTCAGAGGCAGGCCAAATAGAATGTTTCCCTTTTTTTTTTAAAGAAAAGGCCCACTGACTATATTCAATCAATAATAAATATGTCTTCTGGCCCTGCAAATGTGTCACAGAACTGCAGGGTTGCAGAGTTATTAACTACAGCAGAGCGGTGATTTTTCCCAGGCAGGAAAGAAATTGGCGCAAGCCTGCTGTTAAACATAGCTGGCTGCGTATGATTTCTTTACGTTCTGCACTCACCACACACGTACCCAGAATGCTGAGGACTGTCAGAGGCAGGCCAAATAGAATGTTTCCCTTTTTTTTTTAAAGAAAAGGCCCACTGACTATATTCAATCAATAATATATGTCTTCTGGCCCTGCAAATGTGTCACAGAACTGCAGGGTTGCAGAGTTATTAACTACAGCAGAGCGGTGATTTTTCCCAGGCAGGAAAGAAATTGGCGCAAGCCTGCTGTTAAACGTAGCTGGCTGCGTATGATTTCTTTACGTTCTCCACCCACCACACACGTACCCAGAACGCTGAGGACTGTCAGAGGCAGGCCAAATAGAATGTTTCCCTTTTTTTTTTAAAGAAAAGGCCCACTGACTATATTCAATCAATAATAAATATGTCTTCTGGCCCTGCAAATGTGTCACAGAACTGCAGGGTTGCAGAGTTATTAACTACAGCAGAGCGGTGATTTTTCCCAGGCAGGAAAGAAATTGGCGCAAGCCTGCTCTTAAACGTAGCTGGCTGCGTATGATTTCTTTACGTTCTGCACCCACCACACACGTACCCAGAATGCTGAGGACTGTCAGAGGCAGGCCAAATAGAATGTTTCCCTTTTTTTTTTTAAAGAAAAGGCCCACTGACTATATTCAATCAATAATATATGTCTTCTGGCCCTGCCTACACAATTCTGTCCCTGTAGTATTACTGCAGGGCGCAATGCTCTGCACAGCCGATTTAAAAAAAATAAAAAAAATGCAACACTGCTAACAGCAGCCTGCACAGTTCTGCATACGGTTAAATGTGGCCCTAAGAAGGACCGTTGGGGTTCTTGAAGCCTACACTCACTCCTAACACTCTCCCTGCCTAACCACCACTTCTGTCCCTGTAGTAATACTCCAGGGCGCAATGCTCTGCACAGCCGATTTTGAAAAAAAAGAAAGGGCAACACTGCTAACAGCAGCCTCCACACGGATAGATGTGGCCCTAAGAAGGACCGTTGGGGTTCTTGAAGCCTACACTCACTACTAACACTCTCCCTACAGCAGCTCCAACACTATAGCACTGTCCCTCAGCTAACTCACAAGGCATCTGAGGCGAGCCGCGGGAGGGGCCGACTTTTATACTCGGGTGACATCTGATCTCCCCAGCCACTCACAGCAGGGGGGTGGTATAGGGCTTGAACGTCACAGGGGGAAGTTGTAATGCATTCCCTGTCTTTCAATTGGCCAGAAAAGCGCGCTAACGTCTCAGAGAGGAAACTGAAAGTTACCGGAACACCGCGTGGTACTCGTTACAAGTAACGAGCATCCCGAACACGCTAATATTCGCCCGAGCATCAAGCTCGGACGAGTACGCTCGCTCATCTCTATTAGTAGTGCATTGGTAGTCTAACACACTACATGTGGCTCTAATTGGCCAGTTTTGCTCACATGAGCAGCAATCAATGACCTATCAGATCAGCATGTAGTGTCTTAGACCAGTGGCTCTCAACGTTTTTCAGCCCAGCGCTCCCTTTAGGTATTGGGATGGTGGCCGGGAACCCCAAGCCTTACTAGGTTAAACCCAGTCAAAGTTTACCTTGCTTACAAAGTTAAAAGTACAAATTAAAATACCAAATACTTTTTTTGAGATTTTTATAGTGTTTATCAGATTAGAATTAATTGTGAAAACCTGTCTCTACAATTTACCAAATATTTTAGTCAGCTAAATTTTAGCTGCTAAAATGTAGGTGCTAAATATTTAAAAATAGGTTATATGTGGATACAATAATAAGTAGGTTTCATAGCAGAAGATAATTTTTTGGGGGAAGCAAGCAATAATACCATTTTTATTTATCATTCGATAGAAACGTACGACGTATAAAGAAACTGCAAGATACACCTTAATCCTTAATGGAAGACTAAATAAAATGCAAGAACAATGAAGTTCGAATAATAATAATCTTTGCAACAATCAATCTGTTTCATTAATGGCTGCCTTGGGCCTGATGAGCAGATGCCAATTTCGTGATATCTGGTTCTATCTTCGAAAACCGCAGTCTCAAGTCACCCCTTACATATATCTGAAGTTTGTTCCTCGCTTTTGTCAGGAGCTGCTGAACCGCACTGAAGCTCCTCTCTACTAAGTACATAGATGAAAACGCCAACATGAGCAACTTAACTTCCTGCCACAGGATAGAATAGGAATTCTTCACTTTCACCCCAAAACATACATAGCCACATTGTTGGGAAAGTGCTTGGGCTTCGCTACCGTGTTTCAAGTCAATCAACTGCTCTTGCAATTTGGGATGAAATTCTCCTGTGTCTGTTGAAAATAAATTGAGTACATTGGTATTTCAAGGGTACATAGATCATGAAACCTAGTTTGCATGTCTTCTTTGGCTTGTTTGAGGTCTGAGCGAAAAACATCTAAGCCTGTATCTTGAAGTTTGTCTTCGTTTTCACTTGCAATTTCTTGCGGACTCTGAAACTGACAGCGCTCACGTCAACTCAGGTTACGTATAAAGGTTCAGTTTGGGAATGAAGGAAGAGATTATACCTTTAGCCTTAATGACATTCATTTTGTCTCTTTCTAGCTCTGTGTCGACCTCACTGAGTTTGTCAAATATGTCTACGAGATGGGCAACGTCAACACATCCTAGTTCGATTGCATCACAGAAACTTGGGTCAGTCGGCCGACGAAACGCGACTACTGTGTCAAAAAGTTCGTAGAAGCATCATGAGCACTTTCCTCTTGACAGCCACCTCACTTTGGTGTGTAGGAGTAGATGTTCGTCATGGTCTTGACAGAGTTTGCAGAAAAGACGTTAGTTCAAAGAGTATGCTTTTATCTTGTTAATAACATTAATCACATAGCGCAGAGAATCATGCAATCTCTCACATAATATTTAGCTACAAGGTGCTGCTGATGGATCACACAGTGGACTGCCATTATGCCAGGCATAGCAGATTTTCAATGGGCTATAAATCCACGATATCTACCAATTATGGATGCAGCTCCGTCGGTTTCACAAGCAAGTACATTTGGTGCTTGTTTGGCACCTAATAGAGATGAGCGAACGCGTTCGTCCGAGCTTGATATTCGTGCGAATATTAGGGTGTTCGGGATGTTCGTTATTCGTAACGAACACCATGCGGTGTTCTGGTTACTTTCACTTCCTTCCCTGAGACGTTAGCGCGCTTTTCTGGCCAATTGAAAGACAGGGAAGGCATTACAACTTCCCCCTGCAACGTTTAAGCCCTATACCACCCCCCTGCTGTGAGTGGCTGGCGAGATCAGGTGTTCGCCTAATATAAAAGTCGGCCCCTCCCGCGCCTCGCCTCAGATGCGGTGTGAGTTAGATGAGGGACAGTGCTGTTTATACCGGAGCTGCTGTAGGGAAAGAATTGGTAGTTAGTGTAGGCTTCAAGACCCCCCAAAGGTCCTTATTAGGGCCACTGATAGCTGTGTGTTGGCTGCTGTTAGCAGTGGCATTTTTTTTTCTCAAAATCGGCTCTGCAGAGCGTTGCACCTGGCATTAGGGACAGAAGTGCTGCATAGGCAGGGAGAGTGTTAGGAGTGAGTGTAGCCTTCAAGAACCTCAACGGTCCTTTCTAGGGCCATATTTATCCGTGTGCAGTACTGTTCAGGCTGCTGTTAGCTGTGCTGCATTTTTTTTGGGCTTCTCAAAATCGCCTCTGCAGAGCATTCCACCCTCCATTGATACTGCAGGGAAAGAATTGTATAGGCAGGGCCACAACACAGTTATTATTCATAGAATATACGCAGTGCTGCCTTTTGGTGGAAAAACAAGTGGAAACAAATGTATTTGTCCAGCCTCTGTCCGTCCTTACGGGCGGTGGACACGTGTGAGCTGCGTGAAAAACATTGCTAAATCATACGCACCCAGCTACGCTTTACTGCTGGCTTCGCCATTTGCTTTCCTTAATTGGGAAAAAAAATACCTGCTCTGCCAGAGTTATAATAACTCTGCTACCCTCACGTTCTGTGACACATAAGCAGGGACACAGCACAGTTATTAAACTTCTCATGTTCATTGAATATACGCAGTGCTGCCTTTTGGTGGGAAAAAACTGAAAACAAATCTATTTGTCCAGCCTCTGTCCGTCCTAACGCCTGTGGACACGTGTGAGCTGCGTGAAAAACATTGCTAAATCATACGCACCCAGCTACGCTTTACTGCTGGCTTCGCCATTTGCTTTCCTTAATTGGGAAAAAAAATACCTGCTCTGCCAGAGTTATAATAACTCTGCTACCCTCACGTTCTGTGACACATAAGCAGGGACACAGCACAGTTATTAAACTTCTCATGTTCATTGAATATACGCAGTGCTGCCTTTTGGTGGGAAAAAACTGAAAACAAATCTATTTGTCCAGCCTCTGTCCGTCCTAACGCCTGTGGACACGTGTGAGCTGCGTGAAAAACATTGCTAAATCATACGCACCCAGCTACGCTTTACTGCTGGCTTCGCCATTTGCTTTCCTTAATTGGGAAAAAAATACCTGCTCTGCCAGAGTTATAATAACTCTGCTACCCTCACGTTCTGTGACACATAAGCAGGGACACAGCACAGTTATTAAACTTCTCATGTTCATTGAATATATGCAGTGCTGCCTTTTGGTGGAAAAAAAATGAAAACAAATCTATTTGTCCAGCCTCTGTCCGTCCTAACGCCTGTGGACACGTGTGAGCTGCGTGAAAAACATTGCTAAATCATACGCACCCAGCTACGCTTTACTGCTGGCTTCGCCATTTGCTTTCCTTAATTGGGAAAAAAATACCTGCTCTGCCAGAGTTATAATAACTCTGCTACCCTCACGTTCTGTGACACATAAGCAGGGACACAGCACAGTTATTAAACTTCTCATGTTCATTGAATATACGCAGTGCTGCCTTTTGGTGGAAAAAAACTGAAAACAAATCTATTTGTCCAGCCTCTGTCCGTCCTAACGCCTGTGGACACGTGTGAGCTGCGTGAAAAACATTGCTAAATCATACGCACCCAGCTACGCTTTACTGCTGGCTTCGCCATTTGCTTTCCTTAATTGGGAAAAAAATACCTGCTCTGCCAGAGTTATAATAACTCTGCTACCCTCACGTTCTGTGACACATAAGCAGGGACACAGCACAGTTATTAAACTTCTCATGTTCATTGAATATACGCAGTGCTGCCTTTTGGTGGAAAAAAACTGAAAACAAATCTATTTGTCCAGCCTCTGTCCGTCCTAACGCCTGTGGACACGTGTGAGCTGCGTGAAAAACATTGCTAAATCAGACGCACCCAGCTACGCTTTACTGCTGGCTTCGCCATTTGCTTTCCTTAATTGGGAAAAAAAATACCTGCTCTGCCAGAGTTATAATAACTCTGCTACCCTCACGTTCTGTGACACATTAGCAGGGACACAGCACAGTTATTAAACTTAGATTATTCATTCACTAGAGGCAGTGGGGCCTTTCGTTTTCCAAAAAGGGAAAAAATTATATTTGGCCTGCAGTCTTGCGCCAATTTATTTCCTGCCTGTGAAATCAAATCACTGGTAATACAGCATGCTGAGGGGTAGGGGTAGGCCTAGAGGACGTGGACGCGGCCGAGGACGCGGAGGGCCAAGTCAGGGTGTGGGCACAGGCCGAGCTCCTGATCCCGGTGTGTCACAGCCGACTGCTGCGCGATTAGGAGAGAGGCACGTTTCTGGCGTCCCCACATTCATCGCCCAATTAATGGGTCCACGCGGGAGACGGTTATTAGAAAATGAGCAGTGTGAGCAGGTCCTGTCCTGGATGGCAGAAAGTGCTTCGAGCAACCTATCGTCAACACGCAGTTCTGCGCCGTCCACTGCTGCAAATCCGAATCCTCTGTCTGCTGCTCCTCCTTCCTCCCAGCCTCCTCACTCCACTACAATGACACCTGCTCAGGAGCGGGAACACTCCCAGGAACTGTTCTCGGGCCCCTGCTCAGATTGGGCAGCAGCGGTTCCTCTCCCACCAGAGGAGTTTATAGTCACTGATGCCCAACCATTCGAAAGTTCCCGGGGTCCGGGGGATGAGGCTGGGGACTTCCGCCAACTGTCTCAACAACTTTCTGTGGGTGAGGAGGACGATGACGATCATACACAGTTGTCTTGCAGTGAGGTAGTAGTAAGGGCAGTAAGTCCGAGGGAGCAGCGCACAGAGGATTCGGAGGAAGAGCAGCAGGACGATGAGGTGACTGACCCCACCTGGTGTGCAACGCTTACTCAGGAGGACAGGTCTTCAGAGGGGGAGTCAAGGGCATCAGCAGGGCAGGTTGCAAGAGGCAGTGCGGTGGCCAGGGCCAGGGGTAGAGGCAGGGCCAGACCGAATAATCCACCAAGTGTTTCCCAAAGCGCCCCCTCGCGCCATGCCACCCTGCAGAGGCCAAGGTGCTCTAAGGTCTGGCAGTTTTTCACAGAGACGCCTGACGACTGACGAACAGTGGTGTGCAACCTTTGTTGCGCAAAGCTCAGCCGGGGAGCCAACACCAACAGCCTCACCACCACCACCATGCGCAGGCATATGATGGCCAAGCACCCCACAAGGTGGGACGAAGGCCGTTCACCGCCTCCGGTTTGCACCCCTGCCTCTCCCCCTGTGCCCCAACCTGCCACTGAGATGCAACCCCCCTCTCAGGACACAGGCACGACCGTCTCATGGCCTGCACCCACACCCTCACCTCCGCTGTCCTCGGCCCCATCCACCAATGTCTCGCACCGCACAGTCCAGCCGTCGCTAGCGCAACTGTTGGAGCGCAAGCGCAAGTACGCCGCCACGCACCCGCACGCTCAAACGTTAACCGTCCGCATCGCAAAATTCATCAGCCTTGAGATGCTGCCGTATAGGGTTGTGGAAACGGAGTCCTTCAAAAGTATCATGGAGGCGGCGGCCCCGCGCTACTCAGTTCCCAGTCGCCACTACTTTTCCCGATGTGCCGTCCCAGCCCTGCACGACCACGTCTCCCGCAACATTGTACGCGCCCTCACCAACGCGGTTACTGCCACGGTCCACTTAACTACGGACACGTGGACAAGCACAGGCGGGCAGGGCCACTACATCTCCCTGACGGCACATTGGGTGAATTTAGTGGAGGCTGGGACAGAGTCAGAGCCTGGGACCGCTCACGTCCTACCCACCCCCAGAATTGCGGGCCCCAGCTCGGTGCTGGTATCTGCGGAGGTGTATGCTTCCTCCACTAAAGCACCCTCCTCCTCCTCCTCCTCCTCCTCCTCTGTCTCGCAATCAAGATGTGTTAGCAGCAGCATGTCGCCAGCAGTCGGTGTCGCGCGGTGTGGCAGCACAGCGGTGGGCAAGCGTCAGCAGGCCGTGCTGAAACTACTCAGCTTAGGCGATAAGAGGCACACGGCCCACGAACTGCTGCAGGGTCTGACAGAGCAGACCGACCGCTGGCTTGCGCCGCTGAGCCTCCAACCGGGCATGGTCGTGTGTGACAACGGCCGTAACCTGGTGGCGGCTCTGCAGCTCGGCAGCCTCACGCACGTGCCATGCCTGGCCCACGTCTTTAATTTGGTGGTTCAGCGCTTTCTGAAAAGCTACCCACGCTTGTCAGACCTGCTCGTAAAGGCGCGCCGGCTCTGCGCACATTTCCGCAAGTCCCACACGGACGCTGCCACCCTGCGCACCCTGCAACATCACTTTAAGCTGCCAGTGCACCGACTGCTGTGCGACGTGCCCACACGGTGGAACTCTACGCTCCACATGTTGGCCAGGCTCTATGAACAACGGAGAGCTATAGTCGAATACCAACTCCAACATGGGCGGCGCAGTGGGAGTCAGCCTCCTCAATTCCTTTCAGAAGAGTGGGCCTGGTTGGCAGACATCTGCCATGTCCTTGGTAATTTTGAGGAGTCTACCCAGGTGGTGAGCGGCGATGCTACAATCATTAGCGTCACCATTCCTCTGCTATGCATCTTGAGAAATTCCCTGCAAACCATAAAGGCAGCTGCTTTGCGCTCGGAAACGGGGGCGGGGGAAGACAGTATGCCGCTGGATAGTCAGGGCACCCTCCTGTCTATTTCTCAGCGCGTACAGGAGGAGGAGGAGGAGCATGAGGAGGATGAGGAGGAGGGGGAAGAGACAGCTTGGGCCGCTGCTGACGGTACACCGGCTGATTGCCTGTCATCCTTTCAGCGTGTATGGCCTGAGGAGGAGGAGGAGGAGGAGGAGGAGGAGGATCCTGAAAGTGATCTTCCTAGTGAGGACAGCCATGTGTTGCGTACAGGTACCCTGGCACACATGGCTGACTTCATGTTAGGATGCCTTTCTCGTGACCCTCGCGTTGCACGCATTCTGGCCACGACGGATTACTGGGTGTACACACTGCTCGACCCACGCTATAAGGAGAACCTGCCCACTCTGATTCCCGAAGAGGAAAGGGGTTCGAGAGTGTTGCTATACCACAGGACCCTTGCGGACAAGCTGATGGTAAAATTCCCAGCCGACAGCGCTAGTGGCAGAAGGCGCAGTACCGAGGGCAAGGTAGCAGGGGATGTGCGTAGATCGAGCAGCATGTACATCCCAGGCAGTGCAACAGTCTTTAAGGGCCTGGCCAGCTTTATGGCTCCCCACCAAGACTGTGTCACCGCTCCCCAGTCACGGCTGAGTCGGCGGGAGCACTGTAAAAGGATGGTGAGGGAGTACGTAGCGGATCGCACGACCATCCTTGGTGACGCCTCTGCCCCCTACAACTACTGGGTGTCGAAGCTGGACACGTGGCCTGAACTAGCCCTGTATGCCCTGGAGGTGCTTGCTTGTCCTGCGGCTAGCGTCTTGTCGGAAAGGGTGTTTAGTGCGGCTGGGGGAATCATCACAGATAAGCGTAGCCGCTTGTCAACCGACAGTGCCGACAGGCTAACACTCATCAAGATGAACAAAGGCTGGATTTCCCCAGACTTCTGTTCTCCACCAGCGGACAGCAGCGATACGTAAGCAATACGTAGGCTGCACCCGCGGATGGAAGCTACGTTCTCTCTCACCATCCAAAACGGGGACATTTCTGCTTCATCAATCTGTGTCTAATATTCCTCCTCCTCCTCCTGCTCCTCCTCCTGAAACCTCACGTAATCACGCTGAACGGGCAATTTTTCTTAGGGCCACAAGGCTCAGTCAAATAATTTTTCTGAACAATTTTTATAAGTTTCAATGCGCTTAAAAGCATTGGAACTTTAACTTGAACCAATTTTTCGTTACACTGGGCTGCCTCCAGGCCTAGTTACCACTTAAGCCACATTAACCAAAGCGATTAATGGGTTTCACCTGCCCTCTTGGCTGGCCATGGCCAATTTTTTGGATGTACATTAGTACTGTTGATACAGCAATTTTTGTGGGCCCTCGCCTACAGTGTAATCAAATTAATTTTTAGCCCACCTGCATTACAGCTGACGTTACCTCAGCTGTGTTGGGCAATGCAATGGGATATTTTTATGTACCGCCTCCAGAAACACAGCCAATCACAGCCATTCAATGACATCATTGTCATTGGCTGTGATTGGCTGAAGGCACGTGTCTTTCTGGAGGCAGGGATTTAAAGTCTTTCGTGGAGAAAGCTTGTCTGCCGTGGATTAGGAGGGAGTGACAGCCTGCAGGAGCGCCGCAGATCATCTAAAAACGTAAGTAATGCTTTTTATTCTTTGCTCCACTGTATTACCGGCGTATAAGGTGACAGTTGGGGGGTCGTCTTATACGCCCCGTCGCCTTATACGCTGGTATATATTTTTAGTGTATCACATTTCTGGATGAATTGCAGGAAAGGGGTTATATATTTAACCCCTTTCCGACCATTCATCCTGCGATCGCGGGCAGCCCATTGCATTCAGTGGAACATGCTGTATTGCCGCTCCATTGAATTCAATGGGCAAACATCGTTCTTCTCTGCTACAGCTGTTACAGCTGTGCCAGAGGAGGACGATCTTTATGCTGACAGTGGGGGGGGGGGGGGGGCACTCTTGCCGCTATTGTGGCTTAATAGTGGGACCTGTGAACTTGAGATGCAGCCCACCATGTAGCCCCTCGCCTGCCCTATCCGTCACTGTGTCATTCCCATCACTTTCTTGAATTGCCCAGATTTTCACACATGAAAACCTTAGCGAGCATCGGCGAAATACAAAAATGTTCTGGTCGCCCATTGACTTCAATGGGGTTCGTTGTTCGAAACGAACCCTCGAGCATCGCGGGAAGTTCGTTCCGAATAACGAACACCCGAACATTTTGGTGTTCGCTCATCTCTACAAGTAACCTTGTAGATATGATACCTTTTTAATGGCTAACAAAAATACATGATGTTATTGTGAGCTTTCGGATCCTCTCAGGACTCTTCCCCAGGCATAATGAAATAAATCTGAAGCAGCATGCATATATATATATATATATATATATACACACATGCATATGACAAGGCACAGACATGGATGTGATTAATTTGCACTTAAAAGAATACTACAATAGCCTGAGCAGAGAAATAAATAAATACTTAAATGGTCAACTGATAAGGGAGTAAAGGTTGTATAGTCCCGGAATTAGTGTTAGGGGGTCACCAGGCCAGCAGTGTTATCTGTGCTATAGACCTCTCATACTTCCCATTCACACTTGGATCCTCTTGAACAATTTAACCCTCTGTTGAAAGTGTCAAAAATTGTTATAAATTTGCACTCCCAAATTATTCTATGGTTTTGTATGGGTTTGAAATTGCCTTTTTTATTTTGCGTGCATAATACGCAGCAGCAAGCAGCCATACACTTTCATTGCGCTGCCCACCCTAATTGCGCACAATATATGCACAAAAGAAAAAAATTACAGCATATTCTATCTTGGCACAAATTACAATTCTTGTCGTGCATGGTGATTGATGGCATGCAGCAAGTAATCATTGTCATTGCATATTTGCTGTGCACCATGCATGTGTCTCTTGCAGGCGGCACACAGCGAATTATGGAAGTGTGGGCTTTACTAAAACAGTTTTGTTATCACTTATATTATACAGTAAACATCATATTCTAAGAATTTCAATAAAAAAGAAACAGCAAAATCATATCTCATTAGCAATAAACAGATAAACCCACACCTAAGAATACTTCCAGCATGTAAGGTTCTGCAGGTACTGTAGCATGAGATGACCAGGGAAGTAGCTTTCCTAATTTTGTTTCTCACCCCTCTTTTCCATGTTTCACAGTGGCCCCAAAATATTGTGCAGTGCCACATATATATGAATTCATGATCAAAGGAGAAGCATATGAGGCTGCCCATAGCAATGGTTCAGAGATCTTAAAAAGTACCTGTAATGTCCTTGGGTCAGTGGATCCAGGAGTGTAGCTTTGCAGCCATGGTCCCTTTGGCTCTGTTACAGCTTTTCTATTGTCATTTCTTCCCCCCATTCCCTGTACCATTAGATTTAGCTTCCAGCGTGTTCAAAATGTCAAAGTGGGTGGTCTCAATGGATAATATCAGATGTGACTGACGGTAAGCAGTGGAGACCACCTACTTGACAGATTCAGAGTGCCAGAAATGGAATCTTAAGGGACTTGGTATGAGGAAAGTGGAGGGCATGGAGTAAAGAGAAAAGAAAAGTTGTGCTAGATCCAGCAGGGCTGCAAAGCTTCGCAGCTGGCCCTGCATATATGACTGATTTTCTTTAAGCCATCCAGGTGAGTAAATAGAATAAAAAGAATAATTGCTATGTGTCTTATTCAATGGACATACAATGTATTTAAAGTACCTTTACACAGGGTCATTATCGCCCAAATTGTTACTGGAGACAGCAAATTCAGGCGATAATCATCCCGTGTGCATGCAGAAGCTGACAGTGAGCGAAAAATCACTTGCTTGTCGAAGTCGCTTGGTTTTTAGCAGAACATGTAATTGTCTGTTTACTGTGAATGGAAGTGGGCAGGCTGGAATGATTTTCGACCCGCTCTATCTACATTCACAGAATGATTATTGCTCTTGTGTAAAACAGAGGATTGATAGCCAGGTGGTAATCCTTGGGATGGCTGTGAGGCGCTTATAAGCCAGACACTGGTCTTGTGCAAAGGTGCCTTTGGGGGGAGTCTCTCACACGAATGTATTTGAAATTTAGAATCCGCAATCGCTGTCCACGTAGAGGATCCACGGCAAAACGCCGGAATTGAAAGGCATGAACTTTCGATTTTTTGCGGATACGAATTGCATATTCCGCGCGCGGAAGAAAAGCAGCAGCATGCTTTATTTTGCCGCGGACTCCACGCAGACAGCCTCCATTGAAGTTCATGGAGGAGTCCGACCTGAAAACCATATGCAATTGACATTGCGTATGAGCTGCGGGTACCCGCATCATGACTTAGCAACGGCGCAGAAAATGTAAACAATGAACAAAAAGCTGTATTGCAAATGACTGATGGTGAACCTTAGCAATACAGAGACATGAGATACACAGGGTGACCATCCGGGCTCACAGCCAGGATCCGCTACGGGCTTCCCGCATCCAGAATCTGATGCATTCGTGTGAGCTTGGCTTAACTAGTATGCTTTTTTTTGTTCTTATGTCAATAATTGGACAAATTCAGCAGACAGGAGAAAATGACCAAAGCTGAGTGGGGATTCAATCACACAATTTAAAGATCAACAACTAGGACACTAAAGCTGGCCATATATCTGAGATAGGTGTTGGTCAAAAGATATTTATGACATTTGATCAACAGCTATTTCCCCGACTCTACCATATACTATTTCTAGACTTAACATAGGAACTTCGACCTCGCCTGACAGTCACTCAATGTATCATACTCACATTTTATGATTTTACAGCGGTGGTGAGGATGTCACAAATCTAATGACACCAAAATCATCCACCAAAAGGTCATGCAAAGGGGTCAAAGTGTGGTGCAAGAAGAAGTCTGTAGGCTTTTTTATATTAGATTATAATATACAAGTGAGGTGTCTTTTAGCCCTGTTTGATATGTCTTTGTATATATACTTGAATAAACAGACAGCTTGCTAAATGCTCGAGCACAAACTAACTAAATTTGGAAACCTGAAAACATACCAATTAGTGATATTTCGCTAACCCCCATCTCCATGAAAAACGTATGTACTCTAAAATGGTAGCAATAGAAACTATATATAGTATTTATAACTCTGTATAAATACATGAGGGGACAATACAAGGATCTCTCCCATGATCTGTTTATATCCAGGACTGCGACGGTAACAAGAGGGCATCCGCTACGTCTAGAGGAAAGCAGGTTTCATCACCAACACAGAAAGGGGTTCTTTACTGTAAGAGCAGTTAGACTGTGGAACTCTCTGCCTGAGGATGTGGTGATGGCAAAATCCATGGAGGAGTTTAAAAGGGGGCTTGATGTTTTTCTGGAGTGAAAGGATATTACAGGATATAAATTTTAGGTTAATTGTTAATCCGGGTATACAGGCAGGTAGGAACTATTAGGGGTTGATCCAGGGATTAGTCTGATTGCCATTAGGGAGTCAGGAAGGATTTTTTCCCCCAAAAGGGCCAACTGGCTTCTGCTCTTGGGGTTTTTTTTTTTTTTTGCCTTCCTCTGGATCAACAACACAGCAGGATAAAACGGGCTGGACTACATTGATGTTGTCTTCACTCAGCCTTACAAACTATGTTAGTATGTTACAGGATGGCCCATGAAAAACAAGCCTTCACACAGTGATACTGACAGCAAAATAAAATTAGTAGAGGCGGTTAAAAGATTGTATCAGAAAATATTTTCTTTAAAGTATTGCCGCAATAAAAAAAAAAGATATAAATTTCGTATCATCGTAATCATACTTACCCACAGTAAGAGGTTGTCATTTTTGCATATGCCGGAAAATCAAGACGCCGCAGTGATGGCGAAATTGCATTTTTTTTCACTCCACTTACAAATTTGTAAACATTTTTCAGTACATTATGTTGTATATTAAATAGTGCCGTTGAAAAAATAGAGGTATGATTTTTGTAAAGTGGGGAAGAAAAACCAAAGCAAATTTAGAGGAAATTAACTATTGTTAGTACAGGGAAGAGGATGATAAAGTATAACATATGATTAAGTGAAACTGGCACTAAAATTATTTCCTTAAAGTTTTCCATTTATAGAACTTAAAATATTTTAATTACCACTTGTATGTATTTTAATTAAGGCTGAATGTGAGCAATAAGAGGAGGGTATGAAGAAGTCTGTACTAGTTTCCATAGAAACACTTAAAACACCTGTTGACTGTAGAGTGATATTGATTTATTCGTTCATGCTATTTTTGATTTTCAGATTAAGAATCGTGTAAGAAGGCTTTTAAGCAATGCCTACTTCAATGCGTATAACTGACATGATCAGCTGTGACAATATGTTTTTTTCATCAGGAACTGGGAGCACGCAAAAGTGTCATATAATGTTAACTGATGTTTATTGTCAAACACTGCACCAAGCATACGTTCGTTGTAAGAGGCACTCTACATCACAATAGTGAAATACCAGATTCCAGGTAAATAATACCGCACTTTCACAAACATTCAATATTTAGAATTTAATTCCACATGTTTGAGTGTCATTTTTAATGTGTGCTTCCGAAAGTATTATCAAAATAATGTCATTGTTTGCTTTAAAAGCCATAGTCTACTTCAAAATTTTAAATCATATGTGCTCATAGCCAGTTTAAATGCAATAACTACTAAAGATTATCAAAGAATTTTAAGATTGAGTTAAAAGGAGTAGGCACAAAGATACTCATGTTTCTCTATTTCTGTGTTCCAAATTTAAAGTTGACTCTGTCAACTTTATATCATTTTTTTATTGTCATGCTTTATACGACTTTATAATAATGAACACTCACTAGATAATTTAGGTAAAATATTCCAATGAGACATCCATAATACATTACTTATATGAAAATAGTAACGTCTCACTAATCATGAAGTCTAATGCACGGTATGTGGTCATCTGTAATATGGCACCCATAGACTGCTTTGGACCAGTGAGTAGATTTTTTTTAAAATTTAAATTCTGTGCTGATTAATTTCTTAATATATCTTTACAACAGTCAGGGCTGCATGGAGACCGCGTAGTACCTGCAACCAGCTGCCTCCACAATCTCACTAGTCTATCTTGCTGGCCTCCTCTCCTCTTTGAGCTGCTTTCTAGTGATAGGTTGATAGTGGAAATGGGCTGCACTTTTCTCTGGAGCTCAGTACATGGCAGCAGAACTGCTGTAATCTATAAGCAGGGAACTGCTTGCCCCCCTTATAGTTGCAAGCAGCCAGAATCTTAAAATGTATCTTTATTGTAAACGTGGAGCAACAGGCCTAAAGATTGGGACTGAAGAGCAAGTGGAAGGGCCCTGATTATTAGGGGGCTTAAAGTGCATGGTGAAATGGCACTGATGGCTGCGGGCCAAAGGAATGATGAGCATTGCTGTGGGCCCAATGGCAGTATGTTCATCAGGACTTTTGTGTGCCAGTGGATAATGCCCCACTACCACAAGGATGTTTGGTTGAGGCTCAGCCTCGTTAAATACCCATGTGCCTTGCTAGCAAGGATGGTGGTAATGCCATGGACATTGGGTTATGAGTGCTCAAGGTATTTTGCAACTTACAAAGTACAGTAACATGAAGTGGAGAGTAAAGGAATAGTTGCCCAATAATGTTTATGTAATGTATGCTAAAGTTATGTTGTAGCAAGACACTGGATGTGGAAATAGTGAGAACTAAAATACAGGTTGTGAGACTTCAAGCTGTAGTGTTATATGTCTATGAAGGATGTGGCATAAGAAGTCAGTGTATTATAAAAGGTTGAGTACCAGATGGGAGGAAGACAATGAGCGCAGGTTGTAAGGGCCTAAAGTATAAATGTCTCGCTGCCACTGTAAGTGAAAGAGTTGCTAAATGTAATGCACTAATGGTTAAATGTGATGTCATATATGATGTTTGTGAGGATGCAACAAGCACCTAGTCAGGAAGTTTATATAGTGAGGATAAACCATAGGTAAATTGGTAGTGTGATGACTACGACATCAGGCGTCCTATTCAAAAAGACCCGTCCCCAATGAGATGGTGAAAGTCTAGGCTACTGTTAGTAAAGTTGGTATCGGACATGTGCATTAATGGTCCGAAAGTGTCAAGTGGCCTGACTGTAAAGCATTGTAATAGAGATGTACTCTGAGTATTACATGTAAAATATTATAATTTGATGTGCCATATTATGCAACGTTTAAGTACGAGAACCCTCCTAAGGAGCAAAATGTCATTTATACTGTTCCAGTGAGCTAAAGTTGATTTTAATAAAAAAAAAGATGTGCTGCCTCTGCCTTTGTTCTGTCATTGCCGCATCATCTTGTAACCTGCAACACCGGCATGTACCACCCACCCATAACACAACCACCATAGAGTTTAATTTATAAACTGTAATCAGTAGACTGTTCATTCTGTAACCTAAATAACTGATATAATTGGAAATGCCATGGCACTTTGTTTCGGTAGATGCATTTGTAATCTTGGTTGAATGATAATAGACCGACCGGGAAAGCAACACTTCTCTCATCTTCTGGTTGCCACTGACATGGATAATTGCTAAATATGGTAATGAAATAGACATGAGCTGGTCTAGTGTAGATTATCTTTATTGTTGATCCGAAGGACAACGTATTTCAGGGCTGATATAGTGGCTTTGTTTGATCTACACGTAATAACATTGTAAAAATGTGCAGGGTATTTAAAATCTAAATAGGAGTGTAGGAAAAGCTCAAAATCAAAAGTCACAATTACAGTAAGTCATATAAACAATTTAGAAAAATAAAATTACTTAAAAATCCATGCTACAGTACTGTGCAAAGGTCTTAAGCAGACGTGGAAACAATTCTGCAAAGTAAGAACATTTTCAAAAATAGGCTGCAAATTTATTCTGCAGCAGGACAACAACCAGCATAAATCCAATGTCATTAGGAACTATCTTTATCTGAAGAACAAGGAGTCCTGGAAGTGGTGATATGGCCCCCACAGAGCCCTGATCTCAACATCATCCAGTCTGTCATGATGAGACAGAGGGATTTAAGCAAGCCTACAACCACAGAAGATCTGGAACAACCTCCCTGCCAAGTTCCTTCAAACACTGTGTGCAAGTCTGCCTATTGATGCTGTTTTGAAGACAAAGTGACTAGAGATGAGCGAACGTACTCGTTAAGGGCGATTTCGCAATCGAGCATCGCTATTTTCGAGTACCTGACTATTCGGGTGAAAAGATTCGGGGGGCGCCGGGGGTGAGCGGGGGGGTTGCAGAGGGGAGTGGGGGGGGAGAGAGAGCTCCCCCCTGTTCCCCACTGCTACCCCCTGCTCCACCACGCCGCCCCCCCGGCGCCCATCGGAATCTTTTTACCCGAGTAGCCAGGTACTCGAAAATAGCGATGCCCGATTGCGAAATCGCCCTTAAAGGGGTTGTCCCGCGGCAGAAATGTAATTTTTTTCTCTTCCCAGTCCCCCTTCTAAAGCAAACATATTACACTACTCATGGAAAGTGTTTTTAAAGAGCGTTTCTACTCACCATTAGCTCGTTTCGTGAACTTATAAAAATTCTTCTTTCAAGATGGCCGCCGGTCCTTTCCCAAGGTGCACCCTGTTTTTTTCCCATGGTGCACCGCGGGTCTTCTCCCATGGTGCACCGTGGATGTTCTTCTCCAGTCTTGCGTTTCACTGCCGATTACAGCCACTTCATTGGCTGATCGGCACCACGTGACGGAGGCGGAGCTACGATGACGCGGAGAAGAGGGAGGAGCCAGGACGCAGCTTGTGAGCCCGGAGGGAGACAGAAGAGGAATCCTTCAGTGCGCAAGCGTGACTGTTCGTGCGACCAGAGAAGAGGCTTGATCGTCGCCATGGAGACAGGGACGCCAGCACCGGAGGGGGTAAGTGTATAACTTCTGTATGGCCAATATTTAATGCACAATGTATATTACAAAGTGCATTAATATGGCCATACAGAAGTGCTTAACCCCACTTGCTATCGCGGGACAACCCCTTTAACGAGTACGTTCACTCATCTTTAGTGGTGAAACAAAATATTGATTTGATTTAGATTTCTCTTTTCTTCATTCACTTAGCCTTTTTTGATTGTCAAAACAAACTTAAAGGAAGTCTTTCACCTGTTTTTGGGGTTACATACAGAATACACTATTAAATGTGTGATGGTATGTTAAACTTATTGATACCTTACTGTCTTCTCAACCTGTCTTCACCGTGTAGATATCAACCCTTAAGTTCAGACTGCGCTGTATGCAAATTAGCGATGGACCATCTGATGAGCAGTCTACTGCTCTCTGTGGTCCAGTTTTTGTTCCTGCGTTTTTTTTCATTAGCTGACCCATCCTTGAGTAGTGACGTGTCCAGGTCTGCTGGTTGGAGATGTAATGTGTACCACAGTCACTGCACTTGCATCATGTTGATGACGGCACATGCACTGTTACTCCTTGCCCTGGACTGATGTCCGCGACGGCAACGACTGTGGAATGCATGACATCTCCTCCCAGGCAGACTCAATACACAGTATATACTCTGGACGTCTATATATATATATATATATATATATATATATATATATATATATATATATAGCCTATTGTCCCTTACACATGACCTATGAAAGCCTAGTAGCGTAATTTACATTGTATATATTTTTTAAATCATTTTTTGGGCTTATTCATACAGGACAATTTAAATACAGTATAGAGCCCCTTAAGGATATTTTTTTCTAACTAATGATTATGATTGTATTCATTATATTTATTACTTAGAAATAAATGTAGTTTTGCAGTTTGCTAAGTAAGTAAATAACATTAAATATCCAGAAACTCTTAACGGGTTATTCTACCAGAAACATTTATCACATTTATTAACCTGTAAGGGGATAAACAGAAGCTATATTATTGTATAATACTATAAGTGGCCATCTTGTGCAATTGCCATCTAGGTATTGCCTCCTATGGCATATTTTCTAATTGGTTGGTTGCAGGTCATGTGATTAAGGTTTTACAACTTCTTCAGAATGAGTGTGATGCAGATTGAAAAGAAGCAAAAATCAGCAGCATTTCCACATCAAGAACAGAATCAAAATTCGCAAAATTAGCAAATGAACATCTCTCAATCAGCTACTATAGCTAGCTAGTGAATGATAGATAACAAACTGCACTGTTTAGTTTTGTTAATATTGTTTTAATTTGCTTATGTAATTTCTTTGGACCTTGAAGGTATCATTTCAGTTTAATCTGTTTCACATACATGTACCTCACAGAAAGTTCCATCTATGTATTTCCATCAAGCCAGAGCTATGAGTTCCTCGCCTCTGTAAAGTAAGTGTGAGAAATTAACCGATTTGAAATTTTTAAATAAAAAGATGTTTAAATCCTTGATGTTATTGGGTGTACATGTATGCCTTCTAGCATCAGGGTTTGTATGGAGTGGGATCAGGAGTCGATCCCACTGCATGCAGGGCAGGTGCTGGCTACTTCTGACAGTTGACACCCGCTGGCAGTAGCTGATCATGGCTATTAACCATTTCAATGCTGCTGCCAAACTTGATTGGAGTTCAGGGGTCCCAAATAACCCCCCATGATGAGATTTCAAGGTGCTGTTCGGTTGCCATGGCAGCCGGAGCCTTCTGAAAAACCCCAGGGCTGCTGTGACTAACTGCCTGTCAAAATGCAGTATAATGTATTACTATGGTCCCAGCCCTGCACGACCACGTCTCCCGCAACATTGTACGCGCCCTCACCAACGCGGTTACTGCCACGGTCCACTTAACTACGGACACGTGGACAAGCACAGGCGGGCAGGGCCACTACATCTCCCTGACGGCACATTGGGTGAATTTAGTGGAGGCTGGGACAGAGTCAGAGCCTGGGACCGCTCACGTCCTACCCACCCCCAGAATTGCGGGCCCCAGCTCGGTGCTGGTATCTGCGGAGGTGTATGCTTCCTCCACTAAAGCACCCTCCTCCTCCTCCTCCTCCTCCTCTGTCTCGCAATCAAGATGTGTTAGCAGCAGCATGTCGCCAGCAGTCTGTGTCGCGCGGTGTGGCAGCACAGCGGTGGGCAAGCGTCAGCAGGCCGTGCTGAAACTACTCAGCTTAGACGATAAGAGGCACACGGCCCACGAACTGCTGCAGGGTCTGACACAGCAGACCGACCGCTGGCTTGCGCCGCTGAGCCTCCAACCGGGCATGGTCGTGTGTGACAACGGCCGTAACCTGGTGGCGGCTCTGCAGCTCGGCAGCCTCACGCACGTGCCATGCCTGGCCCACGTCTTTAATTTGGTGGTTCAGCGCTTTCTGAAAAGCTACCCACGCTTGTCAGACCTGCTCGTAAAGGCGCGCCGGCTCTGCGCACATTTCCGCAAGTCCCACACGGACGCTGCCACCCTGCGCACCCTGCAACATCACTTTAAGCTGCCAGTGCACCGACTGCTGTGCGACGTGCCCACACGGTGGAACTCTACGCTCCACATGTTGGCCAGGCTCTATGAACAACGGAGAGCTATAGTCGAATACCAACTCCAACATGGGCGGCGCAGTGGGAGTCAGCCTCCTCAATTCCTTTCAGAAGAGTGGGCCTGGTTGGCAGACATCTGCCATGTCCTTGGTAATTTTGAGGAGTCTACCCAGGTGGTGAGCGGCGATGCTACAATCATTAGCGTCACCATTCCTCTGCTATGCATCTTGAGAAATTCCCTGCAAACCATAAAGGCAGCTGCTTTGCGCTCGGAAACGGGGGCGGGGGAAGACAGTATGCCGCTGGATAGTCAGGGCACCCTCCTGTCTATTTCTCAGCGCGTACAGGAGGAGGAGGAGCATGAGGAGGATGAGGAGGAGGGGGAAGAGACAGCTTGGGCCGCTGCTGACGGTACACCGGCTGATTGCCTGTCATCCTTTCAGCGTGTATGGCCTGAGGAGGAGGAGGAGGAGGAGGATCCTGAAAGTGATCTTCCTAGTGAGGACAGCCATGTGTTGCGTACAGGTACCCTGGCACACATGGCTGACTTCATGTTAGGATGCCTTTCTCGTGACCCTCGCGTTGCACGCATTCTGGCCACGACGGATTACTGGGTGTACACACTGCTCGATCCACGGTATAAGGAGAACCTGCCCACTCTGATTCCCGAAGAGGAAAGGGGTTCGAGAGTGTTGCTATACCACAGGACCCTTGCGGACAAGCTGATGGTAAAATTCCCAGCCGACAGCGCTAGTGGCAGAAGGCGCAGTACCGAGGGCAAGGTAGCAGTGGATGTGCGTAGATCGAGCAGCATGTACAGCACAGGCAGTGCAACAGTCTTTAAGGGCCTGGCCAGCTTTATGGCTCCCCACCAAGACTGTGTCACCGCTCCCCAGTCACGGCTGAGTCGGCGGGAGCACTGTAAAAGGATGGTGAGGGAGTACGTAGCGGATCGCACGACCATCCTTGGTGACGCCTCTGCCCCCTACAACTACTGGGTGTCGAAGCTGGACACGTGGCCTGAACTCGCGCTGTATGCCCTGGAGGTGCTTGCTTGTCCTGCGGCTAGCGTCTTGTCGGAAAGGGTGTTTAGTGCGGCTGGGGGAATCATCACAGATAAGCGTAGCCGCTTGTCAACCGACAGTGCCGACAGGCTAACACTCATCAAGATGAACAAAGGCTGGATTTCCCCAGACTTCTGTTCTCCACCAGCGGACAGCAGCGATACGTAAGCAATACGTAGGCTGCACCCGCGGATGGAAGCTACGTTCTCTCTCACCATCCAAAACGGGGACATTTCTGCTTCATCAATCTGTGTCTAATATTCCTCCTCCTCCTCCTGCTCCTCCTCCTGAAACCTCACGTAATCACGCTGAACGGGCAATTTTTCTTAGGGCCACAAGGCTCAGTCAAATAATTTTTCAGAACAATTTTTATAAGTTTCAATGCGCTTAAAAGCATTGGAACTTTAACTTGAACCAATTTTTCGTTACACTGGGCTGCCTCCAGGCCTAGTTACCACTTAAGCCACATTAACAAAAGCGATTAATGGGTTTCACCTGCCCTCTTGGCTGGCCATGGCCAATTTTTTGGATGTACATTAGTACTGTTGATACAGCAATTTTTGTGGGCCCTCGCCTACAGTGTAATCAAATTAATTTTTAGCCCACCTGCATTACAGCTGACGTTACCTCAGCTGTGTTGGGCAATGCAATGGGATATTTTTATGTACCGCCGGTGGGTTCCAGGGAGCCACCCATGCTGTAGGTGCACACGGAGTTTTTAATACATCTGTACACTTCTAAAGAACCCCAGTCTGACTGGGGCATGCAGTGTGGGCCGAAGCCCACCTGTATTACGCACGACATTACTACCTCAGCTGTGTTGGGCAATGCAATGGGATATTTTTATGTACCGCCGGTGGGTTCCAGGGAGCCACCCATGCTGTAGGTGCACACGGAGTTTTTAATACATCTGTACACTTCTAAAGAACCCCAGTCTGACTGGGGCATGCAGTGTGGGCCGAAGCCCACCTGTATTACGCACGACATTACTACCTCAGCTGTGTTGGGCAATGCAATGGGATATTTTTATGTACCGCCGGTGGGTTCCAGGGAGCCACCCATGCTGTAGGTGCACACGGAGTTTTTAATACATCTGTACACTTCTAAAGAACCCCAGTCTGACTGGGGCATGCAGTGTGGGCCGAAGCCCACCTGTATTACGCACAACATTACTACCTCAGCTGTGTTGGGCAATGCAATGGGATATTTCTATGTACCGCCGGTGGCTTCCTGGCACCCACCCATGCTGTAGGTGCACACGGAGTTTTTACTACATCTGTACACTTCTAAAGAACCCCAGTCTGACTGGGGCATGCAGTGTGGGCCGAAGCCCACCTGCATTAAGCACGACATTACTACCTCAGCTGTGTTGGGCAATGCAATGGGATATTTCTGTGTACCGCCGGTGGGTTCCAGGGAGCCACCCATGCTGTGGGTCGACAGGGACTTCACAATAGGGAGTTGTACCTGCCTGTGTCTATGAATTAAAAAGCCCGGTCTGACTGGGGCATGCAGACACCTTGACAGAATGAATAGTGTGTGGCACATAGGTTCCCCATTGCTATGCCCACGTGTGCAGCTCCTGATGGCGGTGGCACAGGATTCTATTTCTCATTGCTTCTGTACAGCATTGTGGGCTATCGCTCCGCCACTTTTAAAGAGGGTCGCCGCCTAGCCGTGCCAACCTCTGCAGTGTGTGCCTGCGGTCCCTCGTCATGGCAGACGCAATTCTAAATAGACATGAGCGTGGTGTGGCATGAGGGCAGCTGAAGGCTGCCCAGGGACACTTTGGTGTGCGCTGTGGGGGGGAGGGGGGGCGGTTGGTCAGCATGTAACCCAGGAGAAGTGTCAGTGGAGTGTCATGCAGGCAGTGATTGTGCTTTGTTGGAGGTAGTGTGGTGCTTAGCAAAGGTATGCCATGCTAATGAGGGCTTTTCAGAAGTAAAAGTTGTTGGGAGGGGGGGGGGCCCACTCTTGCCGGTATTGTGGCTTAATAGTGGGACCTGTGAACTTGAGATGCAGCCCAACATGTAGCCCCTCGCCTGCCCTATCCGTCACTGTGTCATTCCCATCACTTTCCTGAATTGCCCAGATTTTCACACATGAAAACCTTAGCGAGCATCGGCGAAATACAAAAATGTTCTGGTCGCCCATTGACTTCAATGGGGTTCGTTGTTCGAAACGAACCCTCGAGCATCACGGGAAGTTCGTTACGAATAACGAACACCCGAACATTTTGGTGTTCGCTCATCTCTAATTAGTACTTATTAATACTTTATTTAGTTCTTGTCTGTAATTATGTACTTGAAGTTCACTCATGGATCCATATAATGCATTATTATTATTATTCCCCTCAGTTTCCATCCTAGGGCTCTGTTCACATCTGCGCCATGGTCTCCATTTATTATGGAAGCCACAATGCAGTGCATGACGCAGCCTATTGAGTTATAACCAGGTCTGTTAGGTTCCCTCATTGTGTCTGTCGTATTGCATGGAGTACTATTCTTCCAGTCGAATCTGAGGGAAGCTGAAAGGAAAGCCCTCAAGCAGTTCTCTGACACAGATGTGAACTTCTTAAGAGATAACTAAAGTATTTGCTTAATATGTTTTGTTTTTCTCACACAGTCATTAAACGATTGAAGAAACTGCAGACATATCATGTTATATACAATATGATTTGCTAGTTACTACTATATTGCTGTTTACTCATATAAGAGGCACTATTGTACTTTCTTGTATGAGAAGATTTGAAATTAATAGGTTCAAAAAATAAGATTCAAATTCCAATTATTTATAGTTGGTTTAAAGTTATTACAAAGCATCCCTGTAATGTTATATACGGCACATAACTTGTCTCATCTGGCTGCCCTTCAAGGCAGTTTAAAGGATGATATTTAAAGGAATTTTGGGATAAACATAAGCAAAGATAAGATGTTTATATCTACATGTAAACTGTTAGAATAATTAAGACATTGCAGCTGCATTAGTTTATTTTGAGAACATTGGTGAAATCATTACCAATAAATACATAACAAGTAGTAATGCGAATGGATACATTTGTCATGATCTTCAGCCATGGGAATGTAAAACAAGAATTAAAGAATTACATTTTGAAAGAGTTGCCGAGCAATTTATTGATTGGATTACAGTTTGATGTAAACATTCTGCAATTAGGTACTTGTCCAAGATTGAATAAATAGCATCTAAAAATAACTGAGTACTTGAGGAACGCTAAGTGGCCATACACATTAAGTTTAAGTTGGTCGAGCCTACCAATTTTGGTTGGACTAGTTGACTGATGTGTATGTGGTATTCTCAACAGACGTTGGGGAAAAGAAAGATTGAGCAGGTTGGATTTCAACATGCCCAATCCATGCCATCTCCTGTGTTACAGAAACAGCTTAGCGTGCTGTGCTACACAGTTTCTATTCGCTTCAATGGGTATTACAATAGTAACATATGGCTGCCACCATGGCTGTTTCCATAATACCTAGCAAGGTGGCTGGGAAATAGCTGTAGGTTTCTCATCTTAGCCTTGAAATGCTTAGGTGGGATAACCCCTTTAGGGCATCTACAGTTGACCGTGATTTTGGAGCCAAGAAAATCACAGCCGCAAAAGGTGAAAAAACAAAACCATTGATTTCATGTGAAAAAAAAAATGGGGCAGGACCTATCTTCCTGTTTTTTTTTTTAACTTGCACTCAATAGTGCTGAGTTTGAATAGTAAAAAAAAAAGCATATTTGCGAACGCCCCCATGTGCTTAAGCCCTTAAGTAGGTATTTCCCCGATGAAGCTACAACTGTTGCAACATGCATGGGTTTTCTAATCACATTGCATATATTTTTGCTATTTGTCAGCTCTCTGAAAGCAGCATACCTTGGCAACAAGACTGCTATAGTATTTCTTTATTATGAATTTTACATAAGCCTGTATTAGATGTCACATTGCTTTATTTTGAATATATTTTTTTCTTGCACTGATGCTTCCACTTTCCATGGTCTTTTGGATACATCTATGTGCACTTTGTGTTACTTAAAGTGACCATCCAAACCTGTAGAAAAAAAGATGGCCGCACCACTTCTCTGACTGCTTGATGTACACTGTGTATTAGTATGCATCATTAATAGAGATGAGCGAGCACCAAAATGCTCGAGTGCTCATTACTCGAGTCGAACTTTCAGTGATGCTCGAGAGTTCGTTTCGAGTAACGAATCCCATTGAAGTCAATGGGCGACTCGAGCATTTTTGTATATGACTGGTGCTCCGCTAAGGTTTTCATTTGTGAAAATCTTAGCAAATCACCAAAGTCATGTAAAAAACACAGAAATGGATAGGGCAGGCGAGGAGCAACATGCAGGGCTGCATTTCGGGCTCTGAGGTCTCACTATTAAGCCACAATAGTGGCAAGAGTGAGCACCCTCCCCCCCCCCCCCCAATGTCAGCATAAAGATCGTTCTCCTCTGCCACAGCTCTAACAGCTGTGGCAGAGAAGAACAATGTTAGCCCATTGAATTCAATGGAGCCAGCAATACAGCCGGCTCCATTGAAAGCAATGGGCTGCTGGCGAGTGCGGGATGAATTTTCGGGAAGGGCTTAAAAATATAAGCCCTTACCTGAAAATCATCCTAAAATGTGTAAAAATAATAAAAAAATGTATACTCACCTTTCCGCTGCAGCCGGAGTTCAGCCGCGTCTGGCCGGCAGTTCTCCTGAACTGCTTTCTGTAGTATTCAGCAGCCGGGGATTTAAAATCCCCGCCTGCTGAATGAGCTGCCTCTGATTGGTCACAGCCTCACCAATCAGAGGCAGCTCTCACTCACCCATTCATGAATTCATGAATGGGTGAGTGAGAGCTGCCTCTGATTGGTGAGGCCTCTGATTGGTCACAGCCTCACCAATCAGAGGCAGTTCTCACTCACCCATTCATGAATTCATGAATGGGTGAGTGAGAGCTGCCTCTGATTGGTGAGGCTGTGACCAATCAGAGGCAGCTCATTCAGCAGGCGGGGATTTTAAATCCCCGGCTGCTGAATACTACTCACAGCAGTTCAGGAGAACTGCCGGCCGGCCGCGGCTGAACTCCGTCTGCCGGGACCAGGTGAGTATATATATATTTTTTGTTTTTACACATTTCTGGATGAATTTCAGGGAAGGGCTTATATTTTTAAGCCCTTCCCGAAAATTCATCCTGCGCTGTATTGCCGGCTCCATTGAATTCAATGGTCAGTGCTCGTTTAATCGAGACGAGTACCGCGTGGTGCTCGTCTCGAGTAACGAGCATCTCGAGCACCCTAATACTCGAACGAGCATCAAGCTCGGACGAGTATGCTCGCTCATCTCTAATCATTAATCTAAGGGCGGTTTCAGGCGGCTGTATGCACAACAATGCTTGCCGCTGTGGAGCATAGTAACACATAAACAAGTTTTTTTTTCTTGGGCCGTTCCTCATTTTAGTTTATTGATATGGCACCCCCCATACCTTTTTGTCATTACGCATTTATTAAGACAATTCTAATAGGTTACTTGTAAATCAACCCCATAATCAGATATACTTCAGTGTCAGATATTTTAAATAGCTACATACAATAAAGATATCTCTCTCTCTCTCTCTCTCTCTCTCTCTCTCTATATATATATATGTTGATGGATATAACAAAATGTATGTTCCCTCTCCGTCCCTATCTATACTTTACACTATTTGTATTCTCTCTAAAAGAATATAAAGTTTAAAAATTATTTTAAGAGAAGAATTTAAAGGAAAATAATTAAAAATATATATCTCAGTGAAAAATTTGACACATTGATGTTTTTGATGCTGGATCAACAGCGATCTAAATGTTTACAGAAAGTGCACACATATGGAAGAATTCAGTAAACTAAAGAGACTTCATCTTACAACTTGGGAAATCATTTCAAGGCAGCAGTCTCCTAATAACAATCCAATTTAATTTATCATTATGTTTTACCCTTCTGTGTATAGAGTAAGAGCTAAGGCAGATTTCTGCAAGCTAGACTAGAATGCGTGCAAATCATATTCTATAAAATGATCTATGAGTTTTTGGGTTTCTTATGCTCTATTGCAATGAAACAAATTTCAACTTTAGCCTTTTTTTACATGCAGATTGTATTTTACTACATAATGGTGTTTCTAGTACACAAGCAAATTTACACAGTGTATTACCCATGTAATATGCAGTAAATAGAGCCTATATGATTTTAATGGGTTCATTCACAACTTCGTATTTTTCACATGACTTTCAGTTGCTTGAAAAAAAAAAAGCATCATGCCCTATCTTTGTGTGTATTACACACCATAATAACCCATCGAAACCAATAGGTGTGTGTAAATACACAGGAAATCAATGGGAATAACTGGCAAAAGGTAGAAACACACAAGGTATCATTGTATTTCGGCCTGTGATTGTATTTAGCACATACCCACACAGGCAGATGTTCGTGTTTGCACACCTCCCATTGACTTCAAAAGGACTCTTTAGTGTGCAAACAGGCACACGATAGAGTGAGAATGAACCCATTGTAATTAATGGGTTGAATTCTCTGCCTTTTGCAGACAGGATTTTCCCACAAGTCTGTCTGTTTGGGCCCTTACTGAAATACTAACACTAATGGCTGAAATATTAACACTAAAGTACACCTATATAGGTATTTTGTAAAAATGCCTTACTCTCATTAACTGATTTTTTTCTGCCAACCTTTTCAGTTGTAGATTACAGATCTAATGGAGAAGAAAGTTTATATGATTTTCTTATCTATGAAGGATGAGATAACTAATTTGCTATGTTCAAGGTTTGTAACAATTTTGGTTGATTTGGCTTCTGGGAAACCAATAAGGTAATACTCAGTGAGCTGCCATACAGCTTTTCTACATGATTCTGCAATGTGCATATGTGAACTTAAAGGGGGGTTTTCAGGGATATGTCATCAATAGTTGATAGGTTGGGGTCTGAAGTTCTGGACCCTGGATGATCAGCTAATTGGGCGCCCGCTGTCAGCTCTGCTACACACGGATATGGAGTGGAAGTTGCTGGCCCAACCCATGTGCAGTTGCTGGTGCTTGTAACTGCATTGATTTCAAGGAGAGCTGCATCTGTAATAACCAACGACAGCCACTACACAGAGGTTGTAGCACTCTTGTGTGTTGCAGCGGTGGCCACGGGCGTATGATCAATGGTTCCTGAGTTGTGGACCACAGAAGATCAACTATTGATGACCTATCCTGAAGACAGGTCATCAATAGTATTTCCCTCTGGAAAACTTCTTTGAAGAAATGGAAAAAATGACTCTATTAAAGTCAGATGCATTTTTCTTATAGATCGTTCATATAAATCTATTCGTATAAAACTTTAGTAATATTATTTCAGATGTTGAATTTTGAAATTAACTATAGTGTATTATATTACTGAAAAGAACAAAAAATGTTTCATGAACTATGCAACCTACAGTGACTTGTGCTAATAAAATCAGCATGAAAGTATAATTGCTAATTCTCTTGTGGTTTTCCCAGTGCTTAATTTTATTCTTCACTGCTTTGTCTTTGTATCTCTGTAAATGATCTTATGCTTTAATTTTTTTGTAGGCTTCCTACTTATCTGAATTGATTTACCTGGACAAAATAATGTCCAGATAATATGTAGAGCCTTAGGGGCTTGCCCTTTTAATTATTGAAGTTTATTGGGAAATAAAGTGGTAGTATTTAACCCCTTAGTAAACAAGCCTGCTTGCGCCTTAATGACCAAGCCAAAGTTTAGAAATCTGGCATGTCGCTTTGACATAGAATAACTTCGTCAAGGTTTTGTATATCCAATTATTTGCCACATGTTGTACTTCATTTATATAGTAAAAATAGACTGAAAGAATTTCTGTATCTTTATTAAAAGCCCCCAAATTGGGAAAATTTTGAAATTTTTATTTTCCCATTTTCAGTTGCAATATCTCAAATATGTGCAAACATACTGTACAAATTTTTGATGAGATATATTTCCATCTGTTTACTTCATTCTGGACACACATTGGAAAAACTGTAGTTTTTTAACCATTTAGGAGACTTACAAATTTAACATTAATTATTAACATTTGAAAGAACTGTAGTTTTGTTTTCCTACACCAAGCCAAGATTGCAAAGGCTCATAGGTGTTAGCATGATAGATAACCCCACAAATGACCCATTTAAAAATCTACACCCCTTAATATATTCATTGAGGGGTGTCATGAGTATTTTGACCCCACAGTTTCTTTTCAGGAGTTAATGCAATTTAGAGGAGAAAAAATATAATTTCATATTTTTACAAATACGTCATTTTAAAGACAGGCTTTTTTTTCTATAGTGCACATGAAAATGAGGATTTGCACCCCAAAATGGATACCCCTGTTTGTCCTGTATTTAGAAACATACCCATTGTCGCCCTGATCTTATGTCTGTATGCACAACGGGCCCCAAACTGAAAGGAGCAGCCGGTGGCTTTCAGAACAGAAATTTTGCTTGGAGGTGTTTTAGGCTCAAAAGCACACTTGTAGAGCCAAAACGCTAAAGATCCCCCTCAAATGACCACATTTTGAAAACTAGACCCTTAACAAATTCATCTAGGGGTGTACTGCATATTTTGACCCAACAGTTTTAGAATGAATCTAAGCAATCTGGACCGAGGAATCCAAGGAAGGAGATAAGGAGCAGCCCCCCCCTTATCCTCCTTCCCTTATTAGCGTGCAGGTCTTTCTCATAAGTAACACATCTGTAGACCTTGTTAAGTCCTGAGAAACTGTGTGTAGGAGTGCATTGGAGATCCGGCACAAGAATGAAACACACACACACAGCGTACAGTATTGAACCAGTTAACCATTTCACTGCTAGCTATTTTCTATGAAGGTGGAGATATGAATATATATATATATATATATATATATATATATATATATATATATATATATATATATGTGTGTGTGTGTGTGTGTATATATTGTAAGCAGGATCCACAACAGGTATGTTTCTGCTGTAGGAAGTCAGGCGGCAGCAGAGGAAGGTGATGGTAAAACAGGGTGGTTTATTGCCAAACTCTCAGTCATAAACAAACACAGTCTCTCTAGCAATATAATGTCCATAAGGCACACAAAATAACAGTCTTTGTAATCTTATGCAGGGATTCTCACCCAACCCTTTCCTCAGGGTTTTGCTTCCCTCAGCTCTCCAGGTTAACTCCACCTGGCTTTCCAGGGACTCTGCACACAGTCTGTCCTCTCTGGCCTGGCTGAACACATTCTGCCACAATCTCTCTCTTACTGAGCTTTTCCTGCTCCTTTTCCAATTATGTTACAGCTGTGTTCCAGGTTCAGGTACTTCCTGGACTGGAATATGCGTGTGACCCGGACAGCCCCTGTCTCATGCAAACTCCGGAGTTATATCCTGGAGTTTGGTCATCTCCGTGGCATATACACACCATCCAGGACTTTACCCCTTACCTCACTACAATGTGTATATATATACATGTGCCTATCCCAACAAGGCCCATGTAATTACCCCTGTTTTCGGACATACCACATGGTTTACATCATTATTACTTTTATATAAGATTTAGGGAATGCCAAAAAGAGCAGGGTGGGGTGGGGGGGAGGGGATTATTTTTAGGGAGCCTATATTTTTTATGCACAAGTGAGCAATGGGGTCGGGAATTTATACAGTTGTGCCCTGAAATCCAATGGGTGTGTTGTAGTAATAATAATATAAATGTGTTTCTTATATAAGCCTAGGCAAACATATATATATATATATATATATATATATAATGTAATAATTATGTAAATCATGTGGTATGTCTGAAAACAGGGGTAATTACATGGGCCTGGTTGGGATAGGCACATGGGGCAATAAAACCGGATAGCCCTCCTCCTCCCATACTTGCTGCAAGCCTAACACTTTTTTAGGGGGGTATTTCTTGACCTCAATGGCAGGGATGTGGTGTGAAAAGTGATCCCCTGTGAGGCTTCGTAAGCTTGCTGAGGTGCAGCGGTCTCACATAGAAAACGCTCAACAAGATGAGCATTCCCAGGGACTTGTAAATTATGTATTACAAGTAACGATCTGAATAATGCTGGGCTCATACGGCCATATGTGGAATCCACTTGCAGAGGCCCGTAGCGGATCGTAGCTGTGAGCCTGGCTTTGGTCCTGCGTACGGCTGCATAATGTACTGCGCATAACTGCATACTTACACAGGCGGTCATGAGCAGTACACCTTTTATGTTTATATTTCCCTCGCCGTCGCTTAGCGATGAGGCATGTACAAACATAATGTAGTTGCGTATGGGCTGCAGGTATAACCATAGCGTACAATGGGGTCTATGTTGCGGATATCAGTGGTAAAATAAAATATGCCGAGTTTTCTTTTCTGTGAACAGTTTATGTAATTCCAGCCCGTTAATGTGAGTGGAATTGTGTACTCTAGTGCATTTGATTGAGCCGCTTATTATCGCAAAATAAATGCATGCAGAATTCGCAATTTCTATCTGGTCGAGTGAGACCGACTTAAAGTAGATCACTACCTTTTTATCACGTGATCGGGAGCGACCGTGGACTGCTCAACGAGTCACTGAGATTTTTAAATTTCCTGAGCTCCCTGGCTGCTGCGCATGTACCTGGCATTTTGCCAGCATGTGCATGTGCAGAAGCTGAAGAAGGTCTGTGGAGGAGGATTGCATCGGGTTCAAATACGGAGGCCTCCTGTAAGAAGTTTCATCCCCTCTCACTGATCACATTGGTGAGGGGAGATGAAACTTCAACTTTGTTTTTACTTTTACGTGATCACCATTATCTATTGGATAACGGTGATCACGTGACTAGGAATTGCATACCATGGTCCCCCGTGACATCTCCAGGCTCTCAGCTACCTTTGGTAGCAGGAGCAGGGAGATTTAAAATTTCCCAGGCAATCCTTGACTTTTGTGCATTCGCCTGCCATGTTACTGACAGGCAAATACGCCAAAGCCGGGAATGGCCCACAGATAAAAATGTCATTGAGGGATAAATCCGGGGACCTTAGGTATGTAATTTCATCTCCCCTCATAAATGTGATCCGTAAGGGAAGATGAAACTTTAACTTTTTAAACTTTTTTCTTTTACATTTTTTAATTTGACATGATCACTGCTATCCAATGGATATCGGTGATCATGTGACCGGAAACCACATACAGCGGTCCCTGGTGACATCTTCCTGCACTCGGCTATCTCTGACAGCCGGGTGCAGAGGGATTTTTTACATTTGCTGGACTCTCTAGCCTTCTGCGCATGTGCGCCACAGAGGCGCATGCACAGAAGCCCACGGCAGGTCCAGATTGCCGTGGCATATCACGGAGGATGGGGGTGGGTATTTTCAGCTGACCTCATGAATCCGATCCATGAGGGCAACTGAAACATTTACCTTTTTTTCACATTTTTTTACTTTTCCGTGATCACCAGTATCTATTGGTTACTGGCAATCATGGGCCTGGGGACCAGTCAACGCGGGAGGCAGGAGATTTTAAATGGCCTGCGTCGATCTGGTCTTCTGGACATGCGTCGCCAATTTTTCTTTGGCATACCTGCGCAGAAGACAGCGGTGGGTCCGTTCTGTACCAGATCAACATGGGACATTGCAGAGGATGAGGGTGAGTAGTTTCAGGCCCCCTCATGGAAGCGACCCATGATGGGAGCTGAAAAACAAACTTTTTTTTAGCTTTTTATTTACTTTTATGCGATCGGCATTATCCATTGAATAGCGCCAATTGCATGACCCAGGTGGGGCTTCCTGCGGCCCCCCATGACATATCCAGGTTGTCAGCTGCCTCTGGGAACCTACAGCATGGAGCTGTCACATCTACAGCCTGCAGGGTTTAATCTCCAGAAGGAGCATGTTTTTATGTCCCTGGCGATTAAGGCCTCCTTCCCACGAACGGATTTCCGCCGCGTAATTCGCGGCGAAAATCCGCTGCGTTGCCCGCAGCTATTAGGTTCTATTGAACCTAATAGCACAATGCTCACGATGCGTAATTCCACCGCGGAATTACGCATCGCGATTTCTCCCGTCCTCACCCGCAGCATGCTCTATTTTCTGCGGGTGAGGACGGGCTGTACGCACTGACGGCTTCCATTGAAGTCAATGGAAGCCGTCCATTCACGCTATCTCCCGCTGTAACCAGCGGGAGATAGCGTGAAAAAACGCTTTCCCGCCCACCGCCGCGCGTCATATGACGTCATATGACGCGGCCGGCCGCGTCACGTGACACGGCCGGCCGTGCACGTGACACGGCCGGTGACGCGGCAGCGGTGGGCGGTGACGGGCGGTGACGCGGCGGCGGTGGGCGGGGAAGCGATTTCACGCTATCTCCCGCAGGTAAGTATAGGGGCTCTGGGGGGCGCCGTGACGGGCTTCGCAGCGGAATATTACGCGGCGGAGCCCGTCACGCTCGTGGGAAGGAGGCCTAAAGCCCACTTAGGCAGGATGTAAAAACACTATGGGGTGGCCACTAAGGGATTACATGGTGGCCCATTTTCTTCAGGTCTGTTATTTTTGTATTTCTATTACAGTTCTGAAGAGAAAATGGACCCTAGAACCACAATCATTTTAAAGCTGGCTAGGAATCTCCTATTCGTCACCTATGAACCTCTCAAGGAAGTATGCCAGGCAACGCTAGCCAGGGTTTTCAGGAATTTATGGCAGGTACAGTACAATAGCAGAAGTTAAACCAGTAACGAAGCTAGCGTTCATGATCAGGAGAATAGTCAAGATGTGACAAGACAACAATCTAATAAAAGGAAGGGGCGAGGGCCCAAACTACATACACTGAGAGAAGACCTAAGAGCAGTGACTGTTAATTGTAGATCATCGCTGTCTTGGGGAGAGGTGAGTAAAACCTATTATATAAAATTTTTGTTACTTTTGTGTGATTCACTGTATGATATATAAACTAATCACCTTATCCAGTAGCCATTCATTGGAGCATGCTTAAAGGGGTTGTCCCGCGCCGAAACGTTTTTTTTTTTTCAATAGCCCCCCCGTTCGGCGCGAGACAAACCCGATGCAGTGGTTTAAAAAAAAAACCGGATAGTACTTACCCGAATCCCCGCGCTCCGGTGACTTCTTACTTACCTTGCGAAGATGGCCGCCGGGATCTTCACCCACGGTGGACCGCAGGTCTTCTCCCATGGTGCACCGTGGGCTCTGTGCGTTCCATTGCCGATTCCAGGCTCCTGATTGGCTGTAATCGGCACACGTGGGCGGAGCTACGGGGAGCAGCTCTCCAGCACGAGCGGCCCCATTCAGAAGGGAGAAGACCGGACTGCGCAAGCGCGTCTAATCGGGCGATTAGACGCTGAAATTAGACGGCTCCATGGAGACGAGGACGCTAGCAACGGAACAGGTAAGTGAATAACTTCTGTATGGCTCATAATTAATGCACGATGTACATTACAAAGTGCATTAATATGGCCATACAGAAGTGCTGAACCCCACTTGCTTTCGCGGGACAACCCCTTTAAATATGGATAACTGAAATTCATTCCACTACTTTTTCTTGTGTGGAGATGATGATTAACATTACAGGACAAAAGCATGAAGCTTCTCTGTACCAATATCATCATGGTATCACTTCTGGTCCTGTACTCTGGCTAATCGTAGTTATATAGACTTTTGTTTGTATCCATATTATATTTTGAATCCTATATGTGTCTGAATTAGAGATGAACGAGCATACTCGCTAAGGGCAATTACTTGATCGAGCATTGCCCTTAGCGAGTACCTGCCCGCTCGGAAGAAAAGATTCGGCTGCCGGCGGCGGGCAGAGAGCAGCGGGGGTGAGCAGGGAGGAACGGAGGGGAGATCTCTCTCTCTCTCTCCCTCTCCCCCCCCCCCCCCCCCCCCGCTGCCCCCTGCTCACTGCCGCAACTCACCTGTCACCCGCATCGGCAGCCGAACCTTTTCTTCCGAGCGGGCAGGTACTCGCTAAGGCCAATGCTCGATCAAGCAATTGTCCTTAGCGAGTATGCTCGCTCATCTCTAGTCTGAATGCTTATGACATAATAAAACCATAGTTCAGGAGTATTTTTTTTTTTAATTTCCATTATCTTGTGTAGCTCTGTTTAGCACCTTTTCTTATTATTATTTATTTTTAAAGCAACCAATAAATCCAAGGTACTGTACAAATGGAGAATAAGGTTAAATTACATTGCACTACGTAAAAAGTTACAGATGCTATTACATACATAGCCACATTACATATAGAAAACTGGAACGGTAAAATCCAATAATGACTAACAAATTGATACAGAGGAAGCAAAGGTTCCTTTTGAAGCTTTCCCACATGCTAGAGAGTCTGAGCTAGTTTCAGAGTATAGGTGATGCACGGGAGTAATACTGGAGATGATTATGTGAGAAGCACACTGGGGGAGAGTAGAGGAAGAGGTCTTGCAAGGACAAGAGGCTATGAGCAAGAAAATATTGGGAGATGATTAGGTCAGAGATATATGGAGAAGACATGTTGTGGATGGCCTTGTATGTCATTGATAATAACTTGAACGAGATTCTCTGACCTTATGCAAAAATACTTCAAGAGTAGAACTTTGCCATCAGATATGGACCATTTTGCCCTAGCCCTCCACAGTACCAGCATCTATCCGAAACTGACGGACACAGTGCATGTAGGTTAGATCCCTATACCAACGTGTCAGTATTTTATAATTAGTCTCCATAGCCTTGCTAGACCTAGTGAAAGTAGGATTTCCTACAATTGGAGCTAGGCAGGCCTGTTTTAGGAAGGTATCTCTTACAGATGTCTATGAAGGTGCATGACACATGGGGTAGGGAGGCCAGGTGGGAATCCATCCAAACAGCTTTGTGTCACCATGGAAGTGCTGTTAAGGGAAATAGAGATAACTCAGACTCTATGCTCACCCAGAATTTTGTGCTCCTATGGTGAAATCAATCTAAAATTCTTCATTCAGGTGGACCAGAGCCTGAAGAAACCAGTTGAGTGGTCAGAAGCTTGGCAAACTATTTTGCATCACTGTTTATTGGGGAGATGGGTCTATAACGGGAGCATTGTAAAGGGTCTTTGCCTTCCTTTGGAATTACTGTAATATGAGCGTGTAATATTACAATTTTACCCCCAATAAAACTAAAAAACAGGGAAAAAAAGTTCATGAAAAACATATTAAAAAAATAACCCTATATGTCACGGAAAAAAAACATCAAAAATAATTTTGATAGCTAAAGGAAAAAAATAGGGTAATAATATTACCACATAGGTAAAATCCCTAAAAAGTGTCTGGTCCTTAAGGTACAAAACAGCCTGGTCCTTAAGGGGTTAAATTGTAATAGTATTCACTGGGTATATCCCTTAAAATATAACTTTTATTAATCAATAAATATAAAATGATTGGGCCTCACAAAAAACAGACAAACTGGAACTAACAAACACAGAGCAAGAATTTTAAACCCTGGAAAAGGACCAGAGAAAATACATGCAATTGACACCTCTATTACAATGCAGAAGTATCCTGCAACATGAGACACTCTAATGCACTCTTTTTCAGTCACCATTGGGGATGGATGTCACCCAATAAAGATTAGAGGACCATATTAGGATGCGTCCTTCACAAAAAGATGAAAGGAGGATGATCGTTCCATCAAGGTTAGTGGTTTACGGAACACCTCCAATGGTGACGTACATTCGGGCTCCTATTGTGTCTCATCAACAAGGATCAGAATTATTAGAGGTGAAATGACAAGAGGCCACCAGGCCTATGTCTTCTTAGTACACAAACCCTCTTAAATAAGAGATAAAATCTGGTTCTTGACCAGGTAACTGCCCTATCTGGATAATAGCACCGGGCTAAAGATGCTGAAACAGTAGGACACCAGCAGCAGCCTATGATAGGTCCTTGTCCGTGATGAAAAAAAGAACTGTATATAGTTTTGTTTAGAATGGACAAACCACAAGCAAAGCTTCTGCTGATGCCCCCCGAGAAAAAATACACAAGTGGCTGATAGATTATCAACCACAGGTTATCAATCAATGAAGAATCAAATTCTGCTAGAAATAACCAGAGAACCACCATTAAGGTACTGATGCGTTCTCATGCAGAATATAGCTTCAATAACCATTCAGGACGAGATTCAGAAAAACCTTCTGAGAGAATTATTAATGCAGAAATGGTTCGTACTGGTTCAACGCGTTTCTGTCATACACAGACTCATCAGGAACCGTAATCTATGATGGTGTCATCAAACACGAAATTGTCCTTGGTAGTTATAACGTATCTCTAATCTATGATACAAAGGTGCCATACACTGAAAATAATGCTGTTATCAGGCAATGAATATGCTACCCTGAACTTCCCTAAGTAATTAAGTCCTCCTAGATGAGAAAAGGAGGAATTCGCTCCTCTAGATAAACCTAACCAGATTAAAACGGGACACTAAAATAGAAGATAACGCGTCCCACATAACCCAAAAATTGATTAAACCCCTAAAAAAGGGGAGTTTTGGGATAGAAATGACAAACTGGGAACAATATCCACAGAAAACCAGCAACCCCACGATATGTGGAGAAAGCTTCTAACACAAAGGTAAACCCTAATCCGGTAGGAGACAGAGCAAAAAGTTGGAAGAAAAGAGTGAGAACAGCAGCTCCTGTCTTGATGGTAGACAGGAGGGAAATGATGACTGCAAAGGAGTTGTGTGTCTTAAATGAGGAAAGGAGGCTAACGCCCCACTTGGGGGCACGTCCCTGTTAGCCAATGAGTGACCATCCATAATAAAAAAAAAAAAAAAAAAAAAAAAAAGGAAAACCACCCCCTTGCAATGTTGTGGACAGGGCGGGGGCCTGCTGATGTGAGAGGGAGGGGTTAAGCCGCAGGATGGCACATGTGCTTGTGGCTAGTAGGTAAACAAACAGCAGTCCGTAGTCATGGAGACCGGAGAGACATGCTCGTTCGTTATTCGGTGCTTATGACTATACGATAGAAGATGCACAGCAGCAGTAGATGATGTTAGTAAGCATATGGATGATTATTAATAAGTGTGGCTAAGCAGAACATAGCATTTCAATTAGTAATACACATGAGAACAGTGGCCTCCATTAATATGAAGGTTAACTTAGGATAATTGATGAAGTATGAGGATGTACCATTGTAATACAAAGCGATAAAAGAAAGGGAGATATGCATGATAAAGCAATATGAATAGGCTTGCAAGTGCTATAATTGAGAAAATTGATATTTATGCGCATCATTGGATATTGTGAAGAAAGAAAAAAGCCGCATAACTGATATTATGGACTGCAAGACCACATCAATGCCAGGTGACATAGATAAGTGTGCATATATACTCAAGAGAAATGCCTACTGCATATTTAAAATGAATGAAAACAGGGACGATGAATAAGACCTAAGAAAAAGTAACCGGGAAAAAGATAGTAAAAAGTAAAATAATAAATAATAATTAGAAACCAGAGAGAAGTTAGAGAAAGCACCCAAAGGGTAGCATCTCATTTAGACCCCTAGGTGCCACGGAATCCATCCGATAGATCCACTGCGATTCCTTCTGTAAAACTTTGCGGTTAACGTCACCTCTTCTTCCATAGGAGCGTATAAGCTCTACACCTTGGAATTTGATATTGAGTTCGTCCCCCACATGTACCTGACGCATGTGGTTTGCCACCGGGGTGCTCTCTCCCCTGCTGATATTGCCCACATGCCCCAAGATACGTCTGCGGAATTGCTGAATTGTCTTGCCGACGTAATTCCTGGGGCATGGGCATGTGGCAACATAGACTAAGTTCGAGGATTTGCAATTAATGAAGTCCTTAATCACATACGAGGTACCTGTTGACACACTGTGAAATTTATCGCCCTTACTGATGTATGTGCAAGCTTCACACCTTCCGCATGCAAAAGTACCACTAGGTCGAGCCTGGCCCAACCAGGTGCGTGTGTTAACAGAGGGGTCCAGATGACTTTTGACCAAATGGTCTTTAAGATTCCTTCCCCTCCTAAAAGTGAAGAGGGGCCTCTCTGGAACGATGTCTCGAATATCCGGATCCTCTTTGAGGATATGCCAATATTTTTGTAGTAACCCTTGCATGAATGGTACTCCATCATCATATGTTCCAATGACCCGTACTTTATTATCTGATGGTCTAGTCCGTTGTTTGAGAAGAATCGTTCTGTCTTGTTTCACAGCAAAATCATGGGCCTGATCGATTATGTGTTTGGGGTAGCCCCTCTGGAGGAATCTGTCTGTTAAGTTAGCACATTCCCTTTGAAAATCAGATTCAGATGAGCAGTTTCTTTTCAATCTTAAGAACTGCCCTTTGGGAATGCCCCGACGTAGGGGAAAAGGATGGTAACTATGCCACGACAACAGGCTATTGGTAGCCGTTTTCTTCCTAAATAGCGTAGTGGAAAGGTACCCTTGTGGAGATTTAGAGATGTTAATGTCGAGGAAAGACAGAGAATGTTCCTGTAGTTCCGAGGTGACTTTTAGATTGATGTTATTGTTGTTTAATCGATCAACGAAAATAGAAAAACTGGCTTTAGTCCCAGACCATAACAGAAATACATCATCGATGTATCTATACCAGACTAGAATGTCCTTAGTCCAGTTACAATTCTCCTCTGAAAAGACAAGATGCTCCTCCCACCAGCCCAGGAACAGATTTGCGTAGGATGGGGCTGCTGGACTCCCCATCGCGGTGCCCCTGAGCTGGTGGAAGATCTTGCCGTTAAACAAAAAGAAATTATGGGTCAGAACATAGTTGAGGAGGTCCAGAATAAATTGATTATGTCTGATGAAGTCACACCCCCTTTGCTGGAGGAAATGAAAGACCGCCTTAAGACCAAATTCATGCAAGATGGAACTATATAGCGACTCTATGTCCAAGGAAGCGAGGTAGACCCCTTCTTCAATTTGGATGCCTTCGATATGACGAAGGACATCGGGAGTGTCCTGAACAAAAGAGGGTAACGCTTGGACGAACGGGCGCAATACTTTATCCAAGTAGATGCCACAATTCTGTGACAGATTGTTCACCCCCGAGACTATGGGCCTTCCCTTGAGGAGGTGTAGGCCCTTATGCACCTTTGGTAAAGAATAAAAGGTGGCTATCTGTGGACTCGAGGGAAGGAGGAAATTATATTCAACTTGATCAATACAATGAGCAGGGGAGAGAGCACCCCGGTGGCAAACCACATGCGTCAGGTACATGTGGGGGACGAACTCAATATCAAATTCCAAGGTGTAGAGCTTATACGCTCCTATGGAAGAAGAGGTGACGTTAACCGCAAAGTTTTACAGAAGGAATCGCAGTGGATCTATCGGATGGATTCCGTGGCACCTAGGGGTCTAAATGAGATGCTACCCTTTGGGTGCTTTCTCTAACTTCTCTCTGGTTTCTAATTATTATTTATTATTTTACTTTTTACTGTCTTTTTCCCGGTTACTTTTTCTTAGGTCTTATTCATCGTCCCTGTTTTCATTCATTTTAAATATGCAGTAGGCATTTCTCTTGAGTATATATGCACACTTATCTATGTCACCTGGCATTGATGTGGTCTTGCAGTCCATAATATCAGTTATGCGGCTTTTTTCTTTCTTCACAATATCCAATGATGCGCATAAATATCAATTTTCTCAATTATAGCACTTGCAAGCCTATTCATATTGCTTTATCATGCATATCTCCCTTTCTTTTATCGCTTTGTATTACAATGGTACATCCTCATACTTCATCAATTATCCTAAGTTAACCTTCATATTAATGGAGGCCACTGTTCTCATGTGTATTACTAATTGAAATGCTATGTTCTGCTTAGCCACACTTATTAATAATCATCCATATGCTTACTAACATCATCTACTGCTGCTGTGCATCTTCTATCGTATAGTCATAAGCACCGAATAACGAACGAGCATGTCTCTCCGGTCTCCATGACTACGGACTGCTGTTTGTTTACCTACTAGCCACAAGCACATGTGCCATCCTGCGGCTTAACCCCTCCCTCTCACATCAGCAGGCCCCCGCCCTGTCCACAACATTGCAAGGGGGTGGTTTTCCTTTTTTTTTTTTTTTTTTTTTTATTATGGATGGTCACTCATTGGCTAACAGGGACGTGCCCCCAAGTGGGGCGTTAGCCTCCTTTCCTCATTTAAGACACACAACTCCTGTGCAGTCATCATTTCCCTCCTGTCTACCATCAAGACAGGAGCTGCTGATCTCACTCTTTTCTTCCAACTTTTTGCTCTGTCTCCTACCGGATTAGGGTTTACCTTTGTGTTAGAAGCTTTCTCCACATATCGTGGGGTTGCTGGTTTTCTGTGGATATTGTTCCCAGTTTGTCATTTCTATCCCAAAACTCCCCTTTTTTAGGGGTTTAATCAATTTTTGGGTTATGTGGGACGCGTTATCTTCTATTTTAGTGTCCCGTTTTAATCTGGTTAGGTTTATCTAGAGGAGCGAATTCCTCCTTTTCTCATCTAGGAGGACTTAATTACTTAGGGAAGTTCAGGGTAGCATATTCATTGCCTGATAACAGCATTATTTTCAGTGTATGGCACCTTTGTATCATAGATTAGAGATACGTTATAACTACCAAGGACAATTTCGTGTTTGATGACACCATCATAGATTACGGTTCCTGATGAGTCTGTGTATGACAGAAACGCGTTGAACCAGTACGAACCATTTCTGCATTAATAATTCTCTCAGAAGGTTTTTCTGAATCTCGTCCTGAATGGTTATTGAAGCTATATTCTGCATGAGAACGCATCAGTACCTTAATGGTGGTTCTCTGGTTATTTCTAGCAGAATTTGATTCTTCATTGATTGATAACCTGTGGTTGATAATCTATCAGCCACGTGTGTGTATTTTTTCTCGGGGGGCATCAGCAGAAGCTTTGCTTGTGGTTTGTCCATTCTAAACGAAACTATATACAGTTCTTTTTTTCATCACGGACAAGGACCTATCATAGGCTGCTGCTGGTGTCCTACTGTTTCAGCATCTTTAGCCCGGTGCTATTATCCAGATAGGGCAGTTACCTGGTCAAGAACCAGATTTTATCTCTTATTTAAGAGGGTTTGTGTACTAAGAAGACATAGGCCTGGTGGCCTCTTGTCATTTCACCTCTAATAATTCTGATCCTTGTTGATGAGACACAATAGGAGCCCGAATGTACGTCACCATTGGAGGTGTTCCGTAAACCACTAACCTTGATGGAACGATCATCCTCCTTTCATCTTTTTGTGAAGGACGCATCCTAATATGGTCCTCTAATCTTTATTGGGTGACATCCATCCCCAATGGTGACTGAAAAAGAGTGCATTAGAGTGTCTCATGTTGCAGGATACTTCTGCATTGTAATAGAGGTGTCAATTGCATGTATTTTCTCTGGTCCTTTTCCAGGGTTTAAAATTCTTGCTCTGTGTTTGTTAGTTCCAGTTTGTCTGTTTTTTGTGAGGCCCAATCATTTTATATTTATTGATTAATAAAAGTTATATTTTAAGGGATATACCCAGTGAATATTTTGAGAAAGCCTTTCTTCTATATCCCTCTGCCTCTGTGAATTTTAAATTGTAATAGAAAGTATATCTATGCTGAATGTAGTCAGGTAGCGAAAATTCCCTCTTTTTTTTCCTCCTCCTCCCTCCCCCTTTTCCTTACAATCGAGAGAGTGGTTTGTCATTAGGAAGCTTATGCGTTGCTATTAGGTAAGAGATTCTGTCTGTTTTAGTAGCATATCCATTTACTCCAAGTCTCCAGATATCTATCCAGATTCTCATCTCAAAGGCATCTAGTTTTTTCATAGCTGCTCATTGTATTGAGCTCATTGTACCACTCTAGAATGATGGGGGGATCTGTATCTTTCCAATGTCTGGGAATTAATACTTTGGCGGCATTTATGAGGAATGGAAGCACGTTTGTCTTTTCCAGGTTGCCGGTATCAGGATTCAAATTTAATAGTAGTAGTTTTGGGGTGATAGTAATTTTGGTTCCTAAAATAGAATTGATCCTAGTTTGCAAGGCATACCAAAAGGGTTGAAGTAATGGGCAGGAGAATCATATATGTATGTATGTGTCTTTTGTTTTGTGACACCTCCATTAAAGAGCGTTTTCTGATGGCATAATATTTGTGACCTGAGTTTATTAAATGAATATAAGATCTGTGATCTCTTTTCAGGGATGTCAAACCCCTTAACATTAAGGGATGCTATTGATAGATCAGCCATGGTCGATAGTCGAGTAAGATTTTCTGAAACAGTCCCCGGTTTCCACATGTAATAAGAATGGGTGAGACATCTGGTCAGGAAGGCATGCATTAATGGCTGGGTGAATAGTAATAGTAAAAATGAACCTTTAACTATCAACAGAAAAAGCAATACAAACAATGCAGTTGCGGAGAGGGCTATTAAATCAGTCAGTCGACTGAAAGTAATACCTGGGAGAACCCATGTATAGTCCTATAGGGGGGGTGTTGTATGCGAGGCATACAAGAGTAAAGTATCAAAGGAGGCCATATAACCCTTTTCTGTAAGTAAAACTAAAAAAACAGGCAAAACTATATACAGAGGAGTATGCATAGTGATGGGAGGATGCATAATATGGGACATTGGACACGGTCACCACAGTCTATGAGGCATCAAAATCAAAGTTCTCTTTTCCTACCGGATCCACTATATTGCCACAAGCATCAACGCTGTTGTTGAGGAGAGCCAGAGTTTTGGTCACTAGAGTACCGAGGGGGGAAGCAGAGATCCCTGGAATTACAGTTGGAGTTGGTTTTTCAGACAAAAAAGTCTCCCTGCTTAGTAGCGTCAGTGATGGTAATTTGAAGAATCTGAGGAAGAATGGGAAATCTCCTGCGTAGGGTCACTGTGTAGTCACCCAAATGGACATGAAGGGTGAATGGGAATCGCTATCTACAAGGGATATTGCTGGTCTGTAAAATTGCAAGCAACAGTTTGAGAGCAGCGTGTTGGCATAGTGTTCTATGAGACAGATCAAGAAAAAGGTGTAACTTTGCTCCGTCAAAGTTCAGCTCTGGGTGCATTCACACTTTTTGCATGACTTCTTCCTTTAGGATGTAATACTGTACCTGCCAAATTACATCCCGTAGGTGGGCAAGATTGTGTCTATTTCAATGTAAGCCTACCAAAAGAGTGTTGAAGATTCCAGTTAAAGTAGACAGGAGATCAGGGGTATGTGTAGCTTCTGGAAGATCTTGGATTCTTATGTTATTTCTCTTGTTTCTATTTTCAAGTTTGTCGAACTGGTCATGAAGGAGGTGCTGATGCGCTATCTGGGCAGTCATAGAATTATTAAAGGGGTTGTCTCATGAAATCAAGTTATATACTTCTGTATGGCCATATTAATGCACTTTGTAATGTACATCGTGCATTAATTATGAGCCATACAGAAGTTATTCACTTACCTGCTCCGTTGCTAGCGTCCCCGTCGCCATGGATCCGTCTAAATTCGCCGTCTTCTGGCGATTTTAGACACGCTTGCGCTGTGCGGTCTTTTCCGTGGTGAATGGGGCCGCTCGTGCCGGAGAGCTGGTCCTCGTAGCTCCGCCCCGTCACGTGTGCCGATTCCAGCCAATCAGGAGGCTGGAATCGGCAATGGACCACACAGAGCCCACGGTGCACCATGGGAGAAGACCCGCGGTGCATCGTGGGTGAAGATCCCGGTGGCCATCTTGGTAAGGTAAGTAAGAAGTCGCCGCAGAGCGGGGATTCAGGTAAGTACTAAACTTTTTTTTTTTTTAACCCATCCCTTGTGTTTGTCTCGCGCCGACCGGGGGGCCTATTGAATAAAAAAAAAAACCCGTTTCGGCGTAAGACAACCCCTTTAAGGTCATTAGCCTTTAGTAGAATAGAGTCCTTAAAGAATTCTGGCTCATCAACCTGTCCCTGCAGGGCAGCAACTTCTGTTTAGACTGCTTCTAATGCTTGGTGCCGAGCGTGTTTTAAGTCAGAGGCCAGCACGACAATGTACCTTTTAGTAGGAAGTATGGCAAGGAGTGCTTGAAGTTCCGGGTGGTTCTTTAAGGTGTTGATAGCTTCCTTTGGAGCCAGGAGGTTTTGGGAGATTGTTTTATGTAATGTTCCTGCACCTGAGGTATAAATCGCTGCAGATTGTGAATAGTGTGGTGGTTTACCATGGGAAATTCTTCTTTTGAGGAGGAGTCCACATCCCTTTTAGGAACCCTCTTACCTTAGGATTTCCCCGTGTCTGTAGACTTTTTGCCCCTGTGTTGAAAATACCTGGACAGAGCTCAAGGAGTTAGCGTCCACACTCCAGAGTGTATAGCTATTTCCCCAGCAGATGAATTTTAAAAATGATTGATCACTTTAGCTTACCAATGATACAAGGAGTTGGCCATGTTTGCAATTTTTGTCACATAGACAAATGTTTTCTTTTAAAGAATGTTCCCAGTCACTTAGCCAATGCATTGTGGCAAATTTAATTGACCGTTACAGCAAATCTGAAGTAAAGTATTTATGGCAGTGTTAGCAAAATGTTTTCTTTAATGATTTTCAATCATCACCCTACTTCATTCTAATGTGTACGGCCAACTTAAGAGGTGGGATCAACTCAAAGCATGTAAGTTATTTTAACCTTTTTGTGTGTACAAGATGTTCCTTGTTTTTTAAATGAATCTATAATAAAGGAAATTGGTTAAGCATCTCAAGGAGTGCTGCATGCCATCCCTTTGTGTTTATACTTGGACTGGGACTTTGGCCCAGAGCTTTGAATACTTTCTGTGAACCCTGTACATTCCTCCCGTACGGATAACTGAATTGTTTGAGCTGACTATTTTCTTTTATTTTTTCTATTGACTGTCATTTTGCCAGTAGGGATTGTATACAACCGTTTATTACTAAAGAATACCATAAGATTTTGCTATGTTTTCAAAATATTCATTGAAACACAGATTTAGTATGAATGAAATATCTGATGCTAATTGTGATTCGCACCTGATCTGTTTATCTAACAATAGGAAGGAATGTTGAAAACAACCGTTTTTTTCTATATAGGCAAATGACACTAATACAATGAAAGTCGTATGTCATAACAACTTTGCATTTGGTGATATATTACAGCATTAAAAAACTATGCTGATTGTGATATGGTGACAAGAGGTTTATACATGAAATATTTGAAAAATACCCACCATGATTTACAGTGAACAATTTGTGCCCAATTGTAATTTTATACTGTGGGGTTGTTTATCATAAATGTAATAATTATTACTGATAAAATAAGGTGGCCTGATGTCCTGATTTAGGCGGGACAGTCTCGATTTGGGACCCCTTATCTTGCTTTCTGCCGGGACCCCTGCGGAACAGCCATTTGTCCTGCTTTCAGGACCTCGGGTCACAATTATAGTGATTACCAGCCAGGGTGCCACAGCTCCCTGGCCGGTAATCACTCTGCAGTGCCGCGGGCGGGATGCACACACTATCAGCAGTGTATGCATCCGGGATCTTTGTCCCCTCCTCCTCTCACCTCTCCTCTTTGGTTGTACAAGAGAGGAGTAAAGAAAAGAGGAGACGCTGCTGCAGGCACACACACTTCCGCCCGCTGGCAGCAGCGCTGTGAAGACCAGAAAGAAGTAAGTAATACTAATACTATGGAGCTTCCATGGGGGTTACTATTATTGTTGGGTCTACTGTGGGGTGTCACTACTATTGCTGTGTATTCTGTGAGGTGTCACTACTATTGCTGGGTCTATTATGGGATGTCACTACTATTGCTGGGTCTACTGTGGGGGTTGCTATTATTGCTGGGGCTACTGTCGGGGGACACTATTTTTGCTGGGGCTGGTATTGGGGAGTGCTAATACTACTGGCGTATTGTAGGGATCACTATTATTGCTGGGGCTGGTATAGGGGGGTGCTAATTCTACTGGGGCTACTGTGGGAGTCGCTATTATTGCTAGGGCTAGTATAGGGGATACTATTACTATTAAGGACACTCTGCATATGGCAGCATACCTCAAGCTGACATAGGGTATATTTACACATGGCGAAAATGCTGCAAAATGTCTGCAGCGTAAATTTCCACAGCAAATTCTGCATCTAAAAAAACAGTCAAAATCTGTACCATTGGTGCAGATTTTGATTAGAAATCAGCTGCGTATATGCAGTGGTGCTCCCCCTCACCTCCTCTGTAGGCTTCCTGCTGTCAGCGCACCCCAGCTTCTAGTTACCAGCGGCCTGGTCAGGTGATGCTGGTCAGGTGAGGCCACTACAGGCTGCTGGGAACCAGAAGTTGGTGAGCGCTGAGAGCGAGAAGCTTTCAAAGGAGGTGAGGGGGAGCGCCACATAGTATGAAATCGGCTGTGGATATGCAGCTGATTTCCAGTCAAAAAGCTACACCAATGGTATGTATTTTGACAGATTTTTGGAAGCGGAATTACTGCCGCTTTTGCTCCCTGTCTTTTTTTGAACCGGCCCTGTAGCATATTAAAAGAGGCTGAAATAGAGACCACACAAATTTAAGAGTATCTAAAAATATATACTACACACAAGGAGTATGATTCTCTAAATAAGTGGTTTAAAGGAAACATAATTAAAATGGAGGACACCATCAAAACAAAAAAATATCCGTTCAATAGGGATATGGAAAATTAGTTTAAAAAGTTGAATCTACAGCTGGAGATGCAAATATACAAACCCATAAATCAATTCTCAGAAAACTGTATACAACTGAAGCAACATGCCAGCTTTAGGTCTTCTGAGGCCAGCTCATATAATTGCACTACAGATACAGAAGGCTCACATATTGTGTATGACCGCTCTCCCTCTCACCTCAAACAAAAAAAGGATGAGCAATATATCTGAACTACTACTAAAAATAAAATCTGAAATATTTCTTTGAAAAAAACAAATGTCAAAAAATAGAGATGAGCAGAGCAAAGAAAAACACATCCTTAGAGTACAATGAAATGCCACACAAGAAGAAAACATTGACCAAGGGACGGTGCAGTGTAATAGTTCTATTATCATACATCCTAACTGGGCAAAAACACAGTGTCATTATGAAAGATTTACATTTTCTTCCTTCATGCAACTTTAATTGGTACCAAACACTGCTTGATGTCAACAAATTTATACGATGATTAACTGTTACAAGACACTTTTACAACCAAGATGAAACGATGACTTACAAACCCTCAACAACTTGAACATGACATCATTGATGAATATGATGTTGTCTAAGCAAATTACACACTGTATTCTATAAAATGTGGGAAAGGAAGGAGGTCAACAGAGTAAAACATTTTACCCCACTTAGTTTTAAACATCCAACCCAAATTTCTGCCCTATATAATCTGGGGCTCTGACCATGGACTGATTCCAAAGCTTAGTGCAAGAACAACTAAGGAAACTGCAGAATACCACAACTAACAATAAAAGCCTAAACTTGAATATATTACAGAGGATGACATTAAAACAAAAGACACTCTAGACATTATAATACAAGCATAAGAAAAAGTGGGTTCTTAAAGGGGTTGTCCCGCGAAAGCAAGTGGGGTTATACACTTCTGTATGGCCATATTAATGCACTTTGTAATATACATCGTGCATTAAATATTGGCCATACAGAAGTTATACACTTACCCCCTCCGGTGCTGCCGTCCCCGTCTCCATGGCGCCGACCAATGCCTTCTTCTGCCTGGATTAGACGCGCTTGCGCAGTCTGCCCTCTTCTGTCCGGCTCCGGCGTACTCGCGCCGCAGAGGTCTTCTGCGCATGCGCAGAAGACCTGTGCGGCGCGAGCACGCCGGAGTGGCCCCTTCAGCGCAAGCGCGTCTAATCCAGGCAGAAGAAGGCATCGGTCGGCGCCATGGAGACGGGGACGCCAACACCGGAGGGGGTAAGTGTATAACTTCTGTATGGCCAATATTTAATGCACAATGTATATTACAAAGTGCATTAATATGGCCATACAGAAGTGCTTAAAGGGGTTGTCTCGCGAAAGCAAGGGGTTAAGCACTTCTGTATGGCCATATTAATGCACTTTGTAATATACATCGTGCATTAAATATGAGCCATACAGAAGTTATTCACTTACCTTCCCTGTGCTGGCGTCCCCGTCTCCATGGCTCCGTCTAACTTCAGCGTCTAATCGCCCGATTAGACGCGCTTGCGCAGAAGGGTCTTCTGCCTTCGGGTCTGTCCGGCAGAAGCTGCGTTCTGGCTCCGCCCCTTCTACGCGTCATCGCGTAGCTCCGCCCCATCACGTGTGCCGATTCCAGCCCCCTGATTGGCTGGAATCGGCACACGTGACGGGGCGGAGCTACACGATGACGCGTAGAAGGGGCGGAGCCAAAACGCCGCTCGTGCCAGACCGAGCCGAAGGCAGAAGACCCTTCTGCGCAAGCGCGTCTAATCGGGCGATTAGACGCTGAAGTTAGACGGAGCCATGGAGCCGGGGACGCCAGCGCAGGGAAGGTAAGGGAATAACTTCTGTATGGCTCATATTTAATGCACGGTGTATATTACAAAGTGCATTAATATGGCCATACAGAAGTGCTTAACCCCACTTGCTTTCACGAGACAACCCCTTTAACCCCACTTGCTTTCGCGGGACAACCCCTTTAAGGTCATCATGGACTGAAGGTTATAGGAACTATACATAGAAACTATTTAACAATAAAACCATTAATCAAATCTATACTAACATCAAAATTAAAGGTGTTCCTCGCTATAGCTTTTCAGATAGATTATTGGAGGTCTCCCAACAGTTTTTATACATACATGCAGAGAAAATGAGTTCAGTACAAGTACAGGCCATTGAACAAGTACTATTCCTTTACATAACAGTAGAGTTTCTCTCTGAATTTCAATTACATGAGCTTGTTGAGATACCTAATTTGAAAAATAATACAATTAAAAGCAAATTAAATTGTCAAGTGAAGAAACATTTATGTACGTATAAGTAAATGTGCTAAAAAATATCCAGCTACTAGGAACAAAGATAATTTTTACAGTATGCTAAAGTAAAGCCTGCATTTTCATAATAATCAGCAGATACATAACAAAATACATCTGTTGACAGTCCAACAAAAAACAATAAAAAGTTTAGACCTTTGTTGCATCCCCTTTATGAGTTCTTCTAGCTGAGAGGACATTGAGTTTACTTGCGTTTGGCATTCCTCAGGGGTGATTGTATTCCAAATTTGCTGAAACCTCACTTTTAATCTGTTCTTGGTGCAGTGAAGGGGCAGGACAGGGCAGGAGATTAGCACACTAGCTCTGCTGAGCTACCGCCCCGTCCCACCCCCTCGGCTTGCTGAAAGCTGGCAAGTGGCAGAGAAGGGGCAGAAGTTTAACACACTAGCTCCCACCCTATCCTGCCCCCTCCTATTGCTGGCAGCAAGGGGTGGAGAGGGGAAAGGAAAAGCTAAACTCTCTCCCCGCGCCCGGGGGAGTTCTGGGCTGCGGCGTATACACACCGCACTCAGCCGTCAGAATGGGTGTTAAAATGAGAGATGCAGCTTTGTCTGGGTCGTGGCTGCCTCTCACTCATGCGATTTTTGGCTGAAAATTGCAACATCTGTGTGAAGGAGCCCTTAAGTAGTGGAACAACCCCTTTGATAAGGCTAATTAATTTGAATAACTTTTAAGTGGGGGGGGGGGATCTCTTTTAACCAATCCGCGAACAATAGTGGGACTATCATGATAGTTCCCAGGTGTAGATGGACTATTATTAGAGATGAGCGAACGTACTCGTCCGAGCTTGATATTCGTGCGAATATTAGGGTGTTCGGGATGCTCGTTACTCGTAACGAGTACCACGCGGTGTTCCGGTTACTTTCAGTTTCCTCTCTGAGACGTTAGCGCGCTTTTCTGGCCAATTGAAAGACAGGGAAGGCATTACAACTTCCCCCTGTGACGTTCAAACCCTATACCACCCCCCTGCTGTGAGTGGCTGGGGCGATCAGATGTCACCCGAGTATAAAAATCGGCCCCTCCCGCGGCTCGCCTCAGATGTCTTGTGAGTTAGCTGAGGGACAGTGGTATCGTGCTGGAGCTGCTGTAGGGAGAGCGTTAGGAGTGAGTGTAGGCTTCAAGAACCCCAACGGTCCTTCTCAGGGCCACATCTTAAAGTGTGCAGTACTGTGTTAGCACTGTAATTTTTTTTTTTTTTTCAAAATTGGATCTGCAGAGCATTGCGCCCTGCAATAGGGACAGAAGTGGTGGTTAGGCAGGGAGAGTGTTAGCAGTGAGTGTAGGCTTCAAGAACCCCAACGGGCCTTTCTAGGGCCACATCTATCCGTGTGCAGTACTGTCCAGGCTGCTGTTAGCAGTGTTGCATATTTTATTTTTTTTCTCAAAACCGGCTGTGCAGACCATTGCACCCGGCATTAATACTACAGGGATAGAATTGTGTAGGCAGGGCCAGAAGACATACATTATTCATTGAATACACGCAGTGTGGCTTTTCCTTTGAAAAACAAGGGAAAAAATTATATTTCGCCTGCCTCTGACAGTCCTCAGGGCTCTGGGTACGTGTGTGCTGCGTGCAGAACGTAAAAAAAAATCAGACGCAGCCAGCTACGTTTTACTGCAGGCTTGCGCCAATTTTTTTCCTGCATGGGAAATCCCTGATCTGCTGGAGCCAATAACTTTGCATCACTGCAGTTCTCTGACACATTTGCAGGGCCACAACACAGTTATTAAACTTAGTAGTATTCATTGAATACACGCAGTGTGGCTTGTCCTTTGAAAAACAAGGGAAAAAATTCTATTTCGCCTGCCTCTGACAGTCCTCAGGGCTCTGGGTACGTGTGTGCTGCGTGCAGAACGTTAAAAAAAATCAGATGCAGCCAGCTACGTTTTACTGCAGGCTTGCGCCAATTTTTTTCCTGCATGGGAAATCCCTGATCTGCTGGAGCCAATAACTTTGCATCACTGCAGTTCTCTGACACATTTGCAGGGCCACAACACAGTTATTAAACTTAGTAGTATTCATTGAATACACGCAGTGTGGCTTGTCCTTTGAAAAACTAGGGAAAAAATTGTATTTTGGCTGCAGGCTTGAGCCACTTTCTTTCCTGCCTGGGAAATCAAATCACTGGTAATACACCATGCTGAGGGGTAGGGGTAGGCCTATAGGACGTGGACGCGGGCGAGGACGCGGAGGCCCAAGTCAGGGTGTGGGCACAGGCCGAGCCAGTGTGGTGGCCAGGGGTAGAGGCAGGGCCAGACCGAATAATCCACCAACTGTTTCCCAAAGCGCCCCCTCGTGCCATGCCACCCTGCAGAGGCTGAGGTGCTCAAAGGTCTGGCAGTTTTTCACTGAGAGTGCAGACGACCGACGAACAGTGGTGTGCAACCTTTGTCGCGCCAAGATCAGCTGGGGAGGCACCACCAACAGCATGCGCAGGCATATGATGGCCAAGCACCCCACAAGGTGGGACGATGCCCGTTCACCGCCTCCGGTTTGCACCACTGCCTCTCCCCCTGTGCCCCAACCTGCCACTGAGATCCAACCCCCCTCTGAGGACACAGGCACTACCGTCTCCTGGCCTGCACCCACACCCTCACCTCCACTGTCCTCGGCCCCATCCAGCAATGTCTCTCAGCGTAGCGTCCAGACGTCGCTAGCGCCACAGTTTGAGCTCAAGCGCAAGTACGCCGCCACGCACCCGCACGCTCAAGCGTTAAACGTGCACATTGCAAAATTGATCAGCCTAGAGATGCTGCCGTATAGGCTTGTGGAAACGGAGGCTTTCAAAAGCATGATGGCGGCGGCGGCCCCGCGCTACTCAGTTCCCAGTCGCCACTACTTTTCCCGATGAGCCGTCCCAGGCCTGCACGACCACGTCTCCCGCAACATTGTACGCGCCCTCACCAACGCGGTTACTGCCAAGGTCCACTTAACAACAGACACGTGGACAAGCACAGGCGGGCAGGGCCACTATATCTCCCTGACGGCACATTGGGTGAATTTAGTGGAGGCTGGGACAGAGTCAGAGCCTGGGACCGCTCACGTCCTACCCACCCCCAGAATTGCGGGCCACAGCTCGGTGGTGGTATCTGCGGCGGTGTATGCTTCCTCCACTAAAGCACCTTCCTCCTCCTCCTCCTCCAACGCAACCTCTGTCTCGCAATCAAGATGTGTCAGCAGCACGTCGCCAGCAGTCGGTGTAACGCGGCGTGGCAGCACAGCGGTGGGCAAGCGTCAGCAGGCCGTGCTGAAACTACTCAGCTTAGGAGAGAAGAGGCACACGGCCCACGAACTGCTGCAGGGTCTGACAGAGCAGACCGACCGCTGGCTTGCGCCGCTGAGCCTCCAACCAGGCATGGTCGTGTGTGACAACGGCCGTAAGCTGGTGGCGGCTCTGCAGCTCGGCCCATGTGCCATGTGCTCGACCCATATGCCTGGCCCATGTGTTTAATTTGGTGGTTCAGCGCTTTCTGAAAAGCTACCCCCACTTGTCATACCTGCTCGGAAAGGTGCGCCAGCTCTGCGCACATTTCCGCAAATCCCACACGCACGCTGCCACCCTGCGGACACTGCAACATCGGTTTAATCTGCCAGTGCACCGACTGCTGTGCGACGTGCCCACACAGTGGAACTCTACGCTCCACATGTTGGCCAGACTCTATGAGCAGCGTAGAGCTATAGTGGAATACCAACTCCAACTTGGCGCAGTGTGAGTCAGCCTCCTCAATTATTTACAGAAGAGTGGCCCTGGTTGGCAGCCATCTGCCAGGTCCTTGGAAAATTTGAGGAGTCTACCCAGGTGGTGAGCGGCGATGCTGCAATCATTAGCGTCACCATTCCTCTGCTATGCATCTTGAGAAGTTCCCTGCAAAGCATAAAGGCAGACGCTTTGCGCTCGGAAACAGAGCCGGGGGAAGACAGTATGTCGCTGGATAGTCAGAGCACCCTCCTGTCTATATCTCAGCGCGTTCAGGAGGAGGAGGAGGAGCATGAGGAGGATGAGGAGGAGGGGGAAGAGACAGCTTGGCCCACTGCTGACGGTACCCATGCTGCTTGCCTGTCATCCTTTCAGCGTGTATGGCCTGAGGAGGAGGAAGAGGAGGAGGAGGAGGATCCTGAAAGTGATCTTCCTAGTGAAGACAGCCATGTGTTGCGTACAGGTACCCTGGCACACATGGCTGACTTCATGTTAGGATGCCTTTCTCGTGACCCTCGCATTACACGCATTCTGGCCACTACGGATTACTGGGTGTACACACTGCTCGACCCACGGTATAAGGAGAGCCTTTGCACTCTCATTCCCGAAGAGATAAGGGGTTCGAGAATGATGCAATACCACAGGGCGCTGGTGGACAAACTGATGGTAAACTTCCCATCCGACAGCGCTAGTGGCAGAAGGCGCAGTTCCGAGGGCCAGGTAGCAGGGGAGGCGCAGAGATCATGCAGCATGTACAGCGCAGGCAGGGGAACATTCTCCAAGGCCTTTGCCAGCTTTATGGCTCCCCAGCAAGACTGTGTCACCGCTCCCCAGTCACGGCTGAGTCGGCGGGAGCACTGTAAAAGGATGGTGAGGGAGTACGTAGCCGATCGCACGACCGTCCTCCGTGACACCTCTGCCCCCTACAACTACTGGGTGTCGAAGCTGGACACGTGGCCTGAACTCGCGCTGTATGCCCTGGAGGTGCTTGCTTGTCCTGCGGCTAGCGTCTTGTCAGAGAGTGTGTTTAGTGTGGCTGGGGGAATCATCACGGATAAGCGTACCCACCTGTCAACCGACAGTGCCGACAGGTTCATCAAGATGAACAAAGCCTGGATTTCCCCAGACTTCTCTTCTGCACCAGCGGACAGCAGCGATACCTAAGCAATACGTATTATGCACCCGCGGATGGAAGCATCGTTCTCTCTCACCATCCAAAACGGGGACATTTCTGCTTCATCAATCTGTGTATAATATTCCTCCTCCTCCTCCTCCTGCTCCTCCTCCTGAAACCTCACGTAATCACGCCGAACGGGCAATTTTTCTTAGGGCCACAAGGCTCACTCATATAATTTTTCTAAACAATTTTTATACGTTTCAATGCTCTTAAAAGCGTTGAAACTTTAACTTGAACCAATTTTTCGTTAAACTGGGCTGCCTCCAGGCCTAGTTACTACTTAAGCCACATTAACCAAAGCGATTAATAGGTTTCACCTGCCCTCTTGGTTGGGCATGGGCAATTTTTCTGAGGTACATTAGTACTGTTGGTACACCAATTTTTGTGGGCCCTCGCCTACAGTGTAATCCAATTAATTTTTTGCCCACCTGCATTACAGCTGACGTTACATCAGCTGTGTTGGGCAATGCAATGGAATATTTTTGTGTATCGCCGGTGGGTTCCAGGGAGCCACCCATGCTGTAGGTGCACACGGAGTTTAACCTACATGTGTCCACTTGTACAGAACCCCAGTCTGACTGGGGCATGCAGTGTGGGCCGAAGCCCACCTGCATTAAGCACGACATTACTACCTCAGCTGTGTTGGGCAATGCAATGGGATATTTTTGTGTATCGCCGGTGGGTTCCAGGGAGCCACCCATGCTGTCGGTCGACAGGGACTTCACAATAGGGAGTTGTACCTGCCTGTGTCTATGAATTAAAAAGCCCGGTCTGACTGGGGCATGCAGAGACACCTTGACAGAATGAATAGTGTGTGGCACATAGGTTCCCCATTGCTATGCCCACGTGTGCAGCTCCTGATGGCGGTGGCACAGGATTCTATTTCTCATTGCTTCTGTACAGCATTGTGGGCTATCGCCCCGCCCCTTTTAAAGAGGGTCGCTGCCTAGCCGTGCCAACCCTCTGCAGTGTGTGCCTGCGGTTCCTCCTCATGGCAGACGCACTTCTAAATAGACATGAGGGTGGTGTGGCATGAGGGCAGCTGAAGGCTGCGCAGGGACACTTTGGTGTGCGCTGTGGGGGGGAGAGGGGGCGGTTGGGCAGCATGTAACCCAGGAGAAGTGGCAGTGGAGTGTCATGCAGGCAGTGATTGTGCTTTGTTGGAGGTAGTGTGGTGCTTAGCAAAGGTATGCCATGCTAATGAGGGCTTTTCAGAAGTAAAAGTTTTTGGGAGGGGGGGGGGCCCACTCTTGCCGCTATTGTGGCTTAATAGTGGGACCTGTGAACTTGAGATGCAGCCCAACATGTAGCCCCTCGCCTGCCCTATCCGTTGCTGTGTCGTTCCCATCACTTTCTTGAATTGCCCAGATTTTCACACAAGGAAACCTTAGCGAGCATCGGCGAAATACAAAAATGTTCGGGTCGCCCATTGACTTCAATAGGGTTCGTTACTCGAAACGAACCCTCGAGCATCGCGAAAAGTTCGTCCCGAGTAACGAGCACCCGAGCATTTTGGTGCTCGCTCATCTCTAACTATTATGCAACACAAGTTGATGTTGAACTTGTGTGACTTTTCTGTAAATCATATTGTTTGAATTTCAAAAAATGCATTCTATGGAGAAATAATTATAGTTAAAGAAAATATAAAGTTCAGATAACTGAAAAAGTCAGTTATGGCGGTTTTACAAAAATGCATGCATTCACAACAAATGGTATCCAGACAATTATGAAAAGGGGTAGTACATACTGTAGACCAGTTATAGATGATAATTGGGCAAGAGCCCTATTGATGAAACTTTTGGGATTTAAAATTTAGGAACATAGGCCCCTAAGGGGCTTAATTACAGTACTGATTTCATTTATGTATATTAACTATATATTTCTTTGTCTTTTTTATGTTTAGCAGTGTGACTATGAAGTATACATGATAGTATTTACTCTCTCCTTCCCTTTTCCTATTTTCTTTAGCCTGACTTTAAACCCCTTTTGGACCAAATACCAAACAAATTCCGGGAATTAGCTCGGCCCCGTCCCGCCTCTCCTCATTGAAAATAGTACAGGGGGGAGGAGAGCAGGCAGAGAGGGGGCGGGAGCTCAGAGCACTGCTCCTGGCTCTTCCAGCCTCCTCCCCCTGCAGAGATAGACGCCGTATATCGGCTGGGCGTGAAAACCCAGCCGATATACGGTTGTCTTAATGCACCCTAAATCTAACGCCACAGTAAAAATATCTTGCAGGATTAAAAGCTCCTGCAATCTAACAGGAAGCTCCTGCAATCTAACAGGAACAGGTTGAGATCTTGGCTGTAATTTATTTTAATGTAAATATAATCATTTTAAAAAGTGCTATAAATTAAATTTTTATTTTTTTTACATTTTGTACGCATTATCTATAGCAAATAAATTTAAAAAAGAAAACAGTTAACAAAGGAATTAAGAATGTTTCATGAAAAGAAAATGCAGCAAAAATAATTTCATCGGGACAGGAAAAAAATAGGGCCATAAAATCACTGGATGTGTAAAATCACTAAAAAGTGTCTGATTCTTTAGGACTAAAGGTCCATTTACACTCAACAATTATCGCTGAAAATTAGTTCAAACAGGCAAAAGTGAGCGATATTCGTTTTATGTAAACACACAGCCATCCTGTACTTTTTGTTTACGTGTCGTTTATCGTTTAGTTTCAGCCTACATAAAAATAGTCGTTAGATAGTTAGCTTGTTGTTTAAATGACATGAAAGACTTGAGGGGAGGGGTACTTGTTTATCCATGCCAGGAAAAACCAATAGCTTTTTAGTTAAAACCTGCTGGCCAGAGTTTTCTTCGCATAAACACACACCCACCTAAGCAAACACCATAACAGTGTTTACTTTCAGCTAATGAGGAAAATAGAGATGATTTCAATCAATTATCTGTACTTTTTAATGCTCACCCTTTTATGCAAAAAAGTTATTAATTTGTTCAGTCGTTTGGTCGTTCAAACGATAATCATTGTGTGTAAAAGGACCATAAAACACTCTGGTCTCTAATGTGATATCATAAGGTGCTGTGCTATCAGGGTGGTTTATTTACACCTTGAATTGATTTTAAATGGGTTTTGTTGCGTTAAGATAAGAAAACAATAGCTTTTTAATGGGATAAGATAACTTTCTGTACCCTGCCATCACAGTCAAAGTAAAATTTGTTGTATCTGTATATAAAGTTCATTTATCTGTATTGCACTTGTGATATAGGAACACAGTTATAGAGATTCTATCATCAGATTTGTGCTGCCCAAACAAAGGACAGTGTGAGCCTGGGACAGGGATGCATGTTGCCCCCGTGGGTATTTTATTCTGAAATGCTGCAGCATCTCAGTGCAAACACACTTTGATATTTGACTCAGAGCTAAATACTGGCCTCTCCACACATGCTCCATGAAGACTGACAGCTCTTCTCTCTGCTTATGTATAGAAACCTGTATCCACTTATCCATGGATGTGGTGAGCTGCTACTCCATCTTTGTATTTTGCAGTTTTTCTTTTAGGCAGAATCATAAATCTGCCCCATGGAGTGGTTTTTCTGCTCCCACTTCACTCAATCATTTTCTATATTGTCTTGTTTTTAGAATGATTGACTCTGTGGGTGGATGAACTTCTCAGCCACTTGTCCATAAAACCACTGGATATATGAAAACCAGTAAAGAAATTCTAAAATCATGCATCAGTTTGAATGGAATATAAACTATACCTGGGTGATGTCATGTTTCTGCTTTATACAAGAGCTTTCCACATGATAATTCATTGCAGCCACTATCATTACATTTACCAAAGTACAGTAGTTTGAGTTTTTTACTTTTTAGTTTTAGAAATTTAAATTTAATTTTACAATTTTTAGTCTTTTTAAGGGACTCAAACTTGTGATTGCTTGAGCACTTCTAAAATACCCTGCAATAGTTCTGCATTGCATACTGTAGTTTGGCACTTGGTATATATTCTATGACCGCATCTGAAGGAAGCGGCCAAAGACAGGAAAGCATGGCGTATGCTGATCCACAAGGTGATCGAAAGTCATCAACGACTGAACGGATAAATCCTCATCATCATGCATTCTATCTTGTATAGTGACATTTTTACCATAAACCAGTGGGTCACCTTACCATGTTATTTATGCTACACAGTCCATGCCAAAAAACTAAAAAATCATAAAAGTAATGAAGGAATTTCTGTTATTCCCATTGCCCCCACCCACCCATCACCACCCTCATTAATCAATAATCTATATGTATCTCAACATGGTGCTGATTGAAAATTACAATTTATCCCTCAAAAAACAACCCCTTACATAACTCCCGTAAAATGCAATAGGGCTCCCACACAATTGAGTTTTTTAACGCAGTTTTTTTTTACATGCTGGTCAATGGGACTTTCTAATGTTAAAAACGCATCGCACAAAAATCGCAAGGCACAAACTTGCGATGCGTTTTTAACATTAGAAAGTCTCCTTAAAAAAACGCAAGTGTGTGGGAGTCTGAAAGGTAGATTTACTAATAAAGAATAAGGGTGTCCAGCATCGGTGTACCACTAGGGATTGCAATTGCGAGCAGGTCTCTTATGAACGGGGCCCCACAGGCCCCCGCCATATGCCGTTTCCCTGCCGTGGGCCAACTGTGGATGGCACTCAATGAAGGGCTGTTGCCTGGGAACCCAGCAGTTAAAACTGCAGTCTATCAGTGCACATCTGGCTGCACGTTTGGTCTGGCCAGTGGTGACTGATGGTGAAGATAGGAGTTGAGTCAGTGAACCATACGTTACAACAAGGTATGTACTGCATGTAATCTTGTATGTATAGCTGGTATAAATTATAACAGCTGTACATATAATTATATACAGGACATACCCAGGTTATACCAACATGCTCCATATCATTATACACAAGGAGACGTACATCTGCTGTCTATAGTGATATGGACCATGCTGGTATAACCTGGATATGTCCTGTAAATAGTTATATAGGTACTACTGGTCTAAGCTATACATCCTGTATATCGTGATATGGACCATGCTCGTGTAACCTGGTATATCACTATATACAGGATGTATAACATACCAGCTGTACATAATTTATCAGAAGATACCCAGGATTAGGGTGGTTTCACATCAGCATTGGGGATTCCACCTTTCAGCCACATTCAGCCTATGCACAGAACTGAACAGCGTCGGGCGGACTCCATTGACTATAATGGGGTTCATCCGCTTTCTGCTCAGCTGTCTGGCTTTTGGATGGAAGAAAAGGCACTGCATGCAGCGCCTTTTCTTATGTACTGTTGATTTTTCAACCACGTCTGCTGGAAGTTTGTTCATCTACTACTCTTTCAGTAAAATAATCTTCTCTGATGTTTCTTCTGATCTTCCTCCCAACTGATCTCAGATTATGCCGCTTGTTCTATTGTTTAACTTCCCAATAAAAATACTTCTCTCCTGAACCGTATTTATACCTTTAAAATATTTAAATCACCCATTAAAGGGGTGTCTGAGTTATAGCTTAATGTTAAAACCCATTCTACATGCAGTAAAATAACAAATATATACTCATCTCCCCCCGCGACGGTGTCCGGTCATTTGTACCTGTGTTTGTTTACAGGCTGCAGTCCCGCCCAGTTGATGGGATATCACAGGCATTGCAGCTCTGTTTTTCCCTGCAGCACCTGTGAAGTCCCATGAACAGGCTGGGGAAGCCTGCAACAGTGACATCAGAGGGGGGATCCAAAACAACGCTGCAGGACACAGTGGGAGTAGGGAGAGGTAAGTATAAGCCTATTTGTTATTTTACTGCATGTAGAATGGGTTTTACCATTAAGCTATAACTTGGACAGCCCCTTTAAGAGTCTCATTACTGTAAGGAGGGTGAGATATATAGTTTAGCAGCACAGGAGTTGCAGTAGTATCCTTGACTAATGGTTGCATCTATTCAATCATGCCCCCCTTTTCTGATAAGTTTCTAATTTCTGATAAGTTTTGTTCTTCAGACCATCCACCATTTTTGTATCCCACCTTCAGACTCATCCTCTTTTATCAATTTTCGTTCTGTAAGTGAGTCTCCAGAACTAAAGACTGTATTTCAGATGAGTTCTCACGAGAGCTCTATTACTACTGCTCTTACTACTGGTTATAGCGCTTGTTATGCAGCATTCTACTCTTCCTGCTGGATGACCCCACTGTGGACTCATTATGAGAACTCCTAAATCCTTCCCTTCTGAAGTCCTGGATAACACAGAGCAGCCGATATGATACTCAGTCTGAGGATTCCTTGTCCACAAGTATATTATTTTACGTTTGGAAACATTGAACTGCAGATAAGACATGTCTCAATGGCAGGAAGATCCTGCAATCTGCTTACTTTTTCACGCAGACTGCTCCCCAAGCCCTTCCTCTCTTAAGGCCTGTTTAGACATACCGATCGTTGAAAAAAAATCATTAGAACACCCAACAGTGTGCGATAATTTTGTCAAAATGGGTGCCATCATGGACATTTTCATTTGTAGTCACTTCTTGTTACATTTAAACGCTCCCCACTCAATTTTTCATATAGAATGTTAAGCACTGAAAAAAGAAGTGAACTATTCTCAACAACAACCCACCTTTCTAAACAGGCAGCACAAATAATTGTGAACGAGTTAGCGGTGACATCACTCATGTCATGTGCTTGTGCAAATGAGAATCGGCTTGTGTAAAAGGCCCATTACACAGAGTGCGCCCAGTGCCCCTTCCTCTCTCACAGGCTATTCAACATGCCCCTTTCACCATTATAGTCTGATCTCCATTTCTCCCTTTCTCACTTACAGACTCTTCCTCTTGTTTTCAACTTCTTTATCACCTTCCTCCACAGTATTAGATTTCAGCAGCAAAAGCAGCTGAGAGCTGCCCCTGATTGGTCCCTGCGCTGAGCCAATCAGAGGCAGCTCTCACTCACCCATTCATGAATTCATGAATGGGTGAGTGAGAGCTGCCTCTGATTGGTGAGGGCTGTGACCAATCAGAGGCAGCTCATTCAGCAGGCGGGGATTTTAAATCCCCGGCTGCTGAATACTACTCACAGCAGTACAGGAGAACTGCCGGCCGGCCGGCCGCGGCTGAACTCTGTCTGCCGGGACAAGGTGAGTATATATTTTTTTAAACTTTTTACACATTTCTGGATGAATTTCAGGGAAGGGCTTATATTTTTAGGCCCTTCCCGAAAATTCATTGTGAGATCGCCCGCAGCCCATTGCTTTCAATGGAGCCGGCTGTATTGCCGGCTCCATTGAATTTAATGCACTGGACAGCGCTGCACTGCTCCGGCCCGTTTCTAATGAAACACGGCTAGGAGCAGATTTTTCGGGCGATTTTTCGGCCCCGGTCACGGGATTTGCGGATGCGCATCCGTCATGCGATCCGCAAATCGCGGGAAAAAACGCCCATGTGACCGAGGCCTAAGAGTCATAAAAACATAAATCATCAAAAAATATTAACATAAATATATTTAGATTTTCTTTTTTTTAATTCCCTCTTTAAATGGAATGAGCTTGGTGCTTGGGATTTTGCACATCTCTCTGTCTCCAATCTTTCCATTCTTAGAAGGTATTTTAGCTGCTGCAATATATCTGATAAATCAGGGGGTTGGGCTGCAACCATTTTGCTAACAGGCACCTTTTACTTATAAGGATACTGGGTATTCTATTGATGTTTATTTATCTGGTTAGGGAGGTAATGGAACACATAAGCTTGTGGAGATAACGGTATAGATATACCTCTAATTTCATGTAGCAGTGATTGAACTTCTGTCCAAAATGTATTGATTTTGGGGCATTGGCAAAGTCAGTACACAAAGTCTGTTTTTGGTTGGGAGTATTTGGGGCATGCCTGAATTCTTGTTGGGTTTCCAGAATGCGGAGGAATGTTGAAACCATAGATCGCTCCATGTATTGTTTTGAAATAGGTCTCCCTTCATCTTTTGTTCGTTATAGCCTTCTTACCGAGATCCAGCCATTAGCCAGCTTATGGAATAGTTTTGGGTCCTGTAGTTCCCTTTTCCATTTTTTAAATAGAGGTGTGTTGTCTGGTGCGGTCCATCCTTCTCTCCATAAACCCCTTTACAGGAAAGTTGCCTTGTCACAGCACTCAAAGTAGTTGCTCACTGGTTGTTAGGTAGCTGGTAAAGCAAAGTCACTGTTGAAAGCAAAGCTGAAGTCAAAACTAACTAGAGATTAAACCAAGAGATGAGGTCAGCAGCAAGCTGGGGTCAGAGACCCAAAACCATTGGTCTAGCATAACCTTGCTGAAACTTGCAGTGGCAACAGGAATGAGAGACAGTGCTGGAGTAGGATCAGCTAAATTGACCTGGAATGGGATTGCAAGCTCTGTTTCCAATTCCAGAAACCCCCTTTAATCCAATATCGCTATAGGTAGAGAAAGACTAGTGTAGAATATAATCTGCCTCTCCAACAACTCAGGGAGGACACTTAACAGTTGAACAGAATTGAAATATAGCATTGAGTGCTATATCAAATGCAAAAGTGATACTCTACTATACCATGTAAAGGAACAAAACAAGTTTTAAGGAACATGTGCATCAATGGCAATATTTTCAAATTTCTGTTCCTCAAAAGAAAAAAGAAAGTATGAAGTAGTTGCTTACTGTATTTATTGGTAAAACCAGGTCAGTAGGTTTTATACCAGTAATTATATTATATACAGCACTGTGCATATATACTAAATATATGTACACATATAAAGAATGACACTCTCTGCCAAGGCAATTGCTGATTCTGATTGTAAGGTACTGAATAAGGACTGTTTAGTTTAGCAACAGCAAAAAATATTGTACTTTGGCATTTTATTTATGTTCATATGATATAGAGATTGGGAGATGTACTGTAGATCTATCACGATTGTAACTCAAAGACACAGTTATGCTGCAAAGAAAACGTTGTCATGTAATTAGTTAGGGATCATTCACCATGTTCTTATGAGTTTGCATAAATTGCTTGACTAGAAATAGTACTGGCATTTGTGGATGCTAGCTATTATAAACCTGAGTAACAGAAAGGTAGTACTGAATGATCTCTTTGTTCTGCGATACAGCCTAAACCCCTTTGAAGACAAAACTTAAAAAGTGAGTTAATAAAACGTATGCAGGATCTGGGGTCACTTATTATGTATTTATCTTGTGCATATTTAGAAAAATATGATCATTGCTTCTAAAAATGGGCCATTTATATGGAAATTTTGATTATGACATGAATGTCAAGAAGCCATTTCTTATGTATTTTGCAATTTACTCTTTATTAGAGATGAGCGAACGTACTCGTCCGAGCTTGATACTCGTTCGAGTATTAGCGTGTTCGAGATGCTCGTTACTAGTGACGAGCACCACGCAATGTTCGAGTTACTTTCACTTTCATCTCTGAGACGTTAGCGCGCTTTTCTGGCCAATAGAAAGACAGGGAAGGCATTACAACTTCCCCCTGCGACGTTCAAGCCCTATACCACCCCCCTGCAGTGAGTGGCTGGCGAGATCAGGTGTCACCCGAGTATATAAATCGGCCCCTCCCGCGGCTCGCCACAGATGCATTATGACAGAGATCAGGGAAAGTGCCGCTGAGGCCGGAGCTGCTATAGGGAGAGTGTTAGGATTGATTTTAGGCTTCAAGAACCCCAACGGTCCTTTTTAGGGCCACATCTGACCGTGTGCAGTACTGTTGAGGCTGCTTTTTGCAGTGTTGCACTTTTCTTTTTTTTTTTTGTATATCGGCCGTGCAGAGCATTGCATCCAGAGCATTGCGTCCTGCAGTAATTTTACATAGTCCAGGGCCAGTAGTGGTGGTGAGGCAGGGACAGTGAAAGACATATACAGTCTATATAGGCAGTGGGCTTTTCCAAAAAAATTTGGGGAAAAAAATCTATTTGGGCTGCCTGTGACCGTCCTGACTGTACTGTGTCTCTTCTGGGGGTAGTTGTCCTAATTCATACGCAGCCAGCTAAGTGTTACAGCAGGCTTGCGCAAAATTCTTTCCTGGCTCTGCGTTGCCTCTTACATCACCTCTGTCATCCTGTCCAGAGTGAAACAGTTTGCAGTAATTTTACATAGTCCAGGGCCAGTAGTGGTGGTGAGGCAGGGACAGTGAAAGACATATACAGTCTATATAGGCAGTGGGCTTTTCCAAAAAAATTTGGGAAAAAAAATCTATTTGGGCTGCCTGTGACCGTCCTCAGTGTACTGCGTCTCTGCTGGGGGTAGTTGTCCTAATTCATACGCAGCCAGCTAAGTGTTACAGCAGGCTTGCGCAAAATTCTTCTTTGCATTCCATAAGCGAAGTCAGCCTCCAACCACAGGCCAATAAGCGGCACATTTAATCACAGCGTTCTGTTTCTGCACTGCTGGTAATACAGCATGCTGAGGGGTAGGGGTAGGCCTAGAGGACGTGGACGCGGGCGAGGACGCGGAGGCCCAAGTCAGGGTGTGGGCACAGGCTGAGCTCCTGATCCAGGTGTATCACAGCCGACTGCTGCGGGATTAGGAGAGAGGCACGTTTCTGGCGTCCCCACATTCATCTCACAATTAATGGGTCCACGCGGTAGACCTTTATTAGAAAATGAGCAGTGTGAGCAGGTCCTGTCGTGGATGGCAAAAAGTGCATTCAGCAATCTATCGACCACCCAGAGTTCTGCGCCGTCCACTGCTGCAACTCAGAATCCTCTGGCTGCTGCTTCTCCTTCCTCCGAGCCTCCTCACTCCATTACAATGACACATTATGAGAAGCAGGCAGACTCCCAGGAACTGTCCTCGGGCCCCTGCCCAGAATGGGCAGCAATGGTTCCGAATCCTCTCCCACTGGAGGAGTTTGTCGTGACCGATGCCCAACCTTTGGAAAGTTCCTGGGGTCCGGGGGATGAGGCTGGGGACTTCCGGCAACTGTCTCAAGAGCTTTCAGTGGGTGAGGAGGACGATGACGATGAGACACAGTTGTCTATCACTCAGGTAGTAGTAATTGGAGTAAGTCCGAGGGAGGAGCGCACAGAGGATTCGGAGGAAGAGCAGCAGGACGATGAGGTGACTGACCCCACCTGGTTTGCTACGCCTACTAAGGACAGGTCTTCAGAGGGGGAGGCAAGTGCAGCAGCAGGGCAGGTTGGAAGAGGCAGTGCGGTGGCCAGGGGTAGAGGCAGGGCCAGACCGAATAATCAACCAACTGTTTCCCAAAGCGCCCCCTCGCGCCATGCCACCCTGCAGAGGCCGAGGTGCTCAAAGGTCTGGCAGTTTTTCACTGAGAGTGCAGACGACCGACGAACTGTGGTGTGCAACCTTTGTCGCGCCAAGATCAGCCGGGGAGCCACCACCACCAGCCTCACCACCACCAGCATGCGCAGACATATGATGGCCAAGCACCCCACAAGGTGGGACGAAGTCCGTTCACCGCCTCCGGTTTGCACCGCTGCCTCTCCCCCTGTGCCCCAACCTGCCACTGAGATCCAACCCCCCTCTCAGGACACAGGCACTACCGTCTCCTGGCCTGCACCCACACCCTCACCTGCGCTGTCCTCGGCCCCATCCACCAATGTCTCTCAGCGCACCGTCCAGACGTCGCTAGCGCAAGTGTTGGAGAGCAAGCACAAGTACGCCGTCACGCACCCGCACGCTCAAGCATTAAACGTGCAGATAGCCAAATTTATCAGCCTGGAGATGCTGCCGTATAGGGTTGTGGAAACGGAGGCTTTCAAAGGTATGATGGCGGCGGCGGCCCCGCGCTACTCAGTTCCCAGTCGCCACTACTTTTCCCGATGTGCCGTCCCAGCCCTGCACGACCACGTCTCCTGCAACATTGTACGCGCCCTCACCAACGCGCTTACTGCCAAGGTCCACTTAACAACGGACACGTGGACAAGCACAGGCGGGCAGGGCCACTATATCTCCCTGACGGCACATTGGGTGAATTTAGTGGAGGCTGGGACCGAGTCAGAGCCTGGGACCGCTCACGTCCTACCCACCCCCAGAATTGCGGGCCCCAGCACGGTGCTGGTATCTGCGGCGGTGTATGCTTCCTCCACTAAACCACCCTCCTCCTCCTCCTCCTCCAACGCAACCTCTGTCTCGCAATCAAGATGTGTCAGCAGCAGCAGCACGTCGCCAGCAGTCGGTGTCGCGCGGCACGGCAGCACAGCGGTGGGCAAGCGTCAGCAGGCCGTGCTGAAACTACTCAGCTTAGGAGAGAAGAGGCACATGGCCCACGAACTGCTGCAGGGTCTGACAGAGCAGACCGACCGCTGGCTTGTGCCGCTGAGCCTCCAACCGGGCATGGTCGTGTGTGACAACGGCCATAACCTGGTGGCGGCTCTGCAGCTCGGCAGCCTCACGCACGTGCCATGCCTGGCCCACATTTTTAATTTGGTGGTTCAGCGTTTTCTGAAAAGCTACCCACGCTTGTCAGACCTGCTCGGAAAGGTGTGCCGGCTCTGCGCACATTTCCGCAAGTCCCACACGGACGCTGCCACCCTGCACACCCTGCAACATCGGTTTCATCTGCCAGTGCACCGACTGCTGTGCGACGTGCCCACATGGTGGAACTCTACGCTCCACATGTTGGCCATGCTCTATGAGCAGCGTAGAGCTATAGTGGAATACCAACTTCAACATGGGCGGCGCAGTGGGAGTCAGCCTCCTCAATTCTTTACAGAAGAGTGGGCCTGGTTGGCAGACATCTGCCAGGTCCTTGGAAACTTTGAGGAGTCTACCCAGATGGTGAGCGGCGATGCTGCAATCATTAGAATCACCATTCCTCTGCTATGCCTCTTGAGAAGTTCCCTGCAAAGCATAAAGGCAGACGCTTTGCACTCGGAAACAGAGGCGGGGGAAGACAGTATGTCGCTGGATAGTCAGAGCACCCTCCTGTCTATATCTCAGCGCGTTGAGGAGGAGGAGGAGGAGCATGAGGAGGATGAGGAGGAGGGGGAAGAGACAGCTTGGCCCACTGCTGAGGGTACCCATGCTGCTTGCCTGTCATCCTTTCAGCGTGTATGGCCTGAGGAGGAGGAGGAGGAGGAGGATCCTGAAAGTGATCTTCCTAGTGAGGACAGCCATGTGTTGCATACAGGTACCCTGGCACACATGGCTGACTTCATGTTAGGATGCCTTTCTCGTGACCCTCGCGTTACTCGCATTCTGGCCACTACGGATTACTGGGTGTACACACTGCTCAACCCACGGTATAAGGAGAACCTTTCCACTCTCATACCCGAAGAGGAAAGGGGTTCGAGAGTGATGCTATACCACAGGACCCTGGCGGACAAGCTGATGGTAAAATTCCCATCCGACAGCGCTAGTGGCAGAAGGCGCAGTTCCGAAGGCCAGGTAGCAGGGGAGGCGCGGAGATCAGGCAGCATGTACAGAACAGGCAGGGAAACACTCTCTAAGGCCTTTGACAGCTTTCTGACTCCCCAGCAAGACTGTGTCACCACTCCCCAGTCAAGGCTGAGTCGGCGGGAGCACTGTAAAAGGATGGTGAGGGAGTACGTAGCCGATCGCACGACCATCCTCCGTGACGCCTCTGCCCCCTACAACTACTGGCTGTCGAAGCTGGACACGTGGCCTGAACTCGCGCTGTATGCCCTGGAGGTGCTTGCTTGTCCTGCGGCTAGCATCTTGTCAGAGAGGGTGTTTAGTGCAGCTGGGGGAATCATCACAGATAAGCGTACCCGCCTGTCAACCGACAGTGCCGACAGGCTTACACTCATCAAGATGAACAAAGCCTGGATTTCCCCAGACTTCTCTTCTCCACCAGCGGACAGCAGCGATACCTAAACAATACGTAGGCTGCACCCGCGGATGGAAGCATTGTTCTCTATCACCATCAAAAACGTGGACCTTTTAGCTTCATCAATCTGTGTATAATATTCATCCTCCTCCTCCTGCTCCTCCTCCTGAAACCTCACATAATCACACCGAACGGGCAATTTTTCTTAGGCCCACAAGGCTCAGTCATATAATTTTTGTAAGCAATTTTTATACGTTTCAATGCTCATTAAAGCGTTGAAACTTGCACCTGAACCAATTTTTATTGTAACTGGGCTGCCTCCAGGCCTAGTTACAAATTAAGCCACATTAACCAAAGCGATTAATGGGTTTCACCTACCCTCTTGGTTGGGCATGGGCAATTTTTCTGATGTACATTAGTACTGTTGGTACACCAATTTTTTGGGGCCCTCGCCTACAGTGTAATCCAATTAAATTTTGCCCACCTGCATTAAAGCTGACGTTACATCAGCTGTGCTGGGCACTGCAATGGGATATATTTATGTACCACCGGTGGCTTCGTGGCACCCACCCATGCTGTCGGTCCACACGGAGTTGTAACTGCATGTGTCCACTTCTAAAGAACCCCAGTCTGACTGGGGCATGCAGTGTGGGTCGAAGCCCACCTGCATTAAACATGACATTACCTCAGCTGTGCTGGGCACTGCAATGGTATATATTTATGTACAGTCGGTGGGTTCCAGGGAGCCACCCATGCTGTCGGTCCACACGGAGTTGTAACTGCATGTGTCCACTTCTAAAGAACCCCAGTCTGACTGGGGCATGCAGTGTGGGCTGAAGCCCACCTGCATTAAACATGACATTACCTCAGCTGTGCTGGGCAATGCAATGGGATTTATTTATGTACCGCCTGTGGCTTCCTGGGACCCTCCCATGCTGTCGGTCCACACGGACTTCACAATAGGGAGTTGTACCTGCCTGTGTCTACTTATAAAGAACCCCAGTCTGACTGGGGCATGCAGTGTGAGCCGAAGCCCACCTGCATTAAACATGACATTACCTCAGCTGTGCTGGGCAATGCAATGGGATTTATTTATGTACTGCCGGTGGCTTCCTGGGACCCTCCCATGCTGTCGGTCCACACGGACTTCACAATAGGGAGTTGTACCTGCCTGTGCCTACCTATAAAGAACCCCAGTCTGACTGGGGCATGCAGTGTGGGCCGAAGCCCACCTGCATTTAATCTGACGCTAGCTCTGCTTTCCAGCGCACTGCAATGGCATACATTTATGTACAGCCGGTGGGTTCCAGGGAGCCACCCATGCTGTCGGTCCACACGGAGTTGTAACTGCCTGTGTCCACTTCTAAAGGACCCCAGTCTGACTGGGGCATGCAGTGTGGGCCGAAGCCCACCTGTATTAAACATGACATTACCTCAGCTGTGATGGGCAATGCAATGGGATATATTTATGTACCGCCGGTGGCTTCCTGGCACCCACCCATGCTGTCGGTCAACAGGGACTTCACAATAGGGAGTTGTACCTGCCTGTGTCTATGAATTAAAAACCCCGGTCAGGTTGGGGCATGCAGTGTGGGCCGAAGCCCACCTGCATTTAATCTGACGTTAGCTCTGCTGTCCAGGGCACTGCAATGGGATACATTTATGTACAGCCTGTGGGTTCCAGGGAGCCACTCATGCTGTGGGTGCACACGGAATTCCCATTGCGGAGTTGTACCTGCCTGTGACTATTTATAAAAAAACGCGGTCTGACTGGGGCATGCAGACACCTTGACAGAATGAATAGTGTGTGGCACATAGGTTCCCCATTGCTATGCCCACGTGTGCAGCTCCTGATGGCGGTGGCACAGGATTATATTTCTCATTGCTTCTGTACAGCATTGTGGGCTATCGCCCCGCCCCTTTTAAAGAGGGTCGCTGCCTAGCCGTGCCAACCTTCTGCAGTGTGTGCCTGCGGTTCCTCCTCATGGCAGACGCACTTATAAATAGACATGAGGGTGGTGTGGCATGAGGGCAGCTGAAGGCTGCGCAGGGACACTTTGGTGTGCGCTGTGGACACTGGGTCGTGCGGGGGGGGGGGGGGGGGCAGCATGTAACCCAGGAGAAGTGGCAGCGGAGTGTCATGCAGGCAGTGATTGTGCTTTGTTGGAGGTAGTGTGGTGCTTAGCTAAGGTATGCATTGCTAATGAGGGCTTTTCAGAAGTAAAAATTGTTGGGAGGGGGGGGCCCACTCTTGCCGCTATTGTGGCTTAATAGTGGGACCTGGGAACTTGAGATGCAGCCCAACATGTAGCCCCTCGCCTGCCCTATCCGTTGCTGTGTCGTTCCCATCACTTTCTTGAATTGCCCAGATTTTCACAAATGGAAACCTTAGCGAGCATCGGCGATATACAAAAATGCTCGGGTCGCCCATTGACTTCAATGGGGTTCGTTACTCGAAACGAACCCTCGAGCATCGCGAAACTTTCGTCCCGAGTAACGAACACCCGAGCATTTTGGTGCTCGCTCATCTCTACTCTTTATGTATTTTCTCTTGACATGCATCCACAAATTGATGGAGCAATTATGTTAGTAAGTATGGTGAATTATTCAAAATATACCCATAATACAAAAAGCTATGCTTTAGTTCAATCTTCTATTAGTTTCGAGATGTATACAGTAGTATTTGTGAATGTCATGAAACATCACTCTATAGTCTAGCTTCTATAGTTTGCAACTTAAAGCCTAATTCCACTGAATATTTAAAAAGTCTGTGATATACGAACTTCCAAGCCACATTAACTGGGTTTCTAGTAGTGCTTTAACTGTCCACATCCCTCCTTGGTTCTTGTTTTTATTCTAAAACTGTAACTATGAACCACCTGTTGGTGATAGTAAATGTTGGACACTTTATGGATCCTTTAAAATGTAGTTAGATTGGCCCTGACTACATTGTGGTGCCGAGTCTAAGGAATCTGACTGTTCTTCTTCCTTAAATCCTGCAAGGAGATATGGTCTTTCCTGGTTGCATTCTCAGGTGACTGTCTTCAGAATAATGTTCTATTTGTGGCAAGTGCTCTGTAGCAAAGAACTTTGTGGGGGGGTTGTGGTGGGCTTGTCCGTCAAATGGCAATCAGGTTGCAAGCTGGAGCATGGGACAAAAAAAACATAGGAAACAAGCAACAAATCAAAACGACAAAACAGAAGGGTAACCCAGGAACAGAAATCACTGCCCACAGCCATTTGCCTGTTTGCATACTGCCGGAAAGTGGTGTTTGTCATGCTCCAAGCAGCGGCTCTTCCTGCTAACCTATTCAGCCTTCTGGACAGCTCCCCTGCTGAACCTTGCTACTGGCTTCCCTCGACTCCACTATCTGCCTGCTCCTTTGTACCGTAACTTATATTACCTGTGTACCGACCTTTGGCTTCCCCTGAGGATGCTACCGGCCCACAGTGGTTGCAATAAGAGGCTCCAAATGTGCACCTGATCAGTACAACATCATATTTATTGGTATTTATTGTCATTTTTCTGGAAACAGTTTAGGTTTAAAATGCTGGGGGAGCCTGGGCTGTTATTACTAGTGAGGTGAGACGTAGGGTAGCATGCTGGACCTTATCGTAGGGGGCATCATTAATAGGCTGGTTGCCTACATGGTGCAATACATGTATCACGGGCCTTTCTATGCCTTGTTTATGTTCAAGCATAATACTAAGCGGTCACAACCCCCCTCTCACCCTCGCAATATTGTGGTAGGTGTGGGAGTAGTTTTCCATCAGTATTTTGCCCCTGTGCAAGCTCCCCCATATAGCAATTTGCCTTTTCTGCATGCCGCTTGGGAACTGGTGTTTGTACCTGCGCTTGTGTCTGAGTATCAGCATGCCAGTAAGTAAGGCCGCTGGAAGTGGTTTTTAGATTGATTTGTCCTTTTTCTGTGATTTGTTTGTAATCCAGGTAGAAGTTGAAGTTTCTTATACACAAAGTTGAAGTTTTGAGTGTACGCGAACTGAATGGTAAACAATACATGTTTAACATGTTAGTGTAGCACTTGCTCTGACATTTACAAATTCTGTTCTTATAACCACAATAACCTCTTTATCTGCTTTTAATAAGATGTGAAGGCTGAGGAAGAGAGACGCAGCTACACTCACATTTGAGTGATTTTTTTTAACTCTTCGTACTTTAGTTTGCACTGGTATTTGATGGTGACATTTGCCATCCAGAAAATGTGTGTATTGTAAATTAAAACGTTTGGTTTGCTATTAATAGGATGAAATAACACTTGAATTTAGGTTGCTTTCATAGAAGTTGAAACTGGCTGTGTTAAGTCATCAAAAACAAAGATAAACACAGCAGTTGTAACAGCTAAAATTTGACACTAAAAGTAGAGGGATCACAGTGAATTTTAAATGTTTTTGCACCATAAACATTGCTTTGTGTATCAATAGTTTTCATTAAAGTTTCACAAATGAAGCATATGTTTTGCTGACTTTAGCAGAAGTTAAATTAACCATTGAGAGTCTCACTGTATTACTCATTACTATAGGGAGGGTGAACTGTATACTCTCCATTTTTGTAGCACATTGACTGCAGTTGTATCCTTTACTGATTTTTGCCTATTTCTTTAAACCTTCAACATATTAAAAATTTTCATTCATGTCCACCTCTCCCTTCCTCAGCTGATCTCAGATTGTGCCTCTAGTGTTTAGCTTCCTAATAAAAACACTACCTTCCTGAATCTTATTTCTACCTTTAACATATTTAATGGTTTCGATTAGAGATGAGCGAGCACCAAAATGCTCGGGTGCTCGTTACTTGGGACGAAATTATCGCGATGCTTGAGGGTTCGTTTCGAGTAACGAACCCCATTGAAGTCAATGGGCGACCCGAGCATTTTTGTATATCGCCGATGCTCGCTAAGGTTTTCATTTGTGAAAATCTGGGCAATTCAAGAAAGTGATGGGAACGACACAGCAATGGATAGGGCAGGCGAGGGGCTACATGTTGGGCTGCATCCCAAGTTCCCAGGTCCCACTATTAAGCCACAATAGCGGCAAGAGTGCCCCCCCCCAACAACTTTTACTTCTGAAAAGCCCTCCTTAGCAATGCATACCTTAGCTAAGCACCACACTACCTCCAACAAAGCACAATCACTGCCTGCATGACACTCCGCTGCCACTTCTCCTGGGTTACATGCTGCCCAACCCCCCCCCCCGCACGACCCAGTGTCCACAGCACACACCAAAGTGTCCCTGCGCAGCCTTCAGCTGCACTCATGCCACACCACCCTCATGTCTATTTATAAGTGCGTCTGCCATGAGGAGGAACCGCAGGCACTCTCTGCAGAGGGTTGGCACGGCTAGGCAGCGACCCTCTTTAAAAGGGGCGGGGCGATAGCCTACAATGCTGTACAGAAGCAATGAGAAATATAATCCTGTGCCACCGCCATCAGGAGCTGCACACGTGGACATAGCAATGGGGAACCTATGTGCCACACACTATTCATTCTGTCAAGGTGTCTGCATGCCCCAGTCAGACCGCGGTTTTTTATAAATAGTCACAGGCAGGTACAACTCCGCAATGGGAATTCCGTGTGCACCCACAGCATGGGTGGCTGCCTGGAACCCACCGGCTGTACATAAATGTATCCCATTGCAGTGCCCATCACAGCTGAGGTAACGTCCGATTAAATGCAGGTGGGCTTCGGCCCACACTGCATGCCCCAGTCAGACTGGGGTTCTTTAGAAGTGGACACATGCAGTTACAACTCCCTGTGGACCCACAGTATGGGTGGGTGCCAGGAAGCCACCGGCGGTACATAAATATATCCCATTGCATTGCCCATCGCAGCTGATGTAACGTCAGCTTTAATGCAGGTGGGCAAAAAATTAATTGGATTAAACTGTAGGCGAGGGCCCCAAAAAATTGGTGTACCAACAGTACTAATGTACGTCAGAAAACTTGCCCATGCCCAACCAAGAGGGCAGGTAAAAACCCATTCATCGCTTTGGTTAAGGTGGCTTAATTGGTAACTAGGCCTGGAGGCAGCCCAGTTAAAATGAAAATTGGTTCAGGTGAAAGTTTCAACGCTTCAATGAGCATTGAAATGTATAAAAATTGTTTAGAAAAATTATATGACTGAGCCTTGTGGGCCTAAGAAAAATTGCCCGTTCGGCGTGATTACGTGAGGTTTCAGGAGGAGGAGCAGGAGGAGGATGAATAGAATACACAGATTGATGAAGCAAAAAGGTCCCCGTTTTTGATGGTGATAGAGAACGATGCTTCCATCCGCGGGTGCAGTCTACGTATTGCTTAGGTATCATTGCTGTCCGCTGGTGGAGAAGAGAAGTCTGGGGAAATCCATCTTGATGAGTGTAAGCTTGTCGGCACTTTCGGTTGACAGGCGGGTACACTTATCCATGATGATTCCCCCAGCCGCACTAAACACCCTCTCTGACAAGATGCTTACCGAAGGACAAGCAAGCACCTCCAGGGCATACAGCGCGAGTTCAGGCCACGTGTCCAGCTTCGACACCCAGTAGTTGTAGGAGGCAGAGGCGTCACCGAGGACGGTCGTGCGATTGGCTACGTACTCCCTTACCATCCTTTTACAGTGCTCCCGCCAACTCAGCCTTGACTGGGGAGCGGTGACATAGTCTTGCTGGGGAGCCATAAAGCTGGCAAAGGCCTTGGAGAATGTTCCCCTGCCTGCGCTGTACATGCTGCCTGATATCTGCGCCTCCCCTGCTACCTGGCCCTCGGAACTGCACCTTCTGCCACTAGCGCTGTCGGATGGGAATGTTACCATCAGTTTGTCCGCCAGGGTCCTGTGGTATAGCATCACTCTCAAACCCCTTTCCTCTTCGGGTATGAGAGTGGAAAGGTTCTCCTTATACCGTGGGTCGAGCAGTGTGTACACCCAGTAATCCGTAGTGGCCAGAATGCGTGTAACGCGAGGGTCTCGAGAAAGGCATCCTAACATGAAGTCAGCCATGTGTGCCAGGGTACCTGTACACAACACATGGCTGTCCTCACTAGGAAGATCACTTTCAGGATCCTCCTCCTCCTCCGGCCATACACACTGAAAGGATGACAGGCAAGCAGCATGGGTACCCTCAGCAGTGGGCCAAGCTGTCTCTTCCCCCTCCTCCTCATGCTCCTCCCCCTCCTCCTCAACGTGCTGAGATATAGACATGAGGGTGCTCTGACTATCCAGCGACATACTGTCTTCCCCCGCCTTCGTTTCCAAGCGCAAAGCGTCTGTCTTTATGCTTTGCAGGGAACTTCTCAAGAGGCATAGCAGAGGAATGGTGACGCTAATGATTGCAGCATCCCCGCTCACCATCTGGGTAGACTCCTCAAAGTTTCCAAGGACCTGGCAGATGGCTGCCAACCAGGCCCACTCTTCTGTAAAGAATTGAGGAGGCTGACTCCCACTATGCCGCCCATGTTGGAGTTGGTATTCCACTATAGCTCTACGCTGCTCATAGAGCCTGGCCAACATATGGAGCGTAGAGTTCCACCGTGTGGGCACGTCGCACAGCAGTCGGTGCACTGGCAGATTAAAGCGACGATGCAGGGTCCGCAGGGTGGCAGCGTCCGTCTTGGACTTGCGGAATTGTGCGCTGACCCGGCGCACCTTTCCGAGCAGGTATGACAAGTGTGGGTAGCTTTTCAGAAAGCGCTGAACCACCAAATTAAAGACATGGGCCAGGCATGGCACGTGCATGAGGCTGCCGAGCTGCAGAGCCGCCACCAGGTTACGGCCGTTGTCACACACGACCATTCCCGGTTGGAGGCTCAGCGGCGAAAGCCAGCAGTCGGTCTGCTCTGTCAGACGCTGCAGCAGTTCGTGGGCCGTGTGCCTCTTCTCTCCTAAGCTGAGTAGTTTCAGCACGGCCTGCTGACGCTTGCCCACCGCTGTGCTGCCACGCCGCACAACACCGACTGCTGGCGACGTGCTGCTGCTGACACATCTTGATTGCGAGACAGAGGTTGCGTTGGAGGAGGAGGAGGAGGAGGAGGAGGAGGGTGGTTTAGTGGAGGAAGCATACACTGCCGCAGATACCACCACCGAGCTGGGGCCCGCAATTCTGGAGGTGGGTAGGACGTGAGCGGTCCCAGGCTCTGACTCGGTCCCAGCCTCCACTAAATTCACCCAATGTGCCGTCAGGGAGATATAGTGGCCCTGCCCGCCTGTGCTTGTCGACGTGTCCGTTGTTAAGTGGACCTTGGCAGTAACCGCGTTGGTGAGGGTGCATACAATGTTGCGGGAGACGTGGTCGTGCAGGGCTGGGACGGCACATCGGGAAAAGTAGTGGCGACATGGAACCGAGTAGCGCGGGGCCGCCGCCGCCATCATGCTTTTGAAAGCCTCCATTTCCACAAGCCTATACGGCAGCATCTCCAGGCTGATCAATTTGGCTATGTGCACGTTTAACGCTTAAGCGTGCGGGTGCGTGGCGGCGTATTTGCGCTTGCGCTCAAACAGTTGCGCTAGCCACGTCTGGACGCTGCGCTGAGAGACATTGCTGGATGGGGCCGAGGACAGCGGAGGTGAGCGTGTGGGTGCAGGCCGGTAGGCACTCGTGCCTGTGTCCTCAGAGGGGGTTTGGATCTCAGTGGCAGGTTGGGGCACAGGGGGAGAGGCAGTGGTGCAAACCGGAGGCAGTGAACGGCCTTCGTCCCACCTTGTGGGGTGCTTGGCCATCATATGCCTGCGCATGCTGGTGGTGGTGGCTCCCCAGCTGATCTTGGCGCGACAAAGGTTGCACACCACTGTTCGTCGGTCGTCAGGTGTCTCTGTGAATAACTGCCACACATTAGAGCACCTTGGCCTCTGCAGGGTGGCATGGCGCGAGGGGGCGCTTTGGGAAACAGTTGGTGGATTATTCGGTCTGGCCCTGCCTCTACCCCTGGCCACCGCACTGGCTCGGCCTGTGCCCACACCTTGACTTGGGCCTCCGCGTCCTCGCCTGCGTCCACATCCTCTAGGCCTAGCCCTACCCCTCAGCATGCTGTATTACCAGTAGTGCAGAAACAGAACGCTGTATTTAAATGTGCCGCTTATTGGCCTGTGGTTGGAGGCTGACTTCGCTTACGGAACGCACAGCAGAGCCAGGAAAGAATTTTGCGCAAGCCTGCTGTAACACTTAGCTGGTTGCGTATGAATTTGGACAACTACCCCCAGCAGAGACCCTGTACACCGAGGACGGTCACAGGCAGCCCAAATAGATTTTTTTCCCCAAATGTTTTTGGAAAGGCCCACTGCCTATATACACTAAATATGTCTTCTGTCCCTGCCTCACCACTACTGGCCCTGGACAATGTAAAATTACTGCAGACTGTTTCACTGTGGACAGGAATACAGCGGTGATGTAACAGGCAACACAGAGGCAGGAATGAATTTTGCGCAAGCCTGCTGTAACACTTAGCTGGCTGCGTATGAATTAGGACAACTACCCCCAGCAGAGACCCTGTACACTGAGGACGGTCACAGGCAGCCCAAATAGATTTTTTTCCCAAATGTTTTTGGAAAGGCCCACTGCCTATATACACTAAATATGTCTTCTGTCCCTGCCTCACCACTACTGGCCCTGGACAATGTAAAATTACTGCAGACTATTTCACTGTGGACAGGAATACAGCGGTGATGTAACAGGCAACACAGAGGCAGGAAAGAATTTTGCGCAAGCCTGCTGTAACACTTAGCTGGCTGCGTATGAATTAGGACAACTACCGCAAGCAGAGACCCTGTACACTGAGGACGGTCACAGGCAGCCCAAATAGATTTTTTTCCCCAAATGTTTTTGGAAAGGCCCACTGCCTATATACACTAAATATGTCTTCTGTCCCTGCCTCACCACTACTGGCCCTGGACAATGTAAAATTACTGCAGACTGTTTCACTGTGGACAGGAATACAGCGGTGATGTAACAGGCAACACAGAGGCAGAAAAGAATTTTGCGCAAGCCTGCTGTAACACTTAGCTGGCTGCGTATGAATTAGGACAACTACCCCCAGCAGAGACCCTGTACACTGAGGACGGTCACAGGCAGCCCAAATAGATTTTTTTCCCCAAATGTTTTTGGAAAGGCCCACTGCCTATATACACTAAATATGTCTTCTGTCCCTGCCTCACCACTACTGGCCCTGGACAATGTAAAATTACTGCAGACTGTTTCACTGTGGACAGGAATACAGCAGTGATTTAACAGGCAACACAGAGGCAGGAAAGAATTTTGCGCAAGCCTGCTGTAACACTTAGCTGGCTGCGTATGAATTAGGACAACTACCCCCAGCAGAGACCCTGTACACTGAGGACGGTCACAGGCAGCCCAAATATATATTTTTCCCCAAATGTTTTTGGAAAGGCCCACTGCCTATATACACTAAATATGTTTTCTGTCCCTGCCTCACCACTACTGGCCCTGGACAATGTAAAATTACTGCAGGACGCAATGCTCTGCACGGCCGATATACAAAAAAAAAAAAAAAGTGCAACACTGCAAAAAGCAGACTCCACACTACTGCACACGGTTAGATGTGGCCCTAAGAAGGACCGTTGGGGTTCTTGAAGCCTAAAATTACTCCTAACGCTCTCCCTATAGCAGCTCCCGCACCAGCAGCACTTTCTCTGAACTATGTCAGAATGCATCTGTGGCAAGCCGTGGGAGGGGCCGATTTATATACTCGGGTGACACCTGATCTCGCCAGCCACTCACTGCAGGGGGGTGGTATAGGGCTTGAACGTCGCAGGGGGAAGTTGTAATGCCTTCCCTGTCTTTCTATTGGCCAGAAAAGCGCGCTAACGTCTCAGAGATGAAAGTGAAAGTAACTCGAACATCGCGTGGTACTCGTCTCGAGTAACGAGCATCTCGAACACGCTAATACTCGAACGAGTATCAAGCTCGGACGAGTACGTTCGCTGATCTCTAGTTTCGATCATGTCTCTCTTCTCTCCTCCAGGCTGTGCAGATTAAGTTCTTAAAAGTCTTTCTCGATAAGTATTTTGCTTGAGACCTTCTACTATTTTTGTAGCCCTTCTTTGGACTTGTTCTATTTTATCAATGTCTCTTTGTAAGGGAAGTCTCCAGAATTGAACACAGTATTCCAGATGTGGTCTTATCATAGCTTTGTACAGCAGGATCACAATATTGCTCTCGGTCTACTGGTTATACCTCTAGCTATGCAGCCAAGTATCTTACTTGTTTCCCCTGTGGCTTGACCATACTGTTAACTCATTTTGATGCTCTTAGAAACTCTAAATACTCCTGTTCTGAAGTCCTAGATAATGCAAAACTGACAGTACTATACTCAGACTGAGGATTAATTACTCCACAAGTGCATTATATTACATTTGAAAGCATTAAACTGCATTTCCATTGTCTTGACCCTTTATCCAGTACGTTTGTACCAATATGAAAGCCACTCCAAAACAAGGAATCTAGAAGCACCAGTTATAGATCTATACATCTATCAAACAAACCAGAGGTGTAAGACTCAAGTAATAGCATATATAAAATCTAAAATGTATTATGCATTATCAAGAACAAAGCTGAAAACATACAAATAAGACATTAAAAACAATTAATGCTACAAAAAGGATGGGACACAGAACACCTCTCTGTATGAGACATAAAAGTAAAGTGCCCAAAGTACATAAATAAACCCAAAAATTTCTGCCAAAAAGATAATTAATTACAGGCCGCCAATTCATATATATATATATATATATATAATATATATATATATATATATATATATATATATATATATATATATATATATATATATATATATATATATATATATATATATATACACACACACACACACACACATAGGTATAACCATAAAGTGCCTAGGGCAAGTAGATATAAACATACATATAAACATACGCAGAGTGGAGCAGACCAACTACCCCCAATGCATTTTATTTGGGCACTTTACTATCATGTCTCATACAGAGAGGTGTTGTATGACCCATTTTATTTGAAGCTTTTATTGTTTTTAATGTCTTTTATGTATGTTTCCAGCTTTGGTCTTGATAATGCATAATAATTCTTGTATTCTATATATGGTATTATTTGAGTCTTGCACCTTTGGTTTGTTGAATAGGTGTACACATTTATCCATGAAATCATTTTCCATGTTCAAGACAGGAGTATTAACCCTGTTACACACTTTTGTATCATTGCAATCAGACAACCCTTATCTACCAAACCTTCTCCTGTGTCGCCAACGAACTTTTAAAAGACTAGCGCCCAGAATAAACCCTTGAAACCATTTGTAACCAGTCTCTGTTCAGAAGTCACACCATTAATAACAGCACTCTAATATCTGTCATTAACCAACTGAATCCACTGAACTATCCAGGGATTATGTCAAATTTTCAATAACTTATTTGTAAGCTCTTTATATAAAACTGTATCAAAGGCTTTGCTGAAAGCCAGATAGAGGATATCCACGGCACCACCTTCATTTACCACTTTTGAGACATAGTCAAAAAAATGATTGAGATTATTTTGGGGGGTTTTTTTGGTCAAAGCTGTTGTTGTTTTTTTAGGTAGTCAATTATCAATTCTTTAGGAGAGTTTCCATTATTTTTATTATTAGAGATGTTCGGCTAAGTGCTGGTTGCACCAGCCATGATGTTAATCAGGGTTCAGGTAAACAGCAATCAGCTGTTGAACTAGGTTTGAGCAAAAAGTGTTGCAGAGAGTAGTTAAACAAATCAGTTCGAGGTGCAGCAATCACATATTGGAGTTATTTAAGAATTTTGGGGTGTATGCCATCTGAACCCATCAACTTTAGGTTCACAAATGCACTTACAACATCAGCCTCTAACAACACTAGATCAGAGCCCTTATAACTAGAGCTATTGCAGTCACCAAATATATAATTCTGAAAGTATCCTTCTGAAAATACTGAACAACAGCATTATTCCCATCATAACACCCTAGATATATTCCTTGTTTCTAATGTTTGTAATTCCAAAGGTTTTTTTTCTTCCTGTCATTTATATTCCTGTAAAATATGATATCCCCCTCCACTGATTACCTACCAGGTTGTTTTAGAGATGCATCCAGCTGTTTCCCCACTCCGAGCACCGGCTGTTATATAGACAAGCGCTTGGGCGGAGGATGCAGAAGACAAGCGGGGTGTCCCCGCTTGTCTTCTGCATACACCTGTTTCCTCGCTCCGAGCGCCTGCTGTTATACAGCCGAGCGCTGGGAGCGGAGGATGAAGAAGACAAGCGGCGTGTCCCCACTTGTCTTCTGCATAAAGCTGTTCCCCGCTGGGAGCGCCTGGCTGTTATACAGCCGAGTGCTCCCAGCGGAGGATGCAGAAGACAAGCGGGGTGTCCCTGCTTGTCTTCTGCATCCAGATGTTTTCTGCACGGAGCGCCTGGCTGTTTTCTTACTCACTTTTCAGGTGTCTTCTCACACCCTTCTGGTTGCTCCCTTTGGGGAGAGACTGTGCCATCCCCCTACCTACTCACCCCCTAGGTGTCTCCACACACTTTTTGGGTGCTCTCTTTAAGGAGAGACGGCACCCCTTTTGACCCATGTCATAGGCCTTTCACCAGCCAAGCCAGAACCCTACTGAACACTGATGATGGGCAAACACTTCAAAACAGCTGTCTGTGTATGGTTTTCTGGCTTGGTTTCCTATTGCCAATCATTGTTTTAAAGACTTGTTAAAAAGTCATACATTGATTTGAAGGAATGCTAGCGCAGCAGAGGTATTGTTCCATCTTCCTTATTTGCAGTAAGGGCCTAAATACATACACAGCAATAATGAGTCAAGCCAAACTCCCTTACACATGTATGGTCAACAGCAACAGGAAGTGAGTGGGGTGAAAAAGGAACTGTTATTATTGAGGGAATGCATAGGTTCACTTTTGATGGAACTTAAATCTTCTGACTGATGGTCTCACATTATCTTTAAGCAATTTCTGGTACAAAAAAGACTAAACCATAACATTTACATCACTATTCTGTACACTTTCATGCTGTGTCAGGTTCTTCTAATGAAATGTTCTTGCAAAGATCCACTCTGTGTTTTATTCATTATCATCTCATCTGGTGGCATTGCTCATTTTAGATATTCATGGCAGTGAGAGATGACAAATGTTTTTCGACAGAAGGAAATAGCATAGCCGGCATTTTTTTGTTAAATAAATGATTATAAAGTTAAGTGCTTCATCTTCCTATACTGTTTGAATGAATTAAATATTGAATCAAGCTTTGATATATCCACATTATGAAAAACAAACGTTACATGGCACGACCTTACGTTTTCACACGTCTGTACAAGCTACTCTAAAATACAGTAGAATCAATAAAAATGTAGCTTTCTTAATTTAAAAATGAAATGTTTACTTAGCCAAAGTGCTAAGAAGTTTATATATCCTTCAAGGAATATTATCTATGGTCATGGGTGGAAAAATGTAGGTTCGTTTTACACTTGCCCAGAAATGTAATGTACTGTGCACGGAACACTGAAGAATCTATGACAGTGGATACAAATAAAGAGGGAATTATGTATGATTTAATTTTACTAATTATTTTATTTGTCTCCTGATAAAAATATTTGATAAAAAGAGAAAGGAAGATTCAGTTAGGGGTATATGACATAAACAGATTTTAATTGTGGAATTCGCGACTGCCATCCACGTGTACTTTCGGCGGCAAAATGCAGGTATTGAAAGGCATGTAGTTTTGATTTTTCCTTCACACTTGTGGATATAAATTGCGTATTCCACGAGCAGAAGAAAACTTGCAGCATGCTCTATTTTGCCGTAGAATCTGCTCAGACGGCCTCCCTTAAAGTCACTGGAGGCATCCGACCCTTAACATTGCATATGGGCTGCGGGTTCCCAAATCATCACTAAGCGGCGGTCATATGCAAAACAGGTTAGTGCCGCACTCAGGGTCACCAGCCGGGCTCACAGCCAGAATCTATTGTGGGCCTCCCGCATGCGGAATCCGATGCGGTTGTGTGAGCCCAGCATTGAGATATCTATATATCTGTAATATTAATATTAAATTTTTTATATTTTAACTTCCTACAACAAAATCTGCCTATGAAACACAGCTAAAATATGTAATTCACTCTACTTAACCTTAGTATATAGATAAATTGATAGGAAGAAAGAGGTTATGAAACAGCACTCAACTTTAACCAAGTAGACTCGCACTATAAGGCCTTAGTCAGACAGGCGTTTTTTTTTGCGCGATTTGCGCATGCGCATGCGTCCGGCAATTTTTTAAAACCATTGCTTTGCAATGGTATCGGACACATGAGCGCTTTTTATGCACTCGTCCGATAAATTATAGAACAGAAATCGCAGATCGCACCTATCTGCGATCTGCAATTCCTGTTCTCTTCTCTATATGCGCTCAATGGGGCCGGCGGCAGCAGCGCCGACCCCATTGAGAACATATAGTAGACAAATCATTCTTCTCTGCCACAGCTGTAACAGCTGTGGCAGAGAAGAACGATGTTTGCCCATTGAATTCAATGGAGCCAGCAATACAGCCGGCTCCATTGGAAGCAATGGGCTGCCGGCGTGCGTGGGATGAATTGTCGGGAAGGGCTTAAATTTATGAATGGGTGTAAGTCAGACCTGCCCCCTGATTGGCTCAGCGCTGAGCCAATCAGGGGGCAGGTCTGAATCACACCCCCTTCACACCCACTGCAGGCCGGCCGCGGGGAACTCCGACTGCCGGGAGCAGGTGAGTATGTATATATTTTTTATTTTAACACTTTTCGGGATGAATTGCAGGGAAGGGCTTATATATTTAAGCCCTTCCCGACAATTCATCCCACACTCGCCCGCAGCGCATTGCTTTCAATGGAGCGGCTGTATTGCCGGCTCCATTGAATGCAATGCGCTGGACAGCTCCGGCCCGTTTCTAATGAAACGCGGCTAGGAGCAGATTTTCGGGCGATTTTCAGGCACCGGTCACGCGATTTGCGGAAGCGCATCCGTCATGCGATCCGCAAATCGCGCGAAAAAACGCCCGTCTGACTAAGGCCCAATGAGAAGTTATAATTGCTTTTAGGTGGTACAAAAGTACTATGTATTTTTCTACTTTTTTCATACTTTTGTTTCGCCCAATGAACTGCTTCCTGAACTAACAAGGATATTCAGCTGGGCTAATTACACAAGACACAAAACCCTTGCTTAATAAATAAGCAGAAAACTTATTTATACAGTCTGTTCAGGAAAAAATTGCTTCCCTTCCCACATTTTCATATAATAGTAATGATTTAAGTTGAATTAGGATGCAATCCTGCTTCCGAACTAACAGTGTAGTTCGCTTTCTAAAAGTAATGGTGTGCAATACTGAATAGAAGCCTAAACAAATTAATCAGATTAAAAATTCTAAAATCAGAAGTGTAACATGAACAACTATCATACACAACTGTAGATACCCCTTTTCCCTGAAAATAAGCCCTAGCACGATTTTTAACTACTGTCCAGGCAGCTATATATGTAAAAAAAAAGAAATATTTTGGAGCAAAAATTAATATAAGACCCTGTCTTATTTTCGGGGAAACGCGGTAGTATTGGGCCATATGTCTTTTGTCATTGTATTATAACAGCATCACCAGCAGCATTATACACATCAAATAAAATAATATTATAACATTTCAATTATGATTAAGTGTTCTGCAATTAAATTTACTTTACTGGGGCTCAAACTAAAGAGCTTTCCAGGTTTTGAAACATAAAAAAACTGTCTATCTTGCTCAGAGTAACCAATCACATGTCCCTCTGGATTTTTCAATAAAAAGAAAGAGTTTTTATTCTACGCTGGACCTATATCCTTTTCCTGTGCGTCTGTTGTGGTTTCCAGCCAGTCCTTGCATGGGAGTGACTGCAGAGGAGTTGGTTTCTGGTTTGCATTATGTCCCACAACAGATTAAATGCAGTGCCCATTAAGTAAAGGGAAATGTGAGTAGTAACAGGGTCCAATAGACTCTTGCTATTGGTTGCTTGCAGACCCATTTCTCATTGGCCAGTGGGCCCATATGAGAAAGTTTTTGCGATTATCTGATAGACTGTTGCGTGACAGAGAGAGGGAGTCTGTGATTGGTCAGGGAGAGAGAGAAGGAAATGTCCTGGTCAGTAAGACCAGAAGTGCACAGTGATTTTAGAATAATTCTAGGGAAAGCAAGCAAAGCAGACTTATGTGTAGTGAGGGAGAAAGTAGTGAAAGATGCGGTGAGGAGAAGTCGGGAAGGGGAATGGAGCATGGAGAAGGTCTGGTATGGGTGAGCAGTTGTAAGGAAGGAGTCTGGAGAGGTCATTCTTCCTGCGGAAGTCACGACTCAACCTGTAACCGTGAGTGAGAGAGTCCAAGTGCTTTAGGCCTGGTCCAGTCCTCTAGGTGAGTGAGTCAACACAGCATCAGGTGCCTTAATCTGTTCAGGAGGGAGTACACAGAGACCAGAGCCATAGTCTCCACTGCCACAGAAGCATAATTTTCACTAGTGGCCATTTATTCCTTATTTAGAATACAGCAGGACCTAGTTTTATGCAAACTGATAATCTCAAACACCTCCCCAGATCACTCAGGTTACCTTACTACAATTGTACAGTAGTTTCATTTCCACAACACCCACCTATAGGAAAAATTGGGGTCCCCTTCCACACTAATCATCGCACTAGAAAGGCAGATGGAAGACCATGAACGGGGCTATCTCCGTTGTAAATTATGGTTGTTGTAACAGTCTAGCATTTCACTAATCCTATAAACTGCAATGAAGATGAATAGATGGCAACCTCTAACTCATGTACTCTTTCTGGAGTGCCAAACATCAAGCGACCTTATTTTCCTCACGGATGGAGATCTCCGAGATGGCTATACAGTGCAGCATTAGTACTTACCTGTTCCTGCTCCTGAGCTCTTCTCTGCTTCTCTCTGACAGGGAAACTACATTGGAACAGACTAGCATTTCTATGTCCAGATGGTTGGAGCTGCACAGGATGGTATTGTGGTCCACATGTGACCTATGGACCACAGGTTGTACAATCCTGATTTAGATGGAGGATGGAATTTCAGAATCATTTCCTCTGTTAAGCCCAAGCATTCCCACTATGGCATTGATTGTTACAAATGCTTTGGGCAGAAGAAAGGTTTGTCCTACTTTTATATATGCATGCAAGCAAAGGCATAACTTGAAGCTTCTGGGCCCCAATGCAAAACCTGTAACAGGGCCCCCAACTATAATGCTTTATTCATAGTACTGGGCTCCCTATATGGAGAAGATAGGCCTTATGGGCTCCTATAGACTCGTGGGCCCGGGAGAAACCACATCCCCTGAATCCCCTATAGTTACGCTTCTGCGTGCAGGCACTTACCAGAATAATGCCATGTAAAATTAACCTTTAGATTTAATCCTTTCCAATACAAATTTGGATTCAGGGTTTTCCTAAAAGGCTTTCTCTTTTGGCTGTTATACAATGGTGCCATCTGCTAGCTAAAGCCAGTGTGTGTACACCAGAGAGGCTCTGACAGTGGAGTGGCTGGCAATAGATGGTAAGAATACCCTGTCAAACGTCTTCTGACATTGGAGCTGTACAAGTTTTAATCAGAATGTAGGAAGATGTCAGACAGTGGATTGGAAAGGCTTAATACCTTTCATTGTACAACACGCATGTCAAACACAAGGCCCATAGGCCAAATCCGGCCCACTACTTTATTTTATATAGCCTGTTTGCCATGCAGCGACCAAACAGGCACTCCACTCACCCAGCCTGCTGCAGCAATCCGGCAGTACAGAGTTTGTGGTTGCTGACCTTTTCACCCCCAGGTTCTGAGTGTGCCATGCTGTGCGCAGTGCAGAGACCAAGGGGAGAGGCCAGCCGTCATGAACTCAGCAGTGGCTGCCAAGGTCATACCAAACTTACAGGCTGGGTGAGTGGAATTCCTGTAGAAATGCTATCCGGCCAGAGGTTAATAGTGGGGTTGCTATTACTATTGGGACTATTATGGAAGTTACTTATTACTACTGGGGCCAATATAGAGGATACTACTGAAGCCACAATAAGGGGCAATATTACTATTGGGGCCACTATAGGGGTCACTATTACTACTGGGGCCACCAATATAGTGGCCACTTACTACTGCTGCCACTATTTAGGTCGCTTATAATACTGGGGCCACTATATAGGTCACTATTATTACTAAGGTCGCTATAGGGGGTCACTATTACTTCTGGGGCAACTATGGGGCACTCTATTACTACTGTGACCACTATGGGGGACACTATTACTATGCAGTCTTACAATTACAATTGGCTGTTTGAAAGCAAGCATTATTTTGAGATGTCGGTTGTACAATGATTAACACTTACTGATTTAGAGTAATATTAAATAATCTATTATGAGAAATAAACTATTATGGTCTAAAGAGTATAAAATGATGAACTCTTTTAATCTGTATTACTCCAATAAAATGTTTAAAATGATAAATTATCATCTATGAAAAACATTAAGAATTTAAAATATTCTCCTTGCTGTGCTTAGCAATGAGTAAGCAAATAAAATATGATTGACTTGAAATTGTATTTACTGGAAAGATGTTTTATGCTACTACTCGTATTCTTCATTAGCACATATAACCTGCTGAAATTCCAATGAAGTCTGTATGCAAGTTTCTATGACAACAAGCAACATACTAATCATTAAATACGATGTGTGATTTTTTTTTTATATATAAAGCTAGGTCAGAAAAGAGAGAAACAAGCATTAAATCAATTACAAACATAGGAAATTGATGGCAGAAAAAGAGCACATCTTGAATGAATTTATGGTTGATTTACCAACAACATCTGCTGGAAGATTGTTCCAAGCATCTACTACTCTTTCAGTAACATAATTTTCTCTGTGTGATTAATCTCAGAGCGAGAAACCAAGTAATCTTGTGGATATGATACCTTTTAATGGCTAACAAAGATGCATGATGTTACAGCAAGCTTTCGGGCATATCTCGTTCCCTTCGTCAGGCTATTGAAAGCAAGCTATTGAAGGGGGCAAGATATCCTCGAAAGCTTGCTTGCTGTAACATCATGCATCTTTGCTAGGCATTAAAAGGTATCATATTCACAACATTACTTGGTTTCTCTTACTGAGATTATTCACACATTGCTCTACTGGATAACACCGTACCAAACCTTTTTTTTTAGTTTTACATAATTTTCTCTGACATTGCTTTCTTCAACTAATCTCAGATTGTGCACCCTTCTTCTAGCGTTTAGCTCCCTGACCTCTCACTAGCAAAAGCCAGACTCCTACTGTACACTGATGATGGGCAATAACCCGGAAACAGCTGTATGTACATGGAGTCTGGCTTTGCTTTTGATTCCCAGTCATTGTAAGAAGACTTGTATAAAAAGTCCCACTTTGACTCGAAGGAATGCTGCCTTTCAATAGGTGGCACTGTGGAGGATTTATTCCATCTCCCTTATTTGCATATTACCCAGAGGAGCGTGCGTGGCCATTTGAGTCTCCTCACTTAGTTTATAGTATATAGTTGCTCTCCCTAAGGAGAAAAGAGCGTTTCTGACCCCTGTCCCAGGCCTCTCACTAGCAAAAGCCAGACTCCTACTGTACACTGATGATGGGCAATAACCCGGAAACAGCTGTATGTACATGGAGTCTGGCTTTGCTTTTGATTCCCAGTCATTGTAAGAAGACTTGTATAAAAAGTCCCACTTTGACTCGAAGGAATGCTGCCTTTCAATAGGTGGCACTGTGGAGGATTTATTCCATCTCCCTTATTTGCATATTACCCAGAGGAGCGTGCGTGGCCATTTGAGTCTCCTCACTTAGTTTATAGTATATAGTTGCTCTCCCTAAGGAGAAAAGAGCGTTTCTGACCCCTGTCCCAGGCCTCTCACTAGCAAAAGCCAGACTCCTACTGTACACTGATGATGGGCAATAACCCGGAAACAGCTGTATGTACATGGAGTCTGGCTTTGCTTTTGATTCCCAGTCATTGTAAGAAGACTTGTATAAAAAGTCCCACTTTGACTCGAAGGAATGCTGCCTTTCAATAGGTGGCACTGTGGAGGATTTATTCCATCTCCCTTATTTGCATAGCTCCCTGATAAAACACTTCTCTCCTGAAACTTATTTCTACCTGTAACATATATAAAGCTTTTGTCATGTCCCCCTCTTCATTCTCTCATCCAGGCTATACAAATTATATTCTTTAAGTTTTGTTTTTAAGACCATCCACCATTTTTGTAGTTCATCTTTGGACTTGTTCTATTTTACCAATGTCTTTCTGTAGATGAGTTCTCCAGAACTGCACACAGTATTCCAGATGTAGTCTCACCGGAGCTCTATACAGCGGGATAACAGTCTCCCTCTTACTATACTTCTCACTACGCAGCCAAGCATCCTACTTGCTTTCTTTACTGCTGAACCACACTGTGGACTCATTTTGAGGCTATCAGAAATCAGAACCCTTAAATCCTTCTTTTCTAATTCAATACTCAGTCTGAGGATTTCTGCACCCCGAGTGCATTATTTTACATTTGGAAACATTAAACTGTAGTTTGCATTATTTTGACCATTTATCCAGTTAGGCTAAATCTTTCTTCATGTTCATGACACCACCAGGAGCATCAACCCTACTGCATACTTGAGTCATCAGCAGACAGGCAGACCTTACCTGTTAAACCTTCTCCTATGTCACTTATCAACATATTAAAAAGAATAGGACTAGAGATGAGCGAGCATATTCGTCCGAGCTTGATGCTCGTTTGAGTATTAGGGTGCTCGAGATGCTCGTTACTCGAGACGAGCACCACGCAGTACTTGTCTCAATTAAACGAGCACTGACCATTGAATTCAATGGAGCCGGCAATACAGCCGGCTCCATTGAAAGCAATGGGCTGCCGGCGATCTCAGGATTTTCGGGAAGGGCTTAAAAATTGAAGCCCTTCCCTGAAAATCATCCAAAACTGTGTAAAAATAAAGAAAAAAATATATTCACCTTGTCCCGGCAGACGGAGTTCAGCCGCGGCCGGCCGGCAGTTCTCTTGAACTGCTCCGAGTAGTATTCAGCAGCTTGGGGTTTTAAATCCCCGCCTGCTGAATGAGCTGCCTCTGATTGGTCACAGCCTCACCAATCAGAGGCAGCTCTCACTCACACCCATTCATGAATTCATGAGCCAATCAGGGGCAGCTCTCAGCTGAATGACAGCTGAGAGCTTCCCCTGATTGGTCCCTGCGCTGAGCCAATCAGAGGCAGCACTCACTCACCCATTCATGAATGGGTGTGAGTGAGAGCTGCCTCTAATTGGTGAGGCTGTGACCAATCAGAGGCAGCTCATTCAGCAGGCGGGGATTTTAAATCCCCGGCTGCTGAATACTACTCAGAGCAGTTCAGGAGAACGGTTTTGGATGATTTTCCGGGAATCATCCAAAAATAAAAATATAAGCCCTTCCCGAAAATTCATCCCGCGCTCGCCGGCAGCCCATTGCTTTCAATGGATCCGGCTGTATTGCCGACTCCATTGAATTCAATGGGCTAACATCGTTCTTCTCTGCCACAGCTGTTACAGCTGTGGTAGGGAGAACGATCTTTATGCTGACGGGGGGGGGTCTCACTCTTGCCACTATTGTGGCTTAATAGTGAGACCTCGGAGCCTGAAATGCAGCCCTGCATGTTGCTCCTCGCCTGCCCTATCCATTTCTGTGTTTTTTACATGACTTTGGTGATTTGCTAAGATTTTCACAAATGAAAACCTTAGCGAAGCACCAGTCATATACGAAAATGCTCGAGTCGCCCATTGACTTCAATGGGGTTCGTTACTCGAAACGAACTCTCGAGCATCACTGAAAGTTCGACTCGAGTAACGAGCACTCAAGCATTTTGGTGCTCGCTCATCTCCAAATAGGACCCTTGTGGGCATCACTTGTAACTCATCCTTTTCCACAATACACTCTGTTAACAATTACAAAATGTTCTTGGTACTGAAGCTGATAAACAATATGGCTATTTTGATTTTTGTTGATTACTGCAGATTAAACCTTTGAGGCGTAGATATTATATGCGGTACAGTAGAACAAAAAAATCTAAGGCTAACACTAACTCTATTTGAAATGGGATAACTTAGGTGTGACTAATATAAGCCCTAATAACCTAGCCACTTAGTATTCCTCACTTGATGTTCCCCATTTCCTGATGGTCTTTCATCCCTTAATCAGAATTGTTTATATGTACTGGGCTGAAGCATTGAACTAAAAGATGTTGGTTGCATCAAATGAAAGGCCTTTGGAAAACAAGTACAGTGAATGGCAACTTCATTAGAGACATCCAACTAGTAGTGAGTAGGAACTCCTTTGGCATTTAGAACCTCAGCAATTCATATCAATACTCGTGGTGGCTTTGATCTCTCTCAAGCTATTTAGTGGTCCAGGCTGCACTACTGTAACTTCCTCATGGCCCTGGAGTCTTGCAAATCTCTGAACTGTACTAATGTGAGGTGTGCACAGCCCTGTAGTCTTACCAAAGGACCTTTTTCCATTAGTTGAGCCAAACCTGTAGATTCCTGTATCGAACGTGCAGTGATCCAGGGACAGAAATGCAAACTTGTCTACTCAATAAGGGGGATCCATGTCTACTCCTGTGTGATTATTCTCAGTAGGAGAAACCAAGCAATCTTGTAGATATGATACCTTTTAATGGCTCAAAAATACATGATGTTATGGCATGTATCAAAAATACATGATGTTATGGCAAGCTTTCAGGATATCGCCCCCTTCGTCGGGCTAATGAATGAAACTAGTTTGGATGGCACATAATTATAAAATACAGATGCAGAGGGGAGGGGAACACATTCCTCTTGTTCCAAATAAATGTTCACATACAGAAATTTGAGACTTAAAAAAACATAAGAGAGTCTGAGAGACAAACACTAAATCAGTCCACGGAGCTGAGGAATGCGACAGTTTCATTCATTAGCCTGACGAAGTGGGCGAGATATCCCTGAAAGCTTGCTGTAACATGATATATTTTTGTTAGCCATTAATGGTATTATATCTACATGATTGCTTGGTTTCTCTTACTGAGGACAATCACACTTTACTCTACTGATTTCAATGAGAGCTGTGCCTGCAGTTACCAGCACCAGCCACTACATGGGAGGATGGCGCGGAGGCTTCCGTACCGACCTCTGTTATTGCAGCGCTAACAGCTTGCGTCCTCTCAGCTGATCAGTTGGGGTCCCGAGCAATAAACCCCAGCTGATCAACTATTGATGACCTATCCTAATGATAGGTCATCAATAGTATTTTTGACTGGGAAACCTCTTTAATACTCAATACAAGAAACCTTTTAGCCTACCTATGCAGCATTTTCATGTGAACTATTGCATGTAAGAGTTTCATACAACTTTTCTGTGTGCTTTTCCAAAATGAAGCAGTCTTATGCTTTACTCTCTAGTATACGCTAACCATAGTAAACACTTGAACGGCATGCTATGGCAATAAATTTACAAGAACTGCTGCAAGCATCAATGAATACAGACACACTTGCTTAAGGCAAGGTTATAGGTTACATTAAAAGCTAACCTTTTTGCCCTGGAATACTCAATTAAGCTTACTGGCTTTGGTTAATTTGTTTTAATACAAGCTTGACTGCATGTCTAAGTGTCTGTGAAGAAAATAAAGCAACCTCTGTGTTATAATCCAACTGGCACAATTCTGGTCACTGGGATGAATGGACATTCAGCCAAGGAACAAGTAGGAAGAAATCTTAACAAGAAAACGAATTTAGATGTATCCTTCCTCACAAGGCACCATTGAAGCAGTAATAATGAAATAATTAACATCTGTGTTACACGTTGTTGGCTGTATTCCTTTGCTGTATATTCTGATACAGGAGAGTTCGAACTCCTATAATGTGAGAAATTCAAGCACCACCCACCAATGTAATATGTATATGACTATATACACTCTTTGTAAAAAAAAAAAAATCAAGCACCTAGAAGCAGTGTCATTTTGCTGCAAAACTCGGCATGCAGTTACATCTCACACAGATATACAAATGATTAGAGTTGGGGTGTAATTAGATGAACGGTCTTGCCATCTGAGGCCCTAAAAGTGGTTCCATCCTTGGCCTACAAAAAGGCTCTCAGAGGCTACTTGTGTGTAGTGGACCTCTTTTTCTGCTTGTGTAGAGCTTGTTGACCACTAGATGTCTCTACAATGCAATCACATAGGTTTTGCTCAGTTAACAAAGTTTGAGAGGGGGGTATTATTGTTATGTTGTATTGACAAATTGGTCGCCACTTAAGCCATTCTGATCAGACTATTAGGAGGTGTTGGGACCACTAGGTGCGTGAGAGCACGCACACAAGACAACTGAGTTCAGCCCCTTGACAGACCACCAGTAGAGCGGATCATCTGACAAACACGAACAGCTCCAACTGTGTCGTTGTCTGCCATCCAGAGACAGGTGGCACTACATGAACTTCCTCAGCTACTAGGCCCTATATCAGCTGCTATTCCTGTCACTCTGGTACTTATACCTCTGCAAACAGATCATATTTTTCACTAGGCACCTCACTAGGGGGTCTAGTGGCAGTATGTAAAATAACAATTGTTTAGTTTTTTTTTAACTGCCCTATACCGTTTCTCTAACAGACAGCCTATCAAATCTGATGATTTTTATAGGGGTGGGGGGTGAATTGGACAGCGAGTTTGTGGCTCTGTGTTTGAAAGGCATAGCGTGCAAAGGTAGACCCTGCTGCCTGCTGTTTTACCTATCAGCAGGGGCATATTGGGAATGTAAAGTGGCCTTGGAAAAAAATTACAAAGTACTCTGATGTTGTAGGTAGGCCCAAACTAGCAGCAAGTACAGCAAACACAAGTAGACAAGGATCAGCAAACTGCCAGCCGCAGCCACAGAGGCTCTAAGAGAGAAGAAGCCTATGTGACGTGCATAGCTCACTGTATTTTCAGGGCAAATACTACTGATGACCTATCCTCAGAATGGTAAAGGTAAAAGTAAAGTTCACTGGTGCAAGCACGTCACATCATGATGTTTTCTTGGCAGACTGTTTTTCCGGGGTGGTTTGCCATTGCCTTCCTCAGTCATCTTTTACCCCTCAGCAAGCTGGGTACTCATTTTACCGACCTTGGAAGGATGGAAGTCCAAGTCAACCGTGAACAGACTACCTGACCCAATCCTCAGAATAGCATCTGTTAAAATGAATGATCTGCGACTTCTTGGCACTTTTTTGGGAGAGGAGAGAGATTATTCACAATCTTCGCAGTACAAAAGTGCAACTTTGCCACTACCATTATACAGGGAACCCATATATCTTGAAATTGCGTCACACCACCAACTGCAACAGATTCACTTCTCAAATATATTGTAGCCATTTTATGTATTTTTTGCTCTAGCTGTGGCTTCCAATGAGTTATCCCTATTAATCCTTTCTTGCAATATGTTATACATGTATTTCATTGTCATTCAAGTGGCAAAATGGCTATGATTGACAGCTACACTCCCACAGTAATGCTATATTCAGACATCCATATGCCTGTTGTACCTGAGACTTGCATCGGAGAGCACATGGACACCCGTGGTGACTGATATGGACCGACCCTGCACATTGTATGTGCTATTCTTGCTGTGAAAATACAGCTGTGAACTGTGAAATACATGAGCAGCACAAGGCCCCAAAATATGGCTGTGTGAGAGAGGCCTAACAGAGAACTGTGTTCCCAGAAGATCAATACTTACCTATTTTCCCTCATGCAGTCTTCTTACCATATCTTCTCTTCGCCGATCTTCTCCTGCCTCCTGCAGTCCCCTGGGTTACCTCAACTCCAATCCTCTACTTTCTGTGACAAAGCATCTATTTTCGGCAGTCTTCTTCCTGCAGGTCAATGTGTGCTATGTCAATAGTGACATAGCGCTCACTGCCTAGCAGGGAATGCCAACTCCTATGCCGCGCTATTGCTGAGACTGCACATGCACGCTGTCTCGCAACAATAGTATATGAACACACACGGCGAGACAGCGTGCATGTGCAGTCTCTGCAATAGGCCGGCATTCCCTGCTAGACATTGAACACTATGTCACTAGTGATGTAGCTTACACCGACCTGCCAGAAGGATACTGCCGAGAATGGATGTTCCATAACAGGAAGAAGAGGATCCGGACGGCTGGAGGTGAGGTGACTCGGGGGACTGGAAGGGCCAGGAGAAGATTGTCGATAAGAAGATGTGGTAAGCAGACTGACAGGGGAAGAATAATTAAGTGTTGATTTTTATTTTCTACGAACATATGACAGTATGTATTGTTTAAAAAAAGGAATTAAAACTAAGAAGTCCCCTAATGGGACAAATAAAAAAAGAAAAAATGATTACATAAAATAAACTATATTCTACCACTATAAAATTTACTGAAATTAAGCACTACTGTATCTTTATCTGAAAATGATGGTTACCAAATATATGACAAAGGACGTGAAATAGCTATACAGTCTTAAAAATCAAATTATTTTTAGTCAATGGAATTTGAGAATGCAATATTCTAAAAAATATTTTTGGTCTTAAAGGCTAAAATTCATCTATAATACCGGTATGTGCGTAACGAAGCAATGTTTATTGATAGCAACCTATTAGTCATACCACCAAAATGTGGAATTTAGTTTTGGAGCCAAGACGTTTTTTTTTAGTTTAACATTGTTATGTTATATCCGTGGGTCTAGGATACTGAAGTATGCAGTGTATAGTACAATGGGTCTTTATTACAGATGAGCGAGCACCAAAATGCTCGGGTGCTTGTTACTTGAGCTGATCTTTTTCTAATGCTTGAGAGCTCGTTACGAGTAACGAACCCCATTGAAGTCAATGGGGACCCGAGCATTTTTCAATGGAGCGGTGGCATTGTTTTTCATGGAAGAGCTTTACATATAAGCCCTCTAGGGCTGAGCTATCAGCGGGGGGGATTTAAAATCCCTGCCTGCTGAAAGAGCTGATTGTGATTGGCTGAGGCACTCAGCCAATCACAGGCAGCTCTCGCCTGTCTTTCACACTAAAATCCTTGTTTTTCAGGGAAGGCCTTATATGCAAAGCCATTCCATGAAAAACAATGCAGGGGTGCTGACAGACCATAGTCCATAATTTACCTTGTCTGTAGGATAAAGTGAATGTCTCATTTATCCCACACTTTGATCAATGTAGAATGATCCCTAAACGAGTAAGTTCGCTCATCTCTACTCAGTATACATTAATATGTAAATAAGAAACGTTATCACTTACAGATATGTAAGGCAACTCTCCGGTCCTGGAGAAACAAAGATGGCCATACCGCTTCTCTGACTATGTGATGCACACCGTGTAAAAGATATTACACCTGTGTTGATTAGTCAGTGGGAAGCACTGATTAATCAAAACAGGTGAAATAACTTTGAATAATGATACAGTGTACATCAGATAGTTAGAGAAGCTTAGGTGGCCATCTGTGTCTCTCCTGAATCGGAGGGTCGCTTTAATATTAACTGTTGATTTTTGCATTACATGACTTTTACTATTGATGGCCTGTCCATGACTTCAATAGGAGTTGTGCCTTACCAAATTGGCCACAGCAATATAAACAGTGCTATCTGCTTCCGGTTCTATCTGCCCAGACAGCTGATGCAGTGATAAGGTGATTGCCATGGATCCCGCATGGGGAACCTTATCGATCAACTATGAGATGTACTGAGGATAGGTCATCAAATGTAAAAGTTCTGGGAAACGTCTTTAAGATGAGCCATTGAGGCCAAGAGGTATAAGGTCAGAATTGTACATATCCAACATTTAAAGGGGTTCTCCCACTGGTAGTTATTGATTACCCATACTCAGGATAGCTAGACGTAGGGCAAGCCATTTAACCACTGTAAAACAAATATATTACATTATTTATACCAGCAGTGTCATGGGAGATCTAGAGAACAGCAACTGAAAAAGGAGAAATTGAAAGGTTAGATGTGCCTGTTCAGGCATCTGCTGAGACCGTTCCAACTACTTCAAGGGATGGTGCTTCCTATAGTCTATCATGTGGACAAAAAGGCAACAATCTGATTAGGGAAGCTACCCACCGGCTGCTCAATTGAGTTCTCTTTTGGATGTAAGATGGTCACTTATTGCTGATGACAACTACTATTTTTCCACATTTGCGTATACACTTGATTGCAGAAATCATCTTTTGGACACTCCAATTGAAGAAGTTCCTATAAACCTGGCATGCCTCCTTTCTATCATCTCCCTTTTACCTGATCTGAACCCATGCAGCAATAGCAAACATACTATTCAAATCAAACTGCAACAGCCTTGCCATCAATGTCAAAAGTAGATAGCCAACACAGCAGCACAGACATCCAATTCCTATGGAGATTCTGAGCCATGTAACACAATGCTATGCAGACAGACACAGACATACATACACAATCCTTTAATTTACCTTCATCTCAGCAAAAATGGAGACCAGGCCATACTGAACAACCCCCTGGCGACATTGCATATATGTATAGTGAATATGCCCAGCAATCGTTTGGACTGGGCACATCCATACATGATGCAGCAGTTCCTAAAGTTCGAATTGACTTTGACAACAGCTTTTAACCACTTAAATGTTGATGTCAGTTCTGACAGTGGCATTTAAATGTCCCAAGAGACATTTAAATATCCCATATGACCCAGTTTATGAGATCGTTGGGTGCTGTTCAGGTGTTATGACAACCAGGGGCCCTGTAAACCCCCCCAGGGTTTCCATGTATTTCTGCCTATTAAGACATTCCTGTGACATGGCTTAATGGAATGCTTGCAGAATTACAATATTTTGCAATATTGAAGTATTGCAGTATATAGTATAAGTGATCTGAGGATTGCAAGTTGAAGTCGTCTATGGGGACTGGAAAAATAAGTGAAATAAGGTTTTTTTTATTTTTATAATAACCACAAAAATATTAAAAGTTTAACACCCCCCCCCCTTCGTATATTTATTATAACAGAAGAAAACAAAAAAGTAAGCAAACATTGAAATTGCCACACCTGTAAAAGTGTGATTTATTAAAATATAGCATTAGCTATCCTACCCGTTATCTATCACATCCACATATCTTATAATTAGTTTTAAATATTAAAATATCCTGGGAAAAATTGCAACATTATTTAAACATTTGAGGCACAACTTTATGTAACTATATTTTGGCCAAACTACTGTACTGTGTTGTTACCTTTAATACACCACAAAACTTCTAAATGTGGACATGCTATGAGTCCTTCACAATATACTTGAATTGGAAATAATCTATACACTGTATATTATATTACATGATAGATGCATACTGGATCATGATGTGGTGCTATTTCTTGATGTACTTTATAACATGAAAATTACGTTAAAGAGGTTGTTTGAGATTTAAACAAAAAAAAAAGTTCCCCATACTACAACAAAATAAACAGGTTTATATTTACCACCCCTGAGTTCCTACACAGCCTGATCCTCCATGCTGGGTCCATGTATGGACGCTGCTGCAGCCTGAAGACATCACGTTACAGGGTAGACTGAAGCTGCTAACCTTGGAGATGTAAGGATCCAGGAGAGGTAAGTATAGGCTTTTAATTTAGCATAAAGAACATTTTTTAAAATATATATATATATAGCTCGTAAAGTCCCTTTCAAGATGTTGTGTTGATTACTGTAAATGTGCAGCAAATATTTGCCTGGAATGCTGTGAATTTTTTGTCTGTAAAGCAATAGCCACTATCCACCAGTCACAACAAAACAATAGAAAAGAACGCTTTGAAATCTAAAAACCAGGAACCACTCATTGGTGGTGTAGTGGCCTGGAAGTAAGCACTACATAGCACTGTTTAGTTATGGGGACCGGTAATATAATAACCGGCCCTATTGTTTAATCTGAGTAAGTTTACACAAGGGATGCAGGTAACCTAGCAACCAGTTAAGACGTTTATTACCCAGCTGCACAAGATAGAAAAAAGGCATAAAGACTCAGATGAGGCAGATAGCCTAGCAACCAAATACGTTGTGGTTGGCTGCAGACAAATGGGTCAGGTGACAGAGATTATAAATAACCAGAGAACAGACACAGGAACCAGAGAGAGAGATAGTGAGCCTGAGTGAGCCAGTGGGAGAGAGTAAGAGGCAGGAGAGAGAAGTGAAAAGAGACAGAGAGAGAAACAAGAGAAAAATCTGAGAAACCGTAACTGAGGAGGAGCGACAGCTTTGACAGTGAATAGAGGGAAAATAAAAGAGATGTATGTATGAAGAGAGGGAGATAAAGAAATAAAGAGATATAAATACAAAGAAGTATAGAGAAAAGAAATCCTGAATAAGCTCCCAGTATATGGATGAGTTAGACACAGGTGTCTACATTGTTGCAATTTGTGTATCAGTTATTATGCACTGAATGTGATGAAGAAAACGACCTCATCTCACTGTCTTATTTATTAATACCGGGTTTTACAACAATTTAAGTAAAATATCTGGCTCTGTATATTATTCCACACCTCACCACTCACAACTACAAATTGTGCCGAAGGGTACTGGCGTCCGAACAAAACAAATCACAATTAATTGCCAGCCACAAAGAATAATAATAAAATTAGCGCTCACCATAGCGCTTTGTGGCGTCATGATAGTGCTTTGGTCTGGAATAACAGCCATTTGTGGCGATACCACAATGGCTTCTGAAAATGAACATGCTTCACATCCAAAGCATCAGTACAATTGGGAAAGTTATTATTTACTAAAAGCCTTGTGCAATCTCCTGCCACATGGACAGTGTAGGCTCAGGCATCACCAGATCTTTTGAATTATTCCATAAAAATTGACATGTCTCTCTAATTGTAAGGTCTCCAATACATTAGTGTTTGTTTTATACATGTGTCGGGCATGAAAAAATACAGATGACACGCAGACAGCATGCAGACCCAGCATACAGATCCATAACATTTACTGAGTGTTTTCACATGGACACAGACTGCGTGAAAAAATTCACTTCATGTCTTATTTTTGTCTGTATCACGGATGAGAATAAGGACATGCAATTGCATGCCATTGTCCATGAATCACTGTCCATGTGGTATCGCACACACATCAAGTGTGAACCCGGATGGTGGATTTTCCAATCAAGTACTTGTAGTGATAGTGAAGTGAAACAGAACCTTGACCCATATCAATGAACCTGAAAGTTAAATTTAAAAAAGTCAACAAATATGCTACAGATACCATGGATTAAGGGCTCAATCAGATGGACGTTTTTTGTTACGCATGTTTTTTGCGTTTGCAATTTGCACCTATTAGAACCACTGCTTTTCAATGGTAGTGGTCATAGGTCCGATTTTAAATGCGCAAAAAAATTGCACTGGTAAAAAATAGGACATTGAATCACAAAAAGCAACAAAAATATCGCACATAAAGCGCGGTCCCATCGCTATCCACTGCTGCGGCTGTGACAGCTGTGGCAGAGGATTTCTTCATTTCCGCTGGGTGTCCCCTCACCACTGAACACTGTGACAGCACTGTCACAGTACTCAGTGACAAGGGGACTACCCGTGGGGATGAAGAATTCCCCTGCCACAGCTATCACAGCTGTGGCAGATGAGCGCAATGTTCTCCCATTGCTTTCAATGGGGCTAGTGCTGCTGCCGTCCCATTAAAAGCAAAGGGATGAAGGCAAGCCTTGCTGGGATTTTCGGGGGAAAGGCTTTAAATATAAGTCTTCCCTGAAAATCATCCTTAGCTGTAAAAAAAAAAAGTTAACTCAGAAGTGCTGACTAGCTCTTCTCTCCGTACCTGACAGTGTTCTTTCTTCTTCTGGAGGCCAGGGATGGAAAATCCCCGCCTCCAGAAAGCGCTGACTCTGATTGGCACAGGGACCATTCACAGGCAGCTCAGCTCAGTGCTGTGAAAGTGTTCAGTGATGAGGGAACTCCCCTTGGAGATGAAGAAATCGTCTGCCACAGCTGAGGCTGAGGATCGTAATCTTCTCTGCATGTTGTCAATGATGCCGCCACTGCTGCCACCGGCCCCATTGGCCTTAAGGTGAAACCCCTGGATGTGACAGCACCCAGGGGTTTCACATCCAAAGAATCCCCTGCTGCAGCTGTCACAGCCACAGCAGGAGATAGCGATGGGACCGCACTCTATATAAGAATTTTGCCATCCTGTGACCGACAACAAGTGCGAATTTAAAAACTCGCCTGCTGCTTTGCTCACGTGATTTAAAAAAAAATCTATTTTGCATTTTTTTTCACGCAACTAAATGTGTTCAAAAAACGTCTGTCTGATCGAGCCCTCAATGCCAAAAAAGACCTTTAAAAACAATACCTTATTAGGCAACTACCCCACCTCTGATTTTTCAATGTAAGAACTCAAAATCAATAATTGAGTATATTGTAGTTTCAGTCTTCCTTTTTAAATTCAAAAACCACAGCTAATTTTGCTAATCAAACAGAAGGGGGACAGGAGAGGACTTTTATAGGGGTTCTTATAGAAAGTCACATTTGCAAAGGGCATGCAAAATTGCAGCTAAAATTGTTTGGTGACGGGATGTTGCATGCAAATCACATGTATTTTTTTCACATGCGACTTTTATGTGACTTGCTGTCATGGCACTTTTCCCTGTATAGCCCTGTTCTTTTGAATGATTGCTGCAGTACACCAGATTGTATTCAAGTCAATGCATTCATTTACACTACAAGTATAGTCCAATAGTGCCGGCTAATCAGAGAGCAGTACACAAAGTCCATTAGGTAGCTAAAAAATAGCAGCTGCCATCTTTTACAGCTGAAAACAGGATCCTGAACCAGCAGATTGGAGAGATATTGGCATAGAAGAGCACCAGTAGGTAATAATATACAATACCGGCCCTGTGACAGAAATGTGTCCCAAAACTGGAGGGTCGCTTTAAGAAAAAAAAAAACGTTTCGTACTAGTTGCAAGGTTTAAAATAACAAAGATTGTATTATAAATGTGTAATACAGTAATAGCAACACAACAGTAACAATTGTTTTGTCCTACGCAGCTGTCAATTTACTATATGTTTATTACACGCTGTATTTTAGTACTAGAGAAATGTTTTATCTCAGAAGTGCAAAATCTGGTTGAAATAGTCTCTGTCAGCAGTTACATTTTCTATTGCTGCAAAACAGTTAACAGCACATGATGTCAACTGAAATTCTGGAATCCGAAAAGATCATGATACGTGTCACTGATACAAATACTCAATTACAGATTGCAGGAACATTTCCTAGTGCTATAATAGCAAAGAAAAGAAAATAGCCTGTAGGTGGTGCTACAGTGCCGTAGCCTCAAATTATGGGAAGCTTAAAGGCTCAGCAAATTCAGAGCTTCTATTACAAGCTAATTGGTAGCAACTGGGCAATTAAACAACATACCAAATTTGGCTGTTGCTCATCGGATTGAAAACCCATGGTGTAGAATTCCTGGAAGATGAAAGCCTGCATTGCCTACTATTTTTTCTGTCTCCTATTATTTTGCATCTGGTGTACAGTGGCAAGTAGACCTGTAATCTGCACTAAGAATTAGATAAGAAAGAAATAACCTAACGCTATATTAAATCCATATAACCTGTAGCAAAATACAGTACACAAAAGTCCATCAGATGATACATATTGTTGTATAGCACAAGTTGTTAGCGTTGCTCCATTACCATTTATTGTGTTTTATTAAACTGCGAATGCCATGAGACAGCATTGCTTCAACTACAGACATTTACAGATACAGCAAGCATCTTTGCACCAGTAAATGGGCCATTTTCTATTTACAGAGACTGTAGAAATGGAGAGTAAGTGCCACAAACTCCAATCTATCCACTGCCAGAATTTATATTACCACTGTCCTATAACAGTGGGAACTCTTAGTAAAGAAAAAATAATTTAAAATTGACTTGTAATAATTAAAAATGTATTTCATATCAACCAGTGATATATGCATTAGATCAGGCTGCGTGAGTCGGCCTATCACCTTGCATGGCAATGATATTGCTCATGACAATGTATCTCATGCACGCTGTTATGCACAGTTGTTGTGGCAGTTTTGGGATTGCTGCCATGATGATAGCCTAGTGCAAGTTTTGCAGGTGGTTCTCCATCTTCTGCCCCTGGTGGGTGTGGTATTGGGTGAGACATGTGGGTAATTGTACCAGATAAAAATGAGTTTTTCTCTAATATTGAGGTGGTGTGTCTTCAGAGAATGGTTCAAAATTTCAAGCGGATGGCGGATAATAGATAGAGATGAGCGAGCACCAAAATCCTCGGGTGTTCGTTACTCGAGACGAAATTTTCGCGATGCTCGAGGGTTCGTTTCGAGTAACGAACCCCATTGAAGTCAATGGGCGACCCGAGCATTTTTGTATATCGCCGATGCTTGCTAAGGTTTCCATTTGTGAAAATCTGGGCAATTCAAGAAAGTGATGGGAACGACACAGCAACGGATAGGGCAGGCGAGGGGCTACATGTTGGGCTGCATCTCAAGTTCCCAGGTCCCACTATTAAGCCACAATAGCAGCAAGAGTGCCCCCCCCCCCTCCCAACAATTTTTACTTCTGAAAAACCCTCATTAGCAAGGCATACCTTAACTAAGCACCACACTACCTCCAACAAAGCACAATCACTGCCTGCATGACAATCCGCTGCCACTTCTCCTGGGTTACATGCTGCCCAACCCCCCTGCACGACCCAGTGTCCACAGCGCACACCAAAGTGTCCCTGCGCAGTCTTCAGCTGCACTCATGCCACACGCTGGCCTCATGCCACACCACCCTCATGTCTATTTATAAGCGCGTCTGCCATGAGGAGAAACCGCAGGCACACACTGCAGAGGGTTGGCACGGCCAGGCAGCGACCCTCTTTAAAAGGGGCGGGACGATAGCCCATAATGCTGTACAGAAGCAATGAGAAATCCAATCCTGTGCCACCTGCATCAGAAGCTGCACACGTGGGCATAGCAATGGGGAACCCATGTGCCACACACTATTCATTCTGTCAAGGTGTCTGCATGCCCCAGTCAGACCGGGGTTTTTTATAAATAGTCACAGGCAGGTACAACTCCACAATGGGAATTCTGTGTGCACCCACAGCATGGGTGGCTCCCTGGAACCCACCGGCGGTACATAAATAAATCCCATTGCATTGCCCATCACAGATGAGGTAACGTCAGGTTTAATGCAGGTGGGCTTCGGCCCACACTGCATGCCCCAGTCAGACTGGGGTTCTTTAGAAGTGGACACATGCAGTTACAACTCCGTGTGGACTGACAGCATGGGTGGGTCCCAGGAAGCCACCGGCAGTACATAAATATATCCCATTGCATTGCCCATCACAGCTGAGGTAACGTCATGTTTAATGCAGGTGGTCTTCGGCCCACACTGCATTCCCCAGTCAGACTGGGGTTCTTTAGAAGTGGACACATGCAGTTACAACTCCGTGTGGACCGACAGCATGGGTGAGTCCCAGGAAGCCACCAGCGGTACATAAATATATCCCATTGCATTGCCCATCACAGCTGAGGTAACGTCCGATTAAATGCAGGTGGTCTTCGGCCCACACTGCATTCCCCAGTCAGACTGGGGTTCTTTAGAAGTGGACACATGCAGTTACAACTCCGTGTGGACCGACAGCATGGGTGGGTCCCAGGAAGCCACCGGCGGTACATAAATATATCCCATTGCATTGCCCATCACAGCTGAGGTAACGTCAGGTTTAATGCAGGTGGTCTTCGGCCCACACTGCATGCCCCAGTCAGACTGAGGTTCTTTAGAAGTGGACACATGCAGTTACAACTCCGTGTGGACCGACAGCATGGGTGGCTCCCTGGAACCCACCGGCGGTACATAAATATATCCCATTGCAGTGCCCAGCACAGCTGAGGTAACGTCAGCTTTGATGCAGGTGGGCTAAAAATTACTAGGATTACAATGTAGGCGAGGGCCCCACAAAATTGGTGTACCAACAGTACAAATGTACCTCAGAAAAATTGCCCATGCCCAACCAAGAGGGCAGGTGAAACCCATTATTCGCTTTGGTTAATGTGGCTTAATTTGTAACTAGGCCTGTAGGCGGCCCAGTTAAAATAAAAATTGGTTCAGGTGCAAGTTTCAACGCTTTATTGAATTGAGAATTGAAACGTATAAACATTGTTTACAAAAGTTATATGACTGAGCCTTGTGGGCTTCAGAAAAATTGCCCGTTCGGCGTGATTACGTGAGGTTTCAGGAGGAGGAGCAGGAGGAGGAGGATGAATATAATACACAGATTGATGAAGCTAAAAGGTCCCCGTTTTTTATGGTGATAGAGAATGATGCTTCCATCCGCGGGTGCAGCCTACGTATTGTTTAGGTACCGCTGCTGTCCGTTGGTGGAGAAGAGAAGTCTGGGGAAATCCAGGCTTTGTTCATCTTTATGATTGTAAGCCTGTCGGCACTGTCGGTTGACAGGCAGGTACGCTTATCCGTGATGATTCCCCCAGCCGCACTAAACACCCTCTCTGACAAGACGCTAGCCGCAGGACAAGCAAGCACCTCCAGGGCATACAGCGCGAGTTCAGGCCACGTGTTCAGCTTCGACACCCAGTAGTTGTAGGGGGCAGAGGCGTCACGGAGGACGGTTGTGCGATCGGCTACGTACTCCCTCACCATCCTTTTACAGTGCTCCCGCCGACTCAGCCTTGACTGGGGAGCGGTGACACAGTCTTGCTGGGGAGCAATAAAGCTGTCAAAGGCCTTGGACAGTGTTCCCCTGCCTGTGCTGTACATGCTGCCTGATCTCCGCGCCTCCCCTGCTACCTGGCCCTCGGAAATGCGTCTTCTGCCACTAGCGCTGTCGGATGGGAATTTTACCATCAGTTTGTCCGCCAGGGTCCTGTGGTATAGCATCACTCTCGAACCCATTTCCTCTTCGGGTATGAGAGTGGAAAGGTTCTCCTTATACCGTGGGTCGAGCAGTGTGTACACCCAGTAATCCGTAGTGGCCAGAATGCGAGAAAGGAAGATTACTTTCAGGATCCTCCTCCTCCTCCTCCTCCTCAGGCCATACACGCTGAAAGGATGACAGGCAAGCAGCATGGGTACCCTTAGCAGTGGGCCAAGCTGTCTCTTCCCCCTCCTCCTCATGCTCCTCCACCTCCTCCTCAACACGCTGAGATATAGACAGGAGGGTGCTCTGACTATCCAGCGACATACTGTCTTCCCCCGCCTCCGTTTCTGAGCGCAAAGCGTCTGCCTTTATGCTTTGCAGGGAACTTCTCAAGAGGCATAGCAGAGGAATGGTGACGCTAATGATTGCAGCATCGCCGCTCACCATCTGGGTAGAATCCTCAAAGTTTTCAAGGACCTGGCAGATGTCTGCCAACCAGGCCCACTCTTCTGTAAAGAATTGAGGAGGCTGACTCCCACTACGCCGCCCATGTTGGAGTTGGTATTCCACTATAGCTCTACGCTGCTCATAGAGCCTGGCCAACATGTGGAGCGTAGAGTTCCACCACGTGGGCACGTCGCACAGCAGTCGGTGCACTGGCAGATTAAACCGATGTTGCAGGGTGCGCAGGGTGGCAGCGTCCATCTTGGACTTGCAGAAATGTGCGCTGAGCCGGCGCACCTTTCCGAGCAGGTCTGACAAGCGTGGGTAGCTTTTCAGAAAGCGCTGAACCACCAAATTAAAGACGTGTGCCAGGCATGGCACGTGCGTGAGGCTGCCAAGCTGCAGAGCCGCCACCAGGTTACGGCCGTTGTCACACACGACCATGCCCGGTTGGAGGCTCAGCGGCGCAAGCCAGCGGTCGGTCTGCTCTGTCAGACCCTGCAGCAGTTCGTGGGCCGTGTGCCTCTTCTCTCCTAAGCTGAGTAGTTTCACCACGGCCTGCTGACGCTTGGCCACCGCTGTGCTGCCATGCCGCGCGACACCGACTGCTGGCGACGTGCTGCTGCTGACACATCTTGATTACGAGACAGAGGTTGCGTAGGAGGAGGAGGAGGAGGGTGGTTTAGTGGAGGAAGCATACACCGCCGCAGATACCAGCACCGAGCTGGGGCCCGCAATTCTGGGGGTGGGTAGGACGTGAGCGGTCCCAGGCTCTAACTCGGTCCCAGCCTCCACTAAATTCACCCAATGTGCCGTCATGGAGATATAGTGGCCCTGCCCCCCTGTGCTTGTCCACGTGTCCATTGTTAAGTGGACCTTGGCAGTAACCGCGTTGGTGAGGGCGCGAACAATGTCGCGGGAGACGTGGTCGTGCAGGGCTGGGACGGCACATCGGGAAAAGTAGTGGCGACTGGGAACCGAATAGCGCGGGGCCGCCGCCGCCATCACGTTTTTGAAAGCCTCCGTTTCCACAAGCCTATACGGCAGCATCTCCAGGCTGATCAATTTGGCTATGTGCACGTTTAATGCTTGAGCGTGCGGGTGCGTGGCAGCGTACTTGCGCTTGCGGTCAAACACTTGCGCTAGCGACGGCTGGACGGTGCGCTGAGAGACATTGGTGGATGGGGCCGAGGACAGCGGAGGTGAGGGTGTGGGTGCAGGCCGGGAGACGGTCGTGTCTGTGTCCTGAGAGGGGGGTTGGATCTCAGTGGCAGGTTGGGGCACAGGGGGAGAGGCAGTGGTGCAAACCGGAGGCGGTGAACGGCCTTCGTCCCACCTTGTGGGGTGCTCGGCCATCATATGCCTGCGCATGCTGGTGGTGGTGGCTCCCCGGCTGATCTTGGCGCGACAAAGGTTGCACACCACTGTTCATCGGTCGTCTGCACTCTCAGTGAAAAACTGCCAGACCTTTGAGCACCTCGGCCTCTGCAGGGTGGCATGGCGCGAGGGGGCGCTTTTGGAAACAATTGGTGGATTATTCGGTCTGGCCCTGCCTCTACCCCTGGCCACCGCACTGCCTCTTCCAACCTGCCCTGCTGCTGCACTTGCCTCCCCCTCTGAAGACCTGTCCTCAGTAGGCGTAGCAAACCAGGTGGGGTCAGTCACCTCATCGTCCTGCTGCTCTTCCTCCGAATCCTCTGTGCGCTCCTCCCTCGCACTTACTGCCCTCACTACTACCTGACTGCAAGACAACTGTGTCTCATCGTCGTCCTCCTCCTCACCCACTGAAAGCTCTTGAGACAGTTGCCGGAAGTCCCCAGCCTCATCCCCCGGAGCCCGGGAACTTTCCAAAGGTTGGGCATCGGTCACGACAAACTCCTCGGGTGGGATAGGAACCATTGCTGCCCATTCTGGGCAGGGGCCCGAGAACAGTTCCTGGGAGTCTGCCTGCTCCTCAGAATGTGTCATTGTAATGGAGTGAGGAGGATGGGAGGAAGGAGGAGCAGCAGCCAGAGGATTCAGAGTTGCAGCAGTGGACAGCGCAGAACTCTGGGTGGTCGATAGATTGCTGGATGCACTTTCTGCCATCCACTACAGGACCTGCTCACACTGCTCATTTTCTAATAAAGGTCTACCGCGTGGACCCATTAATTGTGAGATTAATCTTGGGACGCCAGAAATGTGCCTCTCTCCTAATCCCGCAGCAGTCGGCTGCGATACACCTGGATCAGGAGCTCGGCCTGTGCCCACACCCTGACTTGGGCCTCCGCGTCCTCGCCCGCGTCCACGTCCTCTAGGCCTACCCCTACCCCTCAGCATGGTGTATTACCAGTAGTGCAGAAACAGAACGCTGTAATTAAATGTGCCGCTTATTGGCCTGTGGTTGGAGGCTGACTTTGCTTACGGAACGCACAGCAGAGCCAGGAAAGAATTTTGCGCAAGCCTGTAGTGAGATGTAGGTGCGTATGACTGAGTTAGTGGAATTCACAGCGCAGAAGCAGTCAAGTGTCCAAAGGCCACTAGTAGGCCTTAAGTCTTTTGCTTCTATTTTTTTAAAGGCTGAGCTGAGACAGCAGACAGATACTGTAGGCAGCGTATATTTGTATACTGTTTCCCTCTGGACGGGATGACGGGGTGATGTAACGGGCAACGCAGAGCCAGGAAAGAATTTTGCGCAAGCCTGCTGTAACACTTAGCTGCGTATAATTTAGGACTACTACCCCCAGCAGAGACGCAGTACACTCAAGACGGTCACAGGCAGCCCAAAGATAGTATTTTTCCAAAATTTGTTTGAAAAAGCCCACTGCCTATATAGACAGTATATCTCTTTCACCTTTCCCACTGTCCCTGCCTCACCATACTGGCCCTATACTATGTACAGGGACTGCAGACTGAGGACGCAATGCTCTGCACGGCCGATATACAAAAAAAAAAAAAAAAGGTGCAACACTGCTAAAAGCAGCCTCAACAGTACTGCACACGGTCAGATGTGGCCCTATGAAGGACCGTTGGGGTTCTTGAAGCCTAAAATAACTCCTAACACTCTCCCTATAGCAGCTCCAGCATCAGCAGCACTTTCCCTGATCTATGTCAGAATGCATCCGTGGCGAGCCGCGGGAGGGGCCGATTTAAATACTCGGGTGACACTTGATCTCGCCAGCCACTCACTGCAGGGGGGTGGTATAGGGCTTGAACGTCGCAGGGGGAAGTTGTAATGCCTTTCCTGTCTTTCTATTGGCCAGAAAAGCGCGCTAACGTCTCAGAGATGAAAGTGAAAGTAACTCGAACATCGCGTGGTGGTCGCCTCGAGTAACGAGCATCTCGAACACGCTAATACTCGAACGAGTATCAAGCTCGGACGAGTACGTTCGCTCATCTCTAATAATAGACATTCTGAGGGGACTAATTTCTTGGTGGGAGACTTGGTGTGGTTGTCAACTAAGAACACAAAACTCAAACTACAGTCCTTCAAGTTAGGCCCACAATTTATTGGCCCTTTAAAAATCATTGAAAAAATTAACCCTGTAGCGTTTCATTTGGAGATTCCTAGCTCTATGAGAATAACTAATGTGTTTCACAAGAAGTTTGTTGATTCCGGAAATGGTTCATCTCCACCAGCCACAGTTCTGGCGGATGGAGATATTCAATTTGAGATAAATCGCAGTGGACTCTTGTCAAGTTAGGAGATCCTCACAGTATTCAATACTTTGGGTACCAGCTGCTAATGCCCATGCGGATCGGCTTATGAAAAATGTTCACAGGCTGAATGTGAATCGACTTAGTCTTAAGGGCCCTCGGGTCTCTTCTAAAAGGGGAGATACTGTTGCGGCAGTTCTGGGATTGCTGCCAGGCTGATAGTCTGGTGCAGGTTTTGCAGGTGGTTCTCCATCTTCTGGCCCTGGTGCGTGTGTTATTAGGTGAGACATGTTTAAGCAGCACCTGTGGGCGATTGTCACGACTATTTAGTCTGGCTGATGCTGGACAAAATTGCCGTTGAATATTCAGTCTACCTCTGACTGTGGTCTCAGTCAGAGTCGTCTTCTGGATCGTTTATTTGCCTGCTGAATCAAAGCTAAGTTTGTGTTTCTTTTCTATTGTGTTTTTCATGTTTCCCCTGTCTGACGTAAGGTTAATTAAGGGCCAAGGTACGTCCTTGTCAGGGCGAATTGCCTACATTTAGGCAAGTCCCGTCCCTGAGGTTATTTAGATAGGGAAACAGTTCCCATGTTTTTTGGTTAATTTTTGTTTTGACACAGCTTATGCATTTATTGTGCGAGATCTGCGAATTACAGTTCCAGCACGTCTTGGGTGGATGTGACAGCAGTCTTCCTGTTTTTTGTTTGTTTACATTTCCAGCATTGTCGCATATATAGGCCACCCATTCGCAATTACATTGGTTGGTGTTGATTATGTGCCCATACAGACCAATGGGCTCTCTTGGACATAACGTGGTAAAATAGAGCATGCTGCATTTTATTCTGCAATCACATATTATGCAGTTCTTACAGACAAATTTGAGTGAACCAGTGTAAGGCAATATATTTGATTGTCTGTGAACTACTGTGTATCACACGTGGGTACACAGTGCGCTTAATACACTGTAAACTTATGCTCATGTGAGCCTGGTCTTAGGCTTTATTTACATGACCAAAGTGAAATACTGACCCAAAAAAGGCTTTTTGATTGTTCTAGTAAACAGTATGGAGGGAGTCCCAGAAAAAAGTGATTGACTTGTGCTTAACCCCTTAATGACGCGGGCATTTTTCTTTTTCCATTTTCGTTTTTTCCTCCCCCCTTTAAAAAAATCATAACTCCTTTATTTATCCATCCACGTCGCTGTATGAGGGCTTGTTTTTTGCGGGACGAGTTGTATTTTTCAATGGTGCTATTTAAAGTACCATATAATGTACTGAAAAACTTTTAAAAAATTCTAAGTGGAGTAAAATGAAAAAAAAACGACATTTTGCCATCTTTTAGTGCGTCTTGCTTCTACGGCGCACAAATGGCAACAAAAACGACATGATAACTTTATTCTATGGGTCGGTACGATTACTACGATGCCAAACTTGTATAGGTTTTTTTTTACTATACTCCTCTTTTTTTTTTTTTAAAGACATAAAATTTTTTTCAATTATTTTCTGCGGTCATTTTGTGCGCGCAATAACTTTTTTATTTTTCCGTCGACGTAGTTGAGCAAGGTTTCATTTTTTGCGGGATGTCCTGTAGTTTCTGATAGTACCATTTTGGAATACATACGACTTTTTGATCGCTTTTTATTGCGTTTTTTCTGGGAGACGGGGTAACTAAAAAAATGCATTTCTGGCGTTCTTCATTTCTTTTTTCGAACGACGTTCACCGTGCGGGAAAAATTATGTGGTACTTTGATAGTTCGGACTTTTACGGACGCGGTGATACCAAATACATATTTTTAATTTATTATTTAGATTTTTTAATAATAGATATGGCAAAAGGGGGGTGATTTAAACTTTTACAACTTTTTTTTTTTTTCAATTAAAAAAAAACTTTATTGATTTTTTTTTTTACTTTACTTTGAAGTCCCCCTGGGGGACTTTAAGATGCGATGCTTTGATCGCTCCTGCAGTATGACGTAATGCTATAGCATTACGTCATATTGCTTTTTGACAGGCAGCCTATGAAGCCACCCCACGGGGACGGCTTGATAGGCAGTCTGCTAAGGCAGCCCTGGGGCCTTTCATTAGGCCCCCGGCTGCCATGACACATGCACGACTCTCCCGATCTCACCGCGGGGGGGCCGTGCGGGACCCCCGAACATCGTTCGGGGGATTTAAATGCCGCTGTCAGAATTGACAGCGGCATTTAAATGGTTAATAGCCGCGATCGGCCGCGCGGCCGCTCGCGACTATTGCCCGCGGATGTCAGCTGTTATAAACAGCTGATGCCCGCACTGTATGAAGAGAGGTTGCATCGCAACCTCTCTTCATACACACCCCGACGCTCCATGACGTACCAGGTACGTCATTGGTCGTTAAGGGGTTAAAGATTCTGTCCAGCAATAGGAAAAAAACTATGGGTGAAATTTATTAAGACTGGCATTTTAAACGCCGGTCTAAATATTATTTCTCTCTGCACACAATGCACGTAATATAGAGGCATATGCCTCTTCATATATTAGATGCATCTCTGCAACTCTGGGAGCCTACACAGAAATGTATGCCGGGTTCGACTTAGGGTACATTTCTGGCAGATTTTTTGCCAGTTTCTGTCTTAAGTTATACGTAAATGTGTTAGTCTGAAGCAGCCATGCACCATCCAACCAGCCATGCCCCCTCTTCGGGAAAGTGTTGAACAATGGCACAAACTGCCAAAAGTCACAACATTTTTTTACAAACAAGCCTTGCGCAAAATTTAGTAACTTTTTTTACACCACAAACTGGCACAACATATTTTATAAAGGTCTCCCCATATTTGTTTTTCTTCAAACAACATTAATAATAATAATCTTTATTTGTATAGCGCCAACATATTCCGCAGCGCTTACATAGACAGGGGGAATACAGAAAGACAAAATACAAACATTACAGAACCACGGTTACATATAGTAATCAGTCGATGGTAACAATAGGGGTGAGGGTCATTATCGAAAAGAGTGATTTTTTTTTTAACAAAAGCAGACTTTTTTGTCCTTATGTAACAGGTAATTGGTACTATGGTGCTGCACTGACAGATAGAGGCAGCACACATTTTTCAAACAACAAACTTTACTAAAACGGAAGTTAGTTCTATCACTGCACAAGAGAGCATATCATACTTAAACATTGCATTATAACATAAAATGGCATTATCCATTTGTATCACTTTTATAGGTTGTCCCAGAAGCAGTCCACAAGTCACTTGACCTTCTTCAGCATTAACAAATCGGCTTCATGCAACCAACATGTTTTTCTATCCCATAGGGGCTGCCTCTTTCAGCATAAGACACAAGACATCGTGTACAACAATTCACTCAATGTATACCAGTTTATCACAGGTCTTTTTCACAGGCCACAAATACCTCCTCGCTACACTAACATTGTCAGGTGTCTCACAGCACCTTTACATATGTAACACAGCATCATATAATGCATTCCACTCCTATGTTTTAACAAAAGTACCACATTAATAAACTGGCTGTAGCATCTTCTGACACTGGATAGGAGCCCCGTGTGTAGTAGCCATGCAGGTCCCTAGAGAGTAGTCAGGATAGCCAGGAGTCGTTACCAGAGAGTCTCGAGTTGCAATATAGATGGAGGAGGCAGGTAGCATTGTCGGAGGAAAGCCAGGAGTTGTTATTAGAAAGTCTTCAAATCACTTGTGGTGAAGAAGGAGGAGAGGAACTAGATCAAGGCTGTGGAGCACAATAATTACGTGTTGGTGCAGTGGCAGGGTCAGGCTTTTATAATGAGCCTAATTAGCAGCAAGGTGGGGTCAGGACAGCAGAACAGACCGGGATTATGAGCAAGGTTAACATCCAGAAAGAGAGCTATCCAGAGGCCTGATAGCTCAGCAAGGAGTTCTAAGGTCTGTAGTGCAGCAGGTTCGAGCCCTGACACTGGCAATATGTCCTCCACGCCTCACAACATCTGGTCACTAATACTCATCAGCAGGCCTGATAACTACCCCACATGTCATTTCATGGTGAAATCAGTTTCATTAGGCCTGATTTAAAGCCCATAGTAGATCTAAAAGCTCACTATAACATCATGTATTTTCGTTAGCCATTAAAAGGTATCATATCTACAAGATTACTTGGTTTCTCTTACTGAGAACAATCACACTTTGCTCTACTAGCTAACACCGTACCAAACCTTTATTTCATGGTGTGCACACCAGTTTTAACAAGACTATGCCTCACTTGCGATCCTCTGTAATCCGGACATTCCACTGTCATTACAGCCACATTAGTAACTTCTTTGGCATTTGTGCAACTTGTAGCTTTTGGCCCCCAGCCCCCAAAGCTACAAACTTTTAGCCCCCATCAAAAAAGTTGTGCTGTGCCTAGTAGTGTAAGGACTTGCTAATAGAGGTTGCTGTGATGTGGCTAGTGAGCTTATACATTTTGATCAAAATTTAACCGAGAACCTCATATTCATATTTAAAATAATGCAGAGGTGGATGCAATCCATCAATTTAAATCATTAATACGTGGTCCGTGTTTTTCTTTGTATGGCTCCATATAAATAAAATTTGGATGTTTTTTTAGCCATAGGGATGACATTGAAGACCTAAGTAACTGCATTCCACCAGGCTATTTTATCTGTGGATTCACATGGTTTTAAAACCATTGATCTTTTTAAAATTGAGAACAGTGTAGTGTATGGGTTTATTTACTAGTACCTTCCATACCTTTTTAAGTTTATGTAAATATTGAAAGACCTTGCTGTCATACAGTAAATATCTTTTCAAGTCTCTAGTTTTTGTTAAGAGGAGAGGTCATTAACAGGACAAAATTAAAGGACAGGTTTCGGTATTGGTGCACTCTATTATTGCAATGTCCTTATTTGCCAAGAAGAGTGATTAAGAGGACGCAACAGGGATATTTTGGATACTTCTCATTGGAATTAGGACCCTCAAAAAAAAAAACACATAAGATGGTTAAAGCCCATTATTTACATATATTTATGCTGAAAAATGGACCTAGATGAATAGCAAATCTGGGAAAATAGGTGGCAGAAAAATCAACAGTCTCCGTTACGTAGATGACACAATTCTGCTTGCAGAAACAGAAGCTGGTCTGAAGCAGCTGATACGTAAGATTAGAGCTGAAAGTAAAAAAAATGGGCCTCTACCTGAATTTAAAGAAGACAAAAATTATCATGACTGCAAAAAATGGCCAATTTCAAATCAAAATTGTCAACAAGGCCATAGAATGCATGCGAGATTTCGTCTTTCTTTGTTCGAAAATTGGCTAGGATGGAGAATCTATGCCAGAGATACAACGTGGGGTTGCATTGGGAAGAAGCACAATGCTAAACATGGACAAAATCTAGAAAAATAAGTATATAGGCATAGTAACTAAACACAGGCTAGTGCAAACCACTGTTTTCCCCATAACCATGTATGGATGTGAAAACTGGACTGCAAAAAAAGCTGATAGAAGGAGGATTGATAAGTTTGAGCTGTGGTGTTGGGGAAAGCTGCTGCATATGCCCTGGATGGTTAGAGTAACAAGTCCTGAATTGTCTAAGACCCGATATATCACTGGAGGGGAAGATGACCGGGTTCAGATTCACATATTTTGGCCATGTAATGCGAGCAGAGTTGCTAGAAAAACCTATAATTCTTGGACAGATCAGTGGCAAAAGAAGACCCGTCCGTCAAAGGACACAATGGCTGATACTGGCATGGATATCACACAACTGAAAAAAACAGTACAAAACTAAAAAACATGGAAGGAGCTTGTTTTTATGGTTACCAAGGGTCATGAGCAACTAAGCAGCTAACAACAATGTGTGATTATTGTGGCATTGAATCAAGCATATTTTAATGAAATACATGTATATTAAAAGTTGAGCTTTACTCTGTACTACCCCAGTGATTTATAAGAAACCTTAACCCTAACACAGAATTCATTAAATATATTTTAAACTGTATCATTTCATGTTTCACGATCATATCATTGTAACTATGTTATAAAACTTATTCAAAGATCTATATCTTTGTAGCAGAAGACTTAAGCATATGTCTATAACACTGGCCAACAAAAAAAATATTTTGTAATGTTTCCTTAACTTCATGAGTCAAATCTCACTAATTTTGGGGTGAGAAAAACGAATATGACCCTGAAAAGTTTTCATTAGCTCTAATTTCTGTGATATACAATAGGTGGAAGTATGTTATTTTAACGGATTAAGAGAAAATGATACATTTTAATTCCATATGCTAACAACATTGAAAGTGCATTTGAATTTTTTTTTGAGATTTCCTTGTGGTTAAAATGTGTCTACTGATAGCTCTTAAAGAAGTTTCAGTATTGGCCTAGAACTTTATGAATGTAATATAAATTAACAATTGTATTTAACCCCTAAGTGATCACCCCATAGTGTTTTTACATCCTGGCCTGCTGAGCTTTAATCCCTGACGTAAAGACATGCTTCCTCTAGGGATTAAAATCCTGCGGAATCTGGACGGGACTGCTCCATGATGTCAGTTACTGGAGGTAGCCGACATCCTGGAGCTGTCATCCCGGGCCACAGGACCCCTCCCCCGGATACCGGAGATTGCATTAAAGTCAATACAAAGTAAATAAAAGTTAAAATTTCAGCTTTCCTTACAGATCGGATCCATAAGGGGAGCTGAGGATACTCACCCCCGTTCTTCGCGATGTTCCCTGGCGTTCTGGTCTTGCAGGACCTAACACTGGCGTCCGTGCATGCACGGACAGGCGCCAGTACGTCACGATCATGTGCAGTGGCCTGGGAGGACCAGGAAATTTAAAAACTCCCTGATCCCAGCTAGTATGAGTAGCCATCACCGGGAGCCACTGTATGTGGTTCCTGGTCACATGATCGCTGCTATTCAATGGATAACAGCGATCATTTAAAAGTTTTAAAAAGTGTAAAAAAAGAAAACAGTTTGTTTCATTTCCCTTCATGGATCATATCCATGAGGGGAGATGGAATTAGGTACCTAAGGCCCCCAGATTTATTCTTGGACCTTACCCCAGCTTCTGCGCACGCGCCCATTGTCAAATGGTTATTGGTCACGTGATTGCTGTTATCTAAAGTTTCACCTCCAGTCACGAATCCGAACCATGAGGGGAGGTGAAATTACTTACCGAAGGCCTGCGGTGATGTCCCCCAACAGGATCCTTATCCGTGGACCTTCCCCCAGCTTTGGCAGACACAAGCGCAGAAGCTGGGGAGGGCCCAGGAAATTTAAAAATCTCCTTGCTCCTTGCTAGTGAAGGTAGCTGAGAACCTGGAGCAGTAACCCAGAGCCGTGGTGAGTGGTTTCTGGTCACGTGATCGCCATTATGAGCCTATGCAATCTTGGCTTGGTGCAGGAAAATAAAGTGTTCCTCAAAATGTTAATGTTAAATTTATACGTCTGCTAAATGGTTAAAAAAAACTAAAGTTTTTCCAATGCTTTTCCAACAGATGGAAATATATATTTTATCAAAGATTTCTATATTATGTTTGCACATACTTGAGATATTACAGTTAAAAATGTGAATAAATGACAATTTTTTTTTTCAAAATTATCCTAATTTTGACACTTTTAGTAAATATACACAAATTCTTTTGGTTTATTTTTACTGCCTAAATGAAGTACAACATGTGTTGAAAAAACAATGTCAGAATCACTTGGATATGCAAAACCTATACGGAGCTATTCCATGTTAAAGTGATGCATGTCAGGTTTCCAAAATTTGGCCTGGCCGTTAAGGCGCAAAGAGGCTTGGTTACTAAGGGGTTAAATATCAATTTTATCACAATTATTCATTATTGAACATTGTTTTTCATATAATATAAACAAATTTGTTAGTTGACCTTTATGACTGGTCTAATAAACATTTTCTTAATTCAGCATTTCTCAGTTTTGTACATTTTTATTTACTCCTTACATAGGCACCTCTTCACTTCATCTTCTCCTGTCTGGAGTGCCAAAAAAAGGATCAGGAGATCACCATTTGACTATAATTTTGGGGTCCAACAGATGGCCATCAGGGCAAAATTAGTACTCGCCCAATCCTGCTCCCACACTACATGTGGCTCCTCTCTGACATAGACAATAGATTTGAACAGCAACCAGGCAAGTAGGTTTGCACAGAAGGGCAATTTGGGGTGCATGTGGCCCCAGACCTCAAGTAGTGCACCCTGCCCTGTGATGTCATAGACTTATCAAGTGATCTCCTATAGACTAGTTTTTCTTTTTATCAATGGTTACCTGGAGTACATGCTTTCTACTTGAAAATCCAAAAATCTTAGTGGACTTAAACCTATAATAGATCAAACTACCTGTCGTGAACACAGATTAAGAATGCTGGTTTTCTTCAACAAGACAGGGATACAAAGAGCATTGTAACCTGAGTGTACTTTGTAAGCAGATTTCTTTTCATACTGCAGCCTGGATTTATTCTTTCCAGATAATATTTCAATGAATACTTTGTGGCTATTCTTTTTCCCTATGATAAGTTATGTAAACTCATCTAGAAACATATGCTCTGTTTCTTTTTCTTGGTCTGCTTCCCAGGCTGCCTGTCATGTCTTTTTCCCTATAGGGGAAAGATATACTAAGTATCTTTATCTTTATGTGTTGGAGAATGCAGCACTTCATATTTCCCAATGCAAGACTCCAGGTTTTTCGAGTTTTTCTTGTTTCTTTTCTTCTTTATTCCTCTCTTTGGCAGTATTATCTATCACTTACAAATGTGTAACAGTCATAAGAGTGAATCCTGATACCCCTGCGTATTATGTCATTTAGTTTTAAGTGGTCACTAACTTTTCAATAAACTCTTACTTATGCAAAACAAATGTATTAACAAGAAAAAGTGCAGTCACTCATAGATTGGTTTATCTTTACCTTAAAACTCCCTTGGGATGCAAAAGCGGGTGGTAACCGTACTGGCCAGCATCCTATGTGGCATATGGCTAAGGACATGCTTGCACTGCATTTCACTATGTTTTTTCCAGCTATGTTATGTACAGTAGAAAACCCCAACAATCAGATGTTCCTTGAACAGGAATATGATTTGTTATAAACAAGTTCACTTGTTAAATTTCAAAAACACACATTGTTAGCCTACAGTGGAATTTTTCACATGTGGTTGCATGATGATAATTGCAAATGCAATAGAAGCCATATGTATTTACATGCATACTTCTTTCACATTCCGCTTGTGTGACTGTTCTAAGTCACGCTATAATACAAAATGAGAAAATGTTTTAATGTCAAAAACTAAATGGCTAAGTAACAGATGGCATTCAGTTTTTTTTTCAATTGACCATAATACACTAACAGATTACATTAAAATTAGAAATTACATTAAAGGCGTTCAGTTGTATACTATTGATAGCCTGTCCTCAGGATAGGTGATAAATTATAAATCAGTGGGTGTCTACCACCTGGGACCCCCACTGATCAGCTGTTCACTCTGTTGCTGTGCTTATGTACTGAACTGATTTTCGCAGGAGGCAGACAGCTCTTTTTCCAGTGCAGTGGCCAAGTTAGGTACTGCAGGCAAAGTTTACATTGAAGTGAGTGGGAACTTGGCCTGTAGTACCAAATCAGGTCACTGCAATGAGAATGGAGCTGTCTGCTTTCTGCAGAAATTATTTCAATGCACAAGGACACCAACCCAGTGAATGGCTGATTGGCAGGAATTGGATGGGAGACCCCCACTGATCTACTAATGATGACCTTTCCTGAGGACAGGCCATCAGCAGTTTAAAACTGGACAACCCCTTTACGGTCTTTTTCAAATGTCCATAATATGTCTGTTTTTAGGGTTTCTATAACAGAGATCACATTATGGTATTACACTAAAGAAGTTTTAGATAGGCAGGTCCTAACAAGGTGGCTGAATTATAGTTATTTATAATAGGCCTCAAATTACACAAAATTTCACTAAAATGAATTTTCTGGCAAATTCTTGGCATTTTCCAGCAGCTTTACTGGTTAGTAGGATTTTCATCTTAAAAGGTAAGCTCTGGAGGCCTATTCACATAGTAGGCTGCTGCATGGCAGCCCAGGTTATTATGGTGTGGTGTAACCCAGAACCATAGGGGCGGAGTCTGGTAGCAGTGGTGTTGTTGGGTAACTTGGATACTCCTCTTGTGGGTGCTGTGCTGCAGTGGCAGGGGCGCCGTGCAGTGCTGTGCCCAGTGGTGTAGGGACCTGATAATGTACAGGCAAAAAATATCAATTATACTGAATCTTTCCCTATAAAACTATATATCAATCTCCTCAGCTCCCCCTGCTCTACATCATGCTGCCTGCAATTTGGACAACAATCTCAAGCTGACAGATTCCCTTTACTCTTAAGCCTCAGGGACTTTATGTGTCACCATATGACAAAGCAAAAGTCTGCTGGAAAATGATAAGAGATGTTAATCTAAAAGTGCTCCGACTAAAACGAATAACATGAGTTAGATCGAAATATGAAAAACACAAATATGTATTTTACAGTAGATCGTAATACACTTAAAGCACTTTACTAAAACATATTTTTATCATTTATCTATAGAATAGTTGATAAAAGTGTAATTAGTGGGGATTTTACAGCTTAGAACCTCACCAATGCCCAGAACAAGGGTCCCATGTCCCCCTCTTCTGTTGCTGGGCTCTCTGCATGTGTGGCCACTGCTTCAGTCATTTCATTGGGGCTGCTGGAAATAGCTGAGCGCTTGTACTTGGTTATTTCTGGAAGTCATGTTGAAATTAATGGAGCGGCACCTCACATGCGTGACCCCTGATCTATTCAATCTCTCAATCTCCTTGCCACTGCACGAAGTGTCGTAGGCTTGCATTGAGGAGGACGGGGAACTCCAGACCTCCATTCTTGACATAGGTTGGACCAACACGGATCACACTTTTATCAACTATCCTGTGCAAAGTTGATAAAGCGTTTTCTGGCAGAACCCTTTTAAGTACTTAGTTCGAAAAATGCCCATTATCCTTTCTGTGTCAACTTATTCAGTTTCCTTCCAGTAGTTTTACTGCAAAATATCTGTAAACTTTCCATACTAAGGAACATAGTAAAACATTTAAGGTAGATAATTATTTTTATTCTCTTTCATTTGGTAGAACCTGATGAGCATATCTTAAAGTTTATCATTCTAGTTTTACACCCAAATACACTGATTCAGCAAAGATTATTGCAAGCACTGGACTGGCTGCTTTACACTCACATGTGTTTTCAGTTTATGAGCTAGTATGTGAGCTGGCAAGATAATACATTTGGAAAGAGATTGAATTCACTTTTTCATGAATAAAAAATGTAATAGGAAAAACAAAATATGACTGGAAACATAGGGATATATAGTGCAGCTTGCCAAACTATTAAAATCATGTGTTTAAGAGAAGGGCCTAATCCAAAATCCTTAATTTTGGGAATTGCCCAATACATTACACAAGTAATAAAATAAATATTTCAGAGTATGAAGTTACAGTAATAGACTTTCTGAAAATCAATTGTCATTATCTTTTTTTAATCACTTTTTATCAGGTTTTAGATTGACAAAGGTAAATAAAAAAAAAAACAAATAGACTTAACTCATGGTATGAAGTGCACCAGATACATATTCATACATTTCTTTTTTAAGGATAATCTTCAGAAAATAATTGGCAGAAAACTAAAAGCTGTGAATATGTAAAGTGAGGATATCAGAAAGGAAAGAGAGGAAAGGGTGTGTGTGTGATGGGCCAAGAGTTGGGAATTAAATGGGTTAGGGAATGTTTAGCACTAGAGATGAGCGAGCATACTCGCTAAGGACAATTGCTCGATCGAGCATTGTCCTTAGCGAGTATCTCCCCGCTCGGCAGAGAAGGTTCGGGTGCCGGCGCGGGTGACAGGTGAGTTGCGGCAGTGAGCAGGAGGGAGCGGGGGGGAGAGAGGGAGAGAGAGATCTCCACTCTGTTCCTCCCCACTCTCCCCCGCCGCTTCCCGCCCGCCGCCGGCAGCCGAATCTTTGCTCCCGAGCGGCCAGGTACTCGCTAAGGGCAATGCTCGATCGAGCAATTGCCCTTAGCGAGTATGCTCGCTCATCTCTATTTAGTACCATAAGGCAAGCAAAACAAGATAGATTAAACATCACACAACATTTACCAATTTTTCAAGGAATCCTTAATTGGTATACTCCAAATCTTCCAGGCCAAGTTCCTTAGAAATTAAAGAAGTACCCAAGAAGCTAAAGGTACAAAAGATAGGTGAAACATGTTAACCCCTTAGTGATGGCCCCATTGCCTTTTTACATCCTAGCTTAGTGGGTTTTAATCCTCAGGGGAATAAAAACATGCTTCCTCTGAGGATTAAGACCACATAGGCTGAGGACTAGCTCCATGCTGACAGCTGATGGAGGTAGCTGACAATCTGGAGCAGTCATGGGGGGGGCCGGGATATTCGAACCCCGGTTGTCCAATGCCATCCAATTGGATAGTGCCGATCACATGAAAGTAAATAAAAAGTGAAAAAAATTATCAGATCCATAACGGGCGATGAAACTACTCACCACCATCCTCCGCGATGATCTGGTCTGAAAAAGAGCTTTGGCTGTCTTCTGTGCATGCATGCCTAAAGAAAAATTGCAGTGCATGTGCAGAAGACCAGATTGGTGTGGGGGCTTTGAAATCTCCAGGCTCTGGGAGGCAGGAGATGTCACCTGGTACCGTGGTGACTGGTTCCCGGGCCCATGATCACCACTATCCAATGGATAACGGCAATTACGGAAAAGTTCAAAAAAGTTAAAGTTTCACCTCCCCTCATAGATCAGATTAAGTGGAAAGAAGACACATTTGGTTGCCCTCTTTCCACTGAGCTACAGCTGGAGGCCCCATATTACACCAATTGAGTAAGATCAGAGTTACATAACAGTCTGTCCCTCAGGTCTGCTAGGAATTACTATGTCGGGGTGAGTTTCAAATTCATTTTATGTATGTTTTGGATTACATTTCTATAAAAGGTCAGATGTTTAATTTTTGCGCATTCCCACCTAATGTGCAGGAAGGATCCAGCAAGGTCATGAGTTCTCCTGCATTTGTTTGTGTTTGACAAGTTGTATGTAGAAAGCCATTCAGGTGTCTTTTATCATCTTGATAGTAATTTATAGTAGCTTTGTTGCAAACAGACACATAGTGAAATTCCATATGCTACCTTAAGATTAGCTTTAGATTCTGCGTCTGATATTTTGATCCCCAACTCTTTCTTCCATATAAGGAAAGTCAGCTTGGGGCACATGGAGATTGCGATAAAATGTTTAATCAATTTAGAAATCTTCCTAGCGTTTTCCCCTTAAATGTTACTCAGCTTTTCAAATTCTGTGAGGGCCCTTGTGGAAGGAAACTGTTTCTTGAAGATTGTAAAGAGTGTTATAAAATGTTTAGAATGTAAATGGAAAAGATTCAAGTTTGGAAGAATAGTTTGAGTTATTAAAGTAGGGCCTAGTTGGCTAAGGGATCGGAGGTCTGTGATCAGGTAACCATCAGGAAGGTCACAAGTTTAAGAAGATGCAGGGTCAAGATGTTTGTCTGAAAGTTTGGGAAGTAGCTTTAAAGGAATGGTTGGTCATTGGGAAAGTGCTAGGGTGGATTTGAGAGAGTCCCAGGTCTCGCAGGTGCCACACAGGAGAGGGTTGAATGTCTTAGATCTGTATCTACTTGCAGCGGGAAACCAAAGATCACCCGAGAAAGTGTTGCCATGCATCAGGTGAGCCAATGTCTGCATTTTATGGTTCTTATGAGGAGAGGTTAATTCCAGCAATCTAGTCTGTTGGAAAGCTGTTTAATATTCTGATATATCTGGAAGGCCAATTTCCCTGTCTTTCTTCGTTTTTGTCATTAGTGAGTAAGCTAAGCGTTGTCTCTTTGATTTCTCGAAGAACCTTGAAAATTGTGTTCAAATATCTTTGAAAAAGGATTGTGGGGTATGAATCGGCAGCATCTGGAGTTTATTAAGCATTTTGGGTTAAATATAAGTTTTAAGAAAATTTTACCTACCAAACCACAATATAATAGGGAAGTTATATAAGTGAATAAAATTTTTGATTTCTGTTAACAGGAGAAGAAAGTTCAATTTAAACAGGTCTGCCAAGTTATTGAATTAAGTGCAATTCCCAAATATTCTATTACTGTGGTATACAGGGACATACTTCATTGTTCTCTAATTCTATGAAGTGGAAGAGACATTTAGAATTGTTGATTTAGCGTTAATGACTTTGAAGTTGGAGGTAAAGCCATACATTTTCAATATTTCAATGGTTAATCTCCTAAATCTTAGTCCTGATCTCCTGAGTTGGGTTTGTAACTAGAAACAAAACATCATCAACAAAGGCTGTTGATCGGATGAATGCTTTGCCATAGAACAATCCCGTAACCTAGGATCCTGTCTAACTGCCGGCAGCAAAATCCTTAATATCAAAATGAAGAGTGTAGGGTAAAGGGTAGAGATGAGCGAACGTACTCGGTAAAGCACTACTCGTCCGAGTAATGTGCTTTATCCCAGTACCTCCCCGCTCGTCCTGAAAGATTCGGGGAGCGCCGCTGCTGACAGGTGAGTTGCGGCGGGGAGCAGGGGAGAGCGGGCGGGAGAGAAGGAGAGAGAGATCTCCCCTCCGTTCCTCCCCGCTCTCCCCTGCAGCTCCCCGCTCCGCGGCGCTCCCCGAATCTTTCAGGACGAGCGGGGAGATACTCGGATAAAGCACATTACTCGGACGAGTAGTGCTTTACCGAGTACGTTCGCTCATCTCTAGTAAAGGGGCATCCTTGGCGTTTGCCATTTGTAATATCAAAGGCCATGGACAAGTCTTCATTTATTCTAAGTATGACATGTGGTTGGGAATATAAAGAGAAAACAGCTTCAATGAATCGTGGAAGGAAATTAATTTAGTATAACACAGCCCACAAAGGACCTATCTACCTTATCAAATGCCTTTTCTGCATCTATTCCAGGAAATACAAGAAGGGTTTTACTCTTTTGAGCATAATGTATAGCATGTAAAAGGTGAGCTGCATTATCTTGAGTTTCCCTACCTGTGATAAAACCTGCTTGTTCATCTGCTACTGCTTTAGGTATATATTTACTGAGCCTGGAAGCTATCTTTTTGGCCCAAATGAATATAGGTACGTAAATGCCACACTGTAGTGCGTCCTTACCTTCCTTGGGAATAAGTGTGATATGTGATTCTTGGGCTTCTTTGGGGAAGGAGGTAACCTTCATAATTGCGTTGAGAGAAAATAATAATTTGGGTAATACTGTGTTCTGAAATATTTGATAATAGATAAATGGCAGTCCATCAGGACCAGGGATTTTACTGGGGGAAAACAGTTTACTACTAAGCTGAGTTCTGACAGTGAGATGGATGCTACCAATTCGTCAGCTGCTGCCTGATCTAGAGAAGGAAGATTGAGAGCGTCAAGTAAAAGACTCCTTAAAGTCAAGGAATTGTAAAAGAGTAAATGTATTAAGGTTATAAAGTCTTGAGTAGTAGACTTGCAAAGCTTTGGCTATGTCTGGAGTGGAAGGGACTATCATTCCAGAGTTTTAATTGCTTTTATAAGAGTTTTGTCACAGGTTTTCTTAATTAAGTAGGAAATCAGTTTCCCACCTCTGTTTCCATGAGTAAAGATCATGTGGCTATAGCATATATATGATTTAATGTATTTGAGATCCAAAAGAGCTTTAGCTTTTCTCACAGGGAGGTGAGTTCATTCTGTGCTCTACATACTGCCAAGTGTTTACTACTATGTTCTAATATTGCTATTTGGTGAATGATATTGTCTGTTTCTTTTTATCTCCCTTTTTAAGTTTTGAGCCCTGTGCTACAAAAATGCCTCTAATAAATGCTTTGCATGTTTCCCAAATCATAGTGAAATTACTGTTGTCCTTAAAATTGAATTTAAAGAATTCTTTCAGACATGCACAAACTCCTTTTTGTGCCTCTTTGGAGCCCAAGATAGTCTCACTTAGCTGTCATCTTCATTATCTTGATGTATTGGGGAATAGGTTAAGAACATGCACTGGGGCGTGGTCCGAAATTGTAATAATACCAATTTGTCCTTGTTTAGTAGTCTTTAATAAATCTCATGACAAGAAAATGTAGTCTAGTCTTTGCTGAGATGAAGGTACAGCAGAGTAGAAAGTGTAATCTAGGACAGATGGATTTACCTGGCGCCAGATATCTAATAATAATTTGAGATCCTGTAAGGTGAGATATATCTTCCTAGTTGCGAGAGCTCCTCTTGAAGGAGTAATCCACAAAAGGATTAAGGGTAATGTTTATGTTGCTTCCTAAAACAATATGAGGCAACCTTCTAGAAAAAGTTTAAGGAGTTTCAGTGTTATTATCAACCAAGAGGCCTGGTTGATATTTGGAGCAAAAATATTGACAAAGGTATAATGTGAATTGCCTATCATGTTTTTCAGAAAAAAGAACCTTCTTTTCGCATCTGTGTATTGTTTGCTATATCTAAAAGGTATCACTTTATGAAAGGCTATGGAAAGTGCTTTCAAAGCTGATGATTGGTGACAATTATGGAACTATTGTGGAAAATAGTTTTTTGGGAGTGAGCGGAGTCTATGATTTTTAAAGTGCATTTCCTAAAAGAACGCAACGTGTGATTTTGTTTTCCCTCGGTAGCCAAAGAACATAGTAACATTTATTTGTTGAATTGAGATCTTTGGTGTTGAAAGAAGTGATTGTTATAGTCTCCAGCTGGATTGATGGAGAAAGACAGGGTTATAATATGTGATTGAGAGAATGAGTTGAAGGCTATATGGAGGTGGGGTATGGTATGGAAGGTGTAATTATAAGTTATAGGGATGTTGAGGTGATGACATAAAGAAGTCACTGTCGCTAGTAATTTTAAGCTTAAAGAAAGGGAGATGTATTTTCGGGATGTCGTTGGTTGGTTAACAGTATCCCATAAAAGTGTGTAAGGGGGTGATGATAAGGAAAAAACAGTTTGGAGCAACTCAGTGTTTAAGGACCCGCTTTGCACAACATTAACTACCAAAGCAGAGACAGTTAAACTTTGAACTTGTAAGATACACTAAAAATAAAACACTGACATCCTAATATATTGGAATTGCAGCCTGCAGAAGAGACCAAGGTGACAGTGCTGAAATAGCAGTCCTAATGACTTCTTCGCTACATACGCCCTGCAGGATACAATGCCCCATAAGATCTATGAAATAAGAGGGGTGAAGATTGACAAATGCATTTACACATTAATCCTATAGCAAAAGTACAGTAAAAGTATGCTTTGGAATTGTAAGATAATCTAAAAAGGGTAAAAAAATTTTTTAAAAAGAGACAAAGAAACCACTAATATACTGTCAAATAGGAACATGACAGCCTGCAGAGGCCATCCAAAGGCAATACACATGAACGGCAACACCATCTCTTCAGTCCCATATTTAATGCAGGGCACAATGTTTTATGAGTCCTATACATTAGAAGAAAGTGAAAAGGGGCAGTTATGGGCCGGAATAGGAAGAGAAAGAAAAAAGCTAATTAGTGTCAGGAGTCGAACCAGGGATCTCCTGAGCTCTCACTACTGAGCCATCAAGTCTGCGGACAGTGCCCTTACATTACTATCAGCCTTGTTCTATGATCCCAGTTTATTCGTTTCTGTCTCCTGGTCCCAATCCTGCCTCTGTCTCTGATTGGGCTCATTACAAAAGCCTGATCCTGCCACTGCACCAGCACATGATTATTCTGCTTCACGGCACTGTTTGATCAAGCTCCATGTTGCCTGCTCCTCTACCAGACCCCCTGATACTGACTTCTGACTTCCTCTTTGATTACATCACCCGCCTCAGGCATCTGCGCTGCAAACTACACCTCCTATTACTGACTTCTGGCTACCTCTGTGATTACATTACTCGCAACTTCTATCTGTGGTGCAAAGTGAGACCTTGCTTTGCTGACTTCTGGCTTAACCTTGAATACACTCCGGACCTGCAGCCATTACACCTGAACCTCTAGCCTGGTGCCTTAAATCACTACAATCAGAGGGAGAATGGATTGTAGTACATCAGTTGATCCTGTGTAAAATGAAGAAGGAAGGGAGCACAGTCAAACTCACAGGCCTGTAGTTTTCTAGGTCCACAATCCATGCAATTCATCTGGACCTAAATACTTGAATATCCTTGAAGTTAGCCAAGTGTTCCCTCATAATTACTTTTCAAAAGATAGCTTGTATTCTTTTATTCCCCCAGTAGCACAAGCAAGATCAGTTGATGTTGCATTTACTTTCTGAGAGAAAACAGACACAAAATGGAAATGTAAAAGTTCAGCCTTCTCAACATAATTTCTAACCAATTCACCATTTTCATTCTGTAAACAATCTATAGCATCTTTGACTTTTTTTGACATGGCCCCAAATATTGTTTTGTTGTTTTTGGCCTTTCTTGCGAGCCCCAATTTATTATTAGCTTTAGCTTTTCTAACACTTGCCCTATAGTTTCTGTAGACTGCATTATATTTTTCTTTAGATATTCCCCCCTCTTTTTGTTTGCTAAACATTTTTTCCCTTTTTAGCATGGATTTAGGCTGTGTTCATACATCCTGGTCTCTTTAAAGGCTTTCCATTTTTCCTTCTTTTAAGAATTTTTAACGATTGTGCCTTGAGAATCTCATTTCTCAATACTTCCTAAGCTCCCTGGACATTTCTGCCCTTAACAACATCAAGCCATTGAATCCTTCCTACCCTCTTTCTGAGTTCATTAAAATCTACCTTTCTGAAATCCAACCATGAAGTTTAAGTCTTCTTGGGTTATCCTCAACTTGTTATCCAAAATTCCATGATAGCATGATCACTGCCCCGTAAGATCCCAGCCACCCTTACTTCCTTGACCATTTCCTCTCTACTGGTAGACCTAATATGACTTTCAAACCCACTTCCTATCCAAACCACCGATCAAGGCTCATTCCTCTGTTCAGGAAGAGAACCACACATTATATATCTCTTTAACAAGTTCTTTGACCCAGACTTAGAAAAGTATATAACTCACTTGGATGTGGGGATGATCACCTCAGGGAGGGACAGAAGTTAAATTGTAAAAATAAACTCTGTCCATCCCAGAGTAGAAATCCCCATCTTGGTCCGAGGGAGGTACAGAAAAAAATGCCATATCTAGAGCATGCTAAATTTTTAAAAAGTGCCACTGACCCCTAAATTAAAATGCATTACATTTAGATTTTCCAATAATTTGCTTTAGGCTTTGGAAAAACTTCAAAGAATAGGATAAAAAAATGCCTTTTATTGACTTAGATTAAAACCAGAGCAATTTGGCAATTAGTGCCAGTTAAAGATACAACACTGACGAGAGGGGAGCCCAGGTATGGACTCGTCCTTCCAATATCTCCTTATAACAGGGATTCTTACCCCAAGAAATGCTGTTACACTTAGGAGAGGCCCCTTCAGGCTTTATAAGAACATTAACCTTCAGTATTTTGATCAAAATGAGCTGTTAAAAATGCCTAAAAAGATGTCCGGGAAAAACGCAAGAAAACACTGTGTGAGTCGAGTTTTGGCCTTTCTGAAGAGCACACTTGTAAATATTTTTAAGGACGCAGTCACACAAGCGATTTTTTTCATGCATGTATAGGTGTGATTTTTAAAATCGCAATTCACATGTGTAAAAATCATGTTACCAAAGTGGCAGATGTGTTTTGTATTCGCACTAGTTGTGCGGTCACACACTAGTAAAATTCACACATAAAAGTGTGGTCCCATCGCCGCAGCAGGGGATTTCTGGGAAGTGAAACCCATGGATGCTATCTAGAGATGAGCGAACGTACTCGTCCGAGCTTGATGCTCGGGCGAATATTAGGGTGTTCGAGATGCTCGTTACTCTTAACGAGCACCACGCGGTGTTCGGGTTACTTTCACTTTCATCTCTGAGACGTTAGCGCGCTTTTCTGGCCAATTGAAAGACAGGGAAGGCATTACAACTTCCCCCTGTGACGTTCAAGCCCTATACCACCCCCCTGCTGTGAGTGGCTGGCGAGATCAGATGTCACCCGAGTATAAAAATCGGCCCCTCCCGCGGCTCGCCTCAGATGCGTTGTGAGTTAGCTGAGGGAAAGTGCTGTTGTGTTGGAGCTGCTGTAGGGAGAGTGTTAGGAGTGAGTGTAGGCTTCAAGAACCCCAACGGTCCTTCTTAGGGCCACATCTATCCGTGTGCAGTAGTGTGGAGGCTGCTGTTAGGAGTGTTGCACATTTTTTTTTTTTTTCAAAATCGGCTGTGCAGAGCATTGCGCCCTGCAGTAATACTACAGGGACAGAAGTGGTGGTTAGGCAGGGAGAGTGTTAGGAGTGAGTGTAGGCTTCAAGAACCCCAACGGTCCTTCTTAGGGCCACATTTAACCGTGTGCAGTACTGTGCAGGCTGCTGTTAGCAGTGTTGCATTTTTTTTTTTCAAAATCGGCTGTGCAGAGCATTGCGCCCTGCAGTAATACTACAGGGACAGAATTGTGTAGGCAGGGCCAGAAGACATATTTTATTGATTGAATATAGTCAGTGGGCCTTTTCTTTAAAAAAAAAGGGAAACATTCTATTTGGCCTGCCTCTGACAGTCCTCAGCGTTCTGGGTACGTGTGTGGTGGGTGGAGAACGTAAAGAAATCATACGCAGCCAGCTACGTTTAACAGCAGGCTTGCGCCAATTTATTTCCTGCCTGGGAAAAATCACCGCTCTGCTGCACTTCATATAACACTGCAGTTCTGTGGAACACATTTCTTATCTGATTGAATATAGTCAGTGGGCCTTTTCTGTAAAAAAAAAGGGAAACATTCTATTTGGCCTGCCTCAGATAGTCCTCAGCGTTCTGGGTACGTGTGTGGTGGGTGGAGAACGTAAAGAAATTATACGCAACCAGCTACGTTTAACAGCAGGCTTGCGCCAATTTATTTCCTGGCTGGGAAAAATCACCGCTCTGCTGCACTTCATATAACACTGCAGTTCTGTGGAACACATTTCTTACCTGATTGAATATAGTCAGTGGGCCTTCCCTTTAAAAAAAAAAGGGAAACATTCTATTTGGCCTGCCTCTGACAGTCCTCAGCGTTCTGGGTACGTGTGTGGTGGGTGGAGAACGTAAAGAAATCATACGCAGCCAGCTACGTTTAACAGCAGGCTTGCGCCAATTTATTTCCTGCCTGGGAAAAATCACCGCTCTGCTGTACTTCATATAACACTGCAGTTCTGTGGAACACATTTCTAATCTTATCTGATTGAATATAGTCAGTGGGCCTTCCCTTTAAAAAAAAAAAGGGAAACATTCTATTTGGCCTGCAGGCTTGCGCCAATTTATTTCCTGCCTGGGAAATCACTGGTAATACAGCATGCTGAGGGGTAGGGGTAGGCCTAGAGGACGTGGACGTGGCCGAGGACGCGAAGGCCCAAGTGAGGGTGTGGGCACAGGCCGAGCTCCTGATCAAGGTGTATCGCAGCCGACTGCTGCGCGATTAGGAGAGAGGCACGTTTCTGGCGTCCCCACATTCATCGCCCAATTAATGGGTCCACGCGGGAGACCTTTATTAGAAAATGAGCAGTGTGAGCAGGTCCTGTCGTGGATGGCAGAAAGTGCTTCGAGCAACCTATCATCCACCCACAGTTCTGCGCCGTCCAGTGCTGCAAATCCGAATCCTCTGTCTGCTGCTCCTCCTTCCTGCCAGCCTCCTCACTCCACTACAATGACACATGCTCAGGAGCGGGAAGACTCCCAGGAACTGTTCTCGGGCCCCTGCTCAGATTGGGCAGCAGTGGTTCCTCTCCCACCAGAGGAGTTTATCGTCACTGATGCCCAACCATTGGAAAGTTCCCGGGGTCCGGGGGATGAGGCTGGGGACTTCCGGCAACTGTCTCAAGACCTTTCAGTGGGTGAGGAGGACGATGACGATGAGACACAGTTGTCTATCACTGAGGTAGTAGTAAGGGCAGTAAGTCCGAGGGAGGAGCGAACAGAGGATTCTGAGGAAGAGCAGCAGGACGATGAGGTGACTGACCCCACCTGGTTTGCAACGCCTACTCAGGACAGGTCTTCAGAGGGGGAGGCAAGGGCAGCAGCAGGGCAGGTTGCAAGAGGCAGTGCGGTGGCCAGGGGTAGAGGCAGGGCCAGACCGAATAATCCACCAACTGTTTCCCAAAGCGCCCCCTCGCGCCATGCCACCCTGCAGAGGGCAAGGTGCTCTAAGGTCTGGCAGTTTTTCACAGAGACGCCTGACGACCGACGAACAGTGGTGTGCAACCTTTGTCACGCCAAGATCAGCTGGGGAGCCACCACCAACAGCCTCACCACCACCAGCATGCGCAGACATATGATGGCCAAGCACCCCACAAGGTGGGACGAAGGCCGTCTCCGCCTCCGGTTTGCACCGCTGCCTCTCCCCCTGTGCCCCAACCTGCCACTGAGATCCAACCCCGCTCTGAGGACACAGGCACTACCGTCTCCTGGCCTGCACCCACACCCTCACCTCCGCTGTCCTCGGCCCAATCCAGCAATGTCTCGCACCGCACCGTCCAGCCGTCGCTAGCGCAAGTGTTTGAGCGCAAGCGCAAGTACGCCGCTACGCACCCGCACGCTCAAGCGTTAACCGTCCACATAGCCAAATTTATCAGCCTTGAGATGCTGCCGTATAGGGTTGTGGAAACGGAGTCCTTCAAAAGTATGATGGCGGCGGCGGCCCCGCGCTACTCAGTTCCCAGTCGCCACTACTTTTCCCGATGTGCCGTCCCAGCCCTGCACGACCACGTCTCCCGCAACATTGTACGCGCCCTCACCAACGCGGTTACAGCCAAGGTCCACTTAACAACGGACACGTGGACAAGCACAGGCGGGCAGGGCCACTACATCTCCCTGACGGCACATTGGGTGAATTTAGTGGAGGCTGGGACAGAGTCAGAGCCTGGGACTGCTCACGTCCTACCCACCCCCAGAACTGCGGGCCCCAGCTCGGTGGTGGTATCTGCGGCGGTGTATGCTTTCTCCACTAAAGCACCCTCCTCCTCCTCCTCCAACGCAACCTCTGTCTCGCAATCAAGATGTGTCAGCAGCAGCAGCGCGTCGCCAGCAGTCAGTGTCGCGCGTCGTGGCAGCACAGCGGTGGGCAAGCGTCAGCAGGCCATGCTGAAACTACTCAGCTTAGGAGATAAGAGGCACACGGCCCACGAACTGCTGCAGGGTCTGACAGAGCAGACCGACCGCTGGCTTGCGCCGCTGAGCCTCCAACCGGGCATGGTCGTGTGTGACAACGGCCGTAACCTGGTGGCGGCTCTGCAGCTCGGCAGCCTCACGCACGTGCCATGCCTGGCCCACGTCTTTAATTTGGTGGTTCAGCGCTTTCTGAAAAGCTACCCACACTTGTCAGACCTGCTCGTAAAGGTGCGCCGGCTATGCGCACATTTCCGCAAGTCCCACACGGACGCTGCCACCCTGCGGACCCTGCAACATCGGTTTACTCTGCCAGTGCACCGACTGCTGTGCGACGTGCCCACATGTTGGCCAGGCTCTATGAGCAGCGTAGAGCTATAGTGGAATACCAACTCCAACATGGGCGGCGCAGTGGGAGTCAGCCTCCTCAATTATTTTCAGAAGAGTGGGCCTGGTTGGCAGATATCTGCCAGGTCCTTCGAAACTTTGAGCAGTCTACCCAGGTGGTGAGCGGCGATGCTGCAATCATTAGCGTCACCATTCCTCTGCTATGCATCTTGAGAAGTTCCCTGCAAAGCATAAAGGCAGACGCTTTGCGCTCGGAAACAGAGTCGGGGGAAGACAGTATGTCGCTGGATAGTCAGAGCACCCTCCTGTCTATATCTCAGCGCGTTCAGGAGGAGGAGGAGGAGCATGAGGAGGAGGGGGAAGAGACAGCTTGGCCCACTGCTGACGGTACCCATGCTGCTTGCCTGTCATCCTTTCAGCGTGTATGGCCTGAGGAGGAGGAGGAGGATCCTGAAAGTGATCTTCCTAGTGAAGACAGCCATGTGTTGCGTACAGGTACCCTGGCACACATGGCTGACTTCATGTTAGGATGCCTTTCTCGTGACCCTCGCGTTACACGCATTCTGGCCACTACGGATTACTGGGTGTACACACTGCTCGACCCACGGTATAAGGAGAACCTTTCCACTCTCATTCCCGAAGAGGAAAGGGGTTCGAGAGTGTTGCTATACTACAGGACCCTGGCGGACAAGCTGATGATAAAATTCCCATCCGACAGCGCTAGTGGCAGAAGGCGCAGTTCCGAGGGCCAGGTAGCAGGGGAGGTGCGGAGATCGAGCAGCATGTACAGCACAGGCAGTGCAACAGTCTTTAAGGCCCTGGACAGCTTTATGGCTCCCCAGCAAGACTGTGTCACCGCTCCCCAGTCAAGGCTGAGTCGGCGGGAGCACTGTAAAAGGATGGTGAGGGAGTACGTAGCCGATCGCACGACCGTCCTCCCTGACGCCTCTGCCACCTACAACTACTGGGTGTCGAAGCTTGACACGTGGCCTGAACTCACGCTGTATGCCCTGGAGGTGCTTGCTTGTCCTGCGGCTAGCGTCTTGTCAGAGAGGGTCTTTAGTGCGGCTGGGGGAATCATCACAGATAAGCGTACCCGCCTGTCAACCGACAGTGCCGACAGGCTTACACTCATAAAGATGAACAAAGCCTGGATTTCCCCAGACTTTTCTTCTCCACCAGCGGACAGCAGCGATACCTAAACAATACGTAGGCTGCACCCGCGGATGGAAGCATCGTTCTCTCTCACCATCCAAAACGGGGACATTTCTGCTTCATCAATCTGTGTATAATATTCCTCCTCCTCCTCCTGCTCCTCCTCCTGAAACCTCACGTAATCACGCCGAACGGGCAATTTTTCTTAGGGCCACAAGGCTCACTCATAAAATTTTTCTAAACAATTTTTATACGTTTCAATGCTCTTAAAAGCGTTGAAACTTTAACTTGAACCAATTTTTCGTTAAACTGGGCTGCCTCCAGGCCTAGTTACCACTTAAGCCACATTAACCAAAGCGATTAATGGGTTTCACCTGCCATCTTGGTTGGGCATGGCCAATTTTTTCTGAGGTACATTACTACTGTTGGTACACCAATTTTTTTGGGCCCTCACCTACAGTGTAATCAATCATAGTAATTTCTATGTTCTTCACCTGCACTCATGGTACAGAAAGGTGTGTGGGGTTGGCCTACACTTTAGCTACATAAATGTAACTGGGGCCTTGTCTATACTGCAGCTACTGAAATGTGAAAGAGACTGTTATCTCCCTAAACTGCTGCAATGGGAATGTTACTGGGGCCTGTCTTGAGTGCTACTATTACTGAAATGGAACTAAGACTGCGCTCCCCCTATACTGCTGCTAGTGATATGTTAGTGGGGCCTGTCCCTAATGCTACCGCTGAAATATTAATAATTCTGGGCTCTGCCTATACCGCTGCTAATGGTATGTCACTGGGGTGTGGAAACAGAGGCTTCACAAAGACATGATGGCGGCGAGGCCATTTCCCACCAACGCTGTTACTGTTAAGGTGCATATAACCACGGACACGTGTAGAGGACACATAGTGCCTCCAAAACATCCCCCCCCTCCTCCAACAATGAAAACATTCTTGGCAAATACCTTTGCATTGGTCCGTCTGGTGGCAGTCCAAGAATTTCACCTTTAACGACACAACAAGAGGGCACCACCACCATCCCCCCGCCACGGCCCACTTAATCCTGGCCACATTCCGAAAACGAACTACATAAAACCGCGCTACCAGGTCCGCAGTCACCACCACATTACCACCAACGAGGTTACTGTTAAGGTACATATTACCAGTCAGACTGGGGCATGCAGTGTGGGCCGAAGCCCACCTGCATTAAGCACAACATTACTACCTCAGCTGTGTTGGGCAATGCAATGGGATATTTTTATGTACCGCCGGTGGCTTCCTGGCACCCACCCATGCTGTGGGTCCACAGGGAATTATAAATGCATCTGTTTCCACTTCTAAAGAACCCCAGTCTGACTGGGGCATGCAGTGTGGGCCGAAGCCCACCTGCATTAAGCACGACATTACTACCTCAGCTGTGTTGGGCAATGCAATGGGATATTTTTATGTACCGCCGGTGGGTTCCAGGGAGCCACCCATGCTGTGGGTCCACAGGGAATTATAAATGCATCTGTTTCCACTTCTAAAGAACCCCAGTCAGACTGGGGCATGCAGTGTGGGCCGAAGCCCACCTGCATTAAGCACGACATTACTACCTCAGCTGTGTTGGGCAATGCAATGGGATATTTTTATGTACCGCCGGTGGCTTCCTGGCACCCACCCATGCTGTGGGTCCACAGGGAATTATAAATGCATCTGTTTCAACTTCTAAAGAACCCCAGTCTGACTGGGGCATGCAGTGTGGGCCGAAGCCCACCTGCATTAAGCACGACATTACTACCTCAGCTGTGTTGGGCAATGCAATGGGATATTTTTATGTACCGCTGGTGGGTTCCAGGGAGCCACCCATGCTGTGGGTCCACAGGGAATTATAAATGCATCTGTTTCCACTTCTAAAGAACCCCAGTCTGACTGGGGCATGCAGTGTGGGCCGAAGCCCACCTGCATTAAGCACGACATTACTACCTCAGCTGTGTTGGGCAATGCAATGGGATATTTTTATGTACCGCCGGTGGGTTCCAGGGAGCCACCCATGCTGTCGGTCCACAGGGACTTCACAATAGGGAGTTGTACCTGCCTGTGTCTATGAATTAAAAACCGCGGTCTGACTGGGGCATGCAGACACCTTGACAGAATGAATAGTGTGTGGCACATAGGTTCCCCATTGCTATGCCCACGTGTGCAGCTCCAGATGGCGGTGGCACAGGATTATATTTCTCATTGCTTCTGTATAGCATTGTGGGCTATCGCCCCGCCCCTTTTAAAGAGGGTCGCTGCCTAGCCGTGCCAACCCTCTGCAGTGTGTGCCTGCGGTTCCTCCTCATGGCAGACGCACTTATAAATAGACATGAGGGTGGTGTGGCATGAGGGCAGCTGAAGGCTGCGCAGGGACACTTTGGTGTGCGCTGTGGACACTGGGTCGTGCGGGGGGGTTGGGCAGCATGTAGCCCAGGAGAAGTGGCAGCGGAGTGTCATGCAGGCAGTGATTGTGCTTTGTTGGAGGTAGTGTGGTGCTTAGCTAAGGTATGCATTGCTAATGAGGGCTTTTCAGAAGTAAAAGTTGTTGGGAGGGGGGGGGGGCCCACTCTTGCTGGTATTGTCGCTTAATAGTGGGACCGGTGAACTTGAGATTCAGCCCAACATGTAGCCCCTCGCCTGCCCTATCCGTTGCTGTGTCGTTCCCATCACTTTCTTGAATTGCCCAGATTTTCACACATGAAAACCTTAGCGAGCATCGGCGAAATACAAAAATGCTCGGGTCGCCCATTGACTTCAATGGGGTTCGTTATTCGAAACGAACCCCCGAGCATCGCGATAATTTCGTCCCGAGTAACGAGCACCCGAGCATTTTGGTGCTCGCTCATCTCTAATGCTATCACATCCAGGGGCTTCACCTTGTAGTCAATGAGGCTGGCAGCAGCAGTGTCGACCTCATTGGGACAGCTATGGCAGGGGATTCCTTTGTCCCCACAGGGAGCCCCCTCATCACCGAACACTGTGACAGCACTCATATACTCTTTTACATTTATCATACACAGTGGTGCTTTTAACTGATGCACAGGTGTCAAGTAAGAATAGAAAACCTTTGCAGATGAAGATGTACCCTAAGTAAGGGAGTCCTCCAGCAGGTGCTTCACTAGACTTGCCGAGGAAAAAAGTGGGGATGACCAGATCTTCCTTCAGAAGGATGATCACATCAGAAAAAAGTCCAGTCACAAGCTTAAAAAGATAGAAAAATGGTGGAGAAAACCTGGTGTGTATAAGGGTCCTGACCCCGGTAGGATGTTCGGGGTCCAGAAGCGTTAAGGAGCTGAAGAAAAAAAAGTGTAAATTTGTGTGAAAATTAATTTCACTAGGAAATCAAGAATTTCATTTCTCGATAAAGAAAAGATACATCTGCACACAGGCTGTTTCAAAGTTTTTGCCTTTTATCAGTGTAGATCTGGGTACTGTTTGACTGGGTGAGAAGCCTTTTATGTGGGTTGGCATGAAGAGACATATATATATGCTATGCAATGGTTCTCTGAGATCCTCTGCTAACACTTAAGAAAAAATGTCAGAGTGAAAAAAATATTTTTAAGAAGGAAAAATAGGTCTTTATTGTATTCTGAGAGTGTGAGAATGTGATATACTGTCCGGGATTTCTGTATTTAAATGCTAAATCTTTCTCAATGTGCCAGCCACATGTAATTAGCTTTCAGTAGATAGTGCAGGCTTTGTAGAACTTACAATGTTCTTTTCATACTGTAAGGGTATTCTTCCTTTTCTTTATGTGCTTTACATGCATTCCACTTTCATGACTGCTGGTCTTTAACCAAGCAGAAAGGAACGGGAAAAATTTGTAAGTTAAATTACGTATTCTTCTTGAAAGACATGGTGGTAAAATTTCAACAACATTAAGTAAAATGTTTAGTATAGAAAATGGTTTGGGATGTTATTTTTGAAAATTGAAGTTTGAGTGTGGAACAATTGAGGCTGCAACTGTGACTGAGTTAGTAATTAATGACAGAATCTTCAAGGTCATAAGCGGGGATAGAAATACTTTGTTGTATATGAAAAGCCAAGTACGATATTAAAACAATGACTTCATAGCACTTACTATTAATCTGTCATACGTATGTTGTCACAAATTAGATGCCTTCATTGTAAAACTAGTAAAGCTCATCAGAAATATTCTTTCTTGGAAACAATATATTATGACTAGAGATGAGCGAACGTACTTGTCCGAGCTTGATACTCGTTCGAGTATTAGCGTGTTCGAGATGCTCGTTCTCGTAACGAGTACCACGCGATGTTCGGGTTACTTTCACTTTCATCTCTGAGACGTTAGCGCGCTTTTCTGGCCAATAGAAAGACAGGGAAGGCATTACAACTTCCCCCTGCGACGTTCAAGCCCTATACCACCCCCCTGCAGTGAGTGGCTGGCGAGATCAGGTGTTACCCGAGTATAAAAATCGGCCCCTCCCACGGCTCGCCAGAGATGCATTCTGACATAGCTGAGGTACAGTGCTATCGTGTTGGAGCTGCTATAGGGAGAGTGTTAGGAGTTATTGTAGGCTTCAAGAACCCCAACGGTCCTTCTTCGGGCGACATCTAACCGTGTGCAGTACTGTGGAGTCTGCTTTTTGCAGTGTTGCACATTTTTTTTTTTTGGTATATCGGCCGTGCAGAGCATTGCGCCCTGCAGTAATACTCCAGGGACAGAAGTGTGGAGGCAGGGACAGAAGACATATTATTGATTGAATATAGGCAGTGGGCCTTTTCTAAAAAATATTGGTAAAAAAATTTATTTGGCCTGCCTGTCACTGTGCTCAGTGTTCTGGGTCTGTGTGTGCTGGGTGTAGTAGTTCTACAAAATCATACGCAGCCAGCTAAGTGTTACAGCAGGCTTGCGCCAAATTATTTCCTGGCTCTGTCTGGGCTCTGAAATTACCGCTGTGTTGCAGTTGAGAGTGCAACACTCTGCAGTTCTGTGACATACTCCAGGGACAGAAGTGTGGAGGCAGGGACAGAAGACATATTATTGATTGAATATAGGCAGTGGGCCTTTTCTAAAAAATATTGGTCAAAAAATTTATTTGGCCTGCCTGTCACTGTGCTCAGTGTTCTGGGTCTGTGTGTGCTGGGTGTAGTAGTTCTACAAAATCATACGCGGCCAGCTAAGTGTTACAGCAGGCTTGTGCCAAATTTTTTCCTGGCGTTCCGTAAACGAATTCAGCCTCCAACCACAGGACAATAAGTGGCACATTTAATTACAGCGTTCTGTTTCTGCACTACTGGTAATACACCATGCTGAGGGGTAGGGGTAGGCCTAGAGGACGTGGACGCGGGCGAGGACGCGGAGGCCCAAGTCAGGGTGTGGGCACAGGCCGAGCCAGTGCGGTGGCCAGGGGTAGAGGCATGGCCAGACCGAATAATCCACCAACTGGTTCCAAAAGCGCCCCCTCGCGCCATGCCACCCTGCAGAGGTCAAGGTGCTCTACGGTGTGGCAGTTTTTCACAGAGACGCCTGACGATCAACGAACAGTGGTGTGCAACCTTTGTCGCGCCAAGATCAGCTAGGGAGGCACCACCACCAGCATGCGCAGGCATATGATGGCCAAGCACCCCACAAGGTGGGACGATGCCCGTTCACCGCCTCCGGTTTGCACCACTGCCTCTCCCCCTGTGCCCCAACCTGCCACTGAGATCAAACCCCCCTGTGAGGACACAGGCCCTACCGTCTCCTGGCCTGCACCCACACCCTTACCTCCTCTGTCCTCGGCCCCATGCAGCAATGTCTCTCAGCGCAGCGTCCAGACGTCGCTAGCGAAACTGTTTGAGCGCAAGCGCAAGTACGCCGCCACGCACCCGCACGCTCAAGCGTTAAACGTGCACATTGCCAAATTGATCAGCCTGGAGATGCTGCCGTATAGGCTTGTGGAAACGGAGGCTTTCAAAAGCATGATGGCGGTGGCGGCGGCCCCGCGCTACTCGGTTCCCAGTCGCCACTACTTTTCCCGATGTGCCGTCCCAGGCCTGCACGACCATGTCTCCCGCAACATTGTACGCGCCCTCACCAACGCGGTTACTGCCAAGGTCCACTTAACAACAGACACGTGGACAAGCACAGGCGGGCAGGGCCACTATATCTCCCTGACGGCACATTGGGTGAATTTAGTGGAGGCTGGCACAGAGTCAGAGCCTGGGACCGCTCACGTCCTACCCACCCCCAGAATTGCGTGCCCCAGCTCGGTGGTGGTATCTGCGGGGGTGTATGCTTCCTCCACTAAACCACCCTCCTCCTCCTCCTACGCAACCTCTGTCTCGCAATCAAGATGTGTCAGCAGCAGCACGTCGCCAGCAGTCGGTGTCACGCGGCGTGGCAGCACAGCGGTGGGCAAGCGTCAGCAGGCCGTGCTGAAACTACTCAGCTTAGGAGAGAAGAGGCATACGGCCCACGAACTGCTGCAGGGTCTGACAGAGCAGACCGACCGCGGGCTTGCGCCGCTGAGCCTCCAACCGGGCATGGTCGTGTGTGACAACGGCCGTAACCTGGTGGCGGCTCTGCAGCTCGGCAGCCTCACACACGTGCCATGCCTGGCCCACGTCTTTAATTTGGTGGTTCAGCGCTTTCTGAAAAGCTACCCACACTTGTCATACCGGCTCGGAAAGGTGCGCCAGCTCTGCGCACATTTCCGCAAGTCCCACACGCACGCTGCCACCCTGCAGACACTGCAACATCGGTTTAATCTGCAAGTGCACCGACTGCTGTGCGACGTGCCCACACAGTGGAACTCTACGCTCCACATGTTGGCCAGACTCTATGAGCAGCGTAGAGCTATAGTGGAATACCAACTCCAACATGGGCGGTGCAGTGGGAGTCAGCCTCCTCAATTATTTACAGAAGAGTGGGCCTGGTTGGCAGCCATCTGCCAGGTCCTTGGAAACTTTGAGGAGTCTACCCAGATGGTGAGCGGGGATGCTGCAATCATTAGCGTCACCATTCCTCTGCTATGCCTCTTGAGAAGTTCCCTGCAAAGCATAAAGGCAGACGCTTTGGAATCAGAAACGGAGGCGGGGGAAGACAGTATGTCGCTGGATAGTCAGAGCAACCTCATGTCTATATCTCAGCGCGTTGAGGAGGAGGGGGAGGAGCATGAGGGGGAGGGGGAAGAGACAGCTTGGCCCACTGCTGAGGGGACAGATGCTGCTTGCCTGTCATCCTTTCAGCGTGTATGGCCAGAGGAGGAGGAGGGGGAGGAGCATGAGGAGGAGGGGGGAAGAGACAGCTTGGCCCACTGCTGAGGGTACAGATGCAGCTTGACTGTCATCCTTTCAGCGTATATGGCCAGAGGAGGAGGAGGATCCTGAAAGTGATCTTCCTAGTGAGGACAGCCATGTGTTGCGTACAGGTAACCTGGCACACATGGCTGACTTCATGTTAGGATGCCTTTCTCGTGACCCTCGCGTTACACGCATTCTGGCCACTACGGATTACTGGGTGTACACACTGCTCGACCCACGGTAAAAGGAGAGCCTCTCCACTCTCATTCCCGAAGAGGAAAAGGGTTCGAGAATGATGCTATACCACAGAGCGCTGGTGGACAAACTGATGGTAAACTTCCCATCCGACAGCGTTAGTGGCCGAAGGTGCATTTCCGCGGCCCAGGTAGCAGGGGAGGCGCAGAGATCAGGCAGCATGTACAGCACAGGCAGGGGAACATTATCCAAGGCCTTTGCCAGCTTTATGGCTCCCCAGCAAGACTGTGTCACCGGTCCCCAGTCAAGGCTGAGTTGGCGGGAGCACTGTAAAAGGATGGTGAGGGAGTACGTAGCCGATCGCACGACCGTCCTCCGTGACGCCTCTGCCCCCTACAACTACTGGGTGCCGAAGCTGGACACGTGGCCTTAACTCGCGCTGTATGCCCTGGAGGTGCTTGCTTGTCCTGCGGCTAGCGTCTTGTCAGAGAGTGTGTTTAGTGTGGCTGGGGGAATCATCACGGATAAGCGTACCCACCTGTCAACCGACAGTGCCGACAGGCTTGCACTCATCAAGATGAACAAAGCCTGGATTACCCCAGACTTCTCCACCAGCGGACAGCAGCGATACCTAAACAATACGTAGGCTGCACCCGCGGATGGAAGCATCGTCTCTATCACCATCCAAAACGGGGACCTTTTTGCTTCATCAATCTGTGTATAATATTCCTCCTCCTCCTCCTCCTGCTCCTCCTCCTGAAACCTCACATAATCACGCTGAACGGGCAATTTTTCTTAGGCCCACAAGGCTCAGTCATATAATTTTTCTAAACAATTTTTATACGTTTCAATGCTCATTAAAGCGTTGAAACTTTCACCTCAACCAATTTTTATTTTAACTGGGCTGCCTCCTGGCCTAGTTACCAATTAAGCCACATTAACCAAAGCGATTACTGGGTTTCACCTGCCCTCTTGGTTGGGCATGGGCAATTTTTCTGAGGTACATTAGTACTGTTGGTACACCAATTTTTGTGGGCCCTCGCCTACAGTGTAATCCAATTAATTTTTTGCCCACCTGCATTACAGCTGACGTTACATCAGCTGTGTTGGGCACTGCAATGGGATATATTTATGTACCGTTGGTGGGTTCCAGGGAGCCACCCATGCTGTGGGTCCACAGGGAGTTGTAACTGCATGTGTCCACTTCTAAAGAACCCCAGTCTGACTGGGGCATGCAGTGTGGGCCGAAGCCCACCTGCATTAAACGTGACATTACCTCAGCTGTGATGGGCAATGCAATGGGATATATTTATGTACCGCCGGTGGCTTCCTGGCACCCACCCATGCTTTGGGTCCACAGGGAGTTGTAACTGCATGTGTCCACTTCTAAAGAACCCCAGTCTGACTGGGGCATGCAGTGTGGGCCGAAGCCCACCTGCATTAAACATGACCTTAACTCAGCTGTGATGGGCAATGCAATGGGATATATTTATGTACCGCCGGTGGGTTCCAGGGAGCCACCCATGCTGTGGGTCCACAGGGAGTTGTAACTGCATCTGTCCACTTCTAAAGAACCCCAGTCTGACTGGGGCATGCAGTGTGGGCCGAAGCCCACCTGCATTAAACATGACATTACCTCAGCTGTGATGGGCAATGCAATGGGATATATTTATGTACCGCCGGTGGCTTCCTGGCACCCACCCATGCTGTGGGTCCACAGGGACTTCACAATAGGGAGTTGTACCTGCCTGTGTCTATTAATTAAAAACCACAGTCAGGTTGGGGCATGCAGTGTGGGCCGAAGCCCACCTGCATTTAATCTGACGTTAGCTCTGCTGTCCAGGGCACTGCAATGGGATACATTTATGTACAGCCGGTGGGTTCCAGGGAGCCACCCATGCTGTGGGTGCACACGGAATTCCCATTGCGGAGTTGTACCTGCCTGTGACTATTTATAAAAAACCGCGGTCTGACTGGGGCATGCAGACACCTTGACAGAATGAATAGTGTGTGGCACATAGGTTCCCCATTGCTATGCCCACGTCTGCAGCTCCAGATGGAGGTGGCACAGGATTGCATTTCTCATTGCTTATGTACAGCATTGTGGACTATCGCCCCGCCCCTTTTAAAGAGGGTCGCTGCCTAGCCGTGCCAACCCTCTGCAGTGTGTGCCTGCGGTTCCTCTGGCAGACGCACTTATAAATAGACATGAGGGTGGCGTGGCATGAGGGCAGCTGAAGGCTGGGCAGGGACAGTTTGGTGTGCTCTGTGGACACTGGGTCGTGCGGGGGGGTTGGGCAGCATGTAACCCAGGAGAAGTGGCAGTGGAGTGTCATGCAGGCAGTGATTGTGCTTTGTTGGAGGTAGTGTGGTGCTTAGCTAAGGTATGCCTTACTAATGAGGGCTTTTCAGAAGTAAAAATTGTTGGGGGGGGCACTCTTGCCGCTATTGTGGCTTAATAGTGGGACCTGTGAACTTGAGATGCAGCTCAACATGTAGCCCCTCGCCTGCCCTATCCGTTTCTGTGTCGTTCCCATCACTTTCTTGAATTGCCCAGATTTTCACAAACGAAAACCTTAGCGAGCATCGGCGATATACAAAAATGCTCGGGTCGCCCATTGACTTCAATGGGGTTCGTTACTCGAAACGAACCCTCAAGCATCGCGAAAAGTTCGTCTCGAGTAACGAGCACCTGAGCATTTTGGTGCTCGCTCATCTCTAATTATGACATATGTTTGTTCCTATTTTCTATTGAACTGAGGCAGTACCATTTCATTCATTTTTGAGATTCCTTGATTTGTTTCTCACGAGACCAAGCCTTGTAACTAATATCAATCATACTATTGCTCCTAATTGCACATAGTGTATGTATTTTACACATTTATCAGGAGTTTTTTAAATTAGTTTAAGCCTCAAGAATTGTATTTTTACAATAAGTTTACTTTATAAAGAAAACAATTTGATAGAAATATAAACGCACAACAGTCCCTCAAGTTAAAATGGTCCTGGGTTTCAATGTTTTTAATTTACAATGGCCTTATCTGAGTCAATTTGAAATACCTTTCAAAGAGGTTCGTGTGATCTGTACTCATGATGAACGAAGATCAGCCTCTTCGTTCCTGCCGTTGTCTGCTGGCTGGGGTTTTGTGAGGCAGTGGAGGCTGTGGCTCTATTACTTTGGGCAGGCACAGAGAGGCATTTTTAATTTGTGGGCGTATAGAGTGGGTACTATTTGTGGTGCCACAGAGTAAGCAATATTACTTTGGGGGCACAGCAGTATTACTTTTCAGGGGTACAAAGTGGACATTATTAACTTGTAGGGTATAAAGGGGAATTGCTACTGTAGGACTAGTACAAAAGACAGCCGTATTACTGTGAGGCAGAAAGGAGGCATTGTTTCTTGTGGTGAACGCTATGGGGTATTATTACTGTGTGAGGGGACTAATAATCCATTGGGCCCAACTACCATTGCTGTGTAGTGGACATTGTGCATAGCGTGGGGAGAGTGTGCATAGATGAGTTATAGCTGGTTGAAGTTTTCATGGTGGTCTGGGCCCAGATAGGGAATAAAATGGAAAGTGAAGGTCAAAAATGAAGACATCACCTGTGATTACTGGAGGTAACTATACTGTAATAGAACTGGTATCAGACTATTATGGGGTAATTGCATTATAAAGAGGTATAACAAAGCTTAGCCCTTGTTTCTAAGACTGCCATGTTGTAAAGGTTGCTTTATAGATAAGATTTATACATTGGAGAAAGCATAACATGCACAAAGTCTTTGGCCTTGTTTACATAATAGGTCAGCCACCCCCCCCCCCTTCCCCATTTGGGAAAATCCTGCATACATTTATGGGCAGGTGTTTCTAATAAAAAAGGCCATTCAGTGTCTGTTTGACCTAGTAACAAAGAAAACATTCCTATTGTTTATTATGGTGAAGCAGAAATCATCAGTTCCAAATGATTGCCATGTTGCATTTTAGCAGCTCTTATGAGATATAGTAGAGAAAACAGAAGCAGAGTTTATAAACATCTCATTTAGATACTGACCAAGCCCATGATAAAATAACACTATTAGGCTCTTATATGACCATCATTGAGAAATGTTCAAAGCACTAATTACATAGAAATGACAATGTTCACACTACAAGTTAGGAAAATTACACAGCCTGTATCTTTAAATAAAGAATTCACGTTTGGAAAAATAGTATCTTATATTTAAACAGATACTAAAATTGCTAATTTTTCCCATCTTCTACTGGAAAAAAACCCAAAATCCAGTAGTCAATTCTTACAAAACTCTTCCACCGCAATGACTTTTGGCAGAATTACATTGTTGTTGTGTATCTGCAGTACAAGTCATGTAAAAGGTTATGATTCCTTTAGCATAACATTAAAAGCTCTGAGGGTTAAATAAGGTTTATGACCTTTACTCAGGGAAATATACATAGTAAAAGCGATAGCAATTGCAGTTTTCTTTCCTGCAGGAAACGTGTGTGGTTGTGGTTATTCCTAAGGAGACCACAGATTTCTCGACATGTTCAGGATTCTTGGGCAAAGTTAAATATAGGAACTAAATGTTACAGTCACTGAAGAAAATCTTGAAGGAAATTTTGCACAGCAGATATGAGTAATATTAATTAAAAAAATGCAAATCATTGTTTGGCCTCTTGTTCTCTTGATAATACCACTGAAATGTTAAGCATAGAATAAGGTCATAGAAATCTGTACAAAGTGTTAATGGTCTCATTGGATGCAGGTCATCAAGAAAAGATTATTAGAAATAAATATATACAGCTATGAGAAAAACGAAGTACACCCACTCACCAAATTCTATGGTTTTTACGTATGAGGACACAATAAAAAAAAAAAAAAACACCTTGCCCTTAGAAAGTCCAAAATTATTTATTTAACAAAAACTAGGTCAAAATGCAGAAAAAGTGCCCGAAAAATTAAGTACACCCCAATAATCATTAGATTGTAGAACTACCTATAGCAGCAATAACTTGAAGTACTGTATATACTCGAGTATTAGCCGACCCGAGTATAGGCCGAGTGACTATGTTTTACCACAAAAACTGGTAAAACTTATTGACTCGAGTATATACTAGGTGAAGAAAAAATGCAATACTCACCTCCCAGCCAGCGTCTGTGTCCCCAGCGCGATTGTCTCCCCCGCAATGCGGCAAGCTGCTTAAGACTTCTCCCCGCTGTCATCTCCCTGCTCGGCTTTGAATTCCCCCGCCGTCAGCGCTGTGTAAGTAAGCACTGTAATTGGATCGAGCACCAGCCAATCACAGCCGGCACTCGATAAACCAATCACAAACATTCAGTGATGTCATCCACTGAATGGCTGTGAATGATCAAGTGCCGGCTGTGATTAGCTGGCGCTCGACCTAATCACAGCGCTTACCTACACAGTGCTGATGGCGGGGGAATTGAAAGTCAAGCAGGGGAATGATAGCGGGGAGAAGTCTCAAGCAGCTTGTCGCACCGCCGAGGAGACCATCGCGCCGGGGACACAGACGCAGGTGGGAGGTGAGTATTGCGGGGTTTTTGTTGTTGTTTTTTTTTTTTACCTCACTCGAGTATAAGCCGAGGGGGGGCCTTTCCAGCATTAAAATGTGCTGAAAAACTAGGCTTATACTCGAGTATATATGGTAATTGTTTTCTGTATGACTATCAGTGTCTCATCATTCTGGAGGAATTTTGGCCCAAAACCTTGCTTTAGTTTCACCATGTCCTTGACCTTTTATATGCAGTCTGTACTATAGCGCTCCATGCTCTCCCAAATACAGAACCCATTTTTCAGTTTTTTCATTTAGTTTTTATTCCTTATCTCAGCCTTTCAAAATCCCTAACTTTTTTGTTTTTCCATCAGCATAGTCACATGAGGGCATGTCTTCAGTTCAGAGTCGCCAAAACTGAATTTTTTTTCTACTGCACAATTTAGCCAAAAATCACTGACAATTTTTTTTTATGGACACATTGGAAAACAATAGTGAATGATAAAGATCATAAAGTCATACATGTTTATAGGTCAGCCACTGATATGAACTCATTAACAGCATCAACTGTGAGCCGTAAAATCATGATAATTACAGTCTTAATAGCCTGCTCAAGTACCAACAGTCTCAAAAACAAAATAACGAATTGATCTTTTTTTTTTCTTTTTACAGGGAGACTGGAAAGAAGTGCCCTACTTTTACAGACTGTCCAGGAATTTCTGGACAGTTGGCAACCTTGTTTCAGTTGTTGTCTTCAGGGCATACACTTGTATGATTATCATGTTAAATGGCCCTGCATTAAATCGGCTTGACATTAGTTGATCATTCACAACAATACATCCAGAACTAGTCTGGATTAAATTTTATACTGATGCTGAAGGCTACATGCTTACTTCTATGCTTGGATGTCCCGGGATTGTAGGCATAAAACTACATTGTTAAATTACCTAATACTCATATACTATTAGAAACATCTTTAGGAATCCATTTACCCAGTTTAACAACCTGCCTCCTTCTTCAAAACCAGTATATAATAAATTAATTGAGCTATTTGATTTCATATACTAGTGAACTCTCCATAAAACCAAGCACATTTATAATTTCAGGATACACACTGATCCTATTCAAGAATATTAAATGTCATGTCATCTGTGGAATACAGTTAAACTTTCTGTGGTGTCTGCAAATCGTTGGGACAAAAAAACTAATAAAATCTTTATTACCCAATTACCAGACAGCAGCATAAAGACACAAAAAGATAAAGATACTGCTGAGATCACACACAGAATTCATGCCTGAGGAAATCGTGTACATATTTGACATACCTCTTATCAAATCACGGTTTTCTTACCCATGTAATTTTAAAATGCAACTTTATTAATACTATTTTCAAAGTTTAGTTCTGCTTTAGATTTAAAAAAAGTCTGGAAGTTAAGAAGACCAACTTTTAGCAGGAAAAGTCTAAAAAATACACATGTGCACATACTAATCAGATTATAGTTATCATTTCCCGACCTGCATTAACCCATTAAGGAACAATCACCGTAAATATATTCTCATCTGTCAGAGATAGACGAAGACCTGAAGGATCTCATTTACAAGTGGCAGTGCCTTTCCTGCATGGGGACCAGCAATTGATTGCCAGCAACACCCGGCACGTCAGAGCAGCAGGGTCTTAGCCGACCCCTGACTAGCTCTGACAGTGACTATTGTCACACTAGGGGGATGTTTTCCCCTGTAACTGGGGCTCCTGTGGATGCTTCAGTTCCATCGAAAAAGTATGACATTAAAAAAATATAAATACATTGCTAATGTCCCCCAGAGGCCTTATATGATGTCATAGAGGACATAGATGTTAAAAAAGTTACAAAAAGAATTATATGTCATGAATAGAGATGAGCGAGTATACTCGCTAAGGCACATTACTCGAGCGAGTAGTGCCTTAGCGGAGTATCTCCCCGCTCGTCTCTAAAGATTCGGGGCCCGGCGGGGGGCGGGGAGCGGCTGGGAAGAGCGGGGAGGAACAGAGGGGGGATCTCTCTCTCCCCCCGCTCCCCACTGCAACTCACCTGTCACCCGTGCCGCTCCCCGAATCTTTAAAGACGAGCGGGGAGATACTCGGCTAAGGCACTACTCACTCGAGTAATGTGCCTTAGCGAGTATACTCACTCATCTCTAGTCATGAAATAAAAAAAAAAAAATTTGGACGACCAGGAGGAAAAAAAATAGAGCCATAAAACGACCACATGTGTAAAATCACAAAAAAATAGCTTTCCCACGTATTAGAATATTCTGCCACGGAGAAATTAGCAACAAACCCTACATGTCTAACATGAATTTGAGGTGGAAATGCTGCAGATTTTCACACATCAAAATTTGTTGCAAATGTGTGTCAAAAAACAAATGGTATGCAAATAAGAAAGCTGGAAAAATACCTCTACAGCGCCATCTATTGGATGGCAGCATTCCTTCAAATTAAAGTGACTTTATAACAAGTCTTATCACTAATAGGAAATAGGAAACCAAGCCAGAAAACCATGCACAGACTGACTGTTTGGGGGTGAGTGGGTCAGAGGTTGGTATAGTCATGAATATTCTGTCCTGTGTGAAAGCACCCTAGAAAAATGTCAAAGGAGATGCTTGTTAAGCTTTAACTCCCTAAAGCCCTGGCATTTTTCAGTTTTCTCATTTAGTTTTTATTCTTTAACTTAGCCTTTCAAGATTCCTAACTTTTTTGTTTTTCCATCAACATAGTCATATGTTGCAAGTTGTGTTGTAAGTTGAAAATGTTCAATGTTACACTTTAATATACCATGAATGTTATAGTAAACCTTAAAGGGGTTGTCTCGCGAAAGCAAGTGGGGTTATACACTTCTGTATGGCCATATTAATGCACTTTGTAATGTACATCGTGCATTAAATATGAGCCATAGAGAAGTTATTCACTTACCCACTCCGTTGCTGGCGTCCCTGTCTCCATGGCTCCGTATAATTTCAGCGTCTAATCGCCCGATTAGACGCGCTTGCGCAGAAGGGTCTTCTCCCTTCTGGTCGGTCCGGGCACGAGCGGCGTTCTGGCTCCTCCCCCTTCTACGCATCATCGCGTAGCTCCGCCCCGTCACGTGTGCCGATTCCAGCCAATCAGGAGGCTGGAATCGGCAATGGACCGCACAGAGCCCATGGTGCACCATGGGAGAAGACCCGCGGGGCACCATGGGAGAAAACCACGGTGCATCATTGGGAAAGGACCGGCGGCCATCTTTAAAAGAAGAAAAGAAGATGCTGCGCGAACTGGGAAGGAGGTAAGCAATTTTTTTTTTTTTAAATTACAAACGGTATTGATTTTAACAGGGCAGAAAGCGGGGGTAGGTTGAAAAAAAATAGCATTTCGCCGTGGGACAACCCCTTTAAGGCCCCCTGTCCACGGCAGTTTATTCGCCGGCGAATCACGCCGGCTGACACTTCCCATAGTATTGCTTTGGAAAGCGCCTGCACATGTCCACGAGCGGAGAATCATTGTGATACTCCGCTCGCGACGGGCAATTCGCAGCATGCTGCGAATTGACCCGATTCTCCATGGTCAGCCTATCTATTAGATAGGGCTGACCGGCTGAGATTCAGTGGCGGCTCCCACGGCGGGGTTTTGCCACGGGATACCGCATCGCCCGTGGACAGCCGGCCTTATTGTGGGGAAATAGAAAAAAAATTCAACTCCGCCATTGTTTTTTGGGAGTTTGCTTATACGACATGCATGGTGCGGTAAAATGGATATGTTCACTTTAATCTGTGGGTCAGTATGATTATGGTAATATATATTTAATATAGTCTTTATTTTTTAGAAGTACTAAGACATAAAAGATAAAAAAAAGCTTTTTCTTTACCATGTTTTGAGACCCATAACTTTTTCAATTTTTCTGTGAATAATGCTACATGCAGGCTTATTTTTTTGCAGAGCCAACTGTTGATTTTATCGGTACCATTTTTTATATCATTTGATTACTTTTACAATATACTGCAATACTTCTCTATTGCAATATATTGCACTTTTACTAAGATGCAGGCCTGGGAGTCTTCATGAGAACTGTCAAAGCAACTTATTCATATCCCATGATCGCATTGTGGGGAAGGGGGGATGGGGCACCAGTGAGGGCTCCCTCCTGAACAGTTACTTAGACACGGTGATCAGTATTGACCATGGCATGTAAGCAGTTATGCGGCTGCAATTGGAGCCATCTCTGACAGTAGCCATTGCAGCTAGTGGTCAGCTGTATTAAACAGCTGACAGCAATTGGTTATAGAGCGAGTTTGGTGCCTAAGACTCTCCAAACCCCTCTCCCCATGCAACCTGTTGTTATGTTCATGCAGACCATGTGAACAGTGACCTACGTGAACGTCATATTTAAGGCTAAAGGGAAGAGCATGTACTCCAGACTGGACACAGAGATTACCAGACAGACCAAACAAGAAACAAAATAAAGAAAAGGGGAATTCATGCATCAGGCGGAGTTCAAACCAGACAGACATAAACCAAACATCAAACAAAGGGGAAAGTCAGACCCTAAATCACACCAAGCAACCAAAAAAACTTACCAATGTATTAATACAAAAAGGCAGGTAGAATTACCAATAAATATGAGGTAATGGTTAATATTTTGGCCAAAATACACAAGCTCACAAGCCCACATCAAGGGTCCTCATGATCTTGTAAGTCCCTACACTAACATAACTACTGAATGGGTAATCTTGCCTAAAAGTGGGGCAAGTATCCCAATAAGGATGGCCCCACACTGGAACCTAGGGAACCTGACTCACCCTAGGTGGAAATAGGGAAAGAGGCAAGGAAAACCATACAGGGTCAGAGCAAATACAAACACAGAAACTACAAACCAGACATAGTTCACACCAGGCATCCGCACACCTATGGACAGAGGGGAATTCCAACAGAACATAGTTCACACCAGGTGTCTGCACTAACAGATCATCATGCATGCACACACCGGTGTACTGATAGGAGATGTAGAGAAATGTATAATGATCAGCACCCTCTAGCAGGAGCGCCTGGTATTTATGTGCACAGACCTCAGGTGATTGGTTAGCTGGAGCAATCCACACAACAGCCAGCCAAATCAACCCACACCTGCAGCAGTCTGCTCCTCGAAGTACATACGGTAGTACTACAAGCCCCAAGAGCACAACGTGACACCCATGCCCTATAATTACATCACAGGTTGCTACAGGGTTAACTGTGTATAGCATTGCTATCTTGCTTATCTAGACTTCTACAATAGAGCTGTCATCTGTCATTAAATCTCCCACTCTCTAATGATAATGAAGTGACTACTGTGCTAAAAAGTGAGCTGCAGAAAACAGAAAATATCAGAATATTACATGTATATCAGGCTAGTGTAGAAGCTGAAACATGTCAGGATATTTTCATATGTATAGTCACAAAAAATAAAATTAAAAGTGTATGTTTAATATGTAATTTTTTGTAATTTTCTGATGATACATTTCCTTTAAAAATAAATGGACAAGGTGCTAAGTAAGACCTCACTAGTATCATCAGCCTTTTTGCTAGGAATACCCTATTTTTTCCTTAGAAAATGTTTGCATTTATATTTAATAATGACTAAAATGTATCATTTTTATTAGCACAGATAATCTACTTTTCGGTATACAACAAAGAGTGGCATTGAATGTGATTGCCTTGACTGTTGCTACTTTCATACTAGAAGATAAGGTTCATAGTTTGTCTGCTCTTCTTTCTTCCCAGAAGCAATCCAGAACTTCCTGTCTTTTTAATTACCGAGTTTTGTGGTCTGCCCTTGCTTTTCTAACATTATACTGAGCCAAATCACAGTCCAACACAGGAAGTCCTGATGTGAACAGCACAACATTTAACATCGGGAGGAATGTAAAACGGTCCCACTTGACTAGGAAGCAAAATATCCACGTCTGTTTAAAAATGCATTAAAGCTTCTATTAAAGGCATGTTTCAGCACCATGCACAGTGCTTAGCAGGCAGGATGGTTGCTCAGAAATACAATCTTTGCAAGGTCTCTGAGAACATCCCAGGCAGAGCATCTGCGTGTCCTTTACAGCATCCAGGTCTGTAAGATGTAATAAAATTAAATCTTGTGAAAAATAAAGCCCAACTTGCCTGTCCGTAGGAAGGTTCCTCCTTCGCTAATCTAATAAACTTGAGGTTTTGATGATCAGTAACTGATTTTGCAGAGGGTGAGAAGCATCTTCAAGCAGATGCCTCCTTTCTGTCAATGCCTTCTTAATCACAAGCAATTCCTTGTTTCCAATGTTATAGTTTCTTTCAAAGGGTGACATTTGGCAAGAGAGAAATCACATGGATAAATTAGCTGCTTATCATGAACTTTTTGGGACAACCGTGCTCCTACTCCTTACTTCAAAGCATCCAACAACAAATGGTAAGTCTGGATTAGGATGAACTAAGACAGCAGCAGAGGTAAACATCTTTGATTGGGAAAATGCAGTGCTTGGTCTCTGGGGTTGACTGTTGATGAGGAAGCCTCCGATATGGGATGTGGGCTGATGTTAGTACCGCTCTCTTTTCTGATTTTCCCGGTGACTTATCGATTGCTGTCTTCAAGATACCTTTCACGGGCGATTTCTCACGATAGTTAATGTGTATTTGCTACCCCCTGCTGAAATTTAAGTCCTCCACGAAATGGTGGTTTAGCTTTAGCCTGTTCCAATAATATTTGCAGGGGACTTTAATCTTATTTTAGATTCCGTGCAAGATCGTTTTAATCCAGTTACCACCTCAGGATCAGCCCGGCTACCTGCCTGCTGCAGGAAACATGGTGCCTGCGACACCTGCATGACACCACCTACTTGTGTCATTCCTTAACATATAACTCCTTTTCTGCATTGATCAATGTTGCGGTTCCCTGGGCTGTCTCCCATGGTGTGTGAGGTATCCTATCTGCCCAGAGGCATATCAGATCATTCCCTGCTCCAACTGGTCCTTGACCGTGGAGTGGAGGGTAGCCGCCCTTTGTGGAGACTTAGTCCCCTATGGCTAGTGCAGGGAGAAGTGCAGGAGTATGCCGAGCAAAAGATGGGAATATACGACGGGATTGCCTCAGAGCTAAAAGTATGGGACGCTTTTAAGGCTTTCACTAGAGGGCCCTTCACATCTGCCACAGCCATGTATAGAAGGTCCCTATGGGCCACCCGACTTGGCTTGGAACTCTGCCTTTTTACTGCGGAGGCCAGGCACATAGCGAACCCTTCCCCGGAAGCTTACTGTGAGGGGTTAATTCTAGATTTTCCCCTGTCTCAAATTAAATAAGAAAAATACATTTAATTTCTCTTCCAACTTACTCTGTATCTGTCTTCTTCTCACTATATGACCCTAAATCTTGTATTATCTGAACCTTCCCATGTTGTCCTGTTCTTCCGTACATGTTCTGAGAATTTTATCCGAGGACATATTTTGCTTTGATACAACTGTCACCGAGCGTTGATATATTGTTTATGTAGGAGATGTCTTTGAAAAGAAATATTGTTCATTATAATCTCCAGATGTCCAGCGACCTTGGACATGCGCAGTAGTTGAATCATTACGTAACAAATTATTGTCTTTAAATTCAGTACTTAGCAAATAATAAACCACTTCGCTTTTGACAATCCCATGGTGCATGTGGCTGTCCATTTGCGTCGTCTGAGTACTCATACCTAAGACTAATTCGGAAGCAGACAGCATCAGCTGAACGGTCTGATCAAAGACCCCCCTAACATTACTTGGCGCCAGAACGTGGGGCAGAAGTTAACTCCTTACCTGCAGCCGATAGCTGACGACCCTACCTGCCGACCAGCCGGACCAGAGGCCACGGGACCCCAGATCTACCAAACACCGGTGTAAGGTAAGCCCTTGACTTACCACTTCAGCTCTGGGCTCCTCTGACTTCGGTCACGTGTTGACAGGAGGTGAGTCGCTGCATGTTTATAGGACGCTTCTGCCTGTTATTTACGGTGTTCTTAGTAACCATGCTAGACGGAAGAACCCTTGTGTGTATATTGCCATGCTGTCTGCTGTGTGCTGTAGAAATTATTGCTTTTTGCCGGACTCATAATGTTAGCTGTAATTTGTAATAAGATTACTAAAAGCCGCCCAGCAAGGCAAGCCGTGGTCCTTCCTCTATCCCCGTAAGAAGTAAAGATATTGTGAATAAATATCCTGCCCGTTGCGGACGTGGCAGAAGGGACTGAAAAGTCCATAAGTATTTCTGCCAGTTGCGGACTCGCAGAAGAGAAGTATCCTGCCAATACTTGGCAGGAGGGCCCTAAAAAAAAATATCCTGCCCGTTGCGGACGTGGCAGAAGGGACTGAAAAGTCCATAAGTATCCTGCCAGTTTCGGACTCGGCAGTAGGGACAATAGTGGTAAATCGAGAGGTAAGTCCATAGTCAGAATGGGGTCCGACCAGTCTCAGACTTTCCTGACACCCATTGAAATAATAAGATTGGGGGAAGGGAAGGACATTTGTAGGCAAGCCTATAAAATATATAAACAGATAGGACTTAAAAAGAACAGACAATATAGAAAACAGCTAGAGAATGTAGTAAGTTGTTGAGAAAAGCAGGTGTTTAGAATTTTGGGAACCTTAGACCAACGAGTTTGGGAAAGATTCATAGATAGTCAAAGGTTGGATAAAAGTATGATAGACAGATGGATTGAGGCAAGTGTAGATACGGCAGTTATCAGAGAAAGGGAATCCTTTATAGTCTGTGTTCCTTTGGCACATAAAGCAAGTTCATGCAGAATCTGTTGACAATTATGTGACAAATAACCATCATTGTTTGTCTTGTATGTCCTGATGTTATGTAATCTAATCTTTGTTGTACGTCTTAGTCTCCGTCATACAAGTGTAAGAAAGTTATAGCCTACTCACATCTGTGGGGGCTTTTAAGAATACAAGAGTTAAGAATGCGGCGAATGTTGCGCTGTCAGAAGCGCTTAGCATGTTGTCTTTTCTATGTGTTTGACTGTCCCCTGCCGTCTGTTTCATAGTCTGTGCAGAGAAATATACCTCTTGTCGTTGCTAATGATTGGTGTTGTTTGGAGTCTGAATGTTCTGGCCGCTTTCTAGAATCTTGGTTGTTGTTCTATTTCATAGAGAGAGAAAATTCAAGATCATAGAAGAAAGACAGACGTTGATGAAATAAGAAACTTGTAATGAATTACGTGAATTAATTGTCTTGAAAGTGGAAAGCATGTAGGGATTTTGAGGTATGTTTTTGCTTTTTGGGTAAATGTCAGTTCTGTGATTGGTTGGACGTCTGTATCACTGCTGAATGCTGTTAGTACTGTACTGTCTCTAAGAGAATGGTCTGCAGGGGCTTGTTGTAATTCATGTCTTTGTTATTTGTACTGATATCTTACAAGCCTTATCTGCATCCATCAAATTCTCACCAGATGGATCGGTACGGGTTGAGACCTCAGGTGCCAGTTCAGAAGAGTTTTGTAAACTAACTGCTCTCTTGGTGGATTCGGCTCATGTATTTGTCTTGACAGCTACTGCACAAACCAGCTTTCCGCAGGTCCTGACAAATAGTAAGCCACCTCCAATTCTGCAAAACAAAGGTTGTTTTCCTGTGTCATTGCTTAGCCCAAGGAACTGGACATCTGACATAGGGACAAAAGGCTGCTGTCCAAAAGCCATACCTGTACTTACACCTGCTGCCAAACTCCGCACCTTTCTGGGCCTTGCTTCATACTGCCGCCCATAGATCCACTCTGTTTCCTCTCTTATGCAACTACTCTATGACTGTCTTTCAATCATTCTTTTCTCTCTCTTACCCCTGAAGCTCATTTCTCACCCTTTTACACTTTATCATTTATTCTTTTCTGTACTGAATTTTCTGGCCATATGACGACAGTATTGACACAAAAGCACAGGGGACAACCACGGCCACTTGGATACTACTCCATGAGGCTGGATCCAGTGGCTCGAGGAGCTCCCTTGTGTGTGTGCGGTGACAGCAGTACAGGCAATGGTTGACAAATCTTCGGAGTTGGTATTGAACTACCCCCTAGTGGTCCTCACCCCTCATGACATCCAGAGCATATACACGCAAGTGCAACCCAAGCACTTATTTCTGGCCCGTCAAATCCAGCTACAATGTGCTCTTGTCATTCTTTTCAATGTTGCTACTACCTTGAACCCGGCTACTCTTCTTCCAATTAAGTATCCTAGTTCAAAAGGGGGGGAGGAGAAGACATAGCTGACCTGCAATACCTAGATCACCTATTTTTATTTCTAGCAACAAGGTTCTGATCTATTTGAAATAGAATACCAGCCTGATTGTTTAGCAGTAATCAGTGCAAGGGGTTTCAGGATTGCAAATTCAGCTGGCAGAAACTGAACCACTTGAGGTAATGTTTAAAGGGTCGCAATGCCTCACGCGCTTCCTTGTGCTGGAAGGTCCTGAAAGCATATTGGGAACCGATGTGATGGGACCCTTGGGATGTTGTATCGAACTTCACCCGTCCGGTGAGGCTCGTATACACCCCGGGTCTGAAAGTCACCCGACCTTCTGTCGGATGGCAGCAGACCAAGCGACACCTCTCCCTGTCCTCACTCTTATGCACGCAGAGGAGCAAGTTTTTAGTGTCGTTCCTTCGAGCCTTTGGGCTACCAGACAGAAGGACCTCGGCAGACTGTCAGTCTCATTGGTAATGGTCTACCTAAAGGAAGGGGAAAAAGCCCCCTTGGTCCGTCAGTACCCCCTGGCACATGTCCAGGAAGATACAATTGCAGACACTGTCTCTTCTTTATGTTAACTTAAAGCCCTTAAGGAATGTGTCTTCCCAGCCAATACCCCTTTGTTCCCTGTTAAAGAGAAAGAGTTTAAAGGGCCAGCCAGACTGTCAGTATTTGTTTGCATTTATTTTCAGAGGAAAGCAGTACTGTTGGACAGTGCTGCCATAAGGGGCACAGAATAGCCCAAAACCAGTTCAACAGATGCATGAAGCTGGTATTAGACGCCTGGCCAATTCCCGAGGGCACCGCCCTCTTGTAATATGTTGATGATTTACTTTTTTTATGTACTCCTGAGCCAAATAGTTACCTTAATGCATCACTAAGCCTTTTGTGTTTCCTCCATCAGAGTAGAATGGCTGCAAAGCCAGCAAAGACAAACTTCAGTTCTGCAAATCTCACGTAGTGTTCCTGGGCCACTGCCTAGGTCCAGGTACTAAACACCTGACGCCGGAGCGCACGAAGGTGGTAAGTGACATGCAACTTCCCACCTCCCATGCCCAGTTGCATACCTTCTTGGGACTGGTTTCTTACTGTCGGCCGTGGATACGCTCTGCCTCCATGACCATGCAGCCTCTGTACGACTGTTTGGGTTCACAGCCATTTGCCCTGACCTCGCAGGCCGAGTCAGCCTTCCATCAGCTGAAAGTACAGATAACCAGTGCACCCGCACTCGGGCTGCCAGACTATGACAAACCTTTCCAGATGTACGTCACTGAGATGGCGGGACACGCCACCGCTGTACTGACACAAATGCATGGTGATAAAAAGCGACCTGTAGCATACTACAGGTCCCATCTTGACGCGGTGGCTAGAGGATCTCTATCATGCGTCCGAGCGGTTCTAGCAGTCCAGGCACTACTGGACAAAAGTTCTGACGTTGTCCTAGATCACACCATGGTGATCTACACCCCACATGACATACATGGTATCCTGACTCAGGTAAGCCGTAGACATCTGTCTCTTGCCAGACAGATAAAAATGGAACTCGCAGTGCATTCCTCCTCGAACATCTGATTCCAAAGGTGCACCACCTTGAAGCCAGCCACCTCACTTCCATAAGGTGACGTAGATTCAAATGGGGGAGTAAGTACAGGGGACCAGTTGTTTTACAACTCCCTGACTGACGAACAGGAGGCATTTGACACCGGAAACCAGCACGACTGTGTGGCCCTCATGGCCCAGGAAACGGCTGGGTTTGCGCATGTCACAGACAAGCCCCTGCAGAACCCCCAGTTTGAGCTGTTTGTGGATGGATCCAGATACCTGAATGACAAAGGAAGGTTTGTAACAGGTTTTGAAGTAGTCACACTGAATGAGATACGTGTGACAAAAACCACTGCCGCCACACGTCACCGCAGGCCTGTACAATCGCTAAGGATACCACTGCTAACATCTACACTGATTCCAGGTACGCCTTTGGTATTGCACACGACTATGGGCCTATCTGGCGCGCGCAGAGCTTCACAGCTCAAGGCAAGCCGATCAAGAATAGAAATGCTATGGTCCCAGGGTGAGGATGGACAACTCCACACTGGATATGCAGTGGTCACACAACAAGATGTCCTAAAAGCAGAATGCCTCCGCATGTCTCAGCACAAGAAGCGGAACTGAAGGCCCCTTACTGAGGCGTGTAGAGTGGCAGAAGGTAAGATGGCAAACATTTACACTGACTCCCAGTATGCATTTGGCATAGCTAATGATTACGGCCCAACATGGAAGGCCAGACAGTTTTTTACCTCAGCAGGACAGCGAATTAAGAATGGTGCAGCGGTGCAGAGTCTCTTGGAAGCCCTACTTCTACCTGACAAAGTGGAGAGCTCACACCAATTCCTACATCAGAGAAGCAAGAGGCAACGTCATCACAGACCACACAGCAAAGGCAGCGGCCCTCAAGCCGTGGAAGAAAAGGAGAATTTGACAAAAACTTTGGACATTGACTAAACTTTGGACATTGACAAAAACTTTGGACTTTGATATGCTAAAGACTTTACAGTTACAAGCCAGCAAGGAAGGAAAAGACAAATGGACTTAATATGGGAGCAGCAGAAACAGGACGGTGTATGGCGAACAGTCAACAGAACTTGCCTACCACAGTCCCTGTGCCCCATGATGGCCCAGCTGATGCCCGGAAAGACGCACCTCTCAGAGTAGCAATGATGTTGACGCTTGAACAAGGATGGGTGGCTCCTGGGTTTTCTGTAGCTGCTGCATCATTTGTCCAATCTTGCATGATATTTGCCTTAAGCAACAGGGCAGAAGTAAATGTGCCACATAACACTTGCCTAGACCACTCTACCCATTTCAGGGATTGCAAATTGACTACATTCAGCTCCCACTTGTTGGGAAGTATGAATATGTGCTTGTTGTTGTTGATTTCTTTTCAGGTTGGAGACCTACCCTGTTACTAAAGTAAATAAGCAGGTAACCGCACAGAAGCTCATGAATGAGGTAATCCGCAGGTACGGGGTACTAGAGACAATTGAGAGTGACAGAGGTACACATTTTACAGGTGAAGTGATGCGAGAGGTGATGTCAGCCCTTGGGGTGGAACAAGCGTTTCACACCCCATACCACCCACAGAGTTCGGAGACTAAAATGGTACGCTTAAGTTAAAAGGAGTGTTGTTTGGCTCTGTGCCAAGATTGGGGCTGTATCATCCACAGGCCCTACAGCAGGGCTATGACACAGTAGCCGGATATGTAAAGCACCTGTGTGACCAACTAACAATAACACAGAATCTAGTCTTTTTCTTCCATTCCAGACCCAGACAACTTAGAGGGATCACACTCTCTACAACCTGGAGACTGGGTGGTCGTAAAGAGGCGTGTCCGGAAATCCCTAGGGCCCAGATTCAAGGAGCCCTATCAAGTCCTGCTGACCACACCTACTTCAGTAAAAGTTGAAGGAACTGTTGCTTGTCTTGGGACTAATGGGACTTTTCACGCCCTGCTTTGCCCCCCCCCCCCCATGAGTAGGAAAATGAAGGACATTTTGTTTATTGATGGACTTTTGGACTCCTCAATCCATGCTTCGCCCCTATGAGAGGGTGCAAAATGACAATGCCCAGAGCCACTTTGTTAGACACCACCAAATACTGGTAGATGGACAGAACACCGCACAGGTGAAGGACTGTTGGACTTGCACACACGCACCTGGTGCCACTAGTTTTCTTTTCCTGGTTGTTCCTGTTCCGCTGAAAGAATTGCTTACATGGACAAATGAAAACTCAGAAACCTGGGATAGCTGGTGGGGTAACACATTTAGTTCTTTGAACCCTGCCAATTGGTTCTCTGGTCTGGGAGGGTGGCTCATGGGAATTTTACAAAGTATGCTTCAAGTAGTAATGATTTTGCTTGTCATATATATTGCTTTAAAGTTAATCATGTCTTGTATCACATGTTGTAGTGAAAAGGCGTTTGCTAAGCTTTAACCCAGATGGACTTTGGGACCACCACATGACTCTAGGGAATCTGGCAGGAGCCGGCACCACTCGGGTGAAGTACCTAGCATGATGGTGGACCCTATGTCCAAATGGGGGAATGCGAGGGGTTAATTCTAGATTTTCCCCTGTCTCAAATTAAATAAGAAAAATACATTTAATTTCTCTTCCAACTTACTCTTTATCTGTCTTCTTCTCACTATATGACCCTGAATCTTGTTTTATCTGAACCTTCCCATGTCGTCCTGTTCTTCCGTACATGTTCTGAGAATTTTCTCCGAGGACATATTTTGCTTTGATACAACTGTCACCGAGCGTTGATATATTGTTTATGTAGGAGACGTCTTTGAAAGAAATATTGTTCATTATAATCTCCAGATGTCCAGTGACCTTGGACATGCGCAGTAGTTGAATCATTACGTAACAAATTATTGTCTTTAAATTCAGTACTTAGCAAATAATAAACCACTTCGCTTTTGACAATCCCATGGTGCATGTGGCTGTCCATTTGCATCGTCTGAGTACTCATACCTAAGACTAATTCGGAAGCAGACAGCATCAGCTGAACAGTCTGATCAAATACCCCCCTAACATTACCTAGACCTAAACAACCCATGACAGGGTTGCCACCTGGCCAGTAACTCACTGGCCCAGCTGGTAATCAAGTCCAAAGGCCAGTGCTGATATTTATTTTTTTACTGGCCATATTAATGTCTAGTAAAAAATAAATATCACCTGAGAGCACCTGTGACCAAGAAACAACTCAGCACCATCTAGTAGGTCACTCACCCAGTCTACTTCCCATCTGGCTGCTGCTGTAGTAAACAGTGTAAATGCTGTGACTCTTGACCTCTCCTTCCGGCATCTACATCATGTATGCAATGCAGACACCGGGAGAAGTGGTCAACGGTCACAGACTCTCTTTACGGCAGCCGGATAGGATTTGTGACATACTTGATAGTGCTGGGTTGCTGTCTGGCTGCTGGTTTAGGGTGGGTAAGGTACAAGGAGGGGGTCCTATTACTATTAGCGGACACTACTGGGGGCAGTTTTACTATTGGGGTACTACCGTACTAAGGACACTATTACTACTGTGGGCACTGTTACTATTAGAGCTACTTCTGGGGACACTATTGCTACTGTAGGAACTATTATTGGGGCCACTTCTAGAGGCACTATTACTACTATGAGAACTTTTACTATTGAGGACACTATTTGGGGCACTATTACTAATAAGGGCACTATCACTATTGGGAACACTGAAGGGGACATAATTACTGGTTGCAACCACTAAAATAACGGAGGTAAAACTATATGTCATGATAAGATAGGCCCCACAATCACACCCCTTTTACCTTGGTCGGTATTTTTGTGTGATAAAGGTGGCAACCTTATATATAACAGGGGCATTTGTGCGAAATCCACCTGCTGTCATAATTTGATGTTTGAAAGGCTCATAAAAAGGTTCAACACTATGGATACTATGGATACTTGATTACAATATTATTTTAGCATTTCTGAAACCCTTTTAAAATAGCTGACAAACTGCTGAGGGCTATTCCAGATAACGGCTTCTCTTTACACTTCCCATACTGTGGAACAACTGATTGGTTAGTTCCTATATTTGCAATGCAGATACAACTTCTCACTGTAGCCTGACAGCCGAATGACATGATCAGAAAACAGCATGCTGGTATGTAAATGCACACAAATGCGTACAATGCAGTTTTCTAGGTTTCTGATTGTTTATATTTCTCAGGTATCATCTTGAGTGACGCCTGCATAATAATCCATCCAAGGGCGGGATGTCGCTAACAGAACAGGGTATAGGAATGGCCTCTTACTACTTGCAATAAAATGTAAAGACGTTCTCCAGCAGAACCTTATACATATTGTACATCAATGATTCAGGTCAGACAGCATCTAAAATTTTAGCTTTCATCCTACATGTGTCTGTAAGGGCTCCTTCAGTTGAGCATATTTCGCAATACGCTCACTCCTTCACAATTTTTTTTTGCACAGAATGAATGTATTTGGTGCAAGTGCTTACACAAATACTGTGCGGACTTACCCAAGCACCGCTTGTTCACTCCGGAAGGGGGAATCAACCTGGCCTGATTTAAATGGCTAATTAGCCTAAAAAGGCACTGGTAATTGCAGGTATGCACAGCATTTAGCACGTACCTGCACATGCAGATGTGCGTGTTTGCGCACCTCCCATAGACCTCTATGGGGCTCTTTGATACGCACCAAAGCGCAAAAAAGAAGAAGTGAGAAGGAACCCATTGAAATTAATAGGTTCTATTCTCCCTTAAAAACTAGCAAGAACACACTCATCTGAAGGAGCCCTAAAACTGGCCCTAGGCCACATTCACATAGCAGTGCTGTGGTCAATATTTTGCAGCAGTATTTGTAAGACAAAACAAGGAGTTTGTCCAAAAAAGAATAGACAAGTGAGTTAGAGCGAGAGCAGTAAAATGGAATCCCTTAGATGAATGATCCATGTCATAATGAAACCCAATTGTGCTGAACTTACCTCACTGGCTACAATGGGGTCCGTTCAGTTCCTGCACCTGTTCAGCATTTTTATCAGGCAAAAAAGTCCTGCATGCACCTTTTTATCGAGCATTGCATGCAGGATTTGAATGAAGCCTCCGCTGCAGATGTAAGCAGAGCCTTAAGGCCCATTTAGATAGGACGAGTGTCAGCCAAATGATGCCTGACACTCGTCCCCATGCATACTCACTCTCATGCACCTGCACGGGAGCTGGTATCGCTGGCTCACAGCGGGGAGGCTGCAGGAGATTTCTCTCCTCTCTATCCCCCACCCCTCTCCATTGACATAATATAGCAGCAGTTCAGTGCTAAACGGACGCAATTTACACTGAGCGATCAGCAATCCGCTCACTGTCCATAATTTATGCTGTATAAATGATGGACGATGAGCAGATCGCTGATCGCACAGTGTACATAGCAACCTTTCAGTACTGAATGGCCGCTATATTATGTTAATGGAGAGGGGAGGGGGATAGAGAGGAGAGAAATCTCCTGCAGCCTCCCCGCTGAGAGACAGCGATATTAGCTCCCGTACAGATGCACGGGAGCTAGAATGCGCAGGGACGAGTGTCAGGCATCGTTTGCCCAACTCGTACTGTCTAAATGGGCCCTTAGCTAGTTAAAGTGTATGAATGCTAAACATGCATGGGAATGTATCTAGTTAGTATGTATGTATTCCAAAGAGTAGAGAAATTCAGCTTTATTGTAGTATTACAGAGTATTGGATTGTGATACCCAGATGTGAAAGTATTGAATTATATTGTGAAAGAATTGAATTCCATTTTATGCAGAAATGTCATTTACATAATATTTGTGCCTTCTGCATAGCAGTAAATATGTGAGTAAAAGACGCATTGTAGTTACATTTTATTAAAAGGGTCTCAGACACTGAGCATGCATTTTTGTCATAATCAACCCTTGCAATGTTTTACTAAGGCCTCTTTCACACGAGCATATATCGGCTGCCGTTTTCACGGACGGCTGATATATGATACGATCTGATGCATTGGATTCCAATGCATCAGATCACATAGCCGTATTTCCGCGGCGTGAAAGGGCCCGGCCGGGCCAATGTAGTGCCGAGCGCTTTCACGCCGGCCCGCAAAGATAGTGCTGTAACTATCTTTCAGGCCGGAATACATCGTCTGCTGAATGGGCTCCATGAGAGCCCATTAAAGCGGCCAGAGAGGGGAGGTGGGAGGGAGTTTAGCAGCGTGACTGCTAAACTCCAGACCCCTCTACTCTCCTCCTCTCTGGTTGTTTGCAATGGAAGGTGGCGGGGCGGAGCTAAGCTCCACCCTACCCCGCCCTGTCTGAGTGCTGGCTGCAGACTCGTGGCGTTACCACAGCTTGGTCTCCCACAGGCCTGAAGCTTTCAGCTTCTCTCTCAGAGCCGAGCCTAGCTCTGGCTTCTGGTAGCAGCACTGCTCTGGCATTGAGCTCTGCTCTCTCAGCAGTAGCTCTGGCTTCTAACTTTATATTCCTAGCTTGCAGCAAGGAATTGAGTGTGTCTGGAGATCTTAGCTCTTCCAGACACACCCACACAGCTGTCCCTGCTGATTAGCACACCTTCAGTATACAGAAGGCCTGGTTACAGCCCACTGCAGGCCATTCTGTGCATAGCCTTGACACAGACATGCCTTGTATGTAAATTGTAACATATAGACTTACCTTCAGATCATGTATCAATAATATGTGTATACCATAGAGGAGGCATAATATGTAGACGGAAGGCTATAATGTATAGATTCTGCAGTGAGGGGCAGATAATACATCACTGCAGGGTATTGTTATGCGCATAATGCTAATAAACTAACTAATAATCTTTATTGCATAGCTTCTAGGGATAATGAGAGAGATAGAAGTGTAACAGGCAAAAGCTAATAGAATAATTGCATGAACAGCTATGGTAGGGGTTGCACTGTGTAGATATATATGGCAGATATGTGTAGAATGATGATGTAGTTTCAACATATGGTGATTAGGTTTAATCATGTAACAGAATTTATTATAGCCCAGGAGCATGAGTGTGTGAAGCTCAGAACCTAGTCACGGTGATGATTTGTGAATGCTCGGCAGCCAGTCACTGTGCTGGGCGGAGCTTGTCCATATGTGAGCGAATCAGAGGAAACGTCATGCCCTGCAGAGTGTTGCATGAATGAGTATGTTGGTCTCTTGGTTCTGGAGTGTCGTCACGGATGTGACGTGCTGCAGAGCTAGTGTTGTGTTTCTGCATAGAGAAGTGAAAAAGGCCCGCAAAACAAATCCGCATGCTTTAATTCATGGGCAAACGCCCATGCTTCCCTATGGGTGGCTTGATTTACGGATCTTCCACAAAGTTGCTATAAGTTGCTGTGGCCTGACACTACTGTGATTTGTAACAGAGTTGCTGAGTGTGAAACGATCAAGTATAGCTCTGCTATTTCTACGGCGCGGGAAATACAAAAAAAGAAAAGAGGTGTACTGTGTATGACTGCCTGCGTGAGTACGTGGTCATGCGCAAAGCAATATCACTGCCATACGTGGCTGTACGCAGGGTCATGGCCAGGTTCACAGTTATAAAATACTGTGGGGGCCCCTTGTGAGACCCCGACCTTATAGTGAGGTCTTAATTTGTTCACTTTTCCAAGGTACCCATTATTAGTGTATTTTTGTAATTTTATTACTGACTGAATTATTTGGCTCTTGTTAATAACTAGCGTGCTGCTGCCAACTGCATTCTCTGGATAAGGGCTTATTCACACGTGCATATATCGGCCAGGTTTTCACGCCCGGCCGATATACACTGCCCCACTGATGCATTTGCTTAGAATGCATTAGTGCACAGGGGCGTATTACCGCAGCAGCTGCATAGATTCCTATGGGAGCCTATGCTAGCTGCCAGAGAAGGAAGGTGGGAGGGAGCTTAGCTTTATGACTGCTAAACTCCCTTCCCCTTCTCTTCTTCTCTCTGCTCTTTGCCGGTGTTTGCAATGGAAGAGGGCAGGACAGGGGTTGAGCTAAGCTCCGCCCCCTCAGCCTTCTCCCATTGCTGGCTGTGGACAAGAGGCGAGGAGGGGTAGGAGCTTAGCAAACAGCGAGAGGGGAGGAGAGAGTTGAGACGTCGAGGGGGAGGGAAGGGGGAATGTCTCTCCAGGCCCCACATCATTGCGGCCTTGGCATATATGCACAGGGCCCTTTGCCGATCAGACATTTTTATAGCACTGGCGGGCGCATGTAAAATGCCTACGGCCGTGTAAGTAGGCCCTAAATGTGGATTATGGGAATGTTAATTATTCCTGTAAATGTTGTCCTCACATTTCTATTTTTTAAATCTTCTAGGGAACAGGTTAATAGATAAAAATGTCCAGGCTAAAAATCACAATTCTTTTAACCTTAATTAAACGTTATCGATTCACAAAATGTTGAGTTACAGTCTGCGTAAATTTTATTTGGTACTATTAAAACGGCCTGTTTTAGACCAAACAAAACAGTTCATTGATTGCAACTATATTGACAAAGGGATTGCATTATTTAATCTACACTACAGTTTAATTTCCTTGTTTAATCCACTGTGGGCCAGTTATAAGAGACTTAAAGTTAAAAAACTACATCATATAACAATTGATGGCAACAATTGGCCAAGGACATAAGGTTCGAGAATTCTGACAATCAGAAGTGGAGTGAAGACAATTTTATATTTTTTTTTTTATATAAATAGTCAAATCCTAATTTAAATTCTACAAAATCAATATTTCACAAGAAGCAGTCTTTATAGAATAAGTCCGAAAAGTGTAACAATTGACGGAACACCAGATATTTTTAAACAATGGAATCAGTTAGAAGCATCTATATATATAAAATTGAATGTATGCGTATGTGTCTGTCTGCGTGCGTGTCTGTCTGTCTGTTTGTCCTTTATGCGCTACTACACCATTCATCCGATCGCCATGAAACTTTGGGAAGTTGTTGAGTACACTCCTGGGAAAATTATAGGCATAGTACAAATATTCTATGATAAATGGCGCATGCGTCGTCGACGGTTACAACCCCCCACGTAGATCGTTGGATTTCCATCATTGCCACTAATTCTCTCACTTCCCGATGTCGTAGAAACATGAAATTTGGCACGAGCATTGATTATGTCATAAATAGGAAAAGGTAATGGGTCCCAACTCGATTATTCAATATTATGCGCAAAAGAATTAGCGTCCAAATTTTACGTACGGAATCTAATTTTCTCGCTTCCCAATGTCATAAAAACTCGAAATTTGGCATGAGCATTGATTATGTCATAAATAGGAAAAGTTAATAGGCCCCAAATCGATTATTCAATTTTAAGCGCAAAAGAATTAGCGTCCAAATTTTACGTACGGAATCTAATTCTCTTGCTTCCCAATGTAATAGAAACTTGAAATGTGGCAGGAGCATTGATTATGTCATAAATAGGAAAAGCTAATGGGTCCCAACTCGATTATTCGATTCTAGGCGCAAAAGAATTAGCGTCCAAATTTTACGTACGGAATCTAATTCTCTCGCTTCCCAATGTCATAGAAACTTGAAATTTGTCACGAGCATTGATTATGTCATAAATAGGAAAAGTTAACAGGTCCCAACTCAATTATTCAATTCTAAACGCAAAATAATTAGCGTCCAAATTTTACGTACGGAATCTAATTCTCTCACTTCCTGATGTCATCTATATATATAAAAAGGAATGTATGTCTGTCTGTCTGTCCTTTTGGCGCTACTACACCATTCATCTAATCACCATGAAACTTTGGGAAGTTGCTGAGTATACTTCTGTGAAGATTACTGGCATAGTAAAACTATCCTATGATAAATGGCATGCGTGCGAGCATCGTCGACAGTTATGCCCCCCAGACAAAGATCGTTTGATTTCCATCTCAAGCACAAAAGCAAAAGGCATAACGAGCGACGGGATGCGTGTTCAACTACAAAATGATGCATCCGCCGAACGTTTCGCAAGACAATTGCTGGATATTGAGAATGCTGAGGTAAAATGAAAGCTGTGCTGTGATTGGTTGCAATTTCTTATACTGCTGAGGTAAAATGAAAGCTGTGCTCTGATTGGTTGCTATTTCTTATACTGCTGAGGTAACATGAAAGCTGTGCTGTGATTGGTTGCTATATATTATACCGCTGAGGTAACATGAAAGCTGTGCTGTGATAGGTTGCTATATATTATACCGCTGAGGTAACATGAAAGCTGCTGTGCTGTGATTGGTTGTTATATATTATACCGCTGAGGTAACTTGAAAGCTGCGCTGCGAATGTATGTATGTATGTCTGTCTTCACAGCAACGTGCAACGGGTACGCTAGTTAGTTATAAAACAACAAATCTCAGCGCTTGAATACTTGAATCAGCACTGGCTTCTTTTTCTATCAATTAGTCCTAAAACCTCAATATACAGGAGAATACAGTACTTTAATAGAAGTTATACATACATACCTACCTTGATCATCAGCATATCACTGGATTTTAGAGTAGACCTGTCAACATCTAAGGACTGTACATGGTGTTCAGGGAGTGGGAAACCCAATAAAAGGGAACATGCACATGTTTGCACACATCTTTTTATTTCCCAGTAAATCCAGAAATATATACAAAACTTAGTAGCTTATCCACACCACGTATACTAGAGTCAAAAATAAATGGACACAACTTACTCTTCCATGAAAAGTAGAGCCCAATTTTGCCTATACAAATTTATCCTTCAAAAGGCTTTGTCGCCATCTTTTTACAGCCCTCACTGAGAGCAGCGCAAGGTAGTATACGGCAGGCTGATTGCAGTGATATGACTGTTTTATTTATCTCTGCAGTTTGGGAGAAACTTGGATTTTATAACTAGCAGTTAGATCCATAAACGTCTAGCTGCAGGCTAGTCACGCACACCCGCCCTCCAAACACTGATTGACAGCTCTCTCTCTATGCACAGTAGTAGGCAGACCGTTGTCAATCAGTAGCTGGAGGTCAAAGTGGCCAGGCTACTAATGTGTGGCTGCTACTAATAAAATCTTAGTTTCTCCTAAACCACTGCACAGATACATACAGCAGACATATCACTGTAATCAGTGTGAATATCACTACCTTATGCTGCTCTGAGAGAGGGCTGTAAAAACATGGTGACAGATTCTCTTCAAAGAGGTATTTGGGGACTTTTAGAAAAACAATTCACAGGCGTAAAACTGTTTGAATTAAGGGAAAATACATACCTACTTCAGGGGCTCCCAATCTAGCACTAGAGCTCCTGTGCCTGCCGCTTGAAACCCAGAAGAAACAGACTGGCAGTCACGTGCCATTCATTGTACTGTCAGGACAGGGTCCTGGATAGCTGGGAGTCCCTGAAAACTTCCTGTCCCTACCTACTTGCCCCCCTAGGCTAAGCCCTAGGGGGACAACTGGGTGACAGTCCCTACGCTAACTAGGGATGCGGGGTAGGAGTCAGACACACAGACAAAACCAGGATACACACAAACAAGGGCAGGTCAGGCTATCCGAGTCGGCAACATGAGAGACGAGGTACCAGGAGTCAGGCGAAAGCAAAGTCAAGGTCAGGCAATCCGGGTAGGCAACAGGGGAATAACGCAGTACAAGGGGTCAGGTCCGAAGCAAGTGGGTCAAAAGCCGTGAATACAATCCAATAACGCGGGTGTAGTCGGGAGACAAACATACACTCGCAGTGCTAGGAGGAAAGTGAGACGTTTAAATGCTGTCAGGTGCTGGGGCGGGGAGCCTGTCAGCAGCAAGACCCAGACATAAAGCAGCGAGTGCAGAGACCCAGACATCCAGCAAGGATGATCAGGATGTCATAGCAATGGGTACGGCATCTGCCGCATCCCCAGCAACCCGATTACCCAGGCGCCGCCCCCTGAGCACGGAAGCGCATGCCCAGAGCCGGCGTCCGGAACCCCGGCGGCCAGGAGAAGTCGCCAGCGTCGGGGCTCCCCTGCACCGCACCCCAGCCGCCTGGGTGATAGGACCAGCGGTGCGGGCACAGAGGCCCCGGGAGCCGCTGGTCCTGACATGTAGAAGAGACTACTCAGCCAATCACAAGCTTCAGCTGTGATTCTTCCAAGACTGCTGAAGTCTCCCCAACCCATGCCTGTTGACTGGGTTTTAAAGCACAGTCAGGAGGATGGAGCTATGACATTTTGCATGAAATGGCACCACCAAATTGGTAGATTGACTAACCCTGTTATTACATAACAAAGAGCTCTGTAAGGCTGCCCACGGATCACGCTCTTTGAAGCTTTCCATAGTGTTGCTATGAAAAGCGCAGCGCCGGCATCCACGAGCGTAGAATCATAGATATTCTCCGCTAATGGGATTTAAATCGCGGCATGGTGTGATTGCCATGATTCTCCACGGTGAGCCTATCTATCAAATAGGCTCACCTCGGAGACCTGACAGCGCTCCCACCTCCTCCCCCGCGGTGGAATATCGCTAGAGATATTCCGCCTCGGCCGTGGACAGGGGCCCAACTCATCTCTGTGAATTGACTCCACAGGATTATTCAATTTGCAAACTGAAAGTGCTGATTAGCTAACTGTCCACTTTCATTTTTAAGTGACCTTGGATTGTGGTTAACAACCACAGCTCTATAAACAAAATAATAGAAAGACCTTTGTAATACATTCAATGGAATCTTTCAGCTTTAACGTGCTGTCCAAACTGCAGGCATCGTGTTATAGAGCAGAAGAAGCTGAATAGATTGATATACAGTTTCATGATGAAGGATTCAGTACAACTTGCATTTTATTCATTTATATCTCTGCACATTTGGGGCTGAACAGTCCAGTGGGCGGAGCTATCAGTGATTGGCAGCTACCTGTGTATGATTGTGCATAGAGAAATAGCTGTTACTGATAGCACCACCCACTGGACCTGTAAGCTGAATTAGCAGCTGCTGGACCTTTAAGCACAGAATGTCCAGAGATTTAAATGAATAAAACACAAGTTATACTGAAACTTTCCCTACAAAACTATATAATAATCTGCTCAGCTCCCTGCCTGCCGAATGGAATGCATTTTCAATGTGACAGTTTCCCTTTAAACACAAACATTAACATTTTTTTATGGGAGGTTACACAATTACACGAGGGAAGGAACACTTTTTATTTAGTTATTTTTTCATATTAACCCCTTAATGCCAAAGGGCGTAATTGTGCGTCCTGGCAGCGGGGTACTTAACGCAACAGTACATACAGTTACACCCTGGGGTTAGCAAGAGATCAGAAGAGATCCTGCGCTATTCGGCAGCAGGAGCCGGCTGTTACCAATACCAAGACTCCCACTATAACAGCGGGGGTTCATTGGGACAGCAATCCCCGCTGTTAATCCCTTCCCTGTTGTGATCTATGTAGAACGTGACATATAAAGGGCTCACAGAGGCGCTCCCTCTGTGATGTCATCGGACCCTCCACTATGTAATTGCAGAGGGCTGTGGAGTTACCATGGCAATAAGATGCCAAATACAGGTGTCCTGTATTGCCAGTGCCTATGATGGGTATAGCAATCGATAAGGCATGCCAGACAGAAGTCCTGCAATGCTTTATCTTAGTGATCATAACAGCTATGGTACAAGTCCCCCACAGGAACACAAATAGTGTAAAAAAAAAGATCAAAACACTGTCAAAATAAAAAAATGTAAAAAAAAAAAAAAAAGCTAACAAAACCCTTTTTTGTGCTTTTTTCCCTTTTAGTATAAAAAAGTGTTAATTAAAATCCCACATATTTGGTATCATTGTATCCATAATGACGCATACAACAAATTGAACACACTTTTTTCCTGCATGGCAAAAAGTGTAAAAAAAAAAATAACAAACTGAGGCAAAATACTTATATTTTTCATTTTGCCCCCACCCCCAAAAAAGCACTAAAAGTGATTTAAAAACCCCAAAATGGTACCCATATAAACTACAGCTTGTTATGCAAAAAACAAGCCCTCACAGAGAACTGCCCATGGAAAATTAAGTTATTGGACTTGCAGCGATTTAGAAAAGCAAATAATTTCCAAACGAAGGGTTTTTATTGCTGAAAAGTGGAAAACCTAAAAAAAAAAATTAGAATTTTGGTATCGTTGTAATCGTACCAACCCACAGAAAAAAATGTATTGTGTCATTTTTTCTGCAGGATTAACGCTGTAAAAAAACTTACTGAAACAATGGCAGAATTAAAGGGGTTGTCTCGCGGCAAACCTCAAAATTTTACCTTACCCCATTCCCCCTGTCACCTCCCTGGCATAAAATAGCAAATTAAAGTGGTTTTTAAACTGCTTGCTACTCACCGATCCGACGAAATAAGGACTTTAAAAATCTTCTCCCAAAGATGGCCGCCGGTCCTTTCCCAGGGATGCACTGCGGCTTTCTCCCAAGGTGCACCGCGGGTCTTCTCCCATGGTGCACCATGGGCTCTGTGCGTTACATTGCCGATTCCAGCCTCCTGATTGGCTGGAATCGGCACACGTGACGGGGCGGAGCTACGATGACGACGCGGTGACCAGCTCTCCGGCACGAGCGGCTCCATTCACCAGGCAGAAGACTGCACAGCGCAAGCGCGTCTAAAAAAGCAAGAAGACATCAGAATTAGACGGATCCATGGCGACGGGGACGCTAGCAACGGAGCAGGTAAGTGAATAACTTCTGTATGGCTCATATTTAATGCACGATGTATATTACAAAGTGCATTAATATGGCCATACAGAAGTGTCTAACCCCACTTGCTTTCGCGAGACAACCCCTTTAATGTTTTCTTTCTCTCCCTGCTATCATAAAAAAATTAATAAAAGTTTTACAATACATTATATGCACCCAAAAATGGCACCATTAAAAATTACATCTCACCACGCAAAAAAACAAGCCCTCATACGGCCATGTCGACAAAAAAATAAAAAAGTTCTGGCTTTTGAAAAGAGGAGATGAAATTCCCCCAAAAATCATTTTGTCATCAACACTAAAATAGGCCATGTCCTTAAGGGGTTAAGAAGATTTCACTTTTTTGTGCACATAGTAGTTATTCATTTTTATACTAAGTTATCCAGTGTTCCACTATACATTCTTTGTCAGTTCATCATGATTTACAAAATCTCCTCTTGCTGTGATTCAATAGAATTGTTTACTTGCAGCAGATGTACATTTGTCCTGGCTATGTAATGATCATTCCTGTGCTTGGATCATTACGAGATAGAGCTGACTCACTGTAGTGTAACAAGCTAAGCACCTGTGTGTTCATTACGTGGTAAGACCAGTTTTACCTCCTGGAAATAAGCAATGATGGTTCCTGTTGAATGACTGTAAGCAGAGATTTGAACACCTGTGATATTCGATACAAATGACTAACTGTGACAATTCTACAGACATAAGTGGTGCTACATAGGCATGCTCTCCTCTTCCTGCAGTTAGCTGTACAGCACACATTCACGGAAACAGGGGGGTTTTGAGGCTCAGTAAAAGAGTAGAGATTACTATCAGGTTTTCAATATTTCACACTCTCAGTGCTTCTGAGTAAAGAATTTCAATATGTTTTCCTTCTAAGTGGTTACAGTTGTTTCCATAGGATCTGGCACATGAAGTTACTGAGTGTGTTGATTTTGTGTTTCCGTTTTGCCTGGAACCCTGAGTATTTCAAGGCTCTCGGTGAATGACCTGGGACCTTGAGCGAACATTCCACTCTTTAGTAAAGTATGAACACAAAAGTCTGATGACTTCTGCTTTTAATTCCTCCTTACAACCAGAGGAACTTTCGTCTTTTTTGATAAACACTTTAATTTATCTAAAAAAAGGCAGGTTGCACACAAGTGTATTACAAGCACATGTATGTATCCATAATATGGATGAGTGTCCTGGCCCAACTACAGGTCTACTGACCAAAACTCAGACCAACTATTAGGGATCTATGATGAACATCATAGTGACACTTCAGGTCACTAGACCCACAGATGGGCCAGAACTAGAGATGAGCGAGCACCAAAATGCTTGGGTGCTCGTTACTCGAGACGAAATTTTCGCAATGCTCGAGGGTTCGTTTCGAGTAACAAACCCCATTGAAGTCAATGGGCGACTCCAGCATTTTTGTATATCACTGATGCTCGCTAAGGTTTTCATTTGTGAAAAATCTGGGAAATTCAAGAAAGTTATGGGAACGACACAGAAACGGATAGGGCAGGCGAGGGGCTACATGTTGGGCTGCATCTCAAGTTCCCAGGTCCCACTATTCAGCCGCAATAGCGGCAAGAGTGCTTCTGAAAAACCCTCATTAGCAAGGCATACCTTAGCTAAGCACCACACTACCTCCAACTAAGCACAATTACTGCCTGCATGACACTCCGCTGGCACTTCTCCTGGGTTACATGCTGCCCCCCCCCCCCCCCCCCGCACGACCCAGTGTCCACAGCGCACACCAAAGTGTCCCTGCGCAGCCTTCAGCTGCCCTCATGCCACACGCTGGCCTCATAGCCACACCACCCTCATGTCTATTTATAAGTGCGTCTGCCATGAGGAGGAACCGCAGGCACACACTGCAGAGGGTTTGCAGGGCCAGGCAGCGACCCTCTTTAAAAGGGGCGGGGCGATAGCCCACAATGCTGTACAGAAGCAATGAGAAATCCAATCCTGTGCCACCTCCATCAGGAGCTGCACATGTAGGCATAGCAATGGGGAACCCATGTGCCACACACTATTCATTCTGTCAAGGTGTCGCATAGCTCAATCCACACTGCAAGGGGAAAGCCGTCTGCTCTCTTCCCCCTACCCAAATCAGTCAGTGTCTTTGTGCCAGACAGGTCAAACACAGCAATGGAAACTAAGTTTGCACCAACAGCATAGGTGGGTCCTAGAAAACCCAAGACATGAACCCAAAATTGATCTGACCAGCCAAACATGGCAGACTTGCACCGCGGCCACGACATAGGCCTCGGCCCCCAGCTTCAGCAATCCTAGGCAGGAAGCGGACTTTCACTGCCCCCAGGACATAGGCCTCTGCACAAACCCTCAGCAATCGCGGGCCTACAGCGGACTCCAATGCTAGCGTAGCTGTGCACGTCTCATTAGCGCTGTATTGCTCCTGTAGTTTGTCCCAATGCAGTGCCCCGGATAGTGGAGTTAACATCAGATTAAATACAGGTGGGCTTCGGCCCACACTGCATGCCCCAGTCAGACCGGGGTTTTTTATAAATAGTCACAGGCAGGTAAAACTCCGCAATGGGAATTCCGTGTGCACCGACAGCATGGGTGGCTCCCTGGAACCTACCGGTACATAAATAAATCCCATTGCAGTGCCCAGCACAGCTAAGGTAACGTCAGGTTTAATGCAGGTGGGCTTCGGCCCACACTGCATGCCCCAGTCAGACCGGGGTTCTTTATAAGTAGACACATGCAGTTACAACTCCGTGTGGACCGACAGCATGGGTGGCTCCCTGGAACCCACCGGCGGTACATATATACATCCCATTGCAGTGCCCAGCACAGCTGAGGTAACGTCCGATTAAATGCAGGTGGTCTTCGGCCCACACTGCATGCCCCAGTCTGACCGGGGTTTTTAATACATAGACACTGGCAGGTACAAATCCCTAATGTGAAGTCCCTGTGGACCCACAGCATGGGTGGCTCCCTGGAACCCATCAGCGGAACATAAATATATCCCATTGCAGTGCCCTGCTCAGCAGAGCTAACGTCACATACAATACAGGTGTGCTTCGGCCCACAGTGCATGCCCCAGTCAGAGTGGTAATATGTACCTTAACAGTAACAGCGTTGGTGGGAATGTGGTGGTGACTGCGGACCTAGTAGCGCGGTTGTATTTAGTTGGTTTTCGGAATGTGGCCAGGATTAAGTGGGCCGTGGCGGGGGGATGGTGGGGGGGCTCTTTTGTTGTGTCGGTAAAGGTGAAATTCTTGGACTGCCACCAGACGGACCAATGCAAAGGTATTTGGCAAGAATGTTTTCATTGTTGGAGGAGGAGGGGGATGTTTTTGAGGCACTACGTGTCCTCTCCATGTGTCCGTGGTTATATGCACCTTAACAGTAACTGCATTGGTGGGAAATGGCCTCGCCACCATCATGTCTTTGGGAAGCCTCCGTTTCCACACCCCAGTGACATAGCATTAGCAGTGGTATAGGCAGAGCCCATAATTAGTAACATTTCAGCGGTAGCATCAGGGACAGGCCCCAGTAACATGTCACTAGCAGCATTATAGGGGGAGCACAGTATTAGTTCCATTTCAGTAGTACTAGCAGTCCAGACAGGCCCCAGTAACAATTCCGAAGCAGCAGTATAGGGGGAGCACAGTCTTAGTTCCATTTCAGTAATAGTAGCAGTCAAGACAGGCCCCAGTAACAATTCTGAAGCAGCAGTATAGGGGGAGCACAGTATTAGTTCCATTTCAGTAGTAGTAGCAGTCAAGACAGGCCCCAGTAACAATTCCGAAGCAGCAGTATAGGGGGAGCACAGTATTAGTTCCATTTCAGTAGTAGTAGCAGTCAAGACAAGCCACAGTAACATTCCCGTTGCAGCAGTTTAGGGAGATAATAGTCTCTTTCACATTTCAGTAGTTGCAGTATAGACAAGGCCCCAGTAACATTTATGTAGCAAAAGTGTGGGCCAACCCCACACACCTTGCTGTAGCATGAGTGCAGGCGAAGCCCATAAAAATGACTAGGATTACACTGTAGGCGAGGGCCCAAAAAATTGGTGTACCAACAGCACTAATGTACCTCAGAAAAATTGCCCAGGCCCAACCAAGAGGGCAGGTGAAACCCATTAATCGCTTTGGTTAATGTGGCTTAATTTGTAACTAGGCCTGGAGGCAGCCCAGTTAAAATAAAAATTGGTTCAGGTGCAAGTTTCAACGCTTTAATGAGAATTGAAACGTATAAACATTGTTTACAAAAGTCATATGGCTGAGCCTTGTGGGCCTAAGAAAAATTGCCCGTTCTGCGTGATTATGTGAGGTTTCAGGAGGAGGAGGATGAATATAATACACAAATTGATGAAGCTTTTTTGAACTTTTTGGGAAAAAGCCCACTGCCTGTGATATGCGCTGTATTTCGATTGCCCTGTAGGAGGCTGACTTCGCGTACGTAACGCACTGCAGAGGCAGGCAACAATTATGCGCAAGGCTGGGTATTAATTCAACAACTACTACCCCCAGCAGAGACACAGTAAACTGAAGGCAGTGACAGGCAGGCCTAATATTGTATTTTTTTGAACTTTTTGGGAAAAAGCCCACTGCCTATATAGCCAGTATACCTCTCTCCCTGCCTCACCAGTACTGCCCCTATACTGAGTAAAATGACTGCAGACTGAGGAAGCTATGGTCTGCACGCCCGACATCCAAAAAAAAAATTTGTGCTACACTGCTAAAAGCAGCCTCAACAGTACTGCACACGGTCAGATGTGGCCCTAAGAAGGACTGTTGGGGTTCTTGAAGACTAAAATAACACCTAACACTCTCCCTATAGCAGCAGCAGCATCAGCAGCACTTTCCCTGATCTATGTCAGCATGCATCTGTGGTGAGCCGCGGGCGGGGCAGATTTAAATACGCGGGTGTCATCTGATCTCCCCAGCCACTCACTGCAGAGGGGTGGTATAGGGCTGGAACGTCACAGGGGGAAGTTGTAATGCCTTCCATGTCTTTCTATTGGCCAGAAAAGCGCGCAAATTTCTCAGAGATGAAAGTGAAAGTAACTCGAACATCGCGTAGTGCTCGTCTCGAGTAACGAGCATCTCGAACACCCTAATACTTGAACGAGTATCAAGCTCGGACGAGTATGCTCGCTCATCCCTAGCCAGAACACTAGTCTGTATTATAGACACATATATTTTGTCATAATACGCTCATGTGAAACGGTCCTAATAAAAAAAATTGTACAAAATCTACTGGTATAAAGGTGAATGCCCCCGGACGGATTTGCATTGTGTTTCACGTGACGGAAATCTGAGGCTGAATTCCGCAGTGGCAAGGTTCTATTGAAGCTAATAGCTTTCTGTCTGCCAGCGCAAACATGCGGATTTGTACCACAGATTTCCGCGAGCGTGAAAAACTCACAGCATATTTATTTTACCACAAATTTGCCATGGGAGGGCTCCATTGATATCAAAGGAAGCGAAACCGTGGAAATCCACATGGAAAAACGAGATCATTCACTGGCACATTTTTTGTTTTGATTCATGGTTCTCCCGTGGCGTAAATCTGCAGGCGTATTCCACATGAGTCCTGAAGGAGATGTACTATATATGTTTGCTCCAGATTTTGTAGACACTAAGGAAGTGAAAAAGGAACAACAACCTTTATACCATTAACATATAAAAGGCCTATTTGTATTGATAACATTGCTGAGATATCATTCTTGTTACAGTCTACCATCCCTTAGGATAGAAACAATAAGAGAAACAGTAATAGAGATTTATCCACATTAGGAAAGTCACTTCTTTCGCTCTCTCCTGTCTAAAAAGTGTGTGCCTCTCTTACGTACCACTAGCAATTCATAGGGCTGAGCAACAGGGCATTTAAAAGGTAAGTAATAGAGATGAGCGAGCACCAAAATGCTCGAGTGCTCGTTACTCGAGTCAAACTTTCAGTGATGCTCGAGAGTTCGTTTCGAGTAACGAACCCCATTGAAGTCAATGGGCGACTCGAGCATTTTTTAATATGACTGGTGCTCCGCTAAGGTTTTCATTCGTGAAAATCTTAGCAAATCCCCAAAGTCATGTAAAAAGCACAGAAATAGATAGGGCAGGCGAGGAGCAACATGCAGGGCTGCATTTCGGGCTCTGAGGTCTCACTATTAAGCCACAATAGTGGCAAGAGTGAGACCCCCCCCCCCCCGCACTGTCAGCATAAAGATCGTTCTCCTCTGCCACAGCTGTAACAGCTGTGGCAGAGAAGAATGATGTTAGCCCATTGAATTCAATGGAGCCGGCAATACAGCCGGCTCTATTGAAAGCAATGGGCTGCCGGCGAGTGTGGGATGAATTTTCGGGAAGGGCTTAAAAATATAATGAATGACAGCCAATCAGAGGCAGCACTCACTCACCCATTCATGAATTCATGAATGGGTGAGTGAGAGCTGCCTCTGATTGGTGAGGCTGTGACCAATCAGAGGCAGCTCATTCAGCAGGCGGGGATTTTAAATCCCCGGCTGCTGAATAATACTCACAGAAGTTCAGGAGAACTGCCGGCCGGCCGTGGCTGAACTCCGTCTGCCGGGACAAGGTGAGTATATTTTTTTTTTTTACTTTTTACACATTTCTGGATGAATTTCAGGGAAGGGCTTATATTTTTAAGCCCTTCCCTAAAATTCATCCCGCGCTCGCCGGCAGCCCATTGCTTTCAATGGGGCCGGCTGTATTGCCGGCTCCATTGAATTCAATGATCAGTGCTCGTTTAATTGAGACGAGTACCGCGTGGTGCTCGTCTCGAGTAACGAGCATCTCGAGCACCCTAATACTCGAACGAGCATCAAGCTCGGACGAGTATGCTCGCTCATCTCTAGTAAGTAATATTGTTTTTACTTCTTTTATACAGTTATACATGCTCTCCAAAAATCTTGTACAACCGTTGTAACATTTTCCCTCTGTTCTAATTTGGTTTACTCTGTTTTTTCATTATCCCTTCCTAGAGCTATGACGTTTTTTGTAATTTTTGTAAACTTCAACAGTGCTATCCTCACTTTGCCGGTCAGTATGGGTATGGTGATGCCAAATTTATTTAGTGTTTTTTGTATTAGTATTTTTATAAAATAAAAACTTTAAAAAAAAAAGGACTTTCTGTGCCATCTTCTGATGCTCAGAACTTTTTCATTTTGGGGTGGAGTGGGTACTTTATATATATTGTGGCAAGTTAGGGGGTATTGAGCTCTTGGGAACACCATCTATCCTCCACCTAAATGGGTGATCGCACCTCAGTAGCCCACATCCAGGCCAGAATTTGCTGTTAAACTCAGGAAGTCCACTTATTTTGGTAACATAACAGACCGCAAAAGTAACATAATCTTCACACTGTTTTTATAGTTATAGTACACACATTTATGATAAATATCCCTGGCCATCTGGCTGCTAAATAACACTGGCTATTTTCTATCGTAGGCCTAGTGCCTCAAATGCATAGCACACAGTCCAACAAATATGCTACCTAACCAGGGTGTCAGACCTGTGATATGCAGTCACAGCAACTTGGTCTCCACTGGACCTCTCTTAGAGACTCCAACTCTCTGGCTTTCAGCAGCAGAAGCAGTGCTCAATGTGTCTGGAGTTTTTAACTTCTCCAGACACACCCAGACAGCTGCTGATTAATACACTGAATATCTGCTTCACACTGGCTATCGGGAAATCACTGCAATAAAAATGGCGACAAAATTGCAATTTTTTTCCCCATGATTTTTGAGCGTCAGAGCTTCTTTTTCTCACTAAAACATTGTGCAGCTTGCCATTATGTTGCATTTTTTATTGCGCGATTTTACCGCGATTTTGTTGTGCAGAAGTAATTCATTCTTTCCAATGTTAAAAATGCATTGCATGAAAATCGAGAGTTCGTGCTTTGTGATGTGATTAAAATGAGGCTCCATGAGGAAACATGGGAGATTTAAAAAAAAGCAAAACGCAGAAAGATAGGTCATGCTGTGATTTTTTTTTCATGTAACATCACATGAGTGAAAACATTGCAAATGTAAAGGAAACCATTGAAAATCATTGGCTTCATAATTCTGCGTTATCACTCACTCTTGCATCATGCGATTTTATTGCCAGTGTGGAGGCACCCTTGCAGCCTTCTGCAGGCCATTCTGTGTACTGCCTTGCCACAACAGCTTTTTGATCACTTTTTATTCCATGTTTGAGAGGAGAACGGATGACTAATAAAAAACCAAACATTCTATTCGAATGGCTTTCACTGCGTGGAATAAATCATGCAAAATTTTAATAAATTGAACTGTTATGCACATGGCTATACCAATTATGTTTATTTTTTGACAGTATTTAATATGTACATTTTTTATTTATTAAACGTTTTACATTTTTTTAGTCCTACTATGAGACTTTAACATGCGATTGCTTGATCACTCATACAATACACTGCAATCATTTTGTATTACCCTATAGTGTATGGTACCTTTAATTTTTGCCTATTAAGTCTTGCTGTGATAGGCCTGAGAGACTTCTGTAAGGCTCCCTGTCCACGGGCGTTGCAATATCCTGGATCTCCGCCGCGGGAGCCACCGCCCGGGAGCAGGAGCCAGCAGACGGATCTCCGCGGTCAAGCCTATCTGACAGATAGGCTGATTGAGGAGAATCATGGCAATTTGCAACATGCTGCTAATTGCCAGCCGCGAGCGGAGAAACGCAATAATTCTCTGATCGTGGACACAGGGCAAGACTATGGAAATCTTCAGACAGCGTGATTCGCCAGTGATTTACCGCCGGCTAAATCACATCCGTGGACAGGGGGCCTAAGCCACATTCTGCCATGGCTACCCAGAGGCCCCCCAAGCAATTTCAGCATCTCTCTCTGCAGGGGGAAGAGGCTGGAAGAGCCGGAAGCGGTGCACTGAGGTCCCGCCGCCTCTCTACCTCCTCTCCACCTCTCCTCCGCCCCTCTGCACTATTTGCAATGAGAGGAAGCGGGACGGGGGCAGGGCTAAGTTCCGGGAATTAGCTCCGCCCCCGTCCCACCTCTCCTAATTGAAAATAGTGCAGGGGGGTGGAGAGGAGGCAGAGAGGGAGCGGGAGCTCAGAGCACTGCTCCCGGCTCTTCCCCTGCAGAGAGAGAGACGCCGTATATTGGCCGGCATGAATTCCCCGGCTGATATATGGTAGTCTGAATGCACCCTTAGATCTTAAAGTATATATAAAAATAAAAGAAATATTAGAAATGAATTCAGAGACTTTATTGAACTTCATCCGTCTAAAAGTGCATATTAAATAGTGCTACCCTGCCACAATATAACTGTTCATATACAGTAGAGATACAGAAGAATCTCAGACAGCATATACAATATGTTGATCAACAGAGCAAGATTTGAATTTTATTATTTAGGCAAAATCTGCAATTGGCTACATTTTACTTTATGCTGTATGTATTGTACTGGACCCCAAAGAAGCTCCCATCCTCTGTATAGAAAGTGATACAGTTTCCAACAGCTATGCCTGACTTTCATATGAAAGAACTTGCTTTATCTGTATCAGTCATTTGCTTAATTTCCTTAATCTGTATTTTCTATTACTTTTAGTTGACATTTTGGAGGCTTTGGAACCAATTACCAATTTTCCATATAGCTATGGTTTAAGCATACAATATTTTCAATATAGACTGGTTGTTCCAAAAACAATTAATATTGTATGTTGAGGGATCACTGTGCTGCATTTCTCCTGCAGTACCGGCTATATAATCGTGCAGCTTTGCCATGAAATATCAGCTGATTATGCCAAGTTTCAGCTGCCAGACCAGCAGACAGCAGATGATTGATAGTTAGCCCACATTTAAAGAAAGGTTGTCCAGATAGAACAACTCGTTAATGAGAAGATATTTATTGCAAATACTCAGACACTCGTAACACTTTATAATGATACCACTGACTGCAATATCAATAAAGTATGCTGAAGCAGTATGCTACATAGCTTTAATGGGAGTATGAAAAAAATGTCTTATCAGTGATGATTAGGGATGAGCGAGCATACTCGTCCGAGCTTGATGCTCGTTCGAGTATTAGGGTGTTCGAGATGCTCGTTACTCGAGACGAGCACCACGCGATGTTCGAGTTACTTTCACTTTCATCTCTGAGAAATTTGCGCGCTTTTCTGGCCAATAGAGAGACAGGGAAGGCATTACAACTTCCTCCTGTGATGTTCCAGCCCTATACCACCCCTCTGCAGTGAGTGGCTGGGGAGATCAGATGACACCCGAGTATTTAAATCTGCCCCGCCCGCGGCTCGCCTCAGATGCATGCTGACAGAGATCAGGGAAAGTGCTGCTGATGCTGCTATAGGGAGAGTGTTAGGTGTTATTTTAGTCTTCAAGAACCCCAACGGTCCTTCTTAGGGCCACATCTGACCGTGTGCAGTACTGTTGAGGCTGCTTTTAGCAGTGTTGCACAATTTATTTTTTTTTGCATATCGGGCGTGCAGACCATAGCGTCCTCAGTCTGCAGTCATTGTACAGAGTATAGGGGCAGTACTGGTGAGGCAGGGACAGTGGGAAAGGTGAAAGAGATATACTGGCTATATAGGCAGTGGGCTTTTTCCCAAAAAGTTCAAAAAAATACTGTATTTGGCCTGCCTGTCACTGCCTTCAGTTTACTGCGTCTCTGCTGGGGGTAGTAGTTGGTGAATTAATACCCAGCCTTGCGCATAATTGTTGCCTGCCTCTGCAGTGCGTTACGTACGCGAAGTCAGCCTCCAACAGGAAAATCGAAATACAGTGTATATCACAGGCAATGTGGTTGTTCCCAAAAACTTCAAAAAAATACTGTATTTGGCCTGCCTGTCACTGCCTTCAGTTTACTGCGTCTCTGCTGGGGGTAGTAGTTGGTGAATTAATACCCAGCCTTGCGCATAATTGTTGCCTGCCTCTGCAGTGCGTTACGTACGCGAAGTCAGCCTCCCACAGGGAAATCGAAATGCAGTGTATATCACAGGCAGTGTGGTTGTTCCCAAAAACTTCAAAAAAATACTGTATTTGGCCTGCCTGTCACTGCCTTCAGTTTACTGCGTCTCTGCTGGGGGTAGTAGTTGGTGAATTAATACCCAGCCTTGCGCAAAATTGTTTCCTGCCTCTGCAGTGTGTTACGTACGCGAAGTCAGCCTCCAACCACAGGCCAATAAGCGGCACATTTAATTACAGCGTTCTGTTTCTGCTAATCTCGTAATACACCATGCTGAGGGGTAGGGGTAGGCCTAGAGGACGTGGATGGGGGTGAGGACGCGGAGGCCCAAGTCAGGGTGTGGGCACAGGCCGAGCTCCTGGTCCAGGTTTATCGCAGCCGACTGCTACGGGATTAGGAGAGAGGCAAGTTTATTTGGTCCCCAGATTCATCTCACAATTAATGGGTCCACGTGGTAGACCTTTATTAGAAAATGAGCAGTGTGAGCAGGTCCTGTCGTGGATGGCAGAAAGTGCATCCAGCAATCTATCGACCACACAGTCTTCTAGGCCATCCACAGCTGCAACTCTGAATCCTCTGGCTGCTGCTCCTCCTTCCTCCCAGCCTCCTCACTCCATGAAAATGACACATTCTGAGGAGCATGCAGACTCCCAGGAACTGTTCTCGGGCCCCTGCCCAGGTTGGGCAGCAATGGTTCCTCTCCCACCAGAGGAGTTTATCGTGACCGATGCCCAACTTTTGGAAAGTTCCCGGGGTCCGGGGATGAGGCTGGGGACTTCTGGCAACTGTCTCAAGAGCTTTCAGTGGGTGAGGAGGATGATGACGATGAGACACAGTTGTCTATCAGTGAGGTAGTAGTAAGGGCAGTAAGTCCGAGGGAGGAGCGCACAGAGGATTTGGAGGAAGAGCAGCTGGACAATGAGGTGACTGACCCTACCTGATTTGCTAAGCCTACTAAGGACAGGTCTTCAGAGGGGGAGGCAAGTGCAGCAGCAGGGCAGGTTGGAAGAGGCAGTGCGGTGGCCAGGGGTAGAGGCAGGGCCAGACCAAATAATCCACCAACTGTTTCCCAAAGCGCCCTCTCGCGCCATGCCACCCTGCAGAGGCCGAGGTGCTCAAAGGTGGGACGAAGGCCGTTCACCGCCTCCGGTTTGCACCACTGCCTCTCCCCCTGTGCCCCAACCTGCCACTGAGATCCAACCCCCCTCTCAGGACACAGGCAAGACCGTCTCCCGGCCTGCACCCACACGCTCACCTCCGCTGTCCTCGGCCCCATCCAGCAATGTCTCTCAGCGCAGCGTCCAGACGTCGCTAGCGCAACTGTTTGAGCACAAGTACACCGCCACGCACCTGCACACTCAAGCATTAAATGTGCACATAGCCAAATTGATCAGCCTGGAGATGCTGCCGTATAGGCTTGTGGAAACTGAGGCTTTCAAAAACATGATGGCGGCGGCGGCCCCGCGCTACTCGGTTCCCAGTCGCCACTACTTTTCCCGATGTGCCGTCCCAGCCCTGCACGACCACGTCTTCCGCAACATTGTACGCACCCTCACCAACGCGGTTACTACCAAGGTCCACTTAACAACAGACACGTGGACAAGCACAGGCGGGCAGGGCCACTATATCTCCCTGTCGGAACATTGGGTGAATTTAGTGGAGGCTGGGACCGAGTCAGAGCCTGGGACCGCTCACGTCCTACCCACCCCCAGAATTGCGGGCCCCAACTCGGTGGTGCTATCTGCGGCGGTGTATGCTACCTCCACTAAACCACCCTCCTCCTCCTCCTCCTACGCAACCTCTGTCTCGCAATCAAGATGTGTCAGCAGCAGCACGTCGCCACCAGTCCGTGTTGCGCAGGGTGGCAGCACAGCGGTGGGCAAGCGCCAGCAGGCCATGCTGAAACTACTCGGCTTAGGAGAGAAGAGGCACACGGCCCACGAACTGCTGCAGGGTCTGACAGAGCAGACCGACCGCTGGCTTTCGCCGCTGAGCCTCCAACCGGGCATGGTCGTGTGTGACAACGGCCGTAACCTGGTGGCGGCTCTGCAGCATGGCAGCCTCACGCACGTGCCATGCCTGGCCCACGTCTTTAATTTGGTGGTTCAGCGCTTTCTGAAAAGCTACCCACGCTTGTCAGACCTGCTCGGAAAGGTGCGCCGGCTCAGCGCACATTTCCGCAAGTCCAACATGGACGCTGCCACCCTGCGGACCCTGCAACATCGGTTTAATCTGCCAGTGCACCGACTGCTGTGCGACGTGCCCACATGGTGGAACTCTACGCTCTACATGTTGGCCAGGCTCTATGAGCAGCGTAGAGCTATAGTGGAATACCAACTCCAACATGGGCGGTGCAGTGGGAGTCAGCCTCCTCAATTCTTTACAGAAGAGTGGGCCTGGTTGGCAGACATCTGCCAGGTCCTTGGAAACTTTGAGGAGTCTACCCAGATGGTGAGCGGCGATGCTGCAATCATTAGCGTCACCATTCCTCTGCTATGCCTGTTGAGAAGTTCCCTGCAAAGCATAAAGGCAGACACCTTTGCGCTTGGAAACGGAGGCGGGGGAAGACAGTATGTCGCTGGATAGTCAGAGCACCCTCCTGTCTATATCTCAGTGCGTTGAGGAGGAGGAGGAGGAGGAGGGGGAGGAGCATGAGGAGGAGGGGGAAGAGACAGCTTGGCCCACTGCTGAGGGTACCCATGCTGCTTGCCTGTCATCCTTTCAGCGTGTATGGCCTGAAGAGGAGGAGGAGGAGGATCCTGAAAGTGATCTTCCTAGTAAGGACAGCCATGTGTTGCGTACAGGTACCGTGGCACACATGGCGGACTTCAAGTTAGGATGCCTTTCTCGTGACCCTCGCGTTACACGCATTCTGGCCACTACGGATTACTGGGTGTACACACTGCTTGACCCACGGTATAAGGAGAACCTTTGCACTCTCATACCCGAAGAGGAAAGGGGTTCGAGAGTGATGCTAAACCACAGGACCCTGGCGGACAAACTGATGGTAAAATTCCCATCCGACAGCGCTAGTGGCAGAAGGCGCAGTTCTGAGGGCCAGGTAACAGTGGAGGCGCGGAGATCAGGCAGCATGTACAGCGCAGGCAGGGGAACACTCTCCAAGGCCTTTGCCAGCTTTATGGCTCCCCAGCAAGACTGTGTCACCGCTCCCCAGTCAAGGCTGAGTCGGCGGGAGCACTGTAAAAGGATGGTGAGGGAGTACGTAGCCGATCGCACGACCGTCCTCCGTGACGCCTCTGCTCCCTACAACTACTGGGTGTCAAAGCTGGACACGTGGCCTGAACTCGCGCTGTATGCCCTGGAGGTGCTTGCTTGTCCTGCGGCTAGCGTCTTGTCAGAGAGGGTGTTTAGTGCGGCTGGGGGAATCATCACGGATAAGTGTACCCGCCTGTCAACTGACAGTGCCGACAGGCTTACACTCATCAAGATGAACAAAGCCTGGATTTCCCCAGACTTCTCTTCTCCACCAGCGGACAGCAGCGATACCTAAACAATACATAGGCTGCACCCGCGGATGGAAGCATCGTTCTCTATCACCATAAAAAACGGGGACCTTTTAGCTTCATCAATCTGTGTATTATATTGATCCTCCTCCTCCTGCTCCTCCTCCTGAAACCTCACGTAATCACGCCGAACGGGCAATTTTTCTTAGGCCTACAAGGCTCAGTCATATGACTTTTGTAAACAATGTTTATACGTTTCAATTCTCATTAAAGCGTTGAAACTTGCACCTGAACCAATTTTTATTTTAACTGGGCTGCCTCCAGGCCTAGTTACAAATTAAGCCACAGTAACCAAAGCGATTAATGGGTTTCATCTGCCCTCATGGTTGGGCATGGGCAATTTTTCTGAGGTACATTAGTACTGTTGTTACACCAATTTTTTTGGGCCATCGCCTACAGTGTAATCGTAGTAATTTTTATAGGCTTCGCCTGCACTCATGGTACAGCAATGTGTGTGGGGTTGGCCTACACTTTTGCTACATAAATGTAACTGGGGCCTTGTCTATACTGCAACTACTGAAATGTGAAAGAGACTGTTATCTCCCTAAACTGCTGCAACGGGAATGATACTGTGGCCTGTCTTGACTGCTACTACTACTGAAATGAAACCAATACTGTGCTCCCCCTATACTGCTGCTTCGGAATTGTTACTGGGGCCTGTCTTGACTGCTACTATTACTGAAATGGAACTAAGACTGTGCTCCCCTATAATGCTGCTAGTCATATGTTACTGGGGCCTGTCCCTAATGCTACCGCTGAAATGTTACTAATTATGGGCTCTGCCTATACCGCTGCTAATGCTATGTCACTGGGGTGTGGAAACGGAGGCTTCCCAAAGACATGATGGTGGCGAGGCCATTTCCCACCAACGCGGTTACTGTTAAGGTGCATATAACCACGGACACGTGGAGAGGACACGTAGTGCCTCAAAAACATCCCCCTCCTCCTCCAACAATGAAAACATTCATGGCAAATACCTTTGCATTGGTTCGTCTGGTGGCAGTCCAAGAATTTCACCTTTACCGACACAACAAGAGAGCCCCCCACCATCCCCCCGCCATGGCCCACTTAATCCTGGCCACATTCCGAAAACCAACTAAATACAACCGCGCTACTAGGTCCGCAGTCGCCACCACATTCCCACCAACGCGGTTACTGTTAAGGTACATATTACCAGTCTGACTGGGGCATGCACTGTGGGCCGAAGCACACCTGTATTGTATGTGACGTTAGCTCTGCTGAGCAGGGCACTGCAATGGGATACATTTATGCACCGCCGATGGGTTCCAGGGAGCCACCCATGCTGTGGGTCCACAGGGACTTCCCATTAGGGATTTGTAACTGCCAGTGTCTATGTATTAAAAACCCCGGTCAGACTGGGGCATGCAGTGTGGGTTTCAGCCCACCTGCATTTAATAGGACGTTACCTCAGCTGTGCTGGGCAATGCAATGGGATATATTTATGTACCGCCGGTGGCTTCCTGGGACCCACCTATGCTGTTGGTCCACACGGAGTTGTAACTGCATGTGTCTACTTATAAAGAACCCCAGTCTGACTGGGGAATGCAGTGTGGGCCGAAGCCCACCTGCATTAAATCTGACGTTACCTCAGCTGTGCTGGGCACTGCAATGGGATTTATTTATGTACCGCCGGTGGGTTCCAGGGAGCCACCCATGCTGTGGGTCCACAGGGACTTCACATTAGGGATTTGTACCTGCCAGTGTCTATGTATTAAAAACCCCGGTCAGACTGGGGCATGCAGTGTGGGCCAAAGCCCACCTGCATTTAATTGGACGTAACCTCAGCTGTGCTGGGCAATGCAATGGGATATATTTATGTACCGCCGGTGGCTTCCTGGGACCCACCTATGCTGTCGGTCCACAGGGACTTCACATTAGTGAGTTGTACCTGCCTGTGTCTATGTATTGAAAACACCGGTCTGACTGGGGAATGCAGTGTGGGCCGAAGCCCACCTGTATTTAATCTAACGTTAGCTCTACTATCCGGGGCACTGCATTGGGACAAACTACAGGAGCAATACAGCGCTAATGAGACGTGCACAGCTACGCTAGCATCGGAGTCCGCTGTAGGCCCTCGATTGCTGAGGGTTTGTGCAGAGGCCTATGTCCTGGGGGCAGTGAAAGTCCACTTCCTGCCTAGGATTGCTGAAGCTGTGGGCCGAGGCCTATGTCATGGGCGCGGTGCAAGTCTGCCTTGTTTGGCCGCTCAGATCAATTTTTTGTTCATGTCTTGGGCTTCCTAGGACCCCCCTATGCTGTTGGTGCAAACTTAGTTCCCATCACGGTGTTTGACCTGTCTGGCACAAAGGCACTGACTGACTTGGGTAGAGGGCAGAGCGCTGATGGCTTTCCCCTTGCAGTGTGGATTGAGCTATGCGACACCTTGACAGAATGAATAGTGTGTGGCACATGGATTCCCCATTGGTATGCCCACGTTTGCAGCTCCTGACGGAGGTGGCACAGGATTGGAATTCTCATTGCTTCTGTACAGCATTGTGGGCTATCGCCCCGCCCCTTTAAAGAGGGTCGCTGCCTGGCCCTGCCAACCCTCTGCAGTGTGTGCCTGCGGTTCCTCCTCATGGCAGACGCACTCATAAATAGACATGAGGGTGGTGTGGCTGTGAGGCCAGCGTGTGGCATGAGGGCAGCTGAAGGCTGCGCAGGGACACTTTGGTGTGCGCTGTGGACACTGGGTCGTGCGCGCATGCGCGCGCGCGGGGGGGGGGGGATGGGCAGCATGTAACCCAAGAGAAGAGGCAGGGGTGTGTCCCGCAGGCAGTGCTTGTGCTTTGTTGGAGGTAGTGTGGTGCTTAGCTAAGGTGTGCCTTGCTAATGAAGGTTTGTCCGAAGTAAAAATTGGTGGGGGAGGGGGGGGGTCCCACTCTTGCCGCTATTGTGGCTGAATAGTGGGACCTGGGAACCTGAAATGTAGCCCAGCATATTGCCCCTCGCCTGCCCTATCCGTTTCTGTGTCGTTTCCAGCACTTTCTTGGGTTTTGCAGATTTTCACAAATGAAAACCTTAGCGAGCATCGGCGATTTACAAAAATGATTGGGTCGCCCATTGACTTCAATGGGGTTCGTTACTTGAAACGAACCCTCGAGCATCGCGAAATGTTCGACTCGAGTAACGAGCACCCGAGCATTTTGGTGCTCGCTCATCTCTAGTGATGATAGAAGTAGATATTTTTTTTAAATCCACATTGTCATGTCTCCTATTCAGTGTTGTTAGGCTAGGTCTAACGAGGCTTACTTGCAGTGGGAAGCCTACCTCCAAACCCCCATCACTTTGTGCAGATTTTGAAGAGGGTTTTATCGCATATTTCTGTGCAGAATTCACACTCTCATTGAGAAGAGGTGAATTCCACAGTGGAAACAGTGATAAAATTGATATGCCATAGAATTTAATTCCGCACTGCATGTCAATTTCTGCACAGGTTTTGTGTGGGTTATTTCCGTAGCTTATAAACAGGATTTTCAAAATCCCATCCATTTTGCTGCCACTGTCAATGCCACGGAATTTCTGTGCAGAGCTTCCCCGTGGAAAATCCACAGCAAATCCGCCCTATCTGGATCCTCCTTATAGTACTGAACGTAATATTGTACAAAGTGGATTTAAAAAAAGTTAAATTTCAACAATTTTAGAATAACAGATGAATTACAAAGAAATGTATATATACTACGTTTATACAGGCCAAAGTCCCCAGTATTTGGACATATCCTAAATCAATGTCCAAAAAATATATAAACCAGAGGGTGTAGCCTGGCTACTAATAGTGTACAGCTGTCCAATGTCCCAGTAGGAAAGAACCTCTCAGACGTGAATATGCCTGCCATCATATTTCACTACTCTTTTTATGCACTGTGGTACCAATCTCTCTTCTGTTTGTCTTGACACATAAAGTCTTTTCTTACTTTCAAAGTTACTGCATGCAACTAAGACTTAAAAATGTCAATCTATTTTCCTGTATCCATATAGTACAAAGGGTCAGCCAAAAATGAGCTATCCACATTGAGTATGGGTGTGGTATGATAGTGTTTCAAAACTTATACTAACTAATGTACTTTGTAAAAGTCAGCCTATAAAATAATAAAGACTTTGGCTGAACTATTTCTTGGCATCGTTTCTACATCGTTTGTTGCTGTAGTGGAACATTATGGTTGACGAAAAATGATACATTTCTTTTGTCTGTGTAATAGTAAGTTCACAAAATAATAGCTAGGAATGATAAGTAAATGAAAGACACATTGAAACTGAAGATATTTACATTGTTTTTGGCTTCAGATCAACAGCAGTTATATAACATTGAAACATAGCATTTGGTGGACAATAGTGTATAGGCTCCTTCATGCATCTCACTATATAGAGATATGTCTTCCACCAATACTTTTCAATCATCACTTTAAGTGACTTAAACTTTTAAAAAGGCAAACTTTTTTTGTATTGGTAGAAATAAAAGTGGAGAAAAAATGATTATTTCTTACAGCTAGCTTTACAGAGGAAAGGCAAGGACAAGTGCTGTCCGTGATGAAGGAAGATTTTTTTTGTGCTTGTGGGCTATCTGAAGTTGTGGTGACATTACTGCTTTTTACTTTTGATGGACATCATCGGCTGGGGCTTAATTCCGCCATAAGGTTTTTTTTTGAGATTTGAAGTGACTACTGGAGGATACGTCATCAATAGCTATTAGTGGGAGAACCATTTTAGGTAGTTCCTAACCTATTATAAGGCCCTAACAGAGATTAACAGGGGCATAGCTAAAGGCTCAGGGGCCCAGGTACAAAAGTTCAGCTCGGGCACCCTTTCACCACAGTTGTACCTGTACCCATACACATACCTAAACTGGGCTGTATACAGCTGCAAAGCGAATTTACATACATGATCTAGCCCCTTGGCATAAGCTTTACAAATATGATTCATTTCCAAAATTAGATATAAACTTGTTTGCAGCCCCTTAGGCTGTGTTCATGATTTTTGTTGCATTTCTGAACCATATTTAAAATCACATTTAAAAAACTGCATACGGTCTTCAAAAAACACATGGATGTAAACAATACATGCATTTTGCTTTTTTAAACTGCATGCAAGTTTTTGTTGCAGTTTTAAATTGTGTGTAAAGTGTGCAATCATATACAGGAGATACCCATATCACTATTCATAGCAAGTTATACCAGTTGCACATATCTAATTACACACAGGAGATATCCAGGTTTTACCAGCATGCTACATTTCACTATATACAGGAAATGTGCATCCCTCTATACGATATATATAGTGATATGGAGCATGCTGGTATAACCGGGATATCTCCTGTGTATAATTATATATTTGCAACTGGTATAACTTATACCAGTTATACATACATTATTGTATACAGTACATACTGTCAGCATGGTCTGCTGTCCTCCTCCACTCCCTGACACTCTCAGTGCACCGCTAGCCAGGCCAATCATGTGAAAAGAAGAACCGCACACTGTGAAGTCTGTAGCTTGTAATTATCTACCGGCTCCCCAGGTAATAGTCCTCCCCGCCCACAGCTGGCTCGCAGCCATGGCAGTGAAACAGTATATGGCGGGGGCCCATGGGCCCCTGTTTGCTAAGGGGATGGGTCATAATTGCGACCTCTAGTTGCTGGTGCCCTCCACTGTCTCACAACAGTGTTAATGCTTTAACAGGTGACTCCCTATATTTAATTTGCTTTGGCTCCCCATTTTCCCCCTTTCCACTTTCATCACTATCTTGCTTTCACAGCAATATCCTCTTTCAATCTCATCTTACTAATTTGTAGGTTCATCCCATTTTCAGTTGGACCTTGCATCTATATATATCAATGCGAAAGCCCTCACTGACTGACTCACAGACTGACTGACTCATCACTAATTCTCCAACTTCCCTATGTCATACAAACATGAAATTTGGCACAACCATTCTTTAGGTCCTAAATAGGAATAGAAAGGTGTTCCATCTTAATTTTTCAATTCTAAGTGTAAAAGTAAGTGCCCCCCCCTATGTAATGTAACAAATCTAATCCTCTAACTTCCCAGTGTCGTCCAAACGTTAAAAATTTGCACGACTATTCTTTAGGTCCTAAATAGGAAAAGTAAAGGGGTCGTAACTTGATTATTAAATTCTAAGCATGAAAGTAAGTGATCCTATATGTTATGTACCTAATGCAAAAGTAAGTGACCCCCTATGTTATGTATCTAATCTGATTCTCTAACTTCCCGGTGTCGTACAAACTTCAAATTTGGCATGACTATTCTTTAGATCATATATAGGAAAAGTAAAGGGGTCACAACTTTATTTTTCAATTCTAAGTGTTAAAGTACAGAAAAATGGCCGTTACTTACTGAGTAAGAAGTGCATATAGATGCATCCTCCTCTCACCATGCAGGTAGCTTACTACCAAATGGAGGAGCAAATAACACCTGTGCAGGACACCGATAAGACAACCACTCACACAGCCTCTTGATAATGTGGGGGGTGGATGCTTGGCGTACACTCCCACGCATAGTGGATACAGGGTGCCAGACCATTCTGATATATGTAGTTCACCATGCAGACCAGCAACCTATTAATGATGCCATGATAATTCGTCGGGTTGCCCTGCATTTCCATCAGTGAACCACATTGGTACTGCCACCCTGGGCTTCCCCTTGAGTCTCAATGCCACACTGCATGTGAATGATAGATAATAAATGCAAGGCATTGGTTGAATGTTGGCCAAGATACAGGAGCCCACTAACCACTTCACGGTTCCTTGCATTGTAGTGGGTCCCTACACTAATATAAATGCATCACAGAAGGGGAAATAAAAAATTAAAAACAATCACAGAAAAATGGCCATTACTTACTGAGTAAGGAGTGCATATAGATGCATCCTCCTCTCACCATGCAGGTAGCTGACTACCAAATGGAGGAGCAAATAACACCTGTGCAGGACACCGATAAGACAACCACTCACACTGCCTCTTGATAATGAGGGGGGTGGATGCTTGGCGTACACTCCCACACATAGTGGATACAGGGTGCCAGACCATTCTGATATATGTAGTTCACCATGCAGACCAGCAACCTATTAATGATGCCATGATAATTCGTCGGGTTGCCCTGCATTTCCATCAGTGAACCACATTGGTACTGCCACCCTGGGCTCCCCCTGGAGTCTCAATGCCACACTGCATGTGAATGATAGATAATAAATGCAAGGCATTGGTTGAATGTTGGCCAAGATACAGGAGCCCACTAACCACTTCACGGTTCCTTGCGTTGTAGTGGGTCCCCTTCTAAGAGTTAAAGTAAGTGACTCCCTATGTTTTGTACCTAATCTAATTCTCTAACGTCCCGGTGTCGCACAAATGTGAAATTTGGCACAACCATTCTTTAGGTCGCAAATAGGAAAAGTAAAGGGGTCACAACATCAATATTCAATTCTATGCATGAAAAACTGTGAAAATCTGTGATTCAAAAGAAAGTTCTTTTCTCAGAAACCATAAAGCCTAAAGAAATGATTTGTATACTGAGGAGAACCTACCTCATCTTTATGTGTATACACTGAGGAGAATGTAACTGACCTCTATGTATATATAGTGATGATAATCTAGCTCACCTCTATATGTATATACTGAGGAGAATCTAGCTGACCTCTATGTGCATATACTGAAAGACTGTAAAGTACACAAGGAAGCAGCCATGGACGGCAGGAATGGAGCATGCCTTTAAGGCTAAGAAGGAGCTACAACCTCCTGTCTGAGGGTAAATTTGAATAAAAAGGGTCATTAGTATTACCATTAAGGGTGAAAAGTAAGGCGAGTGGGAGGAGTGACATATTCTGCAGAGGGACATCGGTACATGCAGTCTGAGGAGAATCTAATGCTGCTCTATGTGTATATATATTTTATTCCTCAGTTTCTCTAAAGTAACCACGACTTCATAAACCTTTCCATGTGAACAACAGGTAAACACTTGCACCAAATTAACTCGGACGAAGTCTGGTATATCAGCTAGTTAGTCATATATTCGGTTAGTAGAAATGTTAAATAGAACTACGGAAAAGGTTTATTCTGCTCAGAGCAGAGAAAACCTTCAATGACTGTTGGCTGGATTTTTTGGTGCTTCGATGTCAATTGGTATTCTTTAGTTTTACTGTGCTTTGCCCCTCCAGGAACAAATCAGAATGATGTGTTTTGGCTAAGCTTCCTGCTCTCTTGGACTTGTGCCATGCATCCTGACAGCTAACTCAGTAATTCGTTTTCTTAGAAAGTGCCTGTTAGCCTGTCTGTCAAGTTTGTGAACTCTTATAGTCCCCTAGAGTGGATATATAAAAAAAAAATCTCACTCAGACTGCTAGCTCCTGGCCAATGCCCACACAACTGCAGCATGTAAACAGTCGGCTTTTCTGATGGTTTCAAAGACAGAAGCATATCAAGGACAAATTATGCCATAGTTAAGTAATCAAAGTGATGTATTAAAATCATCTGCTATACCACAGTTGCATTAAATCCATTGAGGAGAACTACATTTCAAAATGAGTCTTAAAACCTTTTAAGACATTTTTATTACAGGCTTTTGGGTGCTTTTTAGTAGCTTCCGCAGGATGCAGTAATATGCTGAGCCAAGATTCTAGAGTTATTTTCTACACTTAACATTTCACTCTCTTGACAAATCCCTATATTGTATAATGCAAATCTTTGCATGCAAAGTGCCTGAAACTTTCTAAGTCCTTGTCATGGTGCATCAATTAAGCACATTCTGAGGTCAAGGCAAGGTTTTGCTGGAGAGGAGAATATTTATATTTCACTTTTCTGACCTATATTTTAAAATTATTCCACGTAATGGTTTATAATCAAGAAACATTTTGTTCACCTTCAGATCTAAGCTACACAAAGACTTTTTAAAGTGCTACTAATTGATATTAACTATTGAGTGACAGCTGAAATCCATAATGGCATGTAACCTAATGTATTGCTTTGGACTCCAACAGTTAAAATTAATCAGTGTTGATACAAAAAAAATTCCATATAGCCCTAGTCTAGCAGTCCCTATACATCTTTAACAACTGTCAGAGTAACAATTGTTCCTTTGACAGCTCTTTTCACTGGCTCCCCCATAGACATGAATGTACGAATTGGCCAAATGTTTGTGTTTAGAGAGTTAAAGGGGTTGTCCTACTTTGTGCTGATTTGCTGCAGGAAGTAGACAGCCCTGTATATTGGCCCGAGTTGGTACTGCAGGCTAAGACTCATTTACTTTAATAGGAGTAAGCCTGCAGTACCAACTCAGGCCACTGCTCAATGTATGGAGCTGGTTGCTTCCTGCAGCAAAACAACAAAAAGTGGGACAACCTCTTTAAGCTGCAGTCATATACATCGGGGGGCTTATCTCCCAGGGAATAAAAGAATAGGGCGTTGAAATTCATTGTGACCAAGCTATTGAAAGGTGTTGAGAGCAACACATGGCACATAGGCAAACTTTGCTCCAAATACTAGTAGTATAAGATCAGTGAAACGAACGTCACTGTTTCTTATGTAAAGAGAAGCACACTGTTACCGTACACAAAAATATAAAAAGGCGACTGGCAGAAAAAAAGAGATCAAAAATATCATTGGAGCAGTTAGTAGCTTAAAGGAGATGTCTCGAGGAAGCAGTGATTTTTTTTTTTGCCCAGTCCCCCTAATTAAACATACATTACTAATTACCCCTGTAAATGACTTTCCTAGCTGGTTTGTACTTACCGTTCCAGCGTTTCAGCAACTTATAAAAGTTTCCCCAAGATGGCCGCCGGCTCTTTCCCCGTCGCTCGCTGCAGCCCGACGTGCGCGCTCCCGAGACGCTGCCAGCTGTGTCTCCATGGCAACCGGACGCCCCGCAGCCGCCGACCAGACGCCCCGCAGCCGCCGACCAGTCACCCACCGCCAGGCAGCAGGTAACCGGCGCTAGCCCCCGGCTCCCCAGTGCTAGACCCTCAGCCCAGGTGAAGGCCCCGGAGCCCAGCGCTAGGTTCCGGAGCCCAGCGCTAGGTTCCGGAGCCCAGGTGAAGGCCCCGGAGCCCAGCGCTGGGCTCCGGGGCCTTCACCTGTCAGTGAACATCACCCCCGACCCATCACTTACCCCCCTGGCCCAGCGCTAGTTCCCCCGGCCTAGAGACACCCCCCCCCCGGCCTAGCGACAGCCCCCCCATCGCAGCGACAGCCCCCCCCGGCCTAGCGACAGCCCCCCCATCGCAGTGGCAGCCCCCCCCGGCGCAGCGACAGCCCCCCCCATCGCAGCGACAGCGACGACAGCCCCCCCCCCGGCGCAGCGGCAGCCCCCCCGGCCCATCACTTACCTGGACGGCAGGACAGCTGGACGGCAGGACAGCTGGGCGGCTTCTCCGGACAGCTGGGCGGCTCTGCACCTTCCTCTAACAGAGGATGGTACAGAATGGCCGCTCCAGCGCGCTCCCGAGCAGTGACAGCTCATCTGCGCATGCGCAGAAGAGCTGTAGCGGGGAGCACACTGAAGCGGCTCGTGCTGAAAGGAGAAGACCGGACTGCGCAAGCGCGTCTAAAAAAGCAAGCTGCCAGCGAATTTAGACGGAACCATGGAGACGAGGACGCTAGCAACGGAGCAGGTAAGTGAATAACTTCTGTATGGCTCATATTTAATGCACAATGTATATTACAAAGTGCATTAATATGGCCATACGGAAGTGTATAACCCCACTTGGTTTCGCGAGACCACCCCTTTAAGTCAATACTGCTGTCCATAAATTGAATTAGGTAAATAAAATGGCCCGCCCACTATGACAGACTGAACGGGCTGCTAAACACTTAAGACTGGACTAAGGGGTACACAAGAGATCTCCAGTCATACGCATATAACTATCATACCATACACACAGTCTCAAACATACGGTGATTGTACTACACTAGCATGAATTAGCATGAAATTATATTATACTAAACATTAATTATGCACGAAAAATATTAAATGACTTTAAGCATGTAAAAAAAAAAATACTGTTAGAGAGAAAGCATGAGCAAATGAACTTTTAACTAGATATGCGTTTACTTTTCTTCCTGCAGCACATACCTGAATATTTTTAAGCGTTATGTAACTTTTTGAAAAACTTTTCAATATGAAAGAAAAATTACTTTGCAGTCTCTTGCATTATGAAGAAAAACAAGGATTGTCTCGTATGTAAAGAGTTCTAAAAAATAAACTTTGCCTTAGGCTTCTGGATAGTCTGAGACACGTAAATTTCCCCAGTCTCAGTATCTGTGAACCACCCTGAAGGGGCCAGCAAACTTTCCCAAGAGGAGATCCCTAGGGATGCCACTGAAGACAGACTGTCCGGATCGCGGAGCCTTCTTTGTGCCTTTCTGGGCAGTGTGGTTGGGATGGCTGGCAGATCCAGTCCCTTAGCTTCTGGAGGCCCAGTAAGTGGGTAAGCGGAGGCCTCAGTTCTCTCCAGAGGAGAAGGTGCTCTCGGGCACTAAAGTGGACCTTTACCCCAGGGTCTTCAAAATCCCGTATGAAGGGATGCAACACTGAGGGTATCAGTGCGTGGGCCATCCGGTTGTCTCTGTGGACCACTATCCAAGGGAGTGGCGGCTCCTCTTTCCCCTGTGGCCACAGTAGCAGTACTCGCCTGGGTCGCTGCAGGTCCAGAGATGGGATCGCTGGCAGCAGTACAACCTCTTCCACAGGTTTAGGTGGCTTCCGTGGCCTACATGGCTGTAGTGTCCCCAGAGGGAACAATCTTTTCTTAGGTGGCAGCAGTCCAGGTGTGATATTTCTCATCACCTCTAGGAGCTCTGCCACGTCGCCTCAATAGTATCGGGGTTCAGGGCGTTGTGGCCGGAGCTACTTGGTGGGAGTGAGTCATAGAGGAGAGCATTTACAAGAAATAGGCACCATCTTGGGTGGCGCCATTAAAATTTAAGTAGCAGTCCATTGAAGTTGAATGGCACAACAGATTAGATCCTGTGCCAAGTGACACCAGAAAAAGCTACTGCTGCAACACCCCAGAGGGATGACTCTGAGCACCTGGCTAACGTGAAGCACTGAGAGGGATAAGTGCTGGCTTGCCACTTACCAGGCTCTGGTCCCAGAGTGATGACATGCAGCCAAGGCCAGAGCAGGATTGCAGGCCAGCTTCGACACCCCTAGGATAGGGAATGCCAATAAATGGGTTGATGGGGTAGTAGTACTTATCACTCATGACGCCACTGTTCCCACACACCGGTATGCTATGTGGCGGAGAAAAGAGCACAGAGACTTTTGTTAGTACCTTGGGTCCCCAGGAACAGTTATGGCCCGGTATAACTTTTACTTGTTAATAAACTTTTACAACAGGTAATGCTGGCACAATTAACTTTACAACATCAGCAGACTATAGTTCAGAGGTCAGGGAAGATACACAGGATGAATACGGTCCTACAGTCCACGTTATTGTATGTCACCTGGATTGGGAGCACTCCAGAGGAGGAAGGGGGTAGGGTTCAATCCACAGACACTCTGACAGACAATTATTGACAGGAAGGCTTAGACAATAAACACCCCTCATGGCAGCCTCATGGGTGTAATTCAATCGCGTACCTCCGTGCAGTGATCCTGACTACGAACGGCGGCACAGGAAAAGCCTATAGTGTGAACTAGTGCCTGTAGTGTGAACTGGTACCTGTACTGTAGGGTTCTCTTTTTCTGATGGTGGGACTCACTTTATTCACATCTGCACTTCACACGCTATGGGATATTACTCCTCTTCTTCCATCTTCACCTACATGGAAGCTGAAGGTGCTTCCATGTGGCTCTGTGTTAGCACTCTGTAGCCGGCAAGATGGAACTTCTGTCCGCTCTCAAGCACTCACATTTATCACCTCACGTATACCACATGACATGACAAATCTGATATATCTACATGCATGCAATGTTTTTATTACAGTACTAATTTGGAATACATAGGACTTTTTGATCGCTTTTTTGGGAGGCAAAATGTTAAAAATTAGCATTTTGCCTGTGTTTTATTTATTTTTTTTAAACGCTTTTTCCGTACAAAATAAAAAGAGTGTTCAACGTTTTGTACACGTCGTGTTTTGATCCCTTTTTATTGCGTTTTTTCTGGAAGCCAGGGTGACTGAAAAAGTACGTTTCTGATGTTCTTGATAAAGACCAAATCGCTGGTTGAAACGTTGCTGCACTGTCTGTATTGTTAAGGGAGAATAAAGGTATTTGAATTATTTGCTCCAACTAATGCTGCCACCTTGATTCTGCGATCACCTACATGTGTATCAGACCACCATGGGGTAGTTGAAGTTATGTTGATATGTAGCCCATCGGGCTTCAACTACAGTCAGGTTCATCAGACTAGTAATGAGAGAAATAGCTGTGCTACACCGATATTCAGCACATAAATCAGCACTTTTCCTGCAGAGACAGTTACTAGCCTCCTCTCAGCCATGACCAGAGGGTATTCTTCCAGGTGTCTTGGCTCTACTAAAATCTTGGTCTTTGATTCCCAGTCAAACTCAATACCACAGCATTGTTTCAGTACCAGGTTGTAAGATGCCTATTCCCAAATCAGAAATACGAGCATAGCAAATCTGTCCTCTATCATTAGTAAATCACTGCTGTGCTGACCACACTCTGATAGTCCATTGTAAGGCTGTCTGCTGATCTTAGGAAGCTAAAAGCACAGGTTTGTGGAGGGTTTCCAACATCTCATCATTACAGTTGTAGAGGACATTCATCACTAGAATCACAGAAGGGGCCTTTCTCTTGGAAATCCACAAGTATTCCTTGCTGGGGAAGCTTGGTTCCATCTACATGAATAGTAAGTTCCCAGTACTCTACAATGTACATTATGCGGTATACTATATATCACTTATAGGAGGGTATGTATACTTAAACATTGCATCATCCAAAATGTTGCTTACAATTAGAGATGAGCGAGTATACTCGCTAAAGGCAATTGCTCGAGCGAGCATTGCCTTTAGCGAGTACCTGCTCGCTTGAGATAAAAGGTTCGGGTGCCGGCGGCGGGCAGGGAGCTGCGGGGGAGAGCGGGGAGGAACGGAGGGGAGATCTCTCTCTCCTTCTCTTCCCCCCGCTCCCTCCTGCTGACAGCTGCTACTCACCGCTCCCCCGCGCCGGCACCCGAACCTTTCATCTCCAGCAGGCAGATACTCGATAAAGGCAATGCTCGCTCGAGCAATTGCCTTTACCGAGTATACTCGCTCATCTCTACTTACAATATATGGCATTCTTTAGAGTGGCAGCAGCAAGGCACATATCAACTCAGGCCTTCAACATATATGCTTGATCTGGCTAAAATTTAGAAACACACTTATCAATAATTCCTATCTACATACAGGCAGGACTCTAACTATAGTTTCAGGTTATTTCGCTCAGACTGAGAGTCTCTTTCTGCCCATGTCATGTGTTGTGCATCGAAATGCACAGTATGGTGAAGACTATTGCTTACCAATATTCAAGTTGAAATACTTAGACTTTTGAAGGCTCCTCAAGAATATTTTAAATAGGTCTTTCTCATTTATGACACTGACAGGTTTTACACTTGGATATATAATCAATACAGCTGCCACCTCATATAATCACTAGAGCCAACAGGAACAGGACACAGTGCTTTCTTAGCCAATTGTGCAAACAAAATAGTCATGCACACCCAACACACACATTGAATACTGGGACTTAACTAGAGATGAGCAAGCACCAAAATGCTCGGGTGCTCGTTACTCAGGACGAAATTATCGCGATGCTCGAGGGTTCGTTTCGAGTAACGAACCCCATTGAAGTCAATGGGCGACCCGAGCATTTTTGTATATCGCCGATGCTCACTAAGGTTTTCATTTGTGAAAATCGGGGGAATTCAAGAAAGTGATGGGAACGACACAGCAACGGATAAGGCAGGCGAGGGGCTACATGTTGGACTGCATCTCAAGTTCCCAGGTCCCACTATTAAGCCACAATAGCGGCAAGAGTGGGCCCCCCCCTCCCAACAATTTTTACTTCTGAAAAGCCCTCATTAGCAATGCATACCTTAGCTAAGCACCACACTACCTCCAACAAAGCACAATCACTGCCTGCATGACACTCCGCTGCCCCTTCTCCTGGGTTACATGCTGCCCAACCCCCCCGCACGACCCAGTGTCCACAGCGCACACCAAACTGTCCCTGCCCAGCCTTCAGCTGCCCTCATGCCACGCCACCCTCATGTCTATTTATAAGTGCGTCTGCCAGAGGAACCGCAGGCACACACTGCAGAGGGTTGGCACGGCTAGGCAGCGACCCTCTTTGAAAGGGGCGGGGCGATAGTCCACAACGCTGTACAGAAGCTATGAGAAATCCAATCCTGTGCCACCTCAATCTGGAGCTGCACACGTGGGCATAGCAATGGGGAACCTATGTGCCACACACTATTCATTCTGTCAAGGTGTCTGCATGCCCCAGTCAGACCGCGGTTTTTTATAAATAGTCACAGGCAGGTACAACTCCGCAATGGGAATTCCGTGTGCACCCACAGAATGGGTGGCTCCCTGGAACCCACCGGCTGTACATAAATATATCCCATTGCAGTGCCCAACACAGCTGAGGTAATGTCGTGCTTAATGCAGGAGGGCTTCGGCCCACACTGCATGCCCCAGTCAGACTGGGGTTCTTTAGAAGTGGACACATACAGTTACAACTCCCTGTGGACCGACAGCATGGGTGGGTGCCAGGAAGCCACCGGCGGTACATAAATATATCCCATTGCAGTGCCCAACACAGCTGAGGTAATGTCGTGCTTAATGCAGGTGGGCTTCAGCGCCCACACTGCATGCCCCAGTCAGACTGGGGTTCTTTAGAAGTGGACACATGCAGTTACAACTCCCTGTGGACCGACAGCATGGGTGGGTGCCAGGAAGCCACCGGCGGTACATAAATATATCCCATTGCAGTGCCCAACACAGCTGAGGTAATGTCGTGCTTAATGCAGGTGGGCTTCGGCCCACACTGCATGCCCCAGTCAGACTGGGGTTCTTTAGAAGTGGACACATGCAGTTACAACTCCCTGTGGACCCACGGCATGGGTGGCTCCCTGGAACCCACCAGCGGTACATAAATATATTCCATTGCAGTGCCCAACACAGCTGATGTAACGTCAGCTGTAATGCAGGTGGGCTAAAAATTAATTTGATTACACTGTAGGCGAGGGCCCCCAAAAACTGGTGTACCAACAATACTAATGTACCTGAGAAAAATTGCCCATACCCAACCAAGAGGGCAGGTGAAATCCATTAATCGCTTTGGTTAATGTGGCTTAATTGGTAACTAGGCCTGGAGGCAGCCCAGTTAAAATAAAAATTGGTTGAGGTGAAAGTTTCAACGCTTTAATGAGCATTGAGACATATAAAAATTGTTTAGGAAAATTATATGACTGAGCCTTGTGGGCCTAAGAAAAATTGCCCGTTCGGCGTGATTATGTGAGGTTTCAGGAGGAGGAGCAGGAGGAGGAGGAGGAATATTAGACACAGATTGATGAAGCAAAAAGGTCCCCGTTTTGGATGGTGATAGAGAACGATGCTTCCATCCGCGGGTGCAGCCTACGTATTGCTTAGGTATCGCTGCTGTCCGCTGGTGAAGAAGAGAAGTCTGGGGAAATCCAGGCTTGTTCATCTTGATGAGTGTAAGCCTGTCGGCGCTGTCGGTTGACAGGTGGGTACGCTTATCCGTGATGATTCCCCCAGCCGCACTAAACACCCTCTCTGACAAGACGCTAGCCGCAGGACAAGCAAGCACCTCCAGGGCATACAGCGCGAGTTCAGGCCACGTGTCCAGCTTCGACACCCAGTAGTTGTAGGGGGCAGAGGCGTCACCGAGGACGGTCGTGCGATCGGCTACGTACTCCCTCACCATCCTTTTACAGTGCTCCCGCCAACTCAGCTTTGACTGGGGACCGGTGACACAGTCTTGCTGGGGAGCCAGAAAGCTGGCAAAGGCCTTGGAGAATGGTCCCCTGCCTGCGCTGTACATGCTGCCTGATCTCTGCGCCTCCCCTGCTACCTGGCCCTCGGAACTGCACCTTCGGCCACTAGCGCTGTCGGATGGGAAGTTTACCATCAGTTTGTCCACCAGCGCCCTGTGGTATAGCATCATTCTGGAACCCCTTTCCTCTTCGGGAATGAGAGTGGAAAGGTTCTCCTTATACCGTGGGTCGAGCAGTGTGTACACCCAGTAATCCGTAGTGGCCAGAATGCGTGTAACGCGAGGGTCACGAGAAAGGCATCCTAACATGAAGTCAGCCATGTGTGCCAGGGTACCTGTACGCAACACATGGCTGTCCTCACTAGGAAGATCACTTGCAGGATCCTCCTCCTCCTCCTCCTCCTCTGGCCATACACGCTGAAAGGATGACAGGCAAGCAGCATGTGTACCCTCAGCAGTGGGCCAAGCTGTCTCTTCCCCCTCCTCCTCATCCTCCTCCCCCTCCTCCTCCTCCTCTGGCCATACACGCTGAAAGGATGACAGGCAAGCAGCATGTGTACCCTCAGCAGTGGGCCAAGCTGTCTCTTCCCCCTCCTCCTCATGCTCCTCCCCCTCCCCCTCCTCCTCAACGCGCTGAGATATAGACAGGAGGGTGCTCTGACTATCCAGCGACATACTGTCTTCCCCCGCCTCCGTTTCCGAGTGCAAAGCGTCTGCCTTTATGCTTTGCAGGGAACTTCTCAAGAGGCATAGCAGAGGAATGGTGACGCTAATGATTGCAGCATCCCCGCTCAGCATCAGGGTAGACTCCTCAAAGTTTCCAAGGACCTGGCAGATGGCTGCCAACCAGGCCCACTCTTCTGTAAATAATTGAGGAGGCTGACTCCCACTACGCCGCCCATGTTGAAGTTGGTATTCCGCAATAGCTCTACGCTGCTCATAGAGTCTGGCCAACATGTGGAGCGTAGAGTTCCACTGTGTGGGCACGTTGCACAGCAATCGGTGCACTGGCAGATGAAACCGATGTTGCAGGGTCCGCAGGGTGGTAGCGTCCGTTTTGGAGTTGCGGAAATGTGCGCTGACCCGGCGCACCTTTCCGAGCAGGTATGACAAGTGTGGGTAGCTTTTCAGAAAGCGCTGAACCACCAAATTAAAGACATGGGCCAGGCATGGCACGTGCGTGAGGCTGCCGAGCTGCAGAGCCGCCACCAGGTTACGGCCGTTGTCACACACGACCATGCCCGGTTGGAGGCTCAGCGGCGCAAGCCAGCGGTCGGTCTGCTCTGTCAGACCCTGCAGCAGTTCGTGGGCCATGTGCCTCTTCTCTCCTAAGCTGAGTAGTTTCAGCACGGCCTGCTGACGCTTGCCCACCGCTGTGCTGCCATGCCGCGTGACACCGACTGCTGGCGACGTGCTGCTGCTGACACATCTTGATTGCGAGACAGAGGTTGCGTAGGAGGAGGAGGAGGGTGGTTTAGTGGAGGAAGCATACACCGCCGCAGATACCACCACCGAGCTGGGGCACGCAATTGGTGGGTAGGACGTGAGTGGTCCCAGGCTCTGACTCTGTCCCAGCCTCCACTAAATTCACCCAATGTGCCGTAAGGGAGATATAGTGGCCCTGCCCGCCTGTGCTTGTCCACGTGTCTGTTGTTAAGTGGACCTTGGCAGTAACCGCGTTGGTGAGGGCGCGTACAATGTTGCGGGAGACGTGGTCGTGCAGAGCTGGGACGGCACATCGGGAAAAGTAGTGGCGACTGGGAACCGAGTAGCGCGGGGCCGCCGCCATCATGCTTTTGAAAGCCTCCGTTTCCACAAGCCTATACGGCAGCATCTCCAGGCTGATCAATTTGGCTATGTGCACGTTTAACGCTTGAGCGTGCGGGTGCGTGGCGGCGTACTTGCGCTCGCGCTCAAACAGTGGCGCTAGCGACGTCTGGACGCTGCGCTGAGAGACATTGCTGGATGGGGCCGAGGACAGCGGAGGTGAGGGTGTGGGTGCAGGCCAGGAGACGGTAGTGCCTGTGTCCTCAGAGGGTGGTTGGATCTCAGTGGCAGGTTGGGGCACAGGGGGAGAGGCAGTGGTGCAAACCGAAGGCGGTGAACGGCCTTCGTCCCACCTTGTGGGGTGCTTGGCCATCATATGCCTGCGCATGCTGGTGGTGGTTGCTCCCCAGCTGATCTTGGCGCGACACAGGTTGCACACCACTGTTCGTCGGTCATCAGGCGTCTCTGTGAAAAACTGCCACACAGTTGAGCACCTTGACCTCTGCAGGGTGGCATGGCACGAGGGGGCGCTTTGGGAAACAGTTGTTGGATTATTCGGTCTGGCCCTGCCTCTACCCCTGGCCACCGCACTGGCTCGGCCTGTGCCCACACCCTGACTTGGGCCTCAGCGTCCTCGCCCGCGTCCACGTCCTATAGGCCTACCCCTATCCCTCAGCATGGTGTATTACCAGTAGTGTAGAAACAGAACGCTGTAATTAAATGTGCTGCTTATTGGCCTGTGGTTGGAGGCTGACTTCGCTTACGGAACGCCAGGAAATAATTTTGCGCAAGCCTGCTGTAACACTTAGTCCTCCAAATTCATACGCAGCCAGCTAAGTGTTACAGCAGGCTTGCGCAAAATTATTTCCTGGCTCTGTCTGGGCTGTTAAATCACCGCTGTATTGCAGTCCACAGTGCAACACTCGGCAGTTATTTGACATACTCCAGGGCCAGTAGCGGTGAGGCAGGGACAGAAGACATATTGATTGAATATAGGCAGTGGGCCTTTGCAAAAACATTTGGGGAAAAAAATCTATTTGGGCTGCCTGTGACTGTCCTCAGTGTTCTGGGTCTCTGCTGGGTTTAGTAGTCCTCCAAATTCATACGCAGCCAGCTACTAAACCCAGCAGAGACCCAGAACACTGAGGACAGTCACAGGCAGCCCAAATAGATTTTTTTCCCCAAATGTTTTTGCAAAGGCCCACTGCCTATATTCAATCAATATGTCTTCTGTCCCTGCCTCACCGCTACTGGCCCTGGAGTATGTCAAATAACTGCAGAGTGTTGCACTGTGGACTGCAATACAGCGGTGATTTAACAGCCCAGACAGAGCCAGGGAATAATTTTGCGCAAGCCTGCTGTAACACTTAGCTGGCTGCGTATGAATTTGGAGGACTACTACACCCAGCAGAGACCCAGAACACTGAGGACAGTCACAGGCAGCCCAAATAGATTTTTTTCCCCAAATGTTTTTGCAAAGGCCCACTGCCTATATTCAATCAATATGTCTTCTGTCCCTGCCTAACCACCACTTCTGGCCCTGGAGTATTACTGCAGGGCGCAATGCTCTGCACGGCCGATATACCAAAAAAAAAAAATGTGCAACACTGCAAAAAGCAGCCTCCACAGTACTGCACACGGTTAGATGTGGCCCTAAGAAGAACCGTTGGGGTTCTTAAAGCCTAAAATAACTCCTAACGCTCTCCCTATAGCAGCTCCACCAAGACAGCACTTTCCCTCCTCTATGTCAGAATGCATCTGTGGCGAGCCGCTGGAGGGGCCGATTTTTATACTCGGGTGACACCTGATCTCGCCAGCCACTCACTGCAGGGGGGTGGTATAGGGCTTGAACGTCGCAGGGGGAAGTTGTAATGCCTTCCCTGTCTTTCTATTGACCAGAGAAGCGCGCTAACGTCTCAGAGACGAAAGTGAAAGTAACTCGAACATCGCGTGGTACTCGTCACGAGTAACGAGCATCTCGAACACGCTAATACTCGAATGAGTATCAAGCTCGGACGAGTACGTTCGCTCATCTCTAGACTTAACATAATCCTGACCGCATTTTGGAACAGAAATGCACAGAAACCTTCGATGATATATGCGCTTCTCACTACAAACTTAAGTTTAATTTTTTAACCAATACTTCTCAGAAACAAGTATCAGAATATCTTCAAGAAATGTGCAGAGGCCTTGTCTGGTATAGCGATGTCCATGGCTTTATCATTGTGTCACATATAATTCAAAATATGTAATGCTATCAGCAGTTTCCACAGCACTTGATATAATGCTTGGTTCAGCAAATCTTGGCCCTAAAATTTCGATGCAGCCCACAGGAAAATAGCATATTGCCTTCTGTTTGGACCAATCCCAGGTGTGTCACTCCATCCAAATCTGTTTCATTATGCCTGAAGAAGGATTCTGAGAGGATCTAAAAGCTCGCTATAACATCATGTATTTTTGTTAGCCATCAAAAGGCATTATATCTACAAGATTACTAGTTACTCTTACTGAGAACAATCACTCCACTTGTAGGATCAATGAGGCTGCTCCATGGTCTACAGCATGCTCCATAGTGGTTCCGCCACTTCAATAGGCAGGCTGTCTGGTTGAATAGTACTCTCTCCTCTCTACCCTTTCTAAAACTACTGAGTCACCCCTAGGCTGTGGCGCAGTTCGTAGCTTTTTATATCTTTCCCGCTTTCTCCCTCCTGTTGTGCTTTCCTACATTCGGAAGGGGTTAGCTACCATCTAAGGACTTTCTTACAGAAAGTACAGTGCTTGTTGTAAGGAAAGGCAGCTGAATCCAGAATGTAACACAAAAGTAGCTTTAGACTTTAACATTGCTTTATTTAAAGAATACCTTAGAAATATTGCAATATTAGCATAAATAGTAACTAGCGTCTGTGTAACACAAGGGAAATTAAGCTAGCATTGGTTTGAATAGACAAGTTTTCAGATAGAACTAATTTGTGCACAGCATATGTTACCTACACTCCCAAGCTACAGAATTGCCAAATATTTGCCTAACAATTGATTTCTTCATACTGTTTTATACATTCACTGACAGTTTGTAGGTTCATTGAAAACCCTGCTTATTCTGCTAAACAAAAACATTTTGTTTCCATATTTTTGCCAATTCAAAATTCAATGAGTTGACAGTCATATCTTATATGCCATCACAAGGCTGCAGAAGACCTTCATGCGGTCCTCTAACTGCCCCTGTTAATGTGGCTAGTTGACTATAGACAAATAACTGTATGGAGAGGCAGTACCAAATCGAGATTCAAGAGAAAAGTCAAAACAAAGCCAAGAACAAGAGCATAGGCTCAGGTTCAGGTAGTGAAAAGGGCAAAGATTCAGAAACAGAATCAAAAGCCAAGGTCAGGTTCATGAATAGACAATCACAGGTGCAAATGATGAAAATCACATGAAACCTAATACTTTGGCATCTGTTGGTGCTCAGAAAGAAGTTTTTATAGGCAGTGCTATTATATCCTGTGACGCCAGAAGGAGTACGCCAACCACTATGGGAAATTATCTAGTAGTGCTCTAATGATTGAAAGAGCTAAAAGATGATGCCATGGAAAGAAGAGTCTTCTTAAATGCTTTGCACCATATTGTTACAAGTAGTAAACAAAAGCTTTGGGCCAACATGCCCTTGAAAATATAGTTGCAATGTTGGTAACTATATGTGTTGTGCATTGAAATACTTCGACTTTTAAAGGCTCCTCAAGAATATTTTAAAGAGGTTTTTCTCATTTATGACACTGACTGGCATTATACTAGCATATATCATCAATAATGCTGCCACCTCAAACAATCATGAGAGCCAACAGGAACAGGGGCACAGTGTATTCTTAAGCCCCATTTACACAGGACAAGTGCGGGCAAACAATGCCCGACACTCGGCCCTGTGTCTCTGCGCTCCCGTGCAGGGGCTAGCAGAGCAGACTGGTTCATGGTTTGCCATCGCTGCATCCGTTTATCTGGGAATACAGGGACTTGAATTTTGGATTTTATTTTGTGGATGTTCGCCAGAGAGGACCCCCCGGCAGGACTGTGTCAGCCATTTAGTAGTGTTCATCTGGAACAAAGTTTTACTCTGCAGGACTTATTACAAACCTGGCGGCAGTCGGAGAGCTACTGTTCTGAGCCGCTGCAGGAGGACAATGACCTGGAGGACTGTGATGTGAGAGTGATTCTGTTTGCTAGTCCGTCTTTGTGTTCGTCTATCGGCACTCGGTCATGGAGTAGTAATACCACGCCAACAGGCTTCAGCACTAGAGATGAGTGAACGTACTCGTCCGAGCTTGATGCTCGGGCGAATATTAGGGTGTTCGGGATGCTCGTTACTCTTAACGAGTACCACGCGATGTTCGGGTTACTTTCACTTTCATCTCTGAGACGTTAGCGCGCTTTTCTGGCCAATAGAAAGACAGGGAAGGCATTACAACTTCCCCCTGCAACATTCAAGCCCTATACCACCCCCCTGCAGTGAGTGGCTGGCGAGATTAGGTGTCACCCGAGTATTGAAATCTGCCCCTCCCGCGGCTCGCTACGGATGCATTCTGACATTAGTTCAGGGAAAGTGCTATCGTGTTGGAGCTGCTATAGGGAGAGTGTTAGGAGTTATTATAGGCTTCAAGAACCCCAACGGTCCTTCTAAAGGCCATAAATCTTCTGTATATGCGCTCAATGGGGCCGGCGGCAGCAGCGCCGACCCCATTGAGAACATATAGAAGACAAATCCTTCTTTTCTGCCACAGCTGTAACAGCTGTGACAGAGAAGAACAATGTTTGCCCATTGAATTCAATGGAGCGGCAATACAGCCGCTCCATTGAAAGCAATGGGCTGCCGGCGTGCGCGGGGTGAATGGTCGGGAAGGGGTTAAATATATAACCCCTTCCCTGCAATTCATCCAGAAATGTGTAAAAATAAAAATATATACCGGTGTATAAGGCGACGGGGTGCCTTCAGCCAATCACAGCCAATGACAATGATGTCATTGAATGGCTGTGATTGGCTGTGGTTCTGGAGGCGGGGATTTCAAGCCTTTCGTAGAGAAAGCAATAGTCTGCCGGGAACCAGGAGGGAGCAAGAGCCTGCAAACACCAGGAGGGAGTGACAGCCTGCAGGAGCGCCGCAGATCGTCTGAAGAAGTAAGTAATGCTTTTTATTCTTTGCTCCACTGTATTGCCGGCGTATAAGGTGACAGTTGGGGGGGTCGTCTTATACGCCCCGTCGCCTTATACGCCGGTATATATTTTTATTTTTACACATTTCTGGATGAATTGCAGGGAAGGGGTTATATATTTAACCCCTTCCCGACAATTCACCCCGCGCATGCCGGCAGCCCATTGCTTTCAATGGAGCGGCTGTATTGCCGCTCCATTGAATTCAATGGGCAAACATCGTTCTTCTCTGCTACAGCTGTTACAGCTATGGCAGAGGAGAACGATCTTTACGCTGACAGTGCGGGGGGGGGGGGGGGGCACTCTTGCCGCTATTGTGGCTTAATAGTGGGACCTGTGAACTTGAGATGCAGCCCAACACGTAGCCCCTCGCCTGCCCTATCCGTTGCTGTGTCGTTCCCATCACTTTCTTGAATTGCCCAGATTTTCACACATGAAAACCTTAGCGAGCATCGGCGAAATACAAAAATGCTCGGGTCGCCCATTGACTTCAATGGGGTTCGTTACTCGAAACGAACCCTCGAGCATCGCGGGAATTTCGTTCCGAGTAACGAGCACCCGAGCATTTTGGTGCTCGCTCATCTCTATTCAGCACCGAATCTGAAACTGAAGAACCCACTGGACCACCTATCATCAGAAAGGTGATGTAATGCAAAAAGACTTTGTTTTGGACTCTTTTTCAGAGATGTTGTTTCCCTGTTAAGCCCCCAACAAAGCTATGTATATTCCCCTTTGTATAGTTTAATAATGCAAATGTTTATTTTTGCCTAATGATTAGTGCATCATTGTTTGCAAAATGTTTACTGCAACGTTTATACTGTTTAAAGCACGTGTGCAGGAGAGTGATGGGAGTTAAAGTAAAAATTCTGCTTGCCTTTGATTGACTGTGTGCGAGTTTGAATGATAAATGCATGAGTCAGGAGGTTTCAATTCTACACCCCAATAATCTACTTAAGTGCACCAGTGTCTGCCTGTTAGGGTCTATTTACACGGGACGACTGTCGGGCAAACGATGCGTGACACACTTCCTGTGTGTCTGCACTCCCGTACTGTCACACGAGAGCTAGCAGATCTGTCTCGCTCACAGAGTGGCCAGCAGGGTGGCGGGGCAGTGCAGGAGATTTCTCTCCTCTCGCTCCCGCCCCCCTCCATTTACATAACGCAGCGGCCGTTCACTACTGAACGGCGGCTATTTAAACTGCACAATGAGCTTCATCGCTCTTCGTTTATGCAGCATGAAAGACCATCCGCTCCGTGAACCAGCTCGCTCTGCTAGCTCCCGTGCATCGTTTACCTGACATTCGTCTCGTGTAAAAGGGGCTTTAGCCAATTGTTTGAACAATATAGATCACAGTAATTCAACTTTCATAGATCAGACATTGATACCTTATCCTAGATCAGTGATGGGCAACCTTTTGAGCTCGGTGTGTCAAAATCCGCCAAAAAACCGAGCATAGCTCGGGTGGTGTGTCACTTCGAGAAAAAAAAAACATAAATTTGTGATATTTATAGTTTAAATAACAAAAATGTGTAATTGTAATGTCTAACTGTATTTAATAAACCCAAAACACCCATAGCACAGGCCCTCGCCTCTCCCAGCCTCACCCTCACCCTCACTCATCTTAGTAATGATGACCCCCAGCAGTGACAGTGCCCCCCACAGCAGCCCCCAGCAGCGACAGCGCCTCCCCAGCAGTGAGAGCGGCCCTCCACAGCGGCCCCCCAGAAGCGACAGTGCCTCCCACAGTGGGCCCCCAGCAGCAACAGCACCCCCCACAGTGGGCCCCCAGCAGCAACAGCACCCTCTACAGCAGACCCCCAGCAGCAACAGCACCCCCCACAGCGGATCCCCAGCAGTGACATTACCCCCCACAGCAGCCCCCCAGCAGCGACAGTGCCCCTCACAGCAGCCCCCTAGCAATGACAGAGGCCCCTAGCGGTGATATTGCCCCCCAGCAATGACAGTGCTCCCCACAGCAGAGACAGTGCCTCCCACAGCAGTGACAGCGGCCCACCACAGCAGTGACAACGGCCCCACAGCAGTGACAGTGGCCCCCCACAGCAGTGACAGTGCCCCCCACAGTGACAGCGGCCCCCCACAGCAGTGACAGCGGCCCCCCACAGCAGTGACAGTGCCCCCCACACAGCCTCCCCAGCAGTGACAGTGCCCCAGAGACCCACGTACTTACCCCATCCACGTCCTGGAAGCTCTGCTCCTCCGCTGGCCTCCACGCTGCAAGCTGTAATGATCTCCGCACTTATGTCAGTGTGCTGCTGTACTCCTCTTCCCCCTGACGCTCCTACGGAACCAAGTGGTAAGAGACGTCGGGGGAGGGGGGAGCAGGGAGCAAGATCCTGGCTGCACACTGACACAGTGTGCGCCAGGATCAGCGTTGCTACCTGTAGTAGCGCTGATTAGTGAATACCAGCAGGGGAGCCGCGGCCCCTGCTAGTATTCACTAACGGGGTGAACGGCCAACAGCGGCCGCGTGTCAGCGACTATGGCCACGCGTGTCAGCACTGACACGCGTGTCATAGGTTCGCCATCACGGTCCTAGATATATGTCAGGTCCTTAAAGGGGTTGTCTCGCGAAATCAAGTGGGGTTAAGTACTTCTGTATGGCCATATTAATGCACTTTGTAATATACATCGTGCATTAAATATGAGCCATACAGAAGTTATTCACTTACCTGCTCCGTTGCTAGCGTCCCCGTCGCCATGGTTCCGTCTAATTCTGATGTCTTCTTGCTTTTTTAGACGCGCTTGCGCTGTGCGGTCTTCTCCCTTCGGCTCCGCTCGGCAGCATCAGCGTTTTGGCTCCGCCCCCTTGTACGCGTCATCGCGTAGCTCCGCCCCCATCGCATGCCGATTCCAGCCAATCAGGAGGCTGGAACCGACACACGTCATGGGGCGGAGCTACGCGATGACGCGTACAAGGGGGTGGAGCCAAAACGCCGATGCTGCCGAGCGGAGCCGAAGGGAGAAGACCGCACAGCGCAAGCGCGTCTAAAAAAGCAAGAAGACACCGAACTTAGACGGAACCATGGCGACGGGGACGCTAGCAACGGAGCAGGTAAGTGAATAACTTCTGTATGGCTCATATTTAATGCACGATGTATATTACAAAGTGCATTAATATGGCCATACAGAAGTACTTAACCCCACTTGATTTCGCGAGACAACCCCTTTAATGAGAAAACCCCTGAGTGACGTTCATGAATTCTTATGACGCTTTTACATGGGTGGACAGTCATCTAAAAGACTGCATGAGTACTGACATCATCGCTAAGGTCGTTAGCGCTCATGCAGAGTGTTTAGACATGCGTAGATCACCGCTGGATCGCAGGCTTCTTGCTCAGAGCTTCACCTTTTAATGGTCCTGTGTATAAACCTCTTTGAAATAATAAACCGATATCTTGATAACTAGTACAAAACATTTCATAAGTGGCAACTGCAAAACTAAATTATCAGCCATTTCACTTTACAGGAATTACTTGGTGCACATTCTAATTTCCATTTCCATCTGGAAATAATTAAATCCCTCACTGAAGACTGTAAACCTAGAACAGATGACCTGGCAGGCCAAGATCATCAGATTTGTGAGATATTGAGATAAGGGACATATTATACATTTTACACAGCCTGTTTCTATTTAGATTAAAATCAGATAGTTGAAATAAAATGACAGGAGGTTTAATTTTCCTTTTCCTTTAGTAAAATATTTCTTTTGGAAATTTTCTGTAATGAAGAATACTTTTAGCTATAGGAATGTTGCTGTCAGTATGGCAGGAGCAAATGAGATTCCTGGGCGCGGAAAAACAACAAAGTATTAAAACTGAAAGAAACTCTAAACAATGTCCCATAGAGAAGAAATTATTTTTTGATTACTTTCATGTAAGGATATTTATAGAAATCACAAAACTTCCAGAGATTGTTGACCTAAGTATTTGAAGCATATCTGTCAGGCTCCTAAATCAAATACAAATGTAGCAATGTTTAACTTAACATGGTAAATGCACAGTTGCAGAAAAATTTAAGGCCTCATGTCCACTGGGAAAGTCTGGCCCGCACAGATTCCCTGTGCAGAATCCTGCAGCGGGTATACTTACCTGTCTGGATGCTGTGGGTCTCTCCTCCGTTGTGGGCAGATCTTCTTTCTTCTGCCTGCCGAATGTCCTCGGGACACTGGCAGCGTGCCACGCGCATGCGCGGTGCACAGTTTTTTTCTTTTTTTTAAACTTCTGCTTTCCCGTGGTCCCGTGGCACAGCACAAAAACAGCTGCGGGGGTGCCGCGGGACTGGACAGCTTCCATTGGATTCAATGGAAGCCGTGCGAACTGTCCGTGCGGGAAAACCGCACAAAATGGAGCATGCTGCGGCTTTTTTCACGCACGTGCGATCTACCCACCAGAGAAAACTTACATCCCCAGGCATTAAATTACCTGCAGGTGTCCAATGATTCCCTATGGGCGCGGATCGCACGCATGAGAAGCTCGCACGGATTTACTAATTCTATTTTCCCCATAGACATTGGGCCTAACACAACTTTTTCAATGATTTTGTTGCGTAAAGTGTCAATTTAAAGTTTTCTGCAACTGTACATTAAACTCATTGAGTCAAGGTGAAATTTGCTACATCTGTACTTTCCTCAGTAAAGAAAAGCGGAAAAAGCTCCATATATGACTCTTACTTTTATCTGGTAAAGGTTTTCATTTTTAATATTCAAATACCTCTGCACCCTTGACTACAGATACAAGTTCTATGGATGGCAATGGATCTGAAACTCATAGCAGATTATAAAGGCATGTGGCATGAATATTAAAAGCATATTTACTGACAATGTAAAGTCCTGTTGAGCATGATGAAATATCACCATAATAAGGTCCATTGGAGTATACCACAAAATTGGAAATGGATCTATATGGAAATACAATATGGATTTACAGACTGTCATGGGTGCTGTATAGTGGCTCCATTCAATAAAGTTATAAAGAGTTACGCTGACCACTATTTGGAGCTATGGCATTCAGTATTACCATGTGCTGATCACTAGAGAAAGCACTAATGATTGCAACAGTTGGAAGTTGATGCCTGGGAAAGGAAAGTCTTCTCAGATGCTTTGTACGATGTTGTTTCAAGTAGTAAACATAAGCTCTGGGTCAACATGCTCTTGAAAATATAATTACAGTACAATGTTGGTAACTATATATTGTGGGGTACTGCTCCTGGGACCTGCAATTCTCTGGCTTTCAAGGAGCACACTGCCACAGGTGTGGGATGTTTGAGCTCACTGGGTGTGAAGTTCTTCAGCCAGCCAATCACCACTAGTCTGCTGCACATAAATACTAGCCCCTCTGGCTAGAGGGTGCTGGTTTCCTCATTTCCCTACCAGTACTCTTGTATTAGCATCCATGCGTTTTTCTGTAGGTGTGAACAGTGACATGTTCTGCGTATCTGTGCAGGTGGCCGGACATAAGGTGAACATTCCTGTTTTGTGTGGTCTGCATTCCTTTGTGTGTTGATATGAACTGTGTCCTACTCTGCTTGAATCATCAAGCAGGTCCTTGGATTTCAGTGTGGGGCCATCTCTATTTGGACGATTGTCTCACTTGCAGGCAGGAATCATTGGGTAGTTGTCTTGTTAGAGTAGGACCTCACAAGATAGCAAGGACCCTTATCGTGGGCTCGTGGGCTTAGAAATATTGGGCAAAATGCGAACCAATACCTCGTACCATAGCATTTCTATCTGTTTATGCAGGTATGTTAATGAGTGTTTTGGGTGTTTGTCAGTCATTGTGTCATGTCTGCTCATTAGTCCTGTTTGCAGTTCACTAGTTTAGACAGAAGAGCACGTGACACAAAAGTTGTTCATTGGAAAAGTATGGTGAGGATTTGCTTACCAATATGCAATTTGAAATATTAAATATGGTTTTAAATATTAAATTTTAAGGTATTCATGTAGCGTAAAGTGAAAATTAGAGATGAGCGAGCATACTCGTCCGAGCTTGATGCTCATTCGAGTATTAGGGTGCTCGAGATGCTCGTTACTCGAGACGAGCACCACGCGGTACTCGTCTCGATTAAACGAGCACTGACCATTTAATTCAATGGAGCCGGCAATACAGCCGGCTCCATTGAAGGCAATGGCCTGCCGGCAAGCGCGGGATGAATTGTCGGGAAGGGCTTAAATATATAAGCCCTTCCCTGCAATTCATCCAGAAATCTGTAAAAAAAATATATATATATATACTCACCTTGTCCCGGCAGAACGATGTTAGCCCATTGAATTCAATGGAGCCGGCAATACAGCCGGCTCCATTAAAAGCAATGGGCTGCCGGCGATCGTGGGATGAATTGTCGGGAAGGGGTTAAATATATAAGCCCTTCCCTGCAATTCATCCAGAAATGTGTAAAAAAAAAAATATATATGTATATACTCACCTGGTCCCGGCAGACGGAGTTCAGCGCAGCCAGGGGCAGTCCTCCTTAACTGCTCTGAACAGCTGTGAGTAGTATTCAGCAGCCGGGCTCAGCGGGACCAATCAGATGAGAGGCAGCAGTCACACCCATTCATAAATTCATAAATGGGTGTGTGAGTGGAATCTGCCTCTGATTGGTCAGGCTGTGACCAATTAGAGGCAGTTCATTCAGCAGGTGGGGATTTTAAATCCCCGGCTGCTGAATACTACTCACAGCTGTTCAGAGCAGTTCAGGAGGACTGCCGCCGGCCGTGCTGAACTCCGTCTGCCGGGACCAGGTGAGTATATATATATTTTTTATTTTTACACATTTCTTGATGAATTTCAGGGAAGGGCTTATATATTTAACCCCTTCCCGACAATTCATCCCGCGATCGCCGGCAGCCCATTGCTTTCAATGGAGCCAGCTGTATTGCCGGCTCCATTGAATTCAATGGGCTAACATCGTTCTGCCGGGACAAGGTGAGTATATATTTTTTTTTTTTTTTACACATTTCTGGATGAATTGCAGGGAAGGGCTTATATATTTAAGCCCTTCCCGACAATTCATCCCGCGACCGCCGGCAGCCCATTGCTTTCAATGGAGCCAGCTGTATTGCCGGCTCCATTGAATTCAATGGGCTAACATCGTTCTTCTCTTCCACAGCTGTTACAGCTGTGGCAGAGGAGAACGATCTTTATGCTGACAGTGCGGGGAAGGGGGGGTCTCACTCTTGCCACCATTGTGGCTTAATAGTCGGACCTGGGAACTTGAGATGCAGCCCAACATGTAGTCCCTCACCTGCCCTATCCGTTTCTGTGTCGTTTCCATCACTTTCTTGAATTTCCCAGGTTTTCACAAATGAAAACCTTAGCGAGCATCGGCGATATACAAAAATGCTCGAGTCGCCCATTGACTTCAATGGGGTTCGTTACTCGAAACGAACTCTCGAGCATCACTGAAAGTTCGACTCGAGTAACGAGCACCCGAGCATTTTGGTGCTCGCTCATCTCTAGTGAACATCCAAACTTCAAAGTGAATTAGCAGAATAAAACTTCACAAGTAGTTCAGTCCCAAGGGGCCCAAAGCCTTACAAAACAAAAAAATGATTTTTGTTGTTGTAAGGCTCCAGAAACCCCATATTTTTATTTTTTATATTTCTCCAGGGCACACTTTGTGACTCATATTGACTCTGGGTTTTATTTATAAACATTGGAACCTATCATGTGAAGATCCCCTCCTGACTAACAACATTCCAGAGATGCCTCAGGTTATCTTCAGATGGAACAAAATCGTCAAAAATCATTTAGGCCCTTCCCATCCTCATTAACAAAAAACACCCTTTCCGAAAGCCTCTCCAATCACTTATGTGCATACTAGGGGCCCTTTCAGATGTGGAATCTGGAACTACAAGTGGTTTTTTAACATTTTCTATAATGGAAGACAAATCGTTATTGATAATTAAGAGATAATTAATACTTTACTCTGAGTGATTTCTCAATTGTGGCACATATGTCATCTATCTCCTTGAATGTCGGTGAAGCTTTAAATATGTGGACCACACCATAAATGCCCTCAGGATTTGAGCCAATAAACATTGTTCAAACATATCTAATGGCTTTGTGCACTATAGTGTATCAAGCATTTTATACACTTTCATAACAGAAATGCTACCCAAATGCTCCTCAATACACTGTAAAAAAATCCCCTATGGGGAACTTTTCAGATTGCGAAGTAAGGGGCTGTGTTGAGTATTTTGTCTAGACAGTCTATTTCCTAGGGGCCTTAATGAGGTTCTGGAGAAGATCTAAGAGTTTATTTGTGCTGGTTGTTTGTCTTCTTGATTCTCCTGTTTCCATTCATAAGGAATTGATAATGATAATTTAATAACAGTAATTTTCTAATAGCAATCTTACAATCATTTTTAGATATATTTTTATTGGCTTCCTGTCCTCCTTGGCACCCTGTACTGCATTTCACATTGACCTTTAATTATTTAAATTATCATATAAGTCAATGATTGTACCATTCATGCATTCAAAATCACCATACTTCACTAATTTTTTTCTGTCTGCTCCCAATTTTCCATAATTGGGTCTTTCTGTTGGATAATTGAATGGTTAATATCCTTTAATTCACAATCTTAGATATTTGTATTTTTGGTAGTCTATTTTATCTTCTTTTGTTTTACCGGGGTGCTATGTATGTGTTGCTTTATTCCAGTGATGGCGAACCTTTTAGAGCCCGAGTGCCCAAACTGCAACTTAAAACCCACTTATAACAAAGTGCCAACATGTCAGGGGCGGGGTTTATCACAACGTGTGATTGTACCCCCGTCGTTCTAAAAAGGACAGGGTTGTTTCAAAATAGACAGCATGCTGATTTTGACTGCTTTTTGGATGTGGAAATACTGCAGAGTGTCCTCAGCGGAAATTTCTGTGGAAAAACCTGCAGCATTTATGCATCCAAAAAGTAGTCAAAATCTGCACCCTGTCTATTTTGAAACAGCCCTGCCCATTTCCACCACATGTAAACATACCCCAGTGGTAATAGTTACCCCCACATCACAGCGGACCCAGCGGTAATAGTGACCCCCCACAGCGATAATAGTGACCCCCACCACACAGCAGCCTCAGCGGTAATAGTGACACCCCCCAGCAGCCCCAGGGTAATAGTGACCCCCACCCCACAGCGGCCCCAGCGATAATAGTGACACCCCCCAGCAGCCCCAGGGTTAATAGTGACCCCCACAGCGGCCCCAGCGGTAATAGTGACCCCCCACAGCAATAATAGTAACCCCAACCACACAGCAGCCCCAGCGGTAATAGTGATCCCCACCCCCCAGCGGTAATAGTGACACTCCCCAGCACCCCCAGCGATAATAGTGACCCCCACCCAGCAGTAATAGTGACCCCCACCCCCCAGCAATAATAGTGACCCCAACATCACAGTGGCCCCAGCGGTAATAGTGTCCCCCACCCCAGAGCGATAATAGTGACCCCCCAGCGGCCCCCAGTGCATTAGGGACACCCCCAGCGGCCCCCAGTGCAGTAGTGATACCCCCCAGCGGCCCCCCCAGTGCAGTAGTGACACCCCCCAGCGGCCCCCCAGTGCAGTAGTGACACCCCCCAGTGCCGTCGTGACACCCCCCCAGCAGCCCCCCAGGGCAGTAGTGACACCCCCCAGCGGCCCCCAGTGCCGTAGTGACACCCCACATTGGCCCCCTAGTGCAGTAGTGACACCCCACAGTGCCCCTCCCGAGACCCACATACTTACCCCCTCCTCCTCCTCCTCCTGGAAGCTCAGCTCCTCTTCTGGTCAGCGATGGTCCCGGCACGCGTATTAACTTTTTTTTCCCCACTTCTGCCTCAATAGGTGATTCCCAGCAACCTGATTGGTTGTTTGGTGAATCAGCCAACCCAAACAACCAATCAGGTTGCTGGGAATTGCTGATTGCTGCAGAAGTGGGGAAGAAAGTGTTAATATGCTCCCGGCACACACTCTGACACATACGCTGCTGGACGCTTCCCCCCTCCCGGCGGAACCAACTAGTAGGAGACGTCGGGGCAGGGGAGAGAGGGATTCCAGTTGCACGCTGAAGTCAGTGTGTTCCTGGATCAGCGCGGCTAGCAGTGCCGTTTGTGAATGCCGGCAGGGGAGCCGCGGCCCCTGCTGGTATTCACAAGTGGTGAGCGGCCGATGGGGCGCGTGCCAGTAGGGAGGGCTCTGCGTGCCGCCTCTGGCACGCGTGCCATAGGTTCGCCACCACTGCTTTATTCCATTGTATTTCATATTAGCATATATACATTGACTACTGTATATTTAAATCTAAGTTAGACATTATGCATATTAGTTTTAAATTGATTTTTATTGATTGATTGTGTGACATATAATAATTGATTTTGAGATCACATATTTCCACATATACCTATTATATTTATTTTTTGTTGTATTCTCGATTGTTTACTTTGCAGTCAATTCACATATTTTCAAATTGGTGTTAATGCTAAACACCCCTCGTCTTATATGACATCAAGCGGGGAGGCAAAAGTAGCATTTCCCTGTTCCCATGCTTATGGATTCTTCCAGGATTGGAAGACCAGGTGTCTCAGCAACCTTCTGATACCAATAAAGATAATTGGTACTAATCAGTAAAATAATTCTGATATATATGTGTAATAGTCAGCACTATGCTTTGCATCACATGTGCTTGAGAAACGAGGTTCTGAAACATGTTTTTGTAAGGTCTGCTACTAGTGTCTGTCACCCTCTTGCGGTTCCATGCAGCTGCAAGCATCCCTCTGCTTTTCCTGTGTGTAAATGGATCCTATATGTCTGTTTTCACCCAGCACTGAGAGGGTTAACCAGTTCTCTAGCTCTCAGCTCACCTGTGGGGTTAATAGCCATTACTCCTCTATTTAAGCTGGATTCTGGCACTTCCTCTTTGCATCTGTTTATTTTGCATGTCCATCACTTTATACTTTGCTTTTCTGTGTCTCTGTCCATTTCTGTCTAGTCTGTGCACAGCTCCCCTTTCCTCGGTAAGTCAGTTCTGTTCTATGTGTTTGTGTTCTTTTCATTGTTCCTGTGTCTTGTCAGGGATAGTTAGCACCGAATTTCCAGGGCAGGATTGTTCCTACCAGGATGAGCGCCCTGCTTGTAGGCAGGGACCTTCTCTTCTTTCAGCTTACCTTAGGCTAAGTTACCTATACAGGTTTTCCTTTCTTCCCTACCCCCATTCACTGGTGTCAGCTGCTAGTCATACCAGGTCTGGTCTAAAAGCCAGGTCTGGGAGGTTAGTCCAGTGGGTCCACATTCTAAATCCCTAACAGTCTTGCTATGTTTGGTCTGTCTATTCTGAATAAAATGGATATGGTTACATACTTTCTTGGATGCTAAATACTTCTACATCCTTTGTGGAGATCTAAACGAACTAGGACTTGAGGCGAACCTGGATCTTAGGGGGACTCATATGGATCATGACCCACTTTTGAACTAAGTAATTATCTTTCTATTAAACATTTTAGCCAATTTCTACACCTGGAGCGCTGGGACCAAGGATGTAGCTATAAGAGGTGCAGGAGTAGCAGTTGCTACCGGGCCCTGGAGCCTTAGTCGGTCCAAAGGCCCCTCCATCACATAAGAAGACACCAGTATTATAAATAGCACATGGTAGGTAGGGGGCCTGTTACAGATTTTGCATTGGGGCTCAAGACCTTCTAGTCATGCCTCTGGCTGAGACTATGTATTTCTTTGCTTTTCCTATCCTAGTACTGGTATGCCCTGGATTCTCACCTGACACACTTCCTTTGATGGATGTCTTGCTAGGATGAGGTGTTGCTGTTTCTGGCTGTGACTTGATTTGTGAAGCAAGCTAGGATTATTGGGTGTGGGACCCTGTCCTTCCAGATAGGCTTCCCACACCAGGTGCGTTTGTAACAACTCTCTCCTAATCCTACCTACAGAGTCTCTTAACCTGCAGCGCTGTCCTAATTCTTTTATATCTCTGATTTCTATACAGGTAAGCTCCAATCACGACAGAACAGATGTCTCTAATGTGGTCAGTCAGTGTATTTGTTTTCCATTACTTTATGTTTCTACTAATTCTCTTGGTAGTAGAATATTATAGAAAATGATAGTGTACTATGAAAAAGGGTTTTATGTTTAATATTTCACTGTTGTTTGTATAAAAATATATTTTCAAAAATGTTTCTGGTGACCCACTGAAAGATTGGAAATGAAGCAAGTTATTCTTTACGCTATGCTGAATTCATTGTATCCAAAATTATATTTATGTACATACTGTAAATATGATTGAAGATAAAATATAGCTTTGAATAGCTCAGTAAAAAAAGAAAGAAGCAAGTTAGAAACTGCAAGAAACATGAATCAAATACTGAATTAATTGCAGGTTATGACTTAAAAAACATTATTAGCATCATCTAAAAATGAAAATCCATAGCTTCAAAAACATGCAGTAAATGTCAGAAGCTTACATGATGAAAAACTGAACTAGCAATAATCCTGAGCCGCTTTCTCATCCATGTGTCTCTTTTAAAGAAAAAAAAAAGAAGTATATAGAAATATTTAACCCCTTAATACAACAGGTATTTTAAACCTCAAAAACTAGGGACCAGAGGAGGGATTACAGTATGTTACCTGATGCCTATATGTGTCTATTGCATCCAATAGTTTAAGAAATGCTGTGCAGCCATGTTAGAAGACATGTTCCTCAGTAGTATCCATACAGAATAGGGCAACTCCTGCCTCCAGTTGCTAGACATATTTAATTGCTTTAACCCCTTCCCGCCACAGGACGAAAAATGGACATACTGGCAGAGGGGTACTTAAGGCAACAGGACGTACATTTACGTCCTGGGGATAGCGTAAGATCATAAGAGATCCTGCACTATGTGGCAGCGGGAGACGGCTGTCACCGATAGCTGGCCTCTCGCTGAAACAGCGGGCGTGCATTGGAGCAGCGACCCCCACTGTTAACCCCTTCACTGCCGTGATCTATGTAGATCACGGCATGTAAAGGGCGCAAAGAGGGAGCGCGCTCCCTCTGTGACATCATCGGACTCTTACGATGAAATCGCAGAGCGTCCGACATGGCAACAGGATGCCAGATGCAGGCTCTCTGTATTGCCAGTGTCTGTGATCGCTATTTCGCTAATACAAGCAATAAGGCATTGTATGACAGAAGTCCTGCAATGCTTTATCATAGCGATCATAGGTGCTATGGTGCAAGTCCCCCACAGGGACATAAAAAGTATGAAAAGAAGATAAAAATAATCTAATAAACTGTAAAAATGTTTTTAAAAAAACCCTTTTTTGTGCTTTTTCCCATATTAGCATAATTTTTTTTTTCAAAATAAAATCCCACATATTTGCTATTGCCATATGCGTAATGATGCGTGCAATAAATCGAGCATGTTTTTTATGCTGCACGGCAAAAGGCACCCTAAAAAATTGAGGCAAAATACTTATTTTTTTCATTTTGCCTCACAAAAAATGCAATAAAAGTGATCAAGAAAGCCGTATGTACCTACAAATGGTACCAAGAAAAACTAAAGCTCATCTTGCAAAAAATTAGCTCTGTCCATGGAAAAATAAAAAAGTTATAGAACTGTGAATGCAGCGATATAGAAAAAAATAATTTCCCAAAAAAAGCGTTTTTATTGAAGAAAAGTGGAAAAAACTAAAAAAATATATAAGAATTTTGGTATCGTTGTAATCGTACCGACCCGCAGAAAAAATGTATTGAGTCATTTATGCTGCACGATTAACACTGTAAAAAAAAAACCTCAATTATCTATGGCAAAATTGATGTGTTTTCTCTCCCTGCTATCATAAAAAAAATTATCAAAGTTTTACAATATAGTCTATGTACCCAAAAAATGGCACCAATAAAAACTACAGTTCGCCACGCAAAAACAAGCCTTTATATGGTCATGTCAATGAAAAAATAAAAAAGTTATGGCTTTTGAAAAATAGAGGTGAAAATCCGCCATAAATCGTTGTGTCCTTATAGCCAAAGTAGGCCATGTCCTTAAGGGGTTAAGAAAGTTGTCCCACTTCTAACAGCTTTGCTGCAAGCAGCACAAAACTCTATTCATTGTGCAGTGGTCTAAATTGGTTCTGCAGGCTGAGTCCTATTGAAGTCAATGTGACTCAACCTATAGTACCACCCTGGGCCACTGTGCAATGCACGGAGTTGTCTGCTTCTTGCAGCAAAACAGCTACACACAGTTTCACAGTCTGCTACTACTGTCTCATATAGTGACACTTAGGCTGCTTTTACATGCGACAACCTGTCGGTTGACGATGCCCGACAGGTTGTCTTAGTGGTGATCATTCCTGTGCTTTTACATGGAAATGATTATTGCTACTGAGTGTAGCGGGGCCCCTCTATAATGTTATGTGTTTGTCTTGTGTAATGCTATTGTTAGCGTCTTTTATGTAGTATGTATTTGGGATCTGTATTGCACCTTTGCAGCACTGAATGGGTTAATGTCCGGGTTATGTCTGAGAAATGTATCATGTTATATGTCGTGATCATGTCATATACATGTGATTGCAAGAAGTAGTGCTAGAGATGTCTGAGCTGCCTGGGTTGTGAAATCTGTCTGGCAGTCAGTCTGGGCTGTCTGGTTGTCTTCTGATGAAAGTGAGTCAGCAAGAGAAGTCTTCAAGTGAGCCACACAGACACCAAGTGGTCCGTGAGGGAGAGAATGAAGGAAGCAGAGTGATTCCCTACGGTTTGGATTGGAACTATTCTATCTGGGATGTGCCAGTGCTACCTCTAAGCACTGAGTGAGAAAAATGATAGTTGTATGGATTGGCCCGAGAGTCCTCCCTGTCACACCACCTTCTCCTGTGGTATCTGTGCCAATCTTGTTGTACCGTGGATGTTATTAACAAGTTACAGTAAACAGGCATTACCAACCTTTCCTGGTTTGTCCAGAAAGTTATCCCTGTGTGTGTAATGCTTTATTATAATTCACCACAGAGTATGGAACCATGGCGTCACGAGTGACAAGAGGATTTTAAGTACCTTCGGTTACACCATCTCTATGACCTCCCCCAGCAGTAACTTGGACGGGTCTATAGCTGCCCTCAGGAGAGGAGATGGTAGAGCCACCATGACATAATCATCCTGATCTACCCTGCCATCTCCTCGGCTGTTGGCCTGCTCCTTAGATGCTGCAGGGCGGAGTTTTGGTGGTCACAAACAGGATTGTGCCCCCATGCCTTTGACTGTCAGGAACAGGAAGATTCCTCCATACCTCCACTAGAGAGACAGAGAACAAATGCCTCTGACCTTTTCCAGACACGGAGAAAAGTGTGCCAGTGCCTGAGTTCAAATGACTGTCTAGTTGTGTCCAGTGCCAGCCAATTTACAGAGTCAAGGCTAAGTTGCCTGCAAGAGATGCAGAGAAAAGGGAATTTAATCTTCATTCCTATGTGTCTAAGATGCAGTATTGTTTAAGGGAAAACTCTGTGGTGTTGTTGGACAGGAAGCAAGGAAGTTAATATGGACACTCAAGAGGGCACACAAGCTTCTTCTTCCTCTACCTATGGAGAACCCGCAAAACTTTCCAGCCACTCAGTTCCTGCCTTGGCTGTGGGAAAAGTTTGGCAGGGGGGACAACCCCACTGCGAAGCAGGAGCAAGAACCAGTGCTACAGCAACAAGCTGAAGACCACCCAGAGGAGGAGTCTCCAATGCTGGTGAGTGAGCCAATGGACTTGTCTCGTCAGACCAGCTTGAGCACCCCTGCAGACAGAATGACTTCCTCCCCTACTCTTCACTGAATCCTTGCAGAATATCCTCCAGCCCAACCAAGATTCTACTGGGGTGATGAGCCAGAGTTGCAGGAGGTAATGGCAACCCTTTCACTAGCGTCATCACCAGCAGAGGAGAGACTGGGGGAACCATGGGACAGTGACTTTGTGGATGTGGAGAATGTCTCTCCTCCTTACACTGCTCCTCCAGTGGAGTAAAGGCTTGGAAGGCTACATCTTTACAATATCCCGGGGGCTTCATGGAATTACCATACACTCTGTGGATTGTAATTCACAAAGACAACCGTGAGGTGAAAGCTACACTACCACCATTGCTGCATCCGTTTGTCTGGGAATACAGGGACTTGAATTTTGGATTTTATTTTGTGGATGTTTACCAGAGAGGACCCCCCCCGGCAGGACTGCATCAGCCATTTAGCAGTATTCATCTGGAACAAAGTTTAACTCTGCAGGACTTATCACAAACCTGGCGGCAGTCGAAGAGCTACTGTTCTGAGCCGTTGCAGGAGGACAATGACCCGGAGGACTGTGATGTGAGAGTGATTCTGTTTGCTAGTCCGTCTTTGTGTTCTTCTATCGGCACTCGGTCGTGGAGTAGTAATACCATGCCAACAGGCTTCAGCACCGAATCTGAAATTGAAGAACCCACTGGACCACCCATCGTCAGAAAGGTGATGTGGTGCTAAAAGACTTTGTTTTGGACTCTATTTTAGAGATGTTGCTTCCCTGTTAAGCCGCCAAAAGGACTTCAAAACTATTTATATTCCCCTTTGTATAGTTTAATAATGCGAATGTTTATTTTTGCCTAATATTTAGTGCATCATTGTTTGCAAAGTGTTTACTGCAACGTTTATACTGTTTAAAGCACATGGGCAGGAGAGTGATAGGAGTTAAAGGGGCTGTCCGGCTGTCCGGCGCCGAAACCTAAAATTTTTTTTCCCCACAGACCCCACCTTAGCAGACAGTTAAATTACATCCATTTGTTATTTAAAAAAAAAAAAATTCGCTTACCTGGTTCCCCGATCTGCAGCTTTGAAGATTCTTCTTTCAAAGATGGCGCCGCTGGTCTTCTCCCACGGTGCACCGCGGGTCTTCTCCCATGGTGCACCGTGGATGTTCTTCTCCAGTCTGCGTTCCACTGCCGATTACAGCCACCACATTGGCTGATCGGCACCACATGACAGAGGCAGAGCTACGATGACGCGGAGAAGAGGGAGGAGCCAGGACGCCGCTCGTGAGCCCGGACACAGCCAGCAGAGGATTTCTCTCTACGCAAGCACGACTGTTCGTGCGCCCAGAGAACAGGTTTGATAGTCGCCATGGAGACGGGGACGCCAGCACCGGAGGGGGTAAGTGTATAACTTCTGTATGGCCAATATTTAATGCACGATGTATATTACAAAGTGCATTAATATGGCCATACAGAAGTGCTTAACCCCACTTGCTGTCGCGGGACAACCCCTTTAAAGTAAAAATTCTGCTTGCATTTGATTGACTGTGTGCGAGTTTGAATGATAAATGCATGAGTCAGGAGGTTTCAATTCTACACCCCACTAATCCACTTAAGTGCACCAGTGTCTGCCTATTAAGCTCCATTTACACTGAGATGACTGTCGGGCAAACGATGCCCGATACTCTTCCTCTGTTTCCGCACTCCTGTGCTGTCACATGGGAGCTAGCAGAGCTGTCTCGCTCATGGAGCGGCCAGCAGGAGGCGGGCAGTGCAGGAGATTTCTCTCCTCTCGCTCCCCCGCCCCTCTCCATTAAGATAACACTACTGAACGATGAGCGATCAGCTGATTGTCCATCCTTTATGCTGCATAAATGATGAGCTCATCGATGAGCTTATTACTCATCATTCAGTTTAAATAGCGGCCATTCAGTAGTGAACGGCTGCTGTGTGATGTCAATGGAGAGGGGCGGGGGAGTGCGAGAAATCCTCTGCACTGTTCCGCTCCACTGCTGGCCGCTCCACTGCTGGCCGCTCCATGAGCGAGCCAGCTCTGCTAGCTCCCGTGTGACAGCATAGGAGAGCGGACACACAGGGACGAGTGTTGGGCATTGTTTGCCCGACAGTCATGCAGTGTAAATGGACCTTAAAAGTGGGTCTGTCAGGTTGTACACAGGTCATGCAACTTCATACATGGATCAATGATGGCGTTATTTATTCAGTTAAAAAAACGGAAACCAATTCAGTTTCTCTGCTCCAAAATAGAACAAAGAGACAGAAAGCCCTAATAGAGCCCCAGTGCTGGTGTGATCTTACATGTCCATCCACTACACAGACAACATATTCATTTCAATGGACACTGATACTTTTTTTTACCTGCAGTGCTAATATTGGACAATTGAACACTTGCTGTCTTGTTCCTTTACATATTAAAGCTGATTGTGGCAACACAATGTAATCAACTTATTTTATAGAAACCTTTAGCAAAAACGGATTGATGAATGTTCCTCTGTATTGCCGCCTGTAAAACTCTACAGACATTTTGATTAATAGTTCCTTCTCTATAACTTTATGTTTCTGCACACTTCATTGTTTAGACCCTAACAATTCTAGATAATTCTAGATTACATTGCCCTAGCCTACTTCATTTGTAGCATAAAAGTCCAAAAGAAAGTTAGTGTAAAATATACAGTAATATTACCGTGCAGTATCAGCTATTTAGAACATTATACCTTAATGGCCAATGTAAACCCTATAATTTGATACTATCACTGAAGATGTTTGACAAGATTAAAGAATCTTTCCAGTCCACCAGATATTGTTGTGTCAGCACGTTGATAGCAATTACTGTAAAAGACAATAGTTCATACACTGAGTTTCCCATGATTAAAGTGAGATAACATTTATTCATGAATGCTATAAATAAATTCTGCACATACATCATTCATGCAATACTTTTTTTACTATAAATTATTCATTTCAACATCACTACATGAGGTAGATTGAAAGGACACGGAAGAGAAGTTTTATCATGGTGTCAAAATGAACTAAAATAAAACAAAGAAAACAAACTGCAAATATAAAATGATATTGTATCTAGTCAGGATCTTGTAATTGATATATAGTATATAGTCTGTGAATGTCTAAGGAAAATCACAATGTCGCAGTTTAGCCTGGATTGACTGAAAACATTTTTTAAGCAGTGATGCTACTTTATTCACTGAATAAAGGATAATCTTTTGTTGTTTTATTGAGGATTTAATAGATTAACGGATATATTGTAAAACTTAACTTTTATTAGGTATACTGTAACAAATTGTCTATTGAGTATTAAAGCACTGTAGTTGCAAGATTAGATGATTATGGACCATTTACACGGATCAATTATTGTTCAAAATTAGCAATAATTGTCCTATGTAAACACGAAAACATTGTTTACTAGTAGAGATGAGCGAGCACCAAAATGCTCGGGTGCTCGTTACTCGAGTCGAACTTTCAGTGATGCTCGAGAGTTCGTTTCGAGTAACGAACCCCATTGAAGTCAATGGGTGACTCGAGCATTTTTGTATATCGCCGATGCTCGCTAAGGTTTTCATTTGTGAAAATCTGCAAAACACAAGAAAGTGATGGAAACGGCACAGAAACGAATAGGGCAGGCGAGGAGCTACATTTTGGGCTGCATCTCAAGTTCCCAGGTCCCACTATTAAGCCACAATAGCGGCAAGAGTGAGACCCCCCCCCCCCCCCCCACTGTCAGCGTAAAGATCGTTCTCCTCTGCCACAGCTGTTACAGCTGTGGAAGAGAAGAACGATGTTAGCCCATTGAATTCAATGGAGCTGGCAATACAGCCGGCTCTATTGAAAGCAATGGGTTGCCGGCGTATGCGGGATGAATTGTCGGGAAGGGGTTAAATATATAAGCCCTTCCCTACAATTCATCCAGAAATGTGTAAAAATAAAAAATATATATATACTTACCTGGTCCCGGCAGACGGAGTTCAGCGCGGCAGGCTGCAGTTCTCCTGAACTGCTCTAAACAGCTGTGAGTAGTATTCAGCAGCCGGGGATTTAAAATCCCCGCCTGCTGAATGAGATGCCTCTGATTGGCTCAGCGCAGGGACAGCTGAGAGCTGCCCCTGAGCCAATCAGAGGCAGCCCTCACTCACCCATTCATGAATTCATGAATGGGTGTGAGTGAGGGATGCCTCTGATTGGTCAGGCTGTGACCAATCAGACGCATCTCATTCAGCAGGCGGGGATTTTAAATCCCCGGCTGCTGAATACTACTCACAGCTGTTCAGAGCAGTTCAGGAGAACTGCAGCCTGCCGCGCTGAACTCCGTCTGCCGGGACCAGGTAAGTATATATATATTTTTTATTTTTACACATTTCTGGATGAATTGCAGGGAAGGGCTTATATATTTAACCCCTTCCTGACAATTCATCCCGCGATCGCCGGCAGCCCATTGCTTTCGATGGAGTCGGCTGTATTGCCGGCTCCATTGAATTCAATGGGCTAACATCGTTCTGCCGGGACCAGGTAAGTATATATATATTTTTTATTTTTACACATTTCTGGATGAATTGTAGGGAAGGGCTTATATATTTAACCCCTTCCCGACAATTCATCCCGCGATCGCCGGCAGCCCATTGCTTTCAATGGAGTCGGCTTTATTGCCGGCTCCATTGAATTCAATGGTCAGTGCTCGTTTAATCGAGACGAGTACCGAGTGGTGCTCGTCTCGAGTAACGAGCATCTCGAGCACTCTAATACTCGAACGAGCATCAAGCTCGGACGAGTATGCTCGCTCATCTCTATTTACTAGTCATTCACTATTCATTATCGCTGACTTTCAGTCAGCATAAAAACTATTGCAGGCTTTTCGTTCCGTGTAAACGCTCAGCGCTTCATGAAGAAAGTGAAATGTGATTGTTCTCAGCAAGAGAAACAACGTAATCTTGTAGATAGGATACCTTTTAATGGCTAACAAAAATACATGATGTAATAATAGCGAACTTGCGAACCAACGCAGGGTTCTTCTTCAGGCTTATAGATTGGATCTGAAGAGGCATGGATATTTATATACACTTATAACATACATACTTATGACAAGGCACAGATATGGATGTGATTGGTTCGAACCTAAAAGGAATTCTGCAACAGGAAACAAACTTTTTTTGTCTAGGCACTGATAGCGGAGTGAAAGTTTTATGGTCCCTAAATTACTGTTGGGGGGGGGGGGGTCAGGCAGGCTAGAAATGCTACAAGAGGTACACTGACATTTTTAACTAAACACTGATAAGGGAGTGAAAGTTTATAGTCCCTGAATTACTGTTGATGGGGGTCTTATCTGTGCAATAAATGTCTCACACTTCCCATTCACGCATAAATCCTGGGGAATAATTTAACCCAGTTTTCAGCGTGTCAAAGGTTGTTATCAATTTATATTCCCAAATTCTTCTGTGGTTTTGTGACTTGAAACCACCCTTCAATATCAAAACTCTCATATCACCTATGTTATGTCCATGGTTAGAGAAGTGCTCGGCCACAGGCAATTCTCTTTTTCTGTGTTTAATCGTGTGGCGATGAGATCTCATCCTTGCTTTTAGTTTCTGTCCTGTTTTTCCAACATAAAGACCCCCAACAGGCCATTTACTGCACCGGATCAGGTAGACAACCTTGGACATGGAACATGTGAATGTCCCAAGAATCTTATAGTCTTGCTGTGTGTTCGGAGATAGTATATGTGAGCAGGTCTTACAGCTCCTTACATTACAGGGATAAGTTCCTTTATCTGTGTCAGAGGGTAGTGCACTCCTAATTATAAAGTCCCTCAAGTTAGGAGGTTGCCTGTAACACAGAAGCGGAGGGTCCGGGAATATGGAAAATATCCATGTCTCTTCAGATCCAATCCATAAGCCTGAAGAAGAACCCTGCGTTGGTTCGCAAGCTCGCTATTATTACATCATGTATTTTTGTTACCCATTAAAAGGTATCATATCTACAAGATTACGTGGTTTGTCTTGCTGAGAACAATCACATTTTGCTCTACTGGCTAAGATGGTACCAGATCTTTGTTTTCATTATATGAAGAAAGTGAAGCATTGAGCAAGAAGCCTGCGATCCAGAGGTGAGCTCTGCCTCTCGAAACACTCTGCACGAGCGCTGACAACCTTAGCAGTGACAGCAGTGCTCCTCTCATCCTGTGTAAGGCTTTATTCATGTAAGCATTCTATCATGGCAATTTTGCCGTGATAAAACACTGGCCAAAATCGTGACCATCTGATGCGTTGGATTCCAATGCATCAATTCAGATGGGCGATTTTCCGGTGCATAAAAATGGCCGGTCAGGTACCGTAGACTCCTATGGAAAAAGGGAGGTGAGAGAGAGTTTAGCAGCGGCTTTGCTAAACTCCCTTCCACTCTCCGTCTCGTCCCGCACTCTCCCATTGCAGTCAGTCAGCAAGGGGCGGAGAGGAGGTGGGAGTTTAGCACACTAGCTCCTGTGCTGTTCTGCCCTCTACCATTGTTGTCATCCAGCAGAGGGTGGAGAGGGGGAGGAATTTTAGCAAAGCTAAACTATCTCTTCCTGCCCGACAGTATTCCAGGCTGCAGCGTATACTCGTCACAACCGGGCCATCTGAACGGGCGCTTAAATGGGAGATGCAGCCATGACTTGGTCATGGCTGCCTCTCGTTCATTCATTTTTTGCCTGCGCTGCGGCCCTGATGTGGCCGGCCAAAGATCGTAGCACCCATGTGAAGGAGCCCTAAAAGGGTTATTAGTCTAGGCTGATTCATATATTCAACAGGTTATTGTGTAAGTGATGTTTAATTCACTGCTGGTGGCTATTCATTCTAATTAATTTACTTCCAACACATACATATTATGGCAGTAAGGATAAGTTGGATATTATAGCCTTATCTGTACACCCAAAGTGATCAGAATGTATCACCCAAGGAATGACTTGGCACGCTTGTTTTCACCAAAATATTCTCTAGACTCAATATGTTTCTATTATGATTTAGAGACCATAAAACTTTCACATACATCATCACTGGACTAACTAGTATTTACTGTTCTGCTCTTTTTGGTATTTATCTAAGTGCTATTAATCACAACATGTCTGTGCCTTCTTATCCTGTTCCTAAATTCTTTTCAAGTGCAAATTAATCACATCATGTCTGTGTCCTCCCATGTGATCAATTGTATATGTATTTGCATAAATGAGTCTTTAGATTTGTTCCATTATGCCTGAGGAAGAACTCTGAGTAGGTCTGAAAGTTTGCTATAACATCATGTATTTTTGTTAGCCATTAAAAGGTATCATATCTACAAGATTACTTGGATTCTCTTACTGAGAACAATCACATTTTATTGTGATTTCGGTATAGTTGCATATCAGCCTGACATCAGGCCCTCAGAATGCACACATGCTGAATCACTGCAAGAGACTATGTAAAGAAGCTTTTGTAGACAGTACAACAAACACTACTATAGCGATAGCTATTTGCCAGAAATCAAGTAGATAATTTGTGAAGAGCTCCTAGAGCAATAGTAACTAACATTTTTGAAATGACGCTATATAAAGTGGTAACTAGAGATGAGCGAACGTACTCGTTACGAGTACTTGCGCACCCGAGTACCGCCATTTTCGAGTACTTCAGTACTCGCGCGCAAAGATTCGGGGGGCGGCGTGCCGGCACGGGGGGTAGCAGTGGGGAGTGGGGGGGAGAGGGAGAGAGAGAGGGCTCCCCCCTGTTCCCCGCTGCTACCCCCCGCACCGCCACTCCTCTCCCCGCCCCCCCCCGAATCTTTGCGCGCGAGTACTGAAGTACTCGAAAATGGCGGTACTCGGGTGCGTAAGTACTCGTAACGAATACGTTCGCTCATCTCTAGTGGTAACCTAAAAAAAACACATACAATACAAATTACCCAATTGCTCACTCATTCACCTGCTGAATGCATTAATCAGGTTAGACTAAGCATCCAGTCTTACAGTTACAAATAGCGCTCCAATATTCAACAGTCAGTATATTTAATGGTATACCTAAGAAAGTTTTAGTTTTACAATATTTCAGTGAACCTATTGATGCTGCAGAAAATAGAAGACACACAAGGTTTTTTATGAGTACTTTTTTCCTTTTGCATTCACTCCTGGCTTTTAGTAAAAAATAAACTGCATCAGACTGCCAGCATGAACCTTGTGTAACCATGCGATGTTTCCTTTATATAAAATGATATCAGGAAGTGAGAGAATTAGATTCCGTACGTAAAATTTGGATGCTAATTCTTTTGCGCTTAGAATTGAATAATCGAGTTTGGACCCATTAGCTTTTCCTATTTATGACATAAACAATGCTTGTGCCAAATTTCAAGTTTCTACGACACTGGAAAGTTGGAGAATTAGATTACATACATAATATTTGGACGCTAATTCTTTTGCGCTAGAATTGAATAATCGAGTTGGGTCCCCTTTACTTTTCCTATTTTGGACATAATCGATGTTCGTGCCAAATTTCATATTTCTACGCCATCGGGAAGTTGGAGAATTAGTGGCGAGTCAGTGAGTGAGTCAGTGAGGGCTTTCGTCTTTATATATATATAGATGGAGGCTGTGACAGATGGTTAACAGTGACATCCATCACCCATTATATGTAATCTCTTTAAAGAATACATTATGAGCATTTTCATGACATATTCATAAAAGGATGCCATTATAGTCTATGGTTGATGGATGCCATTGTTGGGTATCTTTTTAATAAATCCTTCACCTATAGGCTATAGTAGTATGCATTAATTGGATATGCTATTGAAAAGCTTATGATGCATCCATTAAACAGATGCTAATGATGGATATGATATGGTGACAACTGTCACCCATAGGTTAATACAATATTCATTCAATGGATACGTTTTTATTTTTTAATAGGACTCCATTGGATGGAATAGTGAAGTCTACTGTACCTTTTTTTCACTAAACTTACATACAGGGACCAGACAGAGGCCAAATGAACACTATTTTGGCCTCCTTATGACTAATGGAATCTTATGGATATGTTTTGCTGCACATCAAGAGCTTTCCTAGTGTACATGTTAAATATAAACAATAAAAGGTGTGAACAGACCCTAAACCGTATCTTGTCCTTATGTAATGATAAAAAACTTGAAAAGCCCATCCATTGTAAAATATGTCTCCGCGAATCATGTTTTATCAAGCACTTTAAAATCCAATGGAAGATTTGCTTGGGAAAGGGAATGGTTACAGCTGTAACTTCACTCTTGAATTTCAGGATCACTAACCTTAATCTTACCCAAAGAAAACCATCTATAATTGATACTGAGAGCTACATAAGGTTAGTGCTGAAGCTTTTAAGTATTGTTTGGAATCGGCTTCAGAGTGAATAGCATCACTGCTTTTGTTTGCTCAATGGTGTCACAATGTATTTTATTCTTTTGCCTGGCATATTGATAAGTGTCCAAAGTAACGCAACTTGTGTGCATCCTTATTCATACCATTGATGGCATAAACATTAGGAATTGTCATTACACCCCAACATGCTCATAGATTTTAATGACCAAACATCCACCAAAAGAAAGTTCTTTTGGCATACATCTGTTTTTTAGCATTTTCCCTTTTTGGCACAACTATGTAAAAAATGTATCCCATTCATGTTTTTGGTATACTTATTTAATGACAATCAAATGTGTGTTACAATAAACAATGTACACATACATTTGACTGGACCACTTCAAATGGACCCAACAAACATAATCCCTGAATGCAATATAAATTTAGCTTGAAGTATTGTAAATGCAGTCCCATAACTGCAGATGTAGCCCCCATAAAACCATTAAGTTAACTTAACTTCAATCTACATACAATTCTGTAAATCAAGTCATCTTGATGCACCAATACTGTAAATGACTGTTTAAGCAGTAAACTGAATGTAGCAATATTATACTGCGCACATATACACTCTATTTCCTGAATCTATAACTTTTTATAAATTCTTCACATTTAATTTAAATGTAATTAATTTAGAATAACAGAGCCATAAACACCATATGTGGAATTAACAAAAATACAGGGTTTCTCTGAGTTATTTTTTTTAATTTCTGCTCTCTGTGCCTAAAAGAATAAAATATTGTATACTCACTCCTGAGTCCCTACAGCTAGAGCCCTGCATCCTCCTATCTCCCCTATGAGGTTGAATTTACAGGCTGCAGTCAACCTGTCATGTTTTGCTGCTGGGACCTGTAGTACTATGGGTTTCCAGGTGTTATTTGCATGTAAAAAACGATCATGTGACCACTTTAATTGGAAAGCATCGGTTCTAATAGATGCAAATTGAAAACACAACTGTACATGCGTTTAAAATTCGCTCGTCTGACTGAGCCCTAAAGCCACACATAACAAGTATTATTCCATTCGTAATGCTTTTTCTAATCCATTTTTATTTTCTGATTATATAGTTTCTATTTTCAGTACATTACGGGGAAAGCATTTTGCCTGAGCTGTGAACAGTATTTTGGGGATTTATTTTACAGCAGCAAGTCCAGATAAGAAACCCCTTTTATAAAACCACTAATTGACTTCTATGGGAGAGTTTTATATGCATGCTCCGTGACCTGTGCAGAACTCACCGCAGGGCGAAGGAGCTGAGCCCCACCATCTATTGTTAATAGTGTGATCCTATGTAGTCTGCCTCCAGAAATCTGCCATCTTTAATTGTAACTCTGCTGTGTTGATAACTACTAAAAAGTGATCTTTTCAAAACAGGAAGTGTATACTGACAACGAGACCAAAGTGTAATTTTCGGAAATTTTTAATCTAAATAGTAACACAATCAAGGATTACCAGAAATAAGAGTCAGTTCACTCAAAAATGTAGCAATTCCCAAATTAGTTCAGCAGCATGAGTTACTTAAAACATAACATTTATTATATTAATTTAAATAAAGGGTAACTGAATGCCAACATTAAAAAGTTCACGATTTGCACTAAAGGCAGCCGACCACCATGGTAAAGCTAGAACAATCTTATCACTCCAGCTGTTTTTTCATAGATATTAGTGAGATATGAGGTCAGTTTATTTTCTAAATAGCAATCTATCACTTCTGATATAAAGTCAATGAAATGAAAATATCTGTAAAGTGACTATCTTTAATCCATCCAGTAACAGCAGCCTTATCTTCTGCCAATTATTTATAGCACTTGCTATTTAAATATTGGACTTACATTAAACAAGTACATTTTATTGCTTAATTTGCACTGTTCTTACAATGTCATAAATCATATATCTGGAATGGTTCCTGGAAAAAAAATGACGGAGAAATTAATTCCCATTTAATAAAAAAAGCTCTTGCCATTTTTATAGTGGTTTTGAAATATGTGAAAAATCATGTATGGCATTTTTATGTGCTTGAAATTAGTGAATAATGTTGTGTTAGATGAATTTATGTAATTTGTTTTTAAACAAATTAAAATGTGGCTGGGAAAGACTGGAGTAAAAAGTTGTGTAGTATACAGTATTTACTGTGCAGATCTAAAGGAGACCACAGGGAAATCCAGTGTAATGCGTAACCTGCGCTAGAAAGTATGGTTGTTAGCCTTTCAGCTTCCTTTTATTAGCGTAATAATTTTTTTATAAATATTTAATTACATGTTATGCATTTTATAGCTATTATTTTTAAAGTGTATAATATATCTGAGGAGGCAACGTTTTACACTTAGGAGATTAAATATTGAAAACAGACTAAAGTATTCACATAATTAAATAATTGGATGAATTAAGCTGGTTCCAAGGGTGCCTGTACACAGAGCAACTGGGATGCTGATGCTGTAGAATCAAGAGAAATGCCTATTCTCTATGGCTTTTAAATGCTGGCCTATACACGCCACAGTTGTTAGGTTTAATATTATTAATAATCTGCAGCTCTTGTAGCGTCACATAGTGATGTACATGTAGGGAGCCTGTACACGTGTATCTGAACCACAGGAATTAGCACACCATATGTGGGCACCCTGTATACATAGTTGTAACAGGCTACATGTGCTGCAGTTTAATAATGACTACATCTAAAATTGTGACTAACAACTACAGCATGTACAGGACAAAACGCAAAAGTTATGAAGAACAGGCATTTTACTTGGTGCTTTGGCATGCGTTTACTGCTATACTCAGGCCTCGTTCACATGAGCGCAGTTTTAGCGCAGTATAGGCGCATGAAAAGATTGTGTCTAAATAGGACCAATGGTTTCCTATAGAATCGTTCAGATGAAGAAATTTTAGACGCGCTAAATATTCGCACCTAACAAAGATAGGACATGCTACTGCAATGCCTGCACCTAAGGTCTGTGGTGCCAGAAAAGATAGGGCCTGACCTATCTTTGGTGCGTGCTTTCCATAGACTCCTATGGGATCTGGAAAATACTCACCACGCACCTCCGATCGTGTGAACGGGCTAATTAAAATAGCTGGAATTCACCTGTTCACGCAAAGGGCTCCTACCCACTAGCAATATGTTTTCTTGAGATGCGAGAGCGAGTGAAAACAGATGATTATAAAACTAATGATTTTCAATGGTTTCATACTCACTAGCGATATTTTCACTGAAGCCTCGCAGCGCTAAGAAAAATCTTGTTTTCAATTGGGCCAACAGCTGCAGCACCAGCCTCATTAAAAACATAGGGAGTCAGCTGTGACAGCTATGGCAGAGAATTCCTCCATCCCCGCGTGGACCTTTTTTCTGATTGGTCCATTGCTGTGACTAATCAGAGGTAGCGCCCAGCTGTCATTGAATGACAGCTCAGCGCTGCCTGTGATTGGTCACAGCGCTCAGCCAATCACAGGCAGCGCTCAGCCATTCATTGAATTCATTTTTTACTTTTAATGTTTTTTAAGAATTAAAAAGTTTTTATTTTCCTGTTTCATTTTCTTTGTTAGTCCCCACAAGGGACTTAAACTTGCAATCATTTGATCACTCAAATGATTGCATTGCACTGTTATTTAACTAGCTTCCTATTTAAAACGTGCCACAGACACATATGAGTATGCAAACAATCATGGCTGCCCTGGGAGGATTTCAGAAGGCCCCAGACTGCCATGAAACCCAGACAGCATCCCTATGATTCTATCGTGGCCTGGCCATTTGAGACATTTACATCCCGATCAATTGGGACATTACTGTAAGAATTGATAGCAGCATTCAAAGGGTTAACAGTTGCAATTTGAAATCTCTCTGATCACAGATGTACTCATGGCTAAGCTCAAAACATTGTTCATACCTGTGAACACAGGCACTTCCTTAGGCTAATTAGCCTTTTAAATCAGGGCAGAGCTGATTCCCCCGCACATATAAACGAGCATTGCCTGTGCAAATATGCTCATTATTTGCGCAGGCTCAGGCGCACAAACACTTCTTCACTGCACAATTACAGTGCGCTGGAGTGGGTGTTTTTGCACTAAGATTATTCACAGCAGCATATATTGGCGGCTGTTTTCACAGACGATCGATATACGCTACCATCTGAGCTGTCTCCCCCCTTTCCTGCCCCTTGCCGTCTCTCTGCCTCTCCCCTCCCATCCAGCTGTTTGCAATGGGAGGGGGCAGGAGGGGGCGGAGTTAAGCTCTGCTCTGTCCCAATCCCCCATTGCTTGCTGTGGACAAGGGGTGGGGAGGGGCTGCTTCCTCTGTAGTATGAATACTTCTCGCAAGCACTGCAAGGGTTACCTTCTCCAGTGCTCCCAGCTCCGCTGTAGGGTAATGGGCAATTACCTCCCTATTTAGCAGAGCTGGGAACCCTTCCTCATTGCGTGAGTGTTGGCTTGTTTAGCTTCTGATGCCAGCACAGGTCTTCTGCCTTGCTAGTGTGTCTGCACCATTCCCTGCCTTGTTATTTGTCCTTGTCCCTGCTCCTTTACCTACCCATTTGCTCTCTGTTGGTTCTGTCTCTGTTCCAATTTCGGTCTGAATATCCTGCCTGTTTGCACGGTGCACATGTGTTTCGCGCTACATTTATTCTGCAGCAGAACAGCAACCTAATTTATACAGCTAATGTCATTAAAAAATATCATGTGAAGAAGAACAAGGCGTTCTGGAAGTGATGATATGGCCTCCACAGTACCCTGCTCTCAACATTATCAAGTGTTTCTGGGATTACATCAAGTGAGAGAAGGAGGTGAGCAAGCCGACATTCACAGAAGATCAGTGATTAATATCCAAGATGTTTTAAACAACCTCCCTGCCGAATTTCTTCCAAAACTTTGTGTAAGTGTACGTAGAAGAACTGATCCTGTTTCGGAGACAAAGGGTGTTCACACCAAATATTGATGTGATTCAGATTCCCTTTTTTTTTTTCATTCACTGTACATTTTGTTACTGACAAAAATGAACTATTAGCACTTCTGTTTATGAAGGCATCCTTACTTTGCAGCATATTTTCCACACTTGCCTAAATTTTTGCACAGTGCTGTATTTTGTACAAGTGCTCGATTAATGGCAGTGATTATACCAATCACAGCCATTCTTCGAGCATTGGCCGTAATTGGTTAAGTGGCAACCAATCACACCCAGCGCTTCCAGCAGCCGGGGATTTTTCAATCCCCGGCCAGAAGATAAAGAAGAAGATCAGTGCCAGGACCTGGGGAGAACCTGCGGCAGCGCCCCGGACAGCAAGGGAGAGGTGATGTATACTTTTTTTTTTCTTCCTATAGTTACAGCTTATTTTTGGGATAGGGCTTATATTTCAAGCCTCCCCCCCAAAAAAATCCTCTTTGTAGCGTCACATGCAACTTTGCAGCACTACAAAATCGCGCTATTGCCATGAGAAGACACAGCGATATCGCACGGTGCAGCGCTGCAATATCGCTGCAATGTGAAGGAGGCTGTGTGAAGGAGGCTTTATGTTACGGCACTCTGACCCCCTGAACACCAGGTGGGGTGCCCTGAACTTTCCGCACCCCACTGTCCCTGCCTACTTGCCTCGACCCTGGCTAACCCCAGGCGGACAACTGGACGGCGGTCCCTACCCTGGCTAGGGACCTGGCGACTATACAAGATGGAACTACCTAACAGGGGGCCGAGTGCCGACAAGGAGGCAGATGGAGATACCCACAGAAAAATGCTGAGCACTAGACAAAGCTAGGGAAAGGAAGCTGACAAGCAGACTAGCGGACTGACTGGAGGGAACTGCAGACAGAACTAACTAGTAGCTGACAGAACCAATAACTGGCAGTGAGCTCAGGTCACTGCCAGCCTTATAACTGCAAAACTCCGCCCGTGGGCGGAGAGTGGGTGCAGCCAACTCCCCCACTCACAATACAAGAGAGAGGAAAGGGTGCGGAAGAGCCCTGACGTCACAGCTCCGGGACGCCGGAGCCGAAGCCGGAGCGGTGCGCGCTGACCGCGGGACCCCGCGCCGCGCTGCATGGTAACACCTTTATTTCAAATGTGTGGCTTGAGTTTAAGTGACTTTGTAGGAAATTACTTACATCCGTATAATGTTTATCTTTGTTATTTTTCATTGGCGTAAATTACTTTGATTTTTCCATACTATCCCCATTAATTAGAGTTTTCTCCATGATTGACAGTGCTGTCCAGTGTGCATACTGCTGTAAAAGATGTGAGCGTGCTGCACATTTGAAAACCCAGATCCTATATCCAAATGAGCGGCTTGCAACACTGAGATCCATTGACAATTGAGATCTATTGACAACATTGACAAATATGAACTTCATTCTTTTGAATGAGGTCATACACATGAGCAGTTTTCCTGCATGGCATCATGATGTGATGCTATGATCTCGCATTGAAGCGCCATTGTTATCAATGGGACCGATGGCAGCATCGCACCACATGCTAGGTGCATGCTATGGGAACCCTTGCTGCAGCAGAGGTTCCCTTCATCCCCGAAGTGATGCAAGACTGTTTTGACATGAAAACGATTCGCATCCTTGGGGAATTCACAAGGATGGGGAGCACGGTATGGGGGCGGGATTCACAGTTCCATATTGCACTCGCCCAGGTGCAGTTAGCCTAATAGAAAATACACATTATGGACACAAATATAAATGGAAATTGTGGCCAATTAGTAGAATAAGAACCTGTAATTTCTAGCTCATACAAAATTGACATAAGACCCATTGCTCATAAATTGAAATGCCAGAAAGATAGGATAAGTTGAAAAAAGACAATGTTACCTAAATATTCTATTGCAATGGCGGAGCCTGGCGTATTACTAGATACCAGATAAATGGAAATTATTACATCTAACAGCTGAAGTCCCTTTGGGGTTACTGACTTCATCCTACCTGCCTTCTTTATGTAAAACACTCAACAAACTTTAGACAATCAGGGATATCCTCATGTACCTGATGCATATGATGCACCAGGGTTGTATCACTATAATGGTATCCATCACCCAGATGACACTCTTCTTTCATTCTCTCATAGTCTTGCCCCTGTAGTCATGCAGGAAGGGCATGTTGCCTAGTAGATAACATATTTTGTGTTACAATTAATAAAATCCCTGGTACCAAATATTTCCATTGTGACAGCTCTTGGCAAACTCTTTCTAGATTGGATATGTTTACACACTGCAGTGTCTAATTCCAAAGCAACAATAAGTCAATCCAGTCATTTAGGAAAATGTGACATTTTCTCTAGTAAATGAATTGTTAACTAAATATGCTATATATAATTTCAAACTGAAAACAGGAACAGAGCTTTAGCTGGAAAGGGGATAATACAGCATTTCCCTCAGTTTCCGAGTACCAGGGAATTGAGCCAACAAGTTATTCTGCTTCATCCAAGGTATGTAGGACCTTTGGCCTCATGTTACAAAGCCTAGTAACAACAATAATAGTTCTACATGCACATTAATCTAATATACATTGTCAAAATAATACTGATATACTATTTATATTACATTTTGCAGTGATCACAAGCATTGGGTATCAGGCCATCTGTAGTGTCCCCTTTAGCAAGGGTGGCTGATGCACCCCATGCTACTGAATATTGCATATATCTAAGGTTTGCTGTTTACAATTTTTACATTTCTTAGATTCTTTTCACCCTACATGAATGGCTTCCACTAAATGTATGCACCAGGAAAAGCTCCCAATGTATACATTGAACAGAGGCTGTGATGGATGCCTAACAGTGCCATCAATCATCCAGTGGTACCCAATAAATAATGTACCCTTTAATTGATGCTATTATAACCTAAAAGAAAAGGATGCTACTAGAGATGAGCTAGCTTACTCGCTAAGGGTAAATACTCAAGCGAGTATTGCCTTTTGCGAGTACCTGCCCGCTCGTCTCAAAAGATTTGGGTGCCGGCGGGGGAGAGCGGGGAGGAATGGGGGGGGGGGGGATCTCTCACTTCCGCAATTCACCGCTCACCCCCGCCGCCACCGAAATCTTTTGAGACGAGCTGGCAGGTGCTCGCAAAAAGCAATACTCGCTCGAGTATTTGCCCTTAGCGAGTACGCTCGCTCATCTCTAGATGCTACTATTAGACACCCAGTGAAGTTCATTCGAGTCCAAATTAGTTACAGCTGAACCAGAATTTCATAAAAGCTAGTATTAAACATTGTGTAATGGTGCTGGTCATACAATGAATATGGCTTAGTACTATTGCCTTGCAAGGCTGGGGTACTAGGTTCAAACCTGACCAAGGACAACATCTGCATAGAAGTCTACAAATATTCATACAGATTTTGTCCTTGGACAGATTTGAACCTAGGAATCCAGTACAGCTAACCAACATGTATCTTTTTTTGTTCCTCCTTTCTGGATAAGAGAACATCCAAATTCCTTTTATATATTATCCCTGATCAGATTTGAACCTTGCACTCCAATGCTGCAAGGCAATGGCATTAACCACTGAGCCACCAAGCTCTGTATGGAGTTTGTATGTTCTCTTTGTGTCTTGTCTTTTTTTTCTCCTGTAGAGAAGGAAAAAGAAGTGTTGTGGCCACATTGCTTGAGTCCTAAGTACATTTGTATAGAGTTTGTATGTTTTCTTTGTGTTTCTTCTTCTTGTTCGACTCCTTCCACTCCTCCTCAGGAGAAGGAAGAAGCATGGTGGCTCAGTGGTGCTGAACAGTGCTAGAGTTCTAGGTTAAAATCTGACTAAGGCTTCATTCCCATGAGCGTATATCGGCCATTGTACTCCAATGCATCAGATCACATGGCTGTATTCCCGTGACTTAAAAGCGCCCGGCCAGCTAATATAGCGCCAGGCGTTTTTACGTTGGGCCCAAAAGATAGTCCAGGAATTATCTTGCGGTCCGGAATGCGTTTGGGCGCTGCATGGGTTCCTATGGGAGGCAATGACAGCGGCCAGAGAAGGGAGGTGGTAGGGAGTTTAGCAGCGTGACTACTAAACTCCCTCCCTCTTTTCTCGTCCTCTCTGGCTGACTCCAATGGGAGGAGGCAGGATGGGGGTGGAGCTAAGCGCCACCCTGTCCCGTCTCTTTCCATTGCTGGCTGCGGACAAGGGGCGGAACAGGGATGGAGCTAACCTTCAGCACCCTTCCTGCCCCTTCTCCGCAGCCAGCAATGAAAGGAGGTGGGACAGGGCTGTGCTTAGCTCTGCCCCAACTCCACCCCCTCCCATTAGAATCAGCTGGAGGGGAGGAGAGAGAAGGAAAGCCAGCGAGAAGGAGAGAAGTGGAAGGCTAAACAAAATGGCAGCCTCGGTGTATATGCGCTGAGGCCCATGCCATGTGAACAGGCGCACAAACGTTAGATTTGTGCACCCGTTCATGAGGTTTCACATCTCAGATGGTAGTGTATATCGGCTGTCCATGAAAACAGCGGCCGATATACGCTTATGGGAAAGAGAGCTAAGGACAACATCTGAATGGAGCCTGTATGTTCTCCTTGTGTTGGGGAAAATAAATAAGCTCAGTGGTTAGGACTGTTGCCTACAGAGCTCAAGTCCTAGGTTCAAATCTGATCAAGGACAACATCTGCATGAAGTTTTACAAAGTCCAAGCAGATGTTGTCCCAGTCCAGATTTTAATTTAGGACCTCAGCACTGTAGGCAACAGTGTTAACCTTTGAGCCACCACTGTTGTCTCTTAAATAGTGTTCAATACTAGCCATAAGGGTTTTTCTGAAATTCCAGTTCAGTCAGAACAAACCGCCTGAGGTTCGGGTTTTTGCCAAACTGAACTTTTAGGAAACTTTGACCTAAAACAGGTTTCTACTGGTTTAGTTGTCTCAACAATACCCATATACTATTATATGGTATCTGTTTACAAGATGTTTCTGGAATGAATAGAGCAGTCCTTGATGGATACCAGCTGAATGGAGGCCAAATGAGCCTCTGTCCAGTGAACAGAAACCTATGCATCATTTCATATAGGTGCCAAGAACCTTTGTAGCGCATACATCAAGCAGATCATAGAAACACAATGTCAAAGCTGCCTCATGCCAAAGGCTGTCCGATCTGAACGAACAGTGCATGTTGCATGTCCTATTCTTATCCATGAAAAGGAACAGATTTGTGTGAAAATTCATGCATGTTAATAAAATCTGGCCATGTTTCTTTAGCCTAATGTGCTATATTAGGCTTTATAATTCCTTAACCCCTTAGTGCTCACCCATATATGTTTTCATGTCCTGGGTATCTGGGCTTTTAACCTACAGGGCCGTAAAAACACGTTGACCCTGTAGACTAAAGCCACGGGCTATGTGTGTGTGCTGGAGGTAGCCGTGAGCATGGAGCTGTCACTGGGAACCACGGTGAGCAACCCCAGGCACGCGATTGCTGCTATCCAATATATAACGGTGATCGCATAATAGTTAAGAAAACTTAAATAAACTTAAAGTTTCATCTTCCCTCACAGATACAATCCATGAGGGGAGATGAAATTACTTACCTAAAGCCCCCAGGCTTTTTCCTGCGACAGCATCTTTATCCACGGACCTATCGCCATCTTCTGCACATGAGCCCGTTGGCAAAATGTTAGACACATGCGCAGAAGCTGCGGAGGGCCCAGGAAATGTCATATCTCCTGTAGCCAGAAGCCTGGAAATTTCACGGGGCGCGGGGGGGGGGGGGGCGCTGTATGCGGTTCTAATCACATGATCGCCGTTATCCAATGGATAATGATGAGGGTAGATGAGGGTAGATGAAACTACTTACCTAAGCCCTCCAGTGATGTCCTCCGATGGGATCTTTATCCACGAACCTTCCCTGGCTTCTGCGTATGTGCCCGTCAGCTAAGCGATGGCACAGGGAATATAAACAAAGAAAAAAAGGTGTACTGCCCATGACTGCTGGTGTGAGTATGCAGTTATGCGCAGGGCCACGGCCTGGCTCACAGTTGGGATCCACTGCGGGCCTCCACAAACTGATTCCACATACGGCCGTGTGAGCCCGGCATTATTCAGATTGCTACCTGTAATTTACAAGAAGCTCCGGGAACGCTTGCCTTCCTGCAGTTCCAGGAGCAGCTTGTTGAGCGCCTTCTGTTTGAGACCACCGCACCTCAGCAAGCTTATGAAGCCTCACAGAGTGCCACTTTCTACACCCCATCCCTGCAGCTGAGGTCAGGATATACCCCCCCCCCCCCCCCAAAAAAAAAGTGTTGGGTTTGCAGAAAGCATGGGAGGAGGAGGGATTCTTTTTAGGGAGTCAATTTTTTTTCGGCACAAGTGAGCAATGGGGCCTGGAATTTATTCAGTTGTGCACTGAAATCCAATGGGTGTTCCCTCCATTATAAGCCTAGCCATGTGTGCTGTACAAAAAAAACTTTAAAATGACACAATTGCCAAAAAAATGAAAATCATAATTTTTTCCTTCTGCTTTACTTAGCTTTATTCAAAAACTGTAGCGGCAAAATACGCAGTACGCCCCTAGATGAATTCATTAAGGGGTCTAGTTTTCAAAATTGTGTCATTTGTGGGAGTTCTCAGTTGTTTTGGCCGCTCAAGGGATCGAAAAATATGCTATGGGGCCTAAAACACCTTAAAGCAAAATTTTTGTTCTGTAAGCCACCGGCTGCAACTTTTGGTTTTGGCCCTGCTGTGTATGTTTTTAAACAAAGAACATACAGGAGTATACATTTTGGGGTGCAAATCCCCATTTTCATGTGCACTAATTAAAAAAAATTGTCTTTAAAATGACATATTTGTAAATATGAAATTTTATTTTTTCTCCTCTAAATTGCATTAACTCCTGAAAAAAACTGTGGGGTCAAAATACTCCTGACGCCCCTCAGTGAATATATTAAGGGGTGTAGTTTTTACAATAGGGTTATTTGTGGTGGTATCTATCATTCTGACACCTATGAGCCTTTGCAATCTTGGCTTGGTGTAGGAAAACAAAGTGTTCCTCAAAATGTTGACAAGTAATGAGAAATTTGTACGTCTCCTAAATGATTAAAAAGAAAACTGACATTTCTCAAACGTGCTTTCAGAATAAAGTAAACAGATGGAAATATGTATCTCCTCAAAAATTTGTACAGTATGTTTGCACATATTTGACAAATTGCAGTTGAAAATGTGCAAAAATGACAATATTTTTCAACATTTTCCCAATTTGACATATATCAGATTTCCAAAATTTGGCCTGGTCATTAAGGCGCAAACAGGCTTGGTCACTAAAGGGTTAAGAACCAGGCTGTTTTGACCCTTAAGGACCATACACTTTTTAGGGATATTATTAATGTGGTGGTTTTACTGCCATATTTATTCTTCTTCAGCTACTAAAATTATTTTTGTGTTTTTTTCCGTAACGTATAAGGCTATTTTTTTATATATTTTTTCACTGACTTCCCCCCCCCCCATTTTTTTTGTTTTAATTGAGGGTAAAAAGCTAAAAGAAAAATGCTTTTTTTTAAATTATAGTTTTTTTAAATTAGTATATTTATGCATGGGAATGGGTTGCTCTTTTTGTTTTGGACCTTTTGATATATAATATGTATGGTTTCCGATTAGAGGGTGCATATGGCGACTGTTTTGGTTGGCACTGGCTTTGGGTCATTTTCTTTTTTATGTATATTTTTTTATTTTATTCTGTAATTTTTTTAACTTATTCCTGTAATTTTTTCTTACCATTTATAACACGCATGACATCATATAAGGTGTTTGAGAGTCATTCACATTTTTTTGTTTTTTTAATGTCACACTTTTCCACTGTAGTTGGGGCATCCATAGGATAGAGAAAAAAACATTCCCCAGTAGTGACAATTGTCACTGGCAGGGATGATCAGGGTCTGCTAGGACCTTGCAGCTCTACTGTAAAGGCCCATTTAGATACAACAATAATTATTGCTCAAAATTCACACAAAAGCCATCTTTTGAGCACCTTGGGTTCTGCCCTGGGAGAGCTGATTACAGCTGATTGCATTGTATCAGCTGTTCTCAGCTGTCAGCCCCGCAGAACAAAAGGAATGTAATCAAGGAACAGCGGGTGGTCTCTTTCCTGACTACAGCTCCAGGCAGCTCACATGCTACTAATTGGTACTAATAGGCATTAGTACCAAGTAGTAGTTTATGGAAAACAATCGCTCAAAAGCCATCTTTAGAGCGATCATCTTTGCAGTGTAAATACACCTTTACAGGGGATCCTGACAGTCACTTCCACTTTCACTTTTCACTACAAAGCACTCATTGAGCACTATGTAGCCTGGAAAGGAGAATCTAGAAGTGGTTTTAAAAAGCCTTTGCTTTCTCATTCGCATTCTCAGCTGTGTCTGACAACCGAGGACCCGGCTTGCTTCTGCTAAATTGCAGGAGCAGAGGCTTTAATCCCGTGCCGTATGTCTACTATCGGCGGGGATAAAAGCCCAGGACCAAGCGTCGTATGTTTACTGTGCTTGGTTCTTAAGGGATTAATAGGGCTGATGTAAGCTGAATGTGTCTCAAATAAGAAAGTTCCTGGAATACACAAATGGTCCAGCTAAAGAGTTAAATTATAAATGCATCTTCATTTGTCTAGATGTCCTCAAAAAAGAGATTTTGGATATGGAGTAGTGTCATGGGGGCAGATCTTTTCTATGGAAACCACTGAAGTCAGCATCTCCCCACCAAGTAATGTCTGCGTATTTATCAGCAAAATGAATTTAGTTTCATCGGTCTTAATGCTTAAAACTGGTAATAGAGACATATACTTCAGATTGCAAACCAGAACAAATGAAATTACATTTTATTTTCACTCTGAAAGCTCAACTCCCACTGCAACAATTCCATAGACTGTGAAACACTTGATGAAAAGCTGAACTGACAAGGTGGAAAAGCAAATGCCCAGTAGTTTTTTTAATCTTTTTTTTTAAGAAAGGCATCCTTATAAAATTCCTTGGTTGACTATTCCCCTTTAGCTTTTTCTGCTTTGCAAAATTAATGATTATATGTCTTGAAAAATTAAAATCTCCCACCAGCATTGTTCGTATAGAGCGCCCTTGCCATAAACCAACATAGCTGAAGGACAAACAATGATTCTTGAGCAAACAGGAAGATATATAGATATCGGAAAGCAAATTTTAATCTTATCTATGTGATATGTTTTACATTTTAATAAAGAAGCAGGGCAGACAGAGAGTGACCTAGGATATCGGGAAGTAAAGATCATGGCCCTTACCAACCATATTAATCATGATACATATGATTTTGGTTGCTAAATTGTATTTGAAGGACACTTCACAAGGCCCTGCACTTAAAGGGGTTGTCGCACTTCAAGCTGTGTTTCTACAGGAAGCAGGCAGTGCTGTACATTGTGTAGTGGCTTATGTTGGTACTGCAGGCTTAGTCCTATTGATCTAAATTCTCAATGACAAGGCATCTATGGGCCTTTAAGAAGTTGTTCAGGAATAGAATAAAAGGGCTGTTGTCAGTAGAGTAAGTGTAAACCTGTCCTAGGATAGGAGAATTCATATGCTGCCTGGAGGAAGCGTGGGTGGGGCCATGGGCCTATATGAAGTCTAACACTACATTGTCCTAAACAGGCTCCAACCACAACTCCACCAATTTCCTCCTCTGCGCTGCATATGGATTCTCCTATTAGTGCATTATTAGGCAGAATTATTAATTACAGGAGCAAAAAAGGTGGTATTATTACCTAAGGGGAGAGAAATGGTAGCATTATTAATTATGTGGGCAGAAAGTGGGCATTATTACTTAGTGGGGCAGAAAAAGGTCATTTTTAATTATGGAGGCAGAAGGGGCAGCATTATTACTGATGGGTGGCAGAAAAACAGGGCATGTTTACTGTGTGGAGGACACTGAATGCAGCACTTACTGTGTTGGTCCTAATTGCTATCTGGGGCTATATGGATTGCGTAGCATTGCGGAAAATCTAGGAAGGGGGATGGAAAAACAAGGAGCCAAAGATATCTGTGTGTCAAGTTCAGCAGAGACTAGTTCTGTCTGGGAAGAGACATTGTAATGGTTTGGGCTGCGATAGAGAACAAAAGGGAGAGAGAATGACACCAATCAGGGATAATGTTACCTGTAGAGATGAGCGAGCACCAAAATGCTCGGGTGCTCGTTACTCGAGTCGAACTTCCCGCGATGCTCGAAGGTTCGTTTTGAGTAACGAACCCCATTGAAGTCAAGCATTTTTGTATGAGACCTATGCTCCACTTAGGTTTTCATTTATGAAAATCTGGGAAATTCAAGAAAGTGATGGGAACAACACAGAAACGGATAGGGCAGGTGAGGGGCTACATGTTGGGCTGCATCTCAAGTTCCCAGGTCCCACTATTAAGCCACAATAGCGGCAAGAGTGCCCCCCCCCCTGCCAACAATTTTTACTTCTGAAAAACCGTCATTAGCAAGGCATACCTTAGCTAAGCACCACACTACCTTCAACAAAGCACAATCACTGCCTGCATGACACTCCGCTGCCACTTCTCCTGGGTAACATGCTGCCCAACCGCCCATTTCAGTAATAGTAGCAGTCAAGACAGGCCCCAGTAACAATTCCAAAGCAGCAGTATAGGGGGAGCACAGTATTAGTTCCATTTCAGTAGTAGTAGCAGTCTAGACAGGCCCCAGTAACATATCACTAGCAGCAGTATAGGGGGAGCACAGTATTAGGTCTATTTAAGTAGTAGTAGCAGTCTGGACAGGCCCCAGTAACATATCACTAGCAGCAGTATAGGGGGAGCACAGTATTAGTTCCATTTCAGTAGTAGTAGCAGTCTGGACAGGCCCCAGTAACATATCACTAGCAGCAGTATAGGGGGAGCACAGTATTAGTTCCATTTCAGTAGTAGTTGCAGTCTAGACAGGCCCCCAGCAGACACGCAGTAAACTGAACACGGTCACAGGCAGCCCAAAGATTTTTTTTTTCCAATTTTTTTGAAAAAGCCCACTGCCTATATAGCCAGTATATCTCTTTCCCTGTACCACTGTCCCTGCCTCACCAGTACTGCCCCTATACTCAGTAAAATGACTGCAGACTGAGGACGCTATGGTCTGCACGCCCGATATACAAAAAAAAAAGTGCAAAACTGCTAAAAGCAGCCTCAACAGTACTGCGCACGGTCAGATGTGGCCCTAAGAAGGACCGTTGGGATTCTTGAAGACGAAGATAACAGCCTAACACTCTCCCTATAGCAGCTACAGCTAGACAGCACTGTCCCTAATGTCTCTCAGCATGCATGTGTGGCGAGCCGCGGCCAGCCCCAGTTTATATACTCGGGTGTCACCTGATCTCCTCAGCCACTCACTGCAGGGGGGTGGGATAGGGCTGGAACTTCACAGGAGGAAGTTGTAATGCCTTCCCTGTGTTTCTATTGGCCAGAAAACGGCGCAAACGTTTCTGGGAAGAAAATGGAAGTGACTCGAACACCGCGTGGTGCTCGTCTTGAGTAACGAGCATCTTGAGTACCCTAATACTAGAACAAGCATCAAGCTCGGAAGAGTACGCTCGCTCATCTCTAGTTACCTAAGATCACTGGAGATAACTGCATTGTAATCAATGTCACTATGAAGAGCTGGTAACTGACTGTTATTTAGAAATAAACTATTACTATGAAGTTGTCACTAGTGAGCACTATTATTACAAAGAGGACACAAAGGGCGTGGCTTAAATGAAAAAGGGTGTGGTCTAAAGTTTTGTACCTTCTACTAGGGCACTTCATCAGTGGTGGACTTTATCACTGAAATGCAATGCTGTTTGAAATCTGCAATCACATTAGGTGCTCAAAGTGGTCACCATCAACACCCAAACAGTTTTGATTTTGGTGAATAATAAAGATGAGCGAACACCAAAATGTTCGGGTTCGCGTTATTCGAAACGAACTTCCCGCGATGTTCGGGTGTTCGTTTCGAATAACGAACCCCATTGAAGTCAATGGGCGACCGGAACATTTTTGTATTTCGCCGATGCTCGCTAAGGTTTTCATGTGTGAAAATCTTGGTAATTCAAGAAAATGATGGGAACGACACAGCAACGGATAGGGACGATGTTAGCCCATTGAATTAAGTGGAGCCGTCAATACAGCCGACTCCACTGAATGCAATGGGCTGCCGGCGATCGCGGGATGAATTGTCGGAAAGGGGTTAAATATATAAGCCCTTCCCTGCAATTCATCCAGAAATGTGTAAAAATAAAAAATATATATATACTCACCTGGTGCCCGCAGACGGAGTTCAGCGCGGCAGGCTGCAGTTCTCCTGAACTGCTCTGAACAGCTGTGAGTAGTATTCAGCAGCCGGGGATTTAAAATCCCCGCCTGCTGAATAAGATGCCTCTGATTGGTCACAGCCTGACCAATCAGAGGCCAGCCCTCACTCACACCCATTCATGAATTCATGAATGGGTGTGAGTGAGGGCTGGCCTCTGATTGGTCAGGCTGTGACCATTCAGAGGCATCTTATTCAGCAGGCGGGGATTTTAAATCCCCGGCTGCTGAATACTACTCACAGCTGTTCAGAGCAGTTCAGGAGAACTGCAGCCTGCTGCGCTGAACTCCGTCTGCGGGCACCAGGTGAGTATATATATATTTTTTATTTTTACACATTTCTGGATGAATTGCAGGGAAGGGCTTATATATTTAACCCCTTTCCGACAATTCATCCCGCGATCGCCGGCAGCCCATTGCATTCAGTGGAGTCGGCTGTATTGCCGGTTCCATTGAATTCAATGGGCAAACATCGTTCTTCTCTGTCACAGCTGTTACAGCTGTGGCAGAGAAGAACGATTTGTCTTCTATATGTTCTCAATGGGGTTGGCGCTGCTGCCGCCGGCCCCATTGAGCGCATATAGAAAAGATTTCTCAGGGAAGAAAGTTAAAGTAACCCGAACATCCGAACATCGTGTGGTGTTCGTTACGAATAACGAACATCCCAAACACCCTAATATTCGCCCGAGCATCAAGCTGGGACGAGTACGTTCGCTCATCTCTAGTGAATAACTATACAAACAATGTTAATGCTCAAAAGCCAAGCATGCCTCCGCTGTTTCATATGACTCTCTTAGTGTGCACATGGAGGCTTTAGCAATCATGTGACTACTGACATTTTTAGAGACAAGAAAATATCACATATTGATGTCATATATGCAATTGAATTTTAAAAAAAGGGAATAGATTACCAGTATTGAAGTATGTATACATTTTTGGAACACATCGTATGTGACCAGTGTTAAAACCTTGAACTGTATTCAATTTGTAAAGTTCATTGTTTTCGAGAGCTTGACAAATTTTAACAGTGGGGGCAATGGACAAGGAATGAGATTGTATGAATAACCTAAAAACTGATACCTGCAATTTTGAGTGCCATTTTTTTTATTTACATGTCTTAAAAGCATATTTTGCTGGAGTTTTTTTCTTCCTACATAGAAGTTCAGGCAAAAATGCCACAAAGCCTACATCCTGCTGTGATTGCGAAAAAAGAAAAAAATCTGCAGACCCCAAAAAAACTGATGGCAAGTGAAATAAGGCCACAGAAATATACTCTTTGTAATGCATTTCATATTTCCATTGAACTACAGCAAAGATCTGGCTGCAGCATTTTGTGGAGCAAAAAACACCTGGAAAATGGCACTAAAATGTGGCATTTTTCCAAAACCGCATTGTGAAACTACTTTAAAGGGGTTCTCCTATTACTTAAAATTGCCTCACAACCACCTTGTACCACTCACACGCCACAATAGTGACCTTCTGTAGCCAGTGATTGGCTGACACAGTCACATGACTTATCTTCCATGCATCATCTGTTTTAAATGTATAATTATATGTGGCCGTGTGATTAGTGCTTTTTTTATGTCCATTTTCTATTTAAGGTATGTTTGTTATGTACATTGTTAACTTGACAAAGACCTATTCGGAGGTTGAAACGTTGTGTCTCCTCTGTTATGGGGGAATAAAGATTGTGCTTTCCTTTGCACTGAATGATGCTGCCACTCATCTTTATTTTGTCGGTATATTGGTGGGTATGGTCCAGACCCACATGGCTGCTGCATTGAATCTTCTGGTTCCTGCCCATGCCTGGGAGTGAGGAGTGCTGCTTGTAACTAGTAATGAGCGAGTATACTCGCTAAGGGCAATTGCTGAAGCGAGCATTGCCCTTAGCGAGTACCTGCCCGCTTGAGACAAAAGGTTCGGGTGCCAGCGGCGGGCAGAGAGCTGCGGGGGAGAGAGGGGTGGAACGGAGGGGAGATCTCTCCCTCTCTCCCCCCTGCTGACTGCCGCTACTCACCGCTCCGCCGTGCCGTCACCCCAACCTTTTGTCTCGAGCGGGCAGGTACTTGCTAAGGGCAATGCTCGCTTGAGCAATTGCCCTTAGCGAGTATGCTCGCTCATCTCTACTTGTAACCTTTGATTTACAGTTACATGTCCTGGTCAGTGGCAGTGTAGCTGTGAAGCAATTTTATGTAGTGGGAACCCCCTTTAATGCTGCAATGGTTATTTATAAAATACTATTCCTTCAACATTGAATAATATTAATAAAACAACAGCAAAAAAAACCCCCAAACCCTATTAAACACTTCCGCAGTAACCGCTGTCAAAAATCCTGTTGTTTTTTATTAGATCTATTTCCTAAGATGTGTTAAAACTATTAATCACAGAACATCAGTTTAGAATTCTAGCGCTTTGACTGAAGTAAAGTATACTTGAAATGGGTCAATGTCATGTTTTATTTAGTATTCACAGGATCCCTCATACAGGAGACACTGACATGCTACATTGTAAAGAAATGTCTGTCTCTAGAAAGCAGATTTCACAACCATTATTTCAAGCACTGAACTTGACTTTGAAATAGCTACATAATTAAAACCAGATAATTAAGCTCTCCAGAGACAGATCCGAAGGATAAAAAATGTATCAGCAGTTAAGGTAAATATCTTTGGTAACAACCAGAATAGAAATACAACATAGAGTGAATCATCATTCCGACTTGACGTCAATAAGTATTTTTTCATCATTTTGATTTTGGCTTGTATAACCTGATATAAGGCCTTAGTCAGACGGGCGTTTTTTTTGCGCGATTTGCGCATGCGCATGCGTCCGGCAATTGAGAACATATAGAAGACAAATCATTCTTCTCTGCCACAGCTGTAACAGCTGTGGCAGAGAAGAACGATGTTTGCCCATTAAATTCAATGGAGCCGGCAATACAGCCGCCTCAATTGAATGCAATGGGCTGCCGGCGTGCGCGGGATGAATTGTCGGGAAGGGCTTAAATACATAAGCCCTTCCCTGCAATTCATCCAGAAAAGTGTTAAAATAAAATATATACTGTATATATACTCACCTGCTCCCGGCAGGGGAGCAGGTGAGTATGTATATATTTTTTATTTTAACACTTTTCTGGATGAATTGCATGGAAGGGCTTATATATTTAAGCCCTTCCCGACAATTCATCCCACACTCGCCCGCAGCGCATTGCTTTCAATGGAGTCGGCTGTATTGCCGGCTCCATTGAATGCAATGCGCTGGACAGCTCCAGCCCGTTTCTAATGAAATGCGGCTAGGAGCAGATTTTCGGGCACCGGTCACGCGATTTGCGGATGCGCATCCGTCATGCGATCCGCAAATCGCGCGAAAAACCGCCCGTCTGACTAAGGCCTCAATATGCATAGATTTTTACTGTTCTGACTCTTGTTTTGAAAGACAAAGCCATGGACCTACGTACCTTAAAACAAGTAAAGGAATGCAGTTAAGTGGTTAGAAGTGATATAATCATATAATTTTGCTTTTTTGTAAATAGACTCTACTTGATATAGGTAGCAATTATTCAACCAGCATAATGCAAAGTTATCTTTAACCTAGGTTTTAAAAATTTCTGGTTGTTGCTGGGTAGAAACTTTGTTTACAGAAAACTATATAAAAACATCAGCTATCTTCAGTTCATCTATGGTGGAAGTACATAGACAAAGGTACCTTGTAATTCATTCCTTCATCCTGATTGTGCTGCTCAGCAATATGGAGTCCCTGGGAAAGTTGAAGCGAAGTAATACAATACATCTCAAGCAGTATAGCGTAACTTATTTTAACTCTTCCTATGTGTATTATTTTATAACCTCTCTATTAAAAAAATATTATTGCTTAAATTGATTGGTTTAGTGGATTCAATGTGAATTGTGAACTGGTTCCTTGTATGTAGCACTAAAACTGTTATTTAGGCTGCTGCTACAGTATATAGCAGCAAAGCAGACAAACTACACTTTGGCATGGGGAATATTGCAGTTCACTGTTTCTGGCCTCAAATGTTGTTTAAAATACCATTCCAGACACTACAAATTATTTACAATCCTTACATAACTAGCATAAAGGGAATTTAATTACACTGCACCACACATTCACAGTTTACAAATATACAAGCTACACTGTGCAGCCTTTTGTTCTCACATATCATGCCTCCCATGGATTACAACTAGAGATAAGCGAATATACTCGCTAAGGCACATTACTCAAGCGAGTAGTGCCTTAGCCGAGTATCTCCCCGCTCACCTCTAAAGATTCGGGGGCCGGCGGGGGAGAACGGGGAGGAACGGAGGGGAGATCTCTCTCTCCCTCCTCTCCCCCCCGCTCCCCGCTGCAACTCACCTGTCACCCACGCCGGCCCCCGAATCTTTAGAGACTAGCGGAGAGATACTCGGCTAAGGCACGACTCGCTCGAGTAATGTGCCTTAGCGAGTATACTCGCTCATCTCTAATTACAACTAATTTAGTTGGTGTTTTTTTTTTTGTTAATATAAAACAAAAAGAAAAACAAACAGGGAAACGTCAAATACACACAGTGCGTGTCAGTGGCCTCAGACATTGTTCAGTCGCCAGTCCAACAACTACAAATTATTTGCAGGTTTTATGAAGCTGGTAGTGGTTTTCAGTAAAACTACCCAATTAGCTGAAAAGTTACATAAAACTACACTAAAAAGTAAACAAAAAAAAGGCTAAGTAAAAAAAAATAAAAAGGAAACCTGAAGAAAGCAAAGGGTAAGGAATATCTTGGTGGTGTTGGTGGAGTTGGTAGAAGGACAGACCAAGTTGGCATTTCAAGCAGCTCACACTGACGCAAATGCTGTATGTTCTGTAGGAGGTGAGGTAGGCCCACTGACATTCCTTAGAAGTTGCTCCTATGCGCTACATCTGCAGCATGCAGAACAGGTCACAGAGTGGATGAAACAACATGCCTTAAGTACCACCACACCCTCCAGCCTCTAGTCTCACTCACAAAGCAGTTAGTCTGCACTAGTCAGCAATGAATATCCCCCATCTACTTCACCACATCCATCCTCGAAGCAGTCCACTTAGTAGGAGGAGCTATTTGATTATTCAGTGTAGTGGATGTCAATGGGGCAGTGCAAAAAAGCAGTGGAAGAAGACTAAGACATTGAATGCATTGATGCCCAACCAGGAAGAGGCAGACATTGCAGGGCAGCACCCTACCAAGACAGTGAGTAGGGTGTTGCAGTTGTAAAAAGGGCAGTGCCACCACCATCGGCTGCTACTAGCCACAGCAGCAACACCAAGCCCACAGCTAATTCTGCTCACAGGACTTGGTCCAGCTGCCATATTTACAGAATACTAGTTGCTTAGCAAACTCACCAATGCCACCATGCACCTCAAAGTGGTAGCAGTCGTCTACAATAAACATCACAGAAGCACAGGCAGGTAAGTATGTTACAGTAGCCGCCAGGACTGACAGCTCAATGGCATTATGCGCCAATCAAATCACACGTTGGGGGTGCAGCACTCAGGAACTATATCCGGCATCATGTTAGTAAGTAAAATTGTAGAACTTTAGTCTTCCTCCATAAAATGCATGCAGCGTTTCGACCAGTAAGACGCCGGTCTTTGTCAAGCAGACAGATCTATTCAAACCAGCACATATAAAAGCACTAACAGAAAACCCATAAACCAATCAGAAACCACAAAAACGCACACCTCTTGACAGTCTTATCCATTCATTGGTGCTGCGAACTTCACTTGTTTTTATTGTTTATGTAATTACATTTTTTGAATACATTTTTGCTGTTTAGAAATGTATTTATTTTTTAAAATGTTTAACCCCTTGAGTGGCACGCCCGGAAATTTTCCGGGACGAGCTCCACTGCTCATAGCGACATAGCCCGGAAGATTTCCGGGCTATGTATCACTATGGGAGCTGCAGAGCACAATGCCACAAGCTGTGACAGTGTGCTCTGCCTGCACAGACCCACACAGAGCAGTGCAAGGGCTTTGAAAAACCAGCAGAAGATATTGCCGATATGTCGGACACCTCCTGCTTTGTTTACAGGTTGCCATAGAGACCATCGGCTTGTCAGAAGCAAGCGGATGGTCTCTGTGGCAGGGAGAGCTGGTTGTTACCTGTCAGAGGACAGCTAGGTACCAGCTCTTACAGCAGAGATCAGAGAAAACCTCCGATCTCTGCTGTGTTAACCCTTTACATGCTGCAGTCTATGTGACTGCAGCATGTAAAGGGCTGTCACTGCAGCATGTAAAGGGCTGTCACCATTGGACCCCTGGAATGTGATCAGGGGTCCTCATGAGTCCCTGTGGAAGTCCCCTAAAGGGACAAAAAAAAAAAAAAAAGGTAAATTATTAAAAAAAATAATAAAAACACTTGTCTCCCTTTACTTTGTAAAAAATCAAAAATACAATCACACATGTGGTATCCATGCGTCATAATGACCCAGAGAAGGAAGTTAATACATTATTTAACCCCTTAATGACATGGCCCCTTTTTTTCTTTTTTCCCCATTTCTTTTTTTCCTCCCCCCTGTTTAAAAAAAATCACAACTTGTCCCGCAAAAAACAAGCCCTTATATGGCCATGTCAATGGAAAAATGAAAAAGTTATGGCTCTTGAGACGCAACTGCAAAATTAGTTGAAATTCAATGATTAGACCATTTTAAAAAACCTGCCCTGGTGGGCACGACAGGGTGGCAGGAAACCCGCCACTCAAGGGGTTAAACAAAGATGCTTATTTTTTTTTATTATCTATATCATGAAATTACCTAAATTGTTTTTAGATTTTTTTAAATTACTTTATGGCACTTTTAGGCCTCATGCCCACGGCTGTGACGGACTCTGCTGGCGGAATATCGCAGCGGAGTCCATCACGGCACCCCCCAAAGATCCAATAATCACATAATCACCTCTCCGAATCCGCTGCTCGAGCCCTGTCTGGTGAGCTGGAGTGCATGTGCAGTACAGCGCATGAAGCGCTGGCAGCGAGCAATGACGCAGCCGGCGGTTGGCGGTGACGCGTAATCACGCAATACTTCCGCTGAACACTACTCACAGCAGAAGTATCCTCTCCAAATCCTCCACTCGAGCCCTGTCCGGCGAGCTGGAGTGCATGCGCAGTACAGCGCATGACGCGCTGGCAGTGAGCAATGACGCAGCCGGCGGTTGGCGGTGACGCGTAATCACACAATACTTCTGCTGAACACTACTCACAGCAGAAGTATCGCATGATGACTGGCTTCCATTGGCTACAAGCCGGATGTGCGTTTTTCCTTGGCAATTAGAACATGAATTCTGCAGGGTAAACATTGAGCTATTAGGTTCAATAGAACTTAGTAGCTGAGGAATAACGCCTTGGATTTCCGCCACGTTTCACGCATTAGCCGTTATAATTTTTATTATAACTATAATGCTCAGTAGTATATCGATTTGACATTAAATAAAACCCTATGTATCTGCTATTACAAAGGCAGTGATTTCTTCTGTCAGCTGATTTATAATGACAAAGGTCAACACTGATCATGGTACTTAGGTATTAGTTTGCTTTGACTGAAGTTTTCTCTAATGTCAGCCGTTAGTACAAGAGGGCAGCTATCAATTACGGGACAATCAATGTTCATGTGCACCAATGAATTTAATGTATTTGTGGGAAGTGCTGAATGGATTTGTTTTAGGGCTTAAGCACATGGACATGTTTTAGTTCTGTTATGCGGCCGTGATTTCAATTGTATCGTTTTCTTTATCGGGATTCTCGTATGTCAATACTATGAGTGAAAAATGCTAGGTATGCCCCTAGTTTTTCTATGTGCAAGACAGATAGGGCAGGACATATCTTCCCAATTTTTTTTTCAAGCATTTTTTTTATTAGTATTTAGTTATAACATAACAATGAGAATCTAATATAAATAAGCCTACATGGTTTTTCTTGCACCACACTTTGACCCCTTTGCTGTAACTTTCTGTATGATGCTCACTAGTGCTGTAAAATCATCAAATGTGAGTTTAATACATTCAGAGATATGTCAGGCGGGTTGAAAGGTACAATGTTAGGTCTATGGGTGGCGCTGCTGTGCTTCAGGCATGTGCTGGAATGAGTGAAGCGTTGCTAAGCAACACAGCATACACTGCTAAGCTGCACTATACACTGCCCAACCAAGAGCAACAGAGACAGAGAGAGACAGCAATAGCAAGACACAGAAAAAGAGAGAGACAGTGAGACAGCGATAGAGACAGAGACAATGAGAGAAAGCGATAGAGAGGCAGCAATAGAGAAAGAGACAATGATAGAGAGAGAGAGCAATAGACAGAGTGAGAGAGCAATAGTACAGAGAGAGTGGTAGAGAGACAGTGAGAGAAAGAGCAATAGAAACAGAGAGAGAGAGCGATAAACAGAAAGAGAGAGATAGTGAGACAGTTATTGTGTGCAGAAGATGCTGCAGAAAATTGTTTTAAAAATAAAATGTCTTTGAAAACAATACTAGTAAAAAAAACTATACAAGTTTGGTAGCGTAGTAGTCATACTGATTCATAGAATAAAGTTATCATGTCAGTTTTGTTGCAGTTTGTGCGCCGTAGAAACAAAACGCACCGAAAGATGGCAGAATGTCGTTTTTTAAAAAAAATTTTACTCCACTTAGAATTTTGAAAAAGTTTTTCAGTACATTATATGGTACATTAAATAGCACCATTGAAAAGTACAACTTGTCCCACAAAAAACAAGCCCTTATACAGCGACGTCGATAGATAAATCAAGGATATACAATTTTTTAAAAGGGGGAAAAGAAAACGAAAATGAAAAAAAAAAGGGGCCGCATCAAGGGATTAAAAAAACCCGAAGCTGCCCATATGGAAGGAAGTGGAATGGAGGGAGGGCATAAAGCAGCTGGAGCTCTGTTAAAGACATATATCTAATTTCTGGGGAATGTAATAGTTGTGATACCTTTTCATGTTTATTTTTAAATGCGCACGCAATGGCGTAGAGTTTGAATAGTCAAAAAAACATGGCAAGCATATTAGCACATGCGCTCATGTGTTCAAGCCCTTATGTTGCAAGAGGGAATGTTATTTATAACCTACCCCTACAAGCAGCCTGTGAGCCTCTGCAGCAAGGGAGGAAGTAAATGCTTTCCAGATAAGCTGTTAATGTCTATATGCGTGTATATACTGTATGTTTCTGTATGCGTGTATACTTGTGCCTGTGTATAATACATCTGTCTATGTGTGGGCATAAATGGGCTTGAATTTGATATATACGTGCCTCTCTTTGTATGAATGTGCTTATGTATATGGCTGTGTGTATACACTGAAGACTCCCCTATCCCAATTCAGCTATGCAGCTGAGGACCATTGCTAAGCAAAATCCATATTCAGCTGCATAGCTGAATATGGTTACTTAGTATGGAAGTTGGCTGCTTCACTGCACCTGCAGTCTCAACGCTATTACGAGCACAGCACTGTATATATAAGTTGTGCAGTATTGATATTATATCTTTAATTATTTTATTTCCTCCTTGTGATCCATTTCTAATTTTTCTGGTTATGGTTGTTATGTGAAGAGAAGCCATTCCGTTTGATGTAACTGTTGCATTCAGCTTCTCCTCACATCATGTCTTCTCCCAGCCATGACCTGATAAACTAAATCAGTGTTCAATTGGATTGGGTGTAGTACTAAGAAACATACTAGATATATACTGCATAATTTACCGATATGAACCCCTTAAATTATCTGTTATTATAAGTAATTATATTACAGTTTTCCTGATACTGATATGGTATCTTAAAGTAAAAGAGACCACAATGACAAAAATGTAAAGATCAGAATATGAGCCTATCGAGACCCAACTAGCTCAACAATTCTGATTTTATAAGTGATCTCTAGTATACAAAGACTATAACCTGGAATATCTACTTCAAGTCTCTATTCAGACGGCAGCATTTGGTCAGTATGTTGCATTGGTATTTGGAAGCCAAAACCAGGAGTGAAAACTACAGAGAAAAAGTATATTGGAAAGATGTGGACTAGAGATGAGCGAGCATACTCAGTAAGGCGATATACTCAAGAGAGCATCGCCATTTTCGAGTAGCTGCTTGCTCGTCCCTGAAGATTCAGGGGGGCCGCGGGGTTGAGCGGGGGGTTGCAGAGGAGATCAGGAGAGAGAGGGATCTCTCTTACTCTCCTCCCCGCTACCCCCCCCCCCCACGCGGCCCCCCGAATCTTCAGGGACGAGCCAGCAGGTACACGAAAAAGGCGATGCTCTCTCGAGTATATCGCCTTACTGAGTATGCTCGCTCATCTCTAATGTGGACCCATTCCTGATTTGAGCTCACAAATAGTCATGAAAAATACAGACCAAATCTCAATGGGGACACTCATTAAACTGCCCATACTTCATATCTGTGTCGTACATTTTTTGCCTTATACCCTACTACTGCCGTTCCATTTGAGCAACCAAAAAAAAACTATGTACCATGTACCAACTTGGGTAAGGTGGTATAAGTTATCAATTTTAACAATATCATTGAATTAGACTGGATACCTCAAATATTGTCTACTTGTTGTATTATATTATCATCACCACATTTATTCTTAATTACCAGTTGCTTTATTGCAGATCCTTAAAATGCGATCTAAAGTGACTGAATTAGGGATTATTTAATTAAAAGTAAATTATCACAGTGATGGGTATAGGTCTGATAACTGCAGGCTATGATCTTAAAAATTGCGCTCTACTGCTATTTTCTCACATTTGACTGAAAATGTGTTAGAGTAAGCTGAAAAACAACTCTATTTAGCAGTACCAGTGAAGCTTGCTCTGCTGTTTATGCAGTCACATGGATAAAGTCATCTGTAAAATTTTAATGTAAAGTTAATTCACTTCCCCTAATTTCACAGGAGAATGGAAAGACAATTACGCTTGTTGTGAATAGATCTGTAATGCAATCATTCTATTAATGAAGTATGTTAACATGTTTATACTTTATAGTTATTTGCTGTTAGAGAATTACTCCTTGCGAATTACTTGCTACACTAAACTGGATATACATTTCCTTTCTATGCTCCAAAAAGATTTTAATTAGAGTCATCTGTCATGTTAATGAGAAAATGTATCTTATAGATTTACTTTTTCAATGGCACTGACAAAGGTTGGGTTAAATAAGGATATCTAGACTGCTATGCTTAAGGCTTAGTAGATTTAGTTATATATACATATATATAGATAAGTCTACCCTTGCCTCAAATTTCATTAACCAGTTATGGCCCATTTACACGCAGCAATTGTTGCTAAAAATTAGTTCAGACAAGCCAAAGTGAGCAGTAATCCTTACATGTAAATGTGAGCCATCGAACATTTTTCGACCACTTGTTGTTTGGCTCTGAGTTTCAGCCTACATAAAAATAGTCGCTATTTAGTTCGCTTGTCTCTAGATTTAAACAGCAGTTGTTCAGTTGTTCAAACAGCTGGAGGGTAGGGTAGGATTAATTCAAAAGCCAACCCATTTTTTTGCACTAATTAAAAACCGCCCACCCAGAGATACTTTCAACAGCCAATCCACAATACCAACATTTTTTTTTTTTTTTGCATATACACACACCCACCTAAACAAACAATCCTGCACTTATCTTTACCTGTAAACACTACTACACAACCCAGAGAACAAGGGAAATGGCAAGAATTTCAAATGATTATCTTTAAATGTAAACACTCATCCTTTGAAAGCAAAAAGGTCAAAGAGTCATTCAAAGGACAATTGTTGTGTGTAAATGGACCATTAGTGACTGCTAATATGTTTTTTTAAGGCTGTCACTGTTGGGTTTTAAACCTGCACATACACCTCTTTATGGCATTGGCAGTTTAACCTGGTATGGGTGTCTACTGACAGCTGAGTTCCTGCTCTAATGGCCAGCACTGGAGAAACCTTTAATCCTGTCCGTTCAACCCCTTACATGCCTCAGTAAATATTAACCCGACTATGGCATGTAAGCACTTGATAGGGGAAAAAGGCTTCCCCTGTAATGCATCGACACCCGATGATGTGAATGCAAGATGCCAGGGGGTCGCTATGGGAAGCAGGAGGTCTAACAATGTTTCTGCATCTGTCATATAGCCCAGCTTCATGAGAATCCACCTGCAGTTTGCAATTGCATTGCGGAGTGCCAGTGGGTAACAGGAGTAGCTACCTGCCCCTATCAACTGCTTACTGGCCACAGTCACTGCGAAGTAGTAAATTATACTACATAAGCAATGTAGTGTACTATGCTAGTGACTGAATATTTGCATGTTTAAGTCCTCTTGAAGAGCTAAAAGATGGTGTAAAAAAAGTTAAATACTAGAGATGAGCGTGTGTTCTTTCTCTCTCTCTCTCTTTCTCCCTTTCTCTCTCCCTCCCTCCTTCCTACCAGACAAAAAATTTGCCCATGACGCGCGCTGCGTCTCGGCGAGGAGGAGCCAAAACAGGCACGACACAGCGGGGAGGAGCCAAAAGCTGGGGCGGGATCGAACACGATTTGATACTCGTTCAAGTAACGAGCACCATCAAATACGCTAATACTCAAACGAGCATCAAGCTCGCTGAGTATGTTCACTCAACTCTATTAAATACACATTAAGGCCTTAGTCAGACGGGCGTTTTTAGCCGCGATTTGCGCATGCGCATGCGTCCGGCAATTTTATAAAACCATTGCTTTGCAATGGTATCGGACACATGAGCGCTTTTTATGCGCTCGTCCGATAAATTCTAGAACAAAAAATCGCAGATCGCACCTATTTGCGATCTGCGATTCCTGTTCTCTTCTATATATGCGCTCAATGGGGCCGGCGGCAGCAGCGCCGACCCCATTGAGAACATATAGAAGACAAATCGATGTTTGCCCATTGAATTCAATGGAGCGGCAATACAGCCGCTCCATTGAAAGCAATGGGCTGCCGGCGTGCGCGGGGTGAATTGTCGGGAAGGGGTTAAATATATAAGCCCTTCCCTGCAATTGATCCTAAAATGTGTTAAAATAAAAAAAAATTGTATACTCACCTTTCCGCTGCAGCCGGAGTCCAGCCGCAGCCGCTGTCAGTTCTCCTGAACTGCTTCTCGGCACTATTCAGCCGGCGGGGCTTTAAAATCCCCGCCTGCTGAATGATCTGCCTCTGATTGGTCACAGCCCTGACCAATCAGAGGCTGAAAACACTCACACACCCATTCATGAATTCATGAATGGGTGAGTGACTGCTGCCTCTCAGCGCTGAGCCAATCAGGGGGCAGGTCTGACTCACACCCCCTTCACACCCACTGCAGGACGGCCGCTCGGAGCTCCGGCTCCCGGCAGAAGGTGAGTATACAATTTTTTTTTATTTTAACACATTTTAGGATGCATTGCAGGGAAGGGCTTATATATTTAAGCCCTTACCGACAATTCATCCCGGGCTCGCCCGCAGCGCATTGCTTTAAATGGAGTCGGCTCTATTGCCGTCTCCATTGAATGCAATGCGCTGGACAGCTCCGGCCCATTTCTAATGAAACGCGGCTAGGAGCAGATTTTCGGGTGATTTGCGGGCGACTTGCGTGCACCGGTCACGCGATTTGCGGATGCGCATCCGTCATGCGATCCGCAAATCGCGCGAAAAAACGCCCGTCTGACTAAGGCCTAATAAACAAAAAAATCATATGTAAAACAAATACACCTTTTGCCCTACCAAACCATTTATAAATGGAAATCAAAGAATAAAGAAATATACATAATAGGTATTGCCACAATTGCAATGACCTAAACAATTCAAAATATTGATATTTATATTGGCAATGTAAATTAAAAATAGAATTGCTATTTTTTATTGGTCTCAAAGTGTAGATCCGCGCCACCATACAGGGATCCGAAATAGAGAAATAAGGGGATTTTTACTCACCTGGTGCAAAGCGGGATCCCCACCTCAGGGAGAAAAACCCGCTTGCACCGATGATCCCCGGTCACCTGTAGAACTATAGATGTTCTTCTTAATGCAAGGTCCCCAAAAATCCTCATAAGAGGAGATGCAGCAGTAGAAAAAACCCCAGTGGGTGTTGTACCACACAAATGGGGAAAGAAACAGATATAACTCAGTAAAAAATTCCTCCTGCGCTCTTAATCGGGGTTTTTTGCAAACCAAAAGGGAAACTAAAAAAGTCTCCACAATGAGGAAAATATATTTAATTGTACAATAAGTACATAAAAAACATATGACTAATAAAAATTCTTGCAACGCGTTTCGGCACTGTACCAGTGCCTTTTTCAAGCATGACACATTAAAACAAAGCATCTCTATTTATAGGATTACTTACATTTAGTAGTCACGGAGTCCGGAGCCTGCATCGTGGGACGCCAGTCTCCCCCTCGCTGACGTATTGATCAAGCGTCGGGTAGTTAAATATGACGGTACGATAAAGTTACGTCATTTACGTAGCTACGCAAAAACTTACGCAGTTTACGTAGCGGTGTCCGTACGTGCTGAGATCCGGACTCCGGCTAGTAAAAAATGTATTAAAACTGTGCTAAATAGCAATATACTTACAATCATGTATAATAAATCAATACATATTATTAAATTACTGTTTTTTCTCTCAAAACTCTATTAATAAATTATCCATCTCCATAATTATAATGTGTATATAATAAACCTAGCATTATTCCCATTCTTAATAACAACTAAATAAATAGACATGAAGGAAAGGTTTTTTTACAGATATATATACTAATAAAAGGATAAATACATGTCAAACTACTGTTATAATATGCATAATCTCTACTTATATCTACCAAGTGTTATATACAATTTGATATTCTCCTGCAATATAGTGTCCCTCATATTTTTTCTAACACCTCATTCAATCCAACCGGTACTAACGAATCCATTCTATAAATCCAGAACATCTCTCTGGCTTTTAATTGTGCAAAAGAATGGTTGCGGATATGTTCCAGTGGTGTGATGCGCAAATCCTTGGGGTTTTTTTGATGTTCTGTTGCAAAGTGCCGTGAAACACTATGTTTCATATAACCCACAGATATATTAAATCTATGTTGGTTTAATCTAGAACTTAGAGTGTTAGTAGTGCGACCAATGTATTGCAATCTACATGGGCATTCTATAAAAATAAACCAATTCCTTAATTGTTGTTCCCGCTTTATAATCTACTTAATAGAATGCCCATGTAGATTGCAATACATTGGTCGCACTACTAACACTCTAAGTTCTAGATTAAACCAACATAGATTTAATATATCTGTGGGTTATATGAAACATAGTGTTTCACGGCACTTTGCAACAGAACATCAAAAAAACCCCAAGGATTTGCGCATCACACCACTGGAACATATCCGCAACCATTCTTTTGCACAATTAAAAGCCAGAGAGATGTTCTGGATTTATAGAATGGATTCGTTAGTACCGGTTGGATTGAATGAGGTGTTAGAAAAAATATGAGGGACACTATATTGCAGGAGAATATCAAATTGTATATAACACTTGGTAGATATAAGTAGAGATTATGCATATTATAACAGTAGTTTGACATGTATTTATCCTTTTATTAGTATATATATCTGTAAAAAAACCTTTCCTTCATGTCTATTTATTTAGTTGTTATTAAGAATGGGAATAATGCTAGGTTTATTATATACACATTATAATTATGGAGATGGATAATTTATTAATAGAGTTTTGAGAGAAAAAACAGTAATTTAATAATATGTATTGATTTATTATACATGATTGTAAGTATATTGCTATTTAGCACAGTTTTAATACATTTTTTACTAGCCGGAGTCCGGATCTCAGCACGTACGGACACCGCTACGTAAACTGCGTAAGTTTTTGCGTAGCTACGTAAATGACGTAACTTTATCGTACCGTCATATTTAACTACCCGACGCTTGATCAATACGTCAGCGAGGGGGAGACTGGCGTCCCACGATGCAGGCTCCGGACTCCGTGACTACTAAATGTAAGTAATCCTATAAATAGAGATGCTTTGTTTTAATGTGTCATGCTTGAAAAAGGCACTGGTACAGTGCCGAAACGCGTTGCAAGAATTTTTATTAGTCATATGTTTTTTATGTACTTATTGTACAATTAAATATATTTTCCTCATTGTGGAGACTTTTTTAGTTTCCCTTTTGGTTTGCAAAAAACCCCGATTAAGAGCGCAGGAGGAATTTTTTACTGAGTTATATCTATTTTTTATTGGTACATTTCACAAAAAAACGCAATAAAAAGCATTTCAAAAGTTGCATCTACCCAAAGTGGTACCAATAAAAACTGTAACTCTTTCTGCAAATGCAAGACCTCACATAGCTACATTGGAAGAATAATAAAAATGGGGTTTTGAGTATGGCAAAACATTTTTGTTTACGTTAAAAAGTTTTTTTTATTATACAAAGGGTGTAAAAACGGAAAAAAATACATTAAGTATCAACATAATCACATTGACTTGCAACATGAAGTTAACAAGTCAATTTTACCACGCAGTGCATGTTGTGAAAGAAAACTAAAAGTACTCCAAAGATTGTGATTCTTGTCAACAGCACTCACCACGCTTCCAAATATCCGAAGTAAATGGTGCACGCCTTAAAAGGCATTGGATCCCAAATCCCATATAATCCCAGAAGAAGCAGATGGAAAAGGCAGCACTCCAACACAGCGACTAATAGTAAATGTACGACCTTTATTAAGCCCATGGTTCGTAGAGTCAACCCAAAACTTGGTCTTTTTCAAGCTGACAGTATGCAGACAAACACTACATTTTATGTACAACCCCCCCCCCCCCCCCATCCCACACACACACACACACACACACTTTTGCCAACATTATTATGGATTGTATTGAATATTCTTTTGTCTATGTGTCTCCCCAGTTGTCCCAGGTTTTACGCTAGTGGAGATACATAGACAATATTTTTCTTTTGTGGGAGGGCCCCATTGCGGACCTGCTTCTGTTCTATGATATGCGGAATAACATCACACCAGAATTTAAATTCACGCTCACATACTCCAAAGAAAACATTGATTTTCTAGATGTGAGAATTACCAAGGTTGATAATATGCTAGACACGGACCTGCCTTTTCCATCTACTTCTTCTGGGATTATATGGGATTTGGGATCCAATGCCTTTTAAGGCGTGCACCATTTACTTTGGATATTTGGAAGCGTGGTGAGTGCTGTTGATAAGAATCACAATCTTTAGAGTATCTGTATATGGATCCTGATCAGCGGGCACCTACTTATGTTATGGTGTCCCCTATAAATCTGGTAGACAGTGTACCAGAGGTTCCTTGGTCGTTTGCTTTTTCGGAAGCAGACACGGCACGCATTTTAGCTGGAGTGCCAGCAGTGGATGCATTTCTGGATGCACCGTCTATATCCCTCTTGCGTAAGAAATGGGAGACGGAGAAAAAGAAAGGTATCTCCTATGGTCTGCACATGGTAACACTTAAGGAATATTTCAGTCAGAAAAGAATACCCAGAGGACTGAGATCCAATGTGCGACCAACACTTATGAGGGATAATGTTTATTTTTGTGCCAAATTTGAGGCCACAGCCAATAAGTTCTCCTCTGATGTTATTCTTTTAAATATCGAGTTTCTCCAGCTCGAGTTAAAAAAGAGCCACGATTCTGTGAAGGAAATGGAGACACAATTACGTATGCAAATGACGGAGACTGACTGGAGCACCCTAATTCAAAAGACTGAAGATATTTGCAGAGGCTATAGAAAAAATATTGAGGCCACCAAAAAGAACAAATGACAACGAGATTTGGAAGACTATCGAAGTGGTAGGGTCTATAATTGGCGATTTGATCGAAAAAACATACATCCTTCTTCTCAGCCAAGGACAAGACAGCGCAGGACCAGGAATTCAAGGCCGTATCAATCTACACGATTCTGATTTACCTCCATTGGCTCGGATTCTACCGATGATTCAACCCGGGGGGCCAGTAATCGATCTGAGGTGCCTTTTTTAACCCGGAGACCACCGGAGAGAACCACAAACAAAACGCACCCATCCGATGGAGAAGAGGGGGGCGGAAACATGAGAGGTCCCGAAAAAGAAAAAGTAACGACGAGATCGGAAAGCAGGAGGAGACCGCGATAATTGATACTTCCCTGATTGTCAACATATCTAGTAAGGTACTGTCTAAATCTGAATTGAATGTACTGTCTAAGGGATTGTCCTTCTACCCCTCCCCAACTACGGACTGGTTCGGCTTATACTTACACTGTGATCGGTTTTTTAGGCAACTTAAACTGAAATGGCATTTTTCCAACAGGGACCAGCCGATGGGGGTGGTGGAAAAGGATGATAACATGGATGACAGTGGGTTCACTTCCAAGGATATAGGTTTGCGTAAAAAAAAGTCGGTTCCAACCGTCCATGACGGATCCCACCATTGAGACGTACATAAAACTGGTAAGAGGGGAATTGAGTCATCTTCGTGCACGTAATTTTCACCAAACTAAAAAATTAAAAAATTCTAATCTATCATTTTCGGATAGAATCATTATTAAAATGCTTCTGGTTGACTCCTTCCTTACTATATAACCTGCAGACAAGGGTGGGGGCCTGGTTATCATGGACACTGCCCAGTATGACAATGAGGTGATGAGACAATTAGAAGACATCTGTACATATGAATTACTTGAGGGTGATCCAACTGTACGCCTTCAAAATGTTCTTACTGATATGGTTAATGAGGCCTTATTGGCTGGAATTATTGATAAACATCTTGCTTCGTTTTTGATTGTAGAACATCCTGTGTCCCCATATATATATATCTTACCGAAGATACACTAAAGTTTGACCAATCCCCCTGGGAGACCCATAGTCTCCAGTATTGGGTCTATCACCAACAATTATTCCTGTTTCCTTGACCGGGTCTTATGTGAGTATGCGAGAAATGTCAAATCGTATATTAGGGATACAGGAGATTTTCTGGCAAGACTTCAGGAGGTAACGGTATTTGATGATACAGTACTTGCTACATTGGATGTAACATCCCTGTATACTGTTATTGAACGTGAGAAGGGTATTGAAGCAGTACGCGCATGTCTCCTTTCTTCCAAACTGACGAATTCCTGCATGGAGTTTGTTCTGGGCTTACCCAATTTTGTGTTGAACAACAACTTTTTTATCTATAAGGATAAATTTTATAGACAGAGGTGAGGTACCGCAATGGGGTCCAATATGGCTCCCACTTATGCCAACATTTTTATGAATTTTATTGAATATTCTTTCGTCTATGTGTCTCCCCAGTTGTCCCAGGTTTTACGCTGGTGCAGATACATAGACAATATTTTTCTTTTGTGGGAGGGCCCCATTGCGGACCTGCTTCTGTTCTATGATATGCTGAATAACATCACGCCAGAACTTAAATTCACGCTCACATACTCCAAAGAAAAAATTGATTTTCTAGATGTGAGAATTACCAAGGTTGATAATATGCTAGACACGGACCTGTTTCAGAAAGACACAGATAGGAACAATTTACTACATTATTCTAGCTATCACCCACACAACGTGCGGAATTCATTACCGTGGAGCCAGTGCCTGAGGGTACGAAGGATAACTTCTGACAGGCACATTGACCAAAGGTTGGAGGAAAGGACCAAGAGGTTTCTTGAGAGGGGATATCCTTGGGATATAGTCACCAGGGCGGCATGTAGAGCCCGGGCATTGTCCCGGGATGATCTATTAGTTCCAAAGGCAAAGAAAGAAAACATGACTCGGATTCCCTTTATCTCTACATTTGGACCCATGAGTAAACAGGTTGCCAATGCCATTAGACGATATTGGCCTATTTTACAAAAAATTGCCCACAAGTAGGTCAGTTTTCTCAATCACCACTTATGGTGTATAAACGGGAACCCAATCTAAGAGACAAGTTGGTTAGTGCCCAGGTAAGAGATGTGGTAGATAGCCAACAGACCCTTATGACACCAAAAACTGGCAATTTTGCCTGCGCAGGGGTGTTCTTTTTGTAACAATCTGATAAGAGGTAACACTTTCCACCATCCGCGTACAGGTAAGAAATATACCATCACAACACGATATACATGTCGATCAACGTTTGTATTCTATCTCATTTCCTGTCCATGTGTCAGAATATACAGAGATAAGACACATAGACAGCATAGGGGGGGATTTATCAAATTAAAATTACCCTACGAAAGTTGCAAATTTTGGTGCATGGATTGCTTGAACAAAACATTGGCAACTGTTTAAAGTATGTACCGCTCTCGTCAGTTTTAAAAGTAAGGGGTGTATCTCGTCAAGAGGAGCCGAACAGAGAAATATATAATTTATGCTAAAAACCAACATACATTATACCAGAAATCACTTTTTAGGCACTCAGACAGCCTGAGATGTGCCCAATGTATGAAGAAGCATGCACCTCTTCTGATATTAAGCACATTTTTTGCCTGTGGGAATTATATTAAGGCAAGATTTGAATGTCCGGTCTTATTAAATTTGCCTCTATTTCTTTAGTAGCAGTCTGTCACAGATGTAGGCCAACCACTAACTGATTGACATGAAGTGCTTCCTCTCTTTCTATGAAAAGGTTCTTCCTCAGCTTCACTGCCTTTATTATAAACATAAAAATACAGATGCTGCAGACCTTTCTAAAAAGGATGAATTCATATCAATCATTTAAAGAGGAATTGTAGTGTCCTCTTTATGTGAAAGTGTGACCATATTGATTGGTTCATGAATATCAGTAAAGCATACAATTTTGTTCAAAAGATTCTAGTTAAAATAGATACAATCAACTGTAAAGGATCAGGCATCTGGAGAATGAGTCTAATAATTAATTTGAGTTTAATGTTCAATCATCTCTAGTGTAACTATTGTAACTGTGAGTAAACTATAATCTCTGGGGTAAAGGAGCCTTCATAATTCCACCAATCTCATGTGGCAAACTGTTCCAAGAGTCAGCAGGATGCTGCTGTAGAGACTGATGACTTACCAAGAGATGTGTCCAATGATAAATTCAGAAAATCTCTCAAATCAAATGTGTTTTTAACTATATTAGTAGGGTTAAGGCCCATTTAGACACAACGATTATCGCTCAAAATTCACTCAAAAGCCATCTTTTGAGCGATAATGGTTGTGCCTAAACAGTCGGCCATCGTGCACTGTTCGTAGACTATTCGTTCATTATTGACTTTAAGCAAGCTAAAAGTCAGCAATGAGTCTTATCAGCGCCACATGCTGAGTTCTCAGCGGGATACTGGCTGAGAGCATTCTTTCAGCTGGTATCCTGCATGGAGCTCTCAGCCATAGCTCTGAGAACAAAGCAGCACCTGCTGTTCTCTAGGTTATCAGCTCAGTGGGATACCAGCTGACAGCTCCGAGAACAAAGCAGCTGTTTGCATTTACAAAGTAGCTGCTGTTCTTGGAGCAGTCAGCTATTTTTGAGTAATCATCTTTCAGTGTATATGGGTCTTTACATAAAAGCTTCTGGACAGATTTTATTTGGCCCTGATTGGGGAAACATACATTAACAATAAACTAACCTCAATATTTCCAGTTTCATAAAAATGTTCCTTCTCTCTAGATCAACTTCACTAGCGGTGGATTCTAAAGTATAACAAAGAAGGGCAAATTAAAATGTAACAATACCCTTCCCATAATAGTGCTAAGAGTCCTGTTGAGACCTTGGAACCATCCTTCAGGTTGGCTAATATACTAAAATGCAATTTAAGTGTGTTGCTTAAGTTCAATGTAAAGAACCTAAGTGTCCTACAGATGAAGAGCATTAGAGCATAAAGATTAGGTATAAAATAACACAGCAAAGAATGCATAAGAACCAGATTTGTAACCATTGAAGAGTTATTAAAATCAAACTTGAGGGGAACTAGGCAAGAACTCTGCAAGCCAAGCATATAAACTGGGGACCTGTTGAGAGAAGCATATAATCCATCTGTTAAGCTAAAGTCTTCAGGTGGTTGCCACCGATTTAGGACTCTGTTATAAGACTTTCATTTGTGTTGCTGTCAATGCTTGCATTGCAATAGACCCAGTGGCATGTATGGTGCAGGCCAGACCGGTAGAGAAAGCATTAGTAGCTGTAGAATGTCTAAGAAGCCAGCTAAACCTCACAAGAAGCACAGAGTTGCTGATTTACCATTGAAAGAAGCAGTTAACTGAAATTGAAATTCCTCTTTGGATTCCTGTAATGTGAAGAAAAAAATAGTAAATAGAAACTGGTATATTTTGAGGAATGACCCAATTATAGGTTCATCTTTCTCTCTAAAGCCACAAATCTACTGAGAACATCAAATGTTAAGGATACTGTTACAAACAGCTAAATTAAATCGGAAACCAAATTGTGCTTTTCAGCTAAAGGATTTTTCCTTGTAGGCAATGCGGCATGCAAAACAGTTGGGTATAAACACAGTGTATAACCATTTGTTTTTTTCTAATAGCAAAGATAGTCATTGTTGGAAAATTACAGAATTTATAATGTAATATAAGGAGAATGATATACGTACTGGAGTATGTGTGTGGCCTTCAATACAAGGGCAGGACAGCACCTGAATAAAAGAATAGCTGAGCACTTAAATGATATTTGTAAAGAGAAGATAAATCATTGTATTTCAGTCCACTTCTTAAAATTGCACTATAAAAATCCACTAGGTATTACATTTTATGCAATCAAAAAGAGTTAAAGCCAACTGGAAGGGAGAGGATCATATTTAACCCCTTACTGCTCCAGGTGGTATATTTACGTCCTGGAGCGTTGGGGTATGTATGAAGAGAAGTCGTGGGGCAGCCTCTTTTCATACAGCGTGGGCGTCAGCTGCTTATTACAGCTGACACCTGCGGGAAATAGCTGCAATCGCCGTGCTGCCAATCGCAGCTCTTAATCCTTTAAATGCCCCAAACGATGTGCAGGGGTCCCATACGGTCCCCCCGCGGTGAGATCGGGGAAGCCGTACAGGGTGTCATGGCAGCCAGGGGCCTTTTCCCCAGGGCTGCCTTGGGAGACTGCCTACCAAGCTATCCCTGTGGAGTGGCTTAATAGGCTGTCTGTCAGAATGCAGTATGACGTAATGCTATAGCATAACGTCACACTGCAGGAGAGATCAAAGCATTGCATGCTGTAGTCCCCCAGGGGGGCTTAAAAGAAAAGTGAAAAAAGATCAATAAAGTTTTATCAATTGTAAAAAAAAAAAGTAATAAATGTTTAAATCCCCCCCCTTTTTGCCATATCTATATATATAAAATTGAATGTATGCGTGTCTGTCTGTGTCTGTTTGTCCTTTATGCGCTACTACACCATTCATCCGATCGCCATGAAACTTTGGGAAGTTGTTGAGTACACTCCTGGGAAGATTATAGGCATAGTACATTTATGCTACGATAAATGGCGTGCGTGCGCGCGTCGTCGACAGTTACGACCCCCCCACGTAGATCGTTCGATTTCCATCATTGCCACTAATTCTCTCACTTCCTGATGTTGTAGAAACATGAAATTTGGCACGAGCATTGATTATGTCATAAAGAGGGAAAGCTAATGGGTCCCAACTCGATTATTTAATTCTAAGCGCCAAAGAATTAGCGTCCAAATTTTACGTACGGAATCTAATTTTCTCACTTCCCAATGTCATAGGAACAACAGGAAATTTGGCACGAGCCATGATTATGTCATAAATAGGAAAAGCTAATGGGTCCCAACTCCATTATTCAATTCTATGCGCCAAAGAATTAGCGTCCAAATTTTACGTACGGAATGTAATTTTCTCACATAGAAACTTGAAATTTGGCACGGGCATTGAATATGTCATAAATAGGAAAAGCTAATGGGTCCCAACTCGATAATTCAATTCTATGCGTCAAAGAATTAGCGTCCAAATTTTACATACAGAATGTAATTTTCTCACATAGAAACTTGAAATTTGGCACGGGCATTGATTATGCCATAAATAGGAAAAGCTAATGGGTCCCAACTCCATTATTCAATTCTAAGCGCAAAACCATTAGCATCCAAAGTTTACGTACGGAATGTAATTCTCTCACTTCCTGATATATATAAATGAATGTATGTCTGTCTGTCTGTCCTTTATGCATTACTACACCATTCATCCAATTGCCATGAGACTTTGGGAAGTTGTTGAGTACACTCCTGGAAAGATTACTGGCATAGTACAACTATCCTACGATAGGTGGCGCGCGTGCGATCATCGCCAACAGTTATGCCCCCCAGACAAAGATCGTTTGATTTCCATCTCAAGCACGAAAGCAAAAGGCATTACGAGCAACGGGATGAGTGTTCAACCAGAAAATGATGCATCCGCCGAACGTTTCGCAAGACAATTGCTGGATATTGAGAATGCTGAGGTAAAATGAAAGCTGTGCTGTGATTGGTTGCTATTTCTTATACTGCTGAGGTAACATGAAAGCTGTGCTGTGATTGGTGGCTACTTCTTATACTACTGAGGTTGCATGAAAGCTGCGCTGCGATTCGTTGTTATATATTATACCACTGAGGTAACATGAAAGCTGCGCTGTGATTGGTTGCTATATATAATACCGCAGAGGTAAAATGAATGCTGCGCTGTGATTGGTTGCTATTTTTTATATTGCTGAGGCAGAATAAAAGTTGCGCTGTGATTGGTTGTTATTTCTCTTACTGCTGAGGTAACATGAAAGCTGCGCTGTGATTGGTTGTTATATTTTATACTGCTAAGGTAACATGAAAGCTGCGCTGTGATTGGGTGTTATATATTATAAAGCTGAGGTAACATGAAAGCTGCGCTGTGATTGGTTGTTATATATTATACCACTGAGGTAACATGAAAGCTGCTCTGTGATTGGTTGTTATCTAGATATATAAAAACGAATGAATGTCTGTCTGTCTGTCTTCGCAGCAATGCGCGACGGGTAAGCTAGTCTATAATAAAAAAATCTAAATCATAAGAGAAAAATACATATTTGCTATTGCCACGTCCGTAAAAGTCCGATCAATCAAAGTAATGCATTATTTACCCCACACGGTGAACGTCGTCTGAAAAAAAAATAAAGAACACCAGAAATGCACTTTTTCAGTCACCCTGTCTCCCAGAAAAACGCAATAAAAAACGTTTGTATTCAAAATTAGTACTAACGTTAACTGCAGGACATCCCGCAAAAAATGAGCCCTCTCTCAACTATGTCGACGGAAAAATAAAAAATTTATTGCGCGCAGAAGATGGCAGCAGAAAATAATTGAAAAAAAATCAAATGTCTTTGAAAAAAAAAAGAGTAGTATAGTAAAAATACAAGTTTGGTATCGTAGCAATCGTACTGACCTATAGAATAAAGTTATCATGTTTTTGTTCCAGTTTGTGCGCCGTAGAAACAAGACGCACTGAAAGATGGCAGAATGACGGGTTTTTTTAAAATTTTACTCCACTTAGAATTTTTTTAAAGTTTTTTTAGTAAATTATATGCTACTTTAAATAGCACTATTAAAAAATACAACTCATCCCACAAAACAAAAGCCTTCATACAGCGACGATGATGCATAAATAAAGGAGTTACGATTTTTTTAAAGGGGGGAGGAAAAAACGAAAATGGAAAAAAGGGGGCCGCGTCACTAAGGGGTTAAAAAAATGATCCAAAGAGAAACTTTTTGGGATTTATAGTCTAATCACCCTGACACTGTGATTTTGCAAAACTCTTGTCCATACGCTGCGGCCAAGCCGCTCGATAACTGGCATGCGGCGTGGAATTCAACTCCACAGCATGTCAATTCTTTTCTTGTTTCCGCAGCGTCCCCTCTATTGAGTGAGAAAGCTGCAGCGGAATGCCATTGGAAAAATAGCTCCAAAACCCGTGGCGAAGGGCTGCAGGTTTTGAAGCTGCGCTTATTCCGCAGATATTGTGTGGTTTTTCGGTGCGGCCATTCCTCGAGAATTCCACTGAAATTTCATCCCGTGTGACCTCAGCCTTATAGTTATACCTTCTGAGTGTAAAAGTATTTTGGTCCCAGTAGTATCTACTAAGGGGCAATTTATGAATAAAATAAGATATCTAAATTATGATCAATCCTAAGATGATGGGGAAGTCCAGAGTGTCAATGCTTTCTGTAATGCACTTATAAGGTGCTGGAGAGCCCATTTGATCTAATAATATGGGAGTCACTAATAGGCTATAAGCCTGCATGGTGCACTACATGTCCCTGTGCGGCTGCCCCCTTATTCAAGCCTTATCTGTGCAGAAGTATAATATTAAGCAATTCCCCACCCAACTGTATAGTAGGTGTGTGATTGGCTGTTCATCAATATTTTACACCCTTGTTACATCCCTAATATTTCATTTCACCTTTCTACAAGCTGCTGGGAACTGGTGTCTATACCTGTCTTCGTACCTTTGTATCAGTAAGGGCTCCCACACACTTGCGTTTTTTTTAACACTGTCTTTTTTAATGTGATTGTCAATGGGACTTTTTAATGTTAAAAACGCATCACAAGTTGGTGCTCTGTGATTTTTGTGCGTAGCGTTTTTAACATTAAAAAGTCCCACTGACATTTGCATTATAAAAACGCAGCATTAACACAGCGTTACAAAGCGCAAGTGTATGGGAGCCCTAAGGCCTCAGTCACACGGGCGCATCGGAGCCCGTGTTACTGCAGGAAGGAGACGGATGTCTCTCTGCAGAGCCGGGAGGAAGAACATGTGACTGGCTTCATTGCCAGTCATGTGTTCTTTCAGCAGCGCTGGAGAGAGACGGCCGTCTTCAGGTACGGCCGTCTTCTAACTGTCAGTCACACGGGCGCATCGGCGCCGGTGTACGGATGCCGATGCGCCCGTGTGACTGAGGCCTAAAGGTGACCTTTCTCAGTGATTTACCTTCTGAGTCTTAGGGCTCAGTCACACGGGCGCATCGGCACCCGTACACCGCCGCCGATGCGCCCGTGTGACTGACAGTTAAAAGACGGCCATACCTCAAGAGACGGACGTCTCTCTGCAGCGCTGATGAAAGAACACATGACCGGCAATAGAGCCGGTCACATGTTCTTTTCTCCGGCGCTGCAGAGAGACGTCCGTCTTCAGGTACGGCCGTCTGCTACCTGCAGTAACACGGGCGTTGATGCGCCCGTGTGACTGAGCCCTTAATGTATATTGGTCCTGGTAGTGTCTACTGAGAGGCAATTTATGAATGAAATAGGGGATCTAAATTCTGATTGATGCAGTCGGTCATGTGTTTCGTGCGACAAAAGCATTCTGTGATAGGCTTTAGTATATGGAGTGACTCTTGCTAGAGATTTGAATATGTCCTGTAGGGGCAGCATTGTCTGTCTTAACATTAGAAAGTCCCATTGACAATCATGTTAAAAAAACGCAAGTGGCTATGTGAGCCCTTAGGATACTGGTGGCTGGCAATATATTTTATTTACAATGTATTCATCTTTGATTACCTTTACAATAGAGCAATAATGGGCTTAGGTCATTTTCTATTCACATTTGTATACAAATTTATACGTGTTATTATTTTGTAACTTATGTTTGAAGTAGCTTTTTAAGATTTCATGAGAATGCATGTTATACATGTCCCTGAAGAAGCTGACAGGCAAAACTCAGGAGGAGTCTGGCATGCAGAATGTTTATTATTATTTAATGCTTTTAACTTCCATCACCTTGTGATAATGCCAATAAAGTACCTTTTGTGGCTTTTGAACTTGGTGGTGCTGCACTATATCTTCTATTAACCAGTAGATTAGCTTTGGATTTTATGAGGTGTCATCCACTTCAAGGCAATGGTGAATGTAACACCACAAGCACCAGAGAGAGTTGCAATAGACACTGACTTTTGGACATTATGGTCAGCTCTATGTAGAGTTGCAGGTGTGGAACTACTAGCCTCAGGTGGATGAATGATAGTATCATTGGTTGCCATTGCGACCTACATTATTGATACTGGGGGCAGTGGTGTAACTATAGGGGATGTAGGGGATGCGGTTGAACCCGGGTCCAGGAGCCTTAGGGGGTTCATAAGGCCTCTCTTATCCATATAGTAAGCCTAGTAGTATGAATAAAGTATTATGGTTGCAGGCCCTGTTACAGATTTTGCATTGGAGCCCAGAAGCTTCAATTTACGCCTCTGACTGGGGAATTATTAGATTCTGCTGGTCTAAAATGTTTTGCGAAGTGGGATTATTATACTATTTTGGGGCTAAGAATGTTTTGATTGTGCTTCTCTTACTTGCTCTAGCTGGTGATCCAATACTGTGCGTTTTATTGTTCAAATATTGCTTTAGTGGATTTCCCAGCACTACCATACTTCTTTCTCAGGTAATTGAGGAAGATGCAACAATACCTCTGCAGCGACACCTATGGGATGGCAGCATTCCTGCAAATCAATGTCTAACCCTTTATACAGGTCTTTGAAAGAATGATTGGGAATTAAAAAAAACAAGCCAGAATCCATACACAGTTTTTTAGGGGTATTTGCCCCTTATCCATGTGCAGTAGGATTCTGCTTGGCTAATTAGAGGCCTATAACGTGAGTTGGGAGGGGTGTCCTACTGCACACTGATGAGGGGCAAACACCCCGAACCAGCTGTCTATGTATGGATTCTAGCTTGGTTTTCAATTCCCAATCATTGTTTCAAAGACCTGTAAAAAGTGTCGGACATTGATTTGCAGGAATTGTTCCATCTTCCTTATTTGTATATATTTACAAGAGGAGCATGAGAGGCCTTATAAGTCTCTTCACTCACCTTCTAGGTCAGGGGTGTCAAACTCATTTTTACCAAGGGCTACATCAGGCTTATGGTGACCTTCAAAGGGCCGATTGTAAGACTGTATAGTAAGGGCTCATTCACACAAGTGTATTTGCCTACATAATTTGAGGTGAATAGAAGCTATTGATTTCAGTGAGTTCATTCACATGATGTATATTTTCACACAGCATGACCTATTTTGTTGCGTACAGCGCACCCCAATAGGTCATTGAAGTGAATGGGCCGTGCAAATACGTGGTTAATGCGCAGGAAACTTATGTATTCACTATACATTTGCGCACCATCTCAGTGGGCCCATCTGTGTTTTTTGCGTGCCCAAATATGCAGGCATAAGTGATTTTCGATTTCGCAAATACGCAGCGTATTTGTGCGACCGAAATACGATTACACCCGTGTGAACGAGCCCTAATAGTGACCCCTATAGTGGTCGCAGTAGTCATAGTGACTCTCATACTGGCCCCAGTAACAATATTGACCCCCTCAGTGGCCCCATTAGTAATAGCGAGCCCCACAGTGGCCCCATTAGTAGTAGCGAGCCCCACAGTGGGCCCCATTAGTAATAGCGAGTCCCACAGTGGCCCCAGTAGTAACAGGGTACCCCACAGTGGCTCCAGTAGTAATAGTAACCCCCACAGTGGCTCCAGTAGTAATAGTAACCCCCACAGTAATATATACCCCCTCACTAGTAATAACCCCTCAGCAACAACATCCCCAGCAGTAATATTAACCCCCCCAGCAGCAGTAATATTAACCCCCCCCCCAGCAGCAGTAATATTAACCCCTCCCCCAGCAGCGGTAGTATTAACCCCCCCCCCCCAGCAGCAGTGATATTAACCCCACCCCCCAGCAGCAGTGATATTAATTAAACCCCCCCAGCAGCAGTAGCAGTAATATTAATTAACCCCCCCAGCAGAAGTAATAATTAACCCCCCCCAGAAGCAGTAATAATTACCCCCCCCCCCCCCTCAGCAGCAGTAATATTAATTAACCCCCCTCAGCAGTAGTAATATTAATTAACCCCCCTCAGCAGTAGGGTGCCTGCAGACGAGCGCATAAACGGCACGTTTTTGCGACCAAACGTATATACGTGACCATCTGAGGCAATGGTTTCGAATGTATTCGTTCACATGGGCGATTTTACGGCGCGTAAAAACGGCAACCCGGAAAAAAAATGGAACATATGTGACCGAAATACGCGCCAACGCATATTCGATGGCCGAAAAGATAGTTTGCAAAGTAGGAACAAACGAAAATACGCTTTCTAGCTCTGGTCGTGATCGGTGAAAAACGTTCTCTCGGGCGATTATACGTTGCGCTCGGGCGATTTTCGTTGCGCTCGTGCGAACGTAAATACGCCTACGCTCGTCTGCCCGCACCCGTAGTAATATTAATTAACCCCCCCCAGCAGTAATATTAATTAACCCCCCTCAGCAGCAGTAATATTAATTAACCCCCCCAGCAGCAGTAATATTAATTAACACCCCTCAGCAGCAGTAATATTAATTAACCCAGCTCAGCAGCAGTAATATTAATTAACCCCCCCAGCAGCAGTAATATTAATGAACCCCCCCCACCAGCAGTAATATTAATGAACCCCCCCAGCAGCAGTAATATTAATGAACCCCCCCTAGCAGCAGTAATAATAATTAACCCCCCTCAGCAGCAGTAATATTAACCCCCCTCAGCAGCAGTAATATTAATTAACCCCCCCAGCAGCAGTAATATTAACCCCATCCCCCCAGCAGCAGTAGTAATATTAACCCCTTCCAGCACCAATATTAACACCCCCCAGTAGTAACATTAACTTTCCCCCTCAGCAGTAACATTAACCCTTCCCCAACCCTTATACTTACCTGCTCCCTGCAGTCAGCGCCGCTCTCCTTCTGCTCGCGCTGATCCCGGCTACACTGACAACAGTGTGTGCGCTCGGCATGCTTTCTCCCCGAGTCCTCTCCTGCGGAACTCAAGAGCAGGGGACTTGGGGAGGAAGATCCTGGTTGCACACTGACATCAGTGTGAGCCGGGAACAGCGGTAATAGCGCAATTACCAGCGGGGAGCTGCGGCACCCCAGCTGGTAATCGCTTCAGTGGTGAGCGGCGTCAGCACGCCGCAGGCCACATAACACGAGGCAGTGGGCCAGATTCGGTCCGCAGGCCTTGTGTTTGACACATGTGTTCTAGGTGCTCTCCTTAAGGAGTCATGAGGTTATATAAAATCCTCTGTATAAGACCACAGCTAAGTTTACCAACAAGGTAACCTAAACAATAAATAACCCCAAATTTGTAGGCAGATGGTAATTGCTTTATCTTTCGGGGTAATAACAAGGTCACCCTTCAAGTAGGTGCTAGGGTTTATTGTTACGTCAGAGAAATTTGACCTGACACCCCTATAAAAGCCCCAACTGTTTCTGGATAAGCTGGGTATTTCTAGGAACACCTTATCTGTTCCTATATCCACATTTCAAGATCTCACACTCTCAAGCTCAAACTTGAAGCCCAGGACCAACTCAGAAACCACTGTCCAAGGTAAAGGTTAAATTTCTGATCACTGGGAGTCCCAATACTAGAATCCCTAGCGAACCTAAGAACTGTACCCCCGAATGACCCTATGAATTGAGTAGCAGTACACATGTATGGACACCTATCCATTCACTTCTATAGGATGGTATAACAATCTCTGCCTATTCCATAGAAGTGAATAGAACACCAGTCAACCATATGTATTGCTGCTCCAATCACAGCAGAATTTGGGGCTTGGTTCTCAGGATCACTGGGGGTCCCAGCAGCCAGACCCCTAACTATTAGACATTAATCACTTATCCTGTAGATAATGGATACATGTCTTTGGTGTTAAAACCCTTTTACCTCAGCAATTTGTAAAGAGTGTCTTGGAGTAGGGTTTTATGAGTCTTCAGATGTATCAAAATAGAGTCCTGTGTCTCATTACATTCATTAACTTATTTTGCCAAGTGTGTAATATTCTGCTAAACTGTCTCCCACTCCCTCTCGTGTACGTCTTCCAGTCATGTGATATAACGTGCCATTTCTCTTTGAGATGAATTGTCTTTAGGTGAGCTTTCCAGTCCTACTTGTCATGTCCATCCAGATTTATGAGAAATAGAGACTGCTGGAGTCTATGAGTACAAGTCTGAGGTGGGAAGGCTGCTGCTCACAAAAGACTGCTCCTCATTGTTGTCCAGTGCCATCTAGGAGCTCTTAGCCCTGTTGTGCAGCAAGGCTCGGGGACTTGAACGGAGAGTTGATACTTTGTTTAGTGGTGTAGTTTGGAAGGCGTTCAAATGTGGGTAATCGGCTTTAGAAGTGATAAGGCTGTCGAATCTCCGGAGATGCATCGTTCACTGTGCCATTAGCAAGCCACTATCCCTTAATAGCTCTTAAAAGTGAATGATGCTAATATTAGCTAATTGGATAAACAAACATGAGTTAACTTGCTGTATGATGTTCAATGGAATACAAAACATAATTTGCATGAGCTGTTATCTTGAAAATGAAAACTTCCCTCTGTGTTTGTGCGTCTGCAGCTTTCTTTGGGCTTTTATTAGAATCATCCATGTGTGTCTTTGTAACCTTGTCTGATCAGCATACACTGTGATAAATGAACTGAGCGCAGGAACTGATCTAATGTTTGGCTTCATCTGAAAGGGCTCACAATTTGAACTTCTTTCACACAAAGTGTTTCCTGTTTCTCTGGAGGGGACATCTCATGACTGACAGTACTGTCAAACACAAAATGTTGTCTTCCTTCTGAACAGTCTTCAATTAAGTGAAAAAATCATTTTCATTTTATCTCCAGTGGTTGATTTGATGTTGTACATGACAATATGATAAATTAAAGTAGACATGTACATCCTCTTTTTCTACATTGTATCCTTTACAAAGTAATATCCAAAATCTGACACCTAGTCACTCAGAAAATGCTATAGTACGTCAGGAAATCAGCATTTTAAGCTTGGCATATTAATCAACATGACATCTACCCTGTTTCCCTGAAACTAAGACATACCCTGAAAATAAGACATTACAGGATTTTCCAGAATTTTTGAGGATGCAAAATGATTTTTCAGGCTTTTTCAGGATGCATCAAAATATAAGCCCTACTCCAAAATTAAGCCCTGCTAACAGTTAATTAAAAAAGTCAATTTAAATAGTGTCCAGGCAGCTATACATGTAAAAAGTTAAACCTTTTTGAACAAAAATTAATATAAGACACTGCCTTATTTTCGGGGAAACACGGTAAATATTAAGTACAGGGTGGAGCGCGGTAATTTGCTAATTTGGGAGTGAAATAAAAAAATAATGAACTTGTAAAAACTTTATTTTATATTTTATTTACATTGAACAGTAGTGGAATTTACAAATTATTTGGTTTTAAATATTGTATCTGGCAAATGTTGACCTTCGCTATCCACACACTGCTGCATACGTTGCATTGCAATGATCGAGTGGTTATTTGAAAAATACGCTTCAACACAAAATGAACGCTCCTCACGTGTCCACTGCATGATGGCAACTGAAAAGCAGCTGCAGACAAACTTCCCGTCAGCCACTATAAGCAACGCCCACTCTCCCCTCTCTTCGACCAACAGCGCTGCCACAACCTGCAACTCAAAAAAGCAACACCCTGGAAGACATAAGGAACAATATTGACGCTGAGATTGCCAGAATACCAGTCGACATGCTTGAAAGAGTGCATGAGAACTTCAGAAAACGTATGCAGCAGTGTGTGGATAGCGAAGGTCAACATTTGCCAGAAACAATATTTAAAACCAAATAATTTGTAAATTCCACTACTGTTCAATGTAAATAAAATATAAAATAAAGTTTTTACAAGTTCATTATTTTTTTATTTCACTCCCAAATTAGCAAATTACCGCGCTCCACCCTGTACTATGGCCAGTGTCAAAGCTCAGCGCATACAAGCAATGGCTTCCCACTTCACATGTTTTTTTTCATACCTCATCAGCCACTGGAAGACAAGACTTTCTATGACAAAAGATAAGTCCAAGGCATTGTTCATCCTTCTCAATTAATATATTGACATGAGCGTTTGATCTCAGATAAAAACTAAGCAGTCAAGGTCCTGCTGCAACCTTTTGGATCAGAAAGGATACCCATCCCTTCTGTTAACCCATGACATGCTGCAATCAATGTTGATCGTGGCATGTACAAAGTTATCAGAGGAAGGTTGCTCTCTATGTGACATCATTGGCCCTCTGCCATCCAATCATGCTGGGCCTGTTGGTCAATGGCCTCTAGGTCTACCAAAGCAAGTACTAGCAAGTAAAACAGATAATACACTGCAGTATAGAAATACTACAAGAATATAGAAAGGATGCAAAAAAAAATAAAAATAGTAAATAAGTAACCCATGATAAAAAAAAATTATTTAAAAAAAACTTTTTTGCAAACTTTTCCTTTTCTTTCTTCAAAATGAATAAAAAAAATTGTATTTCTGTATCCACAGCAACCCATCAAATAAGTTGATTGTAATTTTTATTGAAGAAATGTCATTTGTCACATCATATAACAAACAAAATAAATAAAAAGAATTTAGAGAGTGACATATTGGAATATTACATGTATAAATCTTATTACAATATATTCCAGTGTTGAAATTTCAAAGATATATAACTTGGTTATCTCTACATCAACTATTTGAATAACAAAATAGAAAAAATATAGAAAGGATTTGGGGGAGTGTTCAGAAAGAGGGGACAGAGAGTAACATAAAGGGAAATTTAAAGGAAATACTGGTTACGGGGATAGGGTGAATAATATAGAATTAGAAAATCCAGTCTTACATCTTCGAGATTTATATTCTATGAGTGTAGTCTGAGAATAAATTGAATGTACTGTACTTTTTATCCTTCACAGAAAACACTATTTAAAAAAGAATAATGGAGCAAAAATGCTTTTTTATCTCCTAAAAACATAATAAAAGTGATCAAGAAATTTATATGTACCCTAAAATGGTACTAATAAAAAATACAGCTCGTCACTCGAAAAACGAGCCCTTAACAGAGCTTCGTCCATTGGGAAAAAGTGTTTTTTTGTATGCAGCAATGCCAAATACAAATTACTTTTCAAAAAACGGTTTTATTGTTCAAATTGTGGAAAAAAACTAAAAAAATACATAATTTTGGTATTACTGTAATTAATCATTAATTATCATACCGACCCACTGGAAAAAAAAGTCTGGACCAGCAGAATCTATTACTCTCAGAGCATATATCACCCAATATCAATACTGTAGGCAGCAACAGTAGCCAATGTTACTGTCATATTTATACCATATACTGAATGCCATTCTCTCCCATCCCCACCCCCAAAAAGAAAAACAACACTCAATCGATGTGTTCTTTCATTGTTTCTTAATAAAATTTATACAATACATTATATTTACCCCAAAATGGTACCAATAAAAGCTACAGCTCACCCTGCAATGGAGGAGCCCTCATATAGCTATGTTAATGGCAACTTTAAAAAGTTCTGACCAGTCTCGATGTCGAGGCACTCTACACCTCTATCCCCCATGTTGGTGGGCTTAAGGCCATCAAGTTTTACTTACAACAGAGAGGAAGACATTATGTTAATCATAACGAGATGGTTCTTGAACTATTACAGTTCATTTTGGAACACAATTATTTTGTGTTTGACTGAAAGTACTTCCACCAGCTCAGGGGAACCGCGATGGGGAGCCCTTGTGCTCCCCATTATGCGTGTCTTTACCTGGTCTGGTGGGAGGAAAAGTACGTCTTTAACGACACTAACATCATGTGGACACAATATATCGACATGTGGATTCAGTATATTGATGACATTTTCATCTTATGGACAGGGACAGACATCCAGTTCCTTGATTTCGTTAAAGAGTTAAACATAAATCCACTTGGCCTTTTCCTCACGTCAGAAATTCAAAAGCAATCGTTAATGTTCTTAGACCTTTCAATATCGAAAACCGAATCGGGGCTTTTAACAACTACCCTTTATAGGAAACCTACCTCCACGAATAATTTTTTACATTATCAAAGCCATCATCCGAGACCCCTAAAAAATGGTATCCCTAAGGGTCAATTTATTCGTGTTAGGCGCAATTGTTCCAGTGAGGAGGAATTCAATTTGAAATCCAATGACTTAACTCGCAGATTTCTTAATAGGGGTTACCCGATAGACGTTTTGAATAAGGCACGTGAGGAAGCGACGAATATGACACGAACAGAACTACTAAGAGAGAAAACAGGACACGAAGGAGGAAATGTCATAAGATTAATTGGCACATTCGATGACGAGGCTCCCAGGATCAGAAACATCATCTCTAAATATTGGGATATACTGCGTGATGATTTCGATCTAGTGGATTGTTTGCAATCATATCCAGCAATTACCTATAGAAAGGGGAGGAGTCTAAAAGATCATCTCATGCGGAGTCACTACAGTAGACCGCCCACTCCTTCTACATGGCTTACGACCACTCCACCTGTTGGTTTTTTTCGCTGCCATGGCTGTAAGGCCTGTCCTGTCATGAAGACAACTAAACACTTTCAAAGTGTGTCGACTGGAAAAACTTATACTATCCGCGACTTTATCAACTCTAGATCGTCATATGTAGTATATTTGGCAACATGCCCATGTCCGAAAGACTACGTGGGCAAAACGATCCAGCAGTTGCGCAGACGCACATTGTCACATCTCGGCAACATCAATAGAAAAGAACCCACCAGACTGTCGTGTCATATGAGAGAGAAACACCCGGATCACCCTGAATCGGTAATATTCAGCGGTATCGAAATCATCCGTGATAATGGTCGCAAAGGAGATCTGAATCAAAAATTACTTCAGAAAGAGGCCTTTTGGATACATCAATTGGATTGTTTAGCTCCTAAAGGTCTCAATGATAATTTATCTTTTGTTCCGTTCATTTAAAACTTCCGTGGAAAACATTTTTTTCATCAAATTTATTACGGCGGTTGCCGTAATATAACTACAACTGGAGGTTACTGATGCATGGTTCGACTATCATAGGATCGATTTATTCAATAGTTTCACTGTTATAAAACGTGAAACTCAAACCACTTACCTTGAACATTGTTATCATCGAACATATCAACATTTCTTCTGTTTAGGTTTCCCAGAGGAGTCCAACTTGTTGTGGTTGGAACTCAGTATTTCCGCCAACTTAATTTCAATTGACTATATCCCCTTGAGTCTGGGCGTTAATAATGACACCTACAGTTTTATTTACACAATATATACCCGCATTGGTTTACCAACTTCCACTTTTAATTTTACGTGTCGTATAAACGACAACTATAGGCGTTATGGAATAATCTGTTTCTAAAAATATTTTTTCCTATCAACCAAATAAGGTGTCTAATATGAGCCGCAAGTTCATCTATGGTCTCAATTGAAATCATCACGCGATCTGCGTTCATAATTTTTTATTCCTCTTAACAATCTGATATAATATCTTTCTCAAGTGAGACCACCTTTATTATCTCTTACTCCAATATGTAACCGCCCCCTCCCTGTTATAGGAGGTACACCGGGCGGTCCATTTATAGCTCAATGTGATGTTTCCTGCATCCATGCCGGAGGTCACGTGGGGTCCGCCGCTCACGTGACCTCACGTCATTCATTGTCACGCCCACTCCACTGTCAGCTGGTCCACCGGGTGTGTTCAACGTCATCCATATGCGTCTGATGTCACGCGGCTCCTTTTGCACATGTGACCGGGCGTCACACAACGTGCCGCATCACGTGATCGCTTAACTTTGTAATATGCCCTGGGATTCCTATCCTTTCATGTTATTGGTGGATTATTTACTCTCTCCCCGAGAGGTGGCGTTTTATCCTATTTATACGGACCTTCCGCAGACAGCTACCAGGTCTGTCAGACTGAGGTGCTGCCCGTTTGGGCTCCATTGTATACACCATTAGATGGCTATTTACTTGTTCCTGCATCAATTTAGCCGCTCAACTATGTCTGGCACCTCACTATATTAGGGAGTATTTAGGCAGAAGCAGTTTGGTTTGCAAACCAAAATAACTGATATTCTGCTGGCCCCTAATGAGTCCATCTGACAACTAGTATCATATTCAGGAACATCTAGGCAGTTGCAGTCCAGTTCATATAACTGAAACAACTTATGCTCTACTGTTCCTTATGAGCTTAATTGACAACTAATATCTTCTGCTGGCCCTTAATGAGTCCATCTGACAACTAATATCATATTTAGGAATATCTAGGCAGTTGCAGACCAGCTCATATAACTGAAACAACTTATGTGCTGCTGTTCTTTATGAGCTTAATTTACTACTAATATCAAAATTACCAACTCGTCCCGATGAAGCAGTGTCCAACGTTGTTGTACACTGTGGAAACGCGGCGACGAGACGATTCCTCATACCGACGAGACGACTATTTTTACTGACATCAGATTTCAACTCTGATTGAAATTCACAAAGCTCTGCAATCTCAGCAGGTCCTTAATAAAGAGTTGCTGCTCTAATGTTTTTCTAAAGAACAAATTGCGATTCTGTCAATTGTATTGGTCATTACCAAGTATGTCACGGAATTAATTTCCGTGAGTGCAAGTTGACTTTAAATTGTTCAAGTCCCAATACAATTACAAGTAATGTTGTCTGGTCATCATTTGACCTATATATGAACCAATACAGTCTGGATAGACCACGATTATCATTTCAATAGGGGGCAAAAAACATTAGCAGGAGGCAATAAATATAAGTACAGAAAAATATACATGGTACCAAATGATCCTATTACCAGCTTACCGTATATACCGGCGTATAAGGCGACGGGGCGTATAAGACGACCCCCCAACTGTCACCTTATACGCCGGTATACAGTGGAGAAAAAAAAAAATGGCTGTGATTGGCTAAAGCACACGTGGCTTCAGCCAATCACACTATTCAATGACATCATTGAATGGGTGTGATTGCTAACACGTGCGCCTTCAGCCAATCACAGCCATTCAATGCTGTCATGGCTGCCGGCGTGTGTATTAGCTTTCTGGAAGCGGGGATTTCAAGCCCCGCATTCAGAAAGCTATGCTGCGCCGGGGACGAGGAGCGAGCGACATCCTGCCGGAGCGCGACAGAACGCCGGGGCAGGTGAGTAATGAATTTTTTTTTTTTACACTTTTTTTTTTTTGTATTACCGGCGCATAAGACGACCCCCGACTGCAGAGCAGATTTTTCGGGGTTCAAAAGTCGTCTTATACGCCGGTATATACGGTAGTATCCACACGGCATACATATTACGCCTTTTGGTAGCGTCAACTTTATTATCGCCATAATTTGGATACTGCATATTCCCTAAATATCTCGTGGTATATACATTTTTGTCCTTCTCTCTAATTAGTTGCCTACCCCTATTCCATCTCAATTATAGATGATGGAGTATGTGTGTTTTTGTTTGTAGTTGTGTGTCCGTTTAGTCCAACCACCCCCAACTAGGAAGTGTTTTTTTAGAATTTATAATATCAATAAAATTTCTTTTAGTCTCAAGGCCTTTTCAGTGATAAGGTATATTTGGTTTAAGAGCCTAATTGTCACAGTGATTTCCAACTTTAAAAAGTTAGGGCTTTTGCAGGGTGGAAATGAAAATTCCAAAAATAGTTGCGTTCTTAAATACCAAATTATGCCCTGTCCTTCAAGGGTTAAGATAAATTTGTGTACCACAGGCTTTTAAGGACCAGGCTGTTTTGTACCTAAAGGACCAGACATTTTTAGTGATTTTACCCATGTGGTGGTTTTACTGCCCTATTTTATTTCCTGAATGCATAAATGGGTGAGTGCTGCCTCTGATTGGCTGAACGCAGGGACCAATCAGAGGCCGCTCTCAGCTGTCATTTAATAGCTGAGAGCTGCCTCTGATTGGTCACAGTGCTCAGCCAATCAGAGGCAGACCATTCAGCAGGCAGGGATTTTAAATTCCTGCCTGCTGAATACGCCTCAGAGCAGTACAGGAGAAGAGCTGAAGGCAGCCCATTGCTTTCAATGGAGCTGGCTGTATAGCCAACTCCATTGAATTCAATGGGAGAACATCGCTCTCCTCTGCATAGTATCCAGTGACAATGGGACTCCCCGAGGAGATGAAGAAATCCTCTGCCACAGCTGTCACAGCTGTAGCAGAGGATCGCGATGTTCTCTTTATGTCAATGGGGCTGCCGCAGCTGTGACAGCATGCAGGGGTTTCACATCAAAGGAATCCCCACAGCTGCAGCAGGGGATAGCTTGAAGTGCTCTTTTTGAGCGGAAAACGCTACTAGCAGTGTTTTTTCCGCTGTGACACCCACTTCGGTCACGCTAATTTTTGAACGCATCAGTTATGCGTTCAAAAATTCGTGCGGCACAACGCCTGTGTGACTGAGGCCTAACTGAGTAGAGGCAAAATGGAGTATTATTACTGAGTGAGGATGTAAGGCATTATTGCTAAGTGGGAGCACTTTTACTGTGTAAGGGTCACTGTATGATGCATTTACTGTATGGGGCCTACAAGGAGCACAAAAATGGCTACAGTAGCATTGTTTGAGGTACCACAGATGGCATTAGTACTATCTTGAATTCTACAGATGGGGGATTGTGTAAAGGCATAGACAAGGTAGAGAGAGTGACGGCAACGCAAGTTGTAAAAGATGTCTGTGTGTTAAATTCCACAGAGACACATTGTGGCTGGGAGACATCATCATAACTGTCTGGGCTGGATACAGAAGGGGAGCTGAACACATTTCCAAGCAGAGAGGACGTCACCCATGATCACTGGATAGAACGGTACTGTAATCACATATATGGCCTGCAGAACACCTGCGTAGAGCTGGTAACTACCATTATATGGCCACTGCAACATGTGCATTACACACTGTAATGGGGCCCACTGACACTATCACCCATGGACCTTCATAAACCTAGAGCCAGCCCTGTATATAAACATATATTGCATACTGCATATGTATAAATAATATATACTTCTGGGATGATAAGTAGACTTTAGGTTCCTATAAGTGCTTAACACTATGATGTTACTATCATGATGAGAAAATAAATTGTAATGAATAATTCCGTTTAGATGAAATGTGTTTTACAGTCCTCTGTGATTTTAAAAATGTTATGCTTATAAACTTTAATTGAGAGGAAAATTCTTAGTCTTCATAGTCAGCTCTATTTGAGGTAACATGAACTGACCCAGAAAGTCATGTGCCTCAGACAAGAAACCTCAAATATTTCATCCAACAACACTAAGAAGCCAAACAAAGTAATGTAATACATGTGTACACCGTGTCATTTGCTCAACAGTTTAGAAATCCTCCAAAGACACATAAAAAGTTGCATTTTTCTTTTACAAAAACTTAATATTACTGTAAAAGAGATTATAATTTAGTTTGTAAGACCATGGGCACTTTCTTATTGTCTTATTTATGTATACATTTAATGTATTACCTATCATTTTTTACTAAAACTGAATACTGATAAATATGCCTTTTTCTGATATTTTTATTTTCTGATTGTAGATTTTTTAAATTCTATATTCTGTACATAATTACGGAGCAATCATCTTGCCTAACTGATAATGTCATTCAATGACCCTTTTGGGAGTATGTTCTAGATATGCTTTATGACCAGTGCAGAGGTAATTGTGCAGGGAGGGGGAGGAGGTGAGTTGTGACCTTCACCTATTGTGAATTGTGGATCCTGTGTTATCTATTTATAGGTGTTGCATTTCATTGCAATCCTGTCTGTAATAATAATGAGATGATTATTAAGAAGTTTCCTCTACAGAACAAGAAGTTTCAGAGTACTAAGAGGCACGTGTCTAGAGAGGAAAATTTTCTGAACATACTGTAGATAAGAACATAGAAAAACAATGTTTTAAAGATCTTTAATTTAAGAGCATGAGTAAAACAATCAGCCATTTTCTGATAATAGAAAGCCTTTAATATTTGTGATCTTCAAATCCACTACTATACTAAAAATCATATATTGTGCTTTTGTACCAATACATTTCATTTATTTTACTCTCTAACTAGAGATTAGTGCATCTGTGAAAATCTGTGTGTCTTAACCTTTGGTCTAAGGACAGATTTGCTCTTATGAATCTGTTTATGTCGCCTAATAAACAATAGAGGACAAAACATTAGAACATAGTTGCATATTTCAACTTTCATTGACTAATATTCAGTAAATGTGTGGTAAATATATAAGTTTGTATTCTGAAAGTTACCCATCAATGAAACACCAGCAAGTCAGGTATTTGCATATTTGCTTAAGAAGCATTTTTGCAATTGGTTTTATTAGCCTGTTCTGTACATTTTTTGTACAAACCCCTCTCCAGCTGTACAGCTAAGTGAAGTCGGAGCTGAGAAATTCACCTTCACTGAATTGCATAGCAGAAGAGGGTGCTCCACCTGTGACTGCTGTCTTCTCTGTAGTGCAGGCACAGCTGTTTTTAACCAAAACCTCACCCAGTTGCATAGTGGAAGAGGGGATTTGTATGAAAAAATGTACAGAGTAGGTTAATAAAACCTACTGCAAAAGTGCTTAGAATCGCCTATTCTGTAGCTTTAAAAAAAAACAAAAAACGTTTATCTAAGAAAACAAGCAAGATTGGAAATTTTGGCATAGTACACCACATTTTTGGAGCAAACAAAGAATTTATATAATGCATTCTTCAGAAATGTCATAAAAATCTAAATTTGTAAGGGTCATGCAATTTGTTTTATGTCATTAGCCATCAATGAAAATAAGGTATAAGACTAACAGTAAATGTTGTTATTGTTATGGTGATAACAAATATGTGTATCTCATTAACTTTAATTGAGTCATACAAGAGCTTAAAAATGGAAATAACACATTTCTTATCCTTTGAGTGGTTTCCGAGATTACCGTTTTTTTGCAACAATTGGCTCTTCCATGGGAAAAACATGATAAAGAGCTAATTCTCACTTCTCCTCTCTCCCCACAACTCCTTCACCATGGATCTGAGTCTCCCCTGTGACATAATATTTACAAACTGCTGTAGTCTTTGTATGGGCACATCACAGGCTACTGTAGCTAATGACAGCGCTCAGGGATCGATCACTGAGCTGTATTATTGGCTGCAACAGCCTGCAATGTCCCGTAAACAGGTTGCTGCAGCCTGTAAAGAATACATCAGTGAGGAGATCCAGAGCCATGACGAAGGACTTTTGGGTAGTAGGGAGAGGTAAGTATAAGCTCTTTATTATGTTTTTCCCAAAGGGAAAACTTTCCCAGACTTTTTTTCAGACAACTTCTTTAGGCCTTATGCCCACGGCCGTGTCGGACTCCACCAGTGGAATATCGCAGTGGGGTCTGACACGGCTCCCACAAAGACCCTATTCTTACCTCTTGGGATCTGTGTCGCAAATCCTATCCGGTGATCCGGTGCGCTTTCGCAGTGCAGAGCATGATGCATCAGTGGTGGGCGGTGACAAGTAATTACGCAATATTTTCAATGTGCTCACAGCGGAAGTATCGCATTACAAATGGCTTCCATTAACTACAATGGAAACTGACCGTATGTTTTTCTGCGGCATGCCGCAATTAAATTCTTGCTGCGGAATTCCGCAGTAGAATTCCTGCATGAACATTAAAGGGTGGAAAGCTATTAGGTTCAATAGAACCTAATAGCTGCAGGATAATGCAGTGGATTTCCGCCGCGTGGAACGTGGCAGAAAACCGTCCGTGGGCATTAGCCCTTAATCTGTTAGGAATATAGTTCAGGATTGGTCTGAAAAATGTTTAATTTCTATTTTTCTGAGCTGGAAGTACGTAGAACTAGTGCTAAAACAATGACAGTACTAATATATACAGTATGGAATGCTGCTGATTCCTGCTTTGCTATTTTGTTTTACAATATCATGAAATACAAACTTGCAGTCCATTTTTTTTTTAAGGAAGAACTGTAGCTCAGACTGCAATTAAGTCATCTGTGAGCGATTTACAAATGATGAATCTGTTTCAGGGGAGTTGTTTGCTACATCTGGGTATAAACATTCTTTTGGTTGCACTGCTTAATATCAATAAGTAATTGAACTTCAACTGAGGTTACACTGAACTATATTCTGATTACAACAGATGAAGAACTGCCATGACAAGTAATACACTGCATGCATTGATTTAGCTAGGTTTGTTCTAGTGCTAAAGAATCCAGGTCTGACTTCGGTGCTCATCAAAAAGTTTTATATCATCAATCATCCTAAAAAATGGCATTCAACATTCTATACCCCAGCTAAAGAAGTACAAAAAAAGCTGCCTACCATCTGTTGTACTGCATATCTCTTCAGCCTATGGAATGCCGGCCTTTTGGCATTCTAATTTAAAAGCCCTCTTAACACAAGAAAGTATAAATCAGCTGTTGTTCAGGTTCAGGTACATGCACCATTAATCATAGCCTTCAGTAAGGACTATAATAACAAGCCAGAAACATATAGGCTGTTTGTGTCTTAGTCTCTAGAGTGTGCAGGGATTCTATTCTTTGAAAATAATATTTTTATGAAATATGGTGCTAAATATCATCAATTTCTAAATCATAGAGCCCATAGCTATAATAAATCTAGCCCACTGTCATTTCTGGGTCAATTGATCCTAAGATGCTTAAAAATATTGATGGAGTCTTTTAAAAACGGGTGATCCAATAACTAATTTAGGATGCTATGAAGGGTCCTTAGGACTTCTCTATTATAAGATTCTATAAGACACTAAAAATACATAATTAGAAGAAAACAATGATTAACAATGTTTTGTCTCTTATCTTTTGACCCTCCGTCTGTGTAGAAAATAGCATTGTAAACTGAATTAATAAGTTGTAGAGTCATCCATGATTATATGGTTATGTCATTCCCCGATACTTATACAGGGCAAAGAAATATGTGATACAGATACAATTTGAGCCACACATTGAAAATGAATATAATACTCTTACAATCTCACCATGTAGAAAGAAAAATGTTGCTTGATTAGCAATTTTAAAGGAACTTAATGTATTCCACCAAGCAGTGATTTTTAAAGATGATATAGGGTGCCTTCATAGGGGCTGTAAGCACTGCAGAATTTCCACAGTGGATTTTGTTGCGGAGGTTCTTCAGCATTTATGGTACAAACCACGTTGAGGAAGTTTCAGAAACCTGCGCTGGACTTGTACATCTGACAGATGGAAGTCTTATCTCAGGGACTCTCACCTGATGGGATAATGGGCACACCATGCTTAGGTTGGAAACAGCTGATGGTGCTCACATTGAAGTATAGAATGTACATAATAAATACTGTAGAGAGAGGGTCTCTCTACCATCAAGTCTATGGAAGTTACAATTTAGTTTTTCTTCTTCATTTTCCGATGGAAAGTGTGATCAATTCTACTTAAAATCAATGACATATGGCTGCTTAGTACTATTATTGCACATTGATAAGGTTTCTATAGGGTGCCTTACATTGTGTAGTGCCCCATACAGGCTTTCATCTTATTAGTTATGCCCATACTACTAGTACAGCTGAATAAAAGCCCTTGTACAAAGTATGGCCCCTTTCTGTGATTTTAAGTAGTGTTGTCTGGAAGTGGCAACAATTGACTGCCCCGCCTGGTAGAACAAAGGTCAGGGGATGACATTCTATCAAGTGATAGGACCTTCAGCTATCAGACATTTATGGCATAATATATATCTCAAAACATAGATGTTCTTCAGAGACCTTTAATTGAGTATAAATTTCATAACTTTCATTCTATTCCAGTAAAATAAGAGAATACTATAATAAAATATACATGCTGATTTACAGAGGTACTCCTAATGAATTTTTTCCCTTCATTTCCTTCTTTCTCTGCCCTGCTATTATCTATTTATCTTGGATATGGCATGCTTCATTGACAAAATAGCAAACATCTGGATCTTCATGCTATCTCTAACTGCTGTACTTCATAACTCAATCTGGGATGTCCAGGTCTTAGGAAAGTTAATGTTACCCTCAACTGATTACATTGGGATTCTGAGCTCTAGGTTCTAGCACAGGATATCCAGCTATTCAGTGCTGAAGTCACAGGTGGCCTGTGATGCAGCTGCAAAGAGTTTCCTGCTATGGGGTTAAGAGAGTCCACAGGAAAAAATGTTTCTTTCCTGTTATAATATGTTTTCATCTGCACAGGAAGACACAGCCAGCTACACTAGTATTTGCCTACGCAGCACTTTTGAACTACAGAGTAACACTGTAAAAAAGTCACATTATTGAAATTTCAGAGCACGTAATGAAAAGTTCAATATATAATGATTGTCAACTGGGCAAAGGCATCAAAAATTCAGAATTGCACAAATACCTTTCAAGAAGAGTGTATAAAAATGAATCCAGTATAGGTTGCTAATTAAAAATGGATATCTGAACTCCTTGTATATGCTACAAGGTTTACAAAAAAATTCTATTGATGATTGAGAAGTCATTAGAGATGAGCGAGCACCAAAATGCTCGGGTGCTCGTTACTCGAGACGAACTTTTCGCGATGCTCGAGGGTTCGTTTCGAATAACGAACCCCATTGAAGTCAATGGGCGACCCGAGCATTTTTGTATATCGCCGATGCTCGCTAAGGTTTCCATGTGTGAAAATCTGGGCAATTCAAGAAAGTGATGGGAACGACATAGCAATGGATAGGGCAGGCGAGGGGCTACATGTTGGGCTGCATCTCAAGTTCCCAGGTCCCACTATTAAGCCACAATAGCGGCAAGAGTGGGCCCCCCCCCTCCCAACAATTTTTACTTCTGAAAAGCCCTCATTAGCAATGCATACCTTAGCTAAGCACCACACTACCTCCAACAAAGCACAATCACTGCCTGCATGACACTCCGCTGCCACTTCTCCTGGGTTACATGCTGCCCAACCCCCCCTGCACGACCCAGTGTCCACAGCGCACACCAAACTGTCACTGCCCAGCCTTCAGCTGCCCTCATGCCACGCCACACTCATGTCTATTTATAAGTGCGTCTGCCACAGGAAAAGCAGGCACACACTGCAGAGGGTTGGCACGGCTAGGCAGCGACCCTCTTTAAAAGGGGCGGGGCGATAGACCACAATGCTGTACAGAAGCAATGAGAAATATAATCCTGTGCCACCGCCATCAGGAGCTGCACACGTGGGCATAGCAATGGGGAACCTATGTGCCACACACTATTCATTCTGTCAAGGTGTCTGCATGCCCCAGTCAGACCGGGCTTTTTAATTCATAGACACAGGCAGGTACAACTCCCTATTGTGAAGTCCCTGTGGACCGACAGCATGGGTGGCTCCCTGGAACCCACCGGCGGTACATAAAAATATCCCATTGCAGTGCCCATCACAGCTGAGATAGTAATGTCATGTTTAATGCAGGTGGGCTTCGGCCCACACTGCATGCCCCAGTCAGACTGGGGTTCTTTAGAAGGGGAAACAGATGCATTTATAATTCCCTGTGGACCCACAGCATGGGTGGCTCCCTGGAACCCACCGGCGGTACATAAATATATCCCATTGCATTGCCCAACACAGCTGAGGTAGTAATGTCATGTTTAATGCAGGTGGGCTTCGGCCCACACTGCATGCCCCAGTCAGACTGGGGTTCTTTAGAAGTGGAAACAGATGCATTTATAATTCCCTGTGGACCCACAGCATGGGTGGGTGCCAGGAAGCCACCGGCGGTACATAAATATATCCCATTGCATTGCCCAACACAGCTGAGGTAGTAATGTCGTGCTTAATGCAGGTGGGCTTCGGCCCACACTGCATGCCCCAGTCAGACTGGGGTTCTTTAGAAGTGGACACATGCAGTTACAACTCCGTGTGGACCGACAGCATGGGTGGCTCCCTGGAACCCACTGGCGGTACATAAATATATCCCATTGCAGTGCCCAGCACAGCTGAGGTAATGTCAGCTTTAATGCAGGTGGGCTAAAAATTAATTTGATTACACTGTAGGCGAGGGCCCACAAAAATTGGTGTACCAACAGTATTAATGTACCTGAGAAAAATTGCCCATGCCCAACCGAGAGGGCAGGTGAAACCCATTAATGGCTTTGGTTAATGTGGCTTAATTGGTAACTAGGCCTGGAGGCAGCCCAGTTAAAATAAAAATTGGTTGAGGTGAAAGTTTCAACGCTTTAATGAGCATTGAAACGTATAAAAATTGTTTAGAAAAATTATATGACTGAGCCTTGTGGGCCTAAGAAAAATTGCCCGTTCGGCGTGATTATGTGAGGTTTCAGGAGGAGGAGCAGGAGGAGGAGGAGGAATATTATACACAGATTGATGAAGCGAAAAGGTCCCCGTTTTGGATGGTGATAGAGAACGATGCTTCCATCCGCGGGTGCAGCCTACGTATTGCTTAGGTATCGCTGCTGTCCGCTGGTGGAGAAGAGAAGTCTGGTGAAATCCAGGCTTTGTTCATCTTGATGAGTGTAAGTCTGTCGGCACTGTCGGTTGACAGGTGGGTACGCTTATCCGTGATGATTCCCCCAGCCACACTAAACACACTCTCTGACAAGACGCTAGCCGCAGGACAAGCAAGCACCTCCAGGGCATACAGCGCGAGTTCAGGCCACGTGTCCAGCTTCAACACCCAGTAGTTGTAGGGGGCAGAGGCGTCACCGAGGACGGTGCTGCAATCGGCTACGTACTCCCTCACCATCCTTTTACAGTGCTCCCGCCAACTCAGCCTTGACTGGGGACTGGTGACACAGTCTTGCTGGGGAGCCATAAAGCTGTCAAAGGCCTTAGAGAGTGTTCCCCTGCCTGCACTGTACATGCTGCCTGATCTCTGCGCCTCCCCTGCTACCTGGGCCGCGGAAATGCGCCTTCGGCCACTAGCGCTGTCGGATGGGAAGTTTACCATCAGTTTGTCCACCAGCGCCCTGTGGTATAGCATCATTCTCGAACCCCTTTCCTCTTCGGGAATGAGTGTGCAAAGGCTCTCCTTATACCGTGGATCGAGCAGTGTGTACACCCAGTAATCCGTAGTGGCCAGAATGCGTGTAACGCGAGGGTCACGAGAAAGGCATCCTAACATGAAGTCAGCCATGTGTGCCAGGGTACCTGTACGCAACACATGGCTGTCCTCACTCGGAAGATCACTTTCAGGATCCTCCTCCTCCTCCTCCTCAGGCCATACACGCTGAAAGGATGACAGGCAAGCTGCATCTGTACCCTCAGCAGTGGGCCAAGCTGTCTCTTCCCCCTCCTCCTCATGCTCCTCCCCCTCCTCCTCCTCATCCTCCTCTGGCCATACACGCTGAAAGGATGACAGTCAAGCAGCATCAGTCCCCTCAGCAGTGGGCCAAGCTGTCTCTTCCCCCTCCTCCTCATGCTCCTCCCCCTCCTCCTCAACGCGCTGAGATATAGACATGAGGTTGCTCTGACTATCCAGCGACATACTGTCTTCCCCCGCCTCCGTTTCTGATTCCAAAGCGTCTGCCTTTATGCTTTGCAGGGAACTTCTCAAGAGACATAGCAGAGGAATGGTGACGCTAATGATTGCAGCATCCCCGCTCACCATCTGGGTAGACTCCTCAAATTTTCCAAGGACCTGGCAGATGGCTGCCAACCAGGCCCACTCTTCTGTAAATAATTGAGGAGGCTGACTCCCACTGCGCCGCGCAGGTTGGAGTTGGTATTCCACTATAGCTCTACGCTGCTCATAGAGTCTGGCCAACATGTGGAGCGTAGAGTTCCACTGTGTGGGCACGTCGCACAGCAGTCGGTGCACTGGCAGATTAAACCGATGGTGCAGGGTCTGCAGGGTGGCAGCGTGCGTGTGGGATTTGCAGAAATGTGCGCAGAGCTGGCGCACCTTTCCGAGCAGGTATGACAAGTGGGGGTAGCTTTTCAGAAAGCGCTGAACCACCAAATGAAAGACATGGGCCAGGCATGGCACGTGCGTGAGGCTGCCGAGCTGCAGAGCCACCACCAGGTTACGGCCGTTGTCACACACGACCATGCCCGGTTGGAGGCTCAGGGGCGCAAGCCAGCGGTCGGTCTGCTCTGTCAGACCCTGCAGCAGTTCGTGGGCCGTGTGGCTCTTCTCTCCTAAGCTGATTAGTTTCAGCACGGCCTGCTGACGCTTGGCCACCGCTGTGCTGCCACGCCGCGTGACACCGACTGCTGGCGACGTGCTGCTGCTGCTGACACATCTTGATTGCGAGACAGAGGTTGCGTAGGAGGAGGAGGAGGAGGGTTTAGTGGAGGAAGCATACACCCCCGCAGATACCACCACCGAGCTGGGGCACGCAATTCGGGGGGTGGGTAGGACGTGAGCGGTCCCAGGCTCTGACTCTGTCCCAGCCTCCACTAAATTCACCCAATGTGCCGTCAGGGAGATATAGTGGCCCTGCCCGCCTGTGCTTGTCCACGTGTCTGTTGTTAAGTGAACCTTGGCAGTAACCTCGTTGGTGAGGGCGCGTACAATGTTGCGGGAGACGTGGTCGTGCAGGGCTGGGACGGCACATCGGGAAAAGTAGTGGCGACTGGGAACCGAGTAGCGCGGGGCCGCCGCCGCCATCATGCTTTTGAAAGCCTCCGTTTCCACAAGCCTATACGGCAGCATCTCTAGGCTGATCAATTTTGCAATGTGTACGGTTAACGCTTGAGCGTGCGGGTGCGTGGCGTTGTACTTGCGCTTGCGCTCAAACTGCGGCGCTAGAGACGTCTGGACGCCACGCTGAGAGACATTGCTGGATGGGGCCGAGGACAGCGGAGGTGAGGGTGTGGGTGCAGGCCAGGAGACGGTAGTGCCTGTGTCCTCAGAGGGGGGTTGGATTTCAGTGGCAGGTTGGGGCACAGGGGGAGAGGCAGTGGTGCAAACTGGAGGCGGTGAACGGCCTTCGTCCCACCTTGTGGGGTGGTTGGCCATCATATGCCTGCGCATGCTGGTGGTGGTGCCTCCCCAGCTGATCTTGGCGCGACAAAGGTTGCACACCACTGTTCGTCTGTCGTCAGGCGTCTCTGTGAAAAACTGCCACACCGTAGAGCACCTTGACCTCTGCAGGGTGGCATGGCGCGAGGGGGCGCTTTGGGAACCAGTTGGTGGATTATTCGGTCTGGCCCTGCCTCTACCCCTGGCCACTGCAGTGGCGCGGCCTGTGCCCACACCCTGACTTGGGCCTCCGCGTCCTCGCCCGTGTCCACGTCCTATAGGCCTACCCCTACCCCTCAGCATGGTGTATTAGCAGTAGTGCAGAAACAGAACGCTGTAATTAAATGTGCCGCTTATGGTCCTGTGGTTGGAGGCTGACTTCATTTACGGAACCCCAGGAAATAATTTGGCGCAAGCCTGCTGTAACACTTAGCTGGCTGCGTATTTATTTGGAGAAATTTTACCCCCAGCACACACGGACCCACAACACTGAGCAGAGTGACAGGCAGGCCAAATAGATTTTTTTCAAATCTTTTTTTGCAAAAGGACCACTGCGTATATTCAATCTATATATGTCTTCTGGCCCTGCCTACGCAATTCTGTCCCTGATGTGTGTGTCACGGAACTGCAGTGTTGCAATGTCTGTTATTAAGTGCAACAGAGCGGTGATTTCAGAGGCAGGAAATAATTTTGCGCAAGCCTGCTGTAACACTTAGCTGGCTGCGTATTTATTTGGAGAAATTTTACCCCCAGCACACACGGACCCACAACACTGAGCAGAGTGACAGGCAGGCCAAATAGATTTTTTTCAAATCTTTTTTTGCAAAAGGACCACTGCGTATATTCAATCTATATATGTCTTCTGGCCCTGCCTACGCAATTCTGTCCCTGTAGTATTACTGCAGGGCGCAATGCTCTGCACGGCCGATATAGCAAAAAAAAAAAAAGTGCAACACTGCTAAAAGCAGCCTCCACACTACTGCACACGGTCAGATGTGGCCCTAAGAAGGACCGTTGGGGTTCTTGAAGCCTACACTAACTCCTAACACTCTCCCTGCCTAACCACCACTTCTGTCCCTGTAGTATTACTGCAGGGCGCAATGCTCTGCACGGCCAATATAGCAAAAAAAAAAAATTGTGCAACACTGCTAAAAGCAGCCTCCACACTACTACACTGTTAGATGTGGCCCTAAGAAGGACCGTTGGGGTTCTTGAAGCCTACACTAACTCCTAACGCTCTCCCTACAGCAGCTCCAACACTATAGCACTGTCCCTCAGCTATCTCACAACGCATCTGAGGCGAGCCGCGGGAGGGGCCGATTTTTATACTTGGGTGACACCTGATCTCCCCAGCCACTCACAGCAGGGGGGTGGTATAGGGCTTGAACGACGCAGGGGGAAGTTGTAATGCCTTCCCTGTCTTTCAATTGGCCAGAAAAGCGCGCTAACGTCTCTGAGAGGAAACTGAAAGTAACTCGAACATCGCATGGTACTCGTTACGAGTAACGAGCATCCCGAACACGCTAATACTCGAACGAGTATCAAGCTCGGACGAGTACGTTCGCTCATCTCTAGAAGTCATCAATAGATGATTAGTGGGGACCTACCACTCAGGTCCTTGATGATCAGCTGATTCCCAGGGCCATTGTCACTACGGTCAGCACAAGAAGGAAAAATGCGCTGACCAAAGCACAGTGGCCTGGGTTGGTACTGCAGGCACAGCTCCCACTGAATTAAAAAAAAAAAAGTATACATTTTATTGGATCAAAAGAGTATAAAATTCATAAGTAAAGACGAGCACAAGCATAGCAAAAAACACTTCTCTAGTAGTGACCTACAATCCGCAACTAGAGGTACTAAGGAAAACTGCAAAGAAACTCCACCATACCCTGCACAAGGATGACCGTCTGAAAACCATATTCCCGGACCCTCCGCTTCTGTGTTACAGGCAACCTCCTAACTTGAGGAACTTTATAATCAGGAGTGCATTACCCTCTGACACACAAAAAGTAACTTATCCCTATAATGTAAGGAGCTGTAAGACCTGCTCACATGTACTGACTGCGGACAGGATATGGATCCCCAACACACAGCAGGACTATAAGATCCCAGGGACATTCACATGTTCCTCATCCAATGTTGTGTACCTGTTCATGTGCAGTAAATGTCCTGTTGGGGGTCTTTATGTTGGAGAAACAGGACAGAAACTGAAAGCAAGGATGAGATCTCATCGCCACACGATTAAACACAGAAAAAGAGAATTGCCTGTGGCCGAGCACTTCTCTAACCATGGACATAACATAGGGGATATGAGAGTTTTGATATTGAAGGGTGGTTTCAAGTCACAAAACCACAGAAGAATTTGGGAATATTAATTAATAACAACCTTTGACACGCTGAATACGGGGTTAAATTATTCCCCAGGATTTATGCGTGAATGGGAAGTGTGAGACTTGATTGCACAGATAAGACCCCCATCAACAGTAATTCAGGGACCATAAGCTTTCACTCCCTTATCAGTGTTTAGCTAAAAATGTCAGTGTACCTCTTATAGCATTTCTAGCCTGCCCGACCTTTTCCCCCCCAACAGTAATTTAGGGACCATAAAACTTTCACTCCGCTATCAGTGCCTAGACAAAAAAAAAGTTTGTTTGCTGTTGCAGAATTCCTTTTAAGTGCAAACCAATCACATCCATATCTGTGCCTTGTCATAAGTATGTATGTTATAAGTGTGTATAAATATCCATGCCTCTTCAGACCCAATCCATAAGCCTGAAGAAGTTGGTTCGGAAGCTCGCTATTACATCATGTATTTTTGTTAGCCATTAAAAGGTATCCTATCTACAAGATTATGTCGTTTCTCTTGCTGAGTACAATTACATTTTGCTCTACTGGCTAACACGGTACCAGATCTTTGTTTTCAAAAAACACTTAAAACACACATAATCATAGTCTACACAAAAACATGCTACATACTAAACCTAAACAATACCTCAAAGATGAAGACACTGTGGGTCCTTATTATATCATCTGCTAATTTCTAATGGTTAACTCAATTTTTTAATGGTGCTTTTAGTAATAATGTGAGACAAAAGGGACTTGAGTAAAGATTAAGATGTTGCCTAAGTACACAAGTGTATATTAATAGAAGATCACAAAAATCATGAAAAAACTTATTTATATTGGTCTATTGCAGAGGCCAAAGAGTATAACAAAGTACCTATAGTGGCTGTCTTGGGTATTATGGGTCGTCTTCCATTCTTCCTTTTCTTTGATCTGGATCAAACAGTAAGGACTGTATGAATCAAGCATGGTCTAGAATTGAGCTCCTTTGTTGATGTCAGAGATAAGAATGGAAATCTTTTATGATGATTTTATTTAAGCCATGGTAGTCTATGCAAAATATGAGTGGCCCACCTTTTTTTCTTTACAAAGAAGAAGCTGCATCCTGCAAGAGAAGTAAGAAGGCCCTTTTACACACAAAGATAGTCTTTTAAGTGATAAAAGATTAAAAGATTTAGCTATCTATTTGCATAAAGTGTTATTGGCCATTAACACTTTATCATCTTCATTTGCATGTAAAAGGTCCTCGAGGAGTTGTTTGCTGAGTTGGGTGTGTGTTTAAAATCCATTGTTCAAACGAAAAGTGCATGTTGCCCATGTTTACATGTAATGATTATCGCTCATTTTCGGCCATTTGGTCGAATTTTGAGCAATAATCATTGTGTGTAAAAGCGCCTTAAGACAGATTTGAAAACAATATAAGCCCTACTTGGCGATTTGGTTGGCCAGCCAATCAAACACTGGAAAATGTTTTTTGAGTCGTGGTAATCCCAGGAGTACAGAAGTATTTGAGCGTGACAAGACTAAAAATTGGATATTTTCAAAGTGAGGACTTCTAATCAGAGAGTTACTAATTCAGCCTGATATCGAATTGTACAATGCGGAATAATGAAGCCTTTTGCAGAAGTGAGACTTAGTGATCCTGGAAGGGTTAATAAAGATAAATTTAAGTTTCTGGTCAGAGCAAAATCAACCACATTTTCTGAAATTCCAGAATTCACATAAGCCGGACAATATTCATACTGGGTCCTGTATAATAAAGTCACACAAATTAGAAATTTTGTCCCTAAGGGAGGATACATTTAGGCATAAGTTATTCTATCTATTCTAACCTAGGGCTGGGAGTCTACCTGCTGCTTGCTGTTTGGTTTGAAGCAACTGGAATACATAGGCAAAAACAGCTGTCTTGACCAAAGGGTAAGGCATTGAGATCTGTCAGGGTTGTATGCCTTAGCTAAATGGTTTTCCCAGATTTCTCTTTGGATGGAGAATTAAAAGTCACAGCAAGATGAGAAAATTGCCAGTTACAGTCTTTTAAACCCAAGTCCAACCTGGGGGCCAATCTAATCAATTCATTAAAGAAAGTCTTCAAAAACTTTCGAAAAGAAGAAAAAAGCCAAAAATCATGATAGGGTCATCTCTCTCCAACAGTGTCACAGCCCAGGCTAGAGCATCTCCAGAAAGAAGAGAAAAGATGTAGGCTACACATGCTTAGTCAGAATAGATTGGATGAGGACACAGTTCAAAGTGTACCGTACATTGATTGATGAAGCCATGACAGCCTTTAGAGTCTCCATCATAACAGCCGGGTTTGGACGGGTAAGCCTGCATATCAGAAGCAAAGGTAACATGGAATGGATCAACATACGAATTCTATTGAGGTGCTGAAAAGGTTGTTAAAGTTGCAAAAGACCGATAGTCTAGACTAGCCTAAGAGGTCCCAAATGGCTTGACTTCCATAGTACTGACAGGAGGCTAATTGGGAGACTTGGTCAATACGGGCAGTAGTACAGAGGCCGTTCCTTTCTTAGGATCCATGGCCTATCATGCTACCTGCAGCAGCAGTGGATCCTCTTGTTAATGCAACCAAATTTATGCAGTCTAAAGGCAACGCAGGGTGTATTGGATTATATGGGTTTTACCTTTGAACCCCCTCAAAGAGGTGGGGAATCCTCTGGTTTGTTGTGCCTTGACTAGTCTTGTTTGGTGGTATTGTAGAAGAAGAAACAAGCATAGTCAAACAAACTGGAACATACAACGTGAGATACCAGGGGTATCGGAGAATAAGTAAAATCCAATAAACAAGCCAGGGTTCAGATCCATAGAACTATAAACCTTCACAAGGCAGCAGTTAATCAGAAGAATGACTAGAGTCAGTCCACAGATGAGTAGAAGTTGCCAATCTACTATAGCAAAGGCAAACACAATTCTAAGAGTCAAAATAACCTATGACTTAGGCAAGGTCTGCAGATCAGAAAGGCTGCTGATTCAAAATAGAGCCAAGATACAACTATATACATAAGCCCTAAGGGCAAATTTTTAGCAACACATTAAAATATATATTTAAAAAAAAATCAAATTACAAAACAAGTCAGAAATGATATTACATTTATAGTGTGTTCTTCCAGGCTGTGCCAGGAACTGAAATGAATAGAAATGTGCAATTATTGTGGCATACACTTTATATACAAATAACGACAAATGTGGAATAAAAGAGAGAGAAGAGAGAAGTGAGTTGTGTCTATATACTAAAATATGTTTTTTTGTGATTGGGTGACAATCAAATTTGCTGCCTACAGCTGTATCATCCTGTTACTACAGAAGAAAGAGTAGCCCTGAAGCACAAACTGCTGCTCTAACAAGTGGAATGTTGTGGACACCAATAACAGATAAATATTTATAAACACATATCTCTCCACAATGTACACGCACTAACAGTCATTTTGTTGCAATCTTTTTTGACACATGGATAAATTATGCACCTTATCAGAGGTAAAAAAATGTGAGTATTTAAGTATACTGCATCCTAAAAAGTAAACCTGGAAACACAAGCTTCTGAGTAACCATTTTTGAAAAATCCTTCAACATTTCATTCATTAATTTCTAAGTAACACTGGTCCTCTGTACAAGAAAGTAAGAAAGTAGAAGACATAATCTAGTAATGGCAGCCATTACATTGCCCATATGGCATATTAATTTATAAACTGACCTACAGACTGTAGGTCCACATTGAAATGTCAGGTGTGACTGCTACATCTCTTTACCATCAGCTGATCCAAAACTAAAGTGAAGATTGACAAACACTGTATGAGTAGAGAGAGAAAATAGGGGGAAAAATATAACAAACTTTTTTAGTGACCGTTATGTGACTGGTAGCTACATGCTGCTCATAAACCTCTTTCAGTTGGCTCCTGACTACCCAGCTATATGCTAAAGGTTCAGGATTCATCAATTTAGAATTACTGTCAGCGTCCTGGCACATAACACAAATGTGATTCTTTCTTCCAACATGTCAACATGTCATAAGGTTAGTGTAGAGTTTAGTAACTAGAGAGAGGTTGATCTGTTGCTCTTCGGCTGCTTGTAAGTAGAGTTAGGGAAGTATATTATAATATAGACATGCTGTTGCTGGCACATTTAGGGACCTTTCACATGGGACACAATATTCCACAACAGCATTGCGGAATATGCCATTAATGAAGTCCACAACAAAATCCGCAAAACTGAAGATTTTGATGTGGAATTGCCGGCATTATTCTGCTATTTTCAATTCTGCACCAAAATCTGCATGTTTGCATTTTGGATTTTGGGGGTGAATGTTCTGAAGGATGGCATATTCCGCAATGCTGTTGCGGATTATGCCTTCCTGTTTGTAAGGTCCCTAATATGAATAATGCTCTGGTTAGCACATTTATATGGGCATTGTTTCAGTATCTTAGTAGGATATATGCAATTCTCTGCTATTACAGTGTTTTCATGGTATTTCGCCAACACTTCTTCTTGGAAAAGTAGCATTAACCCCTTACCCTTGCAGACAGTTTTGGCCTTCCTGACCAGGCTGCATGCTCATAACTTTGGAATGCTTTTACTTATGAACGTGATTCCGAGGCTGTTTTTTCATGATACGTTGTAACATAGTAACATAGTATGTAAGGCCGAATGAAGACAATGTCCATCTAGTCCAGCCTGTTGATCCAGAGGAAGGCAAAAAACCCCAAGAGCAGAAGCCAATTAGCCCTTTCGGAGGAAAAATTCCTTCACGACTCCCTAATGGCAATCAGACTAATCCCTGGATCAACTCCTAATAGTTCCTACCTGCTGTGTACCCAGATTAACAATTAACCTAAGATTTATATCCTGTAATATCCTTCCGCTCCAGAAAGACATCAAGTCCCCTTTAAAACTCCTCTATGGATTTTGCCATCACCACATCCTCAGGCAGAGAGTTGATAGCTGAGATTAGTTTGTTAAAAGGCTGGTCTGTCATTTAACCGTGTTACGATGGCAAGAAAGAAGGAAGCCAGCGGTGATGGCGCTCAGGCACAGGTATATGCGAATGCTACTGTGAATACTTTGTACTGTGCGGCTGCTCATGGAAGATTGGAGGCAATAGCGAATACTGAGTGTAGAGAACGTGCTGCATGCATGGCAGGGTTTGACCATTTTGATCAATTTGCTATGAAATGCCATGATGCAATAAACAGGTTGGTGGAATTTGCATGTTTTACTCCCCTTGCAAGCCGGTAAGAAATGCTCATAAAACATCTACTGCTATAGTTGCCTCCTCTGATGGGACTCTGTAATTGAGCAGAGCAAGCATGGCTCTGCTTTATATGCTTCATCTGTCTCTGCAAATAATATTATACAGGCCATTTTAGCACAATCTAGTGGTGTGAATATGTAAAATGATACACAAAATGAACTTACTCTAACTCATGCTTTCTAGCTGTAACTGAAAGCAATACTGTTTTGGCTTTCCTCTCTGCTCAGGTTGGTTGCCTGAAAGAGGATGTTGGATCTATAAGTCACGATTTGCAGAAAGTTATTCAGAGAGTGTCTTAAGCAGAGATACATATTAAAGGAATTGATGAAAAAATTGTTCCTATGCAGGATAGAGTTAGTAAATGTGAGCAGCTTATCCATACTTTGCAATATAAAGCAGATTATTTGGAAAATAGACTAAGGAAACATAATTTGTGACTAGTGGGGGTTCCAGAAAAGGTGGAAGAATTATATCCAAGGAGGGCAGAAATCAATTATAAGTAAAGATACTTTGTCCACTTTCTTTGTTTTGGAAAAGGCTCTAGAGTTCTTGCAAAACCACCTCCACCTGGTGTTACACCGAGAACGGTTTTGATGAAACTCCTGCATTATAAAGATTGGGACATTATGTTAAAGAAAGCAAGAGAAATGAAAGAGATAATTATGGAGATTATTGTATGGCAGTCTTTACAGATCATTCAGTGGACATACAAAAAATATGAATGCCGTTTCAAGCTGTTCAGAGAAGGTTACAGGGTTTACAGCTGATTTATGTAATTTTGTATCCGATACAGCTGAGAGTTGTAATGCAGGCCAAGACTTTTTTTCTTAATAATTTAAGGGATGCGGTCTTCTGGATTAATAAACATGAATAATATTTATAAAACAGTAATAAGTGGCTAGATTTATTGGTAGATTATTGGAGTATTTACCTGCTTGAAATGAGATTTGTTAAATATGTGGGAGGTTCCTGTGTAAGCTCTTTAGTAGAGATAAGCGAACGTACTCGTCCGAGCTTGATACTCGTTCGAGTATTAGCGTGTTCGAGATGCTCGTTACTAGAGGCGAGCACCATGCGATGTTCAAGTTACTTTCACTTTCATCTCTGAGACGTTAGCGCGCTTTTCTGGACAATAGAAAGACAGGGAAGGCATTACAACTTCCCCCTGCGACGTTCAAGCCTTATACCACCCCCCTGCAGTGAGTGGCTGGCGAGATCAGGTGTCACCCGAGTATATAAATTGGCCCCTCCCGCGGCTCGCCACAGATACATTCTGACAGAGATCAGGGAAAGTGCTGCTGGTGCCGGAGCTGCTATAGGGAGACCGTTAGGAGTGATTTTAGGCTTCAAGAACCCCAACGGTCCTTCTTAGGGCCACATCTGACCGTGTGCAGTACTGTTGAGGCTGCTTTTAGCAGTGTAGCACAATTTTTTTTTTTTGTATATCGAGCGTGCAGAGCATTGCGTCCGCAATCTGCAGTCATTGTACAGAGTATAGAGCCAGTACTGGTGAGGCAGGGAAAGAGATATTCAGGCTATATAGGCAGTGTGCTTTTTCCAAAAAATTGGGGAAAAATACTATATTTGGGCTGCCTGTGACCATCTTCAGTTTACTGTGTGTCTGCTGGGGGATAGTAGTCCTAATTAATACGCAGCTAAGCGTTACAGCAGGCTTGCGCAAAATTGTTTCCTGGATCTGCTGTCTCTGTTACATCAGCGCCGTCATCCCGCCAGAGGGAAACAGTATACATAATATTATACGCTGCCTACAGTATCTATCTGCTGGGGGTAGTAGTCCTAATTAATACGCAGCTAAGCGTTACAGCAGGCTTGCGTAAAATTGTTTCCTGGATCTGCTGTCTCTGTTACATCAGCGCCGTCATCCCGCCAGAGGGAAACAGTATACATAATATTATACGCTGCCTACAGTATCTATCTGCTGGGGGTAGTAGTCCTAATTAATACGCAGCTAAGCGTTACAGCAGGCTTGCGCAAAATTGTTTCCTGGATCTGCTGTCTCTGTTACATCAGCGCCGTCATCCCGCCAGAGGGAAACAGTATACATAATATTATTCACTGCCTACAGTATCTATCTGCTGGGGGTAGTAGTCCTAATTAATACGCAGCTAAGCGTTACAGCAGGCTTGCGCAAAATTGTTTCCTGGATCTGCTGTCTCTGTTACATCAGCGCCGTCATCCCGCCAGAGGGAAACAGTATACATAATATTATACGCTGCCTACAGTATTTATCTGCTGGGGGTAGTAGTCCTAATTAATACGCAGCTAAGCATTACAGCAGGCTTGCGCAAAATTGTTTCCTGGATCTGCTGTCTCTGTTACATCAGCGCCGTCGTCCCGCCAGAGGGAAACAGTATACATAATATTATTCGCTGCCTACAGTATCTATCTGCTGGGGGTAGTAGTCCTAATTAATACGCAGCTAAGCGTTACAGCAGGCTTGCGCAAAATTGTTTCCTGGATCTGCTGTCTCTGTTACATCGACCACCAGGATTCTGCGCCGTCCACTGCTGCAACTCTGAATCCTCTTGCTGCTGCTCCTCCTTCCTCCCAGCCTCCTCACTCCATTACAATGACACATTCTGAGGAGCAGGCAGACTCCCAGGAACTGTTCCCGGGCCCCTGCCCAGAATGGGCAGCAATGGTTCCTCTCCCACCGGAGGAGTTTGTCGTGACCGATGCCCAACCTTTGGAAAGTTCCCGGGGTCCGGGGATGAGGCTGGGGACTTCCGGCAACTGTCTCAAGAGCTTTCAGTGGGTGAGGAGGACGATGACGATGAGACACAGTTGTCTATCACTCAGGTAGTAGTAATTGGAGTAAGTCCGAGGGAGGAGTGCACAGAGGATTCGGAGGAAGAGCAGCAGGACGATGAGGTGACTGACCCCACCTGGTTTGCTACGCCTACTAAGGACAGGTCTTCAGAGGGGGAGGCAAGTGCAGCAGCAGGGCAGGTTGGAAGAGGCAGTGCGGTGGCCAGGGGTAGAGGCAGGGCCAGACCGAATAATCCACCAACTGTTTCCCAAAGCGCCCCCTCGCGCCATGCCACCCTGCAGAGGCCGAGGTGCTCAAAGGTCTGGCAGTTTTTCACTGAGAGTGCAGACGACCGACGAACAGTGGTGTGCAACCTTTGTCGCGCCAAGATCAGCCGGGGAGCCACCACCACCAGCCTCACCACCACCAGCATACGCAGACATATGATGGCCAAGCACCCCACAAGGTGGGACGAAGGCCGTTCACCGCCTCCAGTTTGCACCGCTGCCTCTCCCCCTGTGCCCCAACGTGCCACTGAGATTCAACCCCCCTCTCAGGACACAGGCACTACCGTCTCCTGGCCTGCACCCACACCCTCACCTCCGCTGTCCTCGGCCCCATCCACCAATGTCTCTCAGCACACCGTCCAGCCGTCACTAGCGCAAGTGTTGGAGTGCAAGCGCAAGTACGCCGCCACGCACCCGCACGCTCAAGCGTTAAACGTGCACATAGCCAAATTTATCAGCCTGGAGATGCTGCCGTATAGGGTTGTGGAAACGGAGGCTTTCAAAGGTATGATGGCGGCGGCGGCCCCGCGCTACTCAGTTCCCAGTCACCACTACTTTTCCCGATGTGCCGTCCCAGCCCTGCATGACCACGTCTCCCGCAACATTGTACGCACCCTCACCAACGCGGTTACTGCCAAGGTCCACTTAACAACGGACACGTGGACAAGCACAGGCGGGCAGGGCCACTATATCTCCCTGACGGCACATTGGGTGAATTTAGTGGAGGCTGGGACAGAGTCAGAGCCTGGGACCGCTCACGTCCTACCCACCCCCAGAATTGCGGGCCCCAGCTCGGTGCTGGTATCTGCGGCGGTGTATGCTTCCTCCACTAAACCACCCTCCTCCTCCTCCTCCTACGCAACCTCTGTCTCGCAATCAAGATGTGTCAGAAGCAGCACGTCGCCAGCAGTCGGTGTCGCGCGGCACGGCAGCACAGCGGTGGGCAAGCGTCAGCAGGCCATGCTGAAACTACTCAGCTTAGGAGAGAAGAGGCACACGGCCCACGAACTGCTGCAGGGTCTGACAGAGCAGACCGACCGCTGGCTTGCGCCGCTGAGCCTCCTACCGGGCATGGTCGTGTGTGACAACGGCCGTAACCTGGTGGCGGCTCTGCAGCTCGGCAGCCTCACACACGTGCCATGCCTGGCCCACGTCTTTAATTTGGTGGTTCAGCGCTTTCTGAAAAGCTACCCACGCTTGTCAGACCTGCTCGGAAAGGTGCGCCGGCTCTGCGCACATTTCCGCAAGTCCCACACGGATGCTGCCACCCTGCGCACCCTGCAACATCAGTTTCATCTGCGTCAATACTCCTGAGGGTAACTCCCAAAAAGATCTTTTTTTTTTTTGTCCACGATTGTTTTTGTGGGAAGATTATACTAGCTAATCACTAACAAATAATTTTGAAACATACTAGCTGATCACTAACTAATACGTACGTGAGGGAGGTGATTTGACCTTTGCACGACATTCTTGTTCTCCATAACCACTTGCCAGAAACTGATTCCTGGTATAACTATTGGCTCCTGAGGAGCCCCTGTGTGGTTGGGGGTGAAACGCGTAGGAAACTTATTAAACACTTGTTGCGGTCAAAAAATATATCATACAAATCAACCAGCACTGGTGTGTTTGTGGCTGGGAGAGCCTGTGAATTATTCAGAATTGCCACTCTACCTGAGGGCACGCATAAAATATACGCACTATATTAGCTTGCTAGTAATTGGACACATTAGTTGTCCGAAATCTTCGATTGAGGAATTGAGATCTCTGAGTGAGACAGAATCCACTACATATATGTGTATGTTTGGTTGTCTATTTCATACTTTTTAAGTGAATAAATAAAAGTTAAATTTTAATTTTAAGCTTATTAGTCTGCTGGTCCAAAAGAGTCAGCGGTTAGTTTTTTAGGTGTTTCACAGGAACTAAAGCAAAGTGGAGGATACATTTGAAAATTGCATTTTTCAATTTTTGATTTGAACAATTTTTTTTGCAGCACAACAAATGTTAGCAAATAAACAAACTCAATATTTATTACCCTGAATCTGCAGTTTTTATAAATATTCCATATGTGTCCCTAATGTGTAACATGGCTCAAGAGCGGGACTCAGAAATCAAGCAGCATCTTGGGGAGTTAAAGGCCTCCCTTTTCTTAGGCTAATTTGGATTACCATATTCAGAGATCCATAATTTTTTTAAATGTTTCCATCTATGACACTGTGCGAGAGGTTGTTTTTTGAGGGATAACCTGACATTTTAATTCGTACCATTTTGGGATTTAGACATTTTTGCTTATTTTTTTATTGCATTTTTAGGTGAAAAGCTGTTCAAAAAGAAATTCTCACTTAGTCTTTTATTTTTATTTTTGAAACCCATTCACCATACAGTGATATGCTTTCCTTATTCTGCAGATTAGGGCAGTTACAGCAATACCAAATATATTGTGATCAGATTGTGAAAATGTCAATAGGGTTAAGGAGGGAACTGTCTTCAAACCTTCTAGATGCAGCTGTCTGCATTGACAGCGATACCTAAAGGGTTAAATTGCTGGAGCTAAGTTCTATACTGGTGATTGCAGCGGACCTGCCGCTGTAAGTTACTGCCGTGATCCTGCTGTGATTACTAGGGCTCACCTCTAAGCCCTCCAATAATTAGCATTGTACATGTACGGTGAGATGGCGTGCTGCGCCATGCATGTACGGCATGTGTCAGGAAGGGGTTAATACAAGCCTGCACAACATGCAGCCCGACAGAGAATTTCTTGTGCCTTACAGACTATAGCGATGATGCAGCTCACAACACAGTCATCTTACGCTATCGGTGCAACTACCACTGCCCTAAACTTTACCAGCCGCTAGCATGACATGACTATGCTATATAGTCATGTAACTATAATTATATTCAGAGACCGCCCTTGGAGCAGCGTTGCACAGAATCTTTAGGGTTGGTTCACACAGGGCGGATTCCCGTCGGAAATCTCGCGGTTTGGCCGCAGCAAAAACCGCAAGATTTCCGCCGGGAGAACCGCCGCAGTTCAAGCCCCGGTGGCTTTGAAGCGGCTCGGCCGCATGCTTTTCTGTTGCGGCCGGCGCTCCCGTAGAGGAGAGCACGGCCGCGACGTAAATAAACAAAAAAAAAAAAGTAAACAGACATGCTCAATCTTTGGGGTCGCAGCCGCGGTTTCAACCGGATTTACCGCAGCGGATTAGCCGTCCCGTGTGGACGAGATTTCTGAGCAATCTCATCCACATGGCTGGCTAATCCCGAGATTAGCGGCCGCGGCTGTGTGAACTCAGCCTTATAGTAAGTATAACTTTATAGTATCTTTACTGTAGTACCTTAATAGTAAGTATAAGTAGCTTATTACAGGTACTTATGCTAAGGCTAGGCCTCTAGAATAACTCTTGACGTTGGGCAGCATTCGATTCAGAGAAGGTCCCAGGAGCGGTGGTGCGCAGAAACTTTATGCTTATTATATATAAAGATTCTGCACACTGCCACTGCTGGGGCCTTCTCTGAATTGAATTCTGCCAAATGTTAAAAGTTATTCTGGAGGCCTAGCCTCACTGCTGTAGTAGGTAGCGGTAGTAAGCTACTTATTAGAGATGAGCAAGCACCAAAATGCTCGGGTGCTCGTTACTCGAGACGAACTTTCCGCGATGCTCGAGGGTTCGTTTCGAGTAACGAACCCCATTGAAGTCAATGGGCGACCCGAGCATTTTTGTATATCGCCGATGCTCGCTAAGGTTTTCATTTGTGAAAATCTGGGCAATTCAAGAAAGTGATGGGAACGACACAGAAACGGATAGGGCAAGCGAGGGGCTACATGTTGGGCTGCATCTCAAGTTCCCAGGTCCCACTATTAAGCCACAATAGCGGCAAGAGTGCCCCCCCCCCTCCCAACAATTTTTACTTCTGAAAAACCCTCATTAGCAAGGCATAACTTAGCTAAGCACCACACTACCTCCAACAAAGCACAATTACTGCCTGCATGACACTCCGCTGCCACTTCTCCTGGGTAACATGCTGCCCAACCCCCCCCCCCCCGCACGACCCAGTGTCCACAGCGCACACCAAAGTGTCCCTGCGCAGCCTTCAGCTGCACTCATCCCACACGCTGGCCTCATAGCCACACCACCCTCATGTCTATTTATAAGTGCGTCTGCCATGAGGAGGAACCGCAGGCACACACTGCAGTGGGTTGGCACGGCCAGGCAGCGACCCTCTTCAAAAGGGGCGGGGCGATAGCCCACAATGCTGTACAGAAGCAATGAGAAATCCAATCCTGTGCCACCTCCATCAGGAGCTGCACACGTGGGCATAGCAATTGGGAACCCATGTGCCACACACTATTCATTCTGCCAAGGTGTCTGCATGCCCCAGTCTGACCGGGTTTTTTTTATAAATAGTCACAGGCAGGTACAACTCCGCAATGGGAATTCCATGTGCACCCACAGCATGGGTGGCTCCCTGAAACCCACCAGCGGTACATAAATATATCCCATTGCATTGCCCATCACAGCTGAGGTAACGTCAGGTGTAATGTAGGTGGGCTTCGGCCCACACTGCATGCCCCACAGACTGGGGTTCTTTAGAAGTGGACACATGCAGTTACAACTCCGTGTGGACCGACAGCATGGGTGGGTCCCAGGAAGCCACCGGCGGTACATAAATATATCCCATTGCATTGCCCATCACAGCTGAGGTAACGTCCGATTAAATGCAGGCGGTCTTCGGCCCACACTGCATGCCCCAGTCTGACCGGGGTTTTTAATACATAGACACTGGCAGGTACAACTCCCTAATGTGAAGTCCCTGTGGACCCACAGCATGGGTGGCTCCCTGGAACCCATCGGTGGTACATAAATGTATCCCATTGCAGTGCCCTGCTCAGCAGAGCTAACGTCACATACAATACAGGTGTGCTTCGGCCCACAGCGCATGCCCCAGTCAGACTGGTAATATGTACCTTAACAGTAACCGCGTTGGTGGGAATGTGGTGGCGACTGCGGACCTAGTAGCGCGGTTTTATTTCATTGGTTTTCAGAATGTGGCCAGGATTAAGTGGGCCGAGGTGGGGGGATGGTGGGGGAGGCTCTCTTGTTGTGTCGGTAAAGGTGAAATTCTTGGACTGCCACCAGACGAACCAATGCAAAGGTATTTGCCATGAATGTTTTCATTGTTGGAGGAGGAGGGGGATGTTTTTGAGGCACTACGTGTCCTCTCCACGTGTCCGTGGTTATATGCACCTTAACAGTAACCGCGTTGGTGGGAAATGGCCTCGCCACCATCATGTCTTTGGGAAGCCTCTGTTTCCACACCCCAGTGACATAGCATTAGCAGCGGTATAGGTAGAGCCCAGAATTAGTAACATTTCAGCAGCAGCATTAGGGACAGGCCCCAGTAACACATCACTAGCAGCATTATAGGGGGAGCACAGTATTAGTTCCATTTCAGTAGTAGTAGCAGTCTAGACAGGCCCCAGTAACAATTCCGAAGCAGCAGTATAGGGAGATAACAGTCTCTTTCACATTTCAGTAGTTGCAGTATAGACAAGGCCCCAGTTACATTTATGTTTATGAAGCAAAAGTGTAGGCCAACCCCACACACACTTCTGTACCATGAGTGCAGGCAAAGCCCATAAAAATTACTAGAATTACACTGTAGGCGAGGGCCCAAAAAAATTGGTGTACCAACAGTACTAATGTACCTCAGAAAAATTGCCCAGGCCCAACCAAGAGGGCAGGTGAAACCCATTAATCGCTTTGGTTAATGTGGCTTAATTTGTAACTAGGCCAGGAGGCAGCCCAGTTAAAATAAAAATTGGTTCAGGTGCAAGTTTCAACGCTTTAATGAGAATTGAAACGTATAAACATTGTTTACTAAAGTAATATAACTGAGCCTTGTGGGCCTAAGAAAAATTGCCCGTTCGGCGTGATTACGTGAGGTTTCAGGAGGAGGAGCAGGAGGAGGAGGATGAATATAATACACAGATTGATGAAGCTAAAAGGTCCCCGTTTTTGATGGTGATGGAGAACAATGCTTCCATCCGCGGGTGCAGCCTACGTATTGTTTAGGTATCGCTGCTGTCCGCTGGTGGAGAAGAGAAGTCTGAGAAAATCCAGGCTTTGTTTATCTTTATGAGTGTAAGCCTGTCGGCACTGTCAGTTGACAGGCGGGTACGCTTATCCGTGATGATTCCCCCAGCCACACTAAACACCCTCTCTGACAAGACGCTAGCCGCAGGACAAGCAAGCACCTCCAGGGCATACAGCGCGAGTTCAGGCCACGTGTTCAGCTTCGACACCCAGTAGTTGTAGGGGGCAGAGGAGTCACAGAGGACGGTCGTGCGATCGGCTACGTACTCCCTCACCATCCTTTTACAGTGCTCCCGCCGACTCAGCCTTGACTGGGGAGCGGTGACACAGTCTTGCTGGGGAGCCATAAAGCTGGCAAAGGACTTGGAGAGTGTTCCCCTGCCTGTGCTGTACATGCTGCCTGATCTCCGCGCCTCCCCTGCTACCTGGCCCTCGGAACTGCGCCTTCGGCCACTAGCGCTGTCGTATGGAAATTTTACCATCAGTTTGTCCGCCAGGGTCCTGTGGTATAGCATCACTCTCGAACCCCTTTCCTCTTTGGGTATGAGAGTGGAAAGGTTCTCCTTATACCATGGGTCAGGCAGTGTGTGCACCCAGTAATCCGTAGTGGCCAGAATGCAAGTAACGCGAGGGTCACGAGAAAGGCATCCTAACATGAAGTCCACCATGTGTGCCAGGGTACCTGTACGCAACACATGGCTGTCCTCACTTGGAAGATCACTTTCAGGATCCTCCTCCTCCTCCTTCTCCTCCTCAGGCCATACACGCTGAAAGGATGACAGGCAAGCAGCATGGGTACCCTCAGCAGTGGGCCAAGCTGTCTCTTCCTCCTCCTCCTCATGCTCCTCCCCCTTCTCCTCCTCCTTCTCCTCAACGCGCTAAGATATAGACATGAGGGGCCTCTGACTATCCAGTGACATACTGTCTTCCCCCGCCTCTGTTTCCGAGCACAAAGCATCTGCCTTTATGCTTTGCAGGGAACTTCTCAAGAGGCATAGCAGATTAATGGTAACACTAATGATTGCAGCATCACCGCTCACCATCTGGGTAGACTCCTCAAAGTTTCCAAGGACCTGGCAGATGTCTGCCAACCAGGCCCACTCTTCTGTAAAGAATTGAGGAGGCTGACTCCCACTGCGCCGCCCATGTTGGAGTTGGTATTCCACTATAGCTCTACGCTGCTCATAGAGTCTGGCCAACATGTGGAGCGTAGAGTTCCACCGTGTGGGCACGTCGCACAGCAGTCGGTGCACTGGCAGATTAAACCGATGTTGCAGGGTCCGCAGGGTGGCAGTGTCCGTGTTGGACTTGCGGAAATATGCGCTGAGCCGGCGCACCTTTCCGAGCAGGTCTGACAAGTGTGGGTAGCTTTTCAGAAACCGCTGAACCACCAAATTAAAGACGTGGGCCAGGCATGGCACGTGCGTGAGGCTGCCGAGCTGCAGAGCCGCCATCAGGTTACGGCCGTTGTCACACACGACCATGCCCGGTTGGAGGCTGAGCGGCGAAAGCCAGCGGTCGGTCTGCTCTGTCAGACCCTGCAGCAGTTCGTGGGCCGTGTGCCTCTTCTCTCCTAAGCTGAGTAGTTTCAGCACGGCCTGCTGACGCTTGCCCACCACTGTGCTGCCACGCCGCGCGACACCGACTGCTGGCGACGTGCTGCCGCTGACACATCTTGATTGCGAGACAGAGGTTGCGTAGGAGGAGGAGGAGGGTGGTTTAGTGGAGGAAGCATACACCGCCGCAGATACCAGCACCGAGCTTGGGCCCGCAATTCTGGGGGTGGGTAGGACATGAGCGGTCCCAGGCTCTGACTCTGTCCCAGGCTCCACTAAATTCACCCAATGTGCCGTCAGGGAGATAGAGTGGCCCTGCTCGCCTGTGCTTGTCCACGTGTCTGTTGTTAAGTGGACCTTGGCAGTAACCGCGTTGTGAGGGCGCGCACAATATTGCGGGAGACATGGTCGTGCAGGGCTGGGATGGTACATCGGGAAAAGTAGTGGCGACTGGGAACCGAGTAGCGCGGGGCCACCGCCGCCATCATGTTTTTGAAAGCCTCCATTTCCACAAGCCTATACGGCAGCATCTCCAGGCTGATCAATTTGGCTATGTGCACGTTTAACGCTTGAGCGTGCGGGTGCGTGGCGGCGTAGTTGCGCTAGCGACAGCTGGACGCTGCGCTGAGAGACATTGCTGGATGGGGCCGAGGACAGCGGAGGTGAGGGTGTGGGTGCAGGCCGGGAGACGGTCGTGCCTGTGTCCTGAGAGGGGGGTTGGATCTCAGTTGCAGGTTGGGGCACAGGGGAGAGGCAATGGTGCAAACCGGAGGCGGTGAACGGCCTTCGTCCCACCTTGTGGGGTGCTTGGCCATCATATGCCTGCGCATGCTGGTGGGGGTGGCTCCCAGGCTGATCTTGGCGTGACAAACCTTGCACACCACAGTTCGTCAGTCGTCTGCACTCTCAGTGAAAAACTGCCACACCTTTGAGCAACTCGGCCTCTGCCGGGTGGCATGGCGCGAGGGCGCGCTTTGGGAAACAGTTGGTGGATTATTCGGTCTGGCCCTGCCTCTACCCCTGGCCACCGCACTGCCTCTTCCAACCTGCCCTGCTGCTGCACTTGCCTCCCCCTCTGAAGACCTGTCCTCAGTAGGCTTAGCAAACCAGGTGGGGTCAGTCACCTCATCGTCCAGCTGCTCTTCCTCCGAATCCTCTGTGCGCTCCTCCCTTGGACTTACTGAAATTACTACTACCTCACTGATAGACAACTGTGTCTCATCGTCATCCTCCTCTTCACCCACTGAAAGCTCTTGAGACAGCTGCCGGAAGTCCCCAGCCTCATCGCCCGGACCCCGGGAACTTTCCAAAAGTTGGGCATCGGTCACGACAAACTCCTCCGGTGGGAGAGGAACCATTGCTGCCCATTCTGGGCAGGGGCCCGAGAACAGTTTCTGGGAGTCTGCCTGCTCCTCAGAATGTGTCATTGTAATGGAGTGAGGAGGCTGGGAGGAAGGAGGAGCAGCAGACAGAGGATTCAGAGTTGCAGCAGTGGATGGCGTAGAAGTCTGGGTGGTCGATAGATTGCTGGATGCACTTTCTGCCATCCACGACAGGACCTGCTCACACTGCTCATTTTCTAATAAAGGTCTACCGCGTGAACCCATTAATTGTGAGATGAATCTGGGGACCCCTGAAACTTGCCTCTCTCCTAATCCCACAGCAGTCGGCTACGATACACATGGATCAGGAGCTCGGCCTGTGCCCATACCCTGACTTGGGCCTCCGCGTTCTCGCTCGCGTCCACGTCCTCTAGGCCTACCCCTACCCCTCAGCATGGTGTATTACGAGTAGAGCAGAAACAGAACGCTGTAATTAAATGTGCCGCTTATTGGCCTGTGGTTGGAGGCTGACTTCGCTTACGGAACGCACAGCAGAGCCAGGAAACAATTTTGCGCACGCCTGCACTGAGACGTAGGTGCGTATGACTGAGCTAGTGGAATTCACAGCGCAGAAGCACTCAAGTGGCCAAAGGCCACTAGTAGGCCTTAAGTATTTTGCTTCTATTTTTTTAAATGCTGAGCTGATACAGCAGACAGATACTGTAGGCAGCGTATATTATGTATACTGTTTCCCTCTGGCAGGATGACGGCGGTGATGTAACGGAGACAGCAGAGCCAGGAAACAATTTTGCGCAAGCCTGCTGTAACGCTTAGCTGCATATTAATTAGAACTACTACCCCCAGCAGACACGCAGTACACTGAAGACTGTCACAGGCAGCCCAAATATAGTATTTTCCCCAATTTTTTTAAAAAAGCCCACTGCCTACATAGCCTGTATATCTCTTTCCCTGTACCACTGTCCCTGCCTCACCAGTACTGGCCCTATACTCTGTACAATGATTGCAGACTGAGGACGCAATGCTCTGCACGCCCGATATACAAAAAAAAAAAAAATTGTGCAACACTGCTAAAAGCAGCCTCAACAGTACTGCACACGGTCAGATGTGGCCCTAAGAAGGACCGTTGGGGTTCTTGAAGCCTAATATAACTCCTAACGCTCTCCCTATAGCAGCAGCATCAGCAGCACTGTCCCTGATCTATGTCAGCATGCATCTGTGGCGAGCCGCGGACGGGGCAGATTTATATACTCGGGTGACACCTGATCTCCCCAGCCACTCACTGCAGAGGGGTGGTATAGGGCTGGAACGTCACAGGAGGAAGTTGTAATGCCTTCCATGTCTTTCTATTGGCCAGAAAAGCGCGCAAATGTCTCAGAGATGAAAGTGAAAGTAACTCGAACATTGCGTGGTGCTCGTCTCGAGTAACGAGTATCTCGAACACCCTAATACTCGAACGAGTATCAAACTCGGACGAGTACGCTCGCTCATCTCTACTACTTATACTTACCTATTAGGTAAAACTCTATCTGTGGCCCCCGTTTGCTGATTTTAATTTTAGCTCGACCTACTGCAAAGTTGAGCAAGCCTGGGTTAATGTAAAGTTACTGTGTGTCCCGTTTGTGGTCTGTTGAGAGCACTACTGATTAAAAAAGTTGAGGTGTGTAGTTTGCATCACAATTAGAGATGAGCGAACGTACTCGTCCGAGCTTGATATTCGTGCGAATATCAGGGTGTTCGGGATGCTCGTTACTCGTAACGAGTACCACGCTGTGTTCCGGTTACTTTCAGTTTCCTCTCTGAGACGTTAGTGCGCTTTTCTGGCCAATTGAAAGACAGGGAAGGCATTACAACTTCCCCCTGTGACGTTCAAGCCCTATACCACCCCCCTGCTGTGAGTGGCTGGGGCGATCAGATGTCACCCGAGTATAAAAATCGGCCCCTCCCGCGGCTCGGCTCAGATGCCTTGTGACTCAGTTAGCTGAGGGAAAGTGCTGGTGCCGGAGCTGCTGTAGGGAGAGTGTTAGTAGTGAGTGTAGGCTTCAAGAACCCCAACGGTCCTTCTCAGGGCCACATCTAATAGTGTGCAGTACTGTGTTAGCACTGTAATTTTTTTTTTTTTTTCAAAATTGGATCTGCAGAGCATTGCGCCCTGCAATAGGGACAGAAGTGGTGGTTAGGCAGGGAGAGTGTTAGCAGTGAGTGTAGGCTTCAAGAACCCCAACGGTCCTTTCTAGGGCCACATCTATCCGTGTGCAGTACTGTCCAGGCTGCTGTTAGCAGTGTTGCATTTTTTTTTTTTTTCTCAAAACCGGCTGTGCAGACCATTGCACCCGGCATTAATACTACAGGGATAGAATTGTGTAGGCAGGGCCAGAAGACATACATTATTCATTGAATAGACGCAGTGTGGCTTGTCCTTTGAAAAACAAGGGAAAAAATTCTATTTCGCCTGCCTCTGACAGTCCTCAGGGCTCTGGGTACGTGTGTGCTGCGTGCAGAACGTTAAAAATAATCAGACTCAGCCAGCTACGTTTTACTGCAGGCTTGCGCCAATTTTTTTGCTGCATGGGAAATCCCTGATCTTCTGTAGTGAATAACTTTGCATCACTGCAGTTCTCTGACACATTTGCAGGGCCACAACACAGTTATTAAACGTAGTAGTATTCATTGAATACACGCAGTGTGGCTTGTCCTTTTGAAAAACAAGGGAAAAAATACTATTTTGGCTGCAGGCTTGCGCCAATTTTTTTGCTGCATGGGAAATCCCTGATCTTCTGTAGTGAATAACTTTGCATCACTGCAGTTCTCTGACACATTTGCAGGGCCACAACACAGTTATTAAACGTAGTAGTATTCATTGAATACACGCAGTGTGGCTTGTCCTTTTGAAAAACAAGGGAAAAAATACTATTTTGGCTGAAGGGATAGGCCTAGAGGACGTGGACGCGGGCGAGGACGCGTAGGCCCAAGTGAGGGTGTGGGCACAGGCCGAGCTCCTGATCCAGGTGTGTCGCAGCCGACTGCTGCGCGATTAGGAGAGAGGCATGTTTCTGGCGTCCCCACATTCATCGCCCAATTAATGGGTCCACGCGGGAGACCTTTATTAGAAAATGAGCAGTGTTAGCAGGTCCTGTCGTGGATGGCAGAAAGTGCTTCGAGCAAGCTATCATCCACCCTGAGTTCTGCGCCATCCAGTGCTGCAAATCCGAATCCTCTGTCTGCTGCTCCTCCTTCCTCCCAGCCTCCTCACTCCACTACAATGACACATGCTCAGGAGCGGGAAGACTCCCAGGAACTGTTCTCGGGCCCCTGCTCAGATTGGGCAGCAGTGGTTCCTCTCCCACCAGAGGAGTTTATCGTCACTGATGCACAACCATTGGAAAGTTCCCGAGGCCGGGGGATGAGGCTGGGGACTTCCGGCAACTGTCTCAAGACCTTTCAGTGGGTGAGGAGGACGATGACGATGAGACACAGTTGTCTTGCAGTGAGGTAGTAGTAAGGGCAGTAAGTGCGAGGGAGGAGCGCACAGAGGATTCGGAGGAAGAGCAGCAGGACGATGAGGTAACTGACCCCACCTGGTGTGCAACGCCTACTCAGGACAGGTCTTCAGAGGGGGAGGCAAGGGCAGCAGCAGGGCAGGTTGCAAGAGGCAGTGCGGTGTCCAGGGGTAGAGGCAGGGCCAGACCGAATAATCCACCAACTGTTTCCCAAAGCGCACCCTCGCGCCATGCCACCCTGCAGAGGCCGAGGTGCTCTAAGGTCTGGCAGTTTTTCACAGAGACGCCTGATGACCGACGAACAGTGGTGTGCAACCTTTGTCGCGCCAAGATCAGCCGGGGAGCCACCACCAACAGCCTCACCACCACCAGCATGCGCAGACATATGATGGCCAAGCACCCCACAAGGTGGGACGAAGGCCGTTCACCGCCTCCGGTTTGCACCGCTGCCTCTCCCCCTGTGCCCCAACCTGCCACTGAGATCCAACCCCCCTCTCAGGACACAGGCACTACCGTCTCCTGGCCTGCACCCACACCCTCATCTCTGCTGTCCTCGGCCCCATCCACCAATGTCTCGCACCGCACAGTCCAGCCGTCGCTAGCACAAGTGTTGGAGCGCAAGCGCAAGTACGCCGCCACGCACCCGCACGCTCAATCGTTAACCGTCAACATAGCCAAATTTATCAGCCTTGAGATGCTGCCGTATAGGGTTGTGGAAACGGAGGCTTTCAAAGGTATGATGGCGGCGGCGGCCCCGCGCTACTCAGTTACCAGTCGCCACTACTTTTCCCGATGTGCCGTCCCAGCCCTGCACGACCACGTCTCCCGCAACATTGTACGCGCCCTCACCAATGCGGTTAGTGGCAAGGTCCACTTAATTACGGACACGTGGACAAGCACAGGCGGGCAGGGCCACTACATCTCCCTGACGGCACATTGGGTGAATTTAGTGGAGGCTGGGACAGAGTCAGAGCCTGGGACCGCTCACGTCCTACCCACCCCCAGAATTGCGGGCCCCAGCTCGGTGGTGGTATGTTCGGCGGTGTATGCTTCCTCCACTAAAGCACCCTCCTCCTCCTCCTCAACCTCTGTCTTGCAATCTAGATGTGTCAGCAGCAGCAGGACATCGCCAGCAATCGGTGTCGCGCGGCGTGGCAGCACAGCGGTGGGCAAGCGTCAGCAGGCCGTGCTGAAACTACTCAGCTTAGGAGATAGGAGGCACACGGCCCACGAACTGCTGCAGGGTCTGACAGAGCAGACCGACCGTTGGCTTGCGCCGCTGAGCCTCCAACCGGGCATGGTCGTGTGTGACAACGGCCGTAACCTGGTGGCGGCTCTGCAGCTCGGCAGCCTCACGCACGTGCCATGCCTGGCCCACGTCTTTAATTTGGTGGTTCAGCGCTTTCTGAAAAGCTACCCACGCTTGTCAGACCTGCTCGTAAAGGTGCGCCGGCTCTGCGCACATTTCCGCAAGTCCCACACGGACGCTGCCACCCTGCGCACCCTGCAACATCGGTTTAATCTGCCAGTGCACTGACTGCTGTGCGACGTGCCCACACGGTGGAACTCTACGCTCCACATGTTGGCTAGGCTCTATGAGCAGCGTAGAGCTATAGTGGAATACCAACTCCAACCTGGGCGGCGCAGTGGGAGTCAGCCTCCTCAATTATTTTCAGAAGAGTGGGCCTGGTTGGCAGACATCTGCCAGGTCCTTCGAAACTTTGAGCAGTCTACCCAGGTGGTGAGCGGCGATGCTGCAATCATTAGCGTCACCATTCCTCTGCTATGCATCTTGAGAAGTTCCCTGCAAACCATAAAGGCAGCCGTTTTGCGCTCGGAAACAGAGCCGGGGGAAGACAGTATGTCGCTGGATAGTCAGAGCACCCTCCTGTCTATATCTCAGCGCGTTCAGGAGGAGGAGGATGAGCATGAGGAGGATGAGGAGGAGGGGGAAGAGACAGCTTGGCCCACTGCTGACGGTACCCATGCTGCTTGCCTGTCATCATTTCAGCGTTTATGGCCTGAGGAGGAGGAGGAGGAGGATCCTGAAAGTGATCTTCCTAGTGCGGACAGCCATGTGTTGCGTACAGGTACCCTGGCACACATGGCTGACTTCATGTTAGGATGCCTTTCTCGTGACCCTCGCGTTACACGCATTCTGGCCACTACGGATTACTGGGTGTACACACTGCTCGACCCACGCTATAACGAGAACCTTCCCACTCTCATTCCCGAAGAGGAAAGGGGTTCGAGAGTGTTGCTATACCACAGGACCCTGGCGGACAAGCTGATGGTAAAATTCCCATCCGACAGCGCTAGTGGCAGAAGGCGCAGTTCCGAGGGCCAGGTAGCAGGGGAGGTGCGGAGATCGAGCAGCATGTACAGCACAGGCAGTGCAACAGTCTTTAAGGGCCTGGCCAGCTTTATGGCTCCCCAGCAAGACTGTGTCACCGCTCCCCAGTCAAGGCTGAGTCGGCGAGAGCACTGTAAAAGGATGGTGAGGGAGTACGTAGCCGATCGCACGACCGTCCTCCGTGACGCCTCTGCCACCTACAACTACTGGGTGTCGAAGCTGGACACGTGGCCTGAACTAGCGCTGTATGCCCTGGAGGTGATTGCTTGTCCTGCGGCTAGCGTCTTGTCGGAAAGGGTGTTAAGAGCGGCTGGGGGAATCATCACAGATAAGCGTACCCGCCTGTCAACCGACAGTGCCGACAGGCTAACACTCATCAAGATGAACAAAGCCTGGATTTCCCCAGACTTCTCTTCTCCACCAGCGGACAGCAGCGATACGTAAGCAATACGTAGGCTGCACCCGCGGATGGAAGCTACGTTCTCTCTCACCATCCAAAACGGGGACATTTCTGCTTCATCAATCTGTGTCTAATATTCCTCCTCCTCCTCCTGCTCCTCCTCCTGAAACCTCACGTAATCACGCTGAATGGGCAATTTTTCTTAGGGCCACAAGGCTTACTCATCTAATTTGTCTAAACAATTTTTATATGTTTCAATGCTCTTAAAAGCGTTGAAACTTTAACTTGAACCAATTTTTAGTTAAACTGGGCTGCCTCCAGGCCTAGTTACCACTTAAGCCACATTAACCAAAGCGATTAATGGGTTTCACCTGCCATCTTGGTTGGGCATGGCCAATTTTTACTGAGGTACATTAGTACTGCTGGTACACCACCAATGTTTTGGGGCCCTCACCTACAGTGTAATTATAGCAATTTGTATGTTCTTCGCCTGCACTCATGGTACAGAAGTGTGTGTGGGGTTGGCCTACACTTTAGCTACATAAATGTAACTTGGGCCTTGGCTATACTGCAGCTACTGAAATGGAACTAAGACTGCGCTCCCACTATACTGCTGCTTCGGAATTGTTCCTGGGGCCTGTGTAGGCTGCTACAATGACTTAAATGGAACTAAGACTGTGCTCCCCCTATAATGCTGCTAGTGATATGTTAGTGGGGCCTGTCGCTAATGCTACGGCTGAAATGTTACTAATTCTGGGCTCTGCCTATACCGCTGCTAATGGTATGTCTCTGGGGTGTGGAAACAGAGGCTTCCCAAAGACATGATGGCGGCGAGGCCATTTCCCACCAACGCGGTTACTGTTAAGGTACATATTACCAGTCTGACTGGGGCATGCAGTGTTGGCCGGAGCCCACCTGCATTAAGCATGACATTACTACGCCAGCTGTGTTGGGCAATGCAATGGGATATTTCTATGTACCGCCGGTGGGTTCCAGGGAGCCACCCATGCTGTAGGTGCACACGGAGTTTAACCTACATGTGTCCACTTGTAAAGAACCCCAGTCTGACTGGGGCATGCAGTGTGGGCCGAAGCCCACCTGCATTAAGCACGACATTACTACCTCAGCTGTGTTGGGCAATGCAATGGGATATTTCTATGTACCGCCGGTGGCTTCCTGGCACCCACCCATGCTGTGGGTCCACAGGGAATTATAAATGCATCTGTTTCCACTTGTAAAGAACCACAGTCAGACTGGGGCATGCAGTGTGGGCCGAAGCCCACCTGCATTAAGCACGACATTACTACATCAGCTGTGTTGGGCACTGCAATGGGATATATCTATGTACTGCCGGTGGGTTCCAGGGAGCCACCCATGCTGTAGGTGCACACGGAGTTTAACCTACATGTGTCCACTTGTAAAGAACCCCAGTCTGACTGGGGCATGCAGTGTGGGCCGAAGCCCACCTGCATTAAGCACGACATTACTACCTCAGCTGTGTTGGGCAATGCAATGGGATATTTTTATGTACCGCCGGTGGGTTCCAGGCAGCCACCCATGCTGTCGGTCCACAGGGACTTCACAATAGGGAGTTGTACCTGCCTGTGTCTATGAATTAAAAACCGCGGTCTGACTGGGGCATGCAGACACCTTGACAGAATGAATAGTGTGTGGCACATAGGTTCCCCATTGCTATGCCCACGTGTGCAGCTCCTGATGGCGGTGGCACAGGATTCTATTTCTCATTGCTTCTGTACAGCATTGTGGGCTATCACCCAGCCCCTTTTAAAGAGGGTCGCTGCCTAGCCGTGCCAACCCTCTGCAGTGTGTGCCTGCGGTTCCTCGTCATGGCAGACGCACTTCTAAATAGACATGAGGGTGGTGTGGCATGAGGGCAGCGGAAGGCTGCGCAGGGACACTTTGGTGTGCGCTGTGGGGGGGAGGGGGGGCGGTTGGGCAGCATGTAACCCAGGAGAAGTGGCAGCGGAGTGTCATGCAGGCAGTGATTGTGCTTTGTTGGAGGTAGTGTGGTGCTTAGCAAAGGTATGCCATGCTAATGAGGCCTTTTCAGAAGTAAAAGTTTTTGGGAGGGGGGGCCCCACTCTTGCCGCTATTGTGGCTTAATAGTGGGACCTGTGAACTTGATATGCAGCCCAACATGTAGCCCCTCGCCTGCCCTATCCGTTGCTGTGTCGTTCCCATCACTTTCTTGAATTGCCCAGATTTTCACACAAGGAAACCTTAGCGAGCATCGGCGAAATACAAAAATGCTCGGGTCGCCCATTGACTTCAATGGGGTTCGTTACTCGAAACGAACCCTCGAGCATCGCGAAAAGTTCGTCCCGAGTAACGAGCACCCGAGCATTTTGGTGCTCGCTCATCTCTAATCACAATCTTTGCACACATAAACTGGGCTTAGGGTTATAGTTAGGATTGGTTTTGAAACTGCAGCCAAAATAATGAATGTGGTGAATGTGTAAATAATAATGATTGAAACAAACCTCTTTAATAAGTTTCTAAAATAAAACCCTGGTACTAGCACTAGCATAAGTGATGGCCATCAATAGTATTTGTCACAGCATCTCTTACACATGTAGGAGACAAAGGTCAAATGTATAAATAAAACATACAAAGGTAAAACTTGCTTTTGTATTTTATGCAAGAGGTTAATACAGTGAGAGACCAGCTTTCTTACTAGAAGGTGTCAACAGTTACACATGATTTGACAGAATTAGGCTTCTTTCACATGAGCACATATCCGCCAGCCATTTCACGGCCACCCTATATGCACTGTGATCTGATGCATTGGATTCCAAAGCATCAGATCACATGGGCATATTTGCCAGACATAATTCTGTAACTATGTTTGGGCCAGAATACGTTGGGCCGCTGCATGGGCTGCTATGGGAGTCCATGGCAGCGGCCGTAGGTGGGAGGGAGTTTAGCAGCGTGGCTGCTAAACTACCTCCCCCTGTTCTGCCCCTCTTCCCCGAGCAAGCTTACCTCTCCTCCCCACTCGGTCTCTGCAATGGGAGGGGGTGGGGTGGAGCTAAATGCCGATCCACCCCGCCCCTCCCATTGATGGCTATTGACAAGGGGCAGGACGTGGGCGGAGCTAAGCATGCACCCTCTCCCCGTTCCTTGACCATAGCCATCAATGGAGGAGGCGGGGTGGACCGTCGCTTAGCTCCGCCCTGTCCTGCCCCCACCCCATTGCACAGACCGAGTGGGGAGGAAGAAAGGGTAAGCCTGCTATAGGGAGGGATGGGAAATGGGAGTGGCCTGTTGAGGTCAGCGCATTTGCGCTGGCCTCACCAGGCCATATGAACAGGAGCACAAAGGTTTGATTTGTGCGCCCGTTCACCAGTTTTTTTTGCCCCCAACATAGCGTATATATGCGGTCATGTGAAAGAAGCTTTAAAGTGCGTTTAGACACAAAGATGATTGCTCAAAAGATGGCTTTAGAGCAAACACTTAGCATAATCTGCTAATTGGTATTAATGCCTATTAGTACCAATTAGTAGCGTGTGAGGGGTGGGAGCTGAATTTATTTAGAGGACCGCCCAATGTTCTCTGAATAAATTCTCTTTGTTCTGCTGGTGGGGCTGACAGCTGATACAATACAATCAGCTGTAATCAGCGCTCCCAGGGCAGAGCACAGCGTGCGGTCCATCTTATCAGATGTTCTGCTGAACAACGGATTTCAAGCCAAACTGACATCTATTTTTTGGCAGAAAACTGAAAGATGGGCACATTTACATGCAATGATTTTTGCTCAAAAGATGGATTTTGAGCAAATTTTGAGCGATAATCGTTGTGTCTAAATAGGCTATTAGCTATTTAAATTAAATATTAGCCTCTATATGTACATTTTTTGAAAGTGTGCCTCAAATTTCAACATGTTTTCTAAAATACACCAGGTTCTCCTTGCTCTCTAATTTTCTGCTATTTGCACACTGTTTCATATCTCTAAGTTCTTGTTTTCTGGTGGTCTTCTCATTTTTCTGATGGCCTGTTGTTTGCAGTCCATTTCATTCTGCATTGCACAGTCTGTGGTCCAATCAGCATATGGGGGCAGTATCTGAATGCCCACCCCTTGCTCTCCCAGGACTATTCAGGAATTCTGAACAAATAATGAGTAAATCCAATATAATGTTTGTACACACACACACACACACAGCAGAGGCAGAGATTGTGGAGATCATTGTTAAAATGTCTGCAGACTTGTCAGTCTGCAGCCTCTGAGTGCACCGTAATGCACTTCTGAAAACAGCTTTTCCCCCATATCCATTCAAATGTAATTTACAGTAGTAAAGCAACAAAAATGATGTGACTAACACAAGCTAGTGTATGAATATAAGTTGTCTGATAAGTTAGTGCCCATTTAATACAAATGTACCATGAGACATGCTGAAAGTTGTAGTTTAACAACAAATGAGGAGACATGAGTTGCAGACGACGGCTGTGAAAGAACAAGTGTTGCTCCAAGTGTTGGAATATGGGACACTCCTTCATTTAAAAAAATAAAATAAAATTGTTTGATATTTCACAAAACACAGCTGCGTGATTCCATTGTGAAAGTGCTGTCCTCTGCTTACTTTTACACAATTACCTGTGGTTATAGAATTCTCAGCTAATAGTATTTGTGAAGCAGTTTGTCCAATGAAGAGTTTAAGGTCATACATAGTTCAAAAACAAAGATACGTGATTTTCTTTTATCTCCTATTAGTTTTGTGAGGATTTGCTTTGTATTTCAGTGGATAGGTTGGGATTCATATTACTTGGACCACGAAAAAACATTCATTGACTTGAATAATGGCATGAAGGATTAATTGTCTGGGCAAAGAACACATATGCTATGAACTCTGGAAAAGTGATTCGTGTAAAAGGTTTCCAAGGGATTAAAAGTACCTTCTAGAGTTATCCAGGTACTGTATCTGACAAAAGAAACATGTCCTAAATCAATGTCCTTTGATCACAAGAAAACAACTAAATCCCAGCGTTATTTTCTCATACTACAAAAACACGTAAACTCTGCAAAAGGTAGAGAAGACTGTGCAATCAGAAATACTCTGAATAAATGAAAAGTTTTATACAGCATGACCTTTTGTGTATAGGATATTTCCTTAACAGTATCTGGTTGACTTTTGAAACTATTAGTTGCCTTAGTTTATGCCAAAAATTCATGGCTATCTGGCACAATTTCTGCACACTTTAGGCCACACCCCTTTTTGGACCAGTTGGAAAAACTGTCCGAAAGTGTCTATAAACATATAATAAATGTGGTGTAGGCATATAAGACAGTTTTCTGGTGTAATTTGCACCAGAAAACTGTCATATTTTGAATTGCAAACAAGCAATTTATCATTTTCCAAATACAAAGTTTTACATTTTTGGCTTTATAATATGTTAACATTCTTGAGTGTTAGACAAGCATTTTCCTATATGCCAATTGATAACCAACCTTTTTATTTTCCATTTTCTTTCCTTTTCTATCCCCTACTAGTCTCATCATTGGACTCTGATCTCTTAAGGCAACCCTCTAAGCCTGGACATACAAAGATAGCTGAACTATTTCTCTAACTACCTGATGCACAGGGTACATAGTAGGCATCGGTAATCTAAGACTCTACATGCTGCTTTGACTGGCCAGCACTGCTCATGTGGCTATCAAAGCAGGTGTGGTGTCTTAGATTACTTATGCATTGCATCCTAATACACAGTGCGCATTAGGCAATCAGAGAAGCTGGTGCAGCCATCTTTATTTCTTCAGGCCCATAGGGTTGGTAATAAAAATATTTATTAATGACTTTAGCTTGTAGATTTACAAAAAAAAACATGCCCCAGATGATACTGAACTGGGTAGATTAAAGGAGCTGTATCCTGAAAACAACCCTTTTTTAAAAAAAAGAAGACAGCATTGGACCCAACTTCACTAGTTATCACTGAGGAATTCACATCTGGCATTACATTTTCTTTGCACTGGGTACTGCAGGGAAAATTTACTTTAGTATTCCAACTCCAATTTCAAAAAAGTTGGGACACTGTGTAAAGTGTAAATAAATGTAAAGAAAAAAATAATACAGTGATTGGGAATCTCATATACAGATAGTCCCCGACTTGCGAACATTCGACTTACGAATTTCGCTAGATACGAACTATCTGTACAGCACAGTATAATGTAATGCTATGGCATTACATCATACTGTGCAGGGACCGGACAGGCTTCTATCAAGCCTGATAGAAGCCTGTCAGATCGCGGTTGCTAGGCAGCCGGGGGCCTTCTGAAAGGCCCTAGGGCTGTCTATGCAGAGCGCCTAGCAAGCCGTGCGCTTGATGGGCACTCTGCATAGGCAGCCCTGGGGCCTTTCAGGAGGTCCCCGGCTGCCTAGCAACCACACAGCGTCCCGTGATCTCATCGTGGGACGCTGTACGGGCCCCCTGAACGTCGGGTGCCGGCTGTTTCTTACAGCGGGCACCCGGCGGCAGCAGTTCCGACGAGCCGCGCCGCTCGTCAGAACTGTTAACACTTTAAATACCGCTGTCAGAGCGGTATTTAAAGTGTTAACAGTTCCGACAAGCGCCACGGCTCGTCGGAACTGCTGCCGCCGGGTGCCCGATGTAAGAACAGCCGGCACCCGACGTTGTATGGAGCGGGATCCACCCGCGATCCCCTCCATACAACCATTTGTTCGACTTGCGAACAAAACGGACTTGCGAACGGGCTCCCGGAACGGAACCTGTTCGCAAGTCGGGGACTATCTGTAACCATATTTTATTCATAATAGAGCATAGAATACAAATCAGAAGTTGAAAGTGAGATATCTTTCCATTTTATAAAAAAAAAAAATCTTATGTAGAAATTGATGAATGCAACACATCTCCAAAAAGGTTAAGACAGGGGTATGTCTCCCACTGTGTACCATTCTCTTCTTTTTACAACGGTCTGTAAACCTCTGGGAAGTGAAGAGACCAATTGCTGACTATTTAGGAGAGAAATGTTGTCCTACTCTTGTGTGATGTAGGGTTCTCGCTGCTCATCAGTCCTGGGTCTTCTTTGCCTAAGTTTTTGTTTTATGACATGCTAAATGTTTTCTATTGGTGAGAGTTCTAGACTGTAATCAGGTAAGTACAGCACCTGGACTCTTCTTCTGTGAAGCCATGCTGTTGTGATGGATGCAGTATGTGGGTTAGCATTGTCTTGCTGAAATATACAAGGCCTTACCTTAAAGAAACATTGTGTGGATGGGACGGGAGGATATGTTGTTCTAAAATGTCTGCTCAGCATTAATAGTGCCTTACAAGATGTGTAAGCTGCTCATGCCATAGGTACTAAAGCAACCCCATACCATCGGAGAGGTTTTTGAACTGTGCACTGATAACCAGCTGGATAGTCTCTCTCCTCTTCAGTCTATAGGACATGGCATCCATGGTTTTCAGAAAGAATTTCAAATTTTGATTTAAAAACTGTTTTCCATTTTGCCTCAGTCCATTTTAAATTAGCTTTGGCCGAGAGAAAACCCTGGTGTTTCCGGATTGTGTTAGTATTTGACCTCTTCTTTGCATGAGCTTTAACTGGCATTTGTGAATTGCATGGCGATATGTGTTTACAGACAATGATTTCTAGAAGTATGCCTGAGTGATTTCCATTACAAAATCATGCTTGTTTATAATTATTTATATCATTATTATTTATGTATTGTTTATATTTGTTTGCATTATATTGCAATGACAGCTGAGGGCTGCAGATCTTAAGCATTCCTTGTGCTCATGAATTTCTTCAAATTCTCTGAATCTTTTGATAATAATATGTAGTGTAGATGGTGGGATATTCAAAATCTTTGCAATTTTATATTGAGGAACAGTTTTCTGAAATTGTCCCACAATTTTTAGACTCAGTTTTCCACAAATTGGGGAATCTCTGACCATATTTGCTTCTGAGAGACCCTGCCTCTCTAACATGTTCTTTTTATATACAGTCATGTGACTTAGTAGAAAATTGATTCTTCGCCTGTTTTACATTAGTACCACTTACTTTTCCAGCTTTTTGTTAACCCGATTCCAACTTTTGTGAGATGTGCTGCTACCATCAATTTCTATTATTTTTTTAATGAAATGGAAAAAAGGCTTATTTTCAACTTTTGATATGTGTTCTATTGTAAATAAAATATGGTTATATGAGATTTCCAAATCATTGCATTCTTTTTTCTTAGCATTTATTTACATTTTACACAGTGTCCAAACTTTTTTCAAATTAGGATTGGACATGCCGGCCATTTTGCCTGAGCTAGCCATGTATGCCAGAGAGGGAGCTGCTCTTAAATCAATCTATTCTGGCCTTTATGACAGGTTCCAAGTGGGGATCCCTCCTATGAGGTTCTTAAGCCCTAATAGGAGATATGGGTTGTCCTTATACGGTGACCTCTTTAACCCCTTAACGACCAATGACGTACCTGGTACGTCATGGAGTGTCGGGGTATGTATGAAGAGAGGTTGCGATGCAACCTCTCTTCATACAGTGCGGGCATCAGCTGTTTATAACAGCTGACATCCGCGGGCAATAGCCGCGAGCGGCCGCGCGGCCGATCGCGGCTATTAACCATTTAAATGCCGCTGTCAATTCTGACAGCGGCATTTAAATCCCCTGAACGATGTTCGGGGGTCCCGCACGGCCCCACCGCGGTGAGATCGGGAGAGCCGTGCATGTGTCATGGCAGCCGGGGGCCTAATGAAAGGCCCCAGGGCTGCCTTAGCAGACTGCCTATCAAGCCGTCCCCGTGGGGTGGCTTCATAGGCTGCCTGTCAAAAAGCAATATGACGTAATGCTATAGCATTACGTCATACTGCAGGAGCGATCAAAGCATCGCATCTTAAAGTCCCCCAGGGGGACTTCAAAGTAAAGTAAAAAAAAAAATCAATAAAGTTTTTTTTTAATTGAAAAAAAAAAAAGTTGTAAAAGTTTAAATCACCCCCCTTTTGCCATATCTATTATTAAAAAATCTAAATAATAAATTAAAAATATGTATTTGGTATCACCGCGTCCGTAAAAGTCCGAACTATCAAAGTACCACATAATTTTTCCCACACGGTGAACGTCGTTCGAAAAAAGAAATGAAGAACGCCAGAAATGCATTTTTTTAGTTACCCTATCTCCCAGAAAAAACGCAATAAAAAGCGATCAAAAAGTCGTATGTATTCCAAAACGGTACTATCAGAAACTACAGGACATCCCGCAAAAAATGAAACCTTGCTCAACTACGTCGACGGAAAAATAAAAAAGTTATTGCGCGCACAAAATGACCGCAGAAAATAATTGAAAAAAATTTTATGTCTTTAAAAAAAAAAAGAGGAGTATAGTAAAAAAAAACCTATACAAGTTTGGCATCGTAGTAATCGGACCGACCCATAGAATAAAGTTATCATGTCGTTTTTGTTGCCATTTGTGCGCCGTAGAAGCAAGACGCACTAAAAGATGGCAAAATGTCGGGTTTTTTTCATTTTACTCCACTTAGAATTTTTTAAAAATTTTTTAGTACATTATATGGTACTTTAAATAGCACCATTGAAAAATACAACTCGTCCCGCAAAAAACAAGCCCTCATACAGCGACGTGGATGGATAAATAAAGGAGTTATGATTTTTTTAAAGGGGGGAGGAAAAAACGAAAATGGAAAAAGAAAAATGCCCGCGTCATTAAGGGGTTAAACCCTTATGGTTGCAATCGCTGCCTTCCAAGAACCAGAACTTTTTATTTTTCCATCAATATAGCCGTCTAAGGGCTTTTGTTTTTGAGCTTTTCCATGTTTTTAAGGAGATTATGTAATTGACCATATCAAATATAATTAAAAAAATGCTGTCGGGGTATAATGGAAAAACAATTCTTCCATTGTTTCTTGGAGTTTTGTCTCTACAGCATTCACTGTGCAATGAAAATTGCATTCTAGCTTTATTCTGTAAGGCAGTGGGTCAGTATTTATGGCAATACCAAACCTACATAATTTTTTCTTATTTTTGCTACTTTTACATCATAGAAGTTACAAATAGGTAAAATATCTATCTATCTATCTATCTACCTATCCAGAGACATACACAAGGAGGTAGTTTCACAGTTAAAACTGCGCCTTTGCCATTTATTTCATGAGTGGCCTGCCGATTCTTGTGACATTGCTTCCTGTGGATCCAGCATCATATTGTAGTACTTCTCATGCTGTAGCATCTCACTATTGTTGGAAATCATTGCATTCTGGGAGCACTATATGTGACACTTAATTTCAGAGGACACTATATGGCACTATTAATTTCAGGAGGAACTGCATGGAACATCATTATATTCAGAGTGTATGGTGTGGTTCTTTCATAATCATGGGGAACTTTATCCGGCGCTATTAATTTCAGTGGGCACTGTATGGAACTTTTATATTCAGGGAGCCTGTAGAACAATACTGATTGTATGTACGGAGTATGAACAACCATTTGTCTACCTACCTGAGAGACAGTCAAACACTGAGTTATACTGTTCACTTCTCAGCGTGTGAACAGCTCCTGCTGACCGTCAGAGTTCTTAGCATGTGTTCTCAGTTTTGCTGACAATGTTGCCAGGCAACAAGCAACAACTGTTCATACAGTGAAAGGTGAACAACATGGTCTCCCCCAACACAGCTGGCCAACAAGTAGATAACGTTAAAGGGATTGGAGAGGGACGTCAGCAGCAAACACCCTCACATAAGACAATCCTGAGTAGTTTTTTCACAGTGTTACAAGATCTACTGGTTTGAACATGATATATATTTTTAGTATGTCTTTTAAAAATACTGAAATACTTTTGTACTGCAGTATATTATGACTGTCGGTATGTTCCTGTTACACCCTGCCTCTGGCCTTCTCACTAGTCCCCCAGTTGCCATATCAATCCCACAATCGCATGATGGAGGGGCCACTTTGGTAAAAAAGGGAACCGCTCTTCTCTGTCTAACAACTTAGATTCTGTAGTTGAATTTTCACAACAGCATTCAAGGAGCTTAACAGCATCCCAGCCATTGCACAACTGCCGCGTATACAGTCTGGTCACTTCGTGAACCTGCTCTATATATTGCTCCCACCAAGAATCTCCCTGTGACTATTTACCTAGATATAGAGAAATATTGGGAAGAGGTTAATAAGCAAAGAGTAAATAGAATTATATCACAAACACATTTAGAGAAGATTGCAGAAGAGAATGTTGACTGGTATGACTCTGGAAAAACTGACATAAAAAAGGATATTTGTGGAACATAAGCTAAACTGTGGTTGCCAGTGCCAGGCAGTTATTGCCAAGGCAAATAAGATAATGACATGCACCAAAGAGGAATGCATGGATGCAGAAGAAAACATAACTGAGATGTATAATATATGAAATTTGATACATAATACAACAAAAATATTACAATTATGTATACACTATATGGAAAAACCTCTCTAAATGTTTAATTTCTTGGAAGTGGAGAATGTGCAACAAAATAAGATATCTATTGAAATAAAATGTGCAACAAAGCAAAATAAAAAAAAAACTTGAAAATCTAAAAATGTGCTTTTCACATGTTAGTTCAGATTGTGGGAGGAAGGGTAGGAGGTTTATGTATAATGTGACCTTCCTTAACAGTATACATTGCACAGTTATATTTAATCACTCCAGTATAGATCATTAGGTATAGAGAAGTCCATAAAACGTTTTAAAAAATTTCCTTCACAATTTTGATACTTCTGGATGTCAGAATATTAAAAGGGCTCCCCTTCCTATATGAAAACAAATGCAGTGTCAAATGCTCTGAAGTCACAACTTTTAACCCTTTCCAATCCAATTTGTATCCTGGTTTTCTTAGGGGGCTTACTCTTTTTCTGCCATTATACAATGGTGCTATATGCTGGCTAAAGCCAGTACTGCATGAGGTGACACATTGGATAGGCTCTGACAGCAGAGAGGCTGGCAATATACAGTAAGAGAACCCCGACGGACGTCTTCCAACATCGGAGCTGTACAGCCTTAAATCATAATGTCTTCAGAGGTCAGACAGTGGATTAGAAAGGGTTAAAGCTCCAATATGTGCCGATATTGTTATGTTAGGATTGTGAATGTTTGTTTCAGCAAAAATAAATGCTACTCATTTTTCTAAAAATGTGTTAAAACTCTGTGTGAGGGGAAATGTTAGACTTCAATCATTAAAAATGATGCCTATACCTGAATCATCATGATAAAAGTAGTATGTTACATCTTTGAAGGTTCAGGGCAACCTTTTTAAAAAGTATTCTGATGTTTTCAATAACTCAAAAGCATCAGAAAAGTATGGCAGCTAATATTTGTAGTAAATGTTCCCATGTGTGATGCATTCCTCATACATAATGAGACACTTATGTACATACATATGACACATTGCTGGAACATTTTTTGTATTCTGTAATTTGACTTTGAAACTACACTTTCTATACATGACCTCCAGTATGTTTGTTTAGCTTATATCCAGTTTTGGATGTACTCAATGCAAGAAAAAACTTGTTAGAATAAAATGACATGAAATAGAAAGTGTTGGTGTCAGTCAAGGATAAGGGTTACATGAGGCAAGTTTAATTTCCTTTAAGAACACTTTTTTCACTAATCTATTTCATTTTCACCACAGTTCATCTTATATTTCTGCCTATTAGTTATGAGTTGCACCTGCATGTTGAAGGCATGTAAGAGTCTTAGTCATTAAAATGCCATTACACTTATGGGAATAACTTGTCTCAATGTTATGTTTTTAAAGAGTAACTACACTTTTTTAAATGTACAGAATAGGCGATTACAGATAGTCCCCTACTTGTGAACATTCGACTTACGAATTTCGCAAGATACGAACTATCTGTCCTGCACAGTATGATGTAATGCATTACATCATACTGTGCAGGGACCGGGCAGGCTTCTATCAAGCCTGATAGAAGCCTGTCCGGCCAGATCACGGCTGCTAGGCAGCCGGGGGCCTTCTGAAAGGCCCTAGGGCTGTCTATGCAGAGCGCCTATCAAGCCGTGCGCTTGATGGGCACTCTGCATAGGCAGCCCTGGGGCCTTTCAGGAGGTCCCCGGCTGCCTAGCAACCACACAGCGTCCCACGATCTCATCATGGGATGCTGTACGGGCCCCCTGAACGTCGGGTGCAGGCTGTTTCTTACAGCGGGCACCCGGCGGCAGCAGTTCTGATGAGCCGCGCCGCTCGTCAGAACTGTTAACACTTTAAATACCGCTGTCAGAGCGGTATTTAAAGTGTTAACAGTTCCGACGAGCGGCGCGGCTCGTTCGAACTGCTGCTGCCGGGTGTCCGCTGTAAGAAACAGCCTGCACCCGACGTTGTATGGAGCGGGATCCACCCGCGATCCCGCTCCATACAAACATTTGTTCGGACTTGCGAACAAATCGACTTGCGAACAGGTTCCTGGAACGGAACCTGTTCGCAAGTCGGGGACTAACTGTATAAGCATTTTTGCAGTAGGTTTTATTAGCCCTTTCTGTACATTTATCCTACAGAACCCCTGTGTCAGCTATGCAGCTAGGTAAAGATGATAAAATCCATCTTTATCTTAATGTGTAGCAGAAGATGGCACTTCAGCTGTGTCTGCACTGTTCTTTATAGAACAGCTTTATAGAATAGCTGTAGACACAAATGTTGTATTCTCATATAGCAGCTTATTAAAAAGTGTCTCTATTGTATATAATTTATTTTAAATAGCCCTGTGCCCTCAATCTGGCGAACCACCCTTCGTGTTTTATTCCTCTCTTGCCCCACCTGTCCCTGGCCGCTGTGAAAGAGAAGGTGTTCTGTGATGCAGACAGCTTCTCACATTCATAGCACCTGCTCCTCACCAAAGCCGATGCACTGACATGGTCTCAGTGGATTGTGTTGTGACAAATAGTAGTGTACACCCAATGCATTGAGCCCCTGTCAGTGCATCAGATTTGGCAGGGAGCAGAAGCTGTGAAGAGAAGAAGCCATCTGCAGCATAGAAAAGCCTCTCCCCTTTTTAGTACTTGGGGATCGTGGCATATCACCATACGATTCACAACTGATGATCATACTCAAAGAGTGGTCAAAAATGGCTGCACATTCAATTGCAAGAATGTGTCATGTGGGATACAACAAAACTCTGTCCTGGGCCCAGTTTTGTTCAACATTTTTATGAATGATCTGGAGGAGGGAATTGAGGGGAAACTGATCAAATTTGCAGACAACACAAAGCTAGGAGGAATAGCTAACGCTGGAGAGAAGAGAAAGAGGATTTGAAAAGATCTAGACAAGCTTGAAGAGTGGGTGGTGACTAGCAGAATGGTATTTAACAAGAAGACATGCAAGATCCTACATCTGGGCAAGAAAAATGAAAATAGCACATATAGATTAGAAGGAATTGGGCTACACAGCAGCACATGTGAAAAAGATGTGGGTACACTAATAGATCACAGACTGAATATGAGTCAACAATGTGATGCAGCAGCAAAAAAGGCAAACACAATTCTTGGATGTATTGAGAAGCATAGAGTCTAGATCACGTCAGGTAACTAATTATCCCCTTCTACTCTTCCTTGGTAAGATCTCATCTCCGATTAGATATTAGAAATAACTTTTTGATAGTGAGGGTGATCAATGAGTGGAACAGGTTGCCACGGGAGGTGGTCAGTTCTCCTTCAATGGAAGTAATGGAATGAATTAGTGAATCCTGCATTGAGCATTGACCCTGGAGTTCCCTTCCAACTCTACCATTGTATGATTCTAGGATGGAAGATGAATAAAATACTGAGGGTGGTGGGATAGATTGGGGGCACAGGGCTATTGAAAATATATATAATAGAGACAAGTATTAATAGACTGTAATATAGAAACTGAATAGCTGTGTCTGTAGCTGTTCTAGAGATAACAGTGCAGACATAGCAGTAGCACACTCTTCTGCTATGCAGTGAGGTAAACACAAACTGCTCAACTCCATCTTCACCTAATTGAATAAAAGAATAATAATAATAATAATCTTTATTTGTATAGCGCCAACATATTCCGCAGCGCTTACATAGACAGGGGGGAATACAGAAAGACAAAATACAAACATTACAGAACCACGGTTACATATAGTAATCAGTCGATGGAAACAATAGGGGTGAGGGTCCTGCTCCAACGAGCTTACATACTACAAGTAATGGGGTGATACAGAGGGTAAAGGGGCTGGAGATGTGCACAGTATGGCGAGGTGGAGAGTGAGCGATGCTATACACATAGACAATGGTCAGACATTTAGCCGTGTGACGGCAGAAACGGTGTGACTGCAGGAGCGGTTTATGATGGCTAGCAGGGATTGCAGTCAGTAGGTCAGGGAGCATGTTATCAGGCGGAGTACAGAGAGGTTTGTTTAGGGAATGCGGTATGCCTCCCTGAAGAGGTGCGTTTTTAGAGCACGCCTGAAGTTCTGCGAGTCCTGGATTGCTCGGGTAGCCTTTGGTAGTGCGTTCCAGAGGACCGATGCTGCTCTGGAGAAGTCTTGGAGGCGGGAATGAGAAGTTCGAATTAAAGGGGCGCTCAGTCTGGTTTCATTAGCAGAGCGGAGAGCCCGGGCTGGTTGATGGATTGAGATGAGGGAGGCGATATAGGGTGGCGCTGTACTGTGGAGGGCTTTGTGGATGAAGGTAGCGAGTTTGAATTGAATTCTGTATTTAACGGGCAGCCAGTGCAGTGACCGGCACAGGACAGAGGCGTCCGAGTAGCGGCTGGACAGGAAGATGAGCCTGGCTGCCGCATTCAGGATGGACTGGAGAGGGTAGAGTCTGGTGCAGGGGAGGCCGATCAGCAACGAGTTGCAATAATCGAGCCGGGAGTGGATGAGGGCGACAATAAGCAGTTTTTTGTAAGAAAAATATACAGAATAGGCTAACAAAACCTACAGTAAAAATGCTTAGAACCTCCTGTTCTGTACATTAAAAAAGTGCAGTTACTTTTTAAAGTTATCAGTGCTTAGAATCCTTGATAACCTGGCAGAGTATCAAATCATCAACGTTCATTGGACTGAAAAAGTCATTTTCTACTTCAATTATTTGCAGGCCTTTGGTAAAATGATTGTTATTATTTGTGATCTATGTATCTATATATGCATCTATCTATCTATCTATCTATCTGTTTACTGAAGTTGGTCAAGTAGGCAAGGCAGACAACAAAGCTCATGCAAAAAACTGGATTGCAGTATAAAAACTTTTGGTAGAGTTCAGTAGCGTGACATGATGGAATATGAACTGTGGTGGATCATGAATCTACAGAGCCAAACTTCCAGCATAGAGTAGCAGAACTGAAGTTTCAGTGTCGAATAACAGAACTGAAGTTGCAATATAGAATAGCAAAGCCGCAGTTACATAATTGTACACATCCAAGACACCAGGTAGAAAAAAACGTCTATACTTATCTATTCCTCCGAAGGCAGTCTACTTACCGCATCTTCTCCCTCCTGATTTTCTTCTATCTCCTGCAGCCCCCCGGGTCACCTAACCTCCAGTTGGCTGGATCCTCTTCTTCCGGTGACGAAGCGTACGTTGCTGTCATTCTTTTTCCTGCCGAGCAATGTATGCTATGTCATTAACTAAATCGACATTCCTTCATAGGCAGTGGATGTAGCGTACATTGCTTGACAGAAAGAAGAATGCGAGGAATGGACGCTTAATAACAAGAAGAAGAGGATCCAGCTGGCTGGAGGTGAAGTGACCTGGGGACTGGAGAAGATCAGCTGGGGAGAAATAGGTAAGTATTGATTTTTTTTTTTATGACAAAACCCCTTTAGGGCTTAGTCACACGGGCGTATCCGGGCGCCGATGCGGCCGTCTTACTTCAGGATAAGATGGCCGCACTGCAGGTGTGGAGAAAGAACAGATGACCGGCTCCATTGCCGGTCATGTGTTCTTTCTTCCGGCGCTGCGGAGAGACGTCCACATCTGCAGTGCGGCCGTCTTCTTCATGCAGGAAGACGGGCACATCGGCGCCCGGATGCGCCCGTCTGACTAAGCCATTAAGGTGAATGCCCAACCCCAGGACTCAGGAACAAGACTCAAGATAGAAGATACAGAAAGATTCAAACTTCGACTTCAGGCAATGGAAACACACCCAGTTACATAACTCAGGTGACCAAGGTCTGTTGTAGACCAAAACGCGTCCTCTCTGTGTAACTTATGATCTGACACTTCTACAATAAAGGCTTTTGATTCTTCACATACAAGCAGTGCATTCCCTTTTTGAAAGAAATTCTGGATGAATAATCGAGACAGACTCCGCGACTGCTCTGCTTCTGTATAAGAAGATCAAGACGGCTAGTGAAGCTGGGTTAGATGGAACGAGGTGGTGAGCGCTTATATTTATTCTTATAGTACATAACTCAGCATACACATGCAGCCCAACAGCCAGAACTCCGGATTCCAAGTTCCAGCAACAACCAGCCCAGGCTCTATACATAAAGTCCAAAGTACATGAGTGCTTGAGTGCTCACAGTAATACAATGACAGGATCAGGACTAACAAAATAGCCAGAAATACAGGAAAAAAAACCTGAGGATTAAAATAAACCAGTGCTAACTGTGATTGGTCACAGAACAGATGATGTCATTGAGTAATCTCCAGGTGCAAAGAGCACATAACTGAACAAGGCTAAGGAAGGCAAGCGTTTAAATGGCATGATTGTTAAGACTGTAAGACATGACAGAAAAGTCCAGTTCAAGTCCCAGCTCCTATCTATCTAATCTTCTAGGAAAGTAAAGCAAACCATAGTCAGAGTAAATATCCATGACTGTATGTCATTATATTCTGATTGTTTTAAAAGTTTTTGCACTTTTTTTAAAGTTTTGTATGAAAAACAAGATTGTAAATCTTTTGTGTACTCTCCTAATTATAGAACAACATGTTATGTGAAAAATATAGTATAAATATAAGTTTGTAGGATATGTTAAAGGGTTATTCTGGGAAAGATACTATTGACTTATCTTCAGGATAATTGGGGTCTAATGGGGACCCTGGCTGATTAGCCATAAATACCCTGGAGTCAGAGCGAAAACCGCTGCTCTGACCACTATTTAGTGGCTGGTGCTTGTTACTTTACGCACAGCTGTCATTGACTTCATAGGTCAATCTGGGATTATATGAAGAGATGGAAGGATTTGAACAAACCCACATCCACAGAATTCTTCAGGTTGTTTGAAATAACTACCCCGCCAGGTTCCTTCAAAAATATTAATTAGATTTAAATTTCTCTTTTGTTCATTAATAGAGATGAGCAAGCGTACTCGCTAAGGCAAATTACTCGAGCGAGTAATGCCATTCTCGAGTACATGCCCGCTCGTGCCAAAAGATTCGGGGCCGGCGGGGGGTGGCCGGGGGAGAGCGGAGATGAACGGGGGGGGGGGGGGATCTCTCTCTCCCCCCCATTCCCCCATGCTCACTCCCGCAACTCACCACTCACCCCCGCCAGCCCCCGAATCTTTTGGCACGAGCGGGCACGTACTCGAGAATGGCAATACTAGCTCAAGTAATTTGCCTTAGCGAGTACGCTCGCTCGTCTCTATTCATTAATTTTGCAATTGATTGAAAAACTATCACCACCCCTATTTTTGAAAGCATCCTTACTTTGCACCACTTTTTCCACATATATATTGTAATATATTTTTCATTATATATTTTTAGATTTAGATTTTTATTATATATTTTGTAAATTTGCATGCTTTATACATTTCTACAGTTATACATATAATTATCTAGTTTGTTTTATATAAATTGTATAATATAATGCATTATATAATATAATACACTTTTTGTCAAGAAAATACAAGCACCTACAAAAAGAAGTTGCCTGCATATCGGCCTGCAGTTACATCTCAGGCAGATATGTAAATGATTAGAGTTGTGGAGTGATTAGATGAGCGGTCTTGCCACCTGAGGCCCTAAAAGGGGTTTCATCTTTGGCCTTTAAAAATGAATCTTCTCAGATCATCAGCAACTTCTATACAAGCAGGTCCACTACACACAAGTAGCTTCTGAGAGCTTTTTTAAAGGCCAAGGGTGGAACTATTTTTAGGGCCTCCCATCTAATTACACCACAACTCTAATCATTTGTATATCTGCCTGAGATGTAACTGCATGCCCAGTTTTGCAGCAAAATGACAACTCCTTCTAGGTGCCTGAGTTTTTTTGACAAACTGTATATACACACACATATATATATATATATATATATATAGATATATTGAAAGAAAAACTAGAAAAGATGTAAAAAATAAAGCCCAAAGTAGTCCCATTAGTGGTAGGAGCACTTGGGGCTGTAATACCCAAGCTGGGGAAATGGCTTCAACAAATCCGAGGAACAACACCCAAGCACACTATCCAAAAGAGTGTAATATTAGGAACAACCAAGATTCTGCGCAGAAGCCTCAAACTCCCAAGAGGTTGAAGAAGAGAAATACCACCCATAGGGGTGAGAAAAGGTATTACCTGTTATACATATATTACAGTACTTTTGTTTATTCATATTTTATATATCTTCTGTAATCCTCCCTTTATTACTATTATTTTCATGGATCTTCTGGTAACACCACCATCATCTGATTTAAACATTATTATTGCCTTTATAAAGCTGCGTAGATACTGAATGCAACATTTTTTGCATTACAAATAAACCCAAATGGTTGTCTACGTATTGAGCACGGGTGTTTATAAACACCATACGTGTTGAAGGTGTCAGTCACAGCCTAACTGCAGACTATTGCATAATGAAGCTGTCTGTCTTTATTCACTGGGCCAGAATGAAAACGGTCTGGGCAGCAGCTGTCATTGTGTTCTCTCTTTATCTGTGCTCTTGTGTGCCAATGTTATAATTCACCAGCTGACACCAGTCTTGGCAGAGACCAAAAGCTGTTGTTCAGTGCCAGAATAGCACCAGTATTCTGAAGTCAGAACTGCAAGACAATTCTTGGATTTTCCATTATATTAAATAACGCCTATCATGTGTATGAGAAAAGAGCCTGCTTGATACTGACACATACAAACAGGTGTAGCTTTGTCCCTTGAGGCATAATGCTTCTTCAATTACATCATGTCCTTTTAATTACATGCAAAACAATAAAACAAGTTAAGAAAATGTAACCCTCATAAATACAACCTCTACTTGTAGTTGCCTACTTGCCTAAAGGCTCATAACACCTTCACTTTTGTGCTTTTAGTCTTTATATTACTATATAGAAACTACTGTATATTTGTAATTAGTTAGTAAAAAATCCTGATGTTTTTTTCTATGCTTGCAGTGTCTGGGAGCCATAACAACCACTGGCTGTTTTGCCATATCTTCAACAGCCTTGTCTTTGCCAAGGATAGTAGGCGGAATCAGTTGGATATATGTGGAGAAGGAAAACAGCGTGACCGCATCCTTTGTGGACCCATAGCAGCAATGGCATGAGCCATAAAAAAAATCAATTAGCTCGCAGAGAGGAGCTTGCTTCCATTGTTTACAGTAAGGAGCCGGATGTTAGCAGCCAGAAACTGTTATAACAAGAGAGGCACTCTTTAGCTAGTCATTGTGATCAACACATCCAGAATCATGAGTGATACACATTCCATATCTCCTCTTCCTGCATCTCCATTCACCCCCTCCTCCACTCTCCTCATGTTATAGACTATAGGATACACAAATTCCTTCTCACAAGTTGTCATTTGGTTTTAAAGTAAAAACAATCTGTCAGTGAGTCAGGTTGAAAGATTTTGCAAGAAACCTATTTCTCCAGCTTGCATTGTATTAGAATACACTGCAAGCACAGAAAAAAAATGGTCAAGAATTTTGAAAAATCTATACAAAAGTATATAAGTTGAAAGCAAATAACCACCAATAATGAGTGAAGTTTCCATAGCCTTTAAATAATTCCAGTAGATAGTATTATCCCGTTCCTAATGAGTGTATTGTCCTAGTATTTTAGCTTTTTAAAGATTTATCAAAATCTTAGAATTACCCAATATCCCCATTTGTTATAACTATTGTGTTTGCCATTCAGTTAATGATAGGTGCGTGCATAAATGGGAGGGAGGTTGTACCAATATGAAGTTGCTTTGCTCCAGATTTGGCCTACATTTCAGTTGACCGGTAAAAGAGGATGGAATTCTAACCATGGAGTCTTTCCTTTTCACGGAAACAAGGCTTTATTGGTTCAAAACAGTCTAGTAATTGTGTCTGTAGCAATCAGAGGCCAGTCAATCAAGAGTGTGATTGGAATTACAGGATCATATCTGCAACACAAGGAGAGAGAGGCCGCCAACACAGCATTAATGTTATGAGCTTCATATAGGTTCTCTTGAGAACCATTGCTACCATTAGTTTGCATTTTGTAACAAAAGGCTATACTGTACATCTACTGCTGAAAAAAATTGTTATCCATCAGTCCTAATATTGTTTGACTACATAAACTATCTGCGAAGGGGATTTGAAAAAGTAGATTTAGCATAGTTGAGTAAATGCTAAACTTGCTAACGTTCAGGTAAGGAGATGGCGTAGAATGCTACAGAATCCCCTTTTACATGGAATGATTATCATACAAACCACTTGTAAGATTGAGTAGTCTACTACGCTGCTAAACTCCCTCCCACCTGCAGCTGCTGCCATAGGCTCCCATATGAGCACATGCAGCGGCAGACGTATTCTGGCCCAAAAGATAGTTCCAGGACTATCTTTTGGGCCCCACGTAAAACTGCCTGACGCTATATAGGGCTGGCCGGGAGCTTTTGTGTCTCAGAAATACGGCCATGTGATCTGATGCATTGGAAAACGCCCATCCGATATACACTCATGTGAAAGAAGCCTCAGTCTACAGCTGCATCATTAATGTGAACAGAGGCGGATGGGCCAGAACAATCTCTAGCCTGCTCCACCTCCATTCACTGAGGAATAATTACTCCTATGTGAAAGCACAGGATCGATCATTGCTGGGACTAAAGTGCCGGACAGTTGCCATGTGTAAAAGGGGCTTTATTTTTAGTTGAGAAAGGGACGCAGATACAAATGTTATATAGGGAAGTGATATAAAAGCTTATGCCTTATGGGGATATGCCATAGTGACTGATGTTTATTAAAGAAAATGCCATAGTTGGTAATGCTTATTGTATTGGTGCTGTGGTTTATTGTGTATTGCTAATGTGTATTATACAACTGATTTATCTAAGAGTCAGGCCGCCTGCAGACGGTCGGGACGGATCTGACTGCGAGTATTCTCGCAGCGGGACACGACCCCAGCGCCTGCAGAGAGCAGCACGGAACTCACCCGCTCCCGCAGCTCCGGCTCTTTCATGTCCGGGAGATGCGCAGAGCGGAGCCGGCGGCTGGTGAGTGACATTTCGGTGCGGGGCTTGCCGCGGTTTGTTTTCTACGCGTGATTTCGCACAGACAAACCGCGGCTGTCTGCATAAGATTGTGGATTGTAATGCAATACTATGCAGGCGTCCAGGGGCGGAAATTCTGCGGGAAATCCCGCCGCGGAATTTCCGCCCGTCTGCAGACAGCCTCTCTGTCATGGCCCATATAAACATTGTTTGTGTGGTCTTGTTCCCATGCCTGGGGGCCATTAGAAGGTGTACATTACTGAGTCATTATGCTGGGCGGGACAAGTTTGTCTAATAGATGAGTGGTAGGACACAACTCTCCCCGCAGTGTGGCGCCTGTTAAAGTATAAAAGGCAGGGTGTAGCACGCAACTTGTGTTGGGTGGGTTGGTGAAATGCGCAAGCAAGCATCAGGTCTATGCAAAGTTGGATGTGGCCTGTGTCATGCACCAAGAGCGAAACCCTGGAAGCCTGCTGAGAGATTGGGTTGAGCTTGGAAGCTGAGCTAAGGAAAGGGCATAAGGTGCCGAGACATTTGAAACATTGTGGCTGAGGTAGTTTTGATCATTGACCCGCCAAATTGCTGAGTCTGAGAGCGAGTCTTACACCAAAAGTGTGTACAATTGAAAGATATATTGAGTATCCATGGAGTCACGCCAGGGCTGCTGAGTAAATTAAGGACTGTGATCTGGCCAAAGAACCTGTGAATATACAAGGGGACTGTGAGTCTATAAAAAGACTGCATCATTTACAAAGAGCCCAGGATTATAAATAGAGTTTGCTGCATAGTTAAAGAGACTGTACTTGATCCCGCAAGGGCCAGCAAGCTAAGACGTGTTGTAAAAATTCAATAGTCTGTATTGTCAAGTACTGTAGATTGCATTGACAAAGTATGTAAAACTGTGTTATAACATTCTGAAACTATGTGCCAAGGTAAAGAGCACCAAGTTAAAGTGACCGCACAACTAATTCAGCTGCTAAGTAAAGACTATTATGATTTACTGCAATGCATGCTTAGTAGAGATGAGCGAACGTACTCATCCGAGCTTGATACTCGTTCGAGTATTAGCGTGTTCGAGATGCTCGTTACTAGAGGCGAGCACCACGCGATGTTCGAGTTACTTTCACTTTCATCTCTGAGACGTTAGCGCGCGTTTCTGGCCAATAGAAAGACAGGGAAGGCATTACAACTTCCCCCTGCGACGTTCAAGCCCTATACCACCCCCCTGCAGTGAGTGGCTGGTGAGATCAGGTGTCACCCGAGTATATAAATCGGCCCCTCCCGCGGCTCGCCACAGATGCATTCTGACAGAGATCAGGGAAAGTGCTGCTGATGCCGGAGCTGCTATAGGGAGAGCGTTAGGAGTGATTTTAGGCTTCAAGAACCCCAACGGTCCTTCTTAGGGTCACATCTGACCGTGTGCAGTACTGTTGAGGCTGCTTTTTGCAGTGTTGCACATTTTTTTTTTGTATATCGGCCGTGCAGAGCATTGCGTCCAGAGCATTGCGTCCTGCAGTAATTTTACATAGTCCACGGCCAGTAGTGGTGGTGAGGCAGGGACAGTGAAAGACATATCCAGTCTATATACGCAGTGGGCTTTTCCCAAAAAATTTGGGAAAAAAATCTATTTGGGCTGCCTGTGACCGTCCTCACTGTACTGCGTCTCTGTTGGGGGTAGTTGTCCTAATTCATACGCAGCCAGCTAAGTGTTACAGGAGGCTTGCGCAAAATTCTTTCCTGCCTCTACGTTGCCTCTTACATCACCGCTGTCATCCTGTCCAGAGTGAAACAGTCTGCAGTAATTTTACATAGTCCACGGCCAGTAGTGGTGGTGAGGCAGGGACAGTGAAAGACATATCCAGTCTATATACGCAGTGGGCTTTTCCAAAAAAATTTGGGGAAAAAAATCTATTTGGGCTGCCTGTGACCGTCCTGACTGTACTGCGTCTCTGCTGGGGGTAGTTGTCCTAATTCATACGCAGCCAGCTAAGTGTTACAGAAGGCTTGCGCAGAATTCTTTCCTGCCTCTGCTGTGCGTTCCGTAAGCGAAGTCAGCCTCCAACCACAGGCCAATAAGTGGCACATTTAATTACAGCGTTCTGTTTCTGCACTACTGGTAATACAGCATGCTGAGGGGTAGGGGTAGGCCTAGAGGACGTGGACGCGGGCGAGGACGCGGAGGCCCAAGTCAGGGTGTGGGCACAGGCCGAGCTCCTGATCCAGGTGTATCGCAGCCGACTGCTGCGGGATTAGGAGAGAGGCACGTTTCTGGCGTCCCCACATTCATCTCACAATTAATGGGTCCACGCGGTAGACCTTTATTAGAAAATGAGCAGTGTGAGCAGGTCCTGTCGTGGATGGCAGAAAGTGCATCCAGCAATCTATCGACCACCCAGAATTCTGCGCCGTCCACTGCTGCAACTCTGAATCCTCTGGCTGCTGCGCCTCCTTCCTCCCAGCCTCCTCATTCCATTACAATTACACATTCTGAGGAGCAGGCAGACTCCCAGGAACTGTTCCCGGGCCCCTGCCCAGAATGGTCAGCAATGGTTCCTCTCCCAACGGAGAAGTTTGTCGTGACCGATGCCCAACCTTTGGAAAGTTCCCGGGGTCCGGGGGATGAGGCTGGGGACTTCTGGCAACTGTCTCAAGAGCTTTCAGTGGGTGAGGAGGACGATGACGATGAGACACAGTTGTCTATCACTCAGGTAGTAGTAATTGGAGTACGTCCGAGGGAGGAGCGCACAGAGGATTCGGAGGAAGAGCAGCAGGACGATGAGATGACTGACCCCACCTGGTTTGCTACGCCTACTGAGGACAGGTCTTCAGAGGGGGAGGCAAGTGCAGCAGCAGGGCAGGTTGGAAGAGGCAGTGCGGTGGCCAGGGGTAGAGGCAGGGCCAGACCGAATAATCCACCAACTGTTTCCCAAAGCGCCGCCTCGCGCCATGCCACCCTGCAGAGGCCGAGGTGCTCAAAGGTCTGGCAGTTTTTCACTAAGAGTGCAGACGACCGACGAACAGTGGTGTGCAACCTTTGTCGCGCCAAAATCAGCCGGGGAACCACCACCACCAGCCTCACCACCACCAGCATGCGCAGACATATGACGGCCAAGCACCCCACAAGGTGGGACGAAGGCCGTTCACTGCCTGCGGTTTGCACCGCTGCCTCTCCCCCTGTGCCCCAACCTGCCACTGAGATCCAACCCCCCTCTCAGGACACAGGCACTACCGTCTCCTGGCCTGCACCCACACCCTCACCTCCGCTGTCCTCGGCCCCATCCACCACTGTCTCTCAGCGCACCGTCTAGCGCAAGTGTTGGAGCGCAAGCGCAAGTACGCCGCCACGCACCCGCACGCTCAAGCGTTAAACGTGCACATAGCCAAATTGATCAGCCTGGAGATGCTGCCGTATAGGGTTGTGGAAACTGAGGCTTTCAAAAGCATGATGGAGGCGGCGGCCCCGCGCTACTCAGTTCCCAGTCACCACTACTTTTCCCGATGTGCCGTCCCAGCCCTGCACGACCACGTCTCCCGCAACATTGTACGCGCCCTCACCAACGCGGTTACTGCCAAGGTCCACTTAACAATGGACACGTGGACAAGCACAGGCGGGCAGGGCCACTATATCTCCCTGACGGCACATTGGGTGAATTTAGTGGAGGCTGGGACAAAGTCAGAGCCTGGGATCGCTCTCGTCCTACCCACCCCCAGAATTGCGGGCCCCAGCCCGGTGGTGGTATCTGCGGCGGTGTATGCTTCCTCCACTAAACCACCCTCCTCCTCCTCCTCCTCCTCCTACGCAACCTCTGTCTCGCAATCAAGATGTGTCAGCAGCACGTTGCCAGCAGTCGGTGTCGCGCGGCGTGGCAGCACAGCGATGGCCAAGTGTCAGCAGGCCGTGCTGAAACTACTCAGCTTAGGAGAGAAGAGGCACACGGCCCACGAACTGCTGCAGGGTCTGACAGAGCAGTCCGACCGCTGGCTTGCGCCGCTGAGCCTCCAACCGGCCATGGTCGTGTGTGACAACGCCGTAACCTGGTGGCGGCTCTGCAGCTCGGCATCCTCACGCACGTGCCATGCCTGGCCCACGTCTTTAATTTGGTGGTTCAGCGCTTTCTGAAAAGCTACCCACGCTTGTCATACCTGCTCAGAAAGGTGCGCCGACTCTGCGCACATTTCCGCAAGTCCCACACGGACGCTGCCACCCTGCGCACCCTGCAACATTGGTTTCATCTGCCAGTGCACCGACTGCTGTGCGATGTGCCCACACGGTGGAACTCTACGCTCCACATGTTGGCCAGGCTCTATGAGCAGCGTAGAGCTATAGTGGAATACGCAGTGGGAGTCAGCCTCCTCAATTCTTTACAGAAGAGTGGGCCTGGTTGGCAGACATCTGCCAGGTCCTTGGAAACTTTGAGGAGTCTACCCAGATGGTGAGCGGCGATGCTGCAATTTATTAGCGTCACCATTCCTCTGCTATGCCTCTTGAGAAGTTCCCTGCAAAGCATAAAGGCAGACGCTTTGCGCTCGGAAACAGAGGCGGGGGAAGACAGTATGTCGCTGGATAGTCAGAGCACCCTCCTGTCTATATCGGAGGAGCATGAGGAGGATGAGGAGGAGGGGGAAGAGACAGCTTGGCCCACTGCTGAGGGTACCCATGCTGCTTGCCTGTCATCCTTTCAGCGTGTATGGCCTGAGGAGGAGGAGGAGGAGGAGGATCCTGAAAGTGATCTTCCTAGTGAGGACAGCCATGTGTTGCGTACAGGTACCCTGGCACACATGGCTGACTTCATGTTAGGATGCCTTTTTTCGTGACCCTCGCGTTACACGCATTCTGGCCACTACGGATTACTGGGTGTACACACTGCTAGACCCACGGCATAAGGAGAACCTTTGCACTCTCATACCCGAAGAGGAAAGGGGTTCGAGAGAGATGCTATACCACAGGACCCTGGCGGACAAACTAATGGTAAAATTCCCATCCGACAGTGCTAGTGGCCGAAGGCGCAGTTCCGAGGGCCAGGTAGCAGGGGAGGCGCGGAGATCAGGCAGCATGTACAGCACAGGCAGGGGAACACTCTCTAAGGCCTTTGACAGCTTTCTGGCTCCCCAGCAAGAGTCGCTGAGTCGGCGGGAGCACTGTAAAAGGATGGTGAGGGAGTACGTAGCCGATCGCACGACCGTCCTCCGTGACGCCTCTGCCCCCTACAACTACTGGGTGTCGAAGCAGGACACGTGGCCTGAACTCGCGCTGTATGCTCTGGAGGTGCTTACTTGTCCTGCGGCTAGCGTCTTGTCAGAGAGAGTGTTTAGTGCGGCTGGGGGAATCATCACAGATAAGCGTACCCGCCTGTCAACCGACAGTGCCGACAGGCTTACACTCATCAAGATGAACAAAGCCTGGATTTCCCCAGACTTCTCTTCTCCACCAGCGGACAGCAGCGATACCTAAACAAGACGTAGGCTGCACGCACGGATGGAAGCATTGTTCTCTATCACCATCAAAAACGTGGACCTTTTAGCTTCATCAATCTGTGTATAATATTCATCCTCCTCCTCCTGCTCCTCCTCCTGAAACCTGACGTAATCACGCCAAACAGGCAATTTTTCTTAGGCCCACAAGGCTAAGTCATATAATTTTTGTAAACAATTTTTATACGTTTCAATGCTCATTAAAGCGTTGAAAATTGCACCTGAACCAATTTTTATTTTAACTGGGCTGCCTCCAGGCCTAGTTACAAATTAAGCCACATTAACCAAAGCGATTAATGGGTTTCACCTGCCCTCTTGGTTGGGCATGGGCAATTTTTCTGAGGTACATTAGTACTGTTGGTACACAACAATTTTTTGGGGCCCTCGCCTACAGTGTAATCCAATTAATTTTTTGCCCACCTGCATTAAAGCTGACGTTACATCAGCTGTGCTGGGCACTGCAATGGGATATATTTATGTACCGCCGGTGGCTTCCTGGCACCCACCCATGCTGTCGGTCCACAAGGAGTTGTGTCCACTTCTAAAGAACCCCAGTCTGACTGGGGCATGCAGTGTGGGCCGAAGCCCACCTGCATTAAACATGACATTACCTCAGCTGTGCTGGGCACTGCAATGGGATACATATATGTACCGTCGGTGGGTTCCAGGGAGCCACCCACGCTGTCGGTCCACACGGAGTTGTAACTGCATGTGTCCACTTCTAAAGAACCCCAGTCTGACTGGGGCATGCAGTGTGGGCCGAAGCCCACCAGCATTAAACATGACATTACCTTAGCTGTGATGGGCGCTGCAATGGGATATATTTATGTACCGCCAGTGGGTTCCAGGGAGCCACCCATGCTGTGGGTCCACAGGGACTTCACAATAGGGAGTTGTACCTGCCTGTGTCTGTGAATTAAAAACCCTGGTCAGGTTGGTGCATGCAGTGTGGGCCGAAGCCCACCTGCATTTAATCTAACGTTAGCTCTGCTGTCCAGGGCACTGAAATGGGATACATTTATGTACCGCCGGTGGGTTCCAGGGAGCCACCCATGCTGTGGGTGCGCACGGAATTCCCATTGCGGAGTTGTACCTGCCTTTGACTATTTATAAAAAACCGAGGTCTGACTGGGGCATGCAGACACCTTGACAGAATGAATAGTGTGTGGCACATAGGTTCCCCATTGCTATGCCCACGTGTGCAGCTCCTGATGGCGGTGGCACAGGATTATATTTCTCATTGCTTCTGTAAAGCATTGTGGGCTATCGCCCCGCCCCTTTTAAAGAGGGTCGCTGCCTAGCCATGCCAACCCTCTGCAGTGTGTGCCTGCGGTTCCTCCTCATGGCAGACGCACTTATAAATAGACATGAGGGTGGTGTGGCATGAGGGCAGCTGAAGGCTGCGCAGGGACACTTTGGTGTGCGCTGTGGACACTGGGTCGTGCGGGGGGGGGGGGCGTTGGGCAGCATGTAACCCGGGAGAAGTGGCAGCGGAGTGTCATGCAGGCAGTGATTGTGCTTTGTTGGAGGTAGTGTGGTGCTTAGCTAAGGTATGCATTGCTAATGAGGGCTTTTCAGAAGTAAAAATTGTTGGGAGGGGGGGCACTCTTGCCGCTATTGTGGCTTAATAGTGGGACCTGGGAACTTGAGATGCAGCCCAACATGTAGCCCCTCGCCTGCCCTATCCGTCGCTGTGTCGTTCCCATCACTTTCTTGAATTGCCCAGATTTTCACAAATGGAAACCTTAGCGAGCATCGGCGATATACAAAAATGCTCGGGTCGCCCATTGACTTCAATGGGGTTCGTTACTCGAAACGAACCCTCGAGCATCGCGAAAATTTCGTCCCGAGTAACGAGCACCCGAGCATTTTGGTGCTCGCTCATCTCTAATGCTTAGTCCACCTGTATGTGGGAGACCCCCACATATTCCTAAGGGGACAAATTAACCAGCTTTTCTCCATTATCAATTTTGGCTTCTGCACTTTAGTGTAAAGTATTTAAGAGACCTGCCTTACCACTTGTGCTTTGTTTGCATCTATCCTAAAAGATCCTACATTTAGTGTTACTCAACTACAACTTTTCACTACTTCTTGTAAGTATTCTATCTCAACACAGTACTAAACTCATAATAACATTCCTCAGTTCTGCTGTATAATGTCTCCCATGCTGCTGCTATGTAAGGGTGGCTTCACACGAGTGTACTTTTGTGCGTACATAGGTGCGCACCCATGTATGTGCAAAAACACGCGTGAATGCAGGTCCGCGCATTGTTTTCAATGCACCCCTGCATTTTTTTTTCTGGATAGGGCTTTACATATAAGCCTTTCCCTGAAAAATAAAACTTTTAGTGCAAAAAAATATAAAAAATATATATATACTTACCTGTCTGCTGCTGCCGTGACCCCCGTGGGGATGAAGAACACATCTGCCGCATTTCCTTCATCCCCGCTAGTAAAAAGAATTCCCTGCTGCTACATCTTCCACATCTGTGACAGATGCAGCAGAGGAATTCTTCAATTCTCTACCGCAGCTGTCACACATGTCAGCTGCGGTAGAGGATTCTGCTGCCGTCAATTGATTTCAGGGAAGGGCTTTAAATATAAGCCCTTCCCTGAAAATCAAGTAAAAGGGGTTTAAAAAACAAAAAAATAGATACTCACCTTGCTACAACTGCCAGGGCTCAGCCACGTCTTCTCCTCGCTGTTCCCGGCTCTCTAGTGCTGATCTATCAGCAGGCGGGGATTTAAAATCCCACCTGCTGAAATAGCTGTTTGTGATTGGCTGACGTGCTCAGCCAATCACAGGCAGCTCTCGCTGAATGAATGACGGGCAATGAGCCCCGGCAGCTGAAGGGAGGTAAGTATGTATTTTTTTTTGTTTTTTCAACCACTTTTACTTGATTTTCAGGGAGGGGCTTATATTTAAAGCCCTTCCGTGAAATCAATTGATGGCAACAGAAACCTCTGACATGTGTGACAGCTGCGCTAGAGAATTGCCGGGGGTCACGACAGCGGCGGACAGGTAAGTACATTTTTTATTTTTTTTACACTGAAATTTTTCTTTTTTAGGGAAGGGCTTATATGTAAAGTCCTTCCCTGAAAAAGAATCCAGGGGTGCCGTCAAACCATTGTTTTCAACAGCCGCGGCTCCATTGAAAACAATGTATGCATTCCCTATGGTGCACGCATGTCCTATCTTTGCAGGCACGCGCCTATAAAGCACAGACATGTGCACAGACCATAGTGAATGCAATGTTGCCAATAGAAGAGTGTTTTTGTGTGTATGTATGCATGCACGAAAACACGCTGGTGTGAAGCCACCCTAAGGGTGCGTTCACACGAGCGCATAAACGGCGCGTTTTTGCGCCCAATCGTATAAACGTGACCATCTGAGGCATTGGTTTCCAATGTATTCGTTCGCACGGGTGATTTTATGGCGCGTAATAAACGGCAACCCGAAAAAAAGACGGAACATACGCGACCGAAATACGCGCCAACGCATATTCGATGGCCGAAAAGATAGTTTGCAAAGTAGAAACAAACGATAATACGCTTTCTAGCTCTGGTCATGATCGCCGAAAAACGTTCTTTCCAGCGATTAAATGCTGCGCATGTGCGAACGTAAATACGCCTACGCTCGTGTGACCGCGCCCTAAGTGTGAGAGAGATAGGGAAGCAAGAACTTCTCTGTGTGTGTCTATGGGAGACATCCTAATAGCTAGATTTATTGGACTGAGCACTAAGTGGAGTTGTACCTATGCATAGTGCAACTCTTTCAGGTTAGAATACATTTGGAATTTCAGATGCACATGTTGTATGTCCCGTGTTGTTATTTTAATACAACTCCTAGATTTTGCCCATGTTTCTTATCCCCTTTTTTCCGTGCAAGTTTTGCATGTGTCCTGCATATCTGTAAGATGTATGAAACAGTCATACAAGATTCCACAAGTAATCTGCCATGTGTGCAAATACTGTACCCTTAGTATTGAGCACTTCCTTATGCTCTTTTTGTAATGTTAACATGAGCTCAGTTTAACTACTTTGATGTTCATATTTCTGGTTTGGTTTAGATGCATTTCTGGGCTTTTGGATCCTCCTTTCATGATCCATTATTTACAGTAGCATAATATATCTTTCTTTATCATTGATCTTAATGGATTACTCACTGAAATTAAACTAATATAAAATTATATCAGTTTCTCAGTTTTGCAAACAGTTGCAGACCAAATAAGCATGTGCACCGATGCCTTTAGAATGTTTATACTATGTGCGCATGCTTTTGGATGCATCTAGTATTATATTTTAGACATGGTTTAGATAGTATCTAGTTCAAACGGGGTTAATGAATCTAGTTTGTAATCTTACACTTATAGTCAATCAATGCTAGGCTAATGGGTGGAGTTAAAATGATATAAGCCAGGCACACAGCTAGCTCAGTTAGTTCTGATCAGCTGCTTAGAGGTTGAGTTAGCTCATGGTGGGCAACTAACTGCTTTTCTTCAAGTCTAGGAGTAGTAGACATGGAGGCTTACTATTGAGTAGACAACAGGCTTGCACCTAAATCACTACATGTAGAATGCAAGATACCACAGAATTGGCTTAACTGATGGTAAGGCTCCATCCAAGCTACAGATTCCAGGGCTATGAACATCTCACAATACAGAGGTTGCCATATGACAATGATAGCACAATGATAGCTTGAGAGGATTTATAACTACCACCAGTATTGAAACTGTGAATTTTGCTGATTTTCAAGGAATATTGCCTTCATCTATGAATATTATACTGCTAAGATTTTGATTGGAAGTAAATGTGAGTTTAATCCTTTCTCTCCTGACTCACTGGACTTTTTTTTGAGATGATGAACTGCACATTACCATTTGCACCAGGCAGCAGTGACCAAGCCAAGTGCACTTCATCGTCACCCCATACCTTTTTTACTTTGTGCAACTAACCAGATTGGGGAGCAACAATTGAAAAGTGTTTAGGTCTAACGCCCCTCACGTAGTCAATCCGATCCCCAGCTGTCATACTCCACACTTACATCAGATTCATGTGTCACTCATTTCCATTATAAAAAAAAAGTATAGTTTACTTAGATCTGAGGGAAATTGAAGAAATCAACAATTAGAAACAAGTAATAAATAGAACAGAAATTTAACATTTATAAATCTGTGTGCCATGACAATGTCTAAAGGATGATGAAAGGTGAAAATATAACACAGACACTTAAAAGGAGTCTACATAGATCCCTATAATGCTCTGAGTTCAGGTCAGTAGACCTGCAGTCACACCTAGACACCAATCTGTATAAGGGCTTATTCACACAGGCGTATATCGGCTGGGATTGGCTTACAGTGCATCAGTGCACATGGGCGTAGTACTGCGGCGTACAAGCCCCCCGACCAGACGCTTTTACCTGCGGAGATACGGCCCTGTGCACTGATGCATTTTAAACCAATGAAAACCCTGCTGATATACGCCCGTGTGAATAAACCCTTATACAGATTGGTGTCTAGGTCTGACTGCAGGTCTACTGACCTGAACTCAGAGCATTATAGACGACGGCAGCTTCATTGACTCCTATGGGAGCCAATGACAGCTGCAGGGGAAGGGAGGTGGGAGGGAGTTTAGCAGCATGACTGCTAAACTCTATCCCCCTTCACTTCTTCTCTTTGCCCCTTGCTGCTGTTTGCAAGGGGGGGCGGGATGGGCGAAGCCCCGCCCCTCCCATTGCAAACAGTGGCAATGGGCAGGAGCTCAGCACACTAGCTCCCACCTCCTCCTCTTGCAGCGAGCCGGCAAGGGAAAAGGAAGGGCTGTCTCCCCCACCTGACAGCGTATACGCCGCCCTGTGCATCACACCGTAGCGTATATTGGCTGGCCGTTTTCAAGGCCGGCCGATATACGCTTGTGTGAGTAAGCCCTAATGGTGAATAAATGCACCCATAATACGCTTATATGAAACAAGCCTAAGGGTGGTTTCACATGGATGATAAAACGTGAGATTTTTGCGGTAGCAATGTTTTTGCACTAAAAGCAGCACTGACGTTCAAAACTCGCAAGATAAAAGACACGATTTTGCAGCAATTTTCTTGCTGCAATATCGCGATCGTCCGTGTGAATCTTGCCTAATCCTCCATTTACATGGGTCGAATGTTGGGCAAACGATACCCAACACTCCTTCCCGCACATACTTGCTCCTGTACCACTGGCTCGCTCAAAACTGCCAGCAGGAAGGCTGGAGGAGATTACACTCCTTGCTCTCTGACATCCCTCTCCATTCACTTAACACAGTGGCCGTTCAGTACTGAATGTCTGATGTTTACACTAAGCGATCATCATTCAGATCATCTTTCATTGTATATGCTGCATAAACGATGGATGAGGAACTGATCGCTCATCGCGCAATAAAAATAGCAGCCGTTCAGTACTGAACAGCCGCTATGTTAAGTCAATGGAGAAGGGTGAGGGAGAGCGAGGCGTGAAATCTTCTGCAGCCACCCCCCTGTGAGCCAACAATACTTGCTCCTGTGCAGCAGAACAAGACCGAGTACCTGCGGCGACGAGTGTCGGACATTCGGCCCATGTAAATGGAGCTTAAATCTGCATGACTATTCAAGGAGATCTATGTTATGAAGTGATAAATTGTTTAAACACTATCAGCATGGAACATTGAGGCAAACATTGTTATGCTAGTAATTGGCTTCTATGGAAATTTATTATGTATTCATGGCAGATATGTTTTTAAATGGGCCAATCCTTTCAATGTCACATACTTTAGAATATCATATAACTTGATTGTCGTCTACTGGTGTAACTAGTATTTATGGCACACATTAAATTTAGTTGACAGCAGCAGTCTGTGCACCTATGTGAACAAAGAAGGTTTAGTTTCTAACAACAAACGAAATACCCAATATTTATTCAATAATTATATTAATGCATGATAATTATTTATGTAAAAATTGAATACATACAGTATTTAGCAGTACTGTTTGGTACACAGCCCAGACATTTTTGTATGCCACATTGTAAAAAAAAAACCTAATGCATTTAGGGCGTCACTGTATTTAGCTCTATTGTGCTGATAAAATATAAGTTATAAACAGTTTGCAGTGCTATTTACTGTATTTGACGACAGCTTGAGGGTGGGTTCTCTTGAGCTTGTTTTTGTGTGTTCATAGGTGCGTACATAAGTGCGCAAAAACATGGCGGCTCCATTGAAAACAGTGGTCTGCCAGCACCCCTGCATTGTTTTTCAGGGAAGGGCTTTACATATAAACCCTTCCCTGAAAAACAAAAATTTTAGTGTAAAAATAAAAAATAAACTTACCTCTCTGTCATTGCCATTTCTCCAGCGGGGATGAAGAACACATGTAAAATCCCCGCCTGCTGATGGATCAGCACTACAGAGCAGTGAACAGCAGAAGAAGTCACGGGTGAGCCCCGGTAGCTGAAGCAAGGTGAGTATCTATTTTTTTTGCTTTTTACAGCACTTTTACAGGATTTTCAGGGAAGGGTTTATATTAAAAGCCCTTCCCTGAAATGAATTGCCGGCAGTAGAATCCTCTACCGCAGCTGTCATGTGTGACAGCTGCGGTAGAGAATTGAAGAATTCCTCTGCTGCATCTGTCACAGATGTGGCAGCAGGGAATTCTTTTTACTAGCGGGGATGAAGGAAACATCTGCCGCATGTGGTGGACAGGTAAGTTTATTATTTTATTTTTTTTACACTAAAATGTTTCTTTTTCAGGGAAGAGCTTATATATAAAGCCCTTCCTTGAAAAACAATGCAGGGGTGCCCGCAGACCATTGTTTTCAGAGGAGCCACCTGCAGCAGATGCAGCTCCATTGAAAACAATGCGTGCATTCTCTATGGTGCATGCATGTCCTATCTATGCAGGCACACGCCTGTAAAGCACGAAATGTGCACACACCATAGGGAATGTATTGGGGCTAGTAGATGCGTGTTTTTGTGCGTGTGTATGCATGCACAAAGTACACGCTCGTCTGAAGCCACCCCTTCAACGACATCTATGATTCGTATTAACTTTTCCAAGAACTATGGAAATCAAAATGTTCACAACATTTCAACAGGGTCAAAACTTATTGGTAAACCTACTAACATATATTAATTGACTATATTAAGAGAACCTGTCAGCCCTTAATGCTGCCTTATCTAATTTTACTGAGATTACAAATATCATTTTTATATCTAAATCCTACTCCTTAATTAATACGTGCATACAGTTTTCTACACAGACTTTATTACTTGTTAGAGAATAGTAGTGGAATTTTTTTTCATATTAGTGTGAAAGAATTAGCTGGGGATCACCTGGAATTATGGTTCACATGGCGCGCCTTCAATTCAATCACTTTAGACACGGATTTCCAATCTTGTTCCAAATTTATAGATATCAGCCACTTAAAACAGTAATATAAAATATAATGTGCCTGTCCGGCTCTAACTTTACATAAATTGGCCCTAACTGCTGACTGGTGGACTGTCTGCTTGCAGCCTAAGCACAATAGTTGAACAAGTCTAGTTAAACTCCTTTATTCACACCAGGTTTCATGATATAGCAGCTCCCACAGTTTAGTTAACTGTGTCTACTGGGCAGAGAGAGATTGCACATTGCCCTTTTTACATGTACCCACTGGATCAACTAATGAATTACCTAGCAGGTGTGCCTGGTACCTGCTGTCTGACAACATGACAGGAGTCTAGGAGAAATATACTTCCCATTCAATACAACTCTTGCTGTCCTGTCACATTAGTTAGAGCTTAGTTTTTTTATACAGATCTAAGAAATGATCTGCATAGACATAAATTTAAACATAACATTTTGGCTGCTAGCAGTCAACACTAGAGGGGGAATGAGCTAATTGTATACATAACCTGTTTAACTTGATAATAACACGGTATTGGTGCATCTTGTCTCCACCGGAACTATGGGTAGAGATGCGGGTTTGTCGGGAGGGGGAGGGGGGAGTTATAGGGAATGCCCACAGCTGCCAATTGGCTGCCAGGACGGATGCTGAAGAAAGCGTCTGACAGCCGGCGGGGAACAGAGAGAGCGAGAGTGGGGCCAGCTTCTGGGGCTTTATCGGACAGCATTACAGATTGCAGTGCTGATGGCAGTCCAGCGGGTAGAGTGACATTGAGGGACGGAACCAGTCTTCAGCCTACACTTACCTACATGCATGTGATAGCAGTGCCGGCTTAAGCTGCAGCGCCTCCAACCAGCCAGGTGACAGCACGGCCGCCTTCAGCGGTGGAGGAGTACGGCAGCATGCATTACAACGGATATGGGAGGGCGTGGGGGTGACTGACAGTGCCAGAGCCAGTAGGGAATAAGGGAGAGCAGTGGCGAGAGTGACAGGAACCAGGAGGTAAGATGATGCCAGAGCAGTGGCAAATATTACAGCGGGGTCCGGAGCTATGATGACAGGCCGACAGACACAGACTGACAGTGGGGATGGGAGCAGATATGGCAGGCCAGTGCAACCATGCTGACTATGCTGCTAGCAATACGCTAGCAGCTAAACAAGGAGCCCAGTGGGGTCGGGTACTGTAGTCAGCTTGCGTCTAGAGAGAAATGTTAAACATGGGGCCCAGCGGGGCTGGGTACTGTTGTCAGCTTGCATCTGGGGAGGAATGTTAAACATGGAGCCCAGCAGAGCCAGGTATTGTTGTCAGCTTGTGTCTGGGGAGGAATGTTAAACACAGAGCCCAGCGGGGCTGCGTACTGTTGTCAGCTTGCGTCTGAGGAAGAATGTCACGTAGCCAATCAGCAGCTGTGGGCATTTCTTATAACTCTACCAGGACAATCACAGGTCTCAACTCATAGTTCCAGTGGAGACAAGATGCACCAGTACCTAATAACACAATTTGCGGTAAACTTCCATGCTCCCTCTATTGGTAGCTGCAGGCAGTTAAAATTTTATACAGTATATTACATTTATGTTAATGCAGAGGTTTTGGGGCATTGTTTTGGAAAATTAAGCTTGAATTGCTATGAAAGTATATTTAGTAAATAATCGTCACGGAATTATGGACCCAAAACTACAGGATGTTAGAAAGTGGACATCTACTTTAAGCTCAGCTGACTTGCCACTGTGTTATATAGGTTAGCATAATGTAACTGACAGGTTCTCTTTAAATAGCACTTAGATGAAAGCAGCTGTGTGAAAACAATGGAAATGCAGTAGTGTTCCTTCTTATCAACATTAAATAATTTAAAGCATAACAATTCATCCCCTTCAAGTCAGTATTTAATAGAATCCTCTTTAGCTGCAATAGAGCCATAGCTCTGTGTATATGTAGTATCCGAGAGTTGGGGTCCCACAACACTTTATTAGCTACCTTATGTGGTGTGTACGTTTGTCTGTATCCTAATGTCTGTCATGCGTATTGGCCTTAACTGGTCATTAAAAGTTAATGACAGTTGTTTTTCTGTCTATTGCATGACTTTGCAGGATTCATCCAACCCTCTGTCATCTGTCAATCACCCCTAACTAGGACTGGGATTGGGTAGTGAGTTTTCCCCTTAGCCTGGGATTGGTTAGTGGAGAGGATATAAAAGACAAGGGGTGGGTGGGGTTGGGCAGTTCAGTCAAGTCTGAGAGTGAGGAGGAAGAGTCTAGCTTAGGCTAGCCTAGCCAGGCTTGCCTAATGCAGTCCAGGCCAGGGCTGGAGAAGAATAGCTCAGTCTTGGAGGAAGTCTAATCGTGGAGCCAGCAGGAGTGCAGGGGGCCAGAGAGGATTCTTTTTCAACCCTGAAGGAAACGGAGACAGGGCAGACCACGTGGATATGGGAAAAGAAACAGGCATCATAACAATGAGATATCTGGTCCCTGCGAAGCCAGAAGTCATTGTATCACAGGAGAGCCTGCAGTATTCCCTCCATTCCTCCATGAATAACCTCCTTTCCCAGCTACCCCTTAACTCAGCCTGGCTACCTCATTTCTTCCTCCAGGAGAAAATTAAGAAATAATTATACATAGATACCTCTGTTGGACTTCATGCTGTTTTCCAAGCTGCAGTAAACTGTGTGCCTTCGGTTTTACTGATACTCTATTGGACTAGTCTCTTTATTTTATCACTACCAAAACACACTCATTAAAAAGCACAAGTGTCACATTGGACTTACACTAACTAAACATTGCCCCAGCATGGGGCACCATTGTAATCCCACCTAGTGCATGAGCTACCATCTCCGGCAGAGTAGCTACCACAGTGACACCCTTCTGTCAACTTCTGCTCACTGCATATAGAGGTTAGATATTGTGCAGTTTTGCAATTGTAGACATAAGAATTTTTATGATTAGGCAGCCTTCAGACACAGTGTAATCGCTGCGGGCAAATATGCTGGAAAACCAGAAAGCCAAATCTATACCCACATATTGCAGATTTGGCTGGAGTTTTTGAAGTTAATCAAAAAATCCAGAATTCAACCTTTGTATTTCAAGGGTTTAATTCCACTGGAAAATTCATTAGCATAAATAGACATACTGCAGAATTTCTGTAAAATGCCCCGTATTCCTTGAAATTTTCCACAGCATGTGAAGGAGATTTTAAAATATCATCCACATGCCTTGTACTGTAAATGCTGGGGAAATTCCACAACATTTGCTCCGTGTGTGAAGACAACCTTAGGCTGCTTTCATACTAGTGAGGGCAATATTGGGCTGTGATTCATGGCCCGATATTGTCCTCGCCATCTGTGTGAAAGCCCCATGGATGCAAAGCATTTCATGTGAAAACAGCCTCGCATCACTGTGCAGATGAAGGATATTCCCTGCCACGGTCTTCACAGCCGCGACAGAGCATTGCAGAGTTCTCCCATTGCTTTCAATGGGAACGTCGGGATTGAAGACAATGGGCGATATTGCAGCAAAATAGGACATGCTGTGATGTGTTTCCTGCATAGCATCGCAGCGTGCAGCTATGCAGGAAAGCATCACTAATGTGAATGAACCCATTCAAAAGAATGGGGTTCATATTTGTGTGACATTTGTGTGTTTCTCGCCAGTGTGAAGGCACCCTTAGAGTACATCCATGAGATACATGTGTTGTATATGGATTTGCTAAGGATTTAGGTGTAGATTAGTAGCGGATTTCACCCCTTCATTTGAAGAAGTAAAATCTGCTGTGAAGTTCCGCAACCTAAATTGGCATACTGTGGATCCGAATCACAGGTCAATTTACACTGCAAATTTTCCCACAGCCCGTGGGCTCCTTCACACGGGTGATGCGATTTTCATCAGCAGACGTGTCACGTCCGCAATTCCGCCAAAAATCGCAAGAGCGGGAGGCAACCGCAACCAAGCTCTGCTAAACTCCTTCCTGCTTCCAACCACCTCTCTGCACCTTGCTAGCTGCTGAAAAAGGAGGGGGCGGGGCGGGAGCTAGAGTGCTAATCTCCAGCCCCGCCCTGGGGAACAGAGAGGAGGAGGGAGGAAGGCTGCTAAACTTCCTCCCACCTCCCTTTTCGGCAGCTCCCATAAGAGTCTATTGGACCAGCCACTGTATTCGAGCCAAAGATAGATCCAGACCTATCTTTTCTGGCCGCGTAAAAGCAGCCAGCTGGAATGCACACCATATGCGCTACTTTTTACGGATGGCTGATTTTATGGCCCCAAAAATCACCTATCTGAACAACTGCATTGGAAATCCAGTGCTTCTGATGGTCGGATTTGCCGAACGCAGCATGTCTTTTTTTTTTTCCCACTGCAGCCGCGCTCTCCTCTATGGGAGCGCCGGCCGCAGCGGAAGAGCAAGCAGCCGGGCCGCTTCAAAGCCGCGGCGGTTCTCCCAGCGGAAATGTCACGGTTTCGCTGCGGCCAAACCGCGACATTTCCATCGGGAATCCGCACTGTGTGACCGGGCCTTACTGCACATTTTAAAAACTTTTGACATAAGTGAATGGAAGCCCTTAATTTCAGCGATCATCAAGGGGTCTTGGCACCCAGACCCCACTAATCAATATGTTTGACTGTCACTCTGACATGTTAAAAGTTTTTTAAAAAGTGCAATTACTCTTTAAGCTGCTCCTGAGTAGGAGAGAAGGGAGAGAGGGACATGATCACAACTTTTAAATATATTACAGGTATAAATAAAGTTCAGGAGGAAAGAGTTTTTATTAGAAAGCTAAACACCAGAACAAAGGGGCACAATGTGAGATTAGTTGGGAGAAAGATCAGAAATACTTTTTTACTGAAAGAATAGTAGATACTTGGAACAAACTTTCAGCAGACGTGTTTGGAAAATCAACAATAACTCAAGCATGCCTGGGAGAAGAACAGATCTATCCTAACAGAGAAATAAAAAGGAAATAAATTGACAATTTCTATCTTTCTTGTATGTTTGAATGCTGTCAATTTTGTATCTTGTATGTTTCTATGACTTTATGATTGGGTTCTTTTTATGGAAAATATTAAATTTTTCTTCTCTTTGGACTAGAGCGCCATTCTAACTAACTAGGACTATAGCCAAGAATATTTATATTGATACTTATTTTGCACACAATCATCATATGTCTCTACATGAAGTTCCTCACTATTGTCTTTCTTCCGTCTCATTCCGTCTATGAGGACAATCTACTCTACACAGGTCTATAGCTATGTCATTTTTTTTTTTGCTTGTCTTAAAGGTGATTTCCTACTAAGATATTGGACCTCAATCGATTACAAGAATAAAGGGGTGGCAGCGCTAATAAAGCACAACTGCCCTTTGTTGTTTCTTCTTCATACTAAAATTAGGCTATGCTGCAGCTCTTGGAATCAGAGATTGATAGGCTATAACTTGTATTGGTGGGAAGATCCATTTATCTGTATTATGAGAAATATTCATTGGCTTGGAAATGTTTTTGTACCCAACGACCATAGGCCTTTTACACAAGCTGCCCGACAGGTCTTCTCAGTGATGATCGTTCCTGTGCTTTTACACAGGAAGGATCATTGCTAGTGAATGGAGGCAAGGCCGGGGTCTGGGGATCGTTCAGGCCCATTCACCTCAATTCACAATAAGCATGCAGCCGTCCATAAATAAATAACTGCTTGTTTACATGGGCCGATACATCATTCAGTTCTGTGCATGGAGAAGCTGAATGATGTACGAGAAGGAAACACATTCTTATTAGTTGTATTGCCGGGGCATGCATTTACACTGAACAATAATCGCTCACATTCCTGCTAGATGTGGAATCTGAAAAAGTTATTGGCCCGTATAGCATTGTTATGGGGTTGTCTGGAGTGTTGTATTGTGACTTTTACCAGGAGGCTGAATCATAACCAGATTTCAGGGTATCATATTAAAAAAGGGGTGAATCGTTATTAAGGATGAGCGAGTATACTTGCTAAGGCACTACTCGGTCGAGTAATGTGCCTTAGCCGAGTATCTCCCCGCTCGTCCCGAAAGATTCGGGGGCCGGTGCGGGGCGGGGAGCTGCGGGGGAGAGCAGGGAAGAACGGAGGGGAGATCTCTCTCTCTCCCTCTCTCCCGCCCGCTCTCCCCTGCTGTCCGCCGCAACTCACCTGTCAGCTGCGGCAGCTCCCAAATCTTTAGGGACGAGCAGGGAGATACTCGGCTAAGGCACATTACTCGAGCGAGTAGTGCCTTAGCGAGTATACTCGCTCATCTCTAATCGTTATACATTCAATTATTTTGAGCATATTATATGTAAGTTATGCAGATCGATGTATAGATATTTGTTGGTACTTTGACATTGAATAAACTGTTTTTTTCTTAATCAAGGCCAATAAATCTGAATGTATTTAAAGTGATTTAATCTTACACAATAAAACTTGAAATGTGTTAATCTAAAACACTGCTATACCTGTTGAGTTGTGTTTGGTATTGCAGCTAAATTCCATTTTAGTCGATGGTGCTCATCTGCAAAACCATACATAACTTGTAGACAGGTGTGGTACTGTATTAAAAAAAAGAAACCATATTTTTCTAATCCTGTACAAGCCATTTAAACTCAGTTTCAATGTGTATAAATGTTGTGCTTGGATAGTTGCCTAAGAACCTTGTGCTATTAGCAAGCTAGTGGAATTCATATTGAAAGCAGTAGGTTATAGAACTTTGCATTTTTTAAGTGCTACTCTGAATGTGCTCCTTAACCACTTGTGCTTTATGCTATTCAGTAAACAACTTACAGTAGTGTAAAAATAGCAGTCCAACATCCTTAACCTGATAAATCACTGTTTTTGGTAGAGGAAATATTTCTACACAGCAAGTAATTTCCTTTTAAGTGTAGTAGAGTATTAAAAAAACCAGGCCCAAAAATTAGGACGTGCCGCTCATTCTGAGTAATTGAATCTTTAATTGAAAGAGTAGTTCTCAAAATAATAGCAGTGACGAGTTAAATTGGTGAGTTCGTTAAATCTGTGAAATAACAGGTGTTAATTTTGGCCCTTATTAAAGTAGGAGGGTGGCAAATGTTGGTTATAGTACATTTCCTTCTGAAATACTGGTGAAAATGGGTTCTTCCAGACATTGTTCTGAGGAAGGACATACTTTGATTAAGAAGTTGGTTGGAGAGGGAAAACATATTGAGAGGTGAAGAAAATCATAGGCTGATCAGCTAAAATGATCTCAAATGCCAAAAAGTGGCAACTCAATCCTGAGAAACGCAGAAGGAAGCTGGGAACTACAGCTCAAATTAATTGAAGAATAGCCAAAAGACTCAGCCAATGCTCACCTCCAGAAAGATCAAAGAAGATCTGAGTACTGCTACAGTCAGAAAATGATTAAATGAAGCAAAGTCAAGTTACCAGCAAGAACTCCCTGCAAAGTCCCTTCAATGAAAAAAGACGTCCTGAATAGGTTAAAATTTGCAAAGAAATACATAGACTGGCCCAAAGAGAAATGGCACAAGAGGACTGATGAAAGTAAAATGTGTTCCTTTTGGGCCGCAGATAGTATGTCAGCTGACCCCCGAGTACTGAATTGAAGCCATAGCATACTGTGAAAACAATAAAGCATGGTAGTGAAAAAATCATGATGTTTCTCATACCATGGTGTTGGCCTACTTATCCCATACAAGGAATCATGGATCAGTTTGAATATTTCAAAATACTTGAGGAGATCATGTTAACCTATGCCGAAGATGGAATGTCCTTCAAATTGGTATTTCAACATGACAGTGACTCAAAACACACCTGTAAGCAAACAATATCCTGGTCACAGACAAACAGGATTGAGGTAATGGAATGGTCAGCCCAATCCCCTGACCTCTGTGCCCCATTCTACAACTTGTAGGGTTGTAGAATGGGGCACAGAGGTAGAGACATCTGCCTCAGGATTGGGATTAGCCAACAGGTGTTGTAGTCCTCGGGGGGTCAGGGGCCTACCTTGGTCAGCCAATACAGTGTCCTCCTTTGGGAAGATGTTGCTCACTTCATCTGTCCAGCTTACCAACAGTTTTTCAGCCACTGTTTTGTGTCTCGCTACCATATATGGTTCTCTTTCCGGCACTCACAGCCACAAGAAGTAACTAAGCCCACCTCCATCATCAACTTTGAACTAAACTTTATTCTGGATTCTGTGTTGTGCTGCTTTTCTCTATGGATGCTGTGTTGGCACACTCCATGGAGTTAGGAAGGCGTCCCTGCACTCTTACTACTACTCCTATGTCACGCAGAGTGCTAAGGCAACAAAAATGCAGTCCTAAGCGCTCACTCACGACCTGAAGGTTGCAAGTTCAAGACACTGGTACTGTGGGAGTTAACATGGTGTACTAGTTATGTTGGGGTTGGGTGTGGGGTTATGAGCTCAGAAGCTGGGACTGATCACATGATGGTGACATCATCACAGGTCCTGTAAGCACACGGCTCCTGTCTGGCTCAAACTGTAAGTGTAACTGTAAGGATGTTGTTACAGTCCTACTGGATACATTTACACCGTGAAATACAGAAAATGAACTATATGAAATTTCTTCAAAATGAGAGCCAATAAAAAATTTTTATGGTCATATTCATGTTCAGCACACCAAGATACTACAGATTAGGACCTTTTTAAGTCAGTAACAATTTCAGTGTTGATCAGTAGTCCAGGAATTCAAAGTTAATAGGAATTTTACACATTTTTTTGGTTTATACTTTACATTTTTGAGTTTTTATAGAAAAATGCTGCACAGCTTTTTTTTGAACAGCCAAAAATGCATTTGTCTTTACGTCCTGTAAAGGATTAACACAAACTGGATAAATTTTGTTATTGATCTGGAATTGAATGTGTAGTATTTCCAGAGCATTTGCATGCATCATTTGCAATGATTTTGTGCATACTCACTGCTATTTTTTGAACACTACTGTATGTATGGGCTACTTTATTTCCAAAGGTTGACTTCCAGCTCTATAAAAAAAATAGTTCTATCTCCTAAAAAATGGAGAAAGGAAGAAGCTATGTCATTTTACAATAAAGCAAACACAGGACTCTTCTCACACGTGAATTTTTATAGATACTAAGTTCAACATTACCCAAACTTTAGTGAATTTTAAGCAGCTAAATACTTTGCACATCTCGAATTGATTTAATATGGACTTAAAAAAACTAAATAAAAGTAGATATGCTAAAATAATTTCTACCAATTACTAGGTCACTAATATATATTCTTAAGTCTTGAACCTTTTTAATGCTATATTAGTGTCAAACAAACTACAGATAGAAACTATATATAATTCATAAAAGCAGGTATTTCCTTCAAGTGAAACAAAAGTGTCTTAATTATACATGAAACATGAGCAGTAGCATTGTGTAGCTTTGCTGCTGAATTAAGGACTGGAGCATGGAGAGTCAATGGCTATCACACATCGGTGAGTAACATGGAGTCAGATTTATACAGACTTGAAAAAACTTGAAGATTTTAAAGAAATATTATTTCTTCAGCTGTATGTGTGTGCTGCAGGTTGGTACATATTCTTTTATAATCAATTACAGAAATGAGTGCTGAAAAAAAAATCTAAAAAATTATTTTCTTGCCAAGCAATGTAAATTTACAGATACATATTTTCAGAGTACACGTGAAAACGGCAGGAGAGGATGTAGATGAAAAGAAGGGAGAGGAGTAAAACGTAGAACTTTGTCATCAACTATAAGCTAGGATTTACTGCTCCAGGACTCACCTGTACATTCTTCAGACATAATAATATTTAAATATTGTTTGTTTATGCATATTAATTTGTTTTGAAATTTTTTTTGAATTCTTTTTGAATATTTTTTTGAATTTTAAACAGAACACATATGTTTGTATTTTTTTGCTGGGAGTTATTGATCATTTCATGTTATTTCACTGACTTTTATCTAATTAAGGCCGCCTGCACACGGGCGGAAATCCCGCTGCGGTATTTCCCACGGGATTTCCGCCACTGAAAGTTTGCATAGGAGTGCATTACAATACGCACTCCTATGCAGACGGCCGCGGTTTGGCCGCGCGAAATCTCGCGCGGCAAACAAACCGCGGCATGTCCTATTTTTGTGCGGGGCTCGCACTCACCCGGCCGCCGGCTCCGGTCTGCGCATGCGCCGGCTGCGCGGCAGCCGGCACATCAAAGAGCCGGGGCCGCCAGGCGCGGGTGAGTACGCGCTCGTCCCTGCAGGCTCTCGGGTCGGGTCCCGCGGCGAGAATTCTCGCTGCCGGATCCGACCCGCTCGTCTGCAGGCGGCCTAAGGGTGAATACAGACAGCCGGGTCGGATTCCGACTGTGAGATTATCGCAGCGGGATGCGACCTGTGCGCCTGCAGTGACCCGCTGCTTACCTGTCAGGAGTCTCTACTCTGCAGATGTGCCAGCTGGACACGCCGTGAGTTTTCTGCAATCAAAATCGCAGCTGTCTGCATAGGATTGCATGAACCAATGCAATCCTTTGGCAGCGTGCAACCACAGAAATTCCTCGTGAAAATTTCCACCCGTGTGCATTCCGCCTTATTTGGATACTTTTAAGATATTCAGGTTTTCCGGCAGTGTAAAAAAACATTTATATATCTAACTTTTTTTTATGGGTTTACAGCAGGGTTACAACAGCCAAGAGCCAGGGTTACAATTAGCCAAGTGGGGCAAATTCTGAGGCCCACTAAACCACACAGAACACTCCTGTGTTCTTACATCTTATGTAAGTTGCCCCACATGCGAGGTACGGGAAGAGGTGCTCCTGGCATAGAGAGACTGTGTTCCGAGGATGCCTTTATATATTTAAAAGCTTCAGACACCTTTGAAGGCAGTTCATTTACTAAAATGTATGGATTTTTTCTTTGCTGAAAAGCATTTTTGCAATAGAGTTTTCTGACACAGTTTGAACTGTTTGACTTCTGCAGCTTCTTTGTGTCACAGCATATAGCAAGCTACAGAAAGCTGCTCTCTAGCAAATCCATCATTGAGTTTGCCTGACTGTTTTTCAACTCAACAAATTTGTAAGCTGATTTATGACCAAATCAAAGTTTATCACACCTATTTGACAAGGAAAATCGCAACACCCAGTTGTAAACTGACTCATATTTATAGGAAAATAACCAAAAAACAGCAAAAAGCAGAGGTCTAACACAATTCATAATATCCACAAGCACGTCAAGAGAGCTGACAAATCTTATTTAAGGCTTAATTCAGGCTTTACCTTTTTCTTGACCTGCACAAGTCAAGGCAGATATTGGAAGCAAAAGTTCACATACTTTTGCCACTCACAGACGTGATATTGGGTCATTTTCCTCAATAAATGAATGACCAAGTCTAAATTTTTGAAATATTTTCTGATTTGCTTCCCTTTATATACTTTTAGGATTTGTGTGAAAATCTGATGTAGTTTTAGTAAAGTATAAGCAGAAATATGGAAAATTCTGAAAATTTCACAAACTTTCAAGCACCACTGTAAATTTGTCAATAATTTACTTTTACATTCTCAAACTGTGACTTCATATGCCATATTATGACACATCAATTGTCCTTCCTTGATAGCTACAGATGTCATTACACATTCAGAAAGATACAAGTTATGAAAAGGGCATTGTACCCCCTTAGGCTTCTGTTAACTGTTTTGATTAGACCTTTATATAACTGTCACATTTGCTTTGAATACAGGTAAATAGTAAATCCTATGTATGTATATGTTCAGTCATCACATGAAGTGCTTGACAACATGTCCAAAGATCCCATAAAATCAAACTGTTGGAAAATATGCATTGCCACATGAATGACAGTACAGTGAATCCCATACACATGGCCTATGCCGATGACCTATAATCCTTCACATGTCATTAAAAGCCTACAAAGGTGGGGGATTGAAATAAAGTTTGTCAGCAATTTTTTCGATGCAGTACCGTTTACAACCTTAGGCAGTGGCAAGGAATAAAGGGGTATATCTCTATCGATGCTTTTAGAATCCCCAGCAGAAGTCATCGCCACAAGTGCTGTGAAGGTGGCAGTTTTCATTTAAAGCAGTTTTCAGTGTAAAATACTATTGATGACCTATCCTTGGGATAGGTTATCAATAGTAGATCAGCTGGGGTCCATCGCTCCGGGCCCCGATCGATTAGCTGAGTGGGAGCTGTCAGCTCCGCAAATACACAGAGGTCGGAGTTGAAGCAGCAGATGTCTCCACACCAATCTCTGTGTAGTGGCCGGCGCTTGTAACTGCAGGCTGGAGTCTTATTGAAATCAACGCGAGCTGTGCCTGCAGTTACAAGCGCCGTCCACTATACAGACGACAGCATGGAGACATCCGCTGCTTTCACTCTTACCTCTGTGTATTCGCAGTGCTGACGGCATGCGTCCGCTTAGCTGATCAGTCATGGACCCGAGCGACAGACCCTAGTCAATCAACTATTGATGACGTATCCGGATTATAGGTCATCAATAGTATTTCACTGGAAAACTCTTTATTAAAGTCCTCTCCTTTCTGTCTATTGAACTGCTCCACATCTCTGATTGACAGCTGTAGTGGTCTCCTGGATGGATGTTGCCAAATTCCCTCTAAGCAAGTAGAAGTTTGTATATACTATAGATGTGAGGGTGTTATCTCTGTGTGTGTGTGTGTGTGTGTGTGTGTGTGTGTATGTGTGTGTGTGTGTGTGTGTGTGTGTGTGTGTTTGTGTATGGTGGACTGATATCTGTATGTGTGCAAGACTTTACTTTTCAACTTATCAAGTAAATCCACTCACTTCTATTAGCCAAGTTTTTCTGCTAAAAAACTTCTCTCAACTACGAAAATATTTGCTCCAGAATAAAACATTTGGCTAATACTTGCAAAGAGAAATTGTTTTCAATGTGAAGCTTAGCACCTAAACCAACTCTGTGTCTTCAGATAAGAACCGCACCAACATTACTTCTTCACAAAATAAACATTGGATTCATCCACAGGAAGAATATGCAACATTACATTAGCTACAACAACATCAGGATTATTTCTGTCTAGAATACACGCTTGATGAGAGCCAATGAACCAGGAAGCTCCATTTGATAGGACTGAAATGAAATCCTTATATCTATCATTATTGTAGTGCTGGAAGAAATGTACCTTGCACAATAGTTCATTCATAACTTTACTATACTTTATTTGAGTACATATGTTAAGGATAGTTCAAGTTCTTATAAAGAACATTTTTTCAAGTCAAGCAGAAAATGCCAAGAAAGAATTTAGAAATGGGATTTATTTTAATCTGACTTTTTCAAACACTTTATGATGATGTGTAAATACCATATCTGAATGCACAAGTCAAGTCATGAAAGACATGTACATCTTCACTATAATGATATAGGCAAATGTTTGTGAAGGAACAATAATACTCAAAAGAGTGGAAAAATCCTTTCATTGTCTCTGATCTACAGTAGCTATAAACATTAGTGTATACATAGATACCTGAGATAAGAACTGCTCATGGCTGAAATATCTTCCTCTACAAAGTACAGTATTAAAGTCCTCTTGAGTTATCAGAGTTTAGGGACCCTATTAAATAATTTTAGTTAACGTGCATACATAGTAATCAGAGATACAACTTATAGCATCTGGGCACAATGAAACATTTGCCCTAACTATCACACCTCATTTACAGTACTAGTAGCCTCACGGGGAAGAGGGCCCTTTTGGAGTACCTAAGGTTCCTGGGTCTTGGAGCAACTGGGGGCAGTTCACAAACCCTCTGTTATCATTGGAAGGTTAATGAGAATGTTCCAATAAGACACAAAATGTGAATACCAGGCTTGCACACAAAGCAGCGGTATGCTGTGCCGTCTTAACATAAAAATTTAAGAAAACCAAATGTCTTAAGCCCCATTTACACGCAACAATTATCACTTACAATTCGCTCAAATTATGGTTTTTGAGCAATAATTGTTGTGTGTAAATGCTACCATCATTTACTTTTCATCAAATGATTTTCAGTTGAGTTTAAAATCCATCGTTTAGCTGGAGAGCTGATAGCAGGGACCTCACGCTGTGATTCTTCATGGGAGCACTGATAACATTGTATTCAGCTGCAGTCCCTTGGCAGAACAAAGGGGCTGTATGCAGACAACACGTGCTGTTATTTGCATACAGCTTAGGGTGGCTCATTTAGATGCAAATGAAGCTAATGGGCATTAGTGTCCATTAGCAGCTTATGCAAAATGATCGCTCAAAGTGTCGTTCTCCCTCCATTTTTTTATACGAATTTTGAGCAATCATCTTTTCATGAAAATGGGGCTTTATGTTCCCTAATTACTTTAAAAATGCTAAAGTGCAATTCACCTCTCTCGTCTCCTCACTATCTCACAACCCTAGACAACTTGTTGACACTTTCACTCCCTTCTCAGCCCTAAACCGCAGCCTCGGTGACGGATCTCAGTGCTGAAGAGCTGGCTGCTTACTTCAAAAAGAAAATCAATGACATCCAGCAGGAAATGACCTCCCAATCCCAGACTAGCCCCGACCCTAGTCTCGTCAGTACTGCATCTAACTCCTGCTCACTCTCTGTACTCTGACCAATGACAAAGGAAGAAGTTTCAAGATTGCTGTCCTCTGCTCGCCCCACCACCTGCAGTTATACAGATTTAGCCATCACACGGCTCAAGTCTGACCATTGTCTATGTGTATAGCATCCCTCACTCCCCACCTCACCATACCGTGCACATCTCCAGCCCCTTTACCTTCTGTATCACCCCATTACTTGTAGTATGTAAGCTCGTTGGAGCAGGACCCTCACCCCTACTGCTTCCATCAATTGATTACTACATGTCACTATGGTTTTTGTATCTTTGTTTTTTGTATATGTTCCCCCCTGTTTTGTAAGCGCTGTGGAATATGTTGGCGCTATATAAATAAAGATGATTATTATTAATAATAATAATTGTCTTGTTAAAACAATAACTCAGTCTACAGCATTGTTTTATCTTTGTCGTATATTCTATACAAACACATACAATGACATTAAAATGTTATTTTACTGTACTTAACTCCTTAGTAACGAAGCCTGTTTGCACCTTAATGACCAACTAATTTTTCATTTTTTTTCATTGTTGCATTTCAAGAGCTATAACTTTAATTTTTTCTTCTCGACATTTTTACAGCATTCAGCATTTAGAATAAATAATGTGATAACATTTTTCATTTTTCCATTGATGGAGCTCTATGCGAACTTGTTTTTTGCAGGATGAGTTCTAGTCTTCTTCAATCCCATTTTTCAGAACATATAACATTCTGATCAATTTTCATTCCATTTTTTTCTAGATGGAAGATAAACAAAATCTACAATTCTGACTTTTTTGTGTTTCAGGTGTTCACCATTCAATATAAATAATATGTTCAATTAATTCTGCATGTCAATATGCTTATAACGATACTAAATTTATATAGATTGTCTCGCAACGCACAAATCTTGCATGATTTTCTCATCCGTGTAAAGCCGGCCTAAGGGTGCATTCGCACGTAGATGATTTGCTGCAGATTTTGGGGCAAATCTACAGCAGTTTTCACTCCTTCCATTATGAAAATATACAATCAAAATCAGCACCAAAATCCACAGCAAATCAACTATGTGTGAAAGCACCCTATAGGAGAAAAAAGGGGTTGACCTTTTTTTGTATTTTTTTATTTTTTCACTTTTTTACTTTTGTCCCACTAGGGGACATAAATTTCACCACTTTTCTTTGTTCTTATAATACAATGCTATACTTTACTATGGCACTGTATTATAATGCCTATGAAGGTGAGCCAGTGGCTGAGCCTCATAGGCTACCATACCTGGAAGACCCAGAGTCCGTCTTCAAGACTCTGAGTGCCATAGCTACCCATTGGGACCTCACCATCACATTGCAGAGGTCAAATGCTTTACAGAGGGAGCACCCTCCCTTTCTCAGCCTTTTAAATGCTGGGGTTGCATTGACACTGGCATGTTAAAGGTTAAAGAGCAGGGATCTGCAGTTTTTCCAGCCTCTGCTGTTAAATAAAATGCCAGGCTGACATCTGTCAGCTGAGTACCTGCTGCACCTGGCAAGGGAGATCCGTGCCAGTCTTCTAATGTAGCCCCAAAAAAGGTGCATGCATCAGAATAAGACTTCCTAATGACTTTCGTAAAAAGGCATATGGGTGTTCATTTAGGTGGTTAAGCAGCAAAATAACAGGTGAAATTCAAATGGCTATGAAAATAAAAAAAGTCTAATGTTAAAGATTTTTGTATTAAAAAAAAGTATAGAGGTGATACCTTTATTGGCTAAGCAGAGAAGTTATATTTGCAAGCTTTCAGAACACAGAAGCCCCTTTATCAGGTAAAATTAACAAATGAAGAACTGAAAGAAAGCAAAACATTTAAAAATTTCCATCAAGACATTTGTACATGTGATGCTACATCATGAGAAAGCCTGAGCAATAAAACAGAGGTTTTTCTTACAAATTCCACACTATTTTAAGTAAAAATAAAAGCACATTTTTATAGGTTAGATTGTTTTTGGGGTGAGGTAAAACATGGATATTTCTGCAGTATGGTCAGAAAATGATGAATCATGGTCACATGAAGAAACTCAGTTGCCAATAAAGCCGCTTTAAATCCCAGCATCTATTAGAAATGTTTCTCTTCTTCTATTAAATGCTGGTTTGGCACCTTGTCCTTGGCATTCAGCACTTTTGGAATGCATTCTCTGGAAACAACTTTGCTGCATCATTCTGTTCATTCCTTTCTGTGGCATATGCTATTGAAAATAAAATCAGAACATATTTAGAATTTAGGAAACGATTTTGGAATAAGCATGCCAACATGACAGTGTGACAGTGTTGCGGTGCAATAACATGACATTTGAAATGTTAAGTAAATACGCCAAGACACTTCATCAGATCTGTTTTACACTTTTAATACATTTACTGTATTTATGTATATTCGATTAACATGTTTAAAAAAGCAAAATTGACATTTATTTTGATATTTATTATTTGCTTAGCTAAAGCAATTATATAAGATATCTATAACAACTTTCTTACATTATTTGTTCAGAGACTCTTATGTAAGTTCCTCCGAATGTTGTCTAAGTTAGCTACCTACTTGTCTTTTTCATGTTTGTTTTGGAGAGCCATTGCTAGGCTCTCTTTACGCAAAGTAAAGATTTCGTTCACCGCTCTAGCTCTGTATGGCTTCCCCTTCCATCCAATATTTGATTCAATACTAATGCCTCTCCACTCACACCCCTGTGATATCTTAGTGCACCTTACAGATGTTTGATATAGAAGCCCTGCCATACTGATAGGTTTAGATAGGGTTACCTAGTACTGGATCATATGGAGCCTCTTGAAGCTTGGCCACTCTTACTCTTATATTTACACTCTTATATTTATATATATACTTTGAGAATGGAGCATATTTATTAAGACTCTTATTATCATAACAGGTAACAGAAAGTGGGAACCATATTTAAACAATCACACAATGCTTACAAATACATAGAAAATCTTCTATGCTATATTTTTAGTTGCACACCTATACTGTACTTGATACACCTGCTTGTATTAGAATAGAATGGGAAGAACCTCTAAAGTGAGGTACACACAAATCTGACCAAGGGCAACATCTTGAAGGAGTTTATATGTTCTCTTTTTGTTTATTCTTTTTGTTCTTCCCCTCATCTAGCTCAATTGCTTTGCAGCATTGGAGATGTAGGTTCAAATCTGAATAGTTTTTTATGTCCTCTTTGTGTTAATTCTTGTTATTCTCCTCATCCTCTGAAGCTAACTAGACAAGATCGGTTGTTAGTATTGCTGCCTTTCAGTACTAGAGATTTAGGTTCAAATCTGACCAAGGGCACCATTTGAATGGGCTTTTGATTAGTCTTGATCGGCTGAGGAATAAAACACTCTGATTTTAGCAAAATCGAATAAGGTGACTCCAACCTGATTTTTGGCGAATCATGGGATTATTAAATTTGCATAATACCTGCTACAAAAGCAAGCATGCTGCCAATCAGTAGCCAGGGTGCCTTGATGATGTAACCAAATGTGTCATTCATCTTGCATATGGGCCGCAGTTTCATTGGACGCCTACATCACATGGCCTACCCATATATGATATAGGCACAGTATAGCCAGCAACCATTTTACAGTTAAACAAGGACAGAGAAGCTACATCATATTTCTGTGCCTATACAAAACATGGTGTGTACATTGGGAGAGGGTATATTTCTGCTGCTGTCAACGTAAATATAGCAACAAAGCAGACAGACAAACTATGCTTTGGCATGGGGAATATTGCAGTTTTGTTTGTAGCTTCAGGCATCATTCAAAGTCACCAGTCCGACCATTACAAATTATTTGCAAGCCTTATGCAGCTAGCAGTGGGGTGAGGAAAATTCAATCACGCTGTGCCAAACAGGGACAGTTCACAAATTACAATATAGAAAGAAAGGAACCAGCCCCCTCCAAATCTACAGGAGAGAATGGACGTCTTTGACTATCAAGATAAGCAAGCAAGTTTCAAAGGAATTCCAGCTCATCCAGAGACCCAGAAAATATTAAAAATTTACTGTATTTTATGAATATTAAAAAGTGAAAGATGACCACCACTACAAAAAACATCTCTGACGTGTGTCTGGCACGTAACTGCACCCTTATTCGAAGTAAAGGTGAACCACCAACACGTCGTTTTAAAAGCACATGGACAATTACAAATATTTTAACCGGTCACGTGATGGAGTAGATACCAGAATCATAACATCTCAAATTTGCTTCATTATAGCCAAATATATTAACTATAGCCCTACAAAAAAAGATATAGTAATCCATGTATAACATGAATTTCATAAACAATGCTCTTTCTGCTTATTCCTCTTCTCCTCCTCTGGATTGAAACAGACGAGTACGATGGTTCCATTGTTAGCATTACTGCCTTACAGTGAGGGTGATTTGGATTCAAATCTAAACAAGGGTGACATCTGGACTTGATCCTAGGACCCTAGCGCTGAAGGGCAACAGTGCTAACAACTGGAAGAACTCCCGTCCTTTGTATTGTAAAAATTTTTTTGCTAAAAATCCTCCAGCTGATCATGATGAGCAACAGACTGAGGATTCAAGATTGCAAGATTGCTGCTGGTCTCATTTTTAGCCAATTCTCTTTCGGAGTTGCCCATTATTTCCTATTTTTCTTTTTGAAACATAACGCACTTGAAGCAGAAATCACAGGTTTAAGAGAACATAAAAAGCCATCCTCTTTGGTCAGGTTTTAACCCTCCAAATCCAGCACTGCCAGGCAGCAGTGTTGATGACTGAGCCACACAACGTAAAGCAGTGGGGGTTCTAGGTTCACATCTGACTATGTACAACATCTGTTTGCAGGTTGTATATTCCCATTGTTTTATTCTTCTCTTCCATCTTAAGCAAGGTTGCTGCTCTTTATTGGGACTCATATTTCATTATGGTATTGGCTGACCCCCAGTAATGGAGATTAGTGTTTGGTCTAATAGCAATCATTTGGTTAGTACTGGTAGTACACATATTATAAATCGTAACGCTTGCTAAAATGCTTTCTGTTGTACCAGATCAATAACAGTCCTCTAAAGATTCACTAGACACACCTTAATGACCACTTGCTGCCATAACTGAGTAGTTAGCACCACTGCCTAACAGTACTGGAGTTGTAGATTCAAATCTGATGTGACTTGAACCTAGGACCCTAGCATTGCAGAGCGACAGTGCTAACTACTGAGCCACATTTATTGAAAAGCCACCACCCTCACCTCCAGTCCCCCAAAACTGGAAATTAAAAATGGATTGTCTTCAAGTTTCACCTGCTTTCCATTGAGTACAATGCAATAAAAAAGGATCCATCTGTATTCCATTTCTGAAACTGCAATGAAAAGGTCAGCAGTCTATGCTTTTGAACCGGTGTAAAAAACATAATGGAGACGGAAATTGTAGAAACGGGTTGAAACTGAAGACCTCCGGCTTCAATGCATTTCAATGGGCTTGAAAGCAGAAATGTTTGCTCGCTATTTTGCTTTCCCACGATGGATCAGCAAAACAGAAAGCAAAACATTAGTGTCAAAAGGCCCTAGACTAGATTTTACTATTAACCATATTCTTCATAGGACAACCCTTTTAAGTAATCAGTATGGCCATGCATTAAAATGAAATACTATTCAATATAAAATCCATTGGTAAAGGCTCCATTCTTTACTATTTCAAATGTTACTTACTACCAGCTGAATGCACAGATTAGAGTCTGCTTTAAGCCCAATATCAATGACATTTACATAAATTATCATATGCCCATTAATACATTATATCTTCATTGATCAATGCCTTTTTCAATGCATGGTTTATCTACAGCAATGTCATGGGTTGGGAGTGACTTGCATCATGTGATGGTTCTGGCATAATCTTGCTTTCAATGCCATTGTTGAATGCAATACATGCAGCTCAGCAGTTAATTAAACCTTCAGGTTACAGAGCCTGAAATCAATTTATATTTGGTAAGAAAGCTAAATGTTTTGGTAAGGTGGATTTAAAAGGAAAATGACTTTACATCGCCATTTTCCTGATGAAGGGAATTAAACAATGTGTTGGTATATAGCCACACAGTGGGAGGTGCTGGTATGTAGCTACTATAGCATGGTTTATGGGAGCAATATGGTGGGAATATTGCTTACTTGTATAAACGTGCAGTTTACTTCTGTCTCTTTGGATGAAATGGATTTCATTAGTACGGATATTTTTTATTATTACCTGAACTTGTACTTTTATGAGTATTATTGGCTTGTTATATATATTTATTTATTATCTCGCCCATTAAAGTAAACTAAAAAAACTGTTTAAGTACGGATACTTTCCTAATATGATGTCCCGTTGTGTGTATAAATGTACATATTTTTGTATCTTATCACATAGATTGCCAGATTGATAAAGATGACATATATTTTATTACTCGGGGTGGTACTTCTGATTTATGTAGGGGCTACTCTGTACTTACTGTACTTCGAATAACTTTGCAGTTAAGATGGTCACTTTCTTTCATAAGCATGCTATTTATATTATTTCCATTCTAATCTTTGTGACAAGCCAGCAATAAATACAGTATGCTCGCAAGTTTTAAAAGCATCGCTGCTCTTATACAGTAATAACATGTAATTTAAAAAATTGGAATCACTGCGTACTTTAGTACATTGATGTCACCAAATAAGAGCATATCATTTTAAGATTTGTAATGCAATCTAGGCATGGTAATGTACACACAGATGCTTCACGAAGCAAAGATTAAACATTGATGCGATGTGAGTAACAGAAGTCAAACTGATGCTGCTCACATTTAGAATACCAAATATCTGGAGATAATTTTTTTTCGTCTCATTTAACAAATAGTGTTTTGAGCAATACTTGTATTTAAAAAGGAAAGAAAGAAAGAAACATTAGGACAGATTTGCTATTGAAAATGAATCAGGTAATTTGTGCCAGAAAACTGACGTGCTTTGCACCACATTTATTATGTGTTTTAGACACTTTCAGACACTTTTATTACAGTTTCCATAAAAGGGGTATAGCATTATGGAAAAGGGTACGTGGCCTAAATATGACCTTGCGTGCCAAAAACGTGCTAAAATTTTGGAGCAAAAAATGACATAAAACTAAACCAACTAATAGGTGATGTAAACTATGACAAGACAGTCTGAAAATGTGGCAGATTTATTATTCAGCATGGGTCACTGTGATAAATATGATAAGTTTGCAGTATCTAACTTTTAGACAGTATTAGTAAATCTGTCCCATTATTTATTTACCATAATGTGTTTTTGTCCAATGAATACCTCTAAGTTTACATGTTGTGCTTACTCTGTGGCCAGCAGTCATAGGTACAAAGGGGTCCCCAGTCTGCAGAATGTCGCAATCTGGTTTTATTTTGGCATTTAGGGGAATAACTATCAGCTATGTCTGGAGTTCAGCTTTGTAATACAATCACTTACCCTTTGGTAGTTTGGCAGCTTGACGTACATCAAAGTGTGAAAAATGGTTAATAAACCTGATAAACTTTGAATCTTTAGTGGGCAAGTCTAAATGCTTGAATGACTTTTTCTATCAAGTCTAAGGGCTCAGTTACACGGGCGCATCAGCATCCGTACACTGGCACAGCTGCACCCGTGTGACTGAGCTCTCATTGCAGGAAGAAGACGGCCGTACTTCAAGACGGACGACTCCCTGCAGCGCTGAAGAAAGAACACATGACCGGCAATGAAGCTGATCACATGTTCTTTCTACCGGAGCTGCAGAGAGACGTCCGTCTTGAGGTGCGGCCGTCTTCCTCCTGCAGTAACGCGGGCGCTGATGCACCCGTATGACTGAGCCCTAAGAGATAGGAATGCAGATGAATGAGTTGAATGCATTAAAAATTGTTCTCATCATATATACAGTCATATACAACAACTTTTTCCCTGTTACTTCAAACTGTGTTTAGCAAAAACACTATAATTTAAACAGATTTATTTTCTGGAATTTTTTTCTGTAAATCTCGACATACATTCCTTATACTTGGCCAATATGCAAAACATTATTGGCTTCATTGTACTGCTATTCCCAGAGAATCTGTATTACCTTGGAAGACCTCAGTTTGGAAGACTAACATTCATATTTGTATACTGGATACAATATATATTCTTTGATTGTGCAGCTTACTAATTAAACTGGTCTCTATAATTATTTTAACACCTTGGCACAACAGCCATTTTTCGGTTCTTGCTTTTTTTATCCTACCTTCCAAGAGCCATACATTTCTTATTTTTTCATCAAAATAGGCATATGAGGGATTTTTTTTGCAGGATGAATTCTATCTTTATTGGCACATTTAAATGGGGTTGCCCAAGATAAAAATTTTCTGTACAAATAGGTCCACCATGGGTAAAACATAATAGAGCGCTCGTACTTACCTCCTCCTGCTCCCCATAATCCCTCGCTGGCAGCTTCGGTTATCCTCTGTGATATAATGTTTATAAGTGGCAGCAGCCTGTGTATGGGATGTTATAGTCTACTGCAGCCAATGACAGAGCTTAGGATTGAATCAAAGGGCATGGCTATCTGCACCAAGACAATGGTGCAGAATTTCTAATGAATGTATATTACAAGTGATATATCTTCATGCCCCAACACACATTAGAAAAGAGTCAGCAAAAAAGTGGCCAACCCATTTAAGCTTGTAACAATAGCCTCTTAAGCCTTTCCTCTAAGGGTGCTTAATCCTTTCCAATCGACTGTCTGACGTCTAAAGACATTCTATTTGTAGGCTGTACAGCTCCAATGTTGGAATACGTCCAGCAGGGTATTCTTACTGTATATTACTGGCTGCTCTGTTGTCGGGGGCCTCTCCAGCATGACCCATACCACAGTACTGGCTCTAGCCAGCAGATGGCACCATTGTATTATGGCAGAAAGAGAAAGCCCCCTAGGAAACCCTTAATCCAAAATTGGATTGCAAAGGGTTAATAGGCTTCCAGAGCTGGCAAGTATGTAGCCATTGTTAGGCTCTGTGCAGCCATGACAAGTGCTCTGAAGCTCATGATCATGAAAATCTTCTGTATCATTATTGTCTATAAAAAGAGGCCACTTCTATGATTTTGATGTCAAAATCCTTAGTCATAGCATGTGTATGACTGCTTAAACACAAAGTTATTTACCAAAAGTAGCACACCCTAAGACTACTTTTACACAGTGCTTTAGTGTGCAAGATGTTTTTTTTTTAATTGTGATTATTGCTGCTTACTTTACTTACTTAGCTTGATATTAGTAAATAAGAGCGTATCATTTTCAGATTTGTAAAGTAATATAGACATCGTAATGTACACAAATATACACCATGTGGCACCCATAGGTCTAACTGTAATTTATGCAATGTACTGTAACAATAAATTGAGAGTTCTATTCACTGTCTGAAAAATAGGATTAAAGGGGACTAAAATATTGAAATCCTAAATATAATATAAAATCCTCAAAATAGGTCATTAATATCAGATCGGTGGGGGTCTGCCTCCAGGGGCCTACACTGATTAGCTGTTTGAAGAGGCCACTGTACTTGAGTATGCGCCATGGCCTCTTCACAGACCAGTAAAGTGACATTCATTTGTCACTAAGTGCAGTTCAGTTCTAGTTGCAATTTAAGTGAATGCTTTATCAGGCACCACCACTATGCAATGTATGGCGCTGTGCCTAGTATGCAGTTAAGATGCCCTAATGCTTGCCCGAGCATCACAGCCTCTTCAAATAGTCGATCGGTGGAGGTGCCAGGTGGCAGACTTCCATCGATGTGATATTAATTTGATATTGATGATCTATCTGGAAGATAGGTTAGCAATATCCAAGACATGGAAAACCCCTTTAACAACCACTTTTTGAACATTGAAAAAGTTATAGCAGGCTACCTATGTAAACACTTTTTTTCAAAATTTGTTTCACTGGAACTCAATAAATTTCAAATATTTTTCATAGTGTTTTTTTGCAAGTGTTTTAGTTGGCATTTTGTATTTTCTTACATTTGTAGCATGCATTTTTTACTGGCAATTTTCAAATCTTAGGCTTTGGCTACATGGAGATTTTTGATAGCAAATTTATTGTAAAAATGTGTCTGTCAACCCTTGCCTTAGCACTAAAAGGACACCAATTTCTAACAAAGCAAACTCAATACAAGAATATGATGTGCCATGAAAATGGTCTTAACACAATTGCATACAATTATGACTTTTTCTGTCATATCATGCAAAGCATGTATTTTTGATTTGAATCATTTAAGACAAAGGTCTCGTATCTAGATTATACTAGACACTCGGCCTTATGTCCTTTCAGTTCACTTTCAGAATGCCCACTTTATGTGTTCAGTACTAGTGTTCAGATGAAGTTTCTTACTGGTGATTCCATGCTTATTGATTGGCTTACACAATAGCACGAATCACATTCAGGATTTTTTTTTTAAGAATAAGGACTGTGGGCACAATGCATTATTTGCCTATAGGCATCTGACGTCTGGATTTCCTTTGACTTCAGTGTACCATGTAACATACATAGTAACATAGTATGCTAGGCTGAGTGAAGACAATGTCCATCTAGTTCAGCCTGTTTCAACCCCCTAGTTGATCCAGAGGAATGCAAAAACCCCAAGAGGCAGAAGCCAATTAGCCAGGGATGTAGTTTAATATCACTATTAAACGTTGAAATTAGGTCATCTGAATGTGGAACAGCAATGCAATGTTCCATAGTGGTGGAATTAGGAACATGTCCTAGGATTGCTGTAAAAAAACAAAAATAACTAACTATGGAAAAATCACAATAAAAACAAACGTATTTCCATGCTATTTGTAATGCTTTTTGCACTGTGGAAATAGTGCAGCTTGGAGAATATATCTTATTCTATACTTGAAATCTAAATCAAATAAGCAGTGTCTCCTTTACACCACCTGCACCTTAGTGTTTGGTTTGCAGTGATGAGTGCTGGAGATACATACTTCATTTACTCCATCTCCATAAATGTGCACTTGTGTGGTACAGTAGTTCATCAGAGACATCAGAAGGATCAAGGTGATTATTTTACTAAACCCAATAGTTTGCAAACAAGTACAAGTTGATCCATATCCATCACTTGTCAGATGGAACATGTCATTATTTAAATTAGTAAGAAAGAAATTTTGAAACAGTGTATCACTGACGATAGAAAGCAGAGAACGGCTTTAAATACCAATTGAATACCACTATAATCATAGCTTTGTTTCTAATGTATTCATAACCTTCTAAATGTATTAAAGAGTACAGTTTTCTGCTCATGAAAATTAAATATGTAAGGCAGTTAATAACAGAACATATAGTATTACACTATGTAATCCGTAGTGGCCAGAATGCGTGTAACGTGAGGGTCACGAGAAAGGCATCCTAACATGAAGTCAGCCATGTGTGCCAGGGTACCTGTACGCAACACATAGCTGTCTTCACTAGGAAGATCACTTTCAGGATCCTCCTCCTCCTCCTCAGGCCATACACGCTGAAAGGATGACAGGCAAGCAGCATGGGTACCGTCAGCAGTGGGCCAAGCTGTCTCTTCCCCCTCCTCCTCATCCTCCTCATGCTCCTCCTCCTCCTCCTGAACGCGCTGAGATATAGACAGGAGGGTGCTCTGACTATCCAGCGACATACTGTTTTCCCCCGGCTCTGTTTCCGAGCGCAAAGCGTCTGCCTTTATGGTTTGCAGGGAACTTCTCAAGATGCATAGCAGAGGAATAGTGACGCTAATGATTGCAGCATCGCCGCTCACCACCTGGGTAGACTGCTCAAAGTTTCGAAGGACCTGGCAGATGTCTGCCAACCAGGCCCACTCTTCTGAAAAGAATTGAGGAGGCTGACTCCCACTGCGCCGCCCATGTTGGAGTTGGTATTCCACTATAGCTCTACGCTGCTCATAGAGCCTGGCCAACATGTGGAGCGTAGAGTTCCACCGTGTGGGCACATCGCACAGCAGTCGGTGCACTGGCAGATTAAACCGATGTTGCAGGGTCCGCAGGGTGGCAGCGTCCGTGTGGGACTTGCGGAAATGTGCGCAGAGCCAGCGCACCTTTACGAGCAAGTCTGACAAGCGTGGGTAGCTTGTCAGAAAGCGCTGAACCACCAAATTAAAGACGTGGGCCAGGCATGGCACGTGCGTGAGGCTGCCGAGCTGCAGAGCCGCCACCAGGTTACGGCCGTTGTCACACACGACCATGCCCGGTTGGAGGCTCAGCGGCGCTGGCGACGCGCTGCTGCTGCTGACACATCTTGATTGCGAGACAGAGGTTGCGTTGGAGGAGGAGGAGGGTGGTTTAGTTGAGGAAGCATACACCGCCGCAGATACCACCACCGAGCTGGGGCCCGCAACTCTGGGGGTGGGTAGGACGTGAGCGGTCCCAGGCTCTGACTCTGTCCCAGCCTCCACTAAATTCACCCAATGTGCCGTCAGGGAGATGTAGTGGCCCTGCCCGCCTGTGCTTGTCCACGTGTCCGTTGTTAAGTGGACCTTGGCAGTAACCGCGTTGGTGAGGGCGCGTACAATGTTGCGGGAGACGTGGTCGTGCAGGGCTGGGACGGCACATCGGGAAAAGTAGTGGCGACTGGGAACTGAGTAGCGCGGGGCCGCCGCCGCCATCATACTTTTGAAGGACTCCGTTTCCACAACCCTATACGGCAGCATCTCAAGGCTGATAAATTTGGCTATGTGGACAGTTAACGCTTGAGCGTGCGGGTGCGTGGCGGTGTACTTGCGCTTGCGCTCAAACACTTTCGCTAGCGACGGCTGGACGGTGCGGTGCGAGACATTGCTGGATTGGGCTGAGGACAGCGGAGGTGAGGGTGTGGGTGCAGGCCAGGAGACGGTAGTGCCTGTGTCGTCAGAGCGGGGTTGGATCTCAGTGGCAGGTTGGGGCACAGGGGGAGAGGCAGCGGTGAACGGCCTTCATCCCACCTTGTGGGGTGCTTGGCCATCATATGTCTGCGCATGCTGGTGGTGGTGAGGCTGTTGGTGGTGGCTCCCCGGCTGATCTTGGCGCGACAAAGGTTGCACACCACTGTTCGTCGGTCGTCAGGCGTCTCTGTGAAAAACTGCCAGACCTTAGAGCACCTTGGCCTCTGCAGGGTGGCATGGCGCGAGGGTGCGCTTTGGGAAACAGTTGGTGGATTATTCGGTCTGGCCCTGCCTCTACCCCTGGCCACCGCACTGCCTCTTGCAACCTGCCCTGCTGCTGCACTTGCCTCCCCCTCTGAAGATCTGTCATGAGTAGGCGTTGCAAATCAGGTGGGGTCAGTCACCTCATCGTCCTGCTGCTCTTCCTCCGAATCCTCTGTGCGCTCCTCCCTCGGACTTACTGCCCTTACTACTACCTCACCGATAGACAACTGTGTCTCATCGTCATCGTCCTCCTCACCCACTGAAAGCTCTTGAGACAGTTGCCGTAGGTCCCCAGCCTCATCCCCCGGACCCCGGGAACTTTCCAATGGTTGGGCATCAGTGACGATAAACTCCTCTGGTGGGAGAGGAACCACTGCTGCCCAATCTGAGCAGGGGCCCGAGAACAGTTCCTGGGAGTGTTCCCGCTCCTGAGCATGTGTCATTGTAGTGGAGTGAGGAGGCTGGGAGGAAGGAGGAGCAGCAGACAGAGGATTCGGATTTGCAGCAGTGGACGGCGCAGAACTGTGGGTGGACGATAGGTTGCTCGAAGCACTTTCTGCCATCCACGACAGGACCTGCTCACACTGCTCATTTTCTAATAAAGGTCTCCCGCGTGGACCCATTAATTGTGCGATGAATGTGGGGACGCCAGAAACGTGCCTCTCTCGTAATCGCGCAGCAGTCGGCTGCGATACACCTGGATCAGGAGTTCGGCCTGTACCCACACCCTCACTTGGCCCTCCGCGTCCTCGGCCGCGTCCACGTCCTCTAGGCCTACCCCTACCCCTCAGCATGCTGTATTACCAGTGATTTGATTTCCCAGGCAGGAAGGAAATTGGCGCAAGCCTGCTGTTAAACGTAGCTGGCTGCGTATGATTTCTGTTTACGTTCTGCACTCACCACACACGTACCCAGAACGCTGAGGACTGTCAGAGGCAGGCCAAATAGAATGTTTCCCTTTTTTTGGTAAAGAAAAGGCCCACTGCGTATATTCAATCAATAATATATGTCTTCTGGCCCTGCAAATGTGTCACAGAACTGCAGGGTTGCAGAGTTATTAACTGCAGCAGAGCGGTGATTTTTCCCAGGCAGGAAAGAAATTGGCGCAAGCCTGCTGTTAAACGTAGCTGGCTGCGTATGATTTCTGTTTACGTTCTGCACCCACCACACACGTACCCAGAACGCTGAGGACTGTCAGAGGCAGGCCAAATAGAATGTTTCCCTTTTTTGGTTAAAGAAAAGGCCCACTGCGTATATTCAATCAATACTATATGTCTTCTGGCCCTGCAAATGTGTCACTGAACTGCAGGGTTGCAGAGTTATTAACTGCAGCAGAGCGGTGATTTTTCCCAGGCAGGAAAGAAATTGGCGCAAGCCTGCTGTTAAACGTAGCTGGCTGCGTATGATTTCTGTTTACGTTCTGCACCCACCACACACGTACCCAGAACGCTGAAGACTGTCAGAGGCAGGCCAAATAGAATGTTTCCCTTTTTTTGGTAAAGAAAAGGCCCACTGCGTATATTCAATCAATAATATATGTCTTCTGGCCCTGCAAATGTATCACAGAACTGCAGGGTTGCAGAGTTATTAACTGCAGCAGAGCGGTGATTTTTCCCAGGCAGGAAAGAAATTGGCGCAAGCCTGCTGTTAAACGTAGCTGGCTGCGTATGATTTCTGTTTACGTTCTGCACCCACCACACACGTACCCAGAACGCTGAGGACTGTCAGAGGCAGGCCAGATAGAATGTTTCCCTTTTTTTGGTAAAGAAAAGGCCCACTGCGTATATTCAATCAATAATATATGTCTTCTGGCCCTGCAAATGTGTCACAGAACTGCAGGGTTGCAGAGTTATTAACTGCAGCAGAGCGGTGATTTTTCCCAGGCAGGAAAGAAATTGGCGCAAGCCTGCTGTTAAACGTAGCTGGCTGCGTATGATTTCTGTTTACGTTCTGCACCCACCACACACGTACCCAGAACGCTGAGGACTGTCAGAGGCAGGCCAAATAGAATGTTTCCCTTTTTTTGGTAAAGAAAAGGCCCACTGCGTATATTCAATCAATAATATATGTCTTCTGGCCCTGCAAATGTGTCACAGAACTGCAGGGTTGCAGAGTTATTAACTGCAGCAGAGCGGTGATTTTTCCCAGGCAGGAAAGAAATTGGCGCAAGCCTGCTGTTAAACGTAGCTGGCTGCGTATGATTTCTGTTTACGTTCTGCACCCACCACACACGTACCCAGAACGCTGAGGACTGTCAGAGGCAGGCCAAATAGAATGTTTCCCTTTTTTGGTTAAAGAAAAGGCCCACTGCGTATATTCAATCAATACTATATGTCTTCTGGCCCTGCAAATGTGTCACTGAACTGCAGGGTTGCAGAGTTATTAACTGCAGCAGAGCGGTGATTTTTCCCAGGCAGGAAAGAAATTGGCGCAAGCCTGCTGTTAAACGTAGCTGGCTGCGTATGATTTCTGTTTACGTTCTGCACCCACCACACACGTACCCAGAACGCTGAAGACTGTCAGAGGCAGGCCAAATAGAATGTTTCCCTTTTTTTGGTAAAGAAAAGGCCCACTGCGTATATTCAATCAATAATATATGTCTTCTGGCCCTGCAAATGTATCACAGAACTGCAGGGTTGCAGAGTTATTAACTGCAGCAGAGCGGTGATTTTTCCCAGGCAGGAAAGAAATTGGCGCAAGCCTGCTGTTAAACGTAGCTGGCTGCGTATGATTTCTGTTTACGTTCTGCACCCACCACACACGTACCCAGAACGCTGAGGACTGTCAGAGGCAGGCCAGATAGAATGTTTCCCTTTTTTTGGTAAAGAAAAGGCCCACTGCGTATATTCAATCAATAATATATGTCTTCTGGCCCTGCAAATGTGTCACAGAACTGCAGGGTTGCAGAGTTATTAACTGCAGCAGAGCGGTGATTTTTCCCAGGCAGGAAAGAAATTGGCGCAAGCCTGCTGTTAAACGTAGCTGGCTGCGTATGATTTCTGTTTACGTTCTGCACCCACCACACACGTACCCAGAACGCTGAGGACTGTCAGAGGCAGGCCAAATAGAATGTTTCCCTTTTTTTGGTAAAGAAAAGGCCCACTGCGTATATTCAATCAATAATATATGTCTTCTGGCCCTGCAAATGTGTCACAGAACTGCAGGGTTGCAGAGTTATTAACTGCAGCAGAGCGGTGATTTTTCCCAGGCAGGAAAGAAATTGGCGCAAGCCTGCTGTTAAACGTAGCTGGCTGCGTATGATTTCTGTTTACGTTCTGCACCCACCACACACGTACCCAGAACGCTGAGGACTGTCAGAGGCAGGCCAAATAGAATGTTTCCCTTTTTTGGTTAAAGAAAAGGCCCACTGCGTATATTCAATCAATAATATATGTCTTCTGGCCCTGCCTACACAATTCTGTCCCTGTAGTATTACTGCAGGGCGCAATGCTCTGCACAGCCGATTTAAAAAAAAAAAAAATGCAACACTGCTAACAGCAGCCTGCACAGTTCTGCACACGGTTAAATGTGGCCCTAAGAAGGACCGTTGGGGTTCTTGAAGCCTACACTCACTCCTAACACTCTCCCTGCCTAAACACCACTTCTGTCCCTGTAGTATTACCGCAGGGCGCAATGCTCTGCACAGCCGATTTTGAAAAAAAAAAAAATGGGCAACACTGCTAACAGCAGCCTCCACACGGATAGATGTGGCCCTAAGAAGGACCGTTGGGGTTCTTGAAGCCTACACTCACTACTAACACTCTCCCTACAGCAGCTCCGGCACCAGCATCACTGTCCCTCAGCTAACTCACAAGGCATCTGAGGCGAGCCGCGGGAGGGGCCGACTTTTATACTCGGGTGACATCTGATCTCCCCAGCCACTCACAGCAGGGGGGTGGTATAGGGCTTGAACGTCACAGGGGAAGTTGTAATGCCTTCCCTGTCTTTCAATTGGCCAGAAAAGCGCGCTAACGTCTCAGAGAGGAAACTGAAAGTAACCCGAACATCGCGTGGTACTCGTTAAGAGTAACGAGCATCCCGAACACGCTAATATTCGCCCGAGCATCAAGCTCGGACGAGTACGTTCGCTCATCTCTAGTGTTAATATGTACATTACGTATGCATGTATATTATTATATATTACATTGGACCTCTGCATAGTGTTAGAAACATGTGTCAGACTTCATCCAACATGGGAGCTATGCAGGGAAGTATTAATGTTGGACAAGATCCGACACTGGATTGGAAAGGGTTAAGGAATAGTACTAGAATTAAGGAAAAGTTACAGGCTTAAATTTCCCATTCCTGTGTACATTGCAAGACATATCCTTGTTTAGGGCTTTGTTTTCAAACCCGGGGGGAACACAGGAACTTTGAGCTTTTTTGCCATGTCAGCTGACATTTGCCATGTCAGCAATCTGAAGTGTTCATGTCCACTGACCATTACTGCCTGATCATTGAGAGCCAAGTGGTTTTTATACTATAGCTATTAAATCATCAAGGACTTAGGCCAGCTTCACATGGGCATAAGTGTATTTATGTGTGAATTTGCACCTTGTATTTGTGTGATGGGCGTTAAGAAACGCAATCCTATGCAGACGTCCGCGATTTGGCCACGCAAAATATCGCATGGTAAACAAATTGCTGCATGCTCTATTTCTGTGCGGGGCTCGCAGAAACGTCACTCACCGGCCGCCAGCTACGCTCTGCACATGAAAGAGCCGGGGCCGCGGGAGAGGTGAGTGCCCGTGCTGCTCTCTGCAGATGCTCGTGTCGGGTCCCGCTGCGAGAATTCTCACAGCCGGATCCGACCCGGCCGTCTGCAGGCGGCCTTAACGTGACTTTGAGGAGGGATATTAAAGCAATATCAAAGATATTTTGAAAATTGAAAGTGTGGCAAGTACTTCTCAAGCACAGCCAAACAAATGCAAAATGTGTGCATTTTGTCCATAACAGAAGCACAGGATGACCAAGCTCTTATGCCACAACCTGCGGCAAGTCCATTTGTGGCAGACACACTGTTCCAGTTTGCAATGACTGCATGGAATAAATTTATTTAGTTGAATGATAGATTTTAGGTAATTTTAATAAATTTCCTTTTATATACGTCTCTTTTTCACTAATAGGATAAATAAACAAAATATTGAAGTTTAATTTTGTTAGTCTGTGAGACTAATATGTGGTGACAGTGTAACTCGAAAACATGTTAAGTGATCTAAGGTTAAACTGCAGCATTAATCAAAGTAATACTCTTAATTTGGGTACAAAAAGAAGACAAAATCAAAATGACAAAAACATACAAAACAGTTAGAAAATAATTGGCATAAACAGGGGCATAGCTAAAGGCTCAGGGCTTGGGTGCAAAAGTTCAGCTGCCCGGGTGGTCCGGTTGCCCGGGGGCACGGGTGCCGGGCCAGTGTGGTGTTGGTGGCTCGTGGCGTGGTGCGCACGCTTGGTAGTCCTGGCGGCGCCGTGCGCATGTGCGCCTGGGAGTGCAGCTGCCGTACATGAGCTCCCTTTTGATGTGCTATGGGGAGTTGGCCGCCTCCCTCTCTCCGCCTCTGGGTGGAGGCTTCTGTTTAAAAGTCTGGCAGTGACTGCAATTACTGCCAGTTATTGGTTTCCCTCAGGTTGCTAGCTAGTCTGCATCTGTAGGTCTCCTGCCTCTGTCAGCTTGTCTGCTATTTTGTTACCATCTGCCAGGTTGTTTTATCTGCCTCGGTACTATCAGTATTGTTTCTTGTTGGTTGCTTTCATCTGCCTGTCCTGTCGGTAGTCTACCCATTTCATCTAGGTACACCAGCGCCCCTTCTCGGTCCCTAGATAGCTCAGTTGCCAGCCTGGGGTTAGCCAGGAGTGGAGGCAAGTAGGCAGGGACAGGGGTTGTGGGTAAGATCCATGGCAACCCGGGCTGGCATATCCAGAGTAGACTACTGTAACATAATAACTGGCCCTTAAAATTGCCCAGTGGGTTTTGTTTTTTTCCCTCCAGTACCCTCACAAGTCAGTTGCAGTCGTTATTGGTCGTGATCCAAGACCTGTCTGATCGTATGCTGGCCCAGGAGCAGCAGGAGTCAGTGCATGTTTCTGCTGCTCCTTCCATTCCTGAGCCCAAGTGTACTTTTCCAGAGGTGTTTTCAGGGAAGAAGAGAAAGTTTTTTGTTTCTCAGCAAGCCTGTAGATTGTACTTCTGGATGCGGCCCCGCTCATCCGGCTCAGAATTCCAGAAAGTGAGATTGATTATGTCCTTACTTCAGGGTTTCCCCCAGACATGGGCCTACTTCTTACCCGAGAGTTCAGCTTGCCTACTGTCAGTTGATTTGTTTTTTCGGGAACTTGGAGGTATTTTTGATGAGCGGTATCTCATCTCATGTGCCTTCGTCAGGAGCAGCAGTGGGTCGAGGACTATTGCTCTAAATTAAGACAATATGCTGGTGAAACCTCTTTGAACGATAGTGCACTTAAGTATGTGTTTTTGTTGGGTCTTTCTGACACTGTCAAAGATCTACTCATTTCCCATCCTGCTCCTGTGACACTCAATGAGGCGATGGAATTGGCAGTCAAGGCTGACAGAAGGCTTAGATCTAGAAAAGAGGAATGTCAGACCCACAAAGCTAGGGAACCCAGCAGACCTGTTCCCTCTTCTCCCAGGCCAACGTCTGTTGCCAAGCCTATGGAAGTGGACCAGCTTGGTCCCAAGGAACGGCGACGGTTCCGGATGATGCAGCGTCTCTGTCTCTATTGTGGGAAAGCTGGACATCGTGTAGCAACCTGTCCTCAGAAGCTGATGCAGCATCAGCCTGAACCGGCGGAAAACTTCAGATCCTAGGCGACTGTCAGGAGGGTCGCCTAGGATCACAGGTACTCCCTAAATTGTTGGTGCCCTGTCATATTGGTTTCCGGAATTTCACTCAGTCCGGTCAGGCTTTTATTGATTCTGGTGCTGCCGCTAATTAGGCTAGTCTAAGCTTTGTCAGACCTCTGATGGCTGAGTTCTTGGCATTGGAGACGCCCATACGCTTCACTAGCATTGATTCTACCGCTCTGTCTGCGAGTGTCGTTCTTAGTAATGGAGAGCATGTCAGTTGATGTAGTGCTGGGTATGCCCTGGTTGGCACTGCATAATCCCCAATTTGATTGGTCCACTCGGGAATTGACACATTGGGGGTTGTCCCGTCATAGTCACTTAGCTACTATTCCTATGTGTTCAGCAGATGCCACATTTATTCCCGAGTATTTGTCTGATTTCCATGACATATTTTCCAAGAAACGGTCTGAGATTTTGCCTCCCCATAGGGAGGGGGACTGTGGTATTGATTTGATCCCCGACAGTCCAATCCCAAGGGGAGCCATTTTCAATTTGTCAGAGTCTCTGGCCAAACGACACATCAGGCCATCCAGGTCCCCGGCCGGGGCAGGTCTCTTCTTTGTAGAGAAGAAGGATAGCACATTGAGGCATTGTGTGGATTATCGGGCTTTGAAGAACCAGTGCTCCTTGCCCTTGATTCCTTATTGAATCAGGTGGTAGGGGTCCACTGGTTTTCCAAATTGGACTTAAGGGGGGTGTACAATTTAATTCACATCAGAGAGGGAGATGAGTGGAAGATTGTGTTCAACACCCTATTAGGACATTTAGAATGTCTGGTCATGCCCTTCGGACTTTGTAATGCTCCCACTGTGTTTCAGGGATTTATGAATGCAGTCTTCCACGACTTCCTGGGGCATTCTTGGTTATATATCTCGATGACATTCTGGTGTATTCCCCAGACTGGGATTCTCATGTGCGGCACCTGAGGCTGGTTCTGACCCATTTGCACGAGTACCAACTTTTTGTCAAGTTGGAGAAATGCAATTTTGGTACTAAACAAGTGTCCTTCCTTGGTATTGTGATTTCACCTGCAGAGATTCAAATGGAGTCTGATAAAGTGGCAGCAATCTCCCAATGGGTCAGATAACCTGAAAGCGCTCCAGCGGTTCCTAGGGTTCGCAAATTTTTACTATAAATTCATTAAGAATTATTCGGTTATTGCGCATCCGCTGACTGATCTTACCAAGAAGGGGGCTGACTTGGTAAGATCGTCGCCAGAAGCCCTAGAGGCTTTCAGTCATCTCAAAAGGGCATTTACTGCCGCCCCGGTACTAGTACAGCGTGACGCACAGCGACTATTCTTCATTGAGGTCGATGCGTCTGAGGTGGGAGTGGGGCTGTATTGTCTCAGGAAATCAGTCAGAGAGCTGGGTATAGCCCATGCGCATTCTTCTCGCGGAAGTTCAGTTCGGCGGAACAGAACTATGACGTGGGTAATCGTGAGTTATTGCTGATTATGTGGGCTCTAGAAGAGTGGCGTCACCATCTTGAGGGGGCTAGGCATCCCATTACTGTATATACTGATCATAAAAACTTGGTATATCTCACCAATGCTAAGAGACTCACAGCTCCCCAAGCCAGGTGGGCGCTGTTTTTCGCCAGGTTTAACTTCATCATTACTTATATTCCAGGGCGGACGCCCTCTCATGGAGTTTCGGTTCGCCAGAAAGTGAGACAGTGGCTCCCGAGAATATCTTGTCACCTGGGGTGGTGGTGGCAGATGTAGAATCTGATCTTGTCCCCCATCTACAAAATAACCAGCAGGATGCTCCCTCGGGAGTGCCGGAGGGCAGATAGTTTGTGCCAGAGGGTCATTAAAGAGTGTCACTCATCTGTGCTTGCAGGTCATTCGGGAGTTCAGGGGACTCTGGATCTTTGTTCTAGACACTACTGGTGGCCAGGCATGTCTCAGAAGATCCGCGACTTTGTTAAAGGATGCTCTGTCTGTGCACGCAGTAAAAGTCGTCGTCCGGATGGGCCTTTGAGACCGTTACCGGTGCCTTCTCGTCCGTGGACCTTTTATCGGTAGATTTTATTACCAATCTACCTGAGTCTCAGAAGTTCACCACGATCCTGGTTGTTGTGGACTGCTTCTCAAAAATGGCTCATTTCGTGGCAATAAAGAAGTTACCAACTGCGATAGAATTTTCCAAGATTTTTGTAAAAGACATCATTCGTCTACATGGGGTTCCCGAGAACATTGTATCTGATCGCGGGGTTCAGTTTGTTGCACAATCCTGGCGAGCCTTCTGTAGAAACCTGGGAACGTTGCTTTCCTTCTCATCAGCATTCCACCAGCAAACTAATAGTCAGACTGAGCGGAAGAACCAGGATTTGGTGCAATATTTGCAGTTGTTTGATAGCGAAAAGGCTCATCAGTGGGCAGAATTCCTGCCACTGGCAGAGTTTGCGCTAAACAACCATACTTGTTCTTCCACTGGAGTGTCTCCATTCCGTTGCATATGTGGTCAGCATCCCCGCTTCCTTACAGCAATCTCTATTCCATCTGCCTGTCTTGCAGCTGATGTCACCACAGATACTCTGAAAGAGTGTGGAGAGAGGTACAGAAGAATCTGGAAGCAATGCGGGCTCGTATGCAGCTGCGTAGTGGGAAGAGTCTGTCGGTGTCTGAACCTTACTGGGTGGGACAGAAAGTGTATTTGTCATCTAGAAATCTCAAACTGAAGGTTCCGTCCTTGAAACTGGCGCCACGTTACGTAGTTCCCTTTGTCATCACGCTGGTAATAAATCTGCTGGCTTATGAACTTGAATTGCCAGCTACTCGGAGGGTACACAGGGTTTTTCACAAGTCGTTATTGAAACATTTTGTCCCTTCGGTGAGCAATTCCTCTTTCTGCGGTATCATTGACCACCTTAAGAGCCTTCACATGGCTTCTTAGAGAATCACTGCAGCATTCTGTCACGTCGTGGATCCCAAACAATTCAAATAATGTCTGTTTTTTTAGTAACAAAATGGCTTAGGTCTTTTCCTTCAAAAACTAGGTTTTTGCCCTCTAATCGTTTTATTTCTTTTTTCTTTGCAGGTTTGATTTCTAAATTTTTAGTCCTATTTTCCTTATCAGCCTGAGTAATACATTCGTTCAAAAAATCCTATGTTTGTTTCTGAAAGATACCAAAGGTGTCTCTCAGCAACTGTGAGAGCCCTTTTTTTGAAGTCTGCATCTGGGTAAGTGCTCAGAAGCCGTAGCATATCCAAATTATTCTTTGGAGCCCATTGACTTACAATTGCCTCATACCATAAGCGAACATATGATGCATACAAAATGTGCAACCTGTTTCCTTCCTTTTAATTCTTGTTGAGGAATATTCAACTGTTTAGTGAAGGGGACAATTTTAAGTGCATATATTGCTTTGCCATCCACCTTGCTTGATGCAGAGCACTATTTTCACTCATTTGTCTTCTAGAAAGCGTTGAACAGGACTTTCTTTATCCAGCATTGTCGTATATGACTTCTTATCAAGTGAAGCCCACAGACTTTTGAACCTCTGAAAAATCTGGATGTCAGGACCACTTGATGGTATGCCACAACACTCCTCAAACACTCCTTTCAATATTAGTTCATGGGTGTGATGACGGCAAGCCAGCCATAACAATGTTTGTAGTATCAAAAGACATACCGATGATATTGTCACGTAGCCCAAATCGGTCCACTTCCCGAATAAATGCGTTGAACCATAAAATCTTCTATAATCCTTTTTGAACTAAATAAATGCCAAAATCCGTTCTTTGGGCTATTACCAATTAATATTTTTGGGCTGTTAGCCTATTACCCTGATATATCATCTGAGATTACCGATCTAGCAAATTCTCAGTTGGTTCTCCAACTGAACTTCTGGTAGGACTTAATTTTTTGGCACCTTACTCCCCACACAAGGGAAGATATTCAGCGCACACACTTTATTATACATTTTTTCAAGGGGTGCATCAAGGGACACAGCCACATATGTGTTGTTTGTCTGTCCTTTAGCCTTCTAATTTTAGAGAATAAATATTAAAAGTTATATTTTAGGATCAAAACTGTGAAGGCATCCTCTAGTACATTTTGATTCCACTGCCTCCGTGAAGCATTAGTACAAAGCAGTTCAATATTAGAAATTTCACTAATTTGAGAAAAAAGTGATCAATGTGTGCAACCTCTAAATATTATCCAATCTTCTTGAAAATTGGCATTTATATCTTTTACATCACTGAGACTCGGGGCGTAAGCAAAGTCATATGGAAATCATATCTTTGGAAAAATGAAACACCCTAATGTGCATCACTACTATGTTGAAATTACTATACAATAATATTTTGCTATGTGACGTGGCTCTATGCCACAACTACATTACATGACCAAACGTGTGTGGCTACCTCTACTAATTATGGAGTTTGGGTGTTTCAGCCAAATATCTAATGGGAAATTGTACGTACAATCAAACACATAGTTATGTAATCTCCATAGACAAACACTGATAATAGTATGAGTCGTACTGCAGAGCTCAGTGACTTTAATGGTGTCGACTTTGGCCTTGTCATAGGATACTACTTTTAGCACAAGCCAGATTGTAAAACTTCTGATCTGCTATATCTGCCTTATCAATTTTAAGGGTTATTACTATGAGCAAACATTTAAAAATGTTGGTTTGTCCGATTCAGTGAATTTCATCAAAAAGTTCTGTTTGGTCCAAATCAGAAGTTCATAAAACTCCTAATGCTAGTATTGAAAAGCGGTGTGCCTTCAATGGATGTGGCTCAGTGTTTAGCATTGCTGGGTTCTAGGTTCAAATCTTACCAAGGACAACATCTGCATGGATTTTGAACAAGTTCACATAAATGTAGTCCATGGTCAGATTGGAACCTAGAACTACAATGCAACAGTGCCAGCTACTGAGCCACCACACTTATTTTTCCTTCTCAAAATGAGAAGTAGGAGAAGAACACAAAGAGGAAAAACAAAGAGGACATGCAGACTCCATGTTGTCCTAGAACCCAAGATATGCAAGGCAGCAGTGCTAACCACTGAGCCACATCTACTGAAGGACCACTGGCACCACCACCACTGTGCTCTTAGACAGTGTTCAATATTAGTTTTAGGAGTTTTTATGAACTTTGAGCTCAGCACAAACAAACTACCTGAGGTTCTGGTTCTTGCCAAACTAAACTTCAAGTAAAATTTGACCCAAATTTGGTTTCTACAGGTTCAGTTCATTCATTAATAATTATCAGGCTGAACATCTAGGAGAAGCAGCAGCTCAGCAACAAAGCAATAAACTAGGCAAACTCACAGAGTGGACCACTGAGTTCTGAAGTGTGTGTTATGTAAAATTTGTATCCTCTGCTGCCTCACTCAATACAGAGTTTTGTTTTTTTTCAAATCTGTTTTTATTGAAAATTTTTCGTCATTACAGGAAATGGAGGCAAGTAACAACTACATATCACTTATGGGGGAAGTGTGCCCGCTAAAATCCATGAGTAATGGAATCCGCTTCAGTAAATCGAAACACATTTGAACTTAACATGGATAAAAAAGAGAATGGGCAAGGGGGGAGACATACAGAGGTATTGGAAGGGAAGAAGGTGAGAGGTGGAGGGAAGGGGTAGGCAGGGGGAAAGGGAAACGTGTGGCCCTAAAAAGCGCTAGCATATTGTTGTCGGAATGGGTTATGGATACTCACTCGTCTATGGGGCATGCCAGATCGCAGCTCCTTCTCCACGCGGGCGCGCATAGGCAACATCTCTACAACAATGGTATCAATAAACTCCCCGATCTTCTATCCGAGTCAACCGTCGTCTACAGACCGGATCTTATATTATACCAATTACTCCATGTCTCCAGAAATCGGTCATGGATGCCCCTCGACCAACTGACGAGCTCTTCCAAGTTGCAGGTTAGATCCACTCTATTCTTCCATTGGGTCAAGAAGGGTGGGTTTTTTTGAAGCCAAAGAAGAGGGATAAGTGCCTTAGCAGCGTCGAGCAAGTGTGCAATCAATCTCTGTTTTAGAGGATGGAAACCTGCTGAGGGTTTCCAAAGAAACAAGATCTCTGGGGTAAGTATAACATTGGGGGAGAGCTTCCGAAGAGTCGCCTCGACCTCTAACCAAAAGGGAGTCACAATCGGGCATTCCCACCAAATGTGCAGGTATAAGCCCATTCCTAATTCACATCTCCAACAATTGCAATGTGTTGCGAGTTTGTGGTCAAAGAGCCACTGAGGTATCCTGTACCACCTAACTAAGAGTTTGTAATGGACCTCCTGTGAGAGAATGCAGGGTGACAGGCCATAGGCCATTTTTAGAATTAAACAGGTGTCATGCGATGAGAGGTTAATACGGAGTTCTTTCTCCCAGGAGGATATGAAGGCTGGTTTGGAGATTTGTGTGGGGAAGATAAACTGTTTACGAAGAAATGCAATTTTTCTAGACGTATGTTTGCCATTACCCAAGGCTCTTTCAAACTCCGAGAGAGGCCTCGTAGATACGTTTGACTTAAGAAAATCCCCAACAACACACCTTAGGTGGGCCAACTGTAGAAAGGAAAGGGTCGGCCTGGGGAGGAGGGACTGCAGGGTCCCCTCAGGACCCAGGTGCCTGTAGATCACAGAAGGACCTGTCTGTAAATTTGGACCAGAGGCTCGTTAGACAGGGGTCCCCGGGAGAGCCCATGAAGCAAGGTAGCAAACTGTGGGGAGTGACTCAATACAGAGTTTAAATTGCCTCTGGAAGCAGTATCAACACAAGAACTGTGCATGGAGAGCTTCACGAAATGGGTTTCCATGGCCAAGCATCTGCACATAAACCTAAGATCATCATACGCAAGGCCAAGCATTAGCTGGAGTGGTGTATAGACACAAAATTGTTTCTATTTTCCCTATGACATTGCTCTACCTATGTAAAAAATATTTATCTAAGTTGCTAGAATTCAATCTATTGTAGAGAGGGCTTTTTCAAATTACTGTTGGCCTTTGTAAGTTTTTGTTATACTCCTAGCTGTGTCACATGTATATAGCACAGTCATATTCCACAGTGCTGTACACACATGCTGTCATGTTTGCATGCAAGCATGAATGTGTTATGCCACATACAGCCTTAAAGGGGTTGTCCCGCGCCGAAACGGGTTTTTTTTTTTTCAATAGGCCCCCCGTTCGGCGCGAGACAAACCCAATGCATGTGTTAAAAATGAAAAACGTTTAGTACTTACCCAAATCCCCGTGCTGCGGCGACTTCTTCCTTACCTTAGCAAGATGGCCGCCAGGATCTTCACCCACGATGCACCGCGGGTCTTCTCCCATGGTGCATCGTGGGCTCTGTGCGGTCCATTGCCGATTCCAGCCTCCTGATTGGCTGGAATCGGCACACGTGACGGGGCGGAGCTACGAGGACCAGCTCTCCGGCACGAGCGGCCCCATTCACCAGGGAGAAGACCGGACTGCGCAAGCGCGTCTAATCGGGCGATTAGACGCTGAAATTAGACGGCACCATGGAGACGAGGACGCTAGCAACGGAACAGGTAAGTGAATAACTTCTGTATGGCTCATAATTAATGCACGATGTACATTACAAAGTGCATTAATATGGCCATACAGAAGTGTATAACCCCACTTGCTTTCGCGGGACAACCCCTTTAATACAAAATGCTATTTTTTTATCTGTAATCTGTTACTTTTTTAATCAGATTAGCTGCATATTTGCTGCCCTTAATGCCCCTGAAAGTGTCAATTATAATACACTGACTGTATGTTCATAAAATTCACGAGAATTGGAAACAATCTTTATTATACGATTTAACTGTATGCTCAAGTGGTTTCTTCAAATGCAGATGGTTCTGGGTTGGACCATTAAACTTGACAAAGAATTTTGGATAATCTTTGGTCTAATTCATTCCAGATGCTGAAAGGTAATTATTTGGAGGCTGTGAAAAAAGTGAAATATGATAACATACTATCATAACAGAAATGAGGGGCTTTACTTCTTATTCAATTTATTACGGCTGATGCAAGTGTGTGCTTATGTGGCTTTAATAAAGTAATGAGATATGGAGATCTCTTAATGAGTCCTGGTTTCCTTTAGCAACTTTCCAAGAATGCATTATAGTTTTTAATTCAAAACAGATGCATCTTGCAAGAGCACATTTCTTTGATGAATTATTATTTAAACAAGCTGACATGCAGCATAGGCATTTTTAGGCCAATCTGAACTTTGTTTCCTGCAAGCAGTGTTTCACAGGCGAATTAGGTGTTGAGCTATATGTTTACATTGTCGAAATCCTAAACAGTAACACTATTAGCACCAAACGTCAGCCGGTGAGCCTGCAGCAAATAAATAGTGCACAGTGTATCTGGTGGCTGCTCGTCTAATTAAACACAGAGATACATTCTTCTTCACAGATGAGGTTTCTCTCTTTTTAGTAATTTACAAAATATTAGAGATGATCAGAAAAGCTGTGGGCTATTACCAAACGTTGACACATCAGATGGTTGTTAGGCAGCTAGGTCATTAAAGCAGTTAAAGGAGCTGTCCGATTACCAGACAACATCCCTTTAATAGGGCTGTCTACTGTAAAATAATAAACTGAGCTGTACTTTTCCCCCTGCCGTCGGGACCCAGCGCTACAGTCCTGCTGTTGTCCCGACATTTATTGCCGTCACTGGAAGTTAGGTGACTGCTGCAGCCAGTGAGAGGCTGCAATGTCATGGCTCCTTCTCCAGGTACATCCTGAGTGCCACGATGCCAGGAGTTTGAAATGTGATGCTACAGTCTCTGATTGGCTGCAGTGGTCACCTGACTTCCGATGATGGCTACTGTCACAAGAAATGCCAGGACCACAGTAGGAGTGTGAAGCTAGATTCCAGTGGCAGCAAAGGGGTAAGTGCAGCTCAGTTTATTATTTTACTGCAGACAGCCCTCTTAAAGGGATGTTTCCAGTAATCGGTAACCCCTTTAAATAATGTGAAATTATCCTATAGGGACTGTAATAGCTAACTTCAGTGGCTTCCCTTTAATGCTATCATATGCTTTCTTGAGCTCTTACTGGATAGTCTCAAAATGCCTTTATGACAGGGGTGTCAAACTCATTTCCTCTGAGGGCCACATCAGCCTTATGGTTGCCTTCAAAGGGTTGATTCTAATTGTAAGACAGTATAGTAAAAGTGAATCCCACAGTGGCCCGATTGGTAATAAGGTCCCCCATAGTGGCGCACACTATTATACATATATATATACACACAGGCGCACATTATTATTATACATATATATGTATACACAGTCGCACACTATTCTAACTATATATGCACAGACGCACACTAATTTACATATTTACACACAGACTCACACTAATATACATATATACGCACAGACGCACACTATTCTACACATATACGAGCAGACGCACACTATTAGGCTGCCTGTCTATGGGCGTTGCAGAGATTCGCCGCGGGAGCTGCCGCCCGGGAGCAGGAGCCTTTAGGTGGATTCCGCGGTCAGCCTCATCTCACAGATAGGCTGACTGTGGAGGATCGCTATGATTCTCCGCTCATGGACAGGGGGGAAGCGCTCTCCATAGCAAAGCTATGGAGAGCGTTCACTGTGTTCTTTACGGCCAGATTATCGCTGTGGGGAACGCAATTCAAACTCGCCCGTGGACAGGCAGCCTTATACACATATAGCACAAACGCACACTATTATACACATATAGCACAGATGCAAACTATTATACATATATACCTACAGACGCACAATATTGTATATATATATATATATATATACACACACAGGCGCACACTATTATGCATATATACGCACAAATGCACACTATTCTACACATATACACACAGACGCACACTGTTCTACACATATACGCACAGACGCACACCATTATGCATATATACGCACAGACGCACACTATTATACATATATATATATATATATATATACACACACACACACACAGGCGCACACTATTATTCATATATACGCACAGATGCACACTATGCTACACATATATGCACAGACGCACACTATTATGCGTATATATGCACAGACGCATACTATTATGCGTATATATGCACATACGCACACTATTCTACACATATATGCACAGACGCACACTATTATGCATATATACGCACAGATGCACACCATTCTACACATATACGCACAGACACACACTGTTATACATATATACGTACAGACGCACACTATTATACATATATACATACAGACACACACACACATATATATATATATATATATATACATATACACACACACATATATATATATATATATATATATACATACACACACAGGTGCACATATATATATATTATATATACACACACATATACACATACATACATATGCACACAAGGACACTTCTGCATTTTTATACACATTTTTATACTTACCTGCATCCAATGTGGTCCCACTGGCAGGTATACCGGCTGCTCTTAATCCTTCTTGGGGCCCTCCTGCAAACTTGGGCCCCTAATGTCTCCCAGGCCTGCAGCCATGAACAGAGGGAGGGCCAGTGAAAGGAGGTCAGCGCTGACCAGGCTCTCACCCTGCAGCTGCTCCGCCTCAGCGCCGCTCTCCTCGCACCAGTGATCATGTTCTCTGTAGTGTTCTTCCCTCCTCCGCGGCCGTTGTCAGTGTGCTATTAGCACTCCTCTATTACTGTCTGCACTAGACAGAACAAGCTGATAGAAGATCGCATACTGAAAACAGCACGGAGGGGGAGGGAACTTACTGCACAGCCGACAGGCCATAGAAAATGAGGTGGCCGTCCGGATTCGGCCTGCGGGCCTTGTGTTTGACACCTGTGCTTTATGATGTTTGATTTTGGTTATATGCAATTAAAGGAGTTATCTAACTATGGCCCATTACAGCATAAGGACATCAAGCAGGGTGGTCCCCCACTCAGGACCCCTCCCTGTTAGCCCTAAAGGGGGAACATATAACAATCACTCTTCCAGACTCAATCTGTTTATATATCACCCAGATTCTCATTCATTTGAATTGCCGATGTAATAATACATTTGCCCTTTAACCACAACTGAGAGCCAATGGCAACTTTCCTCAACTGAATCAGCTGCTTGCCAAGTGAATCCAGGATTTCGGTCCTGTGGCAGTCAGCTAATCACAGCAGTGGCTCTCAGATTATTGTTTGTGGTGAGAAAATCCTTTCAAGTGATTCATCAAATTGTGTGTTTCATTATTAAAAGAATGTATGTGATATTAAATACTTAGAAGCCAAAAAAGCCAAAGGTATTATAGAAGTGATACCCTAACTGGCTAGCCAGAAAAAAAATCATATTTGCAAGTTTTGGAGAACAGAAGCCCCTTCATCAGGCTAGCTTACGAATAATTAATTTTAAAAAAGTACAGTAGCTGAATGCTGCATTTGTTGATACATGAACTACATAAAGTGTGATTGTATTATTTGTTTTCTGATTGTGCTGCACATGCAGATCCACTGTTTGACTAATGTTTGCGGTCACAGGATAATTTTTCATCCTTTTTGGCTGATCTGATCAATGGAACATCACCAGATGACAAAAGTAATATGCAGCTTGTGGAAGAACATCTCTTGACTGCTTGCCTTGAAGGACAGAACTAAAAATTTGAACCACAGCTGAAATGTATACTTTGACGTTAGGAAAAAATGTTCTAATTTCCTGTCTCCCACTGACCCTCTCAATCAATGCAAACCCTGGAATGGGATGAAGACAAAAATTCCTGATTTATCTTCAACCATAACTAAACCTTTAGCCCTAAGATATGGTTCATTGCTAAAGTACGTTATGCAAATACTGAATTATCTGCTTTTGAAGTGGACTATTTTTTCAGTAAATAAAGGAATGAATCCTGTGCAAGCACTGTTCCTTGTCTAGTCCCCCCCACTGTTCACAATGTGATCAATTTCATGTCTGCCTTGTGATGAATTCCATCTTTGTTAAATAATATCTATTTGCTGTAGTTTTTAAATGTACATTGAGATTTTCTTACCAGAAAGAAATGGACTAAATTAAACTTTATTGCACCTTACTATACATAGAAGCCATAAAAGATAGCACTGCAAGCATACCGGGGGAGGAATGTTTCCGGCGAGAGTGTCCCGAGCGGGGGAACAACAGCAGCTGCTTTCAGTCCTAGGCAGAGGCACCCAGCCCAGCGCCACAGCGGGGGTCCAAGAACAGCTGGCACTCTGGTCTTCGGCATAGCCAAACAGCACACTGCCGTGTGCGGATACTTTATTATCCATGGGTCGCATTGGAGGAAGAAACGGTGGTGTCACCCGTGACAACACAAAGAAAGACCTAAGGTAAACCAGTTACCCTTCACTTTAACCCTTTCCAATCCATTTATTTTTAAATAAATTGGAGCTGGGGAGAATGGATGAGAAAAAATAAATTCTCCCTTTACCCTCCTGATCTGACAGTGTTCAGGAGGGTGTCGGCGGTCACATCAACATTGGGAGAATGTAATACTTCCACATTCTCCCTTCAGCCTCCCAGCTCGGCGATCATGTGACAGCTGAGGTCAGGTGGCACCCAGTGGACACATGATGGCCAGGCGGAATGTGGAAGTAACACTTCTGCATTCTCTCTTCATCCTCTCGGCTTGGCGATCATGTGATAGCTGAGGTTATACCCAGCAGTCACATGATCACCGGACAGAATCTCTGTGTATTACATAGCACTGATTGAGTGCTATGTAATGTGTAAAGGAGAAGGCAGAAAGGGTTAAAAACCCTTTCTGCCTTCTCCTTGGGGTCCTCGATGAGGACCAGTGCAGGAGTGCATCTGACGATCGGGTGCAGATGCACTCCTGCACTGCAGTGTCGGGCCTGTCCCCGCATCGGAGCTGTGGAGGAAAATGATGATGTTGGGACAGGCCGAACATTGGATTGGAAAGGGTTAATATCCTGCCCTTGGCCCTGGTGGACATGTGTCTGGCTAACCTGGTGGGAGACAGTAGTGCCACCGTGACAAGGCCTACAACTCATTCCTGCTGTCCTATAAGCTAGGGCCCGCTCCTCGGACGCTGCACTTACACTAGTGTTTTGATATTTTTGATTTATTTATGAAGTATGATAAAATGTTCTTACAGTTTATTATTATTTATTATTTTTTTATGTTTTCTTAGGCTCTGTTCACAAACAGCACCATTGCTTCTGTTCATAAAGCAATGGAATACTCCTGACAAAACCCCACAAACGTATATTGGGACTGTTTTTAGGTTAAAAACACCAATCTGAACAGTGTCTATTAGGCAATGTCCCTCCTAGCTTGCAAAGTAATATACTATATTTTAATTATACAGAATCATCTTATGTTACTGTTTTAAAGCAAGCAAGATTTGAAAGATTCCCTGACCTGTAGTCTGAATCTTCCTATAACCAAACTCATTAAAAGGAACTTAAGAAGGATGAAGACTATTGCACATTTTGTTTCAACTTCTATAACTCCAGTAAAAGCACATCCAAACAGGATAATATTTTAATATAATTCTGAGCCCCAAAGTATTATAATATTCCATAGCTAAGCTTGGACACAACTGTTTCACATTCTTTCCAAGCTGTTTTGATGAATGTATGTTGATAAATGACCACATGAAATGCAGGGCCAAAACTGACACCACTGTTCTGTACAAGCTCGGGAAGATTTAGCATGCACAACTGTAAAACAGACACACACATGTTTAAACAATCTCTGCATGAAAGCTCTCCCATGTCTGTAATGCCCTGCAGATTCTCTCTGCAGAGGCATGGAGGCTAAGAATACATAAATCTCTCAAGATTCAACTCTACTTTGTCCCTCTGAAACTGAAAATGAAGCATGATTTTCCACTGCACTGTAATCCTTCAGTTATAATGACTTTTGGAATAACATTTGGAAATTCCACACTAAACTATGGATCGATACCAAACTGTACTTTATTTGCAATGAAAACAAAAATACAAGTTCAACACTAAATTAACCATTAGGTTTTATCTACTGTCTATTCCCAGATTGCTTACTTCATTCTTATGTAAAAAAAAATGTTATTGGCAGCAGGCAACAGTGATGGAGATTTGGATGTAGAACTCTTTCCTTTTCCTCACTTTACATTCACCATACAGATGCAGCGAAGTTTAACTTGATTGTGATAACTTTCTGCTTAATGTTATCTTAAGCCATTAAACAGCTATTCTTCTATTATCTTAATACAAGAATACCCATTGTAAAGCAATTCAATGTCTAAACAAACTGGAAAATTATCATAATGCCTTAAAAGTCATGCTAAAGTCCCATTTACAGGCAAAGATTATTGCTCAAAATTCACTCAACCGATGTTTTTTGAGTGATAATTGTTGCATATAAATGCTACCATCATTTGCTTTTCGTCCGAACGAAGATTTTTAGTTGAGTTAAAAATCCATCATTCGGACAGAGAGCTGATAGCAGGGATGACACACTGGGATTCTCCATGGTAGCACTGATAACATTGTATTCTGCTGCAGTCCCTCAACAGAACAAAGGGGCTTTATGCAGATAACAGACCACCTGCTGTTCTCTGCATACAGCTCAGGAAGGCTCATTTACATGCAATTTAAGCTAATAAACTTAATAAACTGCTAATGGGCATTAGTGCCCATTAACAACTTATGCAAAATGATTGCTCAAACTGTCATTCTCCCTAAATTTTGAATACATTTTGAGCAATCATCTTTGCGTGTAAATGGGGCTTAACTCCTTAGTGACCACAGATATACTGGCCAATAATGGGCTTCATTGTGATGCAGTGCCTTTTTACAGCGCTGCATCAGAATATCAGCCCCTGTCAATGCGACCGTTCCATATAAAACACTGACTGAGTGATGGGGCTCCCTCTGTCACCCATCATACCCCAACGATGTGATTATATTGTCCTATTGGGTTGAAATGGTACTCAGAGGTTTTAGGATGGCCTCCAGGTATGCCATCTATGGTGGCCTATGAAGTCCAGCCTCAGGCTGAGCTTAATAAGCAGTACAACGTTGAAGTATACCATGTTTCCCTGAAAATAAGACACTGTCTTTCACTATTTTTTGTCTCAAAAGAGGTACAGGGTCTTATTTTTGGGGTATGTCTTACACTTACCTAGCAGGCAGGTCCCTCCCGCTGGTCTCCGCAGTTCTGGCAGGCTTCCTTGCAGCTCTCAGTGCCGACAGAAGATCGCTTGCTGATAATTAAGTTTTTTAAACCCTGGCTCTTGCAAGCAATTGCTCTGATTGGTTCTCGCATCAAATATCTGTGATTGGTTACATTGAGTGCAGTAGTGATTGACTAAGCCCCTAAAAAGTGTCTAGTCCTGCCGCGGGATTGAGGCCTCTGCTCCTGCAAATTAAGCAGGAGCAGGTTGGGTCCGAGGAAACATAGAAGTAGGGAAAAGTGTTTTTTTAACCGCTTCTGCCTTTTCCTTTCCATGCAACATAGCACTCAATGAGCTGTACCGAAGAGAGAAAACGTATTACTTCCACTATTTGACCCAGCGATCACATGACCGCCATGTGTCCCCTGTCATAGCAGAGCTGCAAGGTCAATCACAACAAGGCATTTTTTACCGTCATTACTGTCATTTTTGCATACGCTTTCCAATAGGCAAAAAGAATAGATAAAAATGTGTATATTGAAAAAATGCTGACTATAGAATACCTCTAAAAAAATGCACATGCCAGTTAAAAAATTGCTGGATTTTTAGCATGGATTTTTAGGGGTCAATAACACTATATAAAAAAATGTGTAAATGAAGCCTAAAGGGGCTTTCCTAAATTCAGTAACCGTGGCTGCATTAATGTATTTAAATATATTTGCTTGTTTGTAAATGTCCTCACTGAGCTGATCTTTATTTTCAACCCAGGACTATGACTTGTAATGCTGTGGCGGACAATCATGCCAAAGTACTTTTATAGTATTATGCTATGGTTACCCATCGCAGTCCTGTGATATTACGTCATAATGGATGACAATTTGCAAATAGAGACTTGCACAGTAGCAGCAATAATGGGCAGCAAAAATGGCAACTGTATCAGTTATTGTTTGGCTGAAAAGCAATGGCTTTAGTGTATTGGTATTGATGATCCCACCACTTAAAAGATCATAAATAAGATAGGTGATAAAAGGCGGATCTAACTGCTACGACCCCTACTGATCCCAAGTACTGAGATACCCATGCCATTTTCTCCTCCTCTTTGCAGGCTCACTGCACCCCCACAGTGGGGAGTATAGTGATTGAGCGGCAGTTGCTCATACGTTGTTCTGCTCCATTCATTTTCAATGAGACTGCTGGAGATAGCCAAACTCTTGTACTGCTATTTCCATCAGCCCCACTGAAATAAATGGAGCGGTGCCGCACATGCATGACCACTGCTCCATTTAATCTCCAGATCACTGTGGGTGGGTGCAGCAAGCCCACAGTGGCAAGAAGAGGGGGGCACAGGATGTCTGTTTTCAAGTTAGGTTTGGATCTCAGTGGTGAGACCCCCACCAATCACATTTTTATCACCTATGCTATGGATAGGTGATAAAAGTAAATTGTAGTACAACCCCTTTAAGTGATATTTCATTCTCAGCTCATACTTCTTTGAGAATATTACGAGAGCGAGCTACCTCAGAAAGCAGAAAACGGCTGTTGCAAATGACACCTAAAAAGGTCACACTTTGCTTTGTGAGAAAATGTAATAAACAGTCTTTAGAGCAGTAGGTGAGAATTAAAGTGACCCGTAGACAGTTTTATTGAAAGGCTGAAGACTGAAACGCAGAATAGCAGAAAATAAATCTTAGCCGGGAATGCATATACTTACATTATAGATCTCTTGCCCATTACAGGACTGACTTCATAAAAGCAAACTGAACACCAATATAAATCCCGTAACTTTTATATCCATAGGTTTGCTGAAGATTTTGCTCACAAATGTATACTACATCATTCGCCTGGTGCAAGATATACAGACTATATTATGAGCCTCTTTGATATACCTGAATCAGCTGTACTTCTATTTAAAGGTCAGAAAAGCAGAACACCAAATTGCAAGAAACAATTGAAAATATCCGTTTTCCTACATTTTCTGATGCATCATTACATGGATGAGGATTATGTTAGAAAGCATGTGTTTAACAGATAAATAATTTCATCCGAGGTGAGACTCTGAAAGGAAATGCCTTGGGCAGCTGAGAGTATTCCCCTAAGCAAATATTATTTAAGACAGCCATCCACACTTCACAACCCTCCATTGGTTTCTCCGGCCAATATATATATCAAGGAAACACCTATGACAACTGACTTATAGTGGGTTCATGAGAACATTCTGTTTGCATTTATTGTTTTTCTATCTGAATTATGTATAATTCATATTATTAATATTTTTTTTTTCATGCTGGTTTATGATATCCGTGCATTCCTAGTCATATTCACCAAATTTGTCCATTTTTACATGCTATGAAGGGAAATAGTCCACCACATAGCTGCTAGAAATTCACTAATGCCACTGTGATGAGGCCTAAAACTCTTTCCCTAAATGTAAGGCCCCTGTCCATGGCTGAGCCGGACTATTGCTAGCTATATTCCGCCACGGGGAGCAAGGGGTGAAAGCCGAGAGGTCTCAGTGGTGAGTCTATCTAACAGATAGGCTCCCGCAGAGAATCGTGGCAATAGCAGCATGAACTACCTTGGAGAGCCCACCTGGGCCAAAGGGCAGAGTCATCCTCATTCTGTTCCCTCTTCCGCTGCTGTAGCTGCCGCTTCCTTCATCTTCCTCCCCATTCATGCAGGAGGCTCTGGACACAGAATGGCAGTTTTGTGTAGGGGCAGTAGCATGTCTACTTCTGGCCGGAAACGGAGAGCAGAAGTTGAGCTGCAATCATCCCCACCACCTTTACTGACATTGCCATCTTCCCCACATTCCTGCATGTCCCAGGTCAGCAGCTAACCTTCTATCCACTTACTGTGGGAATGTAAAAAAAAGTACAACTCAACCATCCACAAGCACAGAGCCTGAACGCAAACATTGCACAGTTTCTTGCAATAGAAATGCTGCCTTTCAGTTTACTGGATACAAACGCTTTCCGCAGTATGATGTTCTGTGCTAACTCACAGTACCAGATTCCCATGGCTCTGATTGTTTTTTGAGCGCTGCTCAGCCAAATTAATGCAACGTTCTATAAACCCATGTGATGGCTGTAATTGGTTGATTGAGTGCTGCATTGATTGGCTGGGCAGCAGTCCAAGGACCAATCACAGTCATCGCATTGTGGAGGTGGGACTTATGAATTGGCCAATCAATGCCATGGCTCAGTGTATCTGATCTTCGGAGAGCAGCGGGGGGGGGGGGGGGGGGCTGTACCGAGCCTGCTAAGTAAGTATAATAAGACATTCTCTGAAAATAAGACCTGGTGCCTCTTTTGGGGCAAAAATTTATATAAGACAGGGTCTTATTTTCGGGGACACACGGTAGTTTTTTGCAACTCTACTACTTTTCCTTGGAGGAGGAGGAGTAGGAATTCCATGTGCAATGGCTCCTACCCACTTGCGTTTTTTTTAACGCTGCGTTAACTCAGCATTAAAAAAACGCAAGTGGGTAGGAGCACTAAGTGTTGTTTTCACCTACCAAAATTTTTAGTAGCTTTACAGCTGTTCTTTGGAGCAGGCCCATGCTGGAGTGTTGTGTTCATCTTTCCGAATTTCTCCTTGTTAAATTTATGACACTGCTTTTAAAACAAGCAACACACCTGCTGTCCTCATTGGTGCAATTTATGATCTAGGAGACCCTATGTGGACCTTTTTTATTTGTTTTCAGACCCATGTGCCATGATTGATCCTATACCTTGCAATGATATATTAAGATTAAGTTTTGGGAGGAGCACAGTGTTCCCCAGAAATTTGGCTGTATTACAATGCAATTTGAAAAGATTTGGCTAAATGGAGGACATTGTGAAGGGCAAATTAGTGAACCCGATTTTTACTCTCATTGACTTTAATGAGAGTTGTAATCCACATCCCAATTCAAGTTGATTTTCATGAAACAGGCCCGATACATCACTAACATTAAATCTGAAAAATATAGTGTCTTATCACATATCTATTTTCTGGTAGCTAGTTATGCACTTTGAATCCAAGATATTCTTTGCACCAATATGCATATCTTGGGTTATGGTTACAGATGACCGAACATACTCGTTAAGGGACAATACTTGAGCGAGTATCGTCCTTTTCGAGTACCTGCCTGCTCGTCAGAAAAGATTTGGGTCCCAGCGGTGGGCGGTGGCTGGGAATGGGGGGGATCTCTCTCTCTACTCCCCCCCCCCCGCTCCCCTCTGCTCACTCCCGCAACCCACCGCTCGCCCCCACCGGCCCTTGACGAGCAGGCAGGTATTAGAAAAGGACAATACTCGCTCGAGTATTGTCCCTTAACGAGTATGCTCACTCATGTCTAGTTATGGTACAAGATCTGCACAACCATCTTGACTACAGTATAATACTATTCATCCCCCTTAGGTGTGATTGAAACAGCTTTGCCCATATAGTCATATTTTTCTCTAAAATGAGGAAAAATAGCTCTACCTGATTGAATTTCTTGCTTGAATGTTTGCCTCTTTTCAGTGTTACAATGTTACTGCTCAGTTACTTCCCTACTATATGTAATTAAACCTTTCAATCACTTACATGTTGTTTTAATAATTCTACATTATACAAAGCTAGAAATTATTTACAGCCACAAAATATCATTAAATGATAGCTTAAAATATGGCAGTTCTTGCTGGGCAGACAGGGACATTTCGAACCATATCCAACATAGAATTGTTGAATCTGATTATATGTATGTCTCTGTTTCATTCTGCAAGAAATTAACACATCTTGTATGGAAAGTAATTTAATTTCTGTGTTGTTTTTTTTTCCTTTTTAAATGAATTGTTTCTCAGCCTTGCTTTGGATGTAATAATTATTCCTGACAGGGTGTGGGTGCACACGTTAAAATGCTGAGGAAATGTGAAACATCTGAGCATGCGTATTCCTTTATAAATAGAAAGACATAATATTCATTTAGTAGTTTAAGTTCTAATGTATTTTCTAGGAGCCTATTTTGCAACCAAACATCCAATTAAAAGAAAAACCATATAGCAAAGTGCTTGTCATGCTGTGCTCCTTGGACCTGTGATTCTGTGGGTTTCCAGGAGCATACTGCTGTAGGTACTGACTGCTGCATCACCCTTTATTTGCCTCTACTTGCCTTCAGTGTGATGCACTGAACCATAGGTGTTTTAGTAGTGAAATACTTCTATTGCATGGATCTTCCAGCCAATCTCATGCACCAAAGATGAGCAATAGAGATGAGCGAGCACCAAAATGCTCGGGTGCTCGTTACTCGGGACGAAATTTTCGCGATGCTCGAGGATTCGTTTCGAGTAACGAACCCCATTGAAGTCAATGGGCGACCCAAGCATTTTTGTATATCGCCGATGCTCGCTAAGGTTTTCATTTGTGAAAATCTGGGAAATTCAAGAAAGTGATGGGAACGACACAGCAACGGATAGGGCAGGCGAGGGGCTACATGTTGGGCTGCATCTCAAGCACCCAGGTCCCACTATTAACCCACAATAGCGGCAAGAGTGGGCCCACCCCCCCTCCCAACAATTTTTACTTCTGAAAAGCCCTCATTAGCAATGCATACCTTAGCTAAGCACCACACTACCTCCAACAAACCACAATCACTGCCTGCATGACACTCTGCTGCCACTTCTCCTGGGTTACATGCTGCCCCCCCCCCCCCCCCCCGCACGACACAGTGTCCACTGAGCACACCAAAGTGTCCCTGCACAGCCTTCAGCTGCCCTCATGCCACACCACCCTCATGTCTATTTATAAGTGCGTCTGCCATGAGGAGGAACCGCAGGCACACACTGCAGAGGGTTGGCACGGCTAGGCAGCGACCCTCTTTAAAAGGGGCGGGGCGATAGCCCACAATGCTGTACAGAAGCAATGAGAAATATAATCCTGTGCCACCGCCATCAGGAGCTGCACACGTGGGCATAGTAATGGGGAACACGCACATATGTGTCACACACTATTCATTCTGTCCAGGTGTCTGCATGCCCCAGTCAGACCGCGGTTTTTTATAAATAGTCACAGGCAGGTACAACTCCGCAATGGGAATTCCATGTGCACCCACAGCATGGGTGGCTCCCTGGAACCCACTGGCTGTACATAAATGTATCCCATTGCAGTGCCCTGGACAGCAGAGCTAACATCAGATTAAATGCAGGTGGGCTTCGGCCCACACTCCATGCCCCAACCTGACCGGGGTTTTTAATTCATAGACACAGGCAGGTACAACTCCCTATTGTGAAGTCCCTGTGGACCGACAGCATGGGTGGGTGCCAGGAAGCCACCGGCGGTACATAAATATATCCCATTGCATTGCCCATCACAGCTGAGGTAATGTCATGTTTAATGCAGGTGGGCTGCAGCCCACACTGCATGCCCCAGTCAGACTGGGGTTCTTTAGAAGTAGACACAGGCAGGTACAACTCCCTATTGTGAAGTCTGTGTGGACCGACAGCATGGGAGGGTCCCAGGAAGCCACAGGCGGTACATGAATAAATCCTATTGCATTGCCCAGCACAGCTGAGGTAATGTCATGTTTAATGCAGGTGGGCGTCGGCCCACACTGCATGCCCCAGTCAGACTGGGGTTCTTTAGAAGTGGACACATGCAGTTACAACTCCGTGTGGACCGACAGCATGGGTGGCTCCCTGGAACCCACCGGCGGTACATAAATATATGCCATTGCATTGCCCATCACAGCTGATGTAACGTCAGCTTTAACGCAGGTGGGCAAAAAATTAATTTGATTACACTGTAGGCGAGGGCCCCAAAAAATTGGTGTACCAACAGAACTAATGTACGTCAGAAAAATTGCCCATGCCCAACCAAGAGGGCAGGTGAAACCCATTAATTGCTTTGGTTAATGTGGCTTAATTTGTAACTAGGCCTGGAGGCAGCCCAGTTAAAATAAAAATTGGTTCAGGTGCAAGTTTCAACGCTTTAATGAGCATTGAAACGTATAAAAATTGTTTACAAAAATTATATGACTGAGCCTTGTGGCCCTAAGAAAAATTGCCTGTTCGGCGTGATTACGTCAGGTTTCAGGAGGAGGAGCAGGAGGAGGAGGATGAATATTATACACAGATTGATGAAGCTAAAAGGTCCACGTTTTGGATGGTGATAGAGAACAATGCTTCCATCCTCGGGTACAGCCTACGTATTGTTTAGGTATCGCTGCTGTCCGCTGGTGGAGAAGAGAAGTCTGGGGAAATCCAGGCTTTGTTCATCTTGATGAGTGTAAGCCTGTCAGCACTGTCGGTTGACAGGCGGGTACGCTTATCTGTGATGATTCCCCCAGCCGCACTAAACACCCTCTCTGACCAGACGCTAGCCGCAGGACAAGCAAGCACCTCCAGGGCATACAGCGCGAGTTCAGGCCACGTGTCCAGCTTTGACACCCAGTAGTTGTAGGGGGCAGAGGCGTCACGGAGGACGGTCGTGCGATCGGCTACGTACTCCCTCACCATCCTTTTACAGTGCTCCCGCCGACTCAGCCTTGACTGGGGAGCGGTGTCACAGTCTTGCTGGGGAGCCAGAAAGCTGTCAAAGGCTTTAGAGAGTGTTCCCCTGCCTGCGCTGTACATGCTGCCTGATCTCCGCGCCTCCCCTGCTACCTGGCCCTCGGAACTGCGCCTTCGGCCACTAGCACTGTCGGATGGGAATTTTACCATCAGTTTGTCCGCCAGGGTCCTGTGGTATAGCATCACTCTCGAACCCCTTTCCTCTTCGGGTATGAGAGTGGAAAGGTTCTCCTTATACCGTGGGTCGAGCAGTGTGTACACCCAGTAATCCATAGTGGCCAGAATGCGTGTAACGTGAGGGTCACGAGAAAGGCATCCTAACATGAAGTCAGCCATGTGTGCCAGGGTACCTGTACGCAACACATGGCTGTCCTCACTAGGAAGATCACTTTCAGGATCCTCCTCCTCCTCCTCCTCCTCCTCCTCAGGCCATACACGCTGAAAGGATGACAGGCAAGCAGCATGGGTACCCTCAGCAGTGGGCCAAGCTGTCTCTTCCCCCTCCTCCTCATCCTCCTCATGCTCCTTCTCCTCCTCCTCAACGCGCTGAGATATAGACAGGAGGGTGCTCTGACTATACAGCGATATACTGTTTTACCCCGCCTCTGTTTCTGAGCGCAAAGCGTCTGCCTTTATGCTTTGCACGGAACTTCTCAAGAGGCATAGCAGAGGAATGGTGATGGTAATGATTGCAGCATCGCCGCTCACCATCTGGGTAGACTCCTCAAAGTTTCCAAGGACCTGGCAGATGTCTGCCAACCAGGCCCACTCTTCTGTAAAGAATTGAGGAGGCTGACTCCCACTGTGCCGCCCATGTTGGACTTGGTATTCCACTATAGCTCTACGCTGCTCATAAAGCCTGGCCAACATGTGGAGCGTAGAGTTCCACCATGTGGGCACGTCGCACAGCAGTCGGTGCACTGGCAGATGAAACCGATGTTGCAGGGTGCGTAGGGTGGCAGCGTCCGTGTGGGACTTGCGGAAATGTGCGCAGAGCCGGCGCACCTTTCCGAGCAGGTCTGACAAGCATGGGTAGCTTTTCAGAAAGCGCTGAACCACCAAATTAAAGACGTGGGCCAGGCATGGCACGTGCGTGAGGCCGCCAAGCTACAGAGGAGCCACCAGGTTACAGCCGTTGTCACACACGACCATGCCCGGTTGGAGGCTCAGCGGCGCAAGCCAGCGGTCGGTCTGCTCTGTCAGACCCTGCAGCAGTTCGTGGGCCGTGTGCCTCTTCTCTCCTAAGCTGAGTAGTTTCAGCACGGCCTTCTGACGCTTGCCCAAAGCTGTGCTGCCGTGCCGCGCGACACCGACTGCTGGCGACGTGCTGCTGCTGCTGACACATCTTGATTGCGAGACAGAGGTTGCGTTGGAGGAGGAGGAGGAGGAGGGTGCTTTAGTGGAGGAAGCATACACCGCCGCAGATACCACCACCGAGCTGTGGCCCGCAATTCTGGGGGTGGGTAGGACGTGAGCGGTCCCAGGCTCTGACTCTGTCCCAGCCTCCACTAAATTCACCCAATGTGCCGTCAGGGAGATATAGTGGCCCTGCCCGCCTGTGCTTGTCCACGTGTCCGTTGTTAAGTGGACCTTGGCAGTAACCGCGTTGGTGAGGGCGCGTACAATGTTGCGGGAGACGTGGTCGTGCAGGGCTGGGACGGCACATTGGGAAAAGTAGTGGCGACTGGGAACTGAGTAGCGCGGGGCCGCCGCCGCCATCATACCTTTGAAAGCCTCCGTTTCCACAACCCTATACGGCAGCATCTCCAGGCTGATAAATTTGGCTATGTGCACATTTAACGCTTGAGCGTGCGGGTGCGTGGCGGCGTACTTGTGCTTGCGCTCAAACACTTGCGCTAGCGACGGCTGGACGGTGCGCTGAGAGACATTTGTGGATGGGGACGAGGACAGCGGAGGTGAGGGTGTGGGTGCAGGCCAGGAGACGGTAGTGCCTGTGTCCTCAGAGCGGGGTTGGATCTCAGTGGCAGGTTGGGGCACAGGGGGAGAGGCAGCGGTGCAAACCGGAGGCGGTGAACGGCCTTCGTCCCACCTTGTGGGGTGCTTGGCCATCATATGTCTGCGCATGCTGGTGGTGGTGGCTCCCCGGCTGATCTTGGTGCGACAAAGGTTGCACACCACTGTTCGTCGGTCGTCTGCACTCTCAGTGAAAAACTGCCAGACCTTTGAGCACCTCGGCCTCTGCAGGGTGGCATGGCGCGAGGGGGCGCTTTGGGAAATAGTTGGATTATTCGGTCTGGCCCTGCCTCTACCCCTGGCCACCGCACTGCCTCTTGCAACCTGCCCTGCTGCTGCCCTTGCCTCCCCCTCTGAAGACCTGTCCTCAGTAGGTGTAGCAAACCAGGTGGGGTCAGTTACCTCATTGTCCTGCTGCTCTTCCTCAGAATCCTCGGTGCGCTCCTACCTCGGACTTAATGCCCTTACTACTACCTCACTGATAGACAACTGTGTCTCATCGTCATCGGCCTCCTCACCCACTGAAAGGTCTTGAGACAGTTGCCGGAAGTCCCCAGCCTCATCCCCCGGACCCCAGGAACTTTGCAATGGTTGGGCTCAGTCACGATAAACTCCTCTGGTGGGAGAGGAACCACTGCTGCCCAATCTGAGCAGGGGCCCGAGAACAGTTCTTGGGAGTCTGCCCGCTCCTCAGAATGTCTCATTTTCATGGAGTGAGGAGGCTGGGAGCAGCAGCCAGAGGATTCTGAGTTGCAGCAGTGGACGGCGCAGAACTCTGGGTGAACGATAGGTTGCTGGAAGCACTTTCTGCCATCCACGACAGGACCTGCTCACACTGCTCATTTTCTAATAAAGGCCTACCGCGTGGACCCATTAAATGTGCTATGAATGTGGGGACGCCAGAAACGTGCCTCTCTCCTAATCCCGCAGCAGTCGGCTGCGATACACCTGGATCAGGAGCTCAGCCTGTGCCCACACCCGGACTAGGGCCTCCGCGTCCTCGGCCGCGCCCACGTCCTCTAGGCCTACCCCTACCCCTCAGCATGCTGTATTACCAGTAATGCAGAAACACAACGCTGTAATTAAATGTGCCGCTTATTGGCCTGTGGTTGGAGGCTGAGTTCGCTTACGGAACGCCAGGAAATAATTTGGCGCAAGCCTGCTGTAACACTTAGCTGGCTGCATATGATTTTGTTGAAGTACTACACCCAGCACACACGGACCCAGAACACTGAGCACAGTGACAGGCAGGCCAAATAGATTTTTTGCCCAATATTTTTTTGAAAAGGCCCACTGCGTATATTCAATCAATAATATATGTCTTCTGTCCCTGGAGTGTGTCACAGAACTGCAGAGTGTTGCACTGTTATTAACTGCAACAGAGCGGTGATTTCACAGCCAGGAAATAATTTGGCGCAAGCCTGCTGTAACACTTAGCTGGCTGCGTATTTATTTGTAGAACTACTACCCCCAGCACACACGGACCCAGAACACTGAGCACAGTGACAGGCAGGCCAAATAGATTTTTTGCCCAATATTTTTTTGAAAAGGACCACAGCGTATATTCAATCAATAATATATGTCTTCTGGCCCTGCCTACACAATTCTGTCCCTGGAGTGTGTCACAGAACTGCAGAGTGTTGCACTGTTATTAACTGCAACAGAGCGGTGATTTCACAGCCAGGAAATAATTTGGCGCACGCCTGCTGTAACACTTAGCTGGCTGCGTATTTATTTGTAGAACTACTACCCCCAGCACACACGGACCCAGAACACTGAGCACAGTGACAGGCAGGCCAAATAGATTTTTTGCCCAATATATTTTTGAAACGGACCACTGTGTATATTCAATCAATAATATATGTCTTCTGGCCCTGCCTCCACAATTCTGTCCCTGGAGTATTACTGCAGGGCGCAATGCTCTGCACGGCCGATATACCGGAAAAAAAAAAATGTGCAACACTGCAAAAAGCAGCCTCCACAGTACTGCACACGGTTAGATGTGGCCCTAAGAAGGACCGTTGGGGTTCTTGAAGCCTACAATCACTCCTAACACTCTCCCTGCCTAACCACCACTTCTGTCCCTGTAGTATTACTGCAGGGCGCAATGCTCCGCACGGCCGATATACCAAAAAAAAAAAATTGTGCAACACTGCAAAAAAGCAGCCTCCACAGTACTGCACACAGTTAGATGTGGCCCTAAGAAGGACCGTTGGGGTTCTTGAAGCCTACACTAACTCCTAACACTCTCCCTATAGCAGCTCCGGCACCAACAGCACTGTCCCTCAGCTATGTCACAACGCATCTGAGGCGAGCCGCGGGAGGGGCCGATTTTTATACTCGGGTGACACTTGATCTCGCCAGCCACTCACTGCAGGGGGGTGGTATAGGGCTTGAACGTCGCAGGGGGAAGTTGTAATGCCTTCCCTGTCTTTCAATTGGCCAGAAAAGCGCGCTAACGCCTCAGAGATGAAAGTGAAAGTAACCCGAACATCGCGTGGTACTCGTCACGAGTAACGAGCATCTCGAACACGCTAATACTCGAACGAGTATCAAGCTCGGACGAGTACGTTCGCTCATCTCTAATTACTACGTGTTTTAATTACAAAAATAGCACTGTAGAACTGCATTCAATCGTTGATATAGTTTCAGTTAATGCTTAATATGCAGAATTTTTAATCCAGATAAAGTTTATTTAATAAAGAATCAGGAGTGCAGAATGCAGAGTACAATAAAGACTACTTGTGGAGGACCAGAGAAGCACAAAAAAACAGCATGAAATACAAAGGAACACATTGAAAAATAGTAAATAATATGATTATGAAAACATCAAGAAATTAGTAAATCCCATATTGAATAGTTTAACATGCTTCATGCCATATGTAGTTCATTATAGCTTCTTGTATCTATCAGGCAATAAACAATTATGTAAACCATTAATCTTAACCATCCAAACAAATATTGTGTGTTTTGCTATTCTAAAAACATCCAAACAAAGTAGTGCAAGTAATACATCAAAGAGATAATAAGATGGTATACAGTTACAGGATTTTCATACTCATAAAAATGGCTTGCGTGTATATTAGAGAAACATTGACTGCTACTTTCCAATCTTAGAGAATAGGTACTCCAAAATTTGGCAATTTACTTCTTGGCTGTAAACAGGGTTTCTAATAGAAAACATCTGTCCAAGTATTGGGATGAATTTAAGGCTCCTCAAAATGAAGACAGATTTTGCTGTGACCAGCATTCCCATTCTATCATTAAAATGAATAATTTGGGACCAAAGGCACACAATTTCCTGACAATCACAAATTAAGTGGAAGAATGAACTAGGAACCAAATGACACTTCAGGCAAAGATCTGGAGTGTTTGGATAAAATCTTTGTAATCTAGCTGTGATATAGGTATATAATCTAGCTGTTGTGTAGTAGGCACCTCATAGTAAAGAGAATTAGGTGGCTCGTCTCCATTTAGGAGAAACTATTTTAGAGGTCTCCAAGGCCAAAGCTTTAAGTGGAATGTGAATCTTGGAAACATGGCAGATGAATGATGGGCACAACAAACTGAATATTTTAAATTAAGGGGGTTATCCAATGAAAAGAAGTATTAACAGGACAGGGAAAAACTATGAGACATTTGGGACCCCAGTGATCATGACATGAAGGTCCGTGAATGAATTGTCTCCTTTGCTTTCTCTACCTCCCCTTCTCTTCCCCTTGCTGTTGGGGTCACCCAGGGCTCAATCCTCGGCCTCCTCCTTTTCTCCATCTACACAGCCCCTATTGGACAGACCATCAGGAGATTTAGTCTCTAATACCACCTGTATGCTGATGACACCCAGTTATACACTTCTTCCTGTGACATCTTTGCACCTTTCCTCCCAAACATCACCGACTCTCTGTCCGCTGTCTCTAACACTATGTCCTCTCTCTACCTAAAACTGAACCTCTCAAAAACTGACCTTCTCCTGTTTCTGCCCTCTACCAACCGACCTCATCCTGACATCTGCATCTCAGTGTGTGGCACCACCATAACTTCCAAACAGCATGCCGGCTGCCTTGGGGTCAAATTCGACTCTGATCTCTCCTTTACCCCCCATATCCAATCTGTGGCCTAAACATGTCAGCTGCACCTCAAGAACATTGCAAGAATCCACCCTTTCCTCACCGTGAACACGCTAAAAATGCTCACTATTGCCCTCATCCACCCTCGCCTCGACTATTGCAACTCGCTGCTGATAGGCCTCCCCTGCGCCAGACTCTCCCCTGTCCAATCCATCTTGAATGCGGCCGCCAGACTTATCTTCCTGTCCATCCACTACTTGGACGCCTCTGCCCTGTGCCAGTCACTGCACTGGCTGCCTGTCAAATACAGAATTCAATTTAAACTCACTACCTTCATCCATAAAGCTCTCCATAGTGCAGCGCTGACCTACATTGCCTCCCTCATCCCAATTTACCACCAAGCCCATGCCACTTTAATTCAAACCTCTCATTTCTGCCTCCAAGACTTCTCCAGAGCAGCACCAATCCTCTAGAATGCGATACCCAAAACTATCGCGCAATCCCTGATTCACAAAACTTCAGGTGTGCTCTAAAAACACACCTCTTTAGGGAGGCATACCATATCCCCTAAACCAACCCCCTCTACTCCACCTGAAAATATAAAAAAAAATAGCTGAATGCTTGACTCTACTAGGAAAAACACATTAGGTTAGGTGCACAATAGCTGTAACTACAAGTTGTATCCTAGAGACATTGGACAACACAAGGACACTAGTTGGATGTACATGAACACAAAACATTTCCATGCATTGGTAGTTGATAGGCAGAACAAGTTATTTTATTGTTAAAAGCAAAAAGGGATTCATACCTTTAAATGTTCACTGATTTTCAAACAATTTATACTTACTTGCTAGCCAGCTAGCCAGGTAGTGTGATAACTAGCAAAAGAAGAATTTTTGTTATTTATTTACCTAAAAATAGTTGTTTTGTTCTGTTTCTTTTTGTACTGAAAAATTATTCTAAAGTGCTGGTCATTATGGGTCTCACTACCTTCTAATCTGCTTCCCTTGCCTGTTATCAAGTGATTCCCCAAATATAACAAAATTTAGAACAGGACATGAAAAACGGTGGTGACTTAGACGTGAGGGAAGAGGAAGGGGTTGCAGAGACTCACACAGATATGTTCTTAAAGCTAATGGTTAGTTATTTACTGCTGTTTGTTCACATTTACACTGCTCAGTACTGCTGTGACCTGTACAACATGATGATGTCATTTCTGTGTGTGTCTTTCAGACAGAGAGTAGAATGTTCAGTTCTCTGTGCTTGGTGTAAAAAATACAGCATAACAACAGGCTCTTCCCGCCAGTTTAGAGGACTGAAAATTACACATGGAGCCTGAAGAAGGGAAAAACGGTGAAAAATACTGATAGAAGTCATATAATGGCCATAATAATGGTATTGCTCATGTACACACATAGCATCTTATTCTCAAAAGCCATCTGAAAGTCAGGTATGCTTTAAGCAAAGCGGATACTGAACCATGTATTAACAAATTATAGGCTATGTGACCTCACAAAAGAGGTTCAGAGTAACCAATTTAATTCCTTAGTTGGAAGTCTCTCCATTATGAGACGTCTATATAATTTATACAAATATTATTCATAAATGCTCATAGGTAGAGATCATTTCAATTTCACTTATTATAAAAAAACACCTCTCAAAAGTTATTAAGTGAATGGCAAAAAGTAAGATGTCTTGTGTGAGAAAAGAAGAGAAACTTGTCCATGCACTAATTTATGCATTAAATATTCCATCATCTCTTGACCACCCTGAAAGACTAAGGGGATACCCTACATACCACGTACCCCAAGCAGACCTGTATAATGGAAATCTACTGGAGGGATTTCCTTTCAAACAGATGTGGAATTATCCAGTACAACTAACACCTATGTTAATACTATTCCATTCATTGTCATTTCTGTGCATGTGCCAGCAATTTTTCATTGTTTTGATGGCTAAACGCTGTTTTCTTCAATCTTGGCTACAGCCTAGGGTCCTTTACCACTTAGTGATGGTCCCATTGCCTTTTTATGTCCTAAGTAAGTGGGCTTTAATCCTCATGGACATAAAAACATGCATCCCCTGAGGATTAAAGCCCCATGGGCTGTGGACGTGACAGCTCCATGCTGTCAGTTCCCGGATGTAGCCGACAACATGGAGCTGTCATGATGGACTGTGGGGTCTACCCCATGGCAATGCAATCAGCGCTATCCAAGGGATAGTGCCAATCGCAATAAAGTTAATAAAAAGTTAAAGATTCAGCTGCCCTCATGGATCGGATCCATGAGGGCAACTGAACGTACTTACCACCGTCCTCTGTGATGTCCCGTTGTGCTCTGGTATTTAAGTACCTGATGCGGCTCTTCTGCAAATTGCACGCCAGCCGTATGACGTCACGCACAGAAGGCCTGGATAGCCTGGAAGATTTGAAATCTCCTGGCTCCCAGCTCCTGAAGGTAGCTGGGAGGCAGGAGATATCACTGGGGACTGTGGTGACCAGTCCCTGGGACTCTGATAGCTGGAATCCATTGGATACCGACGATCACAGAAAAGTAAATAAAAAGTTTTAAAAAGTTAGAGTTCCAGCTTCCCGCATGGATTGGATCCGTGGGGGCAGCTGAAAATACTCACCCCCATCCTCTGCAAGTGGATTCCACATACGGCTGTGTAAGCCCGGCGTTATTCATACCACTACCTGTAATACGTAATTTACATGAAGCCCCGGGAACGCTTCCCTTCCGGCACTTCCGGCAGCAGCTTCTTGAACTCCTTCTGTGTGAGACCACCGCACCTCAGCAAGCTTACGAAGCCTCACAGAGCGCCACTTTTTACACCCCACGCCTGCTGCTGAGGTCAAGAAATACACCCCAAAAAAAGCATGGGAGCAGAAGGGATACCCGTCTTTAATTGCTCCAAGTGCCCATCCCAACCAGGCCTCCGTAATCACCCCTGTCTTCGGACATACTGCACAGTTTACATTACTACTTTTATCTAAGATTTAGGGAATGCCAAAATGGGCGCAGAGGGGGGTATTATTTTTAGGGAGTCAATTTTTTTCCACACTAGTGAGCAATTGAGCCTGGAATTTATTCAGTTGTGCCCTGAAGTACAATGTTCCCTCCATTATAAACCTAGCCATGTGTCCTGTAAGTAGATTAGGGCCAAAGCGGGTATGTTTCTGAACACGGGACAAACATTGGGATCTATTTTGGTGTTAAAGTCTTCATTCTTATGAGTGCTGTACAAAGAAAACTGTTTTTAAATTCACACAATTGCCAAAAAAATAAAAATCATAGTTTTTTCCTTCTGCTTTGCTTAGATTCATTCAGAAACTGTGGGGTTTAAAATACGCAGTACACACCTAGATGAATTCTTTAAGGGGTCTAGTTTTCAAAATGGGGTCCTTTGTGGGAGTTCTCTATCATTTTGGTGGCTGAAGGGCTCTACAAGAGGCAATGGGGCTTAAATCACCTTCAAGCAAAATGCCTGTTCTGAAAGCCACCGGCTACTCCTTTCGGTTTGGGCCCCGTTGTGCATCCAGACATAATATTAGGGTCACAATGGGTATGTCTCTGAACACAGGACAAACAGGGGGATCCATTTTGGGGTGAAAGTCTTCATTCCTATGTATGCTGTCCAAAAAAAACTGTAAGTAGATTAGGGCCATAACGGATATGTTTCTGAACACGGAACAAACAGGGAGATCCATTTTGGGGTGAAAGTCTTCATTCAAATGTGTGCTGTACAAAAAAAACAAATTTTAAAATTACACAATTTGCAAAAAAATGAAAATCGTAATTTTTTCCTTCTGCTTTGCTTAGATTCATTCAAAAGGTGTGGGGTCAGTGCACCCCTGCATCAATTTGCTAAGGGGTCTGGTTTTCAAAATGGGGTCATTTGAGGAGGTTCTCCATCGTTTTGGACAGTTAAGGGCTCTACAAGTGGGCAATGGGGCTTAAAATGCCTTCAAGCAAAAATTCAGTTCAGAAAGCTACTGGCTGCTCCTTTCATTTTGGACCATGTTGTGCTCCAGGCATAATATTAGGGTCACAATGGGTATGTTTCTGAACACAGGACAAACAGGGGGATCCATTTTGGGTTGTAAATCCTCATTTTCATGTGTACTATACAAAAAAAAAACTGCCTTTAAAATATGACATTTTATTTTTTTCCCATCTAAATTGCATTAATTCCTGAGAAAAACCTGTGGGGTTAAAATACTCCTGACGCCCTTCAATGAATACATTAAGGGGTGTAGTTTGTAAAATGTGGGTCATTTGTGGGAGTATCTATCATTCTGACACCTATGAGCTTTTGCAATCTTGGCTTGCGCAGGAAAACAAAGTGTTTCTCAAAATGTTGATAATTAATCAATGTTAAATTTGTACGTCTCCTAAATGGTTAAAAAAATGGAAGTTTTTCAAATGTTCGTCCAGATAAAGTGAACAGATGGAAATATATATCTTATCAAAAATTTCTACAGTATGTTTGTACATATTTGAGATATTGCAATTGAAAAAGTAAAAAAATGATATTTTTTTCAAAATTTTCCCAATTTTGGCGCTTTTAATAAATATAGACACATTTTATGGGCCTATTTTTACCGCCTGAATAAAGTACAATATGTGTCAAAAAAAACAATGTCAGAATCACTTTGATATGAAAAACCTCTACGGAGCTATTCTATGTTAAAGTGACACATCAGATTTCCAAAATTTGGCTCCATCACTAAGGAGCAAACAGTCACTAAGGGGTTATTATGTCCGATATTATAATAAAGATTAAATATTTTTTGCAGTGAGGAGTGAAGTAAAACAATGAAAATCCATTTTTTAAAATGCAAACCCTTTAATCTGAATTCTCTCTTTCTTCAGGAAATATAGGAATTTGATGTTGATGTTCCAGCATACATCTTGGGACCATCTGGAAATTCTTAAGGAATCTTAGAAAGGCTAAAATTAAATAACTAGAACTGACTACAAATAAGATCTGATATGTTAGGTTAAAATTTACTGATTATTGATCTGTGACAGATTTGGTGTTATTTTCATGTTTGATGTTTGTTTAATCCCTTCCTGCCCCATGATATACATGTACGTCATGGCTGGGAAGGGGTTCACATGAAATGCAATATAATTATGACATATTGATAGCATTGGCTCAGAAGCTGAGCACACGTCATCTGCAATGAGAGCCAGCTGTAACTGATAGAGTTGATTACGACATGTATGAAGTTCACAGAGGGTTGATGGGTTGTCATAGTAACTGGAGGCCTAATATGGCTTTTATCTGTAAAAGAATACAGATAATACACTGCAGTACAGAAGATCAGATCACACGTTTAAGGCTGCCTGTCCACGGGCGTAGCGATATCCCGCAGCGGAGATGCCGCCTGGAAGCAGGAGCCAGCATATGGATCTCCGCGGTGAGGCTATCTGACAGATAGGCTTACCACGGAGAATTGCAGCAATTTGCAGGTTGCCGGTCGCGAGCGGAGAATCGCTATGAACAGGTACAGGGGGGCTGCGCTTTCCCTTGCAACTCTATGGAAAGCGTTCACTGCGTTCCCCGCGGCCGGATTATCGCCACAGGGAATGCAGTGAAAATTCGCCCATGGACAGGAGCCCTTAGTCCCTTACGGGCAAATAGAAAAGTTGAAAAAAATTAAAATAGTAAACAAAATAATATAAGAAAAACCTTTTTGGCTACTTTCCTTTTTTTGTTAAAAATTAATTTAAAAATCCATGTGTATCCTGGAAAAAGAAAAAAGGTCTCCGCGCTCGTGTGGATCCAAGTTCCTATATATTTCACAGAAAGCAATCGATGTATGGTTTGCTAACTATTTTATTAAAGGTCATATGAAACGGTGACAGCTACGCTTTTCAGCAATAACTAGTATGCCTTGTTCAAGCTTTGAAATATACAATACAGAACACAACACAGATATATATAGATATACCACTGTACATATTAATGGAGGATGCTGAGACAATCTGATTGACGTCATCCGAGGGGAGAGGAATACCTACGTCCAAGGTGCAATGTATGGAAAACTACCAGGGAATGCACGTGTCATTCCACATTTTGGACAAACTTTATCAAACCATGTCATGAGATGATGATCAGTTTTCAAAGGGAAAATTTTGAATTGTGTACATGATTATGTCACTCTAAGACATTTATTTTAGAGATAACCAAAATCTAGATAGATTTTTGTGGGCAATTACTAATAATTTCAATTAACATTTCAATTAGAATAATTAATATAAAATATAATAAAATTATACAATAATTATATTTATGATTCATTTTAAATCCCCGCCTGCTGATAGAACAGCATTACAGAGTCGGGGACAGCGCAGAGAACACACGGCTGAGTCACGGCACCTGAAGGGAGGCGAATATGTATTTTTTTTGTTTTTTACACTACTTTTACTGGATTTTCAGGCTAAGGCTTACATCTAAAGCCCTTCCCTGAAATCCATTGATGGGGTGTTGGCAGCAGAATCCTCTCCAGCAGCTGTCATGTGTAAGAGCTGCGTTACAGAATTGAAGAATTCCTCTGCTGCATCTGTCACAGATGTGGCAGATGTAGCAGCAGGGAATTGTTTTTACTAGCGGGGATGAAGGAAACATCTGCTGCATCTGGCAGATGTGTTCTTCATCCCCGCAGGGGACAGGGCAGCGGTGGAGAGGTAAATTTATTATTTATTTTTTTTTTTTACACTAAAATCCTTGTTTTTCAGAGAAGGGCTTATATGTAAAGCCCTTCAATGAAAAACAATGCAGGGTCGTCGGCAGACCATTGTTTTCATTGGAGCCGCCAGCAGCTGCCACAGCTCCATTGGAGAATGCTCGGGTGCCCATTGACTTCAATGGGGTTTGCTACTCAAAACGAGCTCTCGAGCATTAGAAAAAGCTGAGCTCGAGTAACGAGCATCTGTGCATTTTGGTGCTCGCTCATCTCTAATCATTATGTTCATTATGGTTCCAAAAACATATCTTTTGAGGTGAACCATCTAAAAAAAATGGTTATTAATTTTTTTTCTCAGGTAGGGTTTTTTAAAAATAAAACTATATTACACATTTTTGACTTTGTCTTTCATTTTTTTTGCCCACTTAGGGTATGTAAGTAAGTAATGCTTTGAAAAACACATGGGCAGATCTATTAATATTGTTTAATAATTATACAGTGCAAACTTCGACTAGACAGACTTAGAACATGCCAGATTTATTACAGTGGCTCTGCTTGAATCTTTAGACTCTCTAGTCTAACTTTATGCCACCTATTAGCTTAGTTTACCTCAGAACATGCACCAGTTTCTGTCCCATGATGTAGCATTTAGGTCATGCCCCCTATCCAACCTTTTTTGAATGCAGGGAAAAAGTGTTCGAAAGTGTATAAAACATAGCAAATGTGGTGTAAAACATGTTTCACAGTTTTCTGACCCAATTTCCACCAGTCTGTTGAATTTTCAATAATAAATCTGCTCCATAGTATTTGAAGTACTATTACTGCTAGCTGCTATAGTAATGTATTGGCCTTGCATGATTGGATTATTGGGGCCAATGAGCTGACAGAGGGAGCCCCCTTCCTTTGTTAAACTCCCTTACTACTTACTGTGGCATCTAAAGATTTTAAATGATCTGAGACCAACTTTATTTGTCTTTGATCAGTACCTAATGTCTAAGGCACTGGGAATGCAACGTGCATAGTGCTATAATCTTTTTCTGAAGAACTACCACAAAAAGGTAGCATATCATAAGAAATCCCTTAAATAGCTACTGTTAAAACACTATATGTCAGTCCTTTAGCGGTTAAGGGCTTGCACTAACATTTTACCTCCAAGTTGAATTTGCACCTTGCGTTAAATCCTTACTATATTGAAGCTTGAGATGAACTGGAATAATATTTGAATCCTGATCAAAGCACTTCGTCTTGAAATAGTTCTTAGAGAATTTAATTATAAGTAATTTTCAGAGTGACTTCACAAAGGCGAGGTCTTGCCATACTAACCAAATTATCTCTGCAAGGGAAAAGGGTTATTTAACATCAAGGGAAATCGTTTTCTATCATCTGACTGTACAATATCCAGCATGGTGCCACTGAATTGTAACTTTTCACTAAAGAGAAACTGTCACTTTGCAATGTGGCAGTTTGATATAAATAAAGCTTAACATTTTTACATTTATTTTACTTAAATGTATTAACATTTCTTTTAAAAATAAATCCACAGAGCAAAACATCAGAAATCCAAAAGCCAATGATAGAGGGAAGAAATTGACTTTGTAGGACTTATGTCAACCTGACACAGATACAAGTATATCAGAACTCCTTCTTGTTATTAACTGTGCAATTGTGTGACCAACACATCAGGAAAGGGTTTATTTTTTGGCCTCTGGATAGTCTGCAAGCAAGAATGTTTCATTCATTGACAGAAAAGGCATATCTTGAAACCTAAGATGAGTTAAAATACAAAGTATCTCACAGTGGTAGAGAGAACCTTTACTCTAGAAACAAATGTCATTTGGAAGTTCCCTTAAAACATAAATTTTATTTCACATGCATATAAAATAATGGTCTGGTAATGCCAAGTTAAAAGAACTGAAAAAGCTTTTTGTCAGCAAATAGTAGCTCGGCCCTGACCATGTATAGTTTGGTATCTTTTAGGGCCACAGACTCAAAAACAACACAACTTTGCTATTGAATGGGTGAAATCAACTGTCGATCTTCAGCAAAATCCGCATAAATGGTGCAGATTTTGATTGAGTTTTTGAAGTGGAAATGATGGAGATATTCCCTCCGTTTTCTGCTATGTGTGAATGAACCCTTAGAAAAACATTAAACAAGAATGGTGTTCATGGAGCATCACACAATAAGCTGCTGAGTGGAAATCTGTAGCACACATGCATAATGCTATATTTGGAGGAAAAAGAATACTGCAAACCAACACCAAATCCTCATCCCAACTGTGAAGCATGATGAAGGGAGCAATCATGGTTTGGGCCTGTTTTGCTGAATCGGGACCTGGACTCCTTGCAATCATTAGGAACAATGGTGTATCAAAACATTTTACATGAGAAAGTAAGGGCAGCAGTACATAATCCCATGTTAAAGAGTCATTTGGTGATGCAACAAGACAATGACCTAAATTCCACAAGTAAATCAACTAAAGAGTGGTTCAAAATGAAGACTTCTGTTTGTGGAATGACCAAATCAGCGTCCTGACTTTAACCCTATCAAAGCGTTGTGGCATAATCTAAAGAGGCTTGTGCATGCAAGGCATCCCAGAAATATTGATAAACTGAAACACATTTGCAGGCATAAGTGGTCAAAATTAATCAACGTTTTGCAAATTTTAGTTGCATCTACAAGAAATATTTGGTGGAGATATTTACTGCTAAAGTGGAATATACAGATTAATAAACTCAAAGGTTCACTTACTTTTTCTCCCTCCACTATGTTTACCTATTGAACTCAATAAAAGACAAGAATGGTGCAAGTGATTGTGTGGTGTTAGTTTAGTTAGATTGTGTTTGTAATGGTGCCTAATGGCCTATTTACATGCAATGATTGTCGCTCAAAATTCCATCTTTTGAGTGATAACCATTGTGTCTAAATATGCCCATCTTTCAGTTTTCTGCCGAAAGACGGTCTTCAGTTTGGCTTGAAAACCGTCGCTCAGTAGAACAGCTGATAAAACAGACCGCACACTGTGCTCTGCCCGCGGACTGCTGATTACAGCTGATTGCATTGTCTCAGCTGTTCACAGCCGTCAGCCCTGCCAGCAGAACAAAAGGAATTTATTCAGAGAACAGTGGGCGGTCCCCTGAATAAATTCAGCTCCTGGTGGCTCACATGCTGCTAAATGGTACTAATAGGCATTAATACCAATTAGTAGATTATGCAGAATGATCGCTCAAAAGCCATCTTCTGAGTGATCATCTGAGTGTCTAAACAAATCTTTAGATAACAATCAAACTACATTTAAGTGGTATTCATTTAAGAAATCCAGGTAATTCCAAAAGGTTGAATTACATTTTCTTTAAAATGAGTACTTCCATTAGTTTTGCATTGTTTGTTTAAGTATAAAAATCGCATTGCAAAAACATTTTTGTATGGTCCACACCCACCATTGATTTATTTGTGTTGTTAAAGTACTTACAATATAATGTTGACAATTGCCTGTGTGGTCTTCTAAGTACTGAACTAGTCAGCTTTTAATGAGAACAATTCCACTGTGAAACACGAATACAAAGCTAGAGTGTTTGATGGCAGGAAACTCCTTCATAGCATCCCATTTTATAATGAGAAACAGATGGGACAGGAAAGAAACACATAAGGACACACGTATAAAAGGGTCAGTCCTGTGAGCTGTCCATGTTGCTGGGGAATAGACAGTAGCATATGCCTGTGCCAAATTGCAGTATGTAAGCTTTTTCCAATTTATGTAATGGGATGTGACTTTCATGCCGAGCAAGTTGCTTTTTATTTATATAGATGACAATTTGTTGGGTCTTTTTTAACATGTTGCACATGGATGACCAGTCAGGACAGCTGTAATTTACTTTTTTTTAATGTAACTCATATGCACTAACTTTCTGAGCTCATTAAACTTACAGTGTGTTCATTTATGTAGGTGTCCCAGAATGAAAGACTTCTTTTTTACTTAACTGGCTGTTGCCAGAAATGGTAATATAGATACGCTACATATCACCAGATGCATAACTTGAAGCTCTTGGGCCAAAAGTTCTCCTATTTGGCAGAGACCATTGGGTTCTCTTAGGCACCACAGCTCAAATGTGACATAGCAACATAGTATGTTACGCTGAAAGAACACAATGTCCATCTCGTTCAGCCTGTTTCCACCCCCTCTTGTTGATCCGGAGGTAAGACAAAAAAAAATCCCAATGAGGCAGAAGCTAATTTAGCATAATGGCAGTCAGAATAATCCCTTGATCAACATTTGAAAGTTCCCACCTGACTCCAAGACCTGGATCAACAACCCCTGGTTATTTAATGTCTATATCTTGTAATATCATAGTGCTCTAAAAAAGCATCTAACCCCCGCTTAAACTCCTCTATGGTTTTTGCCATCACCACGTCCTCAGGCAGAGAGCTCCACAGTCTCACTGCTCTTACAGTAAAGTGCCCCCTTCTGTGTTGGTGATGAAACCTTCTTTCCTCTAGACATAGAAGATGTCCCCTTGTTACAGTCACAGTCCTGGGTATAAGTAGGTGATGGGAGAGATCCCTGTAATGTCTCCTGATATATCTATACATAATTATTAGGTCACCAGTCAGCCGTATGTTTTCTAAACTAAATAACCACAGATAAATGATGAAAAGGTAGATAATCTGGCTTCCGGATTATTTAGTTATTTAGGGGCTATTTCTTGATTTAGTGTTCCTTTAAGTAATACTGGATGGAGAACTTTAATTACTGTCCCTTTAAATAATAACTTGCAATGGCAGTTCACTGGTTAACATAGATGAAATATACAGATGTATCACAGCTAACACACCTCACATTAGCGAGTTACAGCTGTAATAAAATCACAGTTACGTTACGTAAATCAACATAAACATTTCAGCTAAAGCTGGATTTTATCTTCCTGGTGCTGTATTTCCCTTCCTTAGATCCCCATGGTCTTCTTATAGAGGACTGATATTACTGGATTATTTTCTCTTTGACATTTATGCAGTATATTTATAAATTTGGGGAGATTTATGTTAATGTCATTTGTAATTTGCTCTCCTGTGGCGAACTTTGTTAAATTGATTTAATTTTTACATTTCCTATTGAGATCTTTGTAAGCCTGGAATGTTCATTCTGAAACCGCAACCTTTAATGTGTAATACGCTTTTTATTTCTGTCTTATTTTATCCAGTACTTCCCTATTCGGCCATATTGGTTTCCTATTATTCCTAGACATTTTATTACCAGGGTATAAAACATACTACACAATTCATGGAATATACTTAAAAACTCCTTACTTAGCTTTAGTATCTATATTTAACAGTATGTGACCCCCATCAATAAAATTAAGCTCTTCCCTTAATCAGCTGGATTTTGCTTTTCTAAAGTCCCAGGTTTTGTAGTTCCCTTTTGTACTGTTTTATGGAATATTATTTCTAAATTTACCGTACTGTGGTCCCTGCTACCGGACATCCAATAATGTATTTCATCTCTTTGATTAGACCAGATCCAGCAAAATTGTGTACTTTGACTCGTTCATCACAAAACTTAGTATAACGCTTTTAGCAGAACCAGTAGCCTCCCCAAAGAGACAATCGACGTCAGCACACGCCAAACCTCTATCTGAGGGAGGAACCCACTGGGCAGGAAGTTGCACGCTTCTTAATCGGTCCTGGATCCACTGGACCGAATTTAACAGGAATCAATGTATAATAAAGGTGAAGCAGCATCCACGGAAATTATTTCAAACGCTTTAATTCCTCCAGCATAAAACAACGTTTCAACCAACTTGTGGTCTTTGTCAAGTTCGGTGTCATCTTAGCATCTCTACCTGACTGCCTCTGCAGCAACTGTCCAGCCTGTCCCCCTTAATATGCTCCAAGACAGCCATGAACTCAAACCATTTCTTTGTGCAAAAATTTCTAAGACACTTATTTAACCTCCTAAGCTCTTGATGTCTCTCTAGTGATGCTAATTACATTAGTAGTATTTCTGCGTCGGAAGGGGTACAGTTTCTCCTGGTAGAGACTGTCAAGTAGGCATGAAGAGATTTATTGACTCTCCAATACTTTTCTGGGAATTTGATATGCAAATGGAAGATGGTACAATGCCTTTAGATATTTGCGAATAAAAACTTCACATTGTTACAGCCGTCATTAATGTGACCATTCAGTATAGGCTTAAGGGTGGCTACTAGAGATGAGCGAGCACCAAAATGCTTGGGTGCTCGTTACTCGAGTCGAGCTTTCTGCGATGCTCGAGGGTTCGTTTCGAATAACGAACCCTATCGAAGTCAATGGGCGACTCGAGCATTTTTGTATATCACCGATGCTCGCTAAGGTTTTCATTTGTGCAAATCTGCAAAACCAACGAAAGTGATGGAAACGACACAGAAACGGATAGGGCAGGCGAGGGGCAACATGCAGTGCTGCATCTCAGGTTCCCAAGTCTCACTATTAAGCCACAATAGCGGCAAGAGTGCCCCACGCCCCCAACAATTTTTACTTCGGAGAAATCCCATTGCAGTGCCCCGCATAGCTGCGGTTGCGTGAGAGGAAATACATGTTGGCTGCGGCCCACACGCCATGCCCTAGACATTCTGTTTTTTTTTTTTAAAGTGCCAGGCAGGTACAAATCCTACAATCACAGGCAGTGATCATTCATTGTATGACAGCTGAACGCTGCCTGTGATTGGCTGAGCGCTGTGACCAATCACAAGCAGCGCTCAGCTGTCATTCAATGGCTAAGAGCTGTCTGTGATTGACTGAGCGCTCAGCCAATGACACCAGCATTTTCTGGGGGTGGGGATTTTTCAATCCCCGGCCCCCAGAGGACAGAAGAAGAGCTGGATGGATCTTCTAGGTGAATATATATATATATATATATATATATACACTACCGTTCAAAAGTTTGGGGTCACATTGAAATGTCCTTATTTTTGAAGGAAAAGCACTGTACTTTTCAATGAAGATAACTTTAAACTAGTCCTAACTTTAAACAAATGCACTCTATACATTGCTAATGTGGTAAATGACTATTCTAGCTGCAAATGTCTGTTTTTTTGTGCAATATCTACAAAGCTGAATAGAGGCCCATTTCCAGCAACTATCACTCCAGTGTTCTAATGGTACAATGTGTTTGCTCATTGGCTCAGAAGGCTAATTGATGATTAGAAAACCCTTGTGCAATCATGTTCACACATCTGAAAACAGTCTAGCTCGTTACAGAAGCTACAAAACTGACCTTCCTGTGAGCAGATTGAGTTTCTGGAGCATCACATTTGTGGGGTCAATTAAACGCTCAAAATGGCCAGAAAAAGAGAACTTTCATCTGAAACTCGACAGTCTATTCTTGTTCTTAGAAATGAAGGCTATTCCATGCGAGAAATTGCTAAGAAATTGAAGATTTCCTACAACGGTGTGTACTACTCCCTTCAGAGGACAGCACAAACAGGCTCTAACCAGAGTAGAAAAAGAAGTGGGAGGCCGCGTTGCACAACTAAGCAAGAAGATAAGCACATTAGAGTCTCTAGTTTGAGAAACAGACGCCTCACAGGTACCCAACTGGCATCTTCATTAAATAGCACCCGCAAAACACCAGTGTCAACATCTACAGTGAAGAGGCGGCTGCGGGATTTTGGGCTTCAGGGCAGAGTGGCAAAGAAAAAGCCATATCTGAGACTGGCCAATAAAAGAAAAAGATTAAGATGGGCAAAAGAACACAGACATTGGACAGAGGAAGACTGGAAAAAAGTGTTGTGGATGGATGAATCCAAGTTTGAGGTGTTTGGATCACAAAGAAGAACGTTTGTGAGACGCAGAACAAATGAAAAGATGCTGGAAGAATGCCTGACGCCATCTGTTAAGCATGGTGGAGGTAATGTGATGGTCTGGGGTTGCTTTGGTGCTGGTAAGGTGGGAGATTTGTACAGGGTAAAAGGGATTCTGAATAAGGAAGGCTATCACTCCATTTTGCAACGCCATGCCATACCCAGTGGACAGCGCTTGATTGGAACCAATTTCATCCTACAACAGGACAATGACCCTAAACACACCTCCAAATTGTGCAAGAACTATTTACAGCAGAAGCAGGCAGCTGGTATTCTATCGGTAATGGAGTGGCCAGCGCAGTCACCAGATCTGAACCCCATTGAGCTGTTGTGGGAGCAGCTTGACCATATGGTACGCCAGAAGTGCCCATCCAACCAATCCAACTTGTGGGAGATGCTTCTAGAAGCGTGGGGTGCAATTTCACAAGCTTACCTCAACAAATTAACAGCTAGAATGTCAAAGGTGTGCAATGCTGTAATTGCTGCAAAAGGAGGATTCTTTGACGAAAGCAAAGTTTGATGTAAAAACAATGTTATTTCAAATACAAATCATTATTTCTAACCTTGTCAATGTCTTGACTCTATTTTCTATTCATTTCACAACGCATGGTGGTGAATAAGTGTGACTTTTCATGGAAAACACAAAATTGTTTGGGTGACCCCAAACTTTTGAACGGTAGTGTATATATATATATATTTTTTTTTTTACTTCTTTTTTCAGCTAGGGCTGATTTTCAGGGAAGGGCTTATATTTCAAGCTCATGCCCGAAAACCATTGCTCCAGGGGGTTGCTTGCAAACCACTGCTTTCAATGGGGCCGTAGCAATGCTGGCCCTATTGTAGGCAATGGAATAGCATCACAAGCTTCTGCCACAGCTGTGGCAGAGGATTCCTTCACTTCCTTTTTATCCCTCCCGGACACAGTGTAGGCATTATACCAACTTCTATTTGCATAGCATTTCTGAAAACACTACCTTAGTGGTCCTGAACTTGAGCTTTTCTCTCAGTCAATAAATTCATTTATAAACCCCTTCCATGCCCCACTGACTTTATCACTGCTCACAATGTATACCACTACCACTAGGTTTTCCCTTGCCCCAGTAAACAAGCTGTCTTTCTTATCCACAATATGCTAAATACTGGAAGATAGAATGTTGGCATGCATGGTCTTGGTGTCAAACGACCCCGTCTGTTCCCCTAATAATAGGATCCCCTACCACCAGCATCTGTGTGACCATTGCTACACTTCTATTCCCATCCATCCTACAGCAGTCATCATCTCCTGGCTGCTAAGAGCAGTACCTTGTAGTGATGCTAGCACTGGACACTGTGGTGGCATTAGCATTGACAGATATAAGTAATCAGTCATTGTCCAAAAATATATTTTGTCTCATATCTTGTCATTAAAATGCTGAACGAGTGAACTCCTATAGCTGAACTTTAGAAAAAAAATATATTTCAAATGAAACAGCAATAAATATATCTTTTTAAAGGAACTTTTAATTTCAGATGTACTTTTGTGCATTACTATGTTAAGGAATATTTCAAGTGCATTTTCCCGTAAAGTGAAAACATTTAGGCCCCCTGTCAACAGCAGTTTATTCGGTGGTGGTAAACTGCCGGAGAATCACGCTGGTCGACGCTTCCCATAGCATTGATATGGATAGTGCCGGCACCTGTCGACGAGCGGAGAATCATTGCGATTCTCTGCTCGTGGCGGGCAATTCGCAGCATGCTGTGAATTGCCCTGATTCTCCACGGTCAGTCTATCTATTAGATAGGGCTGACCGGCGGAGATTCGCCGGCGGCTTCTGCTCCCGGGCGGCGGCTCCCGTGGCGGAGCTTCGCCGCGGGATACCGCATCGCCCGTGGACAGCCGGCCTTAACTGTAAATCTAGATCACAGAGTTGCCATCTTATGTAGCCATATTTGCCTTTTAGGACTCTAGAAAAGAAGGGTGACAAGATTTGTGTCACCTAGGAGGATATGTTTTGGTTTTAAAGGGAACCTTCTTACAGCACCATGAACTATGTAATGGTGCTGTTAGGGAACATGAAAGGGAGCCGGCTTATGTATTTTTTATACTCACCCACTACCCCAATCTAGTACTTTCACCTGATGAAGTCAGCTTGTGACACGAAAATCTGACTCTTTTCAGATTCCCGTGCACACGCTTTCCCATAGACATGTATAGGAGAGTCCGCAACTGGGACTCTGAAAAGAGTCAGATTTTTGGGCACTGTGCAATCTTCAGCAAGTGTTACAGCTAGATCGTGGGAGCAGGTGAGTATAAAAAATACATCACTTGGCTCCTTGTCACCTAACCTAACAGTATCACAATTTAGTTCATGGTGCTGTAGGAAGGTGACTGGTTAACTATTAACTACAATATTACATAGAATTTGTGTAATACAGATATAGAACTGGTCATAGAGATACAGTTTATGTCCATGATCCAGCTAATATACTTTTAAGTATAAGACCTTAAATATGACCTTCTTAGCTACAAATGTATAAAATGACTGAAATAATTTGCATATGTTGAACATAGATTAATATTTCAGAACTAATCCTGTTATCCTCTTGGCAAAAATACATTTTTTAAAATTTACAAATGTTTTATTAGCAGAGCTATGTAAAATACATTCCATGCAAGTTGGCCTAATTTTAACTAGTAGGATCAATGTAGTAAATGGCACTTGAATATGAAAACCTCTGGTTTTCATATAATCTACCATAAGACCTTTTGATTGTATTAAGCTGCAGGTCATGCTGATCTGAAAAGGGAAAGCAAGCAAGCATGCATGTATATACAATTGTCGATGTCGATATCCACGAGCAGAGAATCATAGCGACTCTTCGCTTGCGGGATTCAAATCGTGGGATGCCGCAATTTGCTACGATTCTCCACGGTGAGCTTATCTGTCAGATAGGCTCAGTGCGGAGACCTGACAGCTCTCCCCCCTGCTTTCCCCTGTGGACAGGGTGCCTTAGAGAATTCACTGTACACACCAACTTTTTATTACTTAGAAATAAATATTTGAAATATTTAATACTTAATAAAGGGTTTGTCCAATTGCAAATTATTGATGGGTCTGGTATTACAGGCCATTCACCTCAATGAGAACTTTGCCTGCAATACCAAGCTTACCCACTGCAGTGGGAACGGAGTAGCATGCTTCCTGTAGAATTCAGCTCAATGTATGAGAGCACCATTCGGCGAACAGCTGATCAGCAGGGAGACCTGAGGTAGATACCTGCTGATCTACTATGGCTGGCCTATCCTGAGAATAAGCGATCAGTAGTTTACAACTACACAGCCCCTTTAACCCCTTGAGTGGCTCGCCCGGAAAATTTCCGGGACAAGCTCCACTGCTCATAGTAACATAGCCCGGAAGATTTCCGGGCTATGTATCACTATGGGAGCTGCAGAGCACAATGCCACAAGCTGTGACAGTGTGCTCTGGCTGCACAGACCCACAGAGAACAAAGCAAGGGCTTTGAAAAACCAGCAGAAGATATTGCCGATATGTCGGCAATCTCCTGCTTTGTTTACAGGTTGCCATAGAGACCATCGGCTTGTCAGAAGCAAGCCGATGGTCTCTGTGGCAGGGAGAGCTGGTTGTTAGCTGTCAGAGGACAGCTAGGTACTAGCTCTTACAGCAGAGATCAGAGAAAACCTCTGATCTCTGCTGTGTTAACTCCTTACATGCTGCAGTCTATGTGACTGCAGCATGTAAAGGGCTGTCACTGCAGCATGTAAAGGGCTGTCACCAATGGACCCCCAGAATGTGATCAGGGGTCCTGATGGGTCCCTGTGGAAGTCCCCTAAAGGGACAAAAAAAAAAAAATTATAAAAAAAATAATAAAAACACTTGTCTCCCTTTACTTTGTAAAAAAATCAAAAATACAATCACACATGTGGTATCCATGCGTCGTAATGACCCAGAGAAGGAAGTTAATGCATTATTTAACCCCTTAATGACATGGCCCCTTTTTTTCTTTTTTCCCCATTTCTTTTTTTCCTCCCCCCTGTTTAAAAAATCACAACTTGTCCCGCAAAAAACAAGCCCTTATATGGCCATATCAATGGAAAAATGAAAAAGTTATGGCTCTTGAGACGCAACTGCAAAATTAGTTGAAATTCAATTATTAGACCATTTTAAAAAACCTGCCCTGGTGGGCACGACAGGGTGGTAGGAAACCCGCCACTCAAGGGGTTAAACCTACACAACATAATAAACATATTTAAAAACACTTATAGGCCTTGTAAATTTGTCATGGATTCTGTAAAAACAGAAGACATTACATGAGTATGAACATAGCATGAAAATCTAGAGGTGATCTGTTAACCTTGACTTTTGCCAGCAGATGTCAGCTTTTAAGATAGCTGACACCTGATGGGTATGGAGTGTCCTTGTGTTACAGCTCGGTGGCTGTGTTGAAGGACCAGGGTGACGTCACAACATTAGCTCTGGTCCATGTGATCCACTCGCTGAGAACGTATTCAGTGTCATTTTAGCACTAAATGCTGAAATGGGCACTTCCCTGCTAGTGTGTGGATAGATTGGTTGGCTGGGAGGTGTGTGTCCCAGCCAGCCAATTAGTGCTAGTTTGTACACATTTATTCTGGCCCCTCCTCACAGAGGATGCTGGTTATACTCTTATTTCGAAAGTGTTTCTGTTCAAGTTGGCAGATCCTGTCTTGTTCTACAGTTCAGATAAGTCTGTTTGGCATTTAGTGTAATCTGACATGTTGTAACATCTATCTCCTGACCATCTGCTACTTATGCATTTATGTAATATCTGGTTTATTGTGTGCCAATGCAAAATCTAACTCTGCTTATATGGTTGTACATTCTTTGCAGCCATTAACCCTGTTTCCTACTAGGGAGAGTCAGGATCACCCTAGGTTCTTGATGTGAGGTTGCCCTCATCTGGATGAGTGCTCTGCTTTTAGGCTTTTAGCTAGGCTCTCCTCACTTTAGTAGGCTAACATCCGATTTCCCATTTTTCCCCACAGTTTGGTTCTGACATATATATACAGTAGAACCTCAACTAACGTCATTACTCCTTCTGGAAGCAATGGACTTTAGTAGAAATCAATGTTAGTTTAGGACATTATTTCCATAGGAATTAATGTAAATCCAATTAATTGGTTCTAGACGTTCCAAAAAACACACCAAACCTCATTTAATAGAGAATAACTCTGGTCTTTAATACCAAAAACAATAACAATACTGAATGAATGTAAAACACAACTGCAAAGAATAAATTAACATTTAACAGGTTTTTGGACATTTAGCATACAGTGCTTTGACATAGAACTGCAGGGACATCATTATAGCAGTACCTATCACTGTGTTATCTGTGCTTTGACATAGGACTGCAGGGACATCATTATAGCAGTACCTATCACTGTGCTATCTGTGGTTTGACATAGCACTGCAGGGACACACCCCCTCACTTCCAGTTGCAGGGTGTGGTTCACTAGTGAGCAGGTGCTTGCAGCTCCAGGTCTCTCTCTCTTTCTCCTCCAGGGCCTGGGACTTTTGCTCTCTCCTACCCAGGAGGGAGTGAGGTCCTGGGCTATGGCTAGAGGGAGGACCACTACCCCCACTCTCCAGAGCCAGCCGGCGGAGGATGGGGATGCTTCACAACCGGCTACCCAGGAGAGGCTGAGGAGATCTAGCAGGAGACGCAGCGATGTGTCTCCTGCACCCCTCCTGGAGACCACCCGAGGTGGCCGTCGGGCTAGCCAGGGTGAGGGACGGCGGCCCTCCGGGACCTCGGCTGCTGGGACTTCCAGCAAAGGCCCTCCTGGAGCCAGGCCAGGTACTCCTGGGGGAAACCCCAGTCCTACCATCGAGCACTGGGGGACACTGCGGCCTAGGGAGGATGTAACCGTCTTTGCTGCCAGGCTCGCTTCAAGGACCCAGGAGTACCGTGAGGCCGGTGGCACCATCAGAAGGCTTCAGGAGGAGTTAAAGGCAGCCAGGTCCCTGGCCAACAATTCAGGTGGGTCAAGGAGGGCCCAATACAACCAGGCCGTCCAGGAATTGAAAAGCGAGATCCTCACCCTGGTTGAGAGGAGGGCGGACATCTTAAGGGGTGCAGGTCCGTTTGCAGAGAAATTGGTGAATGGTGACCGGTTTGAAGGGTCTCAGCCGGCTCTGGCTGGGGTCTGTGAGGATATGAAGGGCCTAGTGTCCAAGATGGAGCAGGCCCCTGCTGGAGAACTGCAGACAGCGGACAGTCAGCAGTCCCTGTGCAGTGACCTTCCAGCTGGGCAAGCTACTATTATTTCAAGCTCAGACTCCTCTGGGGAAGAGGGCGAGGACAGCGGCCCGGGGGGGCAACTAATGGCGTACATAAGTCACCTGGAATCCCCTGGAGGCCTGGAGGGTCTCTATTTTGGCAATGACCTTCCTGAGCGAGACCCCCAGGCTAAAAAGAAGAAAAGTGGCAAAAAGATCACCCAGGTGGAGTACAGGTACGTCAGCCTCCCTGGGCAAGCCTCTGAACCAGGGGAGGGGGGTAGCTGCATGGGTAGCCCCCGGGTCCGACCCAGCCTGGACTCTGCTAATGTGGGTTCAGTGCAAAGGAAGGGGGAGAGTACTAGGCATCCTGATCCAAACACCCCCCCGGTTCGTAATAAAAGGAGGGGTGATGGGCAGAAGCTGGTGTCTGACAGTGAGATTCCTAAGAATGGGGGTCATCCGGCGTCGGATGATCCAGGTAAAATGTCAAAAAAGGCTGCGAAGGTGGGGGGTCATCCGGCGTCGGATGATCCAGGTACAATGACAAAAAAGGTTGCAGAGGCGGGGGGTGCACCGGCATCAGGTGGCCCCCAGAAAGGCCCAGCGGTGGGCCTAAGTAAGGGGGGTCTCCCGGCGTCGGGTGATCCCAAGAGTTCAGGGAAGGTGGAGGAACTGGTGGGGGATCATCTGGCGTCGGCTGGCCCCCCGAAGGGCCCTGCGGTGGGCCTGGATAAAGGGGGTTGCCCGGCGTTGGGTGGCCACCAGAAAGGCCCTGCGGCGGGCCTAAGTAAGGGGGGTCTCCCGGCGTCGGGTGATCCCAAGAGTTCAGGGAAGGTGGAGGAAAAGATGGGGGGTCATCCGGCGTCGGCTGGCCCCCAGAAAGGCCCTGCGGTGGGCCTAAGTAAGGGGGGTCACCCACCAGCAGGTGATCCCATAAGTTCACGGAAGGTGGGGGGTCATACGGCGTCGGGTGGCCCCCAGAAAGGCCCTGCGGTGGGCCTGGATAAAGGGGATTGCCCGGCGTCGGGTGATCCCAAACATCCTGGGAGTTTGGGGGACCATCCGGCGTCGGGTGGCCCCAATAAGGGCCCTGCGGTGGACCCTAAAAAAAGTGGAGACCCAAAACGCCGGAATTCTTTTGCTGGGGTTACACGAAATATGATGGCAGGAGGCGGAGCCAAAGGTCGTGAATGCGTGGCTGGAAGTCCCTTTCCCCCCAGTGCTAAGGGGGGTGGGTCTGGAGGCTCGGAGGGGACTATATTTAAGAAACCCACCCTGGGTTGCTCCCCTGCAGGCAAGGGGGGAGCGGCTGGGAAACCTCCGAGCCGCCAGGTGCCCCTTACTCTTCCGGCCAAGAGAGAAGCCATTACCGGTCTGGTCGCAAAGAATAGGGAGAATGATGAGCGTGAGAGTATGGAAGGCATGGAGGTGTGTGAAAGGGATGAAGGGAGCAACATCATGGTGAGAGGTGTGCGTGAGGGAGAGTCCAGGGGTGTGGGGAATCTAAATAATACAAGATAAATGTTGGGGTGTCTGCTGGTGGAGGAGTATCGGAGGGAGGTACAGGTAAACTTACAAAAGTCACAAGTGAGGGTGGAGTGTCTGGTGGTTTGGGGAGGAGTGGGGGCCCTGGTCCAGCTGCCGCCCCGGCGGTGACTGCTCCTAGAAGCTACGCTAGTGTTGCCGCCGGGGTAAGTAGGGGACCTTCACCTCCCGGCTTCAGGGACCCCAGGTCACACGAGCTATTCCTATCCGCCTTAAAGAGGGGAGAGAGGTCGGTCACTATAGAGGGTGAAAAGCGCGACCTATCCTTTTGGATAGATAGGTTTGGCACAGGGGCCTTCCGAGAGCAAAGGCAGGGAGAAGAGGCATGGTCGCTTCCTACAGCCGGGCAGGGGGGGTCCAGAAGGAATGTGGTTCGTCTCCGATGGGGAGGCAGTGAAGCCTGCCCTAACCGTGCTAGGGTGGTGGAGCTTCTCCTCGGGATGGAATTCAGGGTGAGTGACATCTTTGCCCTGATCCACCCCTTTGGGACCTCCCTGTTTGATGTTAGCTTCGTGAGACCAGAGGGGCTCGAGCTCTTCTGGTCAAAATACGAGCTGGCTCAGACGGAGCCCGAGTGGCGGGATTTTGCAGTTCAAGCAATTACCCGCCAGAATGACACTAAGAGAGTGACCGTTCTGACTAGTAACGAGTCTCTCTCTTATGTTGACATCATGACCTGGATGGGCAGGTATGGGGAGATTCTCCATCCTCCCCAGAAAAACAGGGACGCACACGGTATCTGGTCAGGGGCCTGGACTTTCATGGTAAAGTTGAAACGTGCAGGTAATTCCGTTACCCACATCCCTTCTTCTGCGTTCCTGGGAAGGGACAGGATTCTGGTTTTCTACCAGGGGCAGCCGAAGGTCTGCCACAGGTGCGGGGACCCCACACATTTCAGCGCACAGTGTAAGGTGCTGGTGTGTGCGCTGTGTGGGGGCAGAGACCACCCATCCTCCTCCTGTGGCAGCATTCGGTGTAACCTGTGTGGTGCTTTAGGGCACCCATTCAGTCGTTGTCCCTTATCCTGTGCCAACATCGGCCGAGCCCAGTCAGAGGGCCAGCGGGGCCGTCGCTCCGGGGGCGAAGCTGGTGGCAGCAGGGAGGAGGAAGAGCTACGGGGTCTCGGCGGGGTGCCTGGCCAGCCAGGGCAGGAGGGGAGTCGAGCTGCTGAGGCCCCAAGGGATAGCGATGTGGATGAGGAAACCAGAAGAATGGAGAGAGAGGAGGTGGCTGCCAGTTCTGCCGGATCCTCCCGTGAAGAAAGTGCGGACGAGGAAAGCGAGAAATGGCAAAAGCAGAAAAAAAAGGGTAAGGGAAGAACAAGAAAGAAAAACAGGGGTTCTTCCTCTCTAGAGTGGGATGACTCGGTCCCACTCACTCTGGTGCAGATACCAAAGGAAGGCCCCATCAGTTCCCTTACGGTCGACCTCTCTAACCGGTACCAAGCTCTCAATAACACCTCCTCTTCCCTGCCAGGGGGAGAGGCTGGGGGTGAGGTACCGGAGGTGGTGGCGGAGATAATTGAGGAAGGAACCCCGGGGGACGCTGGGTCTCTTTCTGTGGGGGACCCGGTTTCTTCCGGGAAGGGGGCCACCCTGAAGCCGGAAGGTGAAGGTAAGGATGAGTGTGGTGATATGGATGTTTCAATTTCATTAAAAAGAAATAAAGGAGAGACCTCTTCTTCCGACAGGGAGGAGGGGGAGAGTAAGAGGAAAGCCATCCAGCTCGATCACCAATGATGGCGGCACTCACCCTGTTGACGCTGGCATCCATTAATGTTGCCAGCATTAAGTCAGATGCGGCTAGGTTTGCGGCCTTTGATTTTCTCAGCCGAGTTGAAGCTGACATTCTATTTTTGCAAGAGACCAGGCTGACAGATTTGTCGGTCATGAACAAAGCCAAGCGTGAGTGGAGGTGCGGAGCCTCCTATTGGTCTCTTGCGGCCGAGCCGTATAGCGGGGTGGCGGTCCTTTTTAAGACCGCACAGGTAGAATGCAGACGGGTTATCGAGCTGGAAATGGGGAGGTGCCTGATCTTGGATATTCTCATGGGAGGTCAAGAGTTGCGTCTTATTAACATCTATGGACCCCAGTCAAAGGAGGGGCGCAAAGACCTCTTTATGAGAATTAAGCCTTTCCTTTTTACAAGCCGGCAAGTGGTCTTTGGAGGAGACTTTAATAATGTCACGAGGCTCTGTGATAGAGGAGGTTCCAATAACCAGCCAGGCTATGATAGCGTCGCGTTAAATAGAGTAGTTAGTGAGGCACGCCTTGTGGATGTCCACGTTCGGCACACCCCAGGGCACACAGGATTCACTTGGTTTAGAGGTAGTTATTGCAGGTCTAGGATAGATAGGTTTTATTTAAAGGAGGAAGCCGTCTCCTCACCGTTATCGGTGGTGGAGGTGGAGTTCTCCGACCACTGTATGATTCTTTTTTCTCTGAATGTCACAGAGACCCCTCGGATGGGCAAAGGTTTATGGAAGTTGAATTCGTCACTCCTGGAAGAAGCGGAAATAAGACGGTATTTTGAGGATTTTCTTCAGAGCCAGGAACCACTACTGGGCCTATGCAGCAGTAAGTCAGAGTGGTGGGAGATGTTCAAACATCGGGTAAGAAGGTTCTTCCGACAGATCTCCAACCTCAGAAGCCTGAACAGAAAGCGTATGTATCAGAGCCTGAGGAGGAAACTCGAGCATTTGGTCTCGACTGGAGGTAGCCGCGAGGAGATCTCCAGAGTGAAATCCTTGCTCAAGAGATGTCAGTATGATAGGCACGCATCTTTGGTTCTTGAGAGGGACTTTGGGAAGTACCGCTCGCCTGACCCCTACAAGAACTGTAAGATGTCAGTGAGTTGTAAATTGGTTACGGGTCTGCTAGACAGTACAGGCTCCCTGAAAAGGTCCAGATCAGGGATCCTGGAGGTCATCAGATCCTTCTACTCACATCTCTTGGGCGGGAAAGAACTTAATCGGGACGAAATCTCGACTTTCCTGGCAGAAACCGTTCCCGAACCAGGAGTAGACCCCTCTCTTGGCGTTTTGACAGAAGCAATTACGGAAGATGAAGTCGGACTGGCGATTGATGGGCTCCGGTCCAAAAAGTCGCCAGGCCCAGACGGCTTAACATCTGAGTTTTATAAATCCTTTAAGGAAGTTTTAGTTCCCCTCTTGACCGAGGTTTTTAATGAATGTCTATCCTTGGGCGTTCTGCCAGAGTCAATGAGGAAGTCGGCCCTAATAATTCTGTCAAAGGGTAAAGATCCGCTCCGTATTGAGAATTGGCGTCCCATAGCGCTCCTCAATACGGACAGAAAGATTTTGGCAAAAGTGCTGTTCAGTAGGTTGGTGAAATTTGCACCCCAGCTCCTTTCTGGGGCTCAGCACTGCTCTGTTCCCGGTCGAAGCACGTTTAGCGCCGTGCTGAGTGTCCGGGAGGCTGTGGAACGGGGCAGGGCGGGTCTCTGGAAGGGGTTTTTACTTTCCCTGGATCAGGCTAAAGCTTTTGATCGAGTAAACCACGAGTACCTTTGGTCTGTCCTTTTGAGATACGGTCTGCCGGTGGGGTTCGTAAAATGGTTAAAAACATTGTATTCAGGGGCTGAGAGTTTCCCGCTTGTGAACGGTTGGGTTGGCCGTCCTTTTGTAGTCGGGTCTGGAGTTCGTCAGGGATGCCCTCTGAGCCCCTTGCTTTACGCGTTCGCTGTCGATCCCTTCCTCAGAAGGGTAGATGGGGGACCGTTGACGGGGGTGAGGATGGACCCGGGGGTCCCGGACCTGGCCTTGAGGACAGTGGCGTACGCTGATGACGTTACTATCTTTGTCTCCTCTCAGGAGGAGGCGGGGTGGGTGATGTCGGAAGTTGTCCGCTACTCGGAGGTCTCCGGGTCAAAGATCAATCGGGAAAAGTGTGAGAGTCTCTGGCTGGGAGGGGGAGATCCTGCTTTTGATCTTCCGGACGCTCTCCCAGAACCCCAAGATTCAGCTAAAATTTTAGGCATCGATTTCGACCAAGGGAATTATCCTGAGAAAAACTGGGAAGGCAGATTGAGGAATGCCGCTCAAAAGGTGGATCAATGGAAAGGGTGGTCTTTGACCCTGAGAGAAAGGGTTTGCTTGATCAAGACTTACCTGCTCCCTTTGTTAATGTACCTGGGAAGTGTTTGCATTTTGCCAGAACCTCTTTGGTCACGGGTCTACAGCCTGTTCTTCCAGCTGTTATGGGGGAATAGGCTGAACCCAGTCAAGAGGGAGGTTACTTACCGTACGAGGAGACTAGGCGGGTTGGGTATGGTCAACCCAGTGGTATTCCTCGTGAATACATTTTTGAAAGCTAATATCGCAAACCTCTGGAAAGAGAGGGCTCCTCCGTGGGTATCCTCCTGTAAGGGATGGTTTCGGCCGTTCTTCCAGGAGTGGGAGACAGGAGGGCGTGTGAAGGACTTTCGTACACCGCACGGACATCTTCCGGCTTACGTTGCACCGGTTCTGAAGGTTTTACGCCAATGGGGGCTGACCGTGGGGGAAGTCAGGACGCTGGCCAGGCGTGTGCTGGACCAGAGGGTCTTGGCAACCCACTTTCAGAATCCATTGGCCCTCAGAGACTGCCCAGGTGGGGATTTGAGGGTGGGTTTGTCTCTTTTAAATTCAGTAAGAATCTCCTCAAAGTATTGGGACTTGACCTGGCGCTGCTTCCATGGTAAGCTATATGTGGGGGACAACTTGAAGCACAAGAACACCGAGGACAGAGGTTGTCCCCGGGAGGCATGTGGCAACACTCTGGAGAGCATGGACCACTTCCTGCTTCATTGTCCCTTCAATATAGAGGTATACAAGAGGGTAGGGGCTTCCATCGGTTGGCCTCGGCTGGCTGACCTTACCTACGCTGAGTGGTGTTATGGAGCATTCAGAGATCTGGGTGGCAGGGACCGCTGCACTTTATTTTTAGTAAGTCTAGTGGTTAGGTATCACACGTGGAGCGCACGGTGTGTAGTATCGACGCAGCATAAAATCCTCCTCGAGGACGAGGTAAGTAGGAATATTCTCGGTGACCTGGTGAAGGTGCGTTCTCTGGAGTTTGAAAGGTTGGGTAGGCCTCGAGCAGCCTTCCTTTGGAGGGGTTTTTGCTTTGGGGTTCCCTAGCCTGGAGAACTGTTTCCCGGTGGGGGGCTGGATTCTTTCACCCTAGCTTTTTGTTTTGTTTTAAGTTAAAAGTTGACTAAAAGGCTTACGGGACCCGAACCAGGGCTGGAGGTAATGGTTATATTTTTTGTTATTTATATATTTTGCTGTATATTTAGGCTGTGGATTATTATACATTATATGGGTTTGTGGGTGGTATTATGTTTGTTTGTTTGTTTTTTTTTTTCGTGGGTGGTTTCATGTTTCATGGGTGGTATTATGTGTTTTCGCGGGTGGTATCTTTATGGGTGGTATTATGAGTTTTTGTGGGGGGTTAGTATTACGTTCTGTGTATTTACAAAAAAAAAAAAATGTATATGTGTATATATAGGTATGTATGTATATGTTCATAAGCATGATTGGCAGGTATTGGCAGCGGACCAGGGGATGGGTAGAGGGTAATGTGTGTGTAGTTTAGAGGGGAGGGGGGGAATAAATAATAATAAAAATAATAAAAAAAATAAATAAATAAATAAATAAATAAAAATAAAAACAATAAAAAAAAAACAAAAAAAAAACAAAAAAAACATTTATATATATTCTTGTTTTACTAATGTGTGTTTTTTTTTTTTTTTTTCTCTATTTAGTAGGTTGGAATATGCAGCACCACGGGATTATGGAATAGGTTGTCTAGTTTTTGTTGTGATATGTTTTCTTATGTCAATTTTGTAGTGTAAATGGGACGTGTGAGATTGGGGATGCGGCCAGACCGGTAAATTTCACTCCTGTACAGTTTTTGTAAAATTTTGTAAATATAAATGTTTGGCTATTATTTCTTGCAAATATTTCTGTTAATTTCTGTTATTTTTGCAAATACTTCAGTTTTGTAAATGTGTGTGTATATATGCTTCTTGTGATTGTATTTGGCAAATTTTTCTGTTATTTTGCTATTTTTGTTATTACGCCCTGTAATGTTTTTTACTTTTATAATAAAAAGATTATCACTGAGTTATCTATGCTTTGACATAGGACTGCAGTATTTACTTGCAAACGTTTCTTTACTGTACTGTACTCATCTGTACAGTACTTACATTTTGCAGTACAGTGGGGATTCAGGAGGCAGGCAGCGTTCAGTGGGCACTTTGAGGATTCAGCTGCTGTACTGTGTCAGGAGGCAGCCAGACACAGCAAAGTTCATCCGGCACTGTGCACTGTGGAGAGGGGAGGGGGAGGAGTAGGCGCGCACTGATGCAGGAGAAACAGGAAGTGACCGGCATCAGCTGCGCGCCGGCTCACTGAGCGGTGCCCGGGGTCATGGAGCGGTTGGCGCCCTTATCTGAGGAATGCAACTTTATTTGAGGGACCGCCACTGCCCTGACACATCGATTTAAGTTGAAAACAGTGTTACTTTAGAGCAACGCTACTCAAGGGTTTACTGTAGTATATTTATATATTGTATTATCCATTGGCTCTGCATGGAGTAATGATATAGCTATATCCATGGTTGTGAAATGTTGTTCAAATGCGTAGTTGTCTCTATTGGCCAGAGCGCATTGCTTTTTTTTTGTCAGGCAGCTACAATTTGAATTGCTGCTATCTTGATTTATCTATATGTGACAATAGCGTGCTTGAGAACCACAAAACAATAAAACTAAAAAAGGAGGAAAATAGTTTGTTTATACATGCTTTGTGATACAGGATATTTTTTAATTGTTCACTAGTAAATGTGCAGGATACATGAAGTCAATGTGGAGAGAAAACTTCCTCTTTAAAAGAAAAAAAAAAGCTCCTGCTGAATTCAAAAATGTTCAGTGACTCAAGGCTTAGACAGACAACCGTGTTTGCCTGCAAAACATGACAAAGTGAAGCCATTCATTTCAATGGTTTTGTTCTCACGAGCATGTTTCTCTAATTTTTTATATCTTTCAACTTTTTTTTAGTTTGAACTGAAAAAAAGACTTTGGTCTTGCTCATGCGCAAATACACTTCATAGCGGCAAGCATATTTACGCACGTCGAAGCCCTCGGATACAGCATTTGATCGCTGCATTTTTGTTACAAATAGAAAATGTATTAGCAAAGTGTCGCAGTAGTAACTATGTGAACCTAGACTAAGGGTGGCTTCACACATGAGCGTGTTTTTGTGCGTGCATGCGCGTGCACAAAAACACGCTTCTATTGGCACCAATGCATTCCCTATGGTGTGTTCACATGTCCGTGCTTTACAGGTGCGTGCCTGTAAAGATAGGACATGCGTGCACCATAGAGAATGCACGCATTTTCTTCAATGGAGCCGCGGCTGCTGCCGGAGGCTCCGTTGAAGGCAATGGTCTGCCGGCAACCCTGAATTGTTTTTCAGGGAAGAGCTTTATATATAAGCTCTTCCCTGAAAAACAAGAATTTTAGTGTAAAAGAAAAAAAAATTACCTGTCCGCCACTGCTGTGTCCCCGCGGGGATGAAGAACACATCTGCCGCATGCGGCAGATGTTCCCTCTATCCCCGCGAGGAAAAAGAATTCCCTGCTGCACCTGCCACATCTGTGACAGATGCAGCAAAGAAATTCGTCATCCCTGCGGGGAATAAAGAATTCCCTACCACAGCTGTCACAGATGACAGCTACGGTAGGGGATCCAGCAGCTGGCATCCTGTAATTGTTTTTCAGGGAAGGGCTTTAAATATAGGCCCTTCCCTGAAAAAAAAAAAAATGGTGATAAAAAAATACTCACCTTTTATCAGCTGCCGCGTCCAGCCAGCTCTACTGAGACACCTACATACCTGCCGATCCAGGAGCGGTGCTGTACAGATAACGTGGACTGTAGGATTGGTTTTTATCCTTTGTAGCCTCCCTACCACTGACCTCTAGCTTTCTGTCACTAATAGAGAGTTGTACCTGCATTGCTTTGAATACCTGTGCTGTAAAAGTTTATCCTTTAGGTAAAAGTTATACCATGTCCTAACCGTTCCTGGGGACCTGAGGTACTTTACACAAGTCTCTGTGTTCTTTCTCCACCGCATAGCACATCAGTGTGTGGGAACGGTGGCGTCACGAGTGATAACTACTACTACCCCCATCAGGCCGTTTATTGGCATTCCCTATCCTAGGGGTATCGAAGGTGACCTGCGACCCTGCTCTGGCCTTGGCTGCGGGATGTCCCTCAGGGACCAGAGCCTGGTAAGTGCCGCCGTGACAAGCCAACACTTATCCCTCCCAACTCTGCACAGTGGTCAAGTGTCCGGGGTCATCCCTCTGGGGTGTTGCAACTGGATGAGTGATGCAGCAGGTATCTGTCAGATAACACAATAAAGGTTCCAAATGAATGCTCCCTTGATCATACAGAGGTCCAAGTCCTGGTAGATGGGATAAGCTTTGGCTAGTTTTGTACTTCGTTCCTAGACAAAGAAAGAATTAATTTCCAAAACGTGTCACTCAGTTAACCCATTCACACTGCCATACCTGGAATATGGATGCTTCCCACTGTCTGGCACATGGGAACAAGTGATGATATCAGCCTCATAGTTCCCTCATCTATGAAGACTTAGGTCTACTAGGGAATACTTGCACCTTGTGAGGTCAGCATGTATATCTGCTTGTTTGATATGGGGATTCAGGTATGTGGAGTTTGGGGAAAGTGTTTATGAAATGAAGCACAGCTCTTTGTAGCAATCCATTAGTAATGTAGAAGGACGTTTTTTTCTGAAAGGTGTTGCTAGTCCTGGTGGTTTGAGCCAGCCTGCATGTTTCAGGCAACTGGATGAATGTCCTGAACAGGGGTTTTACATTTGCCCCAAGCAAAGCAAGCAGCTCCTGCAACTAGAGTTCAGATGGCACTGCCCCCTGAGGCTCCATCAGCAGGCAGTTAGTGAGCAGCCGACAGATCTTCCTCGTCCCTCCTATTAAGTTGCCAAAGAACAGCTCTGTGCAGTGATCCTGACTTTGGACGGCCGCACAGGAAAAGCCTGTAGTGTGAACTGGTACCTGTGTGATGGGTTCCTCTATACAGAACTATTGTAAGGTGCTCTCTCTCTCTGATGGTGGGACTCACTCCATTCACATTTAGACTTCCCTTGAAGGTGCTTCCATGTGGCACTGTGTTAGCCCTCTCTCAGGTAGATGGAAGACCTCTTCCCGCCCTCAAGCACTCCTATTTATACCTTCTTACACACTACATGACATGAAAAACTGGTACATCTACATGCAGGCAATTATTTTATTAGAGTTAACCTCTCAAGTGCCGCAGCTGTGCAACACACACACTGCATATGACAAGACAGGCTTGCACAGTGCATCCACACAAGACAAAACATGTATGACATTTTTTTAGAGGAGAGCAGGATGGTGTTCTGGGCCACTACACAGTGGCAATGCCAGGAGAGATTACCGGCAACAGCGGAATTTGGAAGAGGCTGTGTGCAGGTACTTTACCATTGCCATTCTCTCCAATGGGCATGGTCCACTAGGTGAATTCACTAGGTGATGTACTTGTTCAGTCAGCATCAATGTCTGATTTATTGGTATGGGGATTTAGGCATTTGCAATGTGGGACAGGTGTATAGTGGATATGTGTAGTGAGGTGCAGCTCTTTCAGCTGTTTGCAGTTTTTTATCTGTGCGATATTACAGAAGTCACAAACAACCAGCAGTTTACACCCTTGAAGTGCTGGAGTCTGGTGTTACATGTTTTAGTGCATTCATGGATGGCACAGGAAAGTTTTTGCTAATGTCAAAATTATAATTTTGGCAGGTCAAGAATCATGATTGTTATTCTTCTTAACAATTCATCCCTAAGTTGTGGCTGTGAGTCATCCTATTTAATACTGTATATAGTCAAGTCATGTACATAGCTCATACATATCAGCTGAGTACAAAGACGTTTCACGGCTTCCATGTACAATAATACTTTTTATTTGAAGAGGTTTGCCGGAGGATATTTGAAAAATTGTAAATGTTTCAGTAAAACCTAATAACATTATATTCAAATTGTAAAAAGATATGACTGATATTTAGAGAACTATAAGAACAGATCACTGATGCTTAACCATTTATGCATTCTGCTTATGGAGTATAACTTGAAAAAGAGCTAAGCCTCAGTTGGCAGTCAGCATGGTGTGTTCAGCAGTTGTATTGCTTGATTTTAAACAACACACATTGTTCAGGCCCAGCACTGAGAAAGTGATAGAGGATTAATGATAGAGAAAAAAAAACAAAACGCATTTCTGTCATATTAATTGAAATCTAATCATTAATATATATATATATGAATTAAAATGAATCAATCCAGAGGTCTACGATTAAAAAAAAAATACCCACAGATTGAAAAACCTCAAATAGATGGAGAAGATGAAGTAAATATTCAATTTTAATTCCCAGCAGTAGTTTTGGGTAGAACCCTGCTTTGGGTCAAACTAAAAGTTTAGTTCGGTGAGAACTCATAAAAACCAATAAAACTAGTATTGAACACTATCTAAGAGCTCTGAAATAGTGTTTGACATCCTTCAAACAATGTGGCTCAGTCCTTGTTCTCCTCCTTGTCCTCTGGAAGAAAAAGGAACATGAAGTGCAGTGTCTCAGTTGTTAACATTGTTGCCTTACGCTGCTAGGGGGTAAGCTCAAATATGAGCAAGGACAATGCTTGCATGTCCTTGATCAGCTTTGAACCTAGGACCCCAATGTCAGCTACCCTGCCACCATGCTTCTTCCTCCTTTAGAGGAGGCAAAAAGAATGTGAAGCTTGGTGGCTCAATGGTTAGTGTTGCTATGTTGCAGCACTGGGGTCCTAGGTTCAACTCTGACAAAGGGTAACATCTGCCTGGAGTTTGTATGTTCTCCTCATGTTTCTTCTTGTTCTTTCTTCCTCCAGAGAAAGCAGTAGTAGGAGGAGGAAAGAATAAGATGCATAAAGAAAGAGCGCTTTTCAGTGCTGGAGTCCTAGGTTCAAATCTGACAAAAGACAACATTCGCATGTATGTTCTCCCTGTGTTTGTGTTTCTTCTTGTTCTGCTCTCTTCATCCGGAAAGAAGAAGCATGGTGGTAAACACTGTTGCCTTGCAGCTGTGGAGTACTAGAGGAGTTTTGCAAAGTCTGTGCAGATGTTGTCCTTGGTCAGATGTGAACCTAGGATGCCAGAGCTACAAGGCAACAGTGCCAATCACTGAGCCATATCCATTGAAGGACCACGACCATAGTATCAGGGCTCTTATACAGTGCCCAATTTTAGCTTTAGGGATTTTTATGAACTTCTGCCAAACTCTTTGAAAAAAATTGACAAACTGACCTAACCAAACTCACTCATCTCTACTCCGAAGTGAAAATAATAAAGAAAGCTGAAAATGTGAAATACAGTGTGCTAAAATGTATGATACAGCGGCACAAAGAGAAATAGAGGAGTGATGAAGTGAAAAAGCCCATGCTGGTTCATACGACCCAGGAGCACAGAGAAATGGCCAAAAGAGGATTGACCATTTAAGACAGTGCTATTAACTCAGTGGCCAGAATAAGTATATTACCTGTGAGATAAATACAATATGTATTACAGTTGGGGTGCACGGTCAGTAAAGAAGAAAAAAAATCAGATTGGTTCATTGGAAATGTGTTGAACCAGTTCAAGTGTATCATACATTGGATATAAAAAGTTGATCTAAGAAAATATAAAACCTGTTATTTTAACAGGGTTGTGTAATGTTAAAAATCTGACAAAGATGATTTATTTCAGAATTGTTTCCACCTTCAATGTGACACATTATTTTAAAAAATTCCATTGAAAAACAAAGTGAAATCTTTTAGGGCAGACCAATAAAGATAACACAACTAATACAATGGGGTGGCATAAATTTTTTTTTGGGGGGGAGGGGGTAGGTTTCTATCAGCATGGCACATCTTGACTTTACAATCTTTGCCCACTCTTTCTTGCAAAAGCTCTCCAAATCTGTCAGGTTGAAAGGGCATCTCATGTGTAGCACCCTCTTTAGGTCAACCCACAGATTTTCAATTGGATTCAGGTCTGGGTTCTGGTTGGACCATTCCAAAACTTTGATCTTCTTCTGGTAAAGCCATTCTTTTGTTTATTTGGAGGCATGCTTTGGGTTGTTGTGATGCTGAAAGGTGAAATTACTCTTCATCCTCGGCTTTTTAGTAGAGGCCTAAAGGTTTTTTGCCAAAATTGACTGATGTTTGGAACTGTTCATAATTCCCTCCACCTTGATTAAATCCCCAGTTCCAGCAGCAGAAAGAAATCCTGAAAGTATAATGCTGCCTTCACCATGCTATGGTGGTCTTTTGGTGATGCAAAGTTTTAGCTTTGCACCAAATATAACTTTAGGAATTATGGCCAAAAGGTCCAACCTTGGTCTCATTAGACCATAACACGTTCTCCCACACATTTTTGGCAAACTTGATGTAGTTTTTAGCAAAACATAGCTGATCTTGATGTTTTTCTTTGTTAAAAAATTATTTTAATTTGCCGCCTTAAAGGGGTTGTCCCGCGAAACAAAGTTGGGGTATACACTTCTGTATGGCCATATTAATGCACTTTGTAATGTACATTGTGCATTAATTATGAGCCATACAGAAGTTATTCACTTACCTGTTCCGTTGCTAGCGTCCTCGTCTCCATGGTGCCGTCTAATTTTCAGCGTCTAATCGCCCGATTAGACGCGCTTGCGCAGTCCGGTCTTCTCCGTGTTGAATGGGGCTGCTCGTGCTGGAGAGCAGCTCCTCGTAGCTCCGCCCCGTCACGTGTGCCGATTCCAGCCAATCAGGAGGCTGGAATCGGCAATGGACCGCACAGAAGACCTGCGGTCCACCGAGAGTGAAGATCCCGGCGGCCATCTTCGCAAGGTAAGTAAGAAGTCACCGGAGCGCGGGGATTCGGGTAAGTACTATCCGTTTTTTTTTTTTCAACACATGCATCGGGTTTGTCTCGCGCCGAACGGGGGGGCTATTGAAAAAAAAAAAACCCGTTTCGGCACGGGACAACCCCTTTAATCCACACCTTAGACTTATGAAGAATATAGGAGATGGTTGTCACATGCACCACACAACCAGTAATTTTCAAAAATTCCTTTTAATGTTGCTGAAGGCCTCTTGGCAGCCTCCCGGGCCAATTTTATTCTGGTCTTTTCATCAATTTATGTAAGACATCTAATTCTTGGTATTGAAGGGCATCCAATTCTTGGTAAGGTTGTGCCAAATTTAATCCACTTCTTGATTACCATCTTCACTGTGTTACATGGATTATGTAATGTCCTGGAAATCTTTTGGTAGCCTTCCCCTGACTGATACCTTTCAACAATCAGATCCCTATGATGTGTTGTAAGTTCTTTACGGGCCATGGCTTTGATTGAAAAATGCAAGTAAGAAAATGTCAGGAAAATACTACTAGATTAGCTGAACTTTATATGGGGTAAATCAGAAACACTGTAAATAATGACAGCCGAGTATGAACTACTACTTAACATGAGTTTAAATGTGATTGGCTAATTATGAACACAACCACATCCCCAAATATAAAAAGGGGGTTCACATTTATGCATTGTTATTTTTATTTTTCTACTCTAAAAGATTTCACTTTGTATTTTAGTGGAATTGTACAGATAACGGGTCACATTGAGAAGGTGGAAATACATTTTAAATGATTCATCTTTGTCGGATGTTTTAACATGACAAAAATATGACATTTTAACAGGGGTGTGTAGACTTTTTATATCCACTGTGACTTAGATTGTTTAAAAAGAGCCAATGACCTTTGCTAGCTGGAAGTCCAAACCACCGTAAGTCCACCTGCGGTTCTTCGTCTGGATAAAAACTGCAGAATAATTTGTGAAGTTCAATCTTTTTTAACCTTACTATCTTACTACGTTCAACATGTTTTCAGAAAATATAACATTTTAGAATATATTACCAGCATTGCTGAGTTTTTTTGAATGGGGTATATTGCCAATGCAAGTGCTGCAAACAAAAACCCTACGCATTTCATTCAAAGCTAAAGGCTTTAATTGTTGAATATCTTTATCATTTATGTTTCACAACTACACATTCCATTTGTAAGATACATACAGTAAGTATTTACACATTTAGCAATGTACTAATTGCTTAAATTCAAAATTGTCATACACACCTTAACTCATATCAAAAACAATTCATTTACTTGCAAATGCAATGTATTTTACCATAAATTCACTGAAAAAATGTACATTAATATAAAGGCAGGTCTTCTCAAATCGCTTTATTTCCAACTGTGGATTACCCTTGCACTAGCTGATAATTTTTGAGAGGCTCAGTGTTGGAAACTAATCAGATTAGCTGTACTTGGAGTGTATCTAGAATTTTTAGGGTTCTATCAACTCCAAGTAATTTTATCTTATGCTCAGCATTAATGAACATTTTAGCTCCATTGTCTCGTCTGACATGTTGTCTACTAACATAACTAAAACAAATGATTCATTAATTCACTTAACATTTGTGTCAAATTAAACTGCAGACTATTGTAAAATGTCATTTTACTTATTATTTCCTTAAAGGGCCTGTCTCAAGAGTACAACTACTTTTTTTAAAATAAAAGTGCAATTATTATAACTACACTGTATAATACATTCTGAAAACTGAGCAGGGTAGCTGGTGGAATTTCAAAGTGTCAGTATTTTCTCTTGGAATTTCTGAGTTATCTTGGTTTGCCTTTCATGGCAAGCCATAGTCTGTAAATGAGACTTAAATGAACTATAGACATAACAATGAAGATTGAGACACTCACTGTAAAGGACATCTGGTTTATGTTTTTTTACCAAAACAATAGTTTCTGACTATCTCAGATATTTCATTATTTTCCCTTCTATGGAGGAGCATTCCAATAAACATGAAATATATTAAATAAACTCGCTTACTGCTCATCCCAACAGCTGGGTTTTATGTACAAATTCCTAAACCGGTCCTTTGTGATGTGCAGGACACTGTAGTTACCTTGCTGATTTCCAAGGCAATTTTGGTATATGAGTAGGAGAAGGTCTGGCACAACCCCTATGAAAAAAAAAACATTTTCCTCTTTTTTATGTAATCTTAAAACATCATTCCAGATAAAAGGTATCATATCTACAAGATTACTTGGTTTTGCTTGCTTAGAGCAATCACAAGATAAAAATTCAAAACACTAACAAATTTGGCATGCTGTAGTACATAATCACAGAAAATGGGATCAAATCTACTTATAATCACATAAAAAAGCCATTCTTACTCATAGGAGGATATAAGGGCGCCAAATGAACACCAACTATATTCACCAATTCCCAGCAGCTTTTAGAAAAGGCAAATGTTATATGGGGTAGCTGCACCAAGACATCATACTGATGAAGATTCATCTACCATAATTATGAGTGGACATGGCTGTTTAGTATTATACTGGCATAGATTAAGCTTCTGTAGGGTAGCAGTCACACAGGTATTTGTAGTGCAACTTGGAGGCTTACAACCTATTAGTGGCATCCATACTATTAGATCAGGCAGACTGTCTCAAGCCTCTAAGTATACCCCACAGCATATAGAGCGAGACTGATATCTGTACAAATAATAAGCATGAGGTATTAGTTTTTATTTTGGACAAAATATTCAAGCTTGCAACCCATATCAAGGGTCTGCATTATCTTGTGAGTCCCTGAATTGACATTACAAACAAAATACAGAAAATGGGATCACATCTACTTAAAATCACAGAAAAAAGTTATATTCACTGATATAAGGGTACAAGGGCAAGCAAAAATACCAATTCCCAGAAATGCCTTACATGGGAAGTTGCACAGATTCAAAATACTGACGAACAGCCACCTACCATAGTAGGTCCTTCATATTATACTTGCATATAGATAAGGCTTCTATATTGTAGAAAACATATGCACCTGTTGTCAAAATGAACCTATCACTAGCTTGGAGCTTGGGACACCAATGTCAAATAGGGAATAATCAAATACAGAGCATTCCAAAGATGTTGGAGTTATAGCATCTAATGCCCGCAAACCTTTTAAAACTGAGGTTTAATTATTCTCAAGCCATATGTAAATAAAGCCCAGATGATCCTGCCATGAGGCCTGGACTGTCTCTACTGCTCACAGTGTGCTCCAATCCTTGACCATTGTCTCAAGTGATGCGTGACATGGATGACATTCCTTATATAATCCACAGTTACTTCCAAATTTGCGCCATGTACTGGCACATGCCCAGAAGAAGCAGTTTATTCTACCCAGGGTTAAATGATCTGTACATGTACCGCTCCATGTAGCAGAACACAATTTGGACAGGACTGTGGATGATGTTCGTAGAAGATGTCACCCATATGAGAATGGCCAGGGACTGGAGTGCACTGCAAGCAGCAGACATGATCCGGGTCTGCCCACTGGACAGTCCAAGCTAGTAGCCATTGGTTTCACCAGCTCCAAGCTGGTGACATGTTCTCTTTAATTTTGCTATTTTGCACTGTGGGAAAAAGAGTAAATTGTTGAGTTAGTACACATTTCCTGAATGTCACCATATATATAGTTCAAATGTCTTTATTTTGTATTTTATGGATCAAGTCAGCTGCTTCTCTCATTGTTACCAATTAGCACATTTGTTGGGTAAAAGCTTTATGATGTGTTTTTCTCAAAACTAGCTAAAATGTTATCATAAATTCCATTGAGATGTTATGTCACTCACATCTTCATCAGATGAAATATTCACACTGTCAGGAACTATCAACTTCAAAACTGTGTTATGTCCCCAGATGTAAAACATACAAGAGTGTAAGTTACATCTTTTACTCTTTTTTTTCTGAAAAATAGAATAAAGTTGAAGCAATGTGGAATAAAATTAACACTGTGGAATACAATAAACAGTTTCTAATAAAATAATGTAACAAAGCAGGGATGAAAAAAAGCACAAATTCATCCCATCTAACCTGTTATCTAAACATGTTTAATCAGAGGGAGGTAAAAAAAACATATTGTGTTAGTTGCTATTTGCATTATATTAGGAGGCCTAATGATAGCTTCCAGGTCTGTCCCATATGATATACTGCACAAGTAATGATGTAAGTAAGTATGCAGGTGATCGAAGGATCACATCTTCAAATCCTCCTGTAGGAATAATGTATACAGTATTGTTAAGAATAAATAAATATGTTTTGGTGTAGAAAAAAAAGTTCAAGATAAAACACACAAAAATCGCATAAAAGATGATTTATTATGGAAAAAAACAAGCAAAATCTATTCAAAATTGGCATGACCGCATCTGTAACCAACCATACTGTCAACACAAGCTTGGCACAGAAAACGCAGTTGTGGTGCTGGACATTTGACAATCCGGGAGAGGTGAGTATTGGGTCTATTATAGAGATGAGTGAGTACGCTCGTTTAAGGCTGATACTCGAGCGAGCATCGGTTTTCTCGAGTAACTGAATACTCGTCCGAGCAAATGCAGGGGGGTGGCGGGGTTGAGCGGGGGGGGGGGGGGAGAGAAAGAAATCTCTCTCACCCCCCCCCCACGCTCCCCCTCCCGCATTTGCTCGGACGAGTAATCAGTTACTTGAAAAGACTGATGCTCACTCGAGTATCAGCTTTAAACGAGGTTGCTCGCTTATCTCTAGTCTATTATTATTTTTGGCCATGGGAAGCAGAATTAAAAAAATAACTGTAAGGTCAATCTAAACAAGTAGAGCCTTTGTTTATGTCGAAGGCACTCAACATTTATGTATCTGTAGAAATACATCAAAAGAAAGCTCTGTAATTGTGAATAAAAAACAGAAAGTAGACAACAGTATAAAGAAGGGACAAAAATAAATCCTAGCTAAGTAAGTTTATGATTCTCAATCTAAGGTTGGCCATGTACATTAGATAGGCTGAAGGTTGAATAGCTGTCTTGTAAACGATCTTTTCGCAGGCGCAACCATACACATTTTAGTCCATGCAGCTACAGTTGTTCTAACTGGCCATACATGTTTAATGCCACCAGGTGATGGAAGGATGATCTTTGTGGGGATATACTTTCAAATAAAGATCATTCGAAGACGAGACAAAAGAGCTCTTCTGAGAAAGATCTCTCGTCTGACTATTGTGCCAAAATTGGGAGGTACTGTAGGCTTTCACTACTAGGAGAGGGTTCTAGCATGTTCCAGTGGTGAAACTTACTGGGACTACAATGAGCCATTCAGTAGTAAAGAAATGTAAGCTGGCCCATTGAGGATCCCCAACTTGGTGTAAGCTCACTGCATTCATATTAACAAATTGTTTTTATCTGTTTTGTTATTCAATATTCTACTCACCAATTGGTATACAATTATACATGTATATTTCTTACTCAGCACTAGCAAATAAAATAAATATTATTTATTGAATATTTCATAGTTATTAAACATAGAAATATGATGGATTTAATATGAAATTGTAGAAAAATATTAAGAAAATACATGTCAATCCAAACACATTGCATTTTACATAGTATGTTTCTGCTGTCTCTTAAAAAGGATACTTATTGGGCGTTTCTACTCAAAAAAGCATATAACAGTCCCAAAAGCTCAACAAAAAGAATGTTGACACATTGAATTTTTTCTGCAACACTTGGGAAATACACTATTTCAGCATGTGAGTTGAATGCAGCCTCTCCCTTTATCTTGGATGGATTTCAGCTACATCTGTAAATTAAAACAAAACTCTGGAGTAAATGACTGCTACATGTAAAGATTCTGCAGAAGTGAACAGAGTACTGAAGAGCGGAAAGAAAAAGAGTTTTATGACTGTAAAATGCATATTTATTCGGATCTCATGGAAGGGTCAATCTCAGTGAAAAACCATCAAAACATACCTTTCTATATATTTTTATTGGAGTTGTCCACTCCTAATATTTTCGCTGAAAACAAAAAAGCTGTGAGCACTCTCTGGCCCCACTATACCAACAAATACATCTGCAAGTATTTATGGTTCCACATACAGTGATCTATCTTTTTAATAATGCATGTCAAATATGTCAAATTACAATTGTCTGTGCAGAAAAAAAAAAGTTATACTATAATACTTTGGCTGCTGAGTGGTCACAATGTGTGGGTTTAAGTGAATCATGGGAAAAGTGTTTCCAGGATGCTGAACCAGTGGATGTGGTGACATGTTTGCAAAAAGTAAAGTTGAAGAAAGAAGAGGAGTTTATGAATGTGTGCAGCGAGGAGAGAAAGAGCGAATGTTGGTGCATGTGTAAGAATTGGAAAAGCAGTTGCATAATGAACAGAGTGCATTGAATATTGCCCAATGTCAGAACAGGTTGATTATAGATAAAGAAGATCAATACTGTACAATTGCAGAAAAGGCAGTTGTTAGGATTGCACAATATAAATACCAAAGCTGAAGAAGAAGAGTAAATAAAAAAAAAAGGTTCATACTTTAGTGGCAAGGGCGGGAGTTAATTGGGATGCAGATAAGTGAGATGGAGATATTTGGGGCTATTCCTAAGATGAATCTGAGCATTTCTCAGATCCCTCTGAGGAAGGTGGACTGTTTAATGAGCATAGAGAAAGGAAAATTTATCACTCTTAGTCATGAACCAAATGTCCAAATAGCATTCCGTTATTATACTGAGCAATAAGGGTTAACAAATGTGTTAGCTGTAGCAGCCAGGGGGTGTAATGAGAAATATCCCAGTGACGCTGATTGGCCTTCTAGTTGCCCTTTCTGATGGGTGTGAGGAAAAAAAGTATTAAATGTGCCCCACCACAATACAAATCTGTTGTTATAGCTTTATTGGTGAATCAGACTGTGCAGGAAACAGGAGCCGTCCTGGAGGCGGTCAGACAATTAGGAGACTTTGGAGAATGGAATCCCCAGCAATTTTCTAACAGGGTAAGAGAAAATAGGGAACATAGTATTAATGTTACAAATTGGGTTTCCAGAAAAGAAATGTTTCTTGCATTATTGAAAGATAGGGCCATGAGAGATACAATAGATGGTATAAGTACAGGAGACATGTGGAAGATACACCAGAAAAGGGGGCTTAATAAGAAACTGGGGCCCCAAAATAAAAAGGTGACAATTAAAGATTCAGAAATTCCACAGCGAGGGTGTAGTGCGTGACGTGGCAAGAGAGTCACCCCTCCTTCTATGTTGCCAGAACAAGCCACTGCACCGAGGCTTGAGGATTTTTATTCAGAGGTAAGATCATTGGTGAAAGCATTAAAACAGGAAAAGGAGGAGGAGTCACAACAAGATCAAAACCCCAATCCTAATAGAAGAACTCAGGTGAATAAAGATAGAGTAAGCAGGAAAGATATGTTCCAAGTTTTATTGATAGATGGGATCCATACAGATAAAATGTAGAGAATGTGTAAGAAGAGAGGATTATATGACCCTAGGGTAGAATCTGGAAAAAAAGAACCTGATAGAACTTCAAATCCTCCAATGTGGAAAGATTATAATGATTTTTATAATCTTTTGTTTAATGTGCTTTTTGTCTCTCTATGTTTTTGTTTTTCCTTTTTTCCTATTAAGGTAACAATAGAAATATTCCAGTAAGGAATACTAGGATAACGATGTGCCGGCTGAGATCTTTGTTTTTGAAAAATAAATGTTCTTATGTTTTCTAATGATTTGCAGAGTAGACCTCAAGGCTGCTTGTTTTGGGGATGAGATGCTAGTAACCTTTTTGTTTGCTTGTAGGAATACAAGAGCAGAACATTGGTTATTCATTTACATGTGATATCACCATACAATCGTATTGACTTTGCTATAGCCCCATGTATTGTAAAACCAGCCACAAATGCCTAAATTTAGACAAGGTTTTTTAAATTTTCATTTTTTGGAGCTCCAGTGCATATGGAGTTCAAAAGAACTCATATGTGTTGAAATAACAGACAATGTGTTTCTTATGAACGGTAGCTGTAGGAAGACCCTCGATCAATGTCTTAATGTTTGTCTGTGTACATGTTAATTGTTTGTTAAGGGTGGTTTCACATGAGCGTGTTTTTGTGCGTACATATGTGTGCACCTCTGTATGAGCAAAAACACGCATATATGTAGCTGCATGCATTATTTTCAATGGGCTTTACATATAAGCCCTTCTCTGAAAAACAAGAATTTTAGTATAAAAAAAACGAAAAAAAAAACGTACCTGTCTGCCGCTGACGTGTCCCCAATGGTGATAAAGAACACATCTGCCGCATGCGGCAGGTGTTTCCTTCATCCCCGCTAGTAAAAAGAATTCCCTGCTACTGCTGCAGGAAGCAAGAGCTTGGTGGGAGAAGGATTTTCCCAAAGCCTTTCCTAATGTTCCCATACTGCAAGCACCGCTACATTGCCTGTACAGCTCTTGCACCTTACTAAGGTGCATGCTGTTGTGTGGCCCCTCCACCGCTTCCACTTGAGTCTGTCCCTATCTCCTTGGGTTTATCAGATTTGGAAAACTGTGTAGTGCAGTGCAAAAGACTTACATTGCACAAAGCATGTGTCACTGCGTGTAGGGAGAAGCTGGCAGGCAGCTCTTCCCGTGTGGCACACTCTGTGTGCAGAGTACAAGCTTTAGGGCTCACTTTCTACTTGTACGCTGTGTGGGGTACATCAGGATATAATAGTATAATTTTTCAGTGGGAATGGAAAAAATCTGAAATTTCATCATTACTGCTTGGCTTTCGTTTTTCTTCTGCAGGTCATTTTATTTTACAGGTCATTCACAGTGCAGTAGAAATGACATAACTTTTCAGGTTAGTACAATTAATAAGGCAATGCTAAATTTAAATAGTTTTTGTAAGTTTTACTGCTTTATGCAATAAAAACAATTTTGTTTTAAAAAAACGTGTTTTCATTTGACTATATTCTGAGAGCTGAAATTTTCCATTGAGGAAGGTATGTGAGGGCTTAATTTCTTGATACCCCTTTGGGGTACATGTTGCACAGCTTTTGATTTTTTTAAATCTGTTATTTTGTGAGGTGAAATCAACAAAACACAGCAATTCTGTAATTGTTTTTAAAAATAATTTTTTAAGGCATTCACTGGGTAGTAAAAAATGTATTACATTTATTGGGAAAGTCAGTACAATATACATCAGAAGAACATTCATGCAAGCTGGAACTTCTTCTCAAAATATTCATTCTACCATACATGATTCTCACTCATCTTAAGTAGTTTACTGTAGAGCTCTCTTATTTTCAGCTTGGCAGGACCCTCCTAAGTGGTGGCATGCGTACATCTAACATTAGAATTGACATTAATAAATTTGTATAGCTTTTAGGTTTGATTACTTTTACACAATAAAATATGTTTTTTTTAAATATTTTTTATTTGTCATATTCTAAAAGGTATAGGGTTCAGCGATGCCGGTCATGTATAGCTTTTAATTTAAAAAATCTTCAATAATAAAGGATTTAATGAGCGAAAAAAGCTATTTTTTTTTCTTGATACTTTCTTGATACTACAAACGTTAGATTTGTGCGCCCGTTGTCAAGTTTTTACACCTCACATCATAGCATATATCGACCGGCCGTGAAAACGGTGGCCGATATATTCTCGTATGAAAGAGCCCTTATAAACATATAGGCACAGGTTGTTTGAAATGATAGTGACATTTAAAGGTGGACACATCTGTATATTGGTGCTATATAAATAAAATTAAATAAGACATTACTAAGATAAGGTAAGATATTATTCCTGGATGCCACTTTTTATTAGTCCTGTTTGTAATCATAAATGGCAAATGACTAGGGATGAGCGAGTATACTCGCTAAGGCACATTACTCGAGCAAGTAGTGCCTTAGCCGAATATCTGCCCGCTTGTCTCTAAAGATTCGGGGGCCGGCGCCGGTGACAGGTGAGTTGCAGCGGGGAGCAGGGGGGAAGGGGGGGGGGGAAATGACCTCAAAAGTTGCAATCAGCAAGAATGTTTCTTATTTCATTGACAATCCATCACATTTTTAGGGGAAAGAAAGAATAAAAAATAGGTGATTTTAGGTATTTGTGCAAACAAGCATTGATGCCAAATAAAAGGTTACTTCCTAGTAATATTTGCAAGAAGAAAACAGATGAAAATTTAAAATAATTTTTCCAGAATCTTAAACATTGCTGGCCTCTTCTTAGGAGAAGCCAGTAATGTTTGTTCAGTGAGGATTTCTATAGACAAAGGATAGTCTTTGAACATTTTATCCAAATACAAAATAACATACACGATGAAGCGGCATTATTTCTAAGAAAATACCGTATATACCGGCGTATAAGGCGACGGGGCGTATAAGACGACCCCCCAACTGTCACCTTATACGCCGGTATACAGTGGAGAAAAAAAAAAATTTATTACTCACCTCCCACGGCGTTCTGTCGCGCTCCGGCAGGATGTCGCTCGCTCCGGCAGGCTGTCGCTCGCTCCTCGTCCCCGCCGCAGCATAGCTTTCTGAATGCGGGGCTTGAAATCCCCGCTTCCAGAAAGCTAATACACACGCCGGCAGCCATGACATCATTGAATGGCTGTGATTGGCTAAAGCACACGTGGCTTCAGCCAATCACACTATTCAATGACATCATTGAATGGGTGTGATTGCTAACACGTGCGCCTTCAGCCAATCACAGCCATTCAATGCTGTCATGGCTACCGGCGTGTGTACTAGCTTTCTGGAAGCGGGGATTTCAAGCCCCGCATTCAGAAAGCTATGCTGCGGCGGGGACGAGGAGCGAGCGACAGCCTGCCGGAGCGAGCGACATCCTGCCGGAGCGCGACAGAATGCCGTGGGAGGTGAGTAATAAATTATTTTTTTTTACACTTTTTTTTTTTTTGTATTACCGGCGCATAAGACGACCCCCGACTGCAGAGCAGATTTTTCGGGGTTCAAAAGTCGTCTTATACGCCGGTATATACGGTAAATGGAATTACACGTTGTGATTACACAGGCTTCTAGGATCAGGCTACACCATAGAAACTGACAATTGGCACAGAGAAAGCACACATGGTCAATAGACTCAGTCCTTATATTATTTCCTTTTTAATTTTCTCTTCGGAAAGTTATATGCTTATCCCAGACATGCTTGAATTCATTTATTGTTGAATTTCCAACTGCTGCTGGACGTTTATTTCAAGCATCTACTATTCTTTCAGTAAAATAATATTTTCTGATATTACCTCTGATTTTCTTCTAACTAATCTCAGATTATGCCCCTTGTTCTAGTGTTTAGTTTCCTAATAAAAACACTTCGCTCCTGAACCTTATTTATACCTTTAAGATATATAATGATTTCCATCCAACCTCTTCCTTCTTACCTCCTGTAACATAAATAAAGGTTTTGATCATGTCTCCCCTTTCCCTTCTTTCCTCTAGGCTATACAGATTAAGTTCTTAGTCTTTCCCATTAACTTTTCTTCTTGAGACCTTCCACCATTATTGTAGCCTTTTTTTTTTGACATGTTCTATTTTATCAATGTCTTTAGTACTAAACAATTTCAGGTGTTAGCCTCTATTCACATCTCTATCAGAGGCCCCAGACAAAGCCTCTGGCACAGATCCGGCATGACATACTGGGCTAAAAAGTTGTAAATGCAGTAAAAATGCCAGAAAGGTGCAAGAAGCTAACAGAACCCATTATATTCAATAGGGGCAGTTGGCCATAGTTTAGTTCAGTTATAAGACGGATCCTTTCAGCCAGAAATTCCATTTTCCTGCTCCCATAATGGAGCAGGAAAAATAAAACCCTCATGCACATGTGAATTTAGCCTTTATCCTGATACATCTAGTATTCTGAAAATGTTGTAAGATGTGATGTAGCAGTATGGTAGAGCAGAACATCACTGCTAACATAGGTGTAGCGTCAGGGGTCGCTGGGGTCGCGGTGGAGACCCAGCCCCTGAACTGAGGGGGCCCCAAGGCTGCCCTCCGCAATACCCATATGCACATTCAGTGCATTAATGGCTGGCCACTCTGTCTGCAGCAAGGTTCTGATCACGTGGCAGGCAGAATGGCCAGCCTGAGAGGAAGCAGGGAAGAGCAGGGGGGAGGAGTAGGGAGGCAGTCACATGGGCCGGCAAGGCACAGTGATCATGTGATCATGTGCTGCCCCTGCCTCCTGCTGAACTGAAGCTGCTGCGTCTGCCTGTGCTGCTGCTGTCACATGGAGGAGAAATGGTCCAGGCCCTAGGGTATGTGTATATCTATCTATTTCTTATCTCCTATCTATCTATCTATCTATCTATCTATCTATCTATCTATCTATCTATCTATCTATCTATCTATCTATATCCTATCTCATATCTATCTATCAATCGCTGGTATAGATACATCTCCCTGGATTTACTGTATATAATTTCACTAGAGATGAGCGAGCACCAAAATGCTCGAGTGCTCGTTACTCGAGTCGAACTTCCCGCGATGCTCGAGGGTTCGTTTCGAGTAACGAACCCCATTAAAGTCAATGGGCGACTCGAGCATTTTTGTATATCGCCGATGCTCGCTAAGGTTTTCATTTGTGAAAATCTCGGAAATTCACAAAAGTGATGGGAACGACACAGAAACGGATAGGGCAGGCGAGGGGCTACATGTTGGGCTGCATCTCAAGTTCCCAGGTCCCACTATTAAGCCACAATAGCGGCAAGAGCGCCCCCCCCCCCGCACTGTCAGCATAAAGATCGTTCTCCTCTGCCATAGCTGTAACAGCTGTGGCAGAGAAGAACGATGTTAGCCCATTGAATTCAATGGAGCCGGCAATACAGCCGGCTCCATTGAAAGCAATGCGCTGCAGGCGATCGCGGGATGAATTGTCGGGAAGGGGTCAAAGAGCTCCTTACGCTGATCCAAGTGGACTGCTTTGAAGGCTACAGGGGATTTGAAATGGGTTGAAGAAGGGGGTGGTGCTCATGGCCAACTGGTACTGACTGCTGTATCTCTGCAATTGGGAGAAAGAGGAGGTTTGGTAGTTGAGGCATGCTGTGTCATCCACTCTATGACCTGTTCTGCATACTGCGGATGTAACACATTGACAGAACCACATTTAAAGAATAGCAGTGGGCTTGCCTCACCTCCTGCAGAACGTAGAGCCAATGTTTCAGTGGGAGCCAGTTGACATGCCAACGTGGCCAGTCATTACCATCACACCTACCAATATCCCTTACCCTTGTTTTCTTCGTGTTTTTTTAATTTGTTTTTTTTTTTTTTTGCTTACTTTTGAGCTAACTATGTTGTTTGCAGAAAACCACTGGTAGTAGCATCATATATAATAATAATTTCTATTGGCCCATACTCGTAACTTTAAACAATGTCTGAGGCTGCTGACACACACTAAGGCCTCCTTCCCATGAACGGATTTCCGCCGCGTAATTCGCGACGAAAATCCGCTGCGTTGCCCGCAGCTATTAGGTTCTATTGAACCTAATAGCTCAGGGCACACGGTGCGGAATTCCACCGCGGAATTCCGCACCGTGAAATCTCCCGTCCTCACCCGCGGCATGCTCTATTTGCCGCGGGTGTACATGCTGACGGCTTCCATTGCAGTCAATGGAAGCCGTCCGTTTACGCTATCTCCCGCTGTAACACAGTGGAAGATAGCGTGAAAACGCTTTCCTGCCTACCGCCGCCGCGTCATATGACGCGGTGGGCGTGTCATGTGACGCGCCGGCGGTGGGCGGGGAAGCGTCATGCGGGAGCGAAGACGCCAGATACGCTGGTAAGTATGGGGTCTCTGGGGGGCGCCGTGACGGGCTTCACCGCGGAATATTCCGTGGCGGAGCCCGTCACGCTCGTGTGCAGCCGGCCTAAGTGTATTTGCTTTTTTCTTGTCTTGGATTTCTCTTTTGTTTTATATTTACAAAAAACACCGCCACTGATAGTGTTGCAATGCCAGGGCAGCAAGATATCTGAGAACAGCCAGAAGGCCAGAGAGTGTATCTGACCCCTGGTAATACAGTGCCTATGTTATATATGGTTAGGTGATACAGGTGTCCAATAAAACTTCTGGGCATGTGCAGGTTGAAGGGCAAATTTGCAAACATCATCAAGGTGCCATAGCTGCTGATTGACAGTTTTACCACCTGGCCAATCACGACGAGCAACACTCGCTGTCATCACTGGCCATGTTATTGTTAGGCTGACCAGATGCCTTGCTTCTGGTACCATGAAGGTGTATAGAAATACAGACTGTGCTCTAGTAGTCAAATGGTTAAATAGTAACAAAGGTTATGGATTTTCATAGCAAACAAGACCTACACTTATAAAAAGTTTTAAACTTTAGTATAAAAAGTGCAGTGCTTGCAAAAAGTTAAAATAAAATGAAATACCAATGCAAGCAAAATAATGTGAAAATAAAATGGAGCAGAATCAATAACAACAGACCTCTTATTAATCAAACTGGCAGAGATCCAAGCAAGAAAAGTTGACAGACTTGTAAAGCTGCGTTGCAATTTCCTAGAGTCTGACACTGTTTCTATGATGGTAAAGGTATTTTAAAGGGGCTCAGCCAAACCCTCATGCCTCTTCATGGCCATGTGGGGAATAGCTAAGAGCATGCGAAAAAAGGACAGTACATCATGTTTTGTATGTCATATCTGCTTGTGGGAAACTCCTAAGGAGATAATATGGCTGTCATGCCCCAAACATATCTTTCCAATTTAGAGACACCAAATGCAAGGATGAAATATTAATAACTTGAGACAATATTAAATTCTGTGGTTTGCTGAGGCCTACAATATTTGTAGTAAAGATGTACAACGTAGCTGAGCTCAGTCATCATACGAACACAGCTGAGATTATTTAAAACATGTTGATTTTGAAGTCTTATATTTCACTTTCCCTCATATAGATATTTCTCATCACTTGTGTGCCTGGAGATGGGTATTCCTTCCTCAGACACCTCCACATCTCAATCATTAACAATTCGATGGAACTTTTGGTCTGTGTGGGTTACCTGTAACTTATGTTCATTATCCAACTTGGAAAGGAAATCCCCTTTATTAGGCTCGTGTAATACGCTAACTACTGGACTGCATGTACGCTTGCATGTTCAACCCGGAAATTTGCGTGAAAATGTGAGCACTAGTGCCTGCAGCTAGCGCTTGTGTAATAGCAACCTTAGTGATCATGTCCATCAATGACTAACCCGTCAGGATTAACCCCTTCACTGCCAGGGGACAATGTTACTAAATTGTTAATTTATAGCTTTAATGATGTTTATTGCTGGCTAAAACAAAAAATTATAGATCAAAGCGCATATATGCAAAGTTCATATATACCACAATCATCTGCATAAACAAAAGTTGGTGCTATATTTGTCTGTCATTCCCAAATGTGTTAAAACATATATTGCACACCACAAACAGCTACTATTTTACCAAAATCAAAATCTTTTTGAGATTGCCAAGAATATTCTGTATAAAATTGTGATAACAAAAACCTACATGACAGTCATCAGAAGGTGGCCAACTGCAATTTTTTTTGTGGAGTCAATTGAAAACAAGGTGTTTATAGGAGAAGTCAACAGGTAAAAATGTATTTCCTGATTTAGGGCTGACACCCACTGGAGTTTTTTTCTCTATTGCACTGCGAGAGCAAGTGAAAACACTCGCCTCGTAGCGTGAGAAAAAAGCCGGGATGACGCTAGGATATCGCCAGTCTTTTCAATGGGGCCAGTGGCAGCAGCGCTAGCCCCATTGAAAAGATAGGGAGAATACCGCGGACTTCTGCCATGAATGAATAGCTAAGCACTAGCTGTAATTGGCTGAGCGCCTAGCCCATAGCTAAGCACTAGCTGTTATTGGCTGAGCGCTCAGCCAATCAGCACAGCCCTTTCAGGAGGTGGGGATTTTTAAATCCCCGGCTGCTGAAAGTGCTAGATAGCAGTGTCGGGGAGCCAGCCGGAGGACACGTCTGAGCAGCGGAGAGGTGAGTAATTTTTTTTTTCTTTTTTTACCACTTAATGATGATTTTCAGGGAAGGGATTATATTTCAATCCCTTCCCCGAAAATCATACTGCAGGGTTTGCCACAAACCACTGCTTTTAATGGGACCGGCAGCAGCGCCGATCCCATTGAAAGCAATGGGATAGCATGCTGCACTTTTGCCACAGCTGTCACAGCTGTGACAGCTGTCGCAGAGGATTTCTTCATCCCCGCGGGGATGAGGGAAACTCCTGCCAAAGCTGTCACAGCTGTAGCAGAAGTCCACAGTATTCTCCCTATCTTTTCAATGTGGCTAGCGCTGCTGCCGCTGGCCCCCTTGAAAAGACTGTCAATATACCGGTCTCATACCGGCATCTTTCTTGCGCTGCGAAGCAAGCATTTTCACTTGCACTCGCAGCGCAATATCGAAAAAATCGCCAGTGGGTGTCCACCCTTACAGAAACCTTTTCCATCTGTCAGAAATTTATTACCATAGAAATCCTCTCTAGTGATAATAGGATCTGATCTCACTGTCTTTGCCTCCCTTCAACCTGTTAGCGCCACACAGCATCTCACTCCCTACATTGGAGTGAAAGTAAAAGTTGTCTGAAAGTAAAGGGGGCACCACTCTAACTTAAGATATGTCAGGCTGTGTAGCAGCTAGATAATCAATATCACCCTGATAATATTAGATTCTTGGATTTAAAACAAAGCTGAAATTGATGCTCTAGCTGTCCTACAACCTAAGATATAGTAATTAGTATCAAGGGTATGTCTTATATTTTCTTGGGTACTGAAGTACCTCCCTGCAGGAACATAGGAGATAGGTGCTGGGCAAGGAAAGGGTTAAACATAACTCATATATGATTGGAACATAACTCATAACAACAACTTATACTTAGGATAGGTCATCAATAGCATATTGCTGGAGGGCTATATCCATGGGGGTAGTCTTTTCGAAAAGCTAACCTAGTGTGTAAGACAGAAAAAAGATATATGTCCATCCAGTTCAGCCTATTATCCTGCAAAAAAAATGAGGTAGAAGCCAATTTTCCTCATTTTTTGTGAAAAAAAGTGTCTATAAAGAATAATATTGGTAAACGCAAGAAAGACTTCCAAGGCCCTCTTAAACTCTTCTAGTAAGTTTGCCTTTACCACGTCCTCAGACAGAGAGTTCCATAGTCTCACTACCCATACATTAAAGAACCCCCTTCTATCCTGGTGAAGAAACCTTATTTCTGCTAGATGTAGAGGATGCCCACTTATTACAGTCACAGTTCTGGGTATAAATCGGTCATGGGAGAGATCTTTTTATATGACGCCTGACATGTTTAAACGTAGTTATTAGGTCGACACTCAGCTGTCTTTTTTCAAACTAAATAACCCCAATTTTGGTTACCTCTCTTGGCATTGTAGTCTACCCACTCCATTTATTACATTGGTTGCCCACCTTTGAACCCACTTATGCTCTTATGTCCTTCTTAAGTACTGGTGCCTCAAAGGGTACACAATATTCCATGTGTGGTCTAACCAGTGACTTGTAAAGAGGAACAAAAATGTTCTCGTCCAGTACTGACATACTTCTTTTGATGCACCCCATGATCTTACTTGTTTTGGTAGCAGCTGGCTGCTCCAATTAAGTTTACAGTTAAGGCCTCATGCCCACAGCCAGGTTCAATTCCGCCTGCGAAATCTCGCAGAGGAATGAGACTTGGTGCCCCCCAAAGAGCCTATACTCACCTCTCTGGATCCGCTGTGAGTGTCTCTGCCAGTTAGCCGGCATGCATGCAAAGTGCAGCGTATGATGTGTTGGGCTATGACGCCGATTTCCGCGAAACTTCTGCAGTGTTCACTGCGGAAGTATCATGAGATGGACTGCTTCTATTGACTGCAATAGAATCCGTCCATTCGATATTCTGCACAGAATAAAACATGCTGTGATTCTCTCCCATGAGCGGAAAATTGCAGTTGATTTCTGCTCATGGGCAGGAAAGAATCTTTTAACCTAGCATGTCTATGGATGGACATTGCAGTGGAATTCGCAGTGGGCGTCTGGCCCCAGAATTCTTCAGTGAAAATCCATCTGTAGGCATTTGGCCTAATTAAAGACTGCAAATGCCTTTTCCATGTCAGTTTTGCCCACTATCTAACAGTATGTCTAAGCCACATTCAGTTTGGAGCTAGCTAAACTAATGGAGAAAGTCCAAGGAATTTTCCTTTTCTTCACCTCTACCCTCAAAAAAGAGGTATAAACTTTTAGGCCTTAGTCAGATGGGCGTTTTTAGCCGCGATTTGCGCATGTGCATGCGTCCGGCGATTTTTTAAAACCATTGCTTTGCAATGGTATCGGACACATGAGCGCTTTTTATGCGCTCGTCCGATAAATTATAGAACAAAAAATCGCAGATCGCACCTATCTGCGATCTGCGATTCCTGTTCTCTTCTGTATATGCGCTCAATGGGGCCGGCGGCAGCAGCGCCGACCCTATTGAGAACATATAGAAGACAAATCATTCTTCTCTGCCACAGCTGTAACAGCTGTGGCAGAGAAGAACGATGTTTGCCCATTGAATTCAATGGAGCGGCAATACAGCCGCTCCATTGAAAGCAATGGGCTGCCGGCGTGCGCGGGGTGAATTGTCGGGAAAGGGTTAAATATATAAACCCTTCCATGCAATTCATCCTAAAATGTGTTAAAATAAAAAAAAAATTGTATACTCACCTTTCCGCTGCAGCCGGAGTCCAGCCGCGGCCGCTGTCAGTTCTCCTGAACTGCTTCTTGGCACTATTCAGCCGGCGGGGCTTTAAAATCCCCGCCTGCTGAATGATCTGCCTCTGATTGGTCACAGCCCTGACCAATCAGAGGCCGGTTTCACTCACACACCCATTCATGAATTCATGAATGGGTGAGTGACTGCTGCCTCTCAGCGCTGAGCCAATCAGGGGCAGGTCTGACTCACATCCATTCATGAATTCATGAATGGGTGTGAGTGAGGCATGCCTCTGATTGGCTCAGCGCTGAGCCAATCAGGGGGCAGGTCTGACTCACACCCCCTTCACACCCACTGCAGGACGGCCGCACGGAGCTCCGCCTGCAGGCAGAAGGTGAGTATACAATTTTTTTTTTATTTTAACACATTTTAGGATGGATTGCAGGGAAGGGCTTATATATTTAAGCCCTTACCGACAATTCATCCCGGGCTCGCCCGCAGCGCATTGCTTTCAATGGAGACGGCTGTATTGCCGTCTCCATTGAATGCAATGCGCTGGACAGCTCCGGCCCGTTTCTAATGAAACGTGGCTAGGAGCAGATTTTCGGGTGATTTGCGGGCGACTTGCGCGCACCGGTCACGCGATTTGCGGATGCGCATCCGTCATGCGATCCGCAAATCGCGCGAAAAATCACCCGTCTGACTAAGGCCTTACAGTTAAAGTCCTGAGCGCAGGTTGTAATCCTAGAAGTAGTCATTGGTTGGTGGCAACAGCGTTGATGAGGCAGTTTTTAAAGCAAATTTTAAAGCAGGTCCACAACCGGAATTAAAATTATATGAAGGTGACTCACCCAATGTGAACAGCCTATCCTCCACAGGGATGGCTGTCACAATTTGATCCAAGGTGGCATTAAAATCAATATAAATCCACTTTTGGTTAGAACCCCTCATCCTACTAGGGACATCCAAAGATGGAGAGCATCTATGGAACCCAATGGGGGAAATCCACCCTGGATGAATATAGAAACAAACTAAATTAAAGAAGAAGCAAATAGTTCCAGCACTCTAGGAGTTGTGTAGATGAAATATCTTTTTTTTAAAATGGCATACAGAGAAAAACAATGGCACTTATGTTTTAGGGGTGGGGATCCAAGATCAAAGCAGGATTCCAAGACAGGAGAAGTAAGTGTCTTGACCTTCATGGAAAAGAAATTTAGAAGCTTATTCAGAATCTAGAGGAAAAGTGGCCCTTTAAGAGGAAATGTAACTGGATTAATCTGCTTCACTATCTGGAATGGTCCAATGAAATGAGAAGCAAACTTGTAAAATGAATCTTTCAGTCAAACATTCTTCACAGAGAACAAGATTTTATCCCTTGAGGCAATTTTGGGACCTGTGCAACAGTGTATAATAGCATACTGCAGTAATACGGATCAGACATGTAACTGATGGGTCTACAGATTCTTGGAATATCTTCTAGACATACCAAGTTGTATTGCTAGAAAACATCTTTAAAACTGACATTAAAGAATTGATGGTAAACTTATAGTCCAAAAATATGGTAATTTGCATAAAATGCCAGACCAAAATACAACATGGTTTGAAAAGTAGTGGAGACAAAAAGTTTTAATATTCTTTAATTTCTTTGAACACCAGGTTCACATACTTTGAAACTCTCTGTGGAATTTGCTTTAGTCTGTTTTAATGAAAAGACTGTGCTTGTCAGATATCTTGAAAGAATGACGTTTCTTGCCATTCATCTACTCCTAAACTGGAGCAATGAGAAATGTCAGACAGCTAGTTGACAAACACTGTGCATGTTCTTTACCATGAACCCTGAATAGAATGGAGGGGTTAAAGTCTCTAACCTCTGCATTCTAGGTAATTAAAGCATATACACACTTTAATGACTTACATTTTATTCAGACTAGAAAAAGTCTTGTAGAAACGCGAACCTTCCCATTAATTCAGTAATGTTAAAATGTTATGAGCTATCACTGCCATTACTGTAATGAACAGTCCCACTGTACTTTGACAAATTACCCATTGTTGGTAATTAGGAATGACTTGACATTTCTAACAATGTTGCCCTAGCAGGAAAAGTATATCCCTGTGTTTAGAAGGACTTACATGGTTCCTCACTCAGCACATTTGGAGCACAAAGGGCTTTTCATGTTCACTACAGCTAGATTTTTCGTTGGCAGTCAGTAATGAGTTCGACCTCACCCAATCAATGCATTTAGAGAGGAACCATGATCTCTGCATTACTGTGTTTTAAGTATTTTACATTCTGTATAAAAAAATATATGCTATGTATATTACCAGTTTACTTTATACCATTCTTTGCTGTCGTAAAGAAATGTCAAAAACTGACCTACTGCTTCAGTGTATTTATCTACAGATGCAGCAGAGTTTTGATAACTTTCTTTTGACCAGTTATCTCATTTTGACCCATTAAACAACTATTGTTGTCTTATCTAAGCACAACAAAATACATTGTAAGGCCCCGGTCAGACGGGCATTTGTTTGCGCGATTTGCGCATGCGCATGCGATCTGCGCATATATAGAACCATTGCTTCGCAATGGGATCGGTCACATGGTCGCTTTTTATGCGGATGTCCGATAAATTATAGGACACGAGGAATCGCAGATCGCACCTATCTGCATTCTGCAATTCCTTGTGTTCAATATATGCGCTCAATGGGTCCGGCGGCAGCAGCGCCGACCCCTTTGAAAACATATACTACAAAGATCATTCTCCTCTGCCACAGCTGTAACAGCTGTGGCAGAGAAGAACGATGTTAGCCCATTGAATTCAATGGAGCCGGCAATACAGCCGGCTCCATTGAAAGCAATGGGCTGCCGGCGAGCGCGGGATGAATTTTCGGGAAGGGCTTAAAAATATAAGCCCTTTCCTGAAAATCATCCTAAAATGTGTAAAAAAAAAAATATATATATATATATATACTCACCTTGTCCCTGCAGCCGGAGTTCAGCCGCGGCTGGCCGGCAGTTCTCCGAAACTGCTCTGTGTAGTATTCAGCAGGCGGGGATTTAAAATCCCCGCCTGCTGAATAGGCTGCCTCTGATTGGTCACAGCCCTCACCAATCAGAGGCAGCTTTCACTCACCCATTCATGAATTCATGAATGGGTGAGTGAGTGCTGCCTCTGATTGGCTCAGTGCAAGGACCAATCAGGGACAGCTCTCAGCTATTGAATGACAGCTGAGAGCTGCCCCTGATTGGTCCCTGCGCTCAGCCAGTGAGGGCTGTGACCAATCAGAGGCAGCCCATTCAGCAGGCGGGGATTTTAAATCCCCGCCTGCTGAATACTACACAGAGCAGTTCAGGAGAACTTCCGGCCAGCCGCGGCTGAACTCCGGCTGCAGGGACAAGGTGAGTATATATATTTTTTTATTTTTACACATTTTAGGATGATTTTCAGGGAAGGGCTTATAATTTTAAGCCCTTCCCGAAAATTCATCCCATGCTCGCCGGCAGCCCATTGCTTTCAATGGAGCCGGCTGTATTGCCGACTCCATTGAATTCAATGGGCGAACATCGTTCTTCTCTGCCACAGCTGTTACAGCTGTGGCAGAGGAGTATGATCTTTGTAGTATATGTTCTCAATGGGGTCAGCACTGCTGCCGCCGGCCCCATTGAGCGCATATATAGAACACAAGGAATCGCAGATCGCAGATAGGCGCGATCTGCGATTCCTCGTGCCTGGCCCGTTTCGCCGAAAACGCTGTTAGCTGCAGATTTTTCGGCGAATCGTTGGCCCCGGTCACGCGATTTGCGGATGCGCATCCGTCATGCAATCCGCAAGTCGCGGCAAAAAACGGTCGTCTGACCGAGGCCTCAAGCAAATAAAAGTGTAAAAAAGCTGCAGCAGAGAAAGTTTTCATAATACTTTAAAAGTCATGTTAAACTCTGATTCATCTGCACATAAAGTATTTTCTATTTTTATTTATTTTTTTACATTTTTGTGATTTTTTTCCATATCACTTTACAACTTACAATAGAAAAATGCTTCGTTTTCTAGATATCATTTTCCAGTTTCTCCTACGCATACTGTGAGCAGAGTCAGCAGTTACTGCATCATTAAAGGATTATAATTAACATGAACACCTATGTTATAAAGAGCAAGTCAAATAAGGCAAAATCACAACATTGATAATAAGTGATGGCCACAGCTCGGCTTTTTTCCTTCCCTCCCTGCACAGTAACCTTTTCACATTACAGTACATGCTCACAATACTCCTATGACATTCAATAGGTCATTTTCTGACCTCTATTTATATAGGTATTTTCTGAAAAGCTGTTAAGTGGAATAGTTATTGCATTAGCTTAGGCAGAATGCTGCAATCTTATTAGAGATCTCGACTTTAAAAAAAGTTTCTTTGCGATCACAGGGATTTTTTAGAAGGAGAATGGTAAAATGATTTAGCACATGTAAAAAGGAAGGAGTTTAGGAAAATGAACTCCTTCCTAGGGACTAGGAGTCCCAGAGAAGATAAAACTGGTAGTCCCCAAAAATATTTTGAAAAGGGGTATTTTCAATCTTCAAGTCAGATATAAATAACAATGATCCTATACAACGCATTTTGGTGCTCGCAGGCACCCTTGTCAAGTATAAAATGCATATACAGCAGTGCACATATATATGTTACTTACTAGATATCAGTGGGACACCGCTCCGGGGGTGGTCACTGTTGTGCTGGAGGCTTGCCTTGGTGACCTCCTCCAGGGCTGCAGGGTCGCAGTGTTTTGACGTGCTGAGTTGAACACATGATGCGTTCCAGAAGCTCTATCGCGGGAAGAGGAGGATGACTTAATCATGTTTTACTCATTAGTCATGTGATGGCCAAAAAAAAATTTAGCAACGCAATAAATAAACATAATGTATAAGAAGGGGAAATTGGTGTAGAAAAAGACTAATTTCATTATAAACATGAATTGTGTATGTTTTGCAAAGAAATATTTGACTGAAATAATAAATATATTATAATATAGAGAATAAAAAACAAATATTACATTTGAGAAAGTGCCAAAATGCTCGAGTGCTCGTTACTCGAGTCAAACTTTTTGTAATGCTCGAGAGCTCATTTCGAGTAACTAACCCCATTGAAGTCAATGGGGGACAGGAGCATTTTTCAAGCTGACCGATGCTCCGCATAGGGGAGGTTGTATGAAACACCTGAAAACATCAGAAAGCCATGGAAACACCGCAGAACCGGATAGGGAATGGCAGGGGCAGCATGCATGGGTACATCTGAGGCTCCCATTGAAGTCAATGGGGGACAGGAGCATTTTTCAAGCTGACCGATGCTCCGCATAGGGGAGGTTATATGAAACACCTGAAAACATCAAAAAGCCATGGAAACACCGCAGAAACGGATAGGGAATGGCAGGGGCAGCATGCATGGGTACATCTGAGGCTCCCAGGTCGCATGGGAGCCTCAGATGCACCAATGGGGGCAAGAGCCTGGCGGTCCCCTCCTAACAATTTACTTGGGACAGACCATAAGCAGCAAGGCACACATGCTGGCACATCTTAGATAAGCACCAGACTAGCTGCAACCAAGGCCAATCACCACCTTGTGTGAGCAGCCTCCACCTTGTGTGACCCAAGGTGCCGTGAGTTACATAGCTATGGGAAACCCATGTGTCCCCACACAATTCATTCTGTGTATGTGTCAGACCCCTGAAACATTTCTGTAGCAAGAGAATAGGTGAACCCCTTAAACCTTTCTGTAGCAAGTGTATAAGCGAACCCCTGAAACATTTCTGTAGCAAAAGTATAGGCGAACCCCTCAAACCTTTCAGTAGCAAGTATATAGGCGGACCCCTGAAACATTTCTGTAGCAGGAGTGTAGGAAAACCCCTCAAACCTTTCAGTAGCAAGTCTATAGGTGGACCCCTAAAACATTTCTGTAGCAAGAGTATAGGCGAACCCCTCAAACCTTTCTGTAGCAGGTGTATAGGCGGACCACTGAATCATTTCTGTAGCAAGACTATAGACAAACCCCTCAAATATTTCTGTAGCAAATGTATAGGCAGACCTCTAAAACATTTCTGGAGCAAGAGTATAGGCGAACTCCTCAAACCTTTCAGTAGCAAGTGTATAGGTGGAGCCCTGAAACATTTCGGTAGCAAGAGTATAGGCAAACCCCCCAAACCTTGCAGTAGCAAGTGTATAGGCAGACCCCTGAAACATTTCTGTAGCAAGAGTATAGGCGAACCCCTCAAACCTTTCAGTAGCAAGTGTATAGGAGGACCCCTGAAACATTTCTGTAGCAAGAGTATAGGTAAAGCCCAGAAAAATTAATTGCCTAAGAATATAGGCGAGGGCCTAAAAAATTGGTGTACCAAGAGTACAAGTGTACCCCTGAAAAATGGCTTTACCCCGAGGGTAGTTAAAAACACATAAACATTTTGTAAAGATACAGCTCGTTGTTGCTTAATTTGAAGCAGAGCCTGGAGGCAGCCCTCCAAAAAAATTGGTTTGGGGTGATAGAGGATGCATATTTCTCCTGTTGCAGCGAAAAGAATCTTTAAGATCCGTTGCTTTGCACTGCTGCGGAAAAGAAGTCTGGGGAAATCCAGCATTTGTTCATTTTAATGAGTGTAAGCATGTCGGCCCTGGCAGTTGACAGGCGGGAACGCTTATCCATGATGATTCCCACAGCTACACCAAACACCCTCTCTGACAAGATGCTAGCGGCAGGGCAGGCCAGCACCTCCAGGGCGTACAGCGCAAGTTCGTGCCACGTGTCCAGCTTTGACACCTAATAGTTGGATGGAGCAGAGGGATCACAGAGGACGGTGGTACGCTCGGCTATGTACTCTCTCACCATCTTTTTACAGTGCTCCCTCCGACTCATTCTTGACTGGGGAGTGGTGACACAGTCTTGCTGCGGAGCCATAAAACTGGCAAAGGCCTTGGAGAGTGTTCCCCTGCCTGCACTGGACATGCTGCCTGATCACCACGCCTCCCCTGCTACTTGGCCCTCTGAACTGCATCTTCTACTGCAAGCGCTGTCAGAAGGGAACTTTAGCATCACTTTTTCCACCAAGGCCCTGTGGTATTGCATCACTGTCAAACCCCTTTCCTCTTCGGGAAGGAGAGTGGAAAGGTTCTCCTTATACCGTGGGTCGAGAAGGGTGTCCACCCAGTAATCCATGTTGGCGAAAATGCGTCTATTGCAAGGGTTATGGGAAAGGCAGTCTAACATGATGTCAGCCATGTCTGCCAGAGTCCCAGTACGCAACACATCGCTATCCTCACTAGGAGGATGCTCCTCCTCCTACTCTTTAGCCCATACATGCTGAGCAGATGAGCAGATGAGAAGGAAGCAGCATGGGTACCCTCTGCAGTGTGGGCAGCAGTCTCTTCCCCCTCCTCCTCCTTCCCCTCCCACTCCTCCTCCTCCAAAGCGCGCTGAGATACAGATGTGAGGGTGGTCTGGCTATCAAGCGACATACTGTTATCCCCCATCTCCTGTTCTAACTGCAAAGCTCCGGCCCTTATGCTTAGCAGCGAACTTCTCAGCAGGCAAAGCAGCGGAATAGTAACGCTAATTATGGCCGCATCGCCGCTCACCATCTGGGTAGACTCCTCAAAGTTTCCGAGGACCTGACAGATGTCTGCCATCCATGCCCACTCCTCTGTGAAGAACTGCGGAGGCTGACTACCACTCCGCCGGCCATGTTGCAGCTGATATTCCACTATTGCTCTACGCTGCTCGTAAAGCCTGGCCAACACGTGCAGTGTAGAATTTGGGCACGTCGCACAGCAGTGCGTGCTCTGGCAGCTGAAACTGATGTTGCAGTGTCCTGAGGGTGGCAGCATCCATGGTGGACTTGTGGAAATGTGCGCACACGTGGCGCACTTTGCCGAGCAGGTCAGACAAGTGGGGGTAGTTTCAGAAACTGCTTAACCACCAGATTGAAGATGTGGGCTAGGCATGGCACGTGCATGAGGCTGCTGAGCTGCAGAGCCGCCACCAGGTTATGGCCATTGTCACACATGACCATGCCCGGTTGGACGCAAAGCAGCGAAAGCCAGAGGTCGGTCTGCTCCGTCAGACCCTGTAACAGCTTAGGGGCCGAGTGCCTCTTGTCACCTAAGCCGATTAGTTTCAGCACGGCTTGCTGACGCTTCCCTACTGCTGTGCTGCCGCGCTGCATGCTACTGACTGCTGGCGACCTGCTCCCACTTCTTAATTGAGAGGTGGAGGTGGCAGAGGGTGGTAGGGGGGTTTGGAGAAGATGGCATAAAATGCCGGAGAAACAAGAACCGAGGTAGGACCCGCTATCCTCGGTGTGTGTAGCACGTGAGTGTTCCAAGTCTCTGACTCAGTCCCAGCCTCCACCAAGTTCACCCAATGTACCGTCAGGGAGATATAGTGGCCCTGCCCGCCAGTACTTGTCCATGTGTCCATCGTTAAGTGGACCTTCCCAGTAACCGCATTGGTGAGGGCACGGTTTATGTTACGGGAGACGTGCTGATGTAGGGCGGGGACGGTGCACTGTGAAAAATAGTGGTGACTGGGGACCGAGCAGTGCGGGACCGCCACCGCCATCATGTTTTTGAAAGCCTCCGTTTCCACAAGCCTGTATGGCAGCATCTCCAGGCTGATTAATTTGGCAATGTGCACGTTTAAAGCTTGTGCATGTGGGTGGGTGGCGGCGTATTTCCTTTCGCTCCAACACTTGTGTTAGTGACAGCTGAACGCTGTGCTGGGAGACATTGCTGGAGGCTGGGGAGAACCGTGGAGGTAAGGGTGTGAGTATGTCCTGGGAGGGGGATTGGATCTGTGTGCGAGGTTGTGGCACAGGGGAAGAGGCTGTGGTGTGACCCGGAGGCGGTGAATGGCCTTCGTCCCACCTTGTGGGGTGCTTGGCCATCATATGCCTGCGCATGCTGGTGGTGGTGAGGCTGGTAGTGGTGGCTCCCTGGCTGATCTTGGTGCGACACAGGTTGCACACCACTGTTCATCGGTCGTCCGCGCTCTCACTGAAAAACATCCACACGTTTGAACACCAAGCCCTCTGCATGGATGCTCGCCGCGAGGGGGTGCTTTGGAAAACAGTTGGGGGATAATTGGTTCTGGCCCTGTCTCTCCCCCTGGCCACCTCACTGCCTCTTCCAACTTGTCCTGCTGCCGCACTTGCCTCCCCCTCTGAAGCCTTGTCTTCAGTAGGCTTGGCAAGCCAGGTGGGGTCAGTCACCTCATCGTCCAGCAGCTCTTCCTCTGAATCTTCTGTGCGCTCCTCCCTCAGACTTACTGCCCTTACTATTACCTCACTGAAAGACAACTGTGTCTCATCATCCTCATCCACAAAAAGCTCTTGAGACAGTTGCCGGAAGTCCCCAGTCTCATCACGCAGACTCTGGGAAATTTCCAAATGTTGGGCATCGGTCACGACAAACTCCTCAGGTGGGTGAGGAACCATTTTTTCCCACTCAGGGCACGGACCCGAGAACAGTTCCTGGGAATCTGCCTGCTCAGAATCTGTCATTTTCCTTAAGTGACGAGGCTGGGAGGAAGGAGGAGCAGCCAAAGGATTCAGAGGTGCAGTCCCTAGCCCGGTAGTAGTGGACTGCATGGAGGACTGGGTGGTCGATACATTGCTTGATGCATTATCTGCCATCCACAACAGGACCTGCTTGCATTGCTGTGCTTGTAATAAAGGTCTGTCACGCAACCCGCAAATTGTGATATGAAGCTGGGGAGCGGAGAGACGTGGCGCTCTCCTAATCCCTCAGCAGCCGCCTGTGATTTATCCCGCCCAGGACCTCAGCCTTTGCCCACACGCTCACTTGGACGCTCGCATCTGCGTCCACATCCTCGACACTTATCACTACTCCTCATCATGTCGGATAAAGGATAGAGCAGGGCCCAAATAAATTAACCCACTGTATAGCGCTGAGAATTGGGACTAACTCACCGCACACAGAGACTTGTAGATACCGGAGGCTCTACGTTGTGACAGAAAAATTAAACCGCTGTCTTGCGCTGATACCTAGGGGTAATTTACTGCTCGCAGAGACTTGTAGATAAGAGAGGCTGTATGGAGTGGCAGAAAAAAGTAACCCAGTGGATAGTGCTGATAACTGTGGCTACTTCACCGCACACAAGGAAAGGATATTGTGAGATGCTCTGCACAGGGGCAGAAAACTATTAACCAAGTGGATAGTGCTGATAACTGTAAATACTTCACCCCACACAAGGAAAGTGTATTGTGAGATGCTCTGCACAAGGGCAGAGAACTATTAACCCAGTGGATAGTGCTGATAACTGCAGCTACTTCACCACACACAAGGAAAGTGTATTGTGAAATGCTCTACACAGGGGCAGAGAACTATTAACTCAGTGGATAGTGCTGGTAGCTGTGGCTACTTCACAGCACACAAAGAAAGTGTAATGTGATATGCTCTGCACAGGGGCAGAGAACTATTAACCCAGTGGATAGTGCTGAAAACTACGGCTACTTCACAGCACACAGTGAATGGTAGATATCAGATACTCTGCACAGCCCCAGAAAAAATTAGCCCACTGTTTAGCAATGAGAACTCCAGCTACTTCACTGCACATAGCGAATGGGATATGTGAAATAGTCTGCACAGCTCAAGAAAATATTAGCCCACTGTTTAGCGATGAGACCTTTGGCTAATTCACCGCACACAGCGAATGGGATATGTGAGATAGTCTGTACAGCCCCAGAAAAAATTAGGCCACTGTTTAGCGATGAGAACTCTGGTTAATTCACCACACACAGCGAATAAGATATGTGAGATAGTCTGCACAGGCCTAGATGCTTAAAAAAAAGAATTGGTGCACTACTGCTTCCAGCCAGCAAAAAAAGTAATGCACGCAATGAGGAGTAGCCCTAAGAAGGACCGTTGGGTTCTTGACGAGAGGATCGCTACTCTAATACTTTCCCTATCTCAGCTGCAGCTCTTTCCCTAACCTCTGACAGCATGCGTCTGAGGCGAGCTGCGGGTGGTAATGGCTTTCCTGCATATTTAGTGGCTAAAAAATGGCGCTAAACACGCGGGGAGGGGAAATGAAATTCACTTGAGTACCGCGTGTTGCTCGACTCTCGAGTAGTCTAATACTCGAACGAGCATCAAGCTCGGACGAGTGTGCTCGCTCATCTCTAGAATAAATATATCGTAAATATATCTCAATATATATAAATCAACTGGCTTGCTATATAGTATCCCTACTTTAAAATTATCGAAGTAAAAAAAAAATGTATATATATATATTTTTTTTTATCAAAGAATCAGGTAATATTAAAGTGATGATTGTTCATGTTCATAGGGTATTTTAACCCACAGGGGCATCTATTAGGTATATAACAAATTTCGTGCTGCAGTTTAGAAATTGGTAAAAAGTGATGGGGTCTTGTTCAGAATCTGCAATGAAATCCTTTCTGAACTGTTTAATGTATGGACAACATGTACATCTTCTGATGCCACATTTAAAACAGCCCTCTGGATAATTTATATTTATTTTACCATTTGGGGGTGGGTTTATACGAGGGCAGGAGGGTGCCAGGATGTTCTTTAGAGTTCTGTTCCTCCGAAAAATAACCTTAGGACAATCTAACATTTCTTTATTAAAAAAGGGGTCCTTGGAGGATACTTCAATGTTTGGAGAGAATGGACTTGATGGATGCATGCTGTGAGTTAAATTTTATAATAAAAGCACTTCTGAAGTTCCCATATTCTATGGTTTTCTTTATACTGTTCTTATTCTTATTCTCTTTTCTCTCAACCGGCCTATCTTCCATTAGAGCTTTATAATAGGCAGAGTTGATCAATGTTTCCAGATAACCCTTATTCTAAAACCTCTTTTTTAAAATCTTTGCTTGTTCTGTGTAGGTTTAATTTGATGAGTCATTCCTTCTTAGTCTTATAAACCGGCTGTACGGAATATTCGTTTTCCGGCTTTTCACATGACAACTTCTAAAGTTCAAAAAACTATTTGTGTCTGTGGTTTTAAAATATGTTTTTGTTTGAATTTTTTCTTCTTCAATGTACAATTCTATGTCCAGAAAAAACACATTTGTCTCCGTAAAAAATCAAATTCTCTTTGTTTCTATGTATACAAGAGATAAATGATATTAAATCTTCTGCGTCTCCATCCCATATTAGAAGGATATCATCTATAAATCTCTTCTAGAATAGAATCCAGGGGTCTAAAAAATTAGATTTTTCAAAAAAGTAAAGATAAGATCAATGACGTTTTATTAATTGTAAAAAAAGTAATAAAAATGTAAATCACCTCCCTTTTGCCATATCTATAATAAAATATTCTAAATCATAAAAGAAAAAATCGCCGCGTCCGTAAAAGTCCGATCTATCAAAGTAGTGCATTATTTACCCGACACAGTGAACATTATCCAAAAAAAAATAAAGTACGCCAGAAATGCACTTTTTCAATCACCCTGTCTCCCAGAAAAATGCAATAAAAAGCGATTAAAAAGTCGTATGTGTTCCGAATTGGTACTAACATAAACTACAGGACATCTCGCAAAAAATTAGGCCTTGAACAACTACTTCGACGGAAAAATAAAAAAGTATGTATATTATGAATAAATTTGTATAACACAGCCAGACATCTGGTGCCCATGGCAATACCCAGCACCTAAATAATAGATTAATCTTAAAACATAACAAAGTTGTATTCAAGTACAGTATATATGCTATACCCTGTAAGATAAAGTTGATTGAATAAAGAAGCATAAAGAACTTGGAAGTCTCCAGATCTCTGTGCTGCAAGTAACCACACACCAGGTTTTAACATGAAGTGTACATATGGCAATTTCCAGCATTTCCACTAGGAATCACATAACTTCAGCAGTATCTTTAATATATACATTAGGTTTAGACATTTAGTTGCAAAAACATATTGAATATTGTGAAACTGATACCTGTGACTTTGGAGCAACTGGCAGGAAAGGGATTTACAGTATGTAGTTTTAGAAGTCTATAAAACAGGGATAGTATTCTGTATTTGTGATTTTGAATTGTGAATTTGTTAGAATACCTTTACTCAAGGCTTCTAAGAAATGCATAATCATTAGAGATGAGCGAGCACCAAAATGCTCGGGTGCTCGTTACTCGGGACGAACTTTTCGCGATGCTCGGAAGGTTCGTTTCGAGTAACGAACCCCATTGAAGTCAATGGGCGACCCGAGCATTTTTGTATATCGCCGATGCTCGCTAAGCTTTTCATTTGTGAAAATCTGGGCAATTCAAGAAAGTGATGGGAACGACACAGAAACGGATAGGGCAGGCGAGGGGCTACATGTTGGGCTGCATCTCAAGTTCCCAGGTCCCACTATTAAGCCACAATAGCGGCAAGAGTGGGCCTTCCCCTCCCAACAACTTTTACTTCTGAAAAGCCCTCATTAGCAATGCATACCTTAGCTAAGCACCACACTACCTCCAACAAAGCACAATCACTGCCTGCATGACACTCCGCTGCCACTTCTCCTGGGTTACATGCTGCCCAACCCCCCCCCCCCCCCCGCACGACCCAGTGTCCACAGCGCACACCAAACTGTCCCTGCCCAGCCTTTAGCTGCCCTCATGCCACGCAACCCTCATGTCTATTTATAAGTGCGTCTGCCATGAGGAGGAAACGCAGGCACACACTGCAGAGGGTTGGCAAGGCTAGGCAGCGACCCTCTTTAAATGGGGCTGGGCAATAGCCCACAATGCTGTACAGAAGCAATGAGAAATCCAATCCTGTGCCACCTCCATCAGGAGCTGCACACGTGGGCATAGCAATGGGGAACCTATGTGCCACACACTATTCATTCTGTCAAGGTGTCTGCATGCCCCAGTCAGACCGTGTTTTTTTATAAATAGTCACAGGCAGGTACAACTCCGCAATGGGAATTCCGTGTGCACCCACAGCATGGGTGGCTCCCTGGAACCCACCGGCTGTACATAAATGTATCCCATTGCAGTGCCCTGGACAGCAGAGCTAACGTCAGATTAAATGCAGGTGAGCTTCGGCCCACACTGCATGCCCCAGTCAGACTGGGGTTCTTTATAAGTAGACACAGGCAGGTACAACTCCATATTGTGAAGTCCGTGTGGACCGACAGCATGGGTGGGTGCCAGGAAGCCACCGGCGGTACATAAATATATCCCATTGCATTGCCCATCACAGCTGAGGTAATAATGTCATGTTTAATGCAGGTGGGCTTCGGCCCACACTGCATGCCCCAGTCAGACTGGGGTTCTTTAGAAGTGGACACATGCAGTTACAACTCCCTGTGGACCCACAGCATGGGTGGCTCCCTGGAACCCACCGGCGGTACATAAATATATCCCATTGCATTGCCCATCACAGCTGAGGTAATAATGTCATGTTTAATGCAGGTGGGCTTCGGCCCACACTGCATGCCCCAGTCAGACTGGGGTTCTTTAGAAGTGGACAGATGCAGTTACAACTCCCTGTGGACCCACAGCATGGGTGGCTCCCTCGAACCCACCGGCGGTACATAAATATATCCCATTGCAGTGCCCAACACAGCTGATGTAACGTCAGCTGTAATGCAGGTGGGCTAAAAATTAATTGGATTACACTGTAGGCGAGGGCCCCCAAAAATTGGTGTACCAACAGTACTAATGTACCTGAGAAAAATTGCCCATGCCCAACCAAGAGGGCAGGTGAAACCCATTAATCGCTTTGGTTAATGTGGCTTAATTGGTAACTAGGCCTGGAGGCAGCCCAGTTAAAATAAAAATTGGTTGAGGTGAAAGTTTCAACGCTTTAATGAGCATTGAAACGTATAAAAATTGTTTAGAAAAATTATATGACTGAGCCTTGTGGGCCTAAGAAAAATTGCCCGTTCGGCGTGATTATGTGAGTTTTCAGGAGGAGGAGCAGGCGGAGGAGGAGGAATATTATACACAGATTGATGAAGCTAAAAGGTCCCCGTTTTGGATGGTGATAGAGAACGATGCTTCCATCCGCAGGTGCAGCCTACGTATTGTTTAGGTATCGCTGCTGTCCGCTGGTGGAGAAGAGAAGTCTGGGGAAATCCAGGCTTTGTTCATCTTTATGAGTGTAAGCCTGTCGGCACTGTCGGTTGACAGGTGGGTACGCTTATCCGTGATGATTCCCCCAGCCACACTAAACACACTCTCTGACAAGAAGCTAGCCGCAGGACAAGCAAGCACCTCCAGGGCATACAGCGCGAGTTCAGGCCACGTGTCCAGCTTCGACACCCAGTAGTTGTAGGGGGCAGAGGCGTCACCGAGGACGTTCGTGCGATCGGCTACGTACTCCCTCACCATCCTTTTACAGTGCTCCCGCCAACTCAGCCTTGACTGGGGACCGGTGACACAGTCTTGCTGGGGAGCCATAAAGCTGGCAAAGGCCTTGGATAATGTTCCCCTGCCTGCGCTGTACATGCTGCCTGATCTCTGCGCCTCCCCTGCTACCTGGGCCGCGGAAATGCGCCTTCGGCCACTAGCGCTGTCGGATGGGAAGTTTACCATCAGTTTGTCCACCAGCGCCCTGTGGTATAGCATCATTCTCGAACCCCTTTCCTCTTCGGGAATGAGAGTGGAAAGGCTCTCCTTATACCGTGGGTCGAGCAGTGTGTACACCCAGTAATCCGTAGTGGCCAGAATGCGTGTAACGCGAGGGTCACGAGAAAGGCATCCTAACATGAAGTCAGCCATGTGTGCCAGGGTACCTGTACGCAACACATGGCTGTCCTCACTCGGAAGATCACTTTCAGGATCCTCCTCCTCCTCCTCCTCTGGCCATACACGCTGAAAGGATGACAGGCAAGCAGCATCTGTACCCTCAGCAGTGGGCCAAGCTGTCTCTTCCCCCTCCTCCTCATGCTCCTCCCCCTCCTCCTCCTCCTCCTCCTCCTCTGGCCATACACGCTGAAAGGATGACAGGCAAGCAGCATGGGTACCCTCAGCAGTGGGCCAAGCTGTCTCTTCCCCCTCCTCCTCATCCTCCTTCCCCTCCTCCTCAACGCGCTGAGATATAGACATGAGGGTGCTCTGACTATCCAGCGACATTCTGTCTTCCCCCGCCTCCGTTTCCGAGTGCAAAGCGTCTGCCTTTATGCTTTGCAGGGTACTTCTCAAGAGGCATAGCAGAGGAATGGTGACGCTAATGATTGAAGCATCCCCGCTCACCATCTGGGTAGACTCCTCAAAGTTTCCAAGGACCTGGCAGATGGCTGCCAACCAGGCCCACTCTTCTGTAAATAATTGAGGAGGCTGACTCCCACTACACCGCCCATGTTGGAGTTGGTATTCCGCAATAGCTCTACGCTGCTCATAGAGCCTGGCCAACATGTGGAGCGCAGAGTTCCACTGTGTGGGCACGTCGCACAGCAATCGGTGCACTGGCAGATGAAACCGATGTTGCAGGGTCCACAGGGTGGCAGCATCCGTCTTGGAGTTGCGGAAATGTGCGCAGAGCTGGCGCACCTTTCCGAGCAGGTATGACAAGTGTGGGTAGCTTTTCAAAAAGCACTGAACCACCAAATTAAAGACATGGGCCAGGCATGGCACGTGCGTGAGGCTGCCAAGCTGCAGAGCCGCCACCAGGTTACGGCCGTTGTCACACACGACCATGCCCGGTTGGAGGCTCAGCGGCGCAAACCAGCGGTCGGTCTGCTCTGTCAGACCCTGCAGCAGTTTGTGGGCCGTCTGACTCTTCTCTCCTAAGCTGAGTAGTTTCAGCACGGCCTGCTGACGCTTGCCCACCGCTGTGCTGCCATGCCGCGCGACACCGACTGCTGGCGACGTGCTGCTGCTGGCACATCTTGATTGCGAGACAGAGGTTGCGTAGGAGGAGGAGGAGGGTGGTTTAGTGGAGGAAGCATACACCACCGCAGATACCACCATGAGCTGGGGCCCGCAATTCGGGGGGTGGGTAGGACGTGAGCGGTCCCAGGCTCTGACTCTGTCCCAGCCTGCACTAAATTCACCCAATGTGCCGTCAGGGAGATATAGTGGCCCTGCCCGCCTGTGCTTGTCCACGTGTCTGTTGTTAAGTGGACCTTGGCAGTAACCGCATTGGTGAGGGCGCGTACAATGTTGCGGGAGATGTGGTCGTGCAGGCCTGGGACGGCACATCGGGAAAAGTAGTGGCGACTGGGAACCGAGTAGCACGGGGCCGCCGCCGCCATCATGCTTTTGAAAGCCTCCGTTTCCACAAGCCTATACGGCAGCATCTCCAGGCTGATCAATTTGGCAATGTGCACGTTTAACGCTTGAGCGTGCGGGTGCGTGGCGGCGTACTTGCGCTCGCGCTCAAACAGTGGCGCTAGCGACGTCTGGACGCTGCGCTGAGAGACATTGGTGGATGGGGCCGAGGACAGCGGAGGTGAGGGTGTGGGTGCAGGCCAGGAGACGGTAGTGCCTGTGTCCTCAGAGGGGGGTTGGATCTCAGTGGCAGGTTGGGGCACAGGGGGAGAGGCAATGGTGCAAACCGGAGGCGGTGAACGGCCTTCGTCCCACCTTGTGGGGTGCTTGGCCATCATATGCCTGCGCATGCTGGTGGTGGTGCCTCCCCAGCTGATCTTGGCGCGACAAAGGTTGCACACCACTGTTCGTCGGTCGTCAGGCGTCTCTGTGAAAAACTGCCACACCGTAGAGCACCTTGACCTCTGCAGGGTGGCATGGCGCGAGGGGGCGCTTTGGGAAACAGTTGGTGGATTATTCGGTCTGGCCCTGCCTCTACCCCTGGCCACCGCACTGGCTCGGCCTGTGCCCACACCGTGACTTGGGCCTCCGCGTCCTCGCCCGCGTCCACGTCCTCTAGGGCTACCCCTACCCCTCAGCATGCTGTATTACCAGTAGTGCAGAAACAGAACGCTGTAATTAAATGTGCCGTTTATTGGCCTGTGGTTGGAGGCTGACTTCGCTTACGGAACGCCAGGAAATAATTTTGCGCAAGCCTGCTGTAACACTTAGCTGGCTGCGTATGAATTTGGAGAACTACTACACCTAGCAGAGACCCAGAACACTGAGGACAGTCACAGGCAGCCCAAATAGATTTTGTTCCCCAAATTTTTTTGCAAAGGCCCACTGCCTATATTCAATCAATATGTCTTCTGTCCCTGCCTAGGCGCTTCTGGCCCTGGAGTATGTCAAAGAACTGCAGAGTGTTGCACTGTGGACTGCAGTACAGCTGTGATTTCACAGCCCAGACAGAGCCAGGAAATAATTTTGCGCAAGCCTGCTGTAACACGTAGCTGGCTGCGTATGAATTTGGAGAACTACTACACCCAGCAGAGACCCAGAACACTGAGCACATTCACAGGCAGCCCAAATAGATTTTTTTCCCCAAATTTTTTTGCAAAGCCCCACTGCCTATATTCAATCAATATGTCTTCTGTCCCTGCCTAAGCGCTTCTGGCCCTGGAGTATTAATGCAGGGCACAATGCTCTGCACGGCCGATATACCAAAAAAAGAAATGTGCAACACTGCAAAAAGCAGCCTCCACAGTACTGCACACGGTTAGATGTGGCCCTAAGAAGGACTGTTGGGGTTCTTGAAGCCTAAAATACTCCTAACACTCTCCCTATAGCAGCTCCAACAAGATAGCACTTTCCTTCCTCTATGTCAGAACGCATCTGTGGCGAGCCGCGGGTGGGGCCGATTTTTATACTCGGGTGACACCTGATCTCGCCAGCCACTCACTGCAGGGGGGTGGTATAGGGCTTGAACGTCGCTGGGGGAATTTGTAATGCCTTCCCTGTCTTTCTATTGGCCAGAAAAGCGCGCTAACGTCTCAGAGATGAAAGTGAAATTAACCCGAACATCGCGTGGTACTCGTTACGAGTAACGAGCATCTCGAACACGCTAATACTCGAACGAGTATCAAGCTCGGACGAGTACGTTCGCTCATCTATAATCATTATATTGTTGTTTATTTAACGCTACTATTAATCCTTCTGATTGGATCAAACTGTGGTTTCTTGTAAACTTTTAAGGTGGCCACTATTACGTTCATGTGGGCAAATAATCAGAAAGCCCACATGAACATGGGGTGGGGATAGCACAAACAAGGGAACCTAAAATGGAATTCAGACTGGACGTGCTGATGGAAACACCAACTGGACAGAGAGCTGCATACTGCGGACTGGACTCATGGACAGCCATAACATAGAACAAATAACCAACACACTCACCACACATCCCACGCTAAAGCAGATGGAATTGCTGTTATAAAAATACAAGGAATTAGATTGTGCATTCGCCAATGAACTTAAGATGCAAGCCCAACAATCAAGGGTCCTCGTGTCTTGTGGTGCCTACTCTAGCAAGACACATGATCCGGCAGCACCAGACACAGTTCACACAGCAAGCAGCAACAGCACAGACAACAGTCACACCGCAATCTGTACAAAACAGACAACAGAACATCAGTCACACAGCAACCTGAAACACAGTACTAACAGGACACAAGTCACACAGCAAGCTACAACACAGAAGGAAACATGATTGCTCACCCTGGACACTTAACAGGCACTGACAGGAGCTGGGTATATAACATTGTTGGCCAGTCAGAGCAGCATGTAGTGTCTTAGACTACCAATGCATACATCAGGTAGCCAGAGAAGCGGTGCATCATCTTTGTTTTTCCAGGCTTGGAGGGCCTCTTAAAAGAGGATCTGTCACCAGATTTCACAGCACAAAATGCATACTTAATAGAGATGAGCGAGCATACTCGTCCGAGCTTGATGCTCGTTCGAGTACTAGGGTGCTTGAGATGCTCGTTACTCGAGACGAGCACGACGGGGTGCCCGTCTCAATTAAATGAGCACTGACCATTGAATTTAATGGAGCTGGCAATACAGCCGGCTCCATTGAAAGCAATGGGCTGCCGGCGATCGTACAATAAATTTTCAGGAAGGGCTTAAATATATAAGCCCTTCCCTGCAATTCATCCAGAAATGTGTAAAATTAAAAAATATATATATACTCACCTGCTCCGGCAGACGGAGTTCAGCTGCGGCCAGCTGGCAGTTCTCCTGAACTGCTCTCTGTAGTATTCAGCAGTCGGGGATTTAAAATCCCCGCCTGCTGAATGAGCTGCCTCTGATTGGTCACAGCCTGACCAATCAGAGGCAGATCTCACTCACACCCATTCATGAATTCATGAATGGGTGAGTGAATGCTGCCTCTGATTGGCTCAGCGCAGCTCTCAGCTGAATGACAGCAGTTCAGCACCACAGTGCAGGGGACAGCAGGAGAAGACGCGCTGTGCCCCGGCAGCTGAAGGGAGGTGACTATCTATTTTTTTTGTTTTTTAAATCACTTTTAATTCATTTCCAGGGAATGGCTTATATGTAAAGCCCTTCCCTGAAAAAGAATTCAGGTGTGCCAGCGGACCATTGTCTTCAATGGAGTCGCCGGCAGCAGCAGCGGCTCCATTGAAGAGAATGCCTGCATTTTTATTATTTTTTACACTAAAATCTTTCTTTTTCAGGTAAGGGCTTATATTTTTAAGCCCTTCCCGAAAATTCATCCCGCGCTCACCGGCAGCCCATTGCTTTCAATGGAGCCGGCTGTATTGCCGGCTCCATTGAATTCAATGGGCTAACATCGTTCTGCTCTGCCACAGCTGTTACAGCTGTGGCAGAGGAGAACGATCGTTATGCTGACAGTGGGGGGGGTCTTACTCTTGCCACTATTGTGGCTTAATAGTGAGACCTCGGAGCCCGAAATGCAGCCCTGCATGTTGCTCCTCGCCTGCCCTATCCATTTCTGTGTTTTTTACATGACTTTGGTGATTTGCTAAGATTTTCACAAATGAAAACCTTAGCGGAGCACCAGTCATATACAAAGATGCTCGAGTCACCCATTGACTTCAATGGGGTTCGTTACTCGAAACGAACTCTCGAGCATCACTGAAAGTTCAACTCGAGTAACGAGCACTCGAGCATTTTGGTGCTCGCTCATCTCTAATACTTAATAAATAGATCTCTTAGACCTGATGGATGGTGTACCTGCTTTGAAATTCCATGTCAAAATGTCTTTGCAAATAACCTTAAAACTGAAAGGACTGAAGATCTTACATGTGGCATAGTTGGCAGAAACCAAAAATTAAGGACGATGTAACAGAAGGCAGGTGTAGACTTAAGAGTCACTTACTACTTGTTACAAGAGTTCAAGTAAGGTATTATGGCTGTTCTCCAGGAGACAAATGAGGAGATTGACAGTGCTTCACCATCCTAGATGGGCTGTAGGAAAATTGAACATGCTGCACTGCCCAGTGGAGTTGTCCTTGAGATTGTGACTGATGAAACAGTATGTCATGAGATTTAAATTAGCCTAGGTGAACTACGGTGCCCCTGGAAGGAATCCTGAAAGAGGTTGTAGAATACTGGACTATTGCCCATAGAGTTCTTGGGGGTCATTCCATTGCCATATCATCAGAAAAAGAAGAACTTTTCAACCTAACCATCTCAGATTTTCATGAAATAGGTTGGATAGTAGAGGGCATAAAGTAACATAGACATATAAAATTGTAGCCCTCAGTAAAACATGGTACTTGTACGGCAGGGTTGCATGCATGAGAAAAAATGTTACATTTATGCTCACTAAGGCCTCATTCATGCAAGCGTGTGTTTTGCGTGCGCATAATGATCACTTCTAAAAGAACCAATAGGTTCCTATAGAAGCATTCATATCAGTGGAATTTGAAGCACGAAATAGCGGGCACATAAAAAAGATAGGACATGGTGCGTGCTGTTGGTGTGCGTTTTGCAGGAATTTCCATTGACTCCTATAGGAGCAGGAGTTAATGGAAACTCTTGGGTGGGGAATAGCTTCCCCGCTGCTTACAGCAGGACATTTAAAAAGGTGCTTCTGGCCAGAAGCACCCTTTAAATGTCCCGCTGTTAACTCCTTTGTCCCCACGGGGATGAGGTGACTCCCAGAGTGTTCAGTGATATGTGGAGAGAAGCGGGGACGAAAGAATCCCCTGCCACAGCTGTCACAATTGTGGCAAAGGATCTTGATGCCATCCCATTGCTGTCAATGGGGCCAGTCCTGCTGCCGCCCCATTGAGAGCAATGGGATGTAGGCAACCCCTGCAGCGATGATTTTCTGGGGGGGGGGGGTGGAAATATAAGCCCTACCTCAAAAATCATCCCTAGCTGTAGAAAAAAAAATTCACCTAGAAGAGCTGTCTGGCTCTTCTCCTTGTCCCCAGCAGTCTTCTTCTGTATTCTGGTGGCCAGGAATTAAAAATAAAATGCTGCCTCTGATTGGCTGAGTGCTGTGACCAATCAGAGACAGCACTCAGCCATTGAATGACAGCTGAGAGACAGCTGCCTCTGATTCTTCACAGCGCCGAGTCTGAATGAGGCCTGAGTCAACAAAAAAAATCATACCTTTGCTTCTGCATATGGTAGAACTTTCATTTTGGGCTAGTTTTGAAGCTAATGGAGAATACTTTCCATAAAATATGTTTTATAATACATTTTTCATTTCAAGGTTACATAATGTAACTTTGACCTTCAATATCTTAAAAACTGTACGTTCAATTTTTCTTTTCTTTAAAATGCAAATTTTACAGCACAGTGAACAGCATGCAAAAAAATTAACCATGTCAGAGTTGGCTTTCTTGTACAGCTCAGTTCCAAAAAAAGTAATTAAAAGTGATCAAAAAGTTATCTGTACTCAAAATGGTAAAAATAAAAGCATACATCCATCCTACAGAAAAACAAGACCTCACATAGCTTCCGAGACAGAAAAATAAGTTATATTTAGGATAAAGAAAGTGGGGTCTAGTTTCGAAAATAGGAGTGACTTTTGCAGTGGTCCATGATTTTAGGTATTTTAGCGCCACTGCAAATACAACATGTATTCCACAAATGATTCTAGTAAAACTTGCATTTCAAAAGCCAATTGTCACTCCTTCCATTCTTTGCCCTTCCATGGGCCTAAACAGATGTTTATATACACATATGGTAAACAATCAAGGCACCATATACCCATTGGTTAGAAACAACTATGTGATCCAAGCATCTCAATTTACATAGTAACTTGATACGAGAGATAGACTTCAGATCACTAGTTGACCCTATGCATACCACTGCACTGGCAATACAAAATAATAAAACACATTATAGAGACACTTGGCCATAGATATAGCTGTGCTTAGACCTCCACAACAAAAAGTCTCCAGCCTACATTACCTCACATTACATTCTCAAGACATTGGCAGTGAAAGATTATCACAAAATATAAGATAATTAGTACCACTGGGTTTTTATAGGGTAATCCCAAAGAGAAACCTGTAATTAAATGTGCCGCTTATTGGCCTGTGGTTGGAGGCTGACTTCACGTACGGTACACACAGCAGAGCCAGGAAAGAATTTAGCGCAAGCCCGCTGTAACACTTAGCTGGCTGCGTAATAATTAGGACTACTACCCCCAGCAGAGACGCAGTACAGTCAGGATGGTCACAGGCAGCCCAAATATATTTTTTTGGTCCCAAATTTTTTTGGAAAAGCCCACTGCCTATATAGACAGTTTATGTCTTTCACGTTTTTCACTGTCCCTGCCTCAGCACTACTGGCCCTATACTATGTAAAATTACTGCAGACTGAGGACACAATGCTCTGCACGGCCGATATACAAAAAAAAAAAAAGGTACAACACTGCAAAAAGCAGCCTCCACAGTACTGCACACGGTTAGATGTGGCCCTAAGAAGGACCGTTGGGGTTCTTGAAGCCTAAAATACTCCTAACGCTCTCCCTATAGCAGCTCCAGCATCAGCAGCACTTTCCCTGAGCTATGTCAGAATGCATCTGTGGCGAGCCACGGGAGGGGCCGATTTATATACTCGGGTGACACCTGATCTCGCCAGCCACTCACTGCAGGGGGGTGGTATAGGGCTTGAACGTCGCAGGGGGAAGTTGTTTTGCCTTCCCTGTCTTTCTATTGGCCAGAAAAGTGTGCTAACGTCTCAGACATGAAAGTGAAAGTAACTCGAACATCGCGTGGTACTCATCTCGAGTAACGAGCATCTCGAACACGCTAATACTCGAACGAGTATCAAGCTCGGACGAGTACGTTCGCTCATCTCTATTCAGGACTAAATTGGTCCCTTAAAAAAAAAATACTTGAAAGCTATCTGACGTGCGCAAAATAAATAGAAGAACACTTCAAAAATGATGGCAACATAAAGTTGACATATAGTAAATGCTGTTTATTAACTGTTTTGTTTGGTATGAATATCTACTTTAGAAGCAGAAAAATGTTTAAAAGTTTTTAAAATTTCATATAAATGTAGAATTTTTCAAATAAAAATGAACACAAAACATACTATCAAATTTTACCACAAAAAAGTGTGAAGTGTAAGGAATTAACTCATCAGAATTGAAAAATTGGCTTGTGTCCACGAAGCCTAAACTGGCTGCTATTGATGATGCCAGTTCTTGAATACATCCTATGATAGGGAATCCTCCCCATAAACCTCTTTCATCTCATCGGACGTCTCCCTTGGTGTGCGGCCTTTCAAGGAAAGGAACTTGATGACTGCTCTGGATTCCACTAGGTCCATTATCAGACCTCACGCCACTTCAGCACCTGTAAAAGAAAGACCATCATCAGTTCAGAGTGGCAAATTTGCACGTAGCCTATAGAGCCTTATATCATTACACATGTGCAGTTTCAGCATCCTGCGATAAATAGAAGAGGGTCAGGGAAAATCTTTAATGAATGCCCCTTGTACTCCAAGGAGTTAAACTTACAGTTTCCATCTTAATGTCCAGCATATTCTCACATGCAAAAAAAGTTTGCTAATGTTTCTTTGTGGAAAGAAAAGACATTGACTTCAAGCTGAAAATATTGCTGGCAGTCATTGTCTATACAGACAACTAAACATGTTCCTCACAATGTATTTATACATTGTTTTCATGTAATTATACACAGTATGTGAACATAACATCCTTTTACTTCTTACTGAGTTCATATGGCCAAGCAGATAATTGGTTTAGAATTGCTTATTATTTAATGATTGCAAGTATTATTGCAAATGTCATGAAAGTAATGTCAAAGCCATAACTTAAAGATGTAAATAGCTCATAGAATATCATTAACTTTGCATTTAGGACCTATTTTCACCCATGCCGATCCTATAAGTGCTTATATACATAAGCCATTAGTGTATGGGTCCTTCTGAAGAATATCACTATAACATGGTAAATGGACCTACAGTTTGATCTGACTGTGCATTAAGCACCTGATAGTATTATAAAACACTACAAGGTTGTAAAGTTATTTTATCATTATTGTTAAATGCGTGAGTATACTCATCAGTGTCAATTCAAAACGTGGGCACCACAATGAATAAAGAGGATTGCTGCTAATGTGTCACTAGGCAAAAAAGAGAAAAATGACCCAATATGATAAAAATGCACACCCAAAATTAAAAAGGAAAAAATATGCATTTTACAAACAAACACACTGAAAGCATAAAAACAAATTACATATATTGGTTGTGCACTTTTTCCGTATTGTGTCACTTTTGTCTCCATTTTAGTTAACTCATCAGTGCTGCCGTTTTGTGTTTGTAGGCTTTCATAACGGAATGCTCGGTGCTGTGACAGGTAATACAACTGATCCCAACAGTTCCAATGGATTTCATTGACTTTTAATGAAGTTCATTGGCATGCTATCATTCGCTTTGGCTCTGACAATTGCTATGGATGCCTTGGATGCAGTGTGAATAAAGCTTTAGTCACCTTGTAAATTTACACTGTGTTAGTATACAGTGAGAACATAAAAAACATTTTAAATACGTTACTTATTCAAAATTCCATAGATATGTTGGCAGAAAAAATATGACTTATGATAATTACTGAAGGAGACACAATAAAGGTGAAAAGGTACAACAGTCTGCATCATGAAATAGGAAAGCAGTGTGTGTACTAGTCAGATCATAGATTAATTCATATTGGAATGCATGTGTCCTTCTTATTTCGGCATTGTTGTTATTCAAGTCGGTTTAAATATTAATCTAAAACATGAATAAATCAATGAGCTTTATAAATTGCTTGCAGTGGCCTTGTAGACTGGCAAATTAATAAAGTGAAGGAGTGAATCAGCTTACTGCTACATTTTAATGGGTTCCACTTATTTCAAATGATTTATTATTGGCTATTTTAAAATCCACTATGCAAAATGCTGCATTGTGGGAGGACAACTGGAAGGCTTAGTAAAAATTCCAATTCATATTAAAAACAATATTCGTAGTGTTTGCCAAATATTCAATAGTTTTACTAGTTTACTTACAAGAATTTAGTATGATCATATAGAGAGGAAAACAAAAATTTTGAAATGATAGTTAAAGGGGTTTTCTGAGACTAATATATTTATGACTTATCCTCGGAAAAGGTTATCAATATCAGATTGGTGGGAGTCTGCCAATTGGTGGAAGACCTCACCAAGCAGCTGATTGAAAGGTCTGTGTCATTGATCATATTGCCTAAAAACAGCTTAGTCCAATTCAAGTGAACAGGACTGAGCTACTAAGTTGGTTGGGGCCTGGTATGCAGTGAAGTGACCGCATTGCTCAGGTGAACGCCACATCCTCTACAGACAATAGCCCTATTCTCATTTGCACAAGGAAAGACAAGAAGCAATGGGATGAAACAGAAAGGGAGGAGACACAGATTAGATATTAGAAAAAACTATCTGACAGTGAGGGTGATCAATGAGTGGAACAGGTTACCACGGGGGGTGGTGAGTTCTCCTTCAATGGAAGTGTTCAAACAAAGGCTGGACAAATATCTGTCTGGGATGATTTAGTGAATCCTGCATTGAGCAGGGGGTTGGACCCAATGACCCTGGAGATCTCTTCCTACTCTACCATTCTATGATTGGATTTTTTCTTTGTTACAAAAGGGTTACATCCCGCCCCTACCCCACAGCCCAGACATATGAAGACTACTGAAGATGGTTGTCTCATGTAACTAGTACTTGCCAGAAATTCCTGCAGCTCCTTTAACCCCTTAGTGACAGCCCAATAGTGTTTTTACATCCTGCAGCTGCAGGCTGTGTATGGAGGAAAATCGCAGGGTGATCTCCCTCCATATATCGCAGGTGTTGGCTGTTTCTTACAGCTGACGCTCAGCTGCAGGGGCGCAGCTATAGGGGCTGCAGAGGTAGCAGTCGCTACCAGGCCCTGGAGCCTTAGGGGGCTCAAAGACCTCTGCATCACATAAGAAGACACCAGTATTACAAATAGGATATGGCAGATAAGGGTCCCTGTTACAGATTTTGCATTGGAGCCCATGTTACGCCTCTGCCCGGCACAACAGCCCAGATAAGCCATGCGGCTCATGAGGGCTGTTAACTCTTTAAATGCCACTGTCAATTCTGACAGGGGCATTTAAATCCCCCAATCGATGTTCAGGGATCCTGTATGGCCCCCAGCAATGAGATGGCAGGGAGCCGTGTGGGTGTAATGGCAGTCGGGGGCCTTCTGAAATGCTGTCGGGCTGTCATGGCAGAATGCCTATCAAGCCATCCGTGTGGGGTGACTTGATAGACTGCCTGTTAGATTGCAGTATGATATAATGCTGTGGCATGATATCATACTGCAGGAGCAATCATAGCTCCTCAATGAGCCTTGCATAACTATGTTGATGGAAGTTGTTGTCCCCTGTGAGGACTAAAAAATAATAGTTAACATAAGATGAATAAAGTTTTGCTAATTATTAAAAAAAAAGTAATAAAAGTTTAACCCCCCCCCCTTTTCCATATTTATAATAAAATAATATAAATAATAAATTAAACAGACATATTTGGTATCGCTGTGTCTGTAAATGTCCGATCTATCAAAGTAACGCATTCTTTACCCCGTACAATGAACGTCATCAGAAAAAAAAATGACGACAGAAATGCACTTTTTTGATCATCCTGTTTCCAGGAAAAATGCAATTAAAAGCAATCAAAAAGTCGTATGCATTCAAAATGGTACCAACACAAACTACAGGATGTCCTGCAAAAAAATGAGCCCTTGCACAACTATGTCGACGGCAGAAAATAATTAAAAAAAATTAAATATCCTTGAAAAAAAAATACTAGTATAGCAGAAAAAAAAAATAAAAAATTATATATATATATATATATATATATATATATATATATATATATATATATAAATATAAAAAGTTTGGTTTCGTAGTGATCGTACTGACCCACAGAATAAAATTATCATGTCATTTTTGTTGCAGTTTGTGCACTATAGAAACAAGACGCACCAAAATATGGCAGAATTTTATTTTATTTCCATTTCTCTCCACTTAGAATTTTTAAAAAGTTTTTCAGTACATAATATGGTACATTAAATAGCACCATAAAAATATACAAAACGTTCCGCAAAAAACTAGCCCTCATACAGCTACCTCGATGGATAAATAAAAGACACAATTTTTTTTAAAGGGGGAGGAAACAACGAACATAGAAAAAACAAAAAATCTCCATCACTAAGGGGTTAATGTTGCTGTTGGTCTCTTGGCAGTCAGCCAGCCAATTTCCTTCAGATTTTTTAATCAATTTTTGTAGGACTTGGTAATGTCATTATTGTGCATGATTTAATCCACTTCTTGATGAAGTCTTCACTGTGTTCCATGGTATATGTAATCCCTTGGATGTTTTTTGGTTCCCATCTCCTGACTGATACCGTTCAACAATCAGATCGCTTTGATGTGTTGTAAGCTTTTTACAGAGCACGGCTTTTCTGATGGGTAATGGATTACACCGAGAGAGGCTGAACTGGTGCTCACGATACCCGGTTACTAAGACTACGGAAGTGACGCCTAGTTCCTCTGGTTAAGTATAGGGTGATGATCCAGGCGTTGCAAGCATGAATTATTGGCCTGCAAGTGATGCCGAGCCATCATTTAGTGTAACAGTCAGGTACAACATGCATAATATGTGCCGATAGGATTATCTGTAATCTGCATGTGGGGAGACGCTTTGTTTACCATACACTCCAGGACCTTTGATTGGCTGAGGGATGTATGAGTCACACCCTTGGGGTGGATACTGAGCTGGCTATATATACTGGGTTCTGAGGAGATTTCCCATATGCCCTGGTCTACCATCAAGGACAGAGGCCCTGCTGTTTTTTATTTTGTGTTAAGATAGGGCGGTTTCTGCACAAAGAGCCATTGCGCTTTTCCTAGAAGCAAAGAGTTCTAATATACTGTTAGCCTATGGATAGACATTTAGCTGACAGGGACAACTCCATCTAGGGCTACATTCTCTAGTGTCTAGGTACTTCTAGATTAGGATAGACCAGCACTGATTGTCTAAATACAACAGTCAGTGCAGTGCTACAGTCTTGCAGAGCCGCACCTATCAATCTGGAACGTGAATAGTATAAATCACCTACATACTATATTACTAGTGCGCTTTATCATTTAGTGCAACTCAATCCTCAGACAATCTTTATACATTTGCATCTTATCACCTAGGTGACACCAGCAATTGTTAGGTGGTCACATCTTGGTCAGATGTTCTTTTGATAAGCTCATTTATTTCCTGATAATCCGCGACATTTTTGCAGTGAAACACATTGAATTAAAACATCTGAGTTTGATTTTGGTTCTCCCAGATATCCATCCTGGGGAAGTTCACCCTAATGTTTTAAAAATGCTAGGACCACAATTCTATTTATCCCCTCGATCATTCATCCACTTACTTAGGACACAGATGCTATCCTACTGGACCATCAGCGAGTTACGTAGTCCCTATTTGAGTACCTGTTTAGGGTGAATCGAGGCAATGATCCATGCTATATGTTAGTGTGTTAGTGTGTCTGAGTGTTGAGTATCTTGTCCTTTGCCCAGTTTTAGAGTGGTGAATTTTTCGTCCATCTCTTACTCATGTGGCAATTGTGCCCTTATGTGTCAATGTTTTTATACAAGTTTAAAATAAAAATCTAATTTTATTTATACTCTATTCTGTGAAGGACTCCTGAGGAAATTATGTACTTTTTCTGTGATTTTCGGTCAGCTGTGTCAAGGAGGCAAAAATCGTTTGAACGGGTGCACCAATCTGCCATTTGCGCACCCCACAGACGGTCCGGGTCGGGTGCATGTACGCCGAGCCTGGATTGCCATCGAGGGGGGGGGGGGGAGACAGTTTATCTCTGCTAAACTGCCTCCCCCTTTCCACTGCCTCACCGACTCTCGGCAAGGGAAAGGGGCAGGCTGGAGTGGTAGCTAGCGTGGTAGCTGCCGCCCCCTCTCTGCCACTTGTCGGCTGCCAGCAATGGGAGAGGGTAGGTAACTAGTTCCTGACCCGTCCCGCCCCTGCAATTGCAAACAGCCAGCAAGGGACAGAGAGAAGGAGGGAAGAGGGTGGGAGTTTAGCAGACACGATGCTAAACTCCCTCCCACCTTCTTTCTCCAGCAGCTACCATTGACTCCCATAGGAGTTTATGCAGCCGCCATATTCCAGCCAGAAAGATAGTTCCTGAATTATCTTTCCTGGCCAATGTAAAAGCACCCTGCCGAAATGTGCTTCTTTGTGCTATCTTGGCTGGCCAGGTGCTTTTACGCCACTTTAATACGCCCATCTGAACTGATGCATTTTAAACCAATGCATCAGATGGGCAGCGTATATCGACCGGGCGTGAAAGCACGGCCGATATACGCTCGTTTGAATGAAGGAAGCCTCAGGGCAGCTTCCCACGGATGACTTTGCACACACAAAATTTTAGTTTATGTCGTGCACATTTTGCGCACAGTGGAAAAAAGCAGCATGCTCTATTTTAGTTCGCATTTCCACACTAAAGGCCCCATGCACACCTGATACCCGCACAATTGCGCAATACGCTTTTGCAGTTTTGCAAGGAAAAGAACACATCAGTAACTAATTAGGCTAAACTGCCATTTAATTCGGGGCAAAAAGTACAGTAATATGTGCAAAAATGTGTGCAAAAGCCGGCCTAAAGGAGTGCAGTTTGTTTTTCAGTGAAATTGTGCGGATAACGGGTCACGTTGAAGGAGTTAATAAATCTGAAATGATTTATCTTTGTTGGATTTTTTCACATGTTAAAAACCTGGAATTTTAACAGGGGCGTGTAGACTTTTTATATCCAGTGTAGTTCCATACCCACAAGTATGCATGTATGTAGAGCACATGTATGCATTTAATGTCCCTTGTATAAATGTACAGATAAAAGATCAGCTTACAAAAAGAAGCAAATATGGACAAATTGTCTGAATAGGACACCTACATGATACTGGGCGTCTATGAAAACATTTAGCTACAGCTAACATACTGTGAAATCCAGTTACATTCTTGACCTCCTCATCCACCCACTATTATAATCTTCTAAAGAGGATTTTATGAGACTTCAGCAACATTAACTTGCTCTCAATAGAGCATTCTTGAATTTTGTATTTTTGCCACATCCATCTACCGCCCTTAGGAGAATTCACATAATAGTGTTTGGAGAGTTCTGTAATATGATACAGTATGTTCATGACATATTGCATTGCATTGCTCTCATTTTGCAATAAATTGTATTATAGGCACATTTCACTTACATTCAAAACAGGATAACAGAATATTACCTAAAATTACCAGTAAATCGGGGTTTTCTTTGTATGTAACATTTTCAACCATTTTATTTCATACAGCAATAGGTGCAGCTATAACTAAATCATACTGACTACACAATTTTAATATTAAATGTGGTATTTTGTTTTAACCCAATAAGGACCAAGTGTCTTAAATATTTGGTACAATAGTAAATATACAGTGCAGGATTAAACCTCCTGCTTCTGCAATCTAGCAGGAGCAGGGCAATTTTTGGGTGTTTTTTAGAGATGAGCGAGCACCAAAATGCTCGGGTGCTTGTTACTCGGGACGAAATTTTCGCGATGCTCGAGGGTTCGTTTCGAGTAACGAACCCCATTGAAGTCAATGGGCGACCCGAGCATTTTTGTATATCGCCGATGCTCGCTAAGGTTTCCATTTGTGAAAATCTGGGCAATTGAAGAAAGTGATGGGAACGACACAGAAATGGATAGGGCAGGTGAAGGGCTACATGTTGGGCTGCATCTCAAGTTCCCAGGTCCCACTATTAAGCCACAATAGCGGCAAGAGTGCCCCCCCCTTCCCAACAATTTTTACTTCTGAAAAGTCTTTATTAGCAATGCATACCTTAGCTAAGGACCACACTACCTCCAACAAAGCACAATCACTGCCTGCATGACACTCCGCTGCCACTTCTCCTGGGTTACATGCTGCCCAACCACCCCCCCCCCCCCCCGCCCCTGCATGACCCAGTGTCCACAGCACACACCAAATTGTCCCTGCGCAGCCTTCAGCTGCCCTCATGCCACACCACCCTCATGTCTATTTATAAGTGCGTCTGCCATGAGGAGGAACCGCAGGCACACACTGCAGAGGGTTGGCACGGCTAGGCAGCGACCCTCTTTAAAAGGGGTGGGGCGATAGCCCACAATGCTGTACAGAAGCAATGAGAAATCCAATCCTGAGCCACCTCCATCAGGAGCTGCGCACGTGGGCATAGCAATGGGGAACCTATGTGCCACACACTATTCATTCTGTCAAGGTGTCTGCATGCCCCACTCAGACCGCGGTTTTTTATAAATAGTCACAGGCAGGTACAACTCCGCAATGGGAATTCCGTGTGAACCCACAGCATGGGTGGCTCCCTGGAACCCACCGGCTGTACATAAATGTATCCCATTGCAGTGCCCTGGACAGCAGAGCTAACGTCAGGTTAAATGCAGGTGGGCTTCGGCCCACACTGCATACCCCAGTCAGACTGGGGTTCTTTATAAGTAGACACATGCAGTTACAACTCCCTGTGGACCCACAGCATGGGTGGGTGCCAGGAAGCCACCGGCGGTACATAAATATATCCCATTGCATTGCCCATCACAGCTGAGGTAATGTCATGTGAAATGCAGGTGGGCTTCGGCCCACACTGCATGCCCCAGTCAGACTGGGGTTCTTTACAAGTGGACACATGCAGTTACAACTCCGTGTGGATCGACAGCATGGGTGGCTCCCTGGAACCCACCGGCGGTACATAAATATATCCCATTGCAGTGCCCAGCACAGCTGATGTAACGTCAGCTTTAATGCAGGTGGGCAAAAAATTAATTGGATTACACTGTAGGCGAGGGCCCCAAAAAATTGGTGTACCAACAGTACTAATGTACGTCAGAAAAATTGCCCATGCCCAACCAAGAGGGCAGGTGAAACCCATTAATCGCTTTGGTTAATGTGGCTTAATTTGTAACTAGGCCTGGAGGCAGCCCAGTTAAAATAAAAAGTGGTTCAGGTGCAAGTTTCAACGCTTTAATGAGCATTGAAACGTATAAAAAATCTTTTCAAAAATTATATGACTGAGCCTTGTGGGCCTAAGAAAAATTGCCCGTTCGGCGTGATTACGTGAGGTTTCAGGAGGAGGAGCAGGAGGAGGAGGATGAATATAATACACAGATTGATGAAGCTAAAAGGTCCCCGTTTTTTATGGTGATAGAGAACGATGCTTCTATCCGCAGGTGCAGCCTACGTATTGTTTAGGTATCGCTGCTGTCCGCTGGTGGAGAAGAAAAGTCTGGGGAAATCCAGGCTTTGTTCATCTTTATGAGTGCTAGCCTGTCGGCACTGTCGGTTGACAGGCGGGTACGCTTATCCGTGATGATTCTCCCAGCCGCACTAAACACCCTCTCTGACAAGACGCTAGCCGCAGGACAAGCAAGCAACTCCAGGGCATACAGCGCGAGTTCAGGTCACGTGTCCAGCTTTGAAACCCAGTAGTTGTAGGGGGCAGAGGCGTCACCGAGGATGGTCGTGTGATCGGCTATGTACTCCCTCACCATCCTTTTACAGTGCTCCCGCCAACTCAGCCTTGACTGGGGAGCGGTGACACAGTCTTGCTGGGGAGCCAGAAAGCTGTCAAAGGCCTTAGAGAGTGTTCCCCTGCCTGTGCTGTACATGCTGCCTGATCTCCGCGCCTCCCCTGCTACCTGGCCCTCGGAACTGCGCCTTCGGCCACTAGCGCTGTCGGATGGGAATTTTACCATCAGCTTGTCCGCCAGGGTCCTGTGGTACAGCATCACTCTCGAACCCCTTTCCTCTTCGGGTATGAGAGTGGAAAGGTTCTCCTTATACCGTGGGTCGAGCAGTTTGTACACCCAGTAATCCGTAGTGGCCAGAATGCGTGTAACGCGAGGGTCACGAGAAAGGCATCCTAACATGAAGTCAGCCATGTGTGCCAGGGTACCTGTAGGCAACACATGGGTATCCTCACTAGGAAGATCACTTTCAGGATCCTCCTCCTCCTCAGGCCATACACGCTGAAAGGATGACAGGCAAGCAGCATGGGTACCCTCAGCAGTGGGCCAAGCTGTCTCTTCCCCCTCCTCCTCATGCTCCTCCACCTCCTCCTCCTCAACGCGCTGAGATATAGACAGGAGGGTGCTCTGACTATCCAGCGACATACTGTCTTCCCCCGCCGCCGTTTCCGAACGCAAAGCGTCTGCCTTTATGCTTTGCAGGGAACTTCTCAAGAGGCATAGCAGAGGAATGCTGACGCTAATGATTGCTGCATCGCCGCTCACCATCTGGGTAGACTCCTCAAAGTTTCCAAGGACCTGGCAGATGCCTGCCAACCAGGCCCACTCTTCTGTAAAGAATTGAGGAGGCTGACTCCCACTGCGCCGCCCATGTTGGAGTTGGTATTCCACTATAGCTCTACGCTGCTCATAGAGCCTGGCCAACATGTGGAGCGTAGAGTTCCACCATGTGGGCACGTCGCACAGCAGTCGGTGCACTGGCAGATTAAACCGATGTTGCAGGATGCGCAGGGTGGCAGTGTCCATGTGGGACTTGCGGAAATGTGCGCAGAGCCGGCGCACCTTTCCGAGCAGGTCTGACAAGCGTGGGTAGCTTTTCAGAAAGCGCTGAACCACCAAATTAAAGACGTGGGCCAGGCATGGCACGTGCGTGAGGCTGCCGAGCTGCAGAGCCGCCACCAGGTTACGGCCGTTGTCACACACGACCATGCCCGGTTGGAGGCTCAGCGGCGCAAGCCAGCGGTCGGTCTGCTCTGTCAGACGCTGCAGCAATTCGTGGGCCGTGTGCCTCTTCTCTCCTAAGCTGAGTAGTTTCAGCACGGCCTGCTGACGCTTGCCCATCTCTGTGCTGCCACGCAGCGTGACACCGACTGCTGGCGACGTGCTGCTGCTGACACATCTTGATTGCGAGACAGAGGTTGCGTAGGAGGAGGAGGGTGGTTTAGTGGAGGAAGCATACACCACCGCAGATACCACCACTGAGCTGGGGCCCACAATTCTGGGGGTGGGTAGGACGTGAGCGGTCCCAGGCTCTGACTCTGTCCCAGCCTCCACTAAATTCACCCAATGTGCCGTCAGGGAGATATAGTGGCCCTGCCCGCCTGTGCTTGTCCACGTGTCCGTTGTTAAGTGGACCTTGCCAGTAACCGCGTTGGTGAGGGCGCGTACAATGTTGCGGGAGACGTGGTCGTGCAGGGCTGGGACGGCACATCGGGAAAAGTAGTGGCGACTGGGAACCGAGTAGCCCGGGGCCGCCGCCGCCATCATACCTTTGAAAGCCTCCGTTTCCACAACCCTATACGGCAGCATCTCCAGGCTGATCAATTTGGCTATGTGCACGTTTAACGCTTGAGCGTGCGGGTGCGTGGCGGCGTACTTGCGCTTGCACTCAAACACTTGCGCTAGCGACGGCTGGACGGTGCGCTGAGAGACATTGGTGGATGGGGACGAGGACAGCGGAGGTGAGGGTGTGGGTGCAGGCCAGGAGACGGTAGTGCCTGTGTCCTGAGAGGGGGGTTGGATCTAAGTGGCAGGTTGGGGCACAGGGGGAGAGGCAGTGGTGCCAACCGGAGGTGGTGAACGGCCTTCTTCCCACCTTGTGGGGTGCTTGGCCATCATATGTCTGCGCATGCTGGTGGTGGTGAGGCTGGTGGTGGTGGCTTCCCGGCTGATCTTGGCGCGACAAAGGTTGCACACCACTGTTCGTCGGTAGTCTGTACTCTCAGTGAAAAACTGCGAAACCTTTGAGCACCTCGGCCTCTGCAGGGTGGCATGGCGCGAGGGGGCGCTTTGGGAAACAGTTGGTGGATTATTCGGTCTGACCAGGTGGGGTCAGTCACCTCATCGTCCTGCTGCTCTTCCTCCGAATCCTCTGTGCGCTCCTCCCTCGAACTTATTCCAATTACTACTACCTGAGTGATAGACAACTGTGTCTCATCGTTATTGTCCTCCTCACCCACTGAAAGCTCTTGAGACAGTTGCCGGAAGTCCCCAGCCTCATCCCCCGGACCCCGGGAACTTTCCAAAGGTTGGGCATCGGTCACGACAAACTCCTCCGGTGGGAGAGGAACCATTGCTGCCCATTCTGGGCAGGGGCCCGAGAACAGTTCCTGGGAGTCTGCCTGCTCCTCAGAATGTGTCATTGTAATGGAGTGAGGAGGCTGGGAGGAAGGAGGAGCAGCAGCCAGAGGATTCAGAGTTGCAGCAGTGGACGGCGCAGAACTCTGGGTGGTCGATAGATTGCTGGATGCACTTTCTGCCATCCACGACAGGATCTGCTCACGCTGCTCATTTTCTAATAAAGGTCTACCGCGTGGACCCATTAATTGTGAGATGAATGTGGGGACGCCAGAAACGTGCCTTTCTCCTAATCCCGCAGTAGTCGGCTGCGATACACCTGGATCAGGAGCTTGGCCTGTGCCCACACCCTGACTTGGGCCTCTGCGTCCTCGCCCGCGTCCACGTCCTCTAGGCCTACCCTTACCCCTCAGCATGGTGTATTACCAGTAGTGCAGAAACAGAACGCTGTAATTAAATGTGCCGCTTATTGGCTTGTATTTGGAGGCTGACTTCGCTTACAGAACGCACAGCAGAGCCAGGAAAGAATTTTGCGCAAGCCCGCTGTAACACTTAGCTGGCTGCGTATTAATTAGGACTACTACCCCCAGCAGAGACGCAGTACAGTCAGGACGGTCACAGGCAGCCCAAATATATTTTTTTGTCCCAAATTTTTTTGGAAAAGCCCACTGCCTATATAGACAGTATATGTCTTTCACGTTTTTCACTGTCCCTGCCTCAGCACTACTGGCCCTATACTATGTAAAATTACTGCAGACTGTTTCCCTCTGGACAGGATGACAGCAATGATGTAACAGGCAACGCAGAGCCAGGAAAGAATTTTGCGCAAGCCCGCTGTAACACTTAGCTGGCTGCATATTAATTAGGACTACTACCCCCAGCAGAGACGCAGTACAGTCAGGATGGTCACAGGCAGCCCAAATATATTTTTTTGTCCCAAATTTTTTTGGAAAAGCCCAATGCCTATATAGACAGTATATGTCTTTCACATTTTTCACTGTCTCTGCCTCAGCACTACTGGCCCTATACTATGTAAAATTACTGCAGACTGTTTCCCTCTGGACAGGATGACAGCAATGATGTAACGGGCAACTCAGAGCCCGGAAAGAATTTTGCGCAAGCCTGCTGTAACACTTAGCTGGCTGCGTATTAATTAGGACTACTACCCCCAGCAGAGACGCAGTACAGTCAGGACGGTCACAGGCAGCCCAAATATATTTTTTTGTCCCAAATTTTTTTGGAAAAGCCCACTGCCTATATAGACAGTATATGTCTTTCACGTTTTTCACTGTCCCTGCCTCAGCACTACTGGCCCTATTCTATGTAAAATTACTGTAGACTGAGGACGCAATGCTCTGCACGGCCGATATACAAAAAAAAAAAAAAATGTGCAACACTGCAAAAAGCAGCCTCAACAGTACTGCACACGGTCAGATGTGGCCCTAAGAAGGACCGTTGGGGTTCTTGAAGCCTAAAATCACTCCTAACACTCTCCAGAATGCATCTGTGGCGAGCCGCGGGAGGGGCCGATTTATATACTCGGGTGACACCTGATCTCGCCAGCCACTCACTGACGGGGGTGGTATAGGGCTTGAACGTCGCAGGGGGGAGTTGTAATGCCTTCCCTGTCTTTCTATTGGCCAGAAAAGCGCGCTAACGTCTCAGAGATGAAAGTGAAAGTAACTCGAACATCGCGTGGTGCTCGCCTCGAGTAACGAGCATCTCGAACACGCTAATACTCGAACGAGTATCAAGCTTGGACGAGTACTTTCGCTCATCTCTAGTGTTTTTGTTTCCCGATGTTTTTTTTTTTTAATTCGTGCGCTATGGCACACAGTTTGAATGGACCCAAAAAAGACCAAAAATTATTTGGTTGCGAGTGGTTGTGCATACACCTATGTGTTTTTGCCCTGAAAGTCAGCAATAATAAGAAGTGAATGAACAGTAAATATTTTTTTTTGCATTCACACGGGATGATTATTTCTCAGTTTCATCTATTTGAATGAATTAATCGTCCAGTAAAAACGGACCTTAATAGTAGTTGCTCCACCCTTTTCTTCTCTTGGCTTTCCAAATAGAGGAGGAGGAGTACTACGGTTGAGATATATATAAAGCAAACAAAAGTGAGCGTGTGTCGTGACTGTATGCGCTGTATTCTAATGGTGTTGTTTCTTCACTGTATGACTTGAGATTAATGACTTTAGAACAAAAAAAAACTTTTGAAGAATCACTTTTTTCTACTGCTTGTCTTTTTTAATTTTCACTTTTAGCAAATCTGCCCTTACAATCCCCATTAAGAATGTGCTCTATGATTGACATTGTCACCCAGTCTACATATTGTGCCATGTATGCAGACCTTGAATAGCCGTTCGAGGGTGCATACTGCTGTAGGAGATGTGAGCGTGTTGCGCATTCAGAAGACCAGATCCTGGATCTAAATGAGCAGCTTTGCAACACTGAGATCCATTGGCAGTATGGTGAGGAGTTTACTGCGCACTGAGCAGGCACTCACTGGGGTAGATATGGAGGTGGGTGGTAGTTTGGGAGAGCAGAATGAGCAGGGATGCTAATCCTGAATTGTAACACCTCAACAAGTTTGGAAAGTTGGAGGATGAAGGAGATGCCATTACAGGATTAGCACTGCTGCAGCACAACATGCCCTCTGACCACCAGGGGGATGTCTGTTCCAGTAAGAAGCGGAATGGGAGCACTGGGCAGGCTAGACAAATCCTGGTAAGAGGGAGACTCAATTATTAGTGGGACAGACAATCTGTCGTAAAAGGTTCATTAGTGTGTTGTCTTCATTGCATTAGAGTTCGACACATTGCGAATCAGGTTCCCAGTGGGCATGGTGCACATTGGTATCAATGACAAAGTTAAGGCAGGTGCAGGTACAATGATTTCAGGGATTTAGGCCGTAAGCTATGGGCATGGACCTGTGAAATTGTATTTTCTGAAATATTACTTGTACCACATGCCACACCAGAAAGGCAGTAGTAAATCTTTTTTTATGAATATACTGTATGTAGTTCAATTACACAGTGAAAAGATACATGTTTGCCCTATTCAGTCGGAGGTATTCTGTTTGTTGTTTCATATCAGTATTTGTGGACTAAAACCATAAAAGGAACCTACAGAGTGAAGGTATAATGGAAAGTTTGCACATTTCACCATGTTTTGGATCTTCTCCTAGTTTTGGCTTGCAAATGCTAACCAAAATACAAAGATGTGCTATGCGGATATATTATGTGTGTAAAAGGCCTCTATGTTCTAACAAAACTTATTGGGGGAAATTTAGTAAGCCTGGCATTTCCTGCACTGGGCTTAGTTTGATTTCCTCCAGTGCATGGTGTGCCAAATACATGAAGAAGCGCACACCAACCAGGCATACATTTCTGGCATAATTTACTCCCGCTTCTGTCAGTGTTTTCAGACATGTGGCTCCTGTCCCATCCCTTTTTAAAAAACAACCCGGACCGACACAGAAGTGAAAAAAAGGCACAAAATGTCTCTGCTTTCGCAAAGTTTTGCGACTTTTGTATGCCAATATTCTGTCGTACAGCATTTGTTAAATGCCCCCCATTGTTTTATTTTCAATGAAAACAAAGTAGAAGAGGAGATTTATTAGTATATATTACACAGGCAAAGTTCACCAACCTAACTGCAGCTTAAAATATCACATTTTCTTCTTTTTTTCTTATGAAAGAAAAATGTGTACATTTGAATATTACACTCAGAAAAGATCACCTAGATGTCAACATTAACTATATAAATATGTAGGTGGAAAGAAAACAATGCGTTTGTGTGAGTAGGTGTGTGTTTGTACACAGTCGGGGCAGTAATGAGTAAAGAGGGGGGTTCATGCTGGCTTTTTATAAGCTTTTCTTTATAGCAACTTCTTTAGGTCATCATTGTGACTGTCATAATAATTCCTCACCTGGAAACCAACTGTGTATAGTAACAGCGCAATCACAGGAATCAGTACCATCGGAGGTACTGTAATTCTTCAGCCATATAAAGACGGTGCTGCATAAATAAGAGCATACTACAGCAATGTAAAAAGTTGTGCAACTTTATGGAAGTGGCTAAAAAAGTAATCTAAAGTTTACTTACCTTGAGCTGATCCATGTTCCTATATTATTCAGCACTGGCATGATAGTCTAGAAAATGACTTTAGCTATAGCAGTATCTTTCATAGTAGTTACAAATCAAGTTTTAACACATAATGTATTCCAAAAGTCCAAGAGACTTCAACTATAACTAAATGAACAGTGCAACAATCTGGACCACAAACGGTGTTCAATTTCTACAATCCTAGATTAGACAAACATTGAATTAAAATATGAACTTTGTAGAATTATCCACTGAAAACCAATTATTTCCATAGATTTGAATTGCAAACAAACAATAAAAATTTAGATTTTTTTCAACAGCTGTAAGAGCAGGCTGGGATTTGTTGTTCTGCAACAACGGGAGAGCCGGAGGTTAAGGATTACTGCTTTTAACGGAAACATACATGTTTAGACGAGTTGAACATAGAAAATGAAATGTTTAAGTCCCACAAGTCCATTTTAAGTACTTATATACATTCACCTTTCAGAACTTGAGCATATTTCCAATGTCTTCATTCATTACACATCACAAGAGACGACCTTGATCTGTCTTCTTGAGCTAAGCATCAACTTTACTGCTTTATGAAAAGCACTTGAATAAACAGGAAGAGTTCAGAAGGATCCTGGAGAGGTCAGCAGCATACTTACCTTTTCCTACACGTTCAACCTTTTAATGTGGTCTATTTTTACAGTACTCCAGTAATTTACAGTAAGAAGAGCCAACAAGAATGTTGTCCACCTCACTACATTCCAAGAGTTTCCGTAGACCCAGGTTTCATCAGCATGTTGTAAGAGCGGCAAATATCAAAGTATCCACATTAAACACAGTTATTTCTAAATGCTGACTTTATTTCATTTGAAAAAAAAATCCTCTTACAGCTGTGCAGCCGAAATCTATTTTGATCGCTGCAGAACATTTCCAGAATTGTCAGACTGGGTTAATCTTTTGCTTAATTTCCTTGTTGTCTTGCTTGTCAGAAACATTTCTATGATGGGCAATCTGCTAGCTGTGCTGATTGTAGACACTGTCAGTCTGATATTTAAGACGAGAATCTTAAGTTCAGTCGCTGCACATTCATTACTTGTAAAATGAGCTTCGGCCATATCAATATTTTTACATCCGAAATGTATAAATAAATGTAGTATTTACAAATTATGCACATAATTCTATGAATGTTTAAAGTGATTGTCCATCCTGTAAACCATAAAGCTATTTTAATCTTAATTGGTTAAAAATTGGGTTCTGATTAATTTCTTCATATATTTTTACAGTGGCCGGAGCTCCCTGAGTTTCAAATTCCGTGAACTTGTGAGGATATAACAAATGACATGCTGACTACCTGCAGCTGCCTCTAGTGGGAGCAAGAGAGCTTGCTGCATACTGTTTCACACTGAACTTCATGAGATAAAAGTTTGCAGTAAACTCCTATACTCCCTTTACTAGCAGTTGTAGGTAGCTAAAAGTGTTTATGGATGGGATCTCTGTATTGGAAAACCAGACTACTATAAAGATATATTAAAAAACAAATGAGCATAGAATTTGGAGTTAAAAACTACATGATGATAGAAATGTGAAGATTTACTTTAAGGTTGCTTACAAATTGTGTTACAAATTAAGATAAGTAATAATATAATTCACAACCAGATAGTGACCAATTGTCTTAGATTTTCCAGGCCAGTCCAATTCTGTGGACAATTACAGCTATGAGGAAGGAATGCATCTTTAAATTTCTTTACTCTTAAATGGATTGTCTGAGTTCTAGCTCTTTTGCTGCAGGAAGCAGACAGCTCCGTACATTGCGTAGTGGCCCAGGTTGGTACTGCAGAGTCCCATGCACTTCAATAAGACTTAAGGCCCTTTTACAAGCAAAGATTATCTTTCAAAAGACTGAAAGATTGAAAAATTTAGTGATCTATTTGCATAAAGTGATAATGGCCATTAACACTTTATCATCTTCATTTGCATGTAAGAGGACCTCAAGGAGTTGTTTGCAGAGCCCAGCATGTGCTTAAACACACTACCAACTGTGCAAACAGCTGCCGCCACATTCAGTTGTTTCCCTTGCAGATAGTATTAACATGCCGAGGGGAGAACATCCTGCAGTCTTTTGAAAGATGAGCAAAATACATTCAAATGGAATGTATTTGCTCAGTCTTTCAGTGGCTGAACGATAGGTATTAAGTGAACTGTAATCTATCGTTCAAACGAAAAGTGCACAATGCCAGCATTTACTTGTAATGATATCGCTCATTTTTGTCTGTTTGGACAAATTTTGAGCGATAATCGTTGCGTGTAAAAGGGCCTTTAGCCTGTGACACTAACTTGTGCTGCTGTACAATGTATAGAGCTGTCTGATTCCTGCAGCAAAACAGCTAGAAGCGGGACAACCTCTTTGGGGTTCTTTCACACACGTGTTGTTTGGATGCTGAGTAGTTGCGCAAAAAAATCACATCTAAAAGAACCCATGGTTCCCTATGGGTTCTTTCAGTTCAACGATTTTTTGATGCGCCGAAAAAAAATAGGCATTTTTTTTTTATGCATCAAGGGCATGTCCTATCTTTTGACTGCACAGCGCCAGCGGTTCCCATAGATTCCTATGGGAGCTGGCCGGCAAAGGGATTGGGTGGGGCGGAGGGAGTGGGAGCAACACACTTGCTAATAGCAGCCGTGACGTCAATAGGTTCTAGCAAATTCAAATTTATTACTTTATTTAAACACTCTGCATATGCAGAGGTGAAATCAGGTCCGAAGATCCACAGCATAAATTGACATGCTGCAGATTTCAAATCAAGACTGCGTGTCAATTCTGCTCCGATTTTTTTCCGTACCATAGAGATGAGAGTTGCTGAAATCTCATCCCCATGGCTTGTACTATACGGTGCAGGAATTCTGCACAGAAAATCCATAGTAGTAGTGCTGCATGTGAACATACATCAATGTAGGATGGCGCAGGCTGAGCTCCTAAGCTTGCTCCATCTACGGCATATGCTGTAGATGTGTGGCATTCCATACTAATCCCCTTCCATAAATGATGTACAACTACATCATGGGGTCGGAAGAGGTTGAACATAAACAATAATATGACCACATGCAGCAAGCTCCAATGCTCCCTAGTGGTTGCAGGTAGCCAGAATGTTATATTTCATATCTATATATATGCAAAGAATTCCATTCACTATAAATATAAAACACGTTAATTAGCATAGAATTCTGGACCTAGAATCAGCATGAAACGGGGAGTTTCACTTTACAATCTGTTTCCATACTGCTGCTAATAATAATGATAATTGTTCATTGTAAATGTGCATAATAATCAACAATAAGCAATTTAAAAATTGTTCATTGCTTGTGTAAATGTTTTAATTATATGTAAAAAATATAGCTTACATTGCAGTATTCTAAGGGGGTTCTCAACAGCCTTGTAATATGACATTGGTTCATGTAAGTGTTTTTCTACGTTCTGTGTTCCCAAGTTGCTTCAGCGGAGTGGCACGAATGTGCAAGAAGGTGTTGCTTTAACCCCTTAGTGAACAGCCCATAGTGTTTTTAGGTCCTGGGCTGCCGGGCTTTAGGCACCGAGGACATAAATGCATCCTCTGGGGATTAAAGCCCTACAGGCTGGTTACTGGAGGTAGCCGACATCCTGGAGCTGTTATCCAATATCACAAAACCACAGAAGAATTTGGGAATATAAATTGATAACAACCTTTGACACGCTGAATACTGGGTTAAATTATTCCCCAGGATTTATGCGTGAATGGGAAGTGTGAGACATTTATTGCACAGATAAGACCCCCATCAACAGTAATTCAAGGACCATAAACTTTCACTCCCTTATCAGTGTTTAGTTAAAAATGTCAGTGTACCTCTTGTAGCATTTCTAGCCTGCCGACCTTTCCCCCTCCTAACAGTAATTTAGGGACCATAAAACTTTCACTCCGCTATCAATGCCTAGACAAAAAAAGTTTGTTTAATGTTGCAGAATTCCTTTTAAGTGCGAACCAATCACATCCATATCTGTGCCTTGTCATAAGTATGTATGTTATAAGTGTTTATAAATATTAGAGATGAGCGAGCATACTCGTCCGAGCTTGATGCTCGTTCGAGTATTAGGGTGCTCGAGATGCTCGTTACTCGAGACAAGCACCACGCAGTGCTTGTCTCGATTAAACGAGCACTGACCATTGAATTCAATGGAGCCAGCAATACAGCCGGCTCCATTGAAAGCAATGGGCTGCCGGCTAGCGCGGGATGAATTTACGGGAAGGGCTTAAAAATATAAGCCCTTACCTGAAAATCATCCTAAAATGTGTAAAAAGTAAAAAAATATATATACTCACCTTGTCCCGGCAGAACGATGTTAGCCCATTGAATTCAATGGAGCCGGCAATACAGCCAGCTCCATTGAAAGCAATGGGCTGCCGGCAATCGCACAATGAATTTTCGGGAAGGGCTTAAATATATAAGCCCTTCCCTGCAATTCATCCAGAAATGTGTAAAAATAAAAAAATATATATATACTCACCTGGTCCCGGCAGACGGAGTTCAGCTGCGGCCAGCTGGCAGTTCTCGTGAACTGCTCTCTGTAGTATTCAGCAGCCGGGGATTTAAAATCCCCGCCTGCTGAATGAGCTGCCTCTGATTGGTCACAGCCTGACCAATCAGAGGCAGATCTCACTCACACCCATTCATGAATTAATGAATGGGTGAGTGAATGCTGCCTCTGATTGGCTCAGCGCAGCTCTCAGCTGAATGACAGCAGTTCAGCACCACAGTGCAGGGGACAGCAGGAGAAGACGCGGCTGTGCCCAGGTAGCTAAAGGGAGGTGAGTATCTATTTTTTTTTTGTTTTTTAAATCACTTTTAATTCATTTCCAGGGAATGGCTTATATGTAAAGCCCTTCCCTGAAAAAGAATTCAGGTGTGCCAGCGGACCATTGTTTTCAATGGAGTCGCCGGCAGCAGCAGTGGCTCCATTGAAGAGAATGCCTGCATTTTTATTCTTTTTTACACTAAAATCTTTCTTTTTCAGGTAAGGGCTTATATTTTTAAGCCCTTCCCGAAAATTCATCCCGCGCTCGCCGGCAGCCCATTGCTTTCAATGGAGCCGGCTGTATTGCCGGCTCCATTGAATTCAATGGGCTAACATCGTTCTTCTCTGCCACAGCTGTTACAGCTGTGGCAGAGGAGAACGATCGTTATGCTGACAGTGGGGGGGGGGGGAAGGTCTCACTCTTGCCACTATTGTGGCTTAATAGTGAGACCTCGGAGCCCGAAATGCAGCCCTGCATGTTGCTTCTCACCTGCCCTATCCATTTCTGTGTTTTTTACATGACTTTGGTGATTTGCTAAGATTTTCACAAATGAAAACCTTAGCAGAGCACCAGTCATATACAAAAATGCTCGAGTCGCCCATTGACTTCAATGGGGTTCGTTACTCGAAACGAACTCTCGAGCATCACTGAAAGTTCGACTCGAGTAACGAGCACTCGAGCATTTTGGTGCTCGCTCATCTCTAATAAATATCCATGCCTCTTCAGATCTAATCCATTTAAGCCTGAAAGATTAATCCTGTGTTGGTTCGCAAGCTCGCTATTACATCATGTATTTTTGTTAGCCATTAAAAGGTATCATATCTACAAGATTACGTCGTTTCTCTTGCTGGGAACAATCACATTTTGCTCTACTGGCTAACACGGTACCAGATCTTTGTTTTCATTGTTCAAGCAAGAAATGGTGGGGCCTGTTGGTCAAAGTGTGTCTGTCCACAAGATGCCAGGTCGGGCCTGTAAACAGGCCTTTGCTCAGTGTTTTCCGGTGATGGTCCAGTGCAATAAAGAAACAGCTCATCATGCTGTCTCCCCTGCAGTGAGCCTAAACAAGGCTCTGCCAGAGGTGCCTCCTGATCAGAAACCTATTCAATGTGACCTATTATAATTGTACTACAGTTTATTGAGCAATAATACAACTGATGTTTATATGTTTTGCTAAGCTTTTGTTACATAATATAAATAGAGAAAATTAAGAATGTGGCTCCGATGTATAATATGGGATGTAATTCAGGATTAGTACGAGATGAGAAATTCCATGTATTTTTATGTGGATTAGAATTATGTATAAACTATAAAATCATATACAAAGTTAGGAATATTAATTATTTAGGCCGGTCTTATTCTGATTACCACAGGAGAAAGATGTGCCTAATGTATTAAGACACATTCATTAGCCACACCACAGGCTGTCCGTTTCTCCAAGGAAGAAATCTATGCCAGCTATGAACTGAAGTAGATTTCTGGTATAATTTCCACTGGATTTTGGCTTAAATCTGTTGATCTGGGGTGGCCATGCCCCCTCCAGATAAGCCACACCCCATTGTCATAAAATTGTCATGATCAGTGCAAAGTTAAAAAAGTTGTAAAATGTTTGTGCAAGTAGGTCTTACACAAATTTTGAGACATTTTTATGCCAGTCTTACAATAATAAGTTCCTCTTTTATGTATTCTATCTCAGTGTTAAGGGAGCAGTTGTATCAATTACATTTAAAATGTATTTTGTTAGTAAAGTTTACATGTGAAAGGCACAAAACAATGTTTTACTTTGTGAAACAACCTGGAACAATAAAGCAGCCGTGCGTGCATAGTTGTCAGGACAGTTTACATTGCAAATGTCCAAGATATTTCTGAAATACCTGATATTCATCAGCACTGTTATCACTCCAGCTGGAAATTTATGTCTGCCGGTATCTGATGCTTTACATTCTTAATAGGTGGAATGAACTTTCTTGTTTGGACATGAGAGCACTGTATTTACATTACAGTCACACCAGGATGTGTTTAGAGAAGGATTCAGGTTTCCTCCTTTTGTATGTTGGATTTCTAAACTCAGATATCAAGAGGGCAAAAGTTTCTCTGTTTTAATTATTTCATATATCTGTTCTCTATACTGTCTGTGAACTGGCCAACTATACTGCATATATGCATACTTGCAAGGGAGGTTAAAGAACCATATAATGATTGCAATATATATATATATATATATATATATATATATATATATATATATATATATATATATATGTATAACATGATTTTTTCTACAAGGACATTTATTGAGACATTTATTTAATTATTTTATCACATACAGGGACGATAAGCAAGACCATATTTGCCCCACCCATTCCTCCTGCCAAACTTGCTAGCAAAAAGATGAAGGGGGGGGGGCACAGAGAGTGCAGAGTATGGATGGTTTCACATCTGCGTTGGAGGTTCCACTTTCCTGCTCCGTTCAGGGAGCAGGAAAGAGTAATTCCTCTGGCCAAATCGCTTTATCAATGGATGTAACTAAAAAGCACCGGGTGGACCCCAGCGACTACAATGAGGTCTGTTCACTTTGTGCCCAGCTGCCCTATGCTGTTTCAGATCTGCGTCAGAACCTCTGGCTGGAAGTTCCATCACAGATCCAGAATCAAAATACCAGAAGAAAAAGCACTGTATGCAGTGTTTTTGCCATACAGCTGGGTGGAAAGCAGACTGACCCCATTATAGTCAATGGTATTTGTCTGGCGCTGTTTGCTTCAGTCCAAAGATGGAGGCTCCTGGAATGCAGCAGGAAAGTGGAACCCCCAACACAGATGTGAAACCACCCTTCTGCTCTTACCTTTCCACTGAGGAGCAATCTCTGATTGGTGGAACAGCAGAGGTTTCCGTCCATTCTACTGTACCACTAATCAGAGCTTGCCGCATACTGCCACCATGTGTAAGTATAGGCAGTACTTACAGTGATGTTATAATATGTTCTTGAAGTCTCCACTGATTATCTATACTGGCCCCAAGGCAGCTTTATTTGTAAAGGTGGAGGAAGAGTGCACAGGGTGCGCCACACCGCATGGCTGCCACATTCCTAGGGGGGAGGGAGAACATAGTCCACACATTTTGCACATTCCTGGGAATGGGAGCATGCACTATTCCCCAGCCACTTACATTGGGTGGGGGGAGGCTGAACCATAAAACACCAAATACGCACAAATATTTAAGTAATAAATGCCCACAAGTACAATTATTTGGGGTGACTTGTGTGATTACAATTAAAAAAATGTAACAACTAGCCATGGGATAAAACAAAAAGGCAGCATTACTCACCTGTCTACATCTCCCAATGACATATATGAGCAGATAGCACGGCCGCATCCCTGACACCTGGGGCAGATGACCACTGCGGTCAGTCAGAGGCTGCAGAGTTACCATCCAGAACTCCTGGCATCTAGGCACTTAGGATATGAGCACTAATGCCAAGAATTTGGACGATGGCACTGTGGCCTCTGATTGGTTGCAGTGGTCACCTGATTTCTGGCAAATCTCCACTCCAAGTGCCAGAGATGGGGCCTTGGGAACTGCTTAGAAGGGGGTGAAGACAGATGTGTATATCCTCTTTTGTTGTTTTATCCCATGGCCAGCCACTAAAGAGTTACACAACCCCTTTAAAGAGGTAATAACTCTTCCATCCACTTTTTTTAGGGGGATGATGAAGTTACCCAAAATATCTGTATTTGGGGCTAATTAGCCATTTGTACGTATTGGTATAGGTGAGGTGACCAAGGTTCTATGTGAACGATGTAAGCAAGCACTGTAAATAAAATCAGAATACTTTCACAAGATAACCTTGAAGATTGCTGCTGGGACTGGGCGGTTGAAGAGGTTTGTGAGTATAGCTGCACCTGAACAACTGAGAAATGAGGATCGCAAGTGAGGTGGGAACTTCCTTTTACTTTCTATAGACAAACCGGAGAAGAGCTACCAAGATGGTGAGCGGTCTGTAAATCATGTCCTATGAGGAACAATTAAAGGATCTAGGAATGTTTAGCTTGCAAAAGAGAAGAAGGCTGAGAGGAGATGTAATAGCTGTCTACAAATATCTGTCACAGTGCAGAGGGATCAACCCTATTCTCATTTGCATAAGGAAAGACTAGAAGCAATGGGATGAAACTGAAAGGGAGGTGACAGATATATATTAGAAAAAACTTTCTGACAGTGAGGGTGATCAATGAGTGGTACAGGTTACCACGGGAGGTGGAGAGTTCTCCTTCAATGGAAGTGTTCAAACAAAGTCTGGACAAATATCTGTCTGGGATGATTGTAAGGACTGGCAGTTCACGGGTCCGTCGTGCCCGCACCGCCGGTCCTGTCACACGTGCGGCTGCTGTGCAGCGCAGGGGGGCCCCGGTCCTCGTCACCTCCCCTGGCCGCCGAGCTCCTCCTCGCCGCCGGGTTGCTAGGGACGCGGTGGGTGTTGCCCTGCATCGCGTCCTCGGTATCATTGCAACCAGGCATGTGTCTCCTTTCCTGCCTCCTGCAGGGCTGGGGGCAGTTTCCCCAGTACTGCTGGGTGCACTCAGCTGCTGTCAGGCTCCCCGCCCCAATCAGCTGCTGGGGCGGGAGCTCTGACAGCATTTATACCTGCTTTTGTCTCCAGACCAGTGCCAGTGTTAGTTTGGTTTTCCTGCTACACCAGCGTACTTCGTGTTTTTGACTCCTGATTTTGACTCTCTGCTTTTGACCTGATGTTGCCTTTGCCTGACCCTCTTGTACCGTGTACCCTCTCGTTGCTGACCCGGATTGTCTGACTCTCCTTGCTGTTGTTTGTTCCAGTGTCTGTCTGTTTGTTAGTCTCAGTGTCCCCCTTCCTTAGTGAGTGTAGGGACCGTCGCCCAGTTGTTGCCCTGGGGCTTAGCCCAGGGGGGCAAGTAGGTAGGGACAGGGGTTGCGGGTATTTTCAGAGACTTCCAGTTTCCCGGACCCCGAGTCCTGACAATGATTTAGTGAATTCTGCACTGAGCAGGGGGTTGGACCCGATGACCCTGGAGGTCCCTTCTAACTCTACCATTCTAGAATTCTATGATTGTGCTTAGTGACTTTAATAATGTATATTCCAAACAGTTCAGCTTTCATAAGAACCTTCTTATTAAGGGAAATTTTGAAGATGTGTGAAATACTTTCAGACAAATAATGACTTCAAAACATGGCTTACACTGATCTTTTTGTTGGAAAAATATATGAAATAATAGTAGAAGATAACAAGAAAGACACATAAATTCTGTATGATTACTAGAGCAATGAACTAAAATATCAAAATAACATATTTTTTGCACTATTCTTACAAACCATAAGCCTTAAGGTATGTTCAAAGACAGAATTTTGTCATGGATTTTATGTGGAATCTGTGCTGATTCCAATTCTGCACATGGATTCCAAATCTGCATAGCAAAAAAAGGAATGACATGTAATTCCTTGATCTGAACTGGAAACAGTATTGTATAGAAACACATGGGGGGGTCCATTACTACTGTAGCAACAATAGGGTCATTATTATCACTGGGTCCAGTGAAGGGTTCACTATTGCTATTGTAGCTACTGTGAGGGTCACTTTTGCTACTGGGACTGCTTTGAGGGTGACTGTTACTATGTTACTACTTTGGCCACTGCAGGGGACACTTACTGCTGGAGCCACTGTGGGAGTCATTGTTACTACTGGGCCCACTAACGGGGATGCTTACTACTATGCCTACTGTGGGGGTGTCACTAACTATTTCATCCACTGTGGGGAACACTATTACTACTGGGGCCACTAATGCGGATACTTACTATTGGGCCCACTGTGGAGGTTACTGTTACTAGGGGAGACACTATTGCTACTAGGGCCACTGTGAGGAACACTGTTTCTACTGGGGAAACTGTGGAGATCACTGCTACTACTGGGGCTACTAATGAGGACACTTTTTACTGAGCCCACTGTAAGGGACACTCTTACTACTAGGGCCACTGTGGGTGTCACTATTACTACTTTGGCCACTGAGGAGCAGAAACCCTGTTACTACTGGGGCCACTGTAGGGATCACTTACTGCTGGGACCACTATGGAAAGGTCTCTGTTACAAGTGGGGCCATTAACAGGCACATTTAGTACTGGGCCCACCATGGGGTTACTGTTACTACTGCAGCTACTGTGGGGGTCACTGTTACTACTGCGGCCACTGTGGAAGTCATTATGGGGGTCACTATTGCCACTAGGGCCACTGTAAGAGACCCTTTTACTACTGGGGCCACTGTCAAAGTCACTGTTACTACTTACTGAGGCCAGTATTAGTGGCACTTGCTACTAGGCCCACAGTGTGGGTCAGTATTACTACTAACGCCACCGTGGAGGACATTATTACTACTGAGGCCACTATGTGGGACACTATTGCTACTGGGGTCACTATGAGGATCATTATTACTAGTTGGGGCCACTAGAATAACAGAATTAAAAAACAAACATTGTGATAAGCCACACCCCAAACCATGCCCACTTTTACTTTGGCCAGTGTAACAAAGGTGGCAAGCTTAGTAGTGACTTATTCCATGCCAGCTGAATCTAGAGGAGGGGGCAGTACCGGGCAGGGAGTTGTTTCAGGGCACAGTGGAATACATTAGTGGGTGTTTGGAGGACTATGGAGGGCGATAGGAGTTGTTTGGAGGACTTTGGAGGATGATGCAGTTGTTTCAAAGACTGTGGAGAACAATGGTTGTTTGGAGGTCTGTGGAAGACGATGGTGGTGGTTTCAACAAATTGAACACCAACTGCTTCTATTACATATTTCACTACAATGAAAAGAACCCTTTAAACATTGTAGTGTGGGAGGGCATAGGTAAAGTGTGAAGCGTGGAATGATATCTTTTTTGTGTCTCCTTTGAGGTGAAGAAAGAAAGGAGGGGGCGCAGTGTAAAGTTTACTTGAGACCCATAGGACTCTAGTTATGCCACTGCTTAGGACCTATACCAGATATTTTCAAATCTCAGCAAAGAGGCTTTTAGACTGAACCATATACTATTATATAGTGTTTGTTTCTAGTATTTTATCAAAAACAATTAAATTAGCTTGTTAAGGTTTTAATTACAAAGAGGTTTTACAAATCAACTGATTACAGAAAAGGAATAAGGGATTTTGTCAACTGATCAGATTTTGTCAACTGATCAAAGCAACACAGAAATCCATTGTGTGCTCAGGAATATTTTCACCAGATTACATTTATCAGGAGGAGTTAAATTAATTGAGTTCTAATGGTGGAACATGGATGTTGGATAACATTACACTGCTTCTTCAATGTTAAAAAAATTTCTTAAAGAAGTTGTAAAGATTAGAATAACAAGACTGTTTTCTTTCAAAAACTGCACCACATCTGCCCACATGCTCTGTCTGCTGTTGGAGCTCAGCTTCACTAAGTTAAAGGCTGGCTTCATACAGGCTGTATATGTTGCGGTATTCCCACAGAGAATAATCCGCCATATTTACAGTACAACGTATGTGGAGGCAATTTCAAAAATCTCTATCACATGGGACGGAAATTTCCCAAAATGAATCTGCAGCGTTTTTCAAAAATGCTGTGCATTCTAAATCCGCAGCATGACTATCTATGTACAGATTTCAGCCCTTGAAATACAAGGGTTAAAATGTGCCATAAATCCAAAACGAAAACCAAATCCATTCAATTTAGGTGCAGACATGACTACTGCTGATTCGCTATTTGTAAAGGTACCCTAATTGTGCAAAACTGCATTACCAGACACGATCCATGGACAGATGTGTTGCTGTTTCTGGAAGATAGCCAGTCATGTCTCTCTAATCCTGGACAAGCCTTTTCACTTTCCTTGCCAAAAGAAAAGAAGGAAAATGTGAAAGGCATATTTTAGGAGGCGAAGTGCCATTTTAATAAGTACCAGAAACCCCCATGGTGTATATTTTTGAACCTAAGGAGGGAATCGTTAAATAGGGGTTATTCTTCATTGTGACTTTGGTTAAGAGATTAAGAAGTGCAACATGCTTCTAGATTGTAATGCCTATCTCATTCAATGGAAAGAGTTAGAAAATAAATTATATCAAACTCTGTCTCATGAACTATGAAACCAATGATTTTGGAATTCTTGACATTTAAAAAGCACTTTTCATCTTCTCTTATATCTCAATACTATGTCTTTGGAAATGTTTTAATATTATTTTAGACTACTATCTAAAGATGTTTCCACCTGTGATATTTTATAAAATCAGTATAAAAATATTTAAAAAGGTTACAGACTTTTTAAGGAAGCAGCTTATTGTAATTTCCAGTCTTATTTAAAACCCACATAAACACACTAATGCGTTCAATGATCACTAACTTCCACAAACTTGCATTTATGTGATAGCAAAAATGCAAATAACTTTATTTACCTAAAATTATGCTTTTTGTACCAAAACATCACTCTAAAGTGCTGGCAACTAGGTGGTCTCACTTTCTTTTAACCTGTTGTCCACTGCCTGTGGTCATGTGAAGTCTATATCTAGTAACAGAAACACCAAGGATTACAGGAAATGGGACTCAACTTGCTGCTGCCTCATACTGCCAAGCATGCCACTGCAGCTAATAGTAAGTAAATTAGTCTCACATCTACTGAAATCACTGCTGTATAATGTCCTCTATGATACAGTTATTTATAAGGGTGTTCTACAGAGAAATAGAGATGGAGGAATGTGAATGGAAGCCTGTAAGGCTGCATTCACATGGGCAGGATCCGCTGCAGAGTTTCTGGTAGTGGAATTGCTGTGGAAATTCCACAGCAATTTCAGTACAAGCTATGTGGAGGGGACTTATAAAATCCCCTTCACATGGAGCGAATTTCCATGACAGTGATTCCGCCATGTGAGAATGCGGCCTAAGAGTTCATGCTGTGTTTTGCATATACAGCTACTTTACTTTTTTCTTAGAGTCTGAATAAAATTCGTAAAAAAAAGGGAAAACAATTTTAAAAAGAGGAAGAAGTTTCTGTTTCTTTTCCAATTTGAAATGAATGTACTTGATTGCATAATTGTGTTATAGTTCCTTAAAAGCCGTGTAATTTTCAAATCAGCTAGCGTTTTTATAAAACTTTTACAAATGACAAAAGTACAAACTGACTTAAATAACCATTACAATACGGTGCAGCCTTTGGTCAAACATGTCATTTGGTGAAAAAGGTTGACAGGTTAATAGTTCACATCTGTTATATCATCAGGCTTTTGCACTTGAAACTTGAGCAATTTGCTTCCTTAAAATGTCAAATCTGTAAAATATTCAGTTTGTTAATAGAATCTAATTCAAAGTTAAGTGCTGCCGTGCTTAGTTCTTCTTTTCATATGGACTGAGTTCATTGCAACCTTTTAAAAGATTACTTTTTTCCATCAGGTGTTGTGAAACTCCAGAGGAAGTCTTTAAAGGATGTGTTAAAAATAAATGCTATGGCTTAGTAAAAAGTTCAGTATTGAAAAAAAAAAACAGATGAAAACCCTTAAACTAAAAACCAAGAGCAAAGTTATAGGAGACGCAGTTGTACCAGCTATTAATTAAGGACCCCAAGGGCTTCTCTGCCTCATGAGAAGACACCAGCGATATAAATTATACATGATAGATGGGGGTCCCTGACTCCGATCTTGCATTCAGGCATGTGAATTTTAAGTTACACCTCTCATCAAAACTGTTTAACAGGAAAAAAGATCTGTCCTTGTAACCAAAGCCACCAATCACAGTGGGGCTTTAATTTTTCAAGAGCAATTTAAGAAATGAAAGCTGGGCTCTGGGTGGCTGTTACGGTTAGCAAAGACATTTTTCTCTGAGAGTTTTGATAAATGAAACCAAAGTGAGCGATTTTTCAAAACTAGTGCAAAGGAAAAGTTGAAATCCCATCTCTCATATTTCAAAGGCTGTTTTAAAAGAAGCAATTGGCTGCTATGAGTAACCTCTCCATTTTTCCTCTACACCGTTTCTGATAAATCTGCCACATTATAGGGGTTTTCCGCATTAAACAGTCTATTCTTGTTAGAAAGGTCCCTTGGACAATAAGCTGATCATAAAGTTCCCCTCCTCTCTCCTCCCCTGCTGGGACTCAAGCAATCAGCTTTAAGTGTTCAATTTCCCCGTAGCATCACTGCAATAGAAGCTAAGCATTAAACTGTGCCCATTTATATTAGTGGTTTGTCTCCAGAAGGCAGGAAAAGACAGGTCCTCAGAAGCGAGAGATACTCTTTCTAACCATACTCCATTATGGCCAAAAGATGAGGAATCCTAAACCCCTTTAAGAAATCCCAATAGAATATATGAAAATGTGTTTTCTAAACTAAACAATGTTTTTAAGTGTCTACCATAAAGACATATAATTATTCTTGTATGAAGATCATAGCCATCAACATTACCTGAAGAAGGAAAAACATCTTCTTGTAATTATTTTAAATTAAACATTACATTGCTAAAAAATTAGGATGTACTGAATAGCTGCTATAAGAGTAGAAACACATGGGCCGAATTTCCACAGCGGAGATTCCGCCAACGATTTTGACATGATTGCACAGCAAAATCCACAACAAAATTAGCATGTGTTATGGCTAGGGATGAGCGAGTATACTCGCTAAAGCACTACTCTTTCGAGTAATGTGCTTTAGCCGAGTATCTCCCTGCTCGTCCCTAAAGATTCGGGGGCCGCCGCAGCTGACAGGGGAGTTGCGGCGGGGAGCAGGGGAGAGCGGGCGGGAGAGAGAGATCTCCTCTCTCTCTCCCCCCCCCCCCGCTCCCCGCCCCGCGCCGGCCCCCGAATCTTTAGGGACGAGCAAGGAGATACTCGGCTAAGGCACATTACTCGAGCGAGTAGTGCCTTAGCTAGTATACTCGCTCATCCCTAGTTATGGCCCTTTTACACAGGCCGACATTCAAGTAAACAACTGCATGAGCGCTGACGTCACAACTAAGGTCGTTCGCGCTCGTGCATAGCATTTAGACAGACAGACTTCGCCACTGGATTCTTGCTTGCTGCTCGCTCAGCACTTCACTTTCCATGTGAAGACCTGAGTGGGGATCGTTTACACGTAACGAGAAGCCCACCAACCAGTGATAGTTTTTATGTTGACTGAAAGTCAGCAATAAGAACCCTAGGAACAAATAGTGAGTGATTTTGTTTTGCATTTACACTGCTTACAAATTTTGATAATGGTCCCGTGTAAATGGCCCGTTACCTGTAGATTTGTTGTGGATTTGTCACAGAATTCTCTCCCCCCCCCCATAGAAAGTGGGGAATTCTACAATGAAAATCCACAGCAAACAATTGATGTCTTGTGGATTTAAACTCCACACTGCAGGTCAATTCCATTGTTGATCCTGGGAGGATTTTTTTTTTGCAGTATGTGGATGAGCTTAACCAACAGTAAATCTACTGGATTTCTCAGAGATGATATACAATTTTTGATGTATGAGTTCTTAATGCGCAGTCTAACGTTGTTTTTTGCTATGTACATTTGGGGAGGGGGTATCTGCCTCCATTTTGGACGCGCCTTCCCATTTGTCCAAGGCTCTTTGTAATTAGAGCAGAGTAATAGCTAGATCCAATCTGCCTTGAGTTCATTTTGATGGTCTACTGTAGGTCTAAAAGGTGAGTTTTGTTAGTGTAGCCATTTAGAAAGCTGGCCCTGTCGTTGGCAATTGGGTTTTAACAATTTGATCAAAATGTGCACTAAGAACCTCAAAATTACATGCATAGTGAATATAACAGTAATGCAATGAAGAATTCATCCATTCAATACTGGCAGATTTCTTGGTGCTTGCAGCCTGCTGTTGTGTCTTTCTGTATTTTCACTACAGTTGTCAGTTTAAAGCACATGGAGCGACAACAGGGCCTTGAACATTGGCAGACATGAGAATGTTGGCAGGACTCAAGCAGATTCGGCAAGTATATTGCACATTTTTTAATTTTGCAATTTAGTAATTAAATTGATATATTTTTTAAATCCCAGACAGTCACAGATAGCTATTACGCGTGCAGGTTTTGCCTATGTAATATGCAGTTCCAATCTCAACATTGACTTGCAACTGTGTCTCTCACACACAGTGTGCATAATGCTCACGCAATACAGATTGCGGCATGTGCTATCTTGGCGCGTACCGGTATTATATGCACATACACACCAAGATATTGCATTGGGATTGTCGGCATACAGCAAGTACACTCGTCATTGAGTATTTGCTGCCTGTTTCCATGAACGAAATACATAGCAAAATACGCTTGTGTGAGAGAACACTAGAGTACAAAACATTAATGACTGCTATCTGTATGTGTAAATCTAAAAAGGTTATTCTTGTCTGTGAAAATTGATGAGGATAGAACATGCACCAATTTTTTTTTTGTTTTAAATGAATCACTAGTCCATGTGAAAAGCTGGCTATGTGAATTGCCTCATAGGCTATTAGCGGACTGTATGCTGTCTGTGAAATATACGGATCGGCCTTAAAATACAGCCATCTGAATGGGCCTTAAGACTTATTTCTTACTTCCAAGTAGCAGAAAACATGTTCATTAGGAGCTTCGAGAAATGGACTTCCATGGTCAAGCAGCTGTCCACATGTTTCTGGGGGAAGGGGGGGGGGGTTGAGATTGAAAAAAAACTTGCAGAAAACTGTTAATTTTTAAAAAGCATACTTCTTTTCAAATGTCCCTCTGGTTTAGTTGCCACCAGTCCAGTCCTGGAACTCATGCAGCGGTGACATGCCGTTCATCGTTCACATGACCCTTGCCGATCACTGGCTTCAGCGGTCATGTGAGCACAATAAGCTGAAGCACTCAAGCGAATAATGGAAAGCACAGGACCATTGCAAAAGCTTCCAGGACTAGACTGGCAGGGGCCGTACCAGTGTCGCTATACCGAAGGAACATTTCGAAGGTGGGTAGATTGTTTTTTTTTTATACAAGCATTTTTCTGCCCTTGGCAGTCTGAAAATTGGGATTTCGATGCTAGTAAATTTCTTCCAATATAGGGTAAACAGTTTGGCAGAGAAGGGATGTTTGTAACATTACAACATGCAATGACTTTCTCGAGAGCTACCAATTTTGTGACAGCTGTTTGGGAATGAAAGTCAGACCTTATAAACCAGTTTCACTGCTAATGCTTTTGTGCTTGTGTAAATGGAGACGGATACTCACTGCCCTATTCCAAAATTAGATAGACAAACCATTCCTGATGCTGATAGCAGCTTATGGGTCAGTGGGCAATGGCTTTGATGCCCCTGGTATTAGTATAGGATGGCCAATAAGGTCATATATTTGTGTTTCCACAGAGTGTGGTCCATACAATATATGCTGTGTACTGTAGGGACTTTCAGTTAATGCTTTTACGAAACTGACAAAACTTGCTGACTATTTCAAAATTGGGTTTCTTTCTATTCTTAAAATAAGGAAGCATTTATGGGGAAGCTGTATCTTAAGTGCTCAGTAAGCTGGATTTATCTGTGGTAAGAACGCGAAGGCACGATAGGGCATGAGCTAAATATAAACAGCAGAGATATTTGCTAAAATGTGTTTATTTGTTCTCTAAAAGGGAATATTCTGTGAAAACTAAAATATCACATTGTACTTATTCATCATTGGGTCCTTGGAACTTCCTAATAAAAATTCCTGTAAGTGGCAGGCTTGCTAGACATGTACAGTGTGGGAGTTGGCAGCAGAAGCCTTGTCTCCCTGACAGTTTTCGATAGTATTGTATTCCCCATGGTCACAGAGAATTGCTCCAGATACTCTTATTCCTTTCCACACTCCCCAAACAGTTTAATAATAGAGATGAGCAAACGTGTTCGTCCGAACTTGATATCCGTGCGGATATTAGGGTGTTCGGGATGTTCGTTATTCGTAACGAACACCATGCGGTGTTCGGGTTACTTTCACTTCCTTCCCTGAGACGTTAGCGCGCTTTTCTGGCCAATTGAAAGACAGGGAAGGCATTACAACTTTCCCCTGTGTTGTTCCAGCCCTATACCACCCCCCTGCTGTGAGTGGCTGGCGAGATCAGGTGTCCGCCGAATATAAAAGTCGGCCCCTCCCGCGGCTCGCCTCAGATGCCGTGTGAGTTAGATGAGGGACAGTGCTGTTTGTACCGGAGCTGCTGTAGGGAAAGAATTGGTAGTTAGTGTAGGCTTCAAGACCCCCAAAGGTCCTTATTAGGGCCACTGATAGCTGTGTGTTGGCTGCTGTTAGCAGTGGCAATTTTTTTTTTTCTCAAAATCGGCTCTGCAGAGCGTTGCACCCGGCATTAGGGACAGAAGTGCTGCATAGGCAGGGAGAGTGTTAGGAGTGAGTGTAGCCTTCAAGAACCTCAACGGTCCTTTCTAGGGCCATATTTAACCGTGTGCAGTACTGTGCTGGCTGCTGTTAGTTGTGCTGCATATTTTTTTTCTTCTCAAAATCGCCTCTGCAGAGCATTGCACCCTCCATTGATACTGCAGGGAAAGAATTGTGTAGGCAGGGCCACAACACAGTTATTATTCATTGAATATACGCAGTGCGGCCTTTTGCTTGTAAAACAAGTGAAAAAAATTCTATTTGACCTGCCTCTGTCCGTCCTAAGGGCTGTGGACACGTGTCGGCTGCATGTGCAACGTTTAAAAATCAGACGCACCCAGCTACGTTTTACTGCTGGCTTCGCCATTTGCTTTCCTTAACTGGGAAAAAAATACCTGCTCTGCCAGAGTTATAATAACTCTGCTACCCTCAAGTTCTGTGCCACATTAGCAGGGCCACAGCACAGTTATTAAACTTCTCATGTTCATTGAATATACGCAGTGCTGCCTTTTGGTGGAAAAAAACTGAAAAAAATTCTATTTGTCCTGCCTCTGTCCGTCCTAAGGGCGGTGGACACGTGTCGGCTGCGTGTGCAACGTTTAAAAATCAGACGCACCCAGCTACGTTTTACTGCTGGCTTCGCCATTTGCTTTCCTTAATTGGGAAAAAAAATACCTGCTCTGCCAGAGTTATAATAACTCTGCTACCCTCAAGTTCTGTGCCACATTAGCAGGGCCACAGCACAGTTATTAAACTTCTCATGTTCATTGAATATACGCAGTGCTGCCTTTTGGTGGAAAAAAACTGAAAAAAAATCTATTTGTCCTGCCTCTGTCCGTCCTAAGGGCTGTGTGTACGTGTCGGCTGCGTGTGCAACGTTTAAAAATCAGACGCACCCAGCTACGTTTTACTGCTGGCTTCGCCATTTGCTTTCCTTAATTGGGAAAAAAATACCTGCTCTGCCAGAGTTATAATAACTCTGCTACCCTCACGTTCTGTGACACATTAGCAGGGCCACAGCACAGTTATTAAACTAAGATTATTCATTCACTAGAGGCAGTGGGGCCTTTCGTTTTCAAAAAAGGAAAAAAATTATATTTGGCCTGCAGGCTTGCGCCAATTTATTTCCTGCCTGTGAAATCAAATCACTGGTAATACAGCATGCTGAGGGGTAGGGGTAGGCCTAGAGGACGTGGACGCGGCCGAGGACGCGGAGGGCCAAGTGAGGGTGTGGGCACAGGCCAAGCTCCTGATCCAGGTGTGTCGCAGCCGACTGCTGCGCGATTAGGAGAGAGGCACGTTTCTGGCGTCCCCACATTCATCGCCCAATTAATGGGTCCACGCGGGAGACGGTTATTAGAAAATGAGCAGTGTGAGCAGGTCCTGTCCTGGATGGCAGAAAGTGCTTCGAGCAACCTATTGTCAACCCGCAGTTCTGCGCCGTCCACTGCTGCAAATCCGAATCCTCTGTCTGCTGCTCCTCCTTCCTCCCAGCCTCCTCACTCCACTACAATGACACCTGCTCAGGAGCGGGAACACTCCCAGGAACTGTTCTCGGGCCCCTGCTTAGATTGGGCAGCAGCGGTTCCTCTCCCACCAGAGGAGTTTATCGTCACTGATGCCCAACCATTCAAAAGTTCCCGGGGTCCGGGGGAAGAGGCTGGGGACTTCCGCCAACTGTCTCAACAACTTTCTGTGGGTGAGGAGGACGATGACGATGAGACACAGTTGTCTTGCAGTGAGGTAGTAGTAAGGGCAGTAAGTCCAAGGGAGCAGCGCACAGAGGATTCGGAGGAAGAGCAGCAGGACGATGAGTTGACTGACCCCACCTGGTGTGCAACGCCTACACAGGACAGGTCTTCAGAGGGGGAGGCACGGGCAGCAGCAGGGCAGGTTGCAAGAGGCAGTGCGGTGGCCAGGGGTAGAGGCAGGGCCAGACCGAATAATCCACCAACTGTTTCCCAAAGCGCACCCTCGCGCCATGCCACCCTGCAGAGGCCGAGGTGCTCTAAGGTCTGGCAGTTTTTCACAGAGACGCCTGACGACCGACGAACAGTGGTGTGCAACCTTTGTCGTGCAAAGCTCAGCCGGGGAGCCAACACCAAGAGCCTCACCACCACCACCATGCGCAGACATATGATGGCCAAGCACCCCACAAGGTGGGACGAAGGCCGTTCAGCGCCTCCGGTTTGCACCCCTGCCTCTCCCCCTGTGCCCCAACCTGACACTGAGATACAACCCCCCTCTCAGGACACAGGCACTACCGCCTCATGGCCTGCACCCACACCCTCATCTTCGCTGTCCTCGGCCCCATCCAGCAGTGTAGTTCAGCGCACCGTCCAGCCGTCGCTTGCGTAACTGTTGGAGCGCAAGCGCAAGTACGCCGCCACGCACCCGCACGCTCAAACGTTAACCGTCCGCATAGCAAAATTCATCAGCCTTGAGATGCTGCCGTATAGGGTTGTGGAAACGGAGTCCTTCAAAAGTATCATGGAGGCGGCGGCCCCGCGCTACTCAGTTCCCAGTCGCCACTACTTTTCCCGATGTGCCGTCCCAGCCCTGCACGACCACGTCTCCCGCAATTTAGTGGAGGCTGGGACAGAGTCAGAGCCTGGGACCGCTCACGTCCTACCCACCCCCAGAATTGCGGGCCCCAGCTCGGTGGTGGTATCTGCGGAGGTGTATGCTTCCTCCACTAAAGCACCCTCCTACTCCTCCTCCTCTGTCTCGCAATCAAGATGTGTTAGCAGCAGCATGTCGCCAGCAGTCGGTGTCGCGCGGTGTGGCAGCACAGCGGTGGGCAAGCGTCTGCAGGCCGTGCTGAAACTACTCAGCTTAGGCGATAAGAGGCACACGGCCCACGAACTGCTGCAGGGTCTGACACAGCAGACCGACCGCTGGCTTGCGCCGCTGAGCCTCCAACCGGGCATGGTCGTGTGTGACAACGGCCGTAACCTGGTGGCGGCTCTGCAGCTCGGCAGCCTCACGCACGTGCCATGCCTGGCCCACATCTTTAATTTGGTGGTTCAGCGCTTTCTGAAAAGCTACCCACGTCTGTCAGACCTGCTCGTAAAGGCGCGCCGGCTCTGCGCACATTTCCGCAAGTCCCACACGGACGCTGCCACCCTGCGCACCCTGCAACATCACTTTAAGCTGCCAGTGCACCGACTGCTGTGCGACGTGCCCACACGGTGGAACTCTACGCTCCACATGTTGGCCAGGCTCTATGAACAGCGTAGAGCTATAGTCGAATACCAACTCCAACATGGGCGGCGCAGTGGGAGTCAGCCTCCTCAATTCCTTTCAGAAGAGTGGGCCTGGTTGGCAGACATCTGCCATGTCCTTGGTAATTTTGGAGGAGTCTACCCAGGTGGTGAGCGGCGATGCTACAATCATTAGCGTCACCATTCCTCTGCTATGCATCTTGAGAAATTCCCTGCAAACCATAAAGGCAGCTGCTTTGCGCTCGGAAAAGGGGGCGGTGGAAGACAGTATGCCGCTGGATAGTCAGGGCACCCTCCTGTCTATTTCTCAGCGCGTACAGGAGGAGGAGGAGGAGCATGAGGAGGATGAGGAGGAGGGGGAAGAGACAGCTTGGCCCGCTGCTGACGGTACACCGGCTGATTGCCTGTCATCCTTTCAGCGTGTATGGCCTGAGGAGGAGGAGGAGGAGGAGGAGGAGGAGGAGGATCCTGGCAGTGATCTTCCTAGTGAAGACAGCCATGTGTTGCGTACAGGTACCCTGGCACACATGGCTGACTTCATGTTAGGATGCCTTTCTCGTGACCCTCGCGTTGCACGCATTCTGGCCACGACGGATTACTGGGTGTACACACTGCTCGACCCACGCTATAAGGAGAACCTGCCCACTCTCATTCCCGAAGAGGAAAGGGGTTCGAGAGTGTTGCTATACCACAGGACCCTTGCGGACAAGCTGATGGTAAAATTCCCAGCCGACAGCGCTAGTGGCAGAAGGCGCAGTACCGAGGGCAAGGTAGCAGGGGAGGTGCGGAGATCGAGCAGCATGTACAGCCCAGGCAGTGCAACAGTCTTTAAGGGCCTGGCCAGCTTTATGGCTCCCCACCAAGACTGTGTCACCGCTCCCCAGTCAAGGCTGAGTCGGTGGGAGCACTGTAAAAGGATGGTGAGGGAGTACGTAGCCGATCGCACGACCATCCTCGGTGACGCCTCTGCCCCCTACAACTACTGGGTGTCGAGGCTGGACACGTGGCCTGAACTAGCGCTGTATGCCCTGGAGGTGCTTGCTTGTCCTGCGGCTAGCGTCTTGTCGGAGAGGGTGTTTAGTGCGGCTGGGGGAATCATCACAGATAAGCGTAGCCGCTTGTCAACCGACAGTGCCGACAGGCTAACACTCATCAAGATGAACAAAGGCTGGATTTCCCCAGACTTCTGTTCTCCACCAGCGGACAGCAGCGATACGTAAGCAATACGTAGGCTGCACCCGCGGATGGAAGCTACGTTCTCTCTCACCATCCAAAACGGGGACATTTCTGCTTCATCAATCTGTGTCTAATATTCCTCCTCCTCCTCCTCCTGCTCCTCCTCCTGAAACCTCACGTAATCACGCTGAACGGGCAATTTTTCTTAGGGCCACAAGGCTCACTTAAATAATTTTTCTGAACAATTTTTATAAGTTTCAATGCGCTTAAAAGCGTTGGAACTTTAACTTGAACCAATTTTTCGTTACAATGGGCTGCCTCCAGGCCTAGTTACCACTTAAGCCACATTAACCAAAGCGATTCACCTGCCATCTTGGTTGGGCATGGCCAATTTTTACTGAGGTACATTAGTACTGTTGGTACACCAATTTTTTGGGGCCCTCACCTACAGTGTAATCATAGCAATTTGTATGTTCTTCGCCTGCACTCATGGTACAGAAAGGTGTGTGGGGTTGGCCTACACTTTAGCTACATAAATGTAACTTGGGCCTTGGCTATACTAAGGCTACTGAAATGGAACTAAGACTGCGCTCCCACTATACTGCTGCTTCAGAATTGTTACTGGGGCCTGTCTTGAGTGCTACTATTGCTGGCATGGAACGAAGACTGCGCTCCCGCTATACTGCTGCTTCGGAATTGTTACTGGGGCCTGTCTTGAGTGCTACTATTGCTGACATGGAACGAAGACTGCGCTCCCGCTATACTGCTGCTTCGGAATTGTTACTGGGGCCTGTCTTGAGTGCTACTATTGCTGACATGGAACGAAGACTGCGCTCCCGCTATACTGCTGCTTCGGGATTGTTACTGGGGCCTGTCTTGAGTGCTACTATTGCTGACATGGAACGAAGACTGCGCTCCTCCTATAATGCTGCTAGTGATATGTTAGTGGGGCCTGTCCTAATGCTACGGCTGAAATGTTACGAATTCTGGGCTCTGCCTATACCGCTGCTAATGGTATGTCTCTGGGGTGTGGAAACAGAGGCTTCCCAAAGACATGATGGCGGCGAGGCCATTTCCCACCAACGCGGTTACTGTTAGGGTGCATATAACCACGGACACGTGGAGAGGACACGTAGTGCCTCAAAAACATCCCCCTCCTCCTCCAACAGGGAAAACATTCTTGGCAAATGCCTTTGCATTGGTTCGTCTGGTGGCAGTCCAAGAATTTCACCTTTACCGACACAACAAGAGAGCCCCCACACCATCCCCCCGCCACGGCCCACTTAATCCTGGCCGCATTCCGAAAACCAACAAAATACAACCGTGCTACTAGGTCCGCAGTCACCACCACATTACCACCAATGCGGTTACTGTTAAGGTGCATATTACCAGTCTGACTGGGGCATGCAGACACCTTGACAGAATGAATAGTGTGTGGCACATAGGTTCCCCATTGCTATGCCCACGTGTGCAGCTCCTGATGGCGGTGGCACAGGATTATATTTCTCATTGCTTCTGTACAGCATTGTGGGCTATCGCCCCGCCCCTTTTAAAGAGGGTCGCTGCCTAGCCGTGCCAACCCTCTGCAGTGTGTGCCTGCGGTTCCTCCTCATGGCAGACGCACTTCTAAATAGACATGAGGGTGGTGTGGCATGAGGGCAGCTGAAGGCTGCGCAGGGACACTTTGGTGTGCGCTGTGGGGGGGAGGGGGGGCGGTTGGTCAGCATGTAACCCAGGAGAAGTGGCAGCGGAGTGTCATCCAGGCAGTGATTGTGCTTTGTTGTAGCTAGTGTGGTGCTTAGCAAAGGTATGCCATGCTAATGAGGGCTTTTCAGAAGTAAAAGTTGTTGGGAGGGGGGGGGGCCCACTCTTGCCGGTATTGTGGCTTAATAGTGGGACCTGTGAACTTGAGATGCAGCCCAACATGTAGCCCCTCGCCTGCCCTATCCGTTTCTGTGTCATTCCCATCACTTTCTTGAATTGCCCAGATTTTCACACATGAAAACCTTAGCGAGCATCGGCGAAATACAAAAATGCTCGGGTCGCCCATTGACTTCAATGGGGTTCGTTATTCGAAACGAACCCTCGAACATCGCGGGAAGTTCGTTTCGAATAACGAACACCCGAACATTTTGGTGTTCGCTCATCTCTATTTAATAAGCTTCATATAGTATTATCCCATGTGTGAGATAAGCAGATTGGACTGTAAAAGACAGGGACCTATGTGAGTGATGACACTATGTGTACAGCTATGCTGAATATGACGCTATAAAGAGTGGTAAATAAATATACAAATGTACTTAAGTGATTGTACAGTACACAACAATTGCTCATTTTTTTCACATAAATAGCCACTTTGGCGATTTTTTTTCATCCATTATGTAACTAATCCCGCAGTATATATAAGTTGGCTAGTATTACTTTTTTAGTGTTTTTTTCTATTCCGGTGGGTCATTGTGATCACCTGGAATATACTTGGCTGTGTGCTCTCTCAAGAAGTCACTATTTCAGTCACCAGAACAGAACTTTCTCTATGATGAAACTTCATGGATTGTACCACACAGGCTCTTCACAAAGGGGGACAAAAACACCTATCACAGTTACTGATGATGATTAGAAGCTCCTATTGCACGGTTATAATGAATAGTGTGGCTCATCTTGATCAGCTGGGAGATAATATCGCCCGATTTTTACAAAATGAATCGGGTTAGTCTGATCCAATTGTGGGAAAATTGAATTTCCGCATAATGCCAGCTGCAGACATCAGCATGCAGCCAACGCAGCTTGCTGATGTCACCAAAGGGGTCCTCAACCTTGAATATGGGCAGCAGCTTCATTGGACGTCTGCATCACATGACATAGCCATATACAACACAGGCACAGTGTAACCAGTGGCCATTTAACAGTTGAGCACAGGTCAGAGAAGCTGCATCACATTTATATAACACGTGGTCCATTGTTAATAGGGAACCATGTTCTACAGAGGATATATTGCTGCTAGGTGTAAAAGCTTGTATACCAGCAGAGAACTTAAACAGAATTCTATTAGAGGGTGCAGAGAATGTTGCAGCATCACATTTATATGGGTAGATTTCTGCTGATGTAAGCGTATTGTGACAATCGGATTGCCATTTCTCCTCCACCAGTTGAATAGTCACACAGCAGTAAACCAGATCCAGGCCAGAATTTCAGTACAAACTTAATAGATACATCCTTTAATGTGGCAAATTACCAGATATCCCAACACAATCTTTACACTGTTGTCAGTTGTCACAGTGTACACAAATATGTGTAGGTCCCTGGCCAGCTGGCTGCTAAATAACACATAGGGTTTCCCTCTCTATCATACAAGTCTAGTACCTCAATATGACATCACAATGTCCATATTCCATAATTCTCCATGGTGTCAGTCTAGAGGGCATCCTCCCCTGTCAAACTCGTGGTATTTAAAGGGGTTGTCTCGCGAAAGCAATTGGGGTTAAGCACTTCTGTATGGCCATATTAATGCACTTTGTAATATACATCGTGCATTAAATATGAGCCATACAGAAGTTATTCACTTACCTTTCCTGCGCTGGTGTCCCCGTCTCCATGGCGTCCCCATCACGTATGCCGATTCCAGACAATCAGGAGGCTGGAATCGGCACACGTGACGGGGCGGAGCTACGCGATGACACGTAGAAGGGGACAGGACCAGAACGCCGCTGCTGCCGGACAGACCCGAAGGCAGAAGACCCTTCTGCGCAAGCGCGTCTAATCAGGCGATTAGACGCTGAAGTTAGACGGAGCCATGGAGACGGGGACACCAGTGCAGGGAAGGTAAGTGAATAACTTCTGTATGGCTCATATTTAATGCACAATGTATATTACAAAGTGCATTATTATGGCCATACAGAAGTGCTGAACCCCACTTGCTTTCGCAAGACAACCCCTTTAACAACAGCAGCTTGGTCTCCACTAGACCTCTCAGGGACCACTCCCATGGACCCTCTCAGGGGACCTCTCCAGGGACCTGTCCCAGGGAGTAGTAGCCACAGAGTTCAATATGTCTGGAGGTTTTATCTCCTTCAGTCATACCCACACAGGTGTTTCCTGATTGCACCCTTTCCTTGCTGAATATCCCTTCAGAAATTTGTGGTACTGCCTTACCACAGCATATAGTCAGACAAAATACGCTTTGGTGTTGGGAATATTTTGTGACTTCAGACGTCATTCAAAGTCACCAGTCTAGCCACTAAAAATTATTTGTAGACCATATGCAGCTAGCAGTGGGATTTCAGGAATACAATAACACTGCGCCAAACAGCAACAGCTCACAAAGATACAAGGTATACTCTGTGGCCTTCTGTTCTCAAATATCATGCCTCTCAAAGATTGCAGCTTATTTATTTTGCGGTGTAAAAACTAAATAGGGAAACAGCGAATACACACAGTGCATGTCAGTGGCCTCATGTTTTTCAAAGTTGGCAGTCCAGCCATTACAAATTATTTGCCAGCTGGCAGTGATTTTCTGCAAACAAAAACTTATGCGATATTCTATCGCTGAGCCTGTTCATATCAAATAGATCTGTGTGTTTTGGGGGGTTTTTTGTGCGCAGGCGTGCGTAACCTGTGGAAATTTTTTGTGGGACATTCTCTAACTATCGGCAATTAGTAGATGAGTTTCTTGAATACATAGGATGTCCACACCGAGGCGGCCGGCTTCTCTCCACACCGAACTTCTTTTAAAGGGGCTGTTCAGACCGTTGGCGTTTTGGGACATCATTCTGATGGACATTCTTGTATGGTTGTGCGCTTGCATATGGGGAGAGGGGGCTGGAAAGACCTGTGTGGTACTGCCAAAAAACAAAAGCTACACAAACATTCAAAAACAACGTACATGACTGGAAACATGTAGAATTGTAAGTCATGCGTAATAACTAGAGATGAGCGAACGTACTCGTACGAGCTTGATACTCGTTCGAGTATTAGCGTGTTCGAGATGCTCGTTCCTAGAGGCGAGTACCACGCGATGTTCGAGTTACTTTCATTTTCATCTCTGAGACGTTAGCGCGCTTTTCTGGCCAATAGAAAGACAGGGAAGGCATTACAACTTCCCCCTGCGACGTTCAAGCCCTATACCACCCCCCTGCAGTGAGTGGCTGGCGAGATCAGGTGTCACCCGAGTATATAAATCGGCCCCTCCCGCGGCTCGCCACAGATGCATTCTGACAGAGATCAGGGAAAGTGCTGCTGGTGCCGGAGCTGCTATAGGGAGAGTGTTAGGAGTTATTTTAGGCTTCAAGAACATCTGAACGTGTGCAGTACTGTTGAGGCTGCTTTTAGCAGTGTTGCACAATTTTTTTTTTTTGTATATCGGCCGTGCAGAGCATTGCGTCCGCAGTCTGCAGTCATTGTACAGAGTATAGGGCCACTACTGGTGAGGCAGGGAAAGAGATATTCAGGCTATATAGGCAGTGGGCTTTTTCCAAAAAATTGGGGAAAAATACTATATTTGGGCTGCCTGTGACCGTCTTCAGTTTACTGCGTGTCTGCTGGGGGTAGTAGTCCTAATTAATACGCAGCTAAGCGTTACAGCAGGCTTGCGCAAAATTGTTTCCTGGATCTGCTGTCTCTGTTACATGATCGCCGTCATCCCGCCAGAGGGAAAGAGTATACATAATATTATACGCTGCCTACAGTATCTACCTGCTGGGGGTAGTAGTCCTAATTAATACGCAGCTAAGTGTTACAGCAGGCTTGCGCAAAATTGTTTCCTGGATCTGCTGTCTCTGTTACATGATCGCCGTCATCCCGCAAGAGGGAAAGAGTATACATAATATTATACGCTGCCTACAGTATCTATCTGCTGGGGGTAGTAGTCCTAATTAATACGCAGCTAAGCGTTACAGCAAGCTTGCGCAAAATTGTTTCCTGGATCTGCTGTCTCTGTTACATGATCGCCGTCATCCCACCAGAGGGAAACAGTATACATAATATTATACGCTGCCTACAGTATCTATCTGCTGGGGGTAGTAGTCCTAATTAATACGCAGCTAAGCGTTACAGCAGGCTTGCGCAAAATTGTTTCCTGGATCTGCTGTCTCTGTTACATGATCGCCGTCATCCCGCCAGAGGGAAACAGTATACATAATATTATACGCTGCTTACAGTATCTATCTGCTGGGGGTAGTAGTCCTAATTAATACGCAGCTAAGCGTTACAGCAGGCTTGCGCAAAATTGTTTCCTGGATCTGCTGTCTCTGTTACATCAGCGCTGTCATCCCGCCAGAGGGAAACAGTATACATAATATTATATGCTGCCTACAGTATCTGTCTGCTGTATCAGCTCAGCATTTTAAAAAAATAGAAGCAAAATACTTAAGGCCTACTACTGGCCTTTGGCCACTTGACTGCTTCTGCGCTGTGAATTCCACTAGCTCAGTCATACGCACCTACGTCTCACTACAGGCGTGCGCAAAATTGTTTCCTGGCTCTGCTGTGCGTTCCGTAAGGGAAGTCAGCCTCCAACCACAGGCCAATAAGCGGCACATTTAATTACAGCGTTCTGTTTCTGCACTACTGGTAATACAGTATGCTGAGGGGTAGGGGTAGGCCTAGAGGACGTGGACGCGGGCGAGGACGCAGAGGCCCAAGTCAGGGTGTGGGCACAGGCCGAGCTCCTGATCCAGGTGTATCGCAGCCGACTGCTGCGGGATTAGGAGAGAGGCACGTTTCTGGCGTCCCCACATTCATCTCACAATTAATGGGTCCACGCGGTAGACCTTTATTAGAAAATGAGCAGTGTGAGCAGGTCCTGTCGTGGATGGCAGAAAGTGCATCCAGCAATCTATCGACCACCCAGAGTTCTACGCCGTCCACTGCTGCAACTCTGAATCCTCTGGCTGCTGCTCCTCCTTCCTCCCAGCCTCCTCACTCCATTACAATGACACATTCTGAGGAGCAGGCAGACTCCCAGGAACTGTTCTCGGGCCCCTGCCCAGAATGGGCAGCAATGGTTCCGAATCCTCTCCCACTGGAGGAGTTTGTCGCGACTGATGCCCAAGCTTTGGAAAGTTCCCGGGGTCCGGGGGATGAGGCTGGGGACTTCCGGCAACTGTCTCAAGAGCTTTCAGGGGGTGAGGAGGACGATGACGATGAGACACAGTTGTCTATCACTCAGGTAGTAGTAATTGGAGTAAGTACGAGGGAGGAGCGCACAGAGGATTCGGAGGAAGAGCAGCAGGACGATGAAATGACTGACCCCACCTGGTTTGCTACGCCTACTGAGGACAGGTCTTCAGAGGGGGAGGCAAGTGCAGCAGCAGGGCAGGTTGGAAGAGGCAGTGCGGTGGCCAGGGGTAGAGGCAGGGCCAGACTGAATAATCCACCAACTGTTTCCCAAAGCGCCCCCTCGCGCCATGCCACCCTGCAGAGGCCGAGGTGCTCAAAGGTCTGGCAGTTTTTTACTGAGAGTGCAGATGACCGACGAACAGTGGTGTGCAACCTTTGTCGCGCCAAGATCAGCCGGGGAGCCACCACCACCAGCCTCACCACCACCAGCATGCGCAGACATATGATGGCCAAGCACCCCACAAGGTGGGACGAAGGCCGTTCACCGCCTCCGGTTTGCACCGCTGCCTCTCCCCCTGTGCCCCAACCTGCCACTGAGATCCAACCCCCCTCTGAGGACACAGGCACTACCGTCTCCTGGTCTGCACCCACACCCTCACCTCCGCTGTGCTTGGCCCCATCCACCAATGTCTCTCAGCGCACCGTCCAGCCGTCGCTAGCGCAAGTGTTGGAGCGCAAGCGCAAGTACGCCGCCACGCACCCGCACGCTCAAGCATTGAACGTGCACATAGCCAAATTTATCAGCCTGGAGATGCTGCCGTATAGGGTTGTGGAAACAGAGGCTTTCAAAGGTATGATGGCGGAGGCGGCCCCGCGCTACTTAGTTCCCAGTCGCCTTTACTTTTCCCGATGTGCCGTCCCAGCCCTGCACGACCACGTCTCCCGCAACATTGTACGCGCCCTCACCAATGCGGTTAGTGGCAAGGTCCACTTAACTACGGACACGTGGACAAGCACAGGCGGGCAGGGCCACTACATCTCCCTGACGGCACATTGGGTGAATTTAGTGGAGGCTAGGACAGAGTCAGAGCCTGGGACCGCTCACGTCCTACCCACCCCCAGAATTGCGGGCCCCAGCTCGGTGGTGGTATCTGCGGCGGTGTATGCTTCCTCTACTAAACCACCCTCCTCCTCCTCCTCCTACGCAACCCCTGTCTCGCAATCAAGATGTGTCAGCAGCAGCATGTCGCCAGCAGTTGGTGTCGCGCAGCACGGCAGCACAGCGGTGGGCAAGCGTCAGCAGGCCGTGCTGAAACTACTCAGCTTAGGAGAGAAGAGGTACACGGCCCACGAACTGCTGCAGGGTCTGACAGAGCAGACCGACCGCTGGCTTGCGCGGCTGAGCCTCCAACCGGGCATGGTCGTGTGTGACAACGGCCATAACCTGGTGGCGGCTCTGCAGCTTGGCAGCTTCACGCACGTGCCATGCCTGGCCCACGTCTTTAATTTGTGGTGGTTCAGCGCTTTCTGAAAAGCTGCCCACGCTTGTCAGACCTGCTTGGAAAGGTGCGCCGTCTCTGCGCATATTTCCGCAAGTCCCACACGGACGCTGCCACCCTGCGCACCCTGCAACATCGGTTTCATCTGCCAGTGCACCGACTGCTGTGCGACGTGCCCACACGGTGGAACTCTACGCTCCACATGTTGGCCAGGCTCTATGAGCAGCGTAGAGCTATAGTGGAATACCAACTCCAACATGGGCGGTGCAGTGGGAGTCAGCCTCCTCAATTCTTTACAGAAGAGTGGGCCTGGTTGGCAGACATCTGCCAGGTCCTTGGAAACTTTGAGGAGTCTACCCAGATGGTGAGCGGCGATGCTGCAATCATTAGCGTCACCATTCCTCTGCTATGCCTCTTGAGAAGTTCCCTGCAAAGCATAAAGGCAGACGCTTTGCGCTCGGAAACAGAGGCGGGGGAAGACAGTATGTCACTGGGTAGTCAGAGCACCCTCCTGCCTATATCTCAGCGCGTTGAGGAGGAGGAGCATGAGGAGGATGAGGAGGAGGGGGAAGAGACAGCTTGGCCCACTGCTGAGGGTACCCATGCTGCTTGCCTGTCATCCTTTCAGCGTGTATGGCCTGAGGAGGAGGAGGAGGAGGAGGAGGATCCTGAAAGTGATCTTCCTAGTGAGGACAGCCATGTGTTGCGTACAGGTACCCTGGCACACATGGCTGACTTCATGTTAGGATGCCTTTCTCGTGACCCTCGCGTTACACGCATTCTGGCCACTACGGATTACTGGGTGTACACACTGCTCGACCCACGGTATAAGGAGAACCTTTCCACTCTCATACCCGAAGAGGAAAGGGGTTCGAGAGTGATGCTATACCACAGGACCCTGGAGGACAAACTGATGGTAAAATTCCCATCCGACAGCGCTAGTGGCCGAAGGCGCAGTTCCGAGGGCCAGGTAGCAGGGGAGGCGCAGAGATCAGGCAGCATGTACAGCACAGGCAGGGGAACACTCTCTAAGGCCTTTGACAGCTTTCTGGCTCCCCAGCAAGACTGTGTCACCGCTCCCCAGTCAAGGCTGAGTCGGCGGGAGCACTGTAAAAGGATGGTGAGGGAGTACGTAGCCGATCGCATGACCATCCTCCGTGACGCCTCTGCCCCCTACAACTACTGGGTGTCGAAGCTGGACACGTGGCCTGAACTAGCGCTTTATGCCCTGGAGGTGCTTGCTTGTCCTGCGGCTAGCGTCTTGTCAGAGAGGGTGTTTAGTGCGGCTGGGGGAATCATCACAGATAAGTGTACCCGCCTGTCAGCCGACAGTGCCGACAGGCTTACACTCATCAAGATGAACAAAGCCTGGATTTCCCCAGACTTCTCTTCTCCACCAGCGGACAGCAGCGATACCTAAACAATACGTAGGCTGCACCCGCGGATGGAAGAATTGTTCTCTATCACCATCAAAAACGTGGACCTTTTAGCTTCATCAATCTGTGTATAATATTCATCCTACTCCCCCTGCTCCTCCTCCTGAAACCTGACGTAATCACGCCGAACGGGCAATTTTTCTTAGGCCCACAAGGCTCAGTCATATAATTTTTGTAAACAATTTTTATACGTTTCAATGCTCATTAAAGCGTTGAAACTTTCACCTGAACCAATTTTTATTTTAACTTCGCTGCCTCCAGGCCTAGTTACTAATTAGGCCACATTAACCAAAGCGATTAATGGGTTTCACCTGCCCTCTTGGTTGGGCATGGGCAATTTTTCTGACGTACATTAGTACTGTTGATACACCAATTTTTTGGGACCCTCGCCTACAGTGTAATCCAATTAATTTTTTGCCCACCTGCATTAAAGCTGACGTTACATCAGCTGTGCTGGGCACTGCAATGGGATATATTTATGTACCGCTGGTAGGTTCCAGGGAGCCACCCATGCTGTGAGTCCACAGGGAGTTGTAACTACATGTGTCCACTTCTAAAGAACCCCAGTCTGACTGGGGCATGCAGTGTGGGCCGAAGCCCACCTGCATTTAATCGGACGTTACCTCAGCTGTGATGGGCAATGCAATGGGATACATTTATGTACCGCCGGTGGGTTCCAGGGAGCCACCCATGCTGTCGGTCCACACGGAGTTGTAACTGCATGTGTCCACTTCTAAAGAACCCCAGTTTGACTGGGCCATGCAGTGTGGGCCGAAGCCCACCTGCATTAAACATGACATTACCTCAGCTGTGATGGGCAATGCAATTGGATATATTTATGTACCGCTGGTGGCTTCCTGGCACCCTCCCATGCTGTGGGTCCACACGGACTTCACAATAGGGAGTTGTACCTGCCTGTGTCTATGAATTAAAAACCCCGGTCAGGTTGGGGCATGCAGTGTGGGCCGAAGCCCACCTGCATTTAATTGGACGTTACCTCAGCTGTGATGGGCACTGCAATAGGATACATTAATGTACAGCCGTTGGGTTCCAGGGAGCCACCCATGCTGTGGGTGCACACGGAATTCCCATTGCGGAGTTGTACCTGCCTGTGACTATTTATAAAAAACAGCGGTCTGACTGGGGCATGCAGACAGCTTGACAGAATGAATAGTGTGTGGCACATAGGTTCCCCATTGCTATGCCCACGTGTGCAGCTCCTGATGGCGGTGGCACAGGATTATATTTCCCATTGCTTCTGTACAGCATTGTGGGCTATCGCCCCGCCCCTTTTAAAGAGGGTCGCTGCCTAGCCGTGCCAACCCTCTGCAGTGTGTGCCTGCGGTTCCTCCTCATGGCAGATGCACTTATAAATAGACATGAGGGTGGTGTGGCATGAGTGCAGCTGAAGGCTGCGCAGGGACACTTTGGTGTGCGCTGTGGACACTGCGTCGTGCGGGGGGGGGGGGGGGGGGTTGGGCAGCATGTAACCCAGGAGAAGTGGCAGCGGAGTGTCATGCAGGCAGTGATTGTGCTTTGTTGGAGGTAGTGTGGTGCTTAGCTAAGGTATGCATTGCTAATGAGGGCTTTTCAGAAGTAAAAGTTGTTGGGAGGGGAAGGCCCACTCTTGCCGCTATTGTGGCTTAATAGTGGGACCTGGGAACTTGAGATGCAGCCCAACATGTAGCCCCTCGCCTGCCCTATCCGTTGCTGTGTCGTTTCCATCACTTTCTTGAATTGCCCAGATTTTCACAAATGGAAACCTTAGCGAGCATCGGCGATATACAAAAATGCTCGAGTCGCCCATTGACTTCAATGGGGTTCGTTACTCGAAATGAACCCCCGAGCATCGCGATAATTTCGTCCTGAGTAGAGATGAGCGAACGTACTCGTCCGAGCTTGATATTCGTGCGAATATTAGGGTGTTCGGGATGCTCGTTACTCGTAACGAGTACCACGCGGTGTTCTGGTTACTTTCAGTTTCCTCTCTGAGACGTTAGCGCGCTTTTCTGGCCAATTGAAAGACAGGGAAGGCATTACAACTTCCCCCTGTGACGTTCAAGCCCTATACCACCCCCCTGCTGTGAGTGGCTGGGGCGATCAGATGTCACCCGAGTATAAAAGTCGGCCCCTCCCGCGGCTCGGCTCAGATGCCGTGTGAGTTAGTGAGGGAAAGTGCTGTTCTATTGGAGTTGCTGTAGGGAGAGTGCTTGTAGTGAGTGTAGGCTTCAAGAACCCCAACGGTCCTTCTTAGGGCCACATCTACGTGTGTGCAGGCTGCTGTTAGCAGTGGAAATTTTTTTTTTTTTTCAAAATCGGCAGTGCAGAGCATTGCACCCGGTATCAGGGACAGAAGTGGCTCTTAGGCAGGGAGAGTGTTAGGAGTGAGTGTAGCCTTCAAGAACCTCAACGGTCCATTCTAGGGCCAAATTTAACCGTGTGCAGTACTGTGCTGGCTGCTGTTAGCAGTGTTGCATTTTTTTTTTTTTCAAAAAATCGTCTGTGCAGAGCATTGCACCCTCCATTGATACTACAGGGACAGAATTGTGTAGGCAGGGCCACAACACAGTTATTGTTCATTGAATATCCGCAGTGGGGCCTTCCCTTTGCAAAAAAGCGAAAAAATTATATTTGGCCTGCAGGCTTGCGCCAATTTATTTCCTGCCTGGGAAATCAAATCACTGGTAATACAGCATGCTGAGGGGTAGGGGTAGGCCTAGAGGACGTGGACGCGGCCGAGGACGCGGAGGGCCAAGTGAGGGTGTGGGCACAGGCCGAGCTCCTGATCCAGGTGTGTCGCAGCCGACTGCTGCGCGATTAGGAGAGAGGCACGTTTCTGGCGTCCCCACATTCATCGCCCAATTAATGGGTCCACGCGGGAGACCTTTATTAGAAAATGAGCAGTGTGAGCAGGTCCTGTCCTGAATGGCAGAAAGTGCTTCGAGCAAGCTATCATCCACCCAGAGTTCTGCGCCGTCCAGTGCTGCAAATCCGAATCCTCTGTCTGCTGCTCTTCCTTCCTCCCAGCCTCCTTACTCCACTACAATGACACATGCTCAGGAGCGGGAACACTCCCAGGAACTTTTCTCGGGCCCCTGCTCAGATTGGGCAGCAGTGGTTCCTCTACCACCAGAGGAGTTTATCGTCACTGATGCCCAACCATTGGAAAGTTGCCGGGACTGTCTCAAGACCTTTCAGTGGGTGAGGAGGACGATGACGATGAGACACAGTTATCTTGCAGTGAGGTAGTAGTAAGGGCAGTAAGTCCGAGGGAGCAGCGCACAGAGGATTCGGAGGAAGAGCAGCAGGACGATGAGGTGACTGACCCCACCTGGTGTGCAACGCCTACACAGGACAGGTCTTCAGAGGGGGAGGCACGGGCAGCAGCAGGGCAGGTTGCAAGAGGCAGTGCGGTGGCCAGGGGTAGAGGCAGGGCCAGACCGAATAATCCACCAAGTATTTCCCAAAGCGCCCCCTCGCGCCATGCCACCCTGCAAAGGCCGAGGTGCTCTAAGGTCTGGCAGTTTTTCACAGAGACGCCTGACGACCGACGAACAGTGGTGTGCAACCTTTGTCGCGCCAAGATCAGCCGGGGAGCCACCACCAACAGCCTGACCACCACCAGCATGCGCAGACATATGATGGCCAAGCACCCCACGAGGTGGGACGAAGGCCGTTCACCGCCTCCGGTTTGCACCGCTGCCTCTCCCCCTGTGCCCCAACCTGCCACTGAGATACAACCCCCCTCTCAGGACACAGGCACGGCCGTCTCATGGCCTGCACCCACTCCCTCACCTCCGCTGTCCTCGGCCCAATCCAGCAATGTCTCGCACCGCACCGTCCAGCCGTCGCTAGCGCAAGTCTTTGAGCGGAAGCGCAAGTACGCCGCCACGCACCCACACGCTCAATCGTTAACCGTCCACATAGCCAAATTTATCAGCCTTCAGATGCTGCCGTATAGGGTTGTGGAAACGGAGTCCTTCAAAGCTATGATGGCGGCGGCGGCCCCGCACTACTCAGTTCCCAGTCGCCACTACTTTTCCCGATGTGCCGTCCCAGCCCTGCACGACCACGTCTCCCGCAACATTGTACGCGCCCTCACCAATGCGGTTAGTGGCAAGGTCCACTTAACTACGGACACGTGGACAAGCACAGGCGGGCAGGGCCACTACATCTCCCTGACGGCACATTGGGTGAATTTAGTGGAGGCTGGGACAGAGTCAGAGCCTGGGACCGCTCACGTCCTACCCACCCCCAGAATTGCGGGCCCCAGCTCGGTGGTGGTATGTTCGGCGGTGTATGCTTCTTCCACTAAAGCACCCTCCTCCTCCTCCTCAACCTCTGTCTCGCAATCTAGATGTGTCAGCAGCAGCAGGACGTCGCCAGCAGTCGGTGTCGCGCGGCGTGGCAGCACAGCGGTGGGCAAGCATCAGCAGGCCGTGCTGAAACTACTCAGCTTAGGAGATAGGAGGCACACGGCCCACGAACTGCTACAGGGTCTGACAGAGCAGACCGACCGTTGGCTTGCGCCGCTGAGCCTCCAACCGGGCATGGTCGTGTGTGACAACGGCCGTAACCTGGTGGCGGCTCTGCAGCTCGGCAGCCTCACGCACGTGCCATGCCTGGCCCACGTCTTTAATTTGGTGGTTCAGCGCTTTCTGAAAAGCTACCCACGCTTGTCAGACCTGCTCGTAAAGGTGCGCCGGCTCTGCGCACATTTCCGCAAGTCCCACACGGACGCTGCCACCCTGCGCACCCTGCAACATCGCTTTAATCTGCCAGTGCACCGACTGCTGTGCGACGTGCCCACACGGTGGAACTCTACGCTCCACATGTTGGCTAGGCTCTATGAGCAGCGTAGAGCTGTAGTGGAATACCAACTCCAACATGGGCGGCGCAGTGGGAGTCAGCCTCCTCAATTCTTTTCAGAAGAGTGGGCCTGGTTGGCAGACATCTGCCAGGTCCTTCGAAACTTTGAGCAGTCTACCCAGGTGGTGAGCGGCGATGCTGCAATCATTAGCGTCACCATTCCTCTGCTATGCATCTTGAGAACTTCCCTGCAAACCATAAAGGCAGCCGCTTTGCGCTCGGAAACCGAGCCGGGGGAACACAGTATGTCGCTGGATAGTCAGAGCACCCTCCTGTCTATATCTCAGCGTGTTCAGGAGGAGGAGGAGGAGCATGAGGAGGATGAGGAGGAGGGGGAAGAGACAGCTTGGCCCACTGCTGACCGTGCCCATGCTGCTTGCCTGTCATCATTTCAGCGTGTATGGCCTGAGGAGGAGGAGGAGGAGGAGGATCCTGAAAGTGATCTTCCTAGTGCGGACAGCCATGTGTTGCGTATAGGTACCCTGGCACACATGGCTGACTTCATGTTAGGATGCCTTTCTCGTGACCCTCGCATTCAACGCATTCTGGCCACTACGGATTACTGGGTGTACACACTGCTCGACCCACGCTATAAGGAGAACCTTCCCACTCTCATTCCCGAAGAGGAAAGGGGTTCGAGAGTGTTGCTATACCACAGGACCCTGGCGGACAAGCTGATGGTAAAATTCCCATCCGACAGCGGTAGTGGCAGAAGGCGCAGTTCCGAGGGCCAGGTAGCAGGGGAGGTGCGTAGATCGAGCAGCATGTACAGCCCAGGCAGTGCAACAGTCTTTAAGGGCCTGGCCAGCTTTATGGCTCCCCAGCAAGACTGTGTCACCGCTCCCCAGTCAAGGCTGAGTCGGCGGGAGCACTGTAAAAGGATGGTGAGGGAGTACGTAGCCGATCGCACGACCATCCTCGGTGACGCCTCTGCCCCCTACAACTACTGGATGTCGAAGCTGGACACGTGGCCTGAACTAGCGCTGTATGCCCTGGAGGTGCTTGCTTGTCCTGCGGCTAGCGTCTTGTCGGAGAGGGTGTTTAGTACGGCTGGGGGAATCATCACAGATAAGCGTACCCGCCTGTCAACCGACAGTGCCGACAGGCTAACACTCATCAAGATGAACAAAGCCTGGATTTCCCCAGACTTCTCTTCTCCACCAGCGGACAGCAGCGATACGTAAGCAATACGTAGGCTGCACCCACGGATGGAAGCTACGTTCTCTCTCACCATCCAAAACGGGGACATTTCTGCTTCATCAATCTGTGTCTAATATTCCTCCTCCTCCTCCTCCTGCTCCTCCTCCTGAAACCTCACGTAATCACGCTGAACGGGCAATTTTTCTTAGGGCCACAAGGCTCACTCATAATTTTTCTAAACAATTTTTATATGTTTCAATGCTCTTAAAAGCGTTGAAACTTTAACTTGAACCAATTTTTCGTTAAACTGGGCTGCCTACAGGCCTAGTTACCACTTAAGCCACATTAACCACAGCGATTAATGGGTTTCACCTGCCCTCTTGGTTGGCCATGGCCAATTTTTTTGATGTACATTAGTACTGTTGATTCAGCAATTTTTGTGGGCCCTCGCCTACAGTGTAATCAAATGAATTTTTAGCCCACCTGCATTACAGCTGACGTTACATCCGCTGTGTTGGGCAATGCAATGGGATATTTTTGTGTACCGCCGGTGGGTTCCAGGGAGCCATCCATGCTGTAGGTGCACACGGAGTCTAACCTACATGTGTCCACTTGTAAAGAACCCCAGTCAGACTGGGGCATGCAGTGTGGGCCGAAGCCCACCTGCATTAAGCACAACATTACTACCTCAGCTGTGTTGGGCAATGCAATGGGATATTTCTATGTACCGCCGGTGGCTTCCTGGCACCCACCCATGCTGTGGGTCCACAGGGAATTATAAATGCATCTGTTTCCACTTGTAAAGAACCCCAGTCTGACTGGGGCATGCAGTGTGGGCCGAAGCCCACCTGCATTAAGCACGACATTACTACCTCAGCTGTGTTGGGCAATGCAATGGGATATTTTTGTGTACCGCCGGTGGGTTCCAGGGAGCCATCCATGCTGTAGGTGCACACGAAGTTTAACCTACATGTGTCCACTTGTAAAGAACCCCAGTCAGACTGGGGCATGCAGTGTGGGCCGAAGCCCACCTGCATTAAGCACAACATTACTACCTCAGCTGTGTTGGGCAATGCAATGGGATATTTCTATATACCGCCGGTGGCTTCCTGGCACCCACCCATGCTGTGGGTCCACAGGGAATTATAAATGCATCTGTTTCCACTTGTAAAGAACCCCAGTCTGACTGGGGCATGCAGTGTGGGCCGAAGCCCACCTGCATTAAGCACGACATTACTACCTCAGCTGTGTTGGGCAATGCAATGGGATATTTTTGTGTATCGCTGGTGGGTTCCAGGGAGCCACCCATGCTGTCGGTCGACAGGGACTTCACAATAGGGAGTTGTACCTGCCTGTGTCTATGAATTAAAAAGCCCGGTCTGACTGGGGCATGCAGAGACACCTTGACAGAATGAATAGTGTGTGGCACATAGGTTCCCCATTGCTATGCCCACGTGTGCAGCTCCTGATGGCGGTGGCACAGGATTCTATTTCTCATTGCTTCTGTACAGCATTGTGGGCTATCGCCCCGCCCCTTTTAAAGAGGGTCGCTGCCTAGCCGTGCCAACCCTCTGCAGTGTGTGCCTGCGGTTCCTCGTCATGGCAGACGCACTTCTAAATAGACATGAGGGTCGTGTGGCATGAGGGCAGCTGAAGGCTGCGCAGGGACAGTTTGTTGTGTGCTGTGGACACTGCGTCGTGCGGGGGGGGGGGGGGGGGTTGGGCAGCATGTAACCCAGGAGAAGTGGCAGCGGAGTGTCATCCAGGCAGTGATTGTGCTTTGTTGTAGGTAGTGTGGTGCTTAGCTAAGGTATGCGATGCTAATGAGGGCTTTTCAGAAGTAAAAGTTGTTGGGAGGGGGGGGGGCCCACTCTTGCCGGTATTGTGGCTTAATAGTGGGACCTGTGAACTTGAGATGCAGCCCAACACGTAGCCCCTCGCCTGCCCTATCCGTTGCTGTGTCGTTCCCATCACTTTCTTGAATTGCCCAGATTTTCACACATGAAAATCGGCGAAATACAATTTCGCATTGGCGAAATACAAAAATGCTCGGGTCGCCCATTGACTTCAATGGGGTTCGTTATTCGAAACGAACCCTCGAGCATCGCGAAAAGTTCGTTCCGAGTAACGAGCACCCGAGCATTTTGGTGCTCGCTCATCTCTAGTCCTGAGTAACGAGCACCTGAGCATTTTGGTGCTCACTCATCTTTAGTAATAATAACCTTACTATAAGAACAACGTTTTTCCTTTTGCAGAAAGTTTACAGCGTAGCTTGTAACCCAGCAGAAAATAATTCTTTTCAGGCAAATAAGATCGCTGTGCTTGGAGAGTAAGTTATAGCAAGGACAATTGTTGAAACGGTACTTTTCACAAGCTTGTGCTTGCATTATCGTTTGGGGGGAAAAGTCACTACGGTGAGAGGACTCACTTGCATCTTGTCTATGACGGGATGAAGGATTAGAAGTTCACTGAGTGGAAAATTATACTTGAGTTTTTAATGGAATTAAGTGTTGTTCTTCCAGCTTTGCGTTCCGGGTTTACCCAGACCAGGGTTACTGGGTGTGTTAAGGGCCCGGTTGGAGACCTTGATACCCCAGGATTTTAAAGTCTCGACTGCGGAAGTGGGGTTTTAGAGAACATGGATTGCATTAGCTTTGGTGACAATTATTTTTGTGGGGAAACCCCACCTGTAGGGGATATTTGCTTCTCTCAGGGCTGATGTTACGCTCGCGAAGCCTCTTCTCGCCTCTATTGTGGCTTGCGATAGATCTATAAAAATATATATGTCTGCGTATGGGCTTGGGAGCACCTTTAGTTTTCTTACAGCATTCATATGAGCTTCTTTGGTGCTATAGTAGTGTATACGTATTATAATGTCTCTGAGTGTGCTTTCTTTAAGAAATTTCGGAAGTGGTAGCCTGTGGGCTCTATCGATTTTTAACTCCTGTTCTGGGACATCAGGGAGGATTTTTCGGAGGAAGCGTGTCACAAAACTCATAATCTCGGCACTTGAGATTTTTGCAGATACTCCTCTTATTTTGACGTTATTACATCTGTTTCTGTCCTCTAAGTCAGTTAATTTTTGCTGCAATTTAGTTACATTTGCTTCTAGGTCGTAGTGAGAGTCTATTAGGGAGTTGTGAGACTTGACCAGCTCTCCCAACTTAGATTCAGTTTTTTCTATGCTCTCCTTTGACTGAGGAGTTGACATGGGAAGTCAGGTTTTTTTAAATCAAGTTGGATGGTGTCATGCAGGGCCATGACGATTTCTTTTATATAGAGTTCTGAGGCCGGTTTGTTGGAGGCAGAGAGGTTAGCTAAGCCACTTTCTTTCTCATTGTTTTGGGTGTTGCACAGCATGTCAGATGTGTCTGAATTAGAATCATCAGATAGTCTCTGCCTTTGCTTCTCCGGGCTATCTGTGGGTGAGGGGCCGCTCAGCAGCAGCGTGTCTGGCGCCATCTTGTATCTCCTATCCCACTTAGTGTTGTCCCCATCTCCGGGAGAGCTAGCTGCTGATCTCTCCGTCATTGCCTCTGCACCCTCTCCTGTCTCCTCTGCCTCTTCCCCGGCTGCCAGCGGCTCACCTGTTTTCATGGCGTCCGAGGTTGCCTGCGCTTCCCCCATCAGTGTGCCGTCGGCTGGTTCGTCCTCCGCCACCATGTTAGGAGTGGTGGTGCGCGCCTGGAAAAAGTCCTCCAGTCTGGAAGGTTTCACCCTGGTCGTTCTCCTCTTCGACATCTCCGGATACCTGGTGAGTTCTCCGATGCTGTGGAGTTGTTTTCTCCCGTCTCTCATCGCTTTGGTGTTGCTGTGAGCCTGTTATGTAACAGAGCTTAAGCACAAGCGTTCGTTCTGGTGCCTCACCAAGCCACGCCCCCATATCAAATAGATCCGAACCCCATTGGCTAACTTACAAGGGATTTTTCAAATCCAGTAAATCACAATGTAATTTATGTAACGTGGCCCTAAAAAAGGATAGTTTTAAGAATAGTGAGGAAACTAGGAATTATAATATAAAGAGCTTAATAAACTATGATTTTGAAAATGTGGTATATGTTATCACATGTATGACATGTAATGTTTATTATGTCGGATGTACCATGAGAAAATTTAAAACACAAACTGCCAACTGAAGTAGTTCTGGGGCAGTGAGGCACTTTGTGGAAGAGAATTGAGGAGACATTAGTAATTTTGCATTTTATGGGATTGAAAGGATTAAGAATTGTAGAAAACATGAAGTTAGTCAGAAAATCGTGTTGAGATGAGAAGCATTTACTGTATATATATTTTTAAAAAATTCCTTGCTAATGATTAGATACACCACTGTGAAAAATTATGCAAATGAGGAAATTAATTATTTTTTTCATGCTAATGTTTAGATACAATGCTGTGGGAGATTATGCAAACAAGGATTAAAAAGACTATTATTTATTTATTTCTCTCTAATAATTAGGTATAATACTGTGGAAGATTATATAAATATGGAAAGTGAACAAGGGTTATTGATTGGTGTGAACTGGAATTGGTTCATCCTTCCATAGTGATATACATTACATATTATTTTAGTGGATTTGTAAGTTTACACAGATACATTTAGTGATTTATACACTACCGTTCAAAAGTTTGGGGTCACATTGAAATGTCCTTATTTTTGAAGGAAAAGCACTGTACTTTTCAATGAAGATAACTTTAAACTAGTCCTAACTTTAAACAAATGCACTCTATACATTGCTAATGTGGTAAATGACTATTCTAGCTGCAAATGTCTGTTTTTTTGTGCAATATCTACAAAGGTGTATAGAGGCCCATTTCCAGCAACTATCACTCCAGTGTTCTAATGGTACAATGTGTTTGCTCATTGGCTCAGAAGGCTAATTGATGATTAGAAAACCCTTGTGCAATCATGTTCACACATCTGAAAACAGTCTAGCTCGTTACAGAAGCTACAAAACTGACCTTCCTGTGAGCAGATTGAGTTTCTGGAGCATCACATTTGTGGGGTCAATTAAACGCTCAAAATGGCCAGAAAAAGAGAACTTTCATCTGAAACTCGACAGTCTATTCTTGTTCTTAGAAATGAAGGCTATTCCATGCGAGAAATTGCTAAGAAATTGAAGATTTCCTACAACGGTGTGTACTACTCCCTTCAGAGGACAGCACAAATAGGCTCTAACCAGAGTAGAAAAAGAAGTGGGAGGCCGCGTTGCACAACTAAGCAAGAAGATAAGCTCATTAGAGTCTCTAGTTTGAGAAACAGACGCCTCACAGGTACCCAACTGGCATCTTCATTAAATAGTACCCGCAAAACACCAGTGTCAACATCTACAGTGAAGAGGCGGCTGCGGGATTTTGGGCTTCAGGGCAGAGTGGCAAGGAAAAAGCCATATCTGAGACTGGCCAATAAAAGAAAAAGATTAAGATGGGCAAAAGAACACAGACATTGGACAGAGGAAGACTGGAAAAAAGTGTTGTGGACGGATGAATCCAAGTTTGAGGTGTTTGGATCACAAAGAAGTACGTTTGTGAGACGCAGAACAAATGAAAAGATGCTGGAAGAATGCCTGACGCCATCTGTTAAGCATGGTGGAGGTAATGTGATGGTCTGGGGTTGCTTTGGTGCTGGTAAGGTGGGAGATTTGTACAGGGTAAAAGGGATTCTGAATAAGGAAGGCTATCACTCCATTTTGCAACGCCATGCCATACCCAGTGGACAGCGCTTGATTGGAACCAATTTCATCCTACAACAGGACAATGACCCTAAACACACCTCCAAATTGTGCAAGAACTATTTACAGCAGAAGCAGGCAGCTGGTATTCTATCGGTAATGGAGTGGCCAGCGCAGTCACCAGATCTGAACCCCATTGAGCTGTTGTGGGAGCAGCTTGACCGTATGGTACGCCAGAAGTGCCCATCCAACCAATCCAACTTGTGGGAGATGCTTCTAGAAGCGTGGGGTGCAATTTCTCAAGCTTACCTCAACAAATTAACAGCTAGAATGTCAAAGGTGTACAATGCTGTAATTGCTGCAAAAGGAGGATTCTTTGACGAAAGCAATGTTTGATGTAAAAACAATGTTATTTCAAATACAAATCATTATTTCTAACCTTGTCAATGTCTTGACTCTATTTTCTATTCATTTCACAACGCATGGTGGTGAATAAGTGTGACTTTTCATGGAAAACACAAAATTGTTTGGGTGACCCCAAACTTTTGAACGGTAGTGTATGTAGTTATACACAAGTATCAAGATTATATATAAGAAAATGTGAATATATTGTCTCCTTATAAATATAATCTGTAATGCTCAAGTGTGGAGAAATGGATAAGTGTTATCTTTCTAAATTAAATGAGAACATGCATGGATGGCTCTTTCAAATGGGAATGAAAGAGTTACTTGTATGCTCACAATCAACCAGATAGGCAGGGGTTACTTTTCAGGTTTTTCTTTGGTTTTAATTATGCGTGTTTTAAAAAGGAAGTGAGATGTAGCCCTGATGAGGCGATCAAGATTCTGCATAGAATCGAAATGCGTGCTTCTTAGTTTTATCCTGTTTTGTATGGCATGTTATTAATAAAGGCAAGATATTCTTCACAAGTTACCAGCTCCCCTTGGTGTGGATTTTTTATGTTTGAAGGACCGCTGTAACTGGGCGGTGTGGCTGGAAGAAGAGAAGTATTGCCGATATAGAAGGATTGCTAAAGCTGAAAAGTAAGGTGAGCCAAATTCTTTTTTTTCCTCATACGTATTTAACTATAGGCTACAGAACAGTTGAATGCTGTTTCGGGGTCCTAGTTGCCTGGTGGCAAGTGTTGGCATGTGAAATGTAGCTCTCGCCAGACAGTGCTGTAGCCATTGCCAAAGACTGTGTGGTACTACACAATTTTTGTCACCAACAGGATGGGTCGCTGGATGAGGAGCTGAATCTGGATGCACACGCCTTGGGTCAGCCAACCCATAGGGTGACCAACACCCTCAGCCTTCCGCATCAGGACTGAGTTCGAAGACTTCTGTGTATCTTCGGTGGGTGCAGTACCCTGGCAACAGGCCTGTCTGCCAGGGTGTCAAGCTTAGTACTGAAATCAGGGCTATATTTAGCAATCCTCGGGACTCTGACAACTCTGTAAAATAAGGAACCCCACGTGTTTTTAATGTGCTTTTTTTCCATTTGTATAAAAGCCGTACTCACTTAGGCCTCCTGTCCACTGCCGAGGCGGAATATCGCTAGTGATATTCCGCCATGGGGTAGGAGGGGGGGAAAGGTAACAGGTTTCCTCCATGAGCCTATCTAACAGATAGGCTGACCCCAGAGAATCACGGCAATCGCAGCATGCTGCGATTTAAATCCCGTGAGCGGAGAATGGCTATGATTTTCCGCTCATGGATGCCGGCGCTGCGCCTTCCATAGCAACGCTATGGCAAGCTTTACAGAGCATGATCCGCGGGTGATTTATTGCCCGCAGATCATTGCCTGTGGAAGGCAGCCTAAGTCATTTCATTTTTTGTCAGTTTGACACAGTTTTATGTTTCCTATGTCTATTAAACTGTGTTTGCAATGCACTGTTGTGCTGTTTGAGTTACACTCCATTTCTCACATATTTCGGCCCGTCCAATTGAATGTGTTAAAGGGCTAATTTATGTGGAAAAGGAACTTAGATTCTAGCTAAGGTGTCTTCATGAGCCCACGGGGCAAAAGGTCTGCATAAGGGCAATACAGTTAACGCTTGACTGGATGCAATGTTCAAAACATGTTGTGTAATACCTGTAGGTTTTTATTTTAAATAACATACATACGGCACACATGAAAACCGAAAAAGTGTTCGCAGTATTGATGACATCCGCAGAGTCTCTGAGAAAAGGGAAGGTCCTTAAATGCACTCTACAGGCACACATGCACTAACACTTGACAGTGCACTCCACCAAGTGTTTTTTTCATCTTTCAGCCAGGTTGTGTGGTGTCTCTCCATTTGCATCTTTCAAAGCTTCGCACATGGCTGTTGCTTCCAACCCAAAAGGCACATGTGACCATTGCCTGGCAGCTTGCCCTCTGCCAAGGCGGCCCATTTGGTGTCCAGACATGTGGCTTGTGTGTCGGAGGTTTGATCAGTTGGTGTTTGGATCTGGTAGCTACATTATGTGCCAGGTAAAACTAAAATGAGTGTGAAATCTTTTATAAAGCAAACTTTCAAAAAAAAAAAAACAGAAGGCAAAAACCCCACAAACATTTTAAACATCACTCCAATAAGAAACATCTCCTTAACACAAAAAAATGGTAATCCAAACTACAGTTAGAAAAAGGTTGGGCCCTGGCTCTCCCTAACAGCTTCTCCTGCCATACTCCCGAGCAGCCGGGGCTCTTCCCCGCAGCCCATGTGCGAGGTGGGGTGGGGGTGGGCATTGGCTGCTTAGGTGCCTGCCTTAGGACATTTAAATCAGGTGCAAAACCCCCATTGGCCCTGGATGTTGAGCTGGGGGTACATAAAATGGCCAGGTTGGTGCCATTGCCACCTGTTGGCCTAATTTACATAGTAGTGTAGAATGATATTTATTAGACCAACGACTGCTGGGGGGTCCTGGCCAATGGTCATCAGGGCTGTAAAGTCCATCTGCAAAGCAGCTGGACCTCAGCTGGGAAGGCATCAGGTGATGAGAGTGACTGCCTGGTCCAGGTCATCAGCCCAATCCAACCTTTCTGACCTCTCAAGATAACCAGGGCCCTCTGGTCTACTTGGCTGCCAAGAGAAGGCTCCAGCGACAGGAGAAATGTGGCCTGTCTCCTCGGCTCCAGTGTCAGCCTCCACAGCCTGTTCAGCAATGGGCGAAGTAGATTGGGGGCTGCCAATGCTGGTGGTACTACTGGCTGATGCTGTGCTGGGATCAATGTTATCTGCTATCTTACAAAAAAAAAATTACATTATGAAGGGCCCACATTTTAAAGAAGGATTTAGAACAAGCAAAACCCTTTGTCCTAAGTGAGGCATGACCAATCCTGCAAAACACACTGCACCGGGTTAAGCACGCAATGAGGGGCACATATGCACCAATTCCAACTGCCCCCCACCAAGGCCACACTGAACCTAAAATACAGATGGCCACACTGACCCTAAAATAACCAACATCAGGAGCATATTGCTGGGAATCCCATGGGTGTGCAGAGCCCTTTCACCCAAAACCTTGGCCCCACAATCAGCATAACAATATGAAAATAGGATCAGCCTTTCAACACAACTTGTGTATGTTTGTAGCATATACCATGAAATAGAAAAGATTAGTCGGCCAGACCCCTGGCCCTGGCTAAGCCCTTTACAACACATAAGTAGTGGCCAAGATACATGCATTTGGGTAAGGTTTCAGCTTGGAGGGCAACACATTCTCCACAATTAATGGTAGAGAACCAACAACAGCCAGGAAAAGAACGATGACCACAAAGTATGCAAATACAAACCCCCCCACAATATAGACAATACTGTTGCTATGGGCCCACTGAAGCCCATCCCCATGTTGACCCTAAAAGATAGGCTGCAAATGGCCAGGGGGAAAAAAGGACACTCCCACAAAAACATGCACTGTTTCACAGTGCCAAAGGGATACAGCATCAAAAATAATGCTACTAACTACTCATCTAGAGTGCTTTCCCAGCTATCAACACCAATTCCCCAAATTCAGATGCATAATCCAAAAATGCTGTGCCTAATGATCAGTTGGCATCGCTCCACAGCCATAAAGAGCCCTAGCCTTTCTGTTATAAAAAAAAGACTGATGTGTACACTTTCCCAGTTTGGCCATAACCTCACTGCACCCTTTGCGTAGTCTGGAGAGTGCCCACGTCAGCACCTGAGGCTCCATGATTAAGCAGACATAGCCATGACGAGACCCAGAAGGTACTCTAGCTTTGCGGGAAACCAAAAGCACAGCTAATAGTTGGCCTCCGCAGAATTCAGGGAAGAACAGACAGAAGTGGAGACTGGGGGCCAAGTAACATTGTCGCCGGCGGTAGGACAGTTTGTGACAAAGGCAAAAAAAAAACATACGGGGTAAAGGAAATTCAGGACCGCAACCAAAGAAGCACTGGGCACACCAAAAAAGCAAGATGGGGAGCGCGCACAAAACAAAAGGGGGCCAGAGTAAGAACTGATGCACACATTCAAAGCACAACACTACAACGGAGGAGCAAGAAGACAAGTGAAAAAAAAGGCAGGGGTTGATATAAAACAGGAGACAAACAACAGATAGGCCAGCCATAACCAGCAAAGGACTGTCTAAGGTTCTGAGGCAGTTAGTAAGGGGGGCCTAATCAAGGCATGAACACAGACTCAGATATGTGGCAGTTCTACCCAGGATGTAGGGCAAAGGCTGCAGTCTGCAGAATTTAACATAAAATACATCTAGACAACAACTAAATCACAGCTATTTACACATTAAGGTGCGTAATGGGCCGCGTGCAGCCAGCCAACGTTCGGCAAAAAGCTCCTCAGCCACCTGCTCGCGGCATTCATCGCTCCAGACCGAAGGTGATATTCCTCAGCCCTGGTGTCCCAGAGGATAGGACGGGCTTCAACAAGGGCGATCATCTGGCCTTTGTCGATTGGGAAGCGACCCATTTTCAGTCCTGCCTGCTCCTCACTGCACATTTGTAACACAGCCTGCCTCCATGCTGCACTGAAATCTCCTCCTAGACCCCAAGTCAGCTCAGCCCTCCAATTAGCATATCTCCATGGTAACATGCGTTTTAACGCATCGCTGGAAAATCACGTTGCAATAAAACACAAGCTTCATAGAGACACATGGGCGATAAAAAAAAGGCAAAATGCAGAAAGAAAGAGCAAGCCACGATTTTTTAGCCCCTCAACATTGCATGAGTGAAAACACCGCAGATGGGAAGAAAACCATTGTAACTCATTGGTTTCATAATCTGCTCTTTTACTGACTAGTGCAGCAGGCAGAGATCATGTGATTTTCTCACCCGTGTTAAACCACCCTGAGTCAGAGAAATTTTAAACTATTTATCACACCTCTATGGGGAATGCTCTTTTTAGAAGCATAGATGTAAATCACTCTGTGAGGACGGGTGGCTCGCGGGTCCGTTCTCCCTCACTTCCGGTCCTGTCACACAGGCGGCTGCCATGCGGCACAGGGGAGCCTGAATCCTTGTCACCTCCTCTGGCCGCCAGGCTCCTCCTCGCCGCCGGGTTGCTAAAGACGCGACAGGGGCCGCCCTGTGCCGTGTTCTCGGCTCCATGGCAACCCATTTTTCATCTTCTTCTCCGCCTCCCGCAGGGCTGGGGGCAGGGTCCCCCGCGGGGCTGGGTGTTCCCGGTGGCTGTTAAACTCCCCGCCCCAATCAGCTGCTGGGGCGGGAGCTCTGACAGGATTTTAACTTGTCTGGGTGTGCAAATGGTTGCCAGTGTTAGTTTGGTCTTCCAGCTGCCCCCGCGTATTGTTTGACTCCTGTTGTGACCCCGGCTTTTTGACTTTCTGCTTTCTGGACCTGACTTCGTTTTTGCCTGAACCCTTTGTACCGCGTACCCTCCTCTTGCCGACCCGGATAGTCTGACCATTCTACTGTTTGTTTGTCTCCAGTGTCTGTTTGTTGTCCCCATGTCTCGCTTGCCTAGTTTAGTGTAGGGACCGCTGGCCATTTGTCGCCCTGGAGTTTAGCCAAGGGGGGCAAGTAGGTAGGGACAGAGGTTGCGGGTTTCTTCAGGGACTTCCGGTATCCCGGACCCTGTCCTAACACACTCCTCAGATTTAGAGCAGCTTCATACGAGTGTATGTGCAAATATGCTCGGCTCAGCGCAATGTATTCACGGTATGGACAAGGCTGATGAGGTTGATCTGCACATAATACTGTAGCTTGTGCGCTCGCAGGACCAGTTCACATTCGTGCGCGACACACCCATTCAGTGGTTTAAAAGGCTATTTAGTCTACTGAGGTCTAAATGTGTTTTTTCCTGCAGTGTATTGTGCATTTGCACCCATAATAAGTTCATAATTGCGCACCTCCCATAGACTTCTATGGGGCCCTCGGTGTGCAAATACATAGTAAAATAGAGCAGCACCTATCTTTTTCCACGCATGTGAAATGTGCAAGCAAAATACTCACATGAGAAGGAACTCAGTGACATGAATGGGTTCTGTTCTCTGCGCGTGTATACTTTACGCATGCAAATACGTGCGCAAATACGGTCGTCTGCAGAACCTTAATCATTTCATGCTTGGCTTATATGTACTTGTCATTGTAGTGAAAGCTGATTTATGTAAGAAGCAAATAGTATTCATAGCATAGAAAACATGAGATTATTGGTTTTGAACTTTAGCCAAGGACAATTGCAAACTATCCGTAATTGTGTTTTTACAGTTTTATCAGTAAAATGTATGGCACAGCAGTAAGTAGAAGTACACTAGGTCTTCTTATCTATTCTATTTGCAGTTTATACTCAGGAAAATATAGATTTTTCCAAGGCATACCACACATAGAATAGCTGCCAGAGATCAACCATACCAATAGGTGTTCAAGCCCCGACAGAACCTCTTGTCTCCAGTCCAACATCTTGATGCCAAGCAGCTACATTCCTGCATGTCACTACAGCTGTGTTTCCCAACTCTAGTCCTCAAAGCTCTCCAACAGGTCATGTTTTCAGGATATCCTATAGTCCAGGTGTCTCTGATGCTATCCTTAAGAAAATATGTTAGAGCAACTTACACAAGTGCGCAATTCTCCATAAGCAGAACTATTTATTCAGACTTCACCATAAAAGCTCCATAAAAACTCGATAGAAGAATGCATATCAGAGGAATACTGCCCCTTTCTCAAGTATCACAGAGTACAGACGTTACTATGGGATATTTAAGAAGGGGGGCTTTATGCTTCTGAAACACATTTTAATGGAACTTTAATAGTATGATTTGAATAAACATTTCTGCTTATTGAGAATTGCACTGTTATGTGAATTGGTCCTACATACCTTTTATCGGTTACTGGATGAGGTTGGCACCTTGGATCTTGGGTTATATCACCCCTGCTGTACTCTCCTTATGTTGTATCATCCAGTATCATATGCTGTTCAGTAGTGTTGTACCTATCTGGGCAACTCTACAAGGTAAGCATATTTACATCTGAGGTGTTGGGCGGTATATCATTTGCCAGACATTATTCATCCTACAGGTTGCTTTCTTCTTATTTTCCTTTTTTTTGTGCCATATTCTGAGGCTATCCCTAAGAGAGACTCCATCAGGTCACCATGTTTCTCGTTCTATAATTGGATTTTAATGACTGTATACGAACCAAATAAAATGGAAGTTGGTAAAATGTTCACAGATACCTTCATGAGACAAGTGTTCCTCTAATATGATGAAAATTGGCAAGTGCTTCATGGGAGGGCTGCCTTTCTCTGGAACAACACTGAAGGAGAATAGGTTGAAGTCAATGGACTCAATGGAATGTTTTTTCAATCTTATTACATTACCATGCTACAGAAATAGAAGAGATATGCTGAACAGCCTACAATACCCAGACATGTTATCAAAATCGGGGTTATTTAGGTTAGAAAAAAGATGGCTGAGGGGTGACTATGTATAAATTTATCAAAGGACAATACAGAGGTCTCTCCCATCATCTATTTATACCCACGACTGTGACTGTAACAAGAGGGCATCCGATGCATCTAGAGGAAAGCAGGTTTCTACACCAACATAGAAGGGGGTTCTTTACCATAAGAGTAATGAGACTATAGAACTCTCTGCCTGAGGACGTGGTGATGGTGAATTTGATAAAAGAGTTTAACCCTTTGCAATCCAATTTTGGATTCAGGGATTCCTAGGGGGCTTTCTCTTTCTGCCATTTTACAATGGCGCCATCTGCTTGCTAGTGCCAGTACTGCAGTATGTGACATGCCGGAGAGGCCCCCGACAACAGAGTGGCCAGTAATGTACTGTAGGAATACCCTGTCGGACGTCTTCCAACATCGGAGCTGTACAGGCTTCAATCAGAATGTTGGAAGACATCAGACAGCGGATTGGAAAGGGTTAAGAGGAGCCTGAATTTCTTTCTTGAGCGATACAATATTATTTGTTATGATCACTAATTACTTCAGGAGGGTCGGTGATCCAGGGATTATTCTGATTGCTAGATTAGGCAAGGAATTTTTTCCCCAAGATGAGGAAAATGGTCGACCTCATTGGGGTTTGCTAACCCCTTAGTGACGAAGCCTGTTTGCGCCTGATTGACGGAGTCAATCCATGAGGGGAGGTGAAACTTTATTTAACTTTTTAGAACTTTTCTGTGATCGCCGTTATCCATTGCAGAGCCTCAATCACAGGCCCAGAGACACGGTCCCTGGGGACATCTCTAGCCAGGAGATTTTAAATGCCCTGCACCGATCTAGTCTTCTGAGCATGCGCCACCATTTTTTCTTAGGCACGCATGCATAGAAGATGGCCGAAGGTCCTTTTCGGACCAGATCATCACAGGACATCGCGGAGGATAAGGGTAAGTAGCTTCAGCGCCTCTCATCGATGCGATCCATGAGGGAAGCTCAAACTAAGTATTTTTTCACTTTTTATTTACTTTCATGCAATCCATTGGATAGCGCCTATCGCATGACTGGGTCGGATATCTCTGCCTCCCCATGACAGCTCCAGGTTGTCGGCGACCTTCATCAGCCATCAGCTTGGATCTGTCATGTCCACGTACCCACATGGCTTTAATCCTCAGGGAATGTTTTTACGTCCCTGAGGATTAAAGCCTACTTAGCAAAGATGTAAAAAGGCAATGGGGCCGTCAGTAAAGGGTTAACCAAGGAAAATAGAGAAAAAAATGTGATTCACAATATATTCCTATAAAGCTGGAAACAAAAATCAGAAATAATAATGAATGGCAATTTTTTCATGATCTATTTTACTTTTCATGATCTATTTTACCTGAGTTTTCAAAAATATTCAAAACAGGTCTTCATTGGCCCCTGCTTTGCCACTGTTTGCACCTAGTTGAGCTCTATCAATTCAACTTCCATGTAGATTTTCCTATGTTTCTGCTGCCTACTTACAGGTGGTGGTGGGGTGTCCTAAGCAGCCATTCTGTCAGTACTGCACTAGCTGGAACTTCCTCTCCCACACTTCTCATGCTGACTTGCATAGCCCTGTTACACTTCTTCCCCTACCTTTAGAGATGAGCGAGCACCAAAATGCTCGGGTGCTCGTTACTCGGGACGAAATTTTCGCGATGTTCGAGGGTTCGTTTCGACAAACGAACCCCATTGAAGTCAATGGGCGACCCGAGCATTTTTGTATATCGCCGATGCTCGCTAAGGTTTCCATTTGTGAAAATCTGGGCAATTCAAGAAAGTGATGGGAACGACAAAGCAACTGATAGGGCAGGCAAGGGGCTACATGTTGGGCTGCATCTCAAGTTCCCAGGTCCCACTATTAAGCCACAATAGCGGCAAGAGTGCCCCCCCCCCTCCAAACAATTTTTACTTCTGAAAAGCCCTCATTAGCAATGCATACCTTAGCTAAGCACCACACTACCTGCAACAAAGCACAATCACTGCCTGCATGACACTCCGCTGCCACTTCTCCTGGGTTACATGCTGCCAACCCCCCCCCCCCCTCCGCACGACCCAGTGTCCACAGCGCACACCAAAGTGTCCCTGCGCAGCCTTCAGCTGCCCTCATGCCACACCACCCTCATGTCTATTTAGAAGTGAGTCTGCCATGAGGAGGAACCGCAGGCACACACTGCAGAGGGTTGGCACGGCTAGGCAGCGAACCTCTTTAAAAGGGGCGGGGTGATAGCCCACAATGCTGTACAGAAGCAATGAGAAATATAATCCTGTGCCACCGCCATCAGGAGCTGCACACGTGGGCATAGCAATGGGGGACCTATGTGCCACACACTATTCATTCTGTAAAGGTGTCTGCATGCCCCAGTCAGACCGCGGTTTTTTATAAATAGTCACAGGCAGGTACAACTCCGCAATGGGAATTCCGTGTGCACCCACAGCATGGGTGTCTCCCTGGAACCCACCGGCTGTACATAAATGTATCCCATTGCAGTGCCCTGGACAGCAGAGCTAACGTCAGATTAAATGCAGGTGGGCTTCGGCCCACACTGCATGCCCCAGTCTGACTACTTTTTTTTAAGTAGACACAGGCAGGTACAACTCCCTATTGTGAAGTCCGTGTGGATGAACAGCATGGGTAGCTCCCTGGAACCCACCGGCGGTACATAAATATATCCCATTGCATTGCCCAGTACAGTTGAGGTAATGTCATGTTTAATGCAGGTGGGCTTCGGCCCACACTGCATGCCCCAGTCAGACTGGGGTTCTTTAGAAGTGGACACATGCAGTTACAACTCCGTGTGGACCAACAGCATGGGTGGCTCCCTGAAACCCACCGGCGGTACATAAATATATCCCATTGCATTGCCCATCACAGCTGAGGTAATGTCATGTTTAATGCAGGTGGGCTTCGGCCCACACTGCATGCCCCAGTCAGACTGGGGTTCTTTAGAAGTGGACACATGCAGTTACAACTCCGTGTGGACCGACAGCATGGGTGGGTGCCAGGAAGCCACCGGCGGTACATAAATATATCCCATTGCATTGCCCATCACAGCTGAGGTAATGTCATGTTTAATGCAGGTGGGCTTCGGCCCACACTGCATGCCCCAGTCAGACTGGGGTTCTTTATAAGTAGACACAGGCAGGTACAACTCCCTATTGTGAAGTCCGTGTGGACTGACAGCATGGGAGGGTCCCAGGAAGCCACAGACGGTACATAAATAAATCCCATTGCATTGCCCAGCACAGCTGAGGTAATGTCATGTTTAATGCAGGTGGGCTTCGGCCCACACTGCAAGCCCCAGTAAGACTGGGGTTCTTTAGAAGTGGACACATGCAGTTACAACTCCGTGTGGACCGACAGCATGGGTGGCTCGCTGGAACCCACCGGCGGTACATAAATATATCCCATTGCATTGCCCAGTACAGTTGAGGTAATGTCATGTTTAATGCAGGTGGGCTTCGGCCCACACTGCATGCCCCAGTCAGACTGGGTTTCTTTAGAAGTGGACACATGCAGTTACAACTCCGTGTGGACCAACAGCATGGGTGGCTCCCTGAAACCCACCGGCGGTACATAAATATATCCCATTGCATTGCCTATCACAGCTGAGGTAATGTCATGTTTAATGCAGGTGGGCTTCGGCCCACACTGCATGCCCCAGTCAGACTGGGGTTCTTTAGAAGTGGACACATGCAGTTACAACTCCGTGTGGACCGACAGCATGGGTGGGTGCCAGTAAGCCACCGGCGGTACATAAATATATCCCATTGCAGTGCCCAGCACAGCTGATGTAACGTCAGCTTTAAAGGGGTTGTCCCGCGGCAGCAAGTGGGTCTATACACTTCTGTATGGCCATAATAATGCACTTTGTAATGTACATTGTGCATTAATTATGAGCCATACAGAAGTTATAAAAAGTTTTTTACTTACCTGCTCCGTTGCTAGCGTCCTCGTTCCCATGGAGCCGACTAATTTTTGGCCTCCGATGGCCAAATTAGCCGCGCTTGCGCAGTCCGGGTCTTCAGCAGTCTTCTATGGAGCCGCTCGTGCCAGAGAGCGGCTCCGTGTAGCTCCGCCCCGTCACGTGCCGATTCCAGCCAATCAGGAGGCTGGAATCGGCAGTGGACCGCACAGAAGAGCTGCGGTCCACGAAGACGGAGGATCCCGGCGGCCATCTTCAGCGGTAAGTATTGAAGTCACCGGACCGCCGGGATTCAGGTAAGCGCTGTGCGGGTGGTTTTTTTAACCCCTGCATCGGGGTTGTCTCGCGCCGAACGGGGGGGGGGTTTAAAAAAAAAAAAACCCGTTTCGGCGCGGGACATCTCCTTTAATGCAGGTGGGCAAAAAATTAATTGGATTACACTGTAGGCGAGGGCCCAAAAAAATTGGTGTACCAACAGTACTAATGTACGTCAGAAAAATTGCCCATGCCCAACCAAGAGGGCAGGTGAAACCCATTAATCGCTTTGGTTAATGTGGCTTAATTTGTAACTAGGCCTGGAGGCAGCCCAGTTAAAATAAAAATTGGTTCAGGTGCAAGTTTCAACGCTTTAATGAGCATTGAAACGTATAAAAATTGTTTACAAAAAATATACGACTTAGCCTTATGTGCCTAAGAAAAATTGCCCGTTCGGCGTTATTACGTCAGGTTTCAGGAGGAGGAGCAGGAGGAGGAGGATGAATATTATACACAGATTGATGAAGCTAAAAGGTCCACGTTTTTGATGGTGATAGAGAACAATGCTTCCATCCGCGGGTGCAGCCTATGTATTGTTTAGGTATCGCTGCTGTCCACTGGTGGAGAAGATAAGTCTGGGGAAATCCAGGCTTTGTTCATCTTGATGAGTGTAAGCCTGTCGGCACTGTCGGTTGATGGGCGGGTACGCTTATCTGTGATGATTCCCCCAGCCGCACTAAACACCCTCTCTGACAAGACGCTAGCCGCAGGACAAGCAAGCACCTCCAGGGCATACAGCGCGAGTTCAGGCCACGTGTCCAGCTTCGACATCCAGTAGTTGTAGGGGGCAGAGGCGTCACGGAGGACGGTCGTGCGATTGGCTACGTACTCCCTCACCATCCTTTTACAGTGCTCCCGCCGACTCAGCCTTGACTGGGGAGCGGTGACACAGTCTTGCTGGGGAGCCAGAAAGCTGTCAAAGGCCTTAGAGAGTGTTCCCCTGCCTGTGCTGTACATGCTGCCTGAACTCCACGCCTCCCCTGCTACCTAGCCCCCGGAACTGCGCCTTCGGCCACTAGCGCTGTCGGATGGGAATTTTACCATCAGTTTGTCCACCAGGGTCCTTTGGTATAGCATCACTCTCGAACCCCTTTCCTCTTCGGGTATGAAAGTGGAAAGGTTCTCCTTATACCGTGGGTCGAGCAATGTGTACACCCAGTAATCCGTAGTGGCCAGAATGCGTGTAACGTGAGGGTCACGAGAAAGGCATCCTAACATGAAGTCAGCCATGTGTGCCAGGGTACCTGTACGCAACACATGGCTGTCCTCACTAGGAAGATCACTTTCAGGATCCTCCTCCTCCTCCTCCTCAGGCCATACACGCTGAAAGGATGACAGGCAAGCAGCATGGGTACCCTCAGCAGTGGGCCAAGCTGTCTCTTCCCCCTCCTCCTCATCCTCCTCATGCTCCTCCTCCTCAACGCGCTGAGATATAGACAGGAGGGTGCTCTGACTATCCAGCAACATACTGTCTTCCCCCGCCTCCGTTTCCGAGCGCAAAGCGTCTGCCTTTATGCTTTGCAGGGAACTTCTCAAGAGGCATAGCAGAGGAATGGTGACGCTAATGATTGCAGCATCGCCGCTCACCATCTGGGTAGACTCCTCAAACTTTCCAAGGACCTGGCAGATGTCTGCCAACCAGGCCCACTCTTCTGTAAAGAATTGAGGAGGCTGACTCCCACTGCGCCGCCCATGTTGGAGTTGGTATTCCACTATAGCTCTACGTTGCTCATAGAGCCTGGCCAACATGTGGAGCGTAGAGTTCCACCATGTGGGCACGTCGCACAGCAGTCGGTGCACTGGCAGATGAAACCGATGTTGCAGGGTGCGCATGGTGGCAGCGTCCGTGTGGGACTTGCGGAAATGTGCGCAGAGCCGGCGCACCTTTCCGAGCAGGTCTGACAAGCGTGGGTAGCTTTTCAGAAAGCGCTGAACCACCAAATTAAAGACGTGGGCCAGGCATGGCACGTGCGTGAGGCTGCCGAGCTGCAGAGCCGCCACCAGGTTATGGCCGTTGTCACACACGACCATGCCCGGTTGGAGGCTCAGTGGCGCAAGCCAGCGGTCGGTCTGCTCTGTCAGACCCTGCAGCAGTTCGTGGGCCATGTGCCTCTTCTCTCCTAAGCTGAGTAGTTTCAGCACGGCCTGCTGACGCTTGCCCACAGCTGTGCTGCCGTGCCGCGCGACACCGACTGCTGGCGACGTGCTGCTGCTGACACATCTTGATTGCGAGACAGAGGTTGCGTAGGAGGAGGAGGAGGGTGGTTTAGTGGAGGAAGCATACACCACCGCAGATACCACCACCGAGCTGGGGCCCGCAATTCTGGGGGCGGTCCCAGGCTCTGACTCTGTCCCAGCCTCCACTAAATTCACTCAATGGGCCGTCAGGGAGATATAGTGGCCCTGCCCGCCTGCGCTTGTCCACGTGTCCGTTGTTAAGTGGACCTTGGCAGTAACCGCGTTGGTGAGGGCGCGTACAATGTTGCGGGAGACGTGGTCGTGCAGGGCTGGGACGGCACATCGGGAAAAGTAGTGGCGACTGGGAACTGAGTAGCGCGGGGCCGCCGCCATCATACCTTTGAAAGCCTCCGTTTCCACAACCCTATACGGCAGCATCTCCAGGCTGATAAATTTGGTTATGTGCACGTTTAACGCTTGAGCGAGCAGGTGCGTGGTGGCGTACTTGCGCTTGCGCTCCAACACTTGCGCTAGCGGCGGCTGGACTGTGCGCTGAGAGACATTGGTGGCTGGGGCCGAGGACAGCGGAGGTGAGGGTGTGGGTGTAGGCCAGGAGACGGTAGTGCCTGTGTCCTCAGAGGGGGGTTGGATCTCAGTGGCAGGTTGGGGCACAGGGGGAGAGGCAGTGGTGCAAACCGGAGGCAGTGAACGGCCTTCGTCCCACCTTGTGGGGTGCTTGGCCATCATATGTCTGCGCATGCTGGTGGTGGTGAGGCTGGTGGTGGTGGCTCCCCGGCTGATCTTGGCGCGACAAAGGTTGCACACCACTGTTCGTCGGTCGTCTGCACTCTCAGTAAAAAACTGCCAGACCTTTGAGCACCTCGGCCTCTGCAGGGTGGCATGGCGTGAGGGGGCGCTTTGGGAAACAGTTGGTGGATTATTCGGTCTGGCCCTGCCTCTACCCCTGGCCACCGCACTGCCTCTTCCAACCTGCCCTGCTGCTGCACTTGCCTCCCCCTCTGAAGACCTGTCCTAAGTAGGCGTAGCAAACCAGGTGGGGTCAGTCACCTCATCGTCCTGCTGCTCTTCCTCCGAATCCTCTGTGCGCTCCTCCCTCGGACTTACTCCAATTACTACTACCTGAGTGATAGACAACTGTGTCTCATCGTCATCGTCCTCCTCACCCACTGAAAGCTCTTGAGACAGTTGCTGGAAGTCCCCAGCCTCATCCCCCGGACCCCGGGTACTTTCCAAAGGTTGGGCATCGGTCACGACAAACTCCTCCAGTGGGAGAGGATTCGGAACCATTGCTGCCCATTCTGGGTAGGGGCCTGAGAACAGTTCCTGGGAGTCTGCCTGCTCCTCAGAATGTGTCATTGTAATGGAGTGAGGAGGCTGGGAGGAAGGAGGAGCAGCAGCCAGAGGATTCAGAGTTGCAGCAGTGGACGGCGCAGAATTCTGGGTGGTCGATAGATTGCTGGATGCACTTTCTGCCATCCACGACAGGACCTGCTCACACTGCTCATTTTCTAATAAAGGTCTACCGCGTGGACCCATTAATTGTGAGATGAATGTGGGGACGCCAGAAACGTGCCTCTCTCCTAATCCCGCAGCAGTCGGCTGCGATACACCTGGATCAGGAGCTGGGCCTGTGCCCACACCCTGACTTGGGCCTCCGCGTCCTCGCCCGCTTCCACGTCCTCTAGGCCTACCCCTACCCCTCAGCATGCTGTATTACCAGTAGTGCAGAAACAGAACGCTGTAATTAAATGTGCCGCTTATTGGCCTGTGGTTGGAGGCTGACTTCGCTTACGGAACGCACAGCAGATGTAGGAAAGGATTTTGCGCAAGCTTGCTGTAACACTTAGCTGGCTGCGTATGAATTAGGACAACTACCCCCAGCAGAGACGCAGTACAGTCAGGACGGTCACAGGCAGCCCATATAGATTTTTTTTCCCAAATTTTTTTGGAAAAGCCCACTGCCTATATGGACTGGATATGTCTTTCACTGTCCCTGCCTCACCACCACTACTGGCCCTGGACTATGTAAAATTACTGCAGACTGTTTCACTCTGGACAGGATGACAGCGGTGATGTAAGAGGCAACGCAGAGCCAGGAAAGAATTTTGCGCAAGCCTGCTGTAACACTTAGCTGGCTGCGTATGAATTAGGACAACTACCCCCAGCAGAGACGCAGTACAGTCAGGACGGTCACAGGCAGCCCAAATAGATTTTTTTTTCCAAATTTTTTTGGAAAAGCCCACTGCCTATATAGACTGGATATTTCTTTCACTGTCCCTGCCTCACCACCACTACTGGCCCTGGACTATGTATAATTACTGCAGGACGCAATGCTCTGGACGCAATGCTCTGCACGGCCGATATACAAAAAAAAAAATGTGCAACACTGCAAAAAGCAGCCTCAACAGTACTGCACACGGTCAGATGTGGCCCTAAGAAGGACCGTTGGGGTTCTTGAAGCCTAAAATCAATCCTAACACTCTCCCTATAGCAGCTCCGGCATCAGCAGCACTTTCCCTGATCTCTGTCAGAATGCATTTGTGGCGAGCCGCGGGAGGGGCCGATTTATATACTCCGGTGACACCTGATCTCGCCAGCCACTCACTGCAGGGGGGTGGTATAGGGCTTGAACGTCGTAGGGGGAAGTTGTAATGCCTTCCCTGTCTTTCTATTGGCCAGAATACCGCGCTAACGTCTCAGAGATGAAAGTGAAAGTAACTCGAACATCGCGTGGTGCTCGCCTCTAGTAACAAGCATCTCGAACGCACTAATACTCGAACGAGTATCAAGCTCGGACGAGTACGTTCGCTCATCTCTACCTACCTTCTAAGCTGATCATTCACTCAGAAATACTGCTAAAATTAATTTTTAGTTGGATCACCATGAGATCAGGTTACATGCTGCCCATAAATCTTTATGGCGAGGACAGTGGAGAGGAGGAAACAGCTGCATAGTGAGGCAGAGAAACACTGCTGCTCTAGTCTCCTGTCTGATGCTTACATTTCTCCTTGTTTTCTTCCAGTATTCTGTGCTATTGATCACAGGATGCATCAACACAACAGGACATGGACAGCTAGAAACTGTACCATCTCTGCCTGCAAGGAGGACACTGAAATTATCATTACTTTGTATATTCATCTAAATAAGCTACAGACTATAAGCATACAGTCAGGAGGATGAGCTGTGATCTCTTTCATTATAACTGTGTGACAAGGAGCCTCAAATCATAATCAGTAACTGTGATAGTAGTGTTTGTGTTCCCCTCTAAAAATCTAGTGTGGAAGAGTCCATCGCACTGAACTGCTTAACTGAAAAACTGACTAATTTGGGAACACATAAACTCAAGTAAATTTCAGCTCTTCAGAATTCTTTATATACCAAATGACGTGCTCCATGTCAGACACATCACTAAGATACAAAAGCATGTCATCTGCGTATAGCAAAATCTTTCCCTCTGGAAATACAGAGGCATGATCTAGTCTTCTAAGCAAGAGAATCAATACCAATTTCAAATAAAAATGGAGAAAGATGACATCCTCGACAGAACAAACCAGTGGGAACAAACTCCATCGATTCTATCTATAACTTAGGATTTTTATAAAGCAATTAACTGCAAGCCATAAATGATTCCCTTCAACCAAATCCATCCAAAGCCCCCCCAAAACTCCCATTCTACAGTATTGAAGCAACAATGGCTCTTTAAAAACACTTCTTTTATTCCAAAAAAATCCACAAAATTACAAAGGTAGACATGGTATTTATAAATTTTTTGAAATAAAAGAAGTGTTTTAAGGAGCAAATTTTTTAAAAGTGGCAAGGAAAAGCCAAAAATGAAAAAAAGGGCCATGCCCTTAAGGGGTTAAAAAGCTATCTAGCCTAATGAGGTCCCGATGTGTTGTCTTTTTCACAGAATTGTGGAGCATATTTCACACCTCCCATAGACTTCTGTGGAGACTTTTGCTGCACAAATACACAGAAAGCTAGAACATGTCCTATTTTTTGCGTGCACATGAAATGCGTACAATTAAATCGTTAATAAGAACTAACCCATTGACATCAATAGTCCCTATTCTTTGTGTATTGTAAAGGCCAATTAAATGCGTACAATGCATGGCGCAAAAATGGCCATCTGAAAAAGCCGTGTATGCATAACGAATATATGTGTCATATAAGGTTGCTACTAGAGATGAGCGAGCATACTCGATAAGGCAAACTACTCGAGCGAGTAGTGCCTTATTCGAATACCTGCCCTCTCGTCTCTAAAGATTCGGGTGCCGGCAGGGGGCAGAGCGGCGGGGGAGAACAGGGAGGAACGGAGGGGAGATCTCTCTCTCCCTCTCTCCCCCCCCCGCTCCGCCCTGCTCACCGTCGTAACTCACCTGTCAACCGTGCCGGCACCCAAATCTTTAGAGACGAGCGGGCAGGTACTCGAATAAGGCACTACTCGCTCGAGTAGTTTGCCTTATCGAGTATGCTCGCTCATCTCTAGTTGCTACCTTTGTCACGAAAAAATACCGGCCATGGTAAAAAAGGAGCATGGCTTGGGGGTTTGGCTTATTACGGCATATTATTTGACCTCTGGGCATCATTTGATACAGTGGCCCCAGTTGAAATGGCGATCCCCATGGTGGCCCTAGTAGAAATAGCAACCCCCACTGTAATATTAACTCTGCAATAATATTAACCCCCTCAGTAATATTATTTACCCCCCTCAGTAATAATATTAACCCCACAATAATAGTAACTCCCCTCAGCAATAGTAGTGACCCCCTCAGTAGTAATACTTCCCCCCAACCCATATACCGTAAAACGCAACCCCTACTTCCCACCCAAAATTCTGGAAAAAAAATTTACACAAAAATAACCCCTTACTACACTACACTACACTACACTATACGGCCTTAGTCACACGGGCGTTTTTTCCCGCGATATGCGGACCGCATGACGGATGCGCATCCGCAAATCGCGTGACCGTGGCCGAAAAATCGCCCGAAAATACTGCTCCTAGCCGCGTTTCAATAGAAACGGGCCGGAGCTGTCCAGCGCATTGAATTCAATGGAGCCGGCAATACAGCCGGCTCCATTGAAAGTAATGCGCTGCGGGCGATCTCACGATAAAATTTCGGGAAGGGCTTAAATATATAAGCCCTTCCCTGAAATTCATCCAGAAATGTGTAAAAACAAAAAAATATATATATATACTCACCTTGTCCCGGCAGACAGAGTTCAGCCGCGGCTGGCGGCAGTTCTCCTGAACTGCTCTCTGTAGTATTCAGCAGCCGGGGATTTAAAATCCCCGCCTGCTGAATGAGCTGCCTCTGATTGGTCACAGCCTGACCAATCAGAGGCAGCTCTCACTCACACCCATTGAAATGTTTTTACACATTTCTGGATGAATTGCAGGGAAGGGCTTATATATTTAAGCCCTTCCCGAAAATTCATCCCGCACTCGCCGGCAGCCCATTGCTTTCAATTGAGCCGGCTGTATTGCCGGCTCCATTGAATTCAATGGGCAAACATCATTCTTCTCTGCCACAGCTGTTACAGCTGTGGCAGAGGAGAATGATTTGTCTACAATATGTTCTCAATGGGGTCGGCGCTGCTGCCGCCAGCCCCATTGAGCGCATATAGAGAAGAGAACAGGAATCGCAGATTGCAGATAGGTGCGATCTGCGATTTCTGTTCTATAATTTATCGGACGAGCGCATAAAAAGCGCTCATGTGTCCGATACCATTGCAAAGAATGGTTTTATAAAATCGCCGGACGCATGCGCAAATCGCGCGAAAGGCTGTGATTGGTTAACTCAGCGCCGGCTTCTAATTGGCTGATGCTGGCTAGCCAATCAGAGCACTATCTTTGCTGGAGGTGGGGAATTCAAGCTTCGCTTCCAGAAAGGAATGCTCTGCTGGCACGGAGGACATCACGGCAGCCTGCAGGAGCGACGGGGACCCGCAAGCACACCTGAACGCCAGCAGTAGCTGAGTATTAGATCCCCCCAGTGTGATTACCAGCGGAGAGCACCCCGGTTGGAAAGCACTGAGAATACCAGCCTTGGTGTCAGATGGGCGGTCAGGGCGGGTATTCAAAAATACTGGCCTGTAATACAGCCGGTAAAAAAAAATACCTGCACTGGCCCGGCGAGCAAAATACCGGCCAGGCCAGTGAATTACCAGCCGAGTGGCAACCCTAGTGTCATACAGAGTGCAAATACGCCCGTGTGAGCTAGGCCTAAAAGTAATTTTAATGGTCCTAGCCTTATTAGTAACCATCTGGTTGGTAAGGCCTGTTTGCACTTCTCACCTTATTATGATGGAAATTGTGCAAGAACTGTACCACAGTGACTTACTTCCGCCACATGCATTACTTGCTCTGTGAACTTTGGACCTCACACACTATACAATTACTGTGTGTGTGTATAAGTGTTAAACAGTTTGAGGACTATTCTTTCATTTTTACCTTTGTGAGTGTGTTGCGCATTTGTGAAGGGGCTATATACTTTTTTATATATATACTGTAACATTCTCTTAAGAGCATAAAATGCTGGCTCACTGGTCGCTCTTGACACAGTTTTCCCAGTCATCTATACAACATGGCAATGGGAATCAGGCAGATTCTAAATGGAAATCCTTGCATTATTTACATGCCGGCTGCTTGAGCTAACACAATGCTTTCTGAGACACATCCATCAACTAACTTTCTCAAAAAGCTGACGCTGATTGCCATGCCTATAGATACTGTGAAAGTGCACTGATCCTCTCCCAGTGCAGCTTTTGTTGTCAGGCCTTCTTGTTTCAAATGTTACCATGGTGCCAACCAATTATCATAAGAAAGCACAGAGAAAAAAGAATTTAGAAAAGTCTGTTGGTTCAGACGAGAAACTATTTTTCTTATTCAAGCATTAAGCAAAGAAAGAAGTTAAACCAAGTTTCAGTAACAAAGATTTTTGGAAACCAATCCCATGAATAATGTGGCTTTATTAAGCAACTGTTTCAGAATTTTAAAGTTTTAAAATTGTAAATTTCTTATTGTGTTGTTTAAAAAAAAATACTCTTTACAGATAAGTGATCACAAAGTTGTCTTGAGTCTTAGATGGACACTTTCTGGGTGGGAATCAGTAATTCGGAGGAATCGTGGATCTGGCTATTTACCATCCTATAACTAACTTGTTGCAGTATAAGCTGATGTTTTGGGATCTAAAAGTTTGGAAAGCTTCCTCACTGAGGGATTTTGGTTTCTTTGAAGCTGATGGTTGACACGTGCTACTGTGAATTTTTCTTTGTGTGCATTTTTATGCAGAACCACATACTTGGCATAAAAGGTATCCACATTGTTCGTCACTATGCTGATTTACAACTGAATACCAGCCTAAAATGGAATAGTTAGATTTTGTTTTAATAATTGAACTGAACCCCAATATAAAGAAAAGGAGGGAGCTTTATCCAATGCAAAAGGAGCAGCTGCCCACAGCAACTAATCAGATGTCTGCTCCACTTGTATTAGTTTCGATACATTTCCCCTAGTGTCCATTGTTGCTATTCAGACTCTCTAATGTACAATGGAGTGAGAATTCTATGCTGATTGCATAGAAGGGGCAATAAACTCAAGTTCCAATCTAGTAGTAAAAAATTCTCATGGATGCCAAAGGCTTAGAGAGCAAGTTGTAGGTGTGTAGTTAAAGGAGTACAGAAGTAGCAGTTGTATAAGATGCAGGTAGGATGGTGCAGTGGTGACAGAGAGGCGGAGGTATTTTGATTCAGAAAATATCAAACTTTTACTGAACAGGAATTTTAATTACAGTTCAAAGCTCCATAGGAGGGTTCATAACTTAAACATTGCAGAACATACTAAGGTACAGTGCAAAACATTAAAGGCTCGAAGGATACATGGGCTTAATGCCTATTCTGGCACAGTCTTGTACACCTGGGCTGTTTTGCTTGAAATGAATACATCTTTAACTGGAACACCAACTCTGGAACTTAGTATCAAAGTTTTTAATTGGAATGGCCCCAGCACCCAAGTGGGCCAACTCATAATCTCCCTTGATACATCCAATAAGACTGGAGTAGCCCTAAATTTACACCAAAAGGGAATGGAAAAACACATAGATTCTCTCTGTGGTAAGGCCACCACTAATTTAGGGATACAAAAATCACCGGCCAAAGTTCTTTCATCTCTTTGGTCCCACAACTTTTTCTGTGTCGGCCCACTCTCTCTCTCTGGTTACACTCAGCCAATATTCTTCTCAGCTGCTTGCTCTTTCATTGCCTGTCAGCTCTCCTTCACTTGTACACCAGAAATTCTGACTTGTTTCCAGTATTGACAATGGAAGCACTTATCATTCGAGTGCTGGGTCTCCACATCTGACTTCGACTTTCTCTTTGCATCTAAGCAGCTTTTCTCTCAGCACTCACACCGGTTTCTCTCTTCCTCAAATCCAGCTTGCTGGTTCTCTCATTTTCTCAGTTATTCTCCACTTGCCAATTCTCTCTTTTTCCAGCTGTGATGGACTTCACATATTTGTTCCCCAGTGTCTTTATTGGCATGCACACACCAACTGCTTGCCGTAACAAATCTCATGGTCCACAGTATTCACCAATTTGCAAAAGCTGGCCCGTAGAATATCTCTCAAATTATGGAAATTCTCTGAATCCTCTTTGCTTGCTCCCAATCTCTCTCTTCTTCTAAAGACACTATTATATTGGGCGATTATCACCCAAATTCTCACTGGTAACAGCAAATTCATATAATAATTGTCCCATGTACACATGGCCACTGACAGGGTACTGAGTGACAAATTGCTCACCTAAACAGAAGCCATTTATTGTTTCAGAAACTCTTATTTACTGTGAATGGAGGCAGGCAGCTGGTACAATTCCCGGCCGCTCCATCTCCATTCACTTGAACAATTATCGCTCCTGTGTAAAGAACAGGAGAAATACTTGGGGGGTGGCCTGTGGGACGGCTGTCAGGCGCTTATGCGTTCAACAGTCTTCCTGTGTAAATGTACCATTACGTGTGGGAACTTCTTTGTTTTGTGTTTGCTTTGCTGTGGTCAGTTGGTTAAAAATGAAGTTGAGAAGTCCGAACTTTTAAATTCCCATTTTGTGTGTGTTTTCTCTCAGAAAGTAGATGTAACATCAATTGATTTTCTCTGCGCTATTGGGGGAGTAAAAGAATGCAGGCCATCTACAAGCAGAGAGTTGGTGAGGGAACACTTAGCTAACTTAAATGAATTCAAGTCTCCAGGTCCAAATGAATTACATCCTAGGATACTAAAGGAAGCAGTGGAGGTAATTGCTGAACCACTCACCGTAAATGTAGAAAATTTCTGGAGAACAGGAGAATTGCCAGAAGATTGGAAAATGGCAAATATTGGCCCTATCTTCAAAAAAGGAAAGAAGGTGGAGCGAAGAAACTACAGGCCTGTGAGTCTGACTTCTATACCCGGAAAGATCTTTGAAGAAATTATTAAACAGCATACATGCAAGTACTTGGATAGGAAAGGAGTAATTAACCAGAGCCAGCATGGGTTTGTAACAAACAAGTCATGCAAGACTAATCTAATTTCCTTCTGTGACAGAATCACCGACTGGGTTGATCAGGGAAATGCAGTTGATATAGTATATCTTGACTTTAGTAATGCATTTGACAAAGTATCTCATACCATCCTTATTGAAAAAGTGACCACATATGGGATTGACAAGGCAACTGTTAAGTGGATTCACAACTGGCTGGGATTTGACAAATGGGGTACTACAAGGCTTTGTTCCCGGCCCAACATTTTTATAAATGATCTGGAGGAGGGAATTGAGGGGAAACTGAAACAAAGCTAGGAGGGACAGTTAACATTAGAGAAAAGAGAGTGAGGATTTAAAAACATATAAAGTATGAACAGTGGGCAGTGACTAACAGATTGGCATCTAACAAGGAGAAATGCAATGTCCTACACTAGGGCATGAAAAATGAAAAAAGCACATACAGAATGGGAGGAATTGGGATAAGGAGCAGCACATGTGAAAAAGACTTGGGTATACAAATAGATCATAGACTGAACATGAGTCAACAATGTGATGTAGCAGCCAAAAAGGCAAACACAATTCTGGGATGCATTAAAAGAAGCATAGAGTCTAGATCACGTGAGGTCATTATCCCCCTCTACTCTTCCTTGGTCAGACATTATGTGGAATATTGTGTCCAGTTCTGGACACCCCACTTTAAAAAAGACAAAGAGCTACCAGGATGGTGGGCAGTCTGCAAACTATATCTTATGAGGAATGATTAAAGGATCTGGGAATGTTTAGCTTGCAAAAAAAAAGGCTGAGAGGAGACTTAATAGCTGTCTACAAATATCTGAAGGGCTGTCACACTGCAGAGGGATCAGCCCTATTCTCATTTGCACAATGTAAGACTAGAAGCAACGGGATGAAACTGAAAGGGAGGAGACACAGACTAGATATAAGAAAAATCTTTCTGACAATGAGGGTGATCAATGAGTGGAACAGGAAGTCTTGTGCATTCAGTTTAAAAATAGTCTTGCAGGTATGATATGTTTTAATGGCAAGCAAAAATAAATTATGTTAAAAGTACTTAGATCTCAGGTCTACTTATGTCTCTTCATCAGGCATGGTATTGTAATGGATGCAAGTCGAATGGTGTAATGGCATGGCAGTGAACACTTATGCCGTTTGGCTGTGCTGGCACCATCTGACCACTGCTTCTGTTGCCACTTTGCTCACCCTCAAATTGGTCATTGTGGGGGAGAGACTCCTTTTTCTCCACTCACTGGTGCTCTGTTGGGCTGCCCTAGAACAATTTTTATATAATCTCCTCCCTCTAGTGACATCACCAGTGATGTTGCAACCACATCACCATGGAGGCATAACTCAATGAAACTGTGTTATCAAAAAGATGGAAGAGCTTTGCAAATGGTACTCGAGATGGAAACACAGCTCCTTTTTTTTCAAGGGAACTTCTCTGATTACTGGAGGCCCCACTGATCATTGGGGTTTTGAACCCCTATTGCTTCCTCACTGCACATCCACATTAAGGGGAAATTTTAATAGAGCAGTGGAACTGCCACTCCATTCAATGTCTATCAGGCTAATGAAGATAACAATTTCTATTGCCTCCATGGATTAGATTTCTTTTCCTTCTTTTATTGGCAAAAGAAACTTCCATGAGGGCAGCATCTTCCATTAGGCCAGCCTTCGTTGCATGCCTTTTACTTGTCACTGACAGCACTTACTTTTTGCTCTTTAGGATGTCAATGAGATGTTGTTTTAATTATGTAATATCACCTAGTATTATATATTCTAGATTTATTATACAATATATGGGAAATTTTGCACCCATTTTTGTGTGCTTAAATATGGTTGCAGAAACCACATTGCTTGTTTTTCCATAGACATTTCCCTTGAGCAGGAAAATATGCTGTGCAGATTTACGCACTAAAGGCCACATTGGAGTCTATGTGGGGTGCAGAAATGGGCATAAACTGTGAAAGAACATGCATGGGAAATGTCATTTTTCCACAGCCACCTGTCAGGGTCATAGAATCATAGAATGGTAGAGTTGGAAGGGACCTCCAGGGTCATCGGGTCCAACCCCTGCTCAGTGCAGGATTCCCTAAATCATCCCAGACAGATATTTGTCCAGCCTTTGTTTGAACATTTCCATTGAAGGAGAACTCACCATCTTCCGTGGTAACCTGTTCCACTCATTGATTACTCTCACTGTCAGATAGCTTTTTTCTAATATCTAATTTGTGTCTCCCCCCTTTCAGTTTCATCCCATTGCTTCTAGTCTTTCCTTGTGCAAATGAGAATAGGGCTGATCCCTCTGCAGTGTGACAACCCTTCAGATATTTGTAAACAGCTACGGTATTAAGTCTCCTCTCAGCCTTCTTTTTTGCAAGCTAAACATTCCCAGATCCTTTAACCGTTCTTGTTTTGCAGACTGCTTACCATCTTGGAAACTCTTCTCTGAACTTGCTCTAGTTTGTCTATGTCCTTTTTAAAGTGGGGTGCCCAGAACTGAACACAGTATTCCAGATGAGGTCTGACTAAGGAAGAGTAGAGGGGGATAATGACCTCACATGATCTAGACTCTATGCTTCTCTTAATAGATCCCAGAATTGTGTTTGCCTTTTTGGCTGCTGCATCACATTGTTGACTCATGTTCAGTCTATGATCTATTAGTATACCCAAGTATTTTTCACATGTGCTGCTCCTTATCCCAATTCCTCCCATTCTGTATGTGCTTTTTTCATTTTTCGTGCCCTAGTGTAGGACATTGCATTTCTCCTTGTTAGATAATAATAATAATAATCTTTATTTGTATAGCGCCAACATATTCCGCAGCGCTTACAATGCCAATCTGTTAGATGCCAATCTGTTAGTCACTGCCCACTGTTCATACTTTATATGTTTTTAAATCCTCACTCTCTTTTCTCTAATGTTAACTGTCCCTCCTAGCTTTGTTTCAGTTTCCCCTCAATTCCCTCCTCCAAGTCTTTTTCACATGTGCTGCTGCTTAGCTCAATTCCTCCCATTCTATATGTGTTTTTTTCATTTTTCTTGCCCAGATGTAGGACTTTGCATTTTTCCTTGTTAAATACCATTCTGTTAGTCGCTGTGCAAGCTTTTCTAGATCTTTTTGAATACTCTCTCTCTCTCTCTTCCCTAGTGTTAGCTATCCCTCCTAGCTTTGTGTCATCAGCTAATTTGATTAGTTTCCCATCAATTCCCTTCTCCAGATCATTTATAAAAATGTTGAACAACACTGGGCCTATAACATAGCCTTGTGGTACCCCACTTGATACATTCTTCGACTTGGATGTGCAGCCATTTATGACCACTCTTTGACTACAATCACTAAGCCAGTTGTAAATCCCCCTAATAGTTGCCTTGTCAATCCCATATTTGGTCATTTTTTCAATAAGTATAGTATGAGATACTTTGTCAAGTGCTTTACTAAGGTCAAGAAAAACTATATCCACCGCATTTCCCTGATCAACCCAGTCAGTAATACTATCATAGAATGAAATTAGATTCATCTTGCATGACTTGTTTGTTACAAACCCATGCTGGCTCTGGGTTTATATAGTTTGCAGTTAATTGCAGGCAACACACGACAGACATTTTGGAGAGTGTTAAGGAGAGTCTCTGTCTGGCGTGGGACTGGAATCTCGTGTTGCTACCACTTACTGGAGGGTAGCGTGGTCAAGGTGTAGCCGAGGTCTGTTTTATAAAACGGCAGTGCAGTACAGTGGGTTCAGGCAGAAGAGTAGTCAGGAGGTATAGCTGAGGTCTGGTACACAGAAACAATCTTCTTTTGTAGGGAGCAGGTTAAGGTAGGAGCAGGTTTACAAAACACTGAGCACAATAAACAGGCAAGGAAAGAGGGAACAGGGCTTGGTTTATATATAGGGCTAATTGAAGAAGGAACAAAACACGGGATGGAACTAGACAGGAAGACAGGTTGGGCTACTGCTTGGAATACAGAAGGTCGCTGCTTCAAATCTTGACAGTCTCCCTGGGAAAGCTTCCCTTATCAAGTGTAGAATTTCTCATAAATTTTGTAGAATAGAGGTTGAAACCTCAACCTTCTCCAAAGTTTGCCATCCCACGTGCCTGCCAACATCTGTGCGACTGCTACCAGGAAAAAGGAGCATCTTTGTCATCAGAAGACATGTCATCAGAATCAGCTACACTCTCCCAAAGTCACTGGATAGCAGCTCTCTGCACATGTTGTATATTAATGATGATTACAGGGGGCTGAGTCAATGATAGGGGGTTGAGTCATGACGTGTTGCTAGGGTTTTATGCAAGCACAAAATCACAGCTATTGTGAACTAAGGAAGAGAAATATATGCCGCTATGCATGGAAAAAAAACGTTCACTGCGCAAATAAGTTGCACAGGAGTGACTATTTAAACTTACGCTTGTGTGCAGGAGCCCTGCCGGTGTTAGTATAATTTCCGCTGGCGCACGATACCACTAATATATCTAGAGGTGCATGTCTCCTCTGTGTACCAAAACTCTGTGTGAGTTGGCGTGTTTTTTTTGGTATAATTTACACCATTTCATAGCGTAAATTATAAATAAATGTGTCAGTCCGGGGCTGCCATATACCAAACCCAACAACTTTTCACAAAAGTGGCAATGCCAGCGCAGAAAAGTTGCAAAGTTTTTTATGCAAGCGGGACTTTTATGCAAGGGCCCAACTTTGCAGCTTTGCTATGCCAAAAGTGTGCAGTAAAGTGCTCTGTGAAGGTCTCCCTATGTTTTGGGATGTTGTTAGTCTTAGCATTTCATAGTGCTGCATTTTGCCATTTAAGTTAAATCTAGTAATTTTTTTTGTCTGTGTTACATCTGAACAGATAAAACACATACCTAACTATGAACCTGTGTCCTCCCTCATGGTTACAAGTAAAACTACTTTGATGTTCCATGTAAGCTCATGCTGCACAGGATATAAAGCTAATATAGCTGGTGCTCTGGTCATGTTAGTGGAGGAGGTAAAGACACATTGGGCTGTTGCCAGAGTGTCAAATATGTAAAGCTGCATCTCTAGAAGTTACTGGCTCTCTAATAATGCTATGTCCTCATATTTGTTATTGCGTGCCTACTCTGAAAATTACAAAACATATTGGACTGTCAAGCTGCTTCCGGCTTAGTGGCTGTGTCTGGAATGTACCGTGAATACACATAGGTGTCAGTGGGAATAAATCTTGTTGCGTGAAACAGATTTGTGTTGGGAATTTTAGCTATGCTTAGGCCTCAAGCCACTTTAAAGCATTCCAGGTGATCCTAATAAAAGCTCTAAGGGTAGCAGACATTCTACTGTTTCCTAGACATGCCACCGCAGTGATCGTCAATCAGGCAGTAGTGAGCGCTTGCTTCACTGCCCCGCTATCGATTAGATAGCTGCAGACAGATACACGTATGGGATTATCTGCAATGCCAGATTATTTTCTGTCTGCATACCAGAGGACACATTATCAGATCTGGATTTCTTATCAGGATTTTCTAATTTAGAAAACTGCAAACACATATCCAGCAAGTATATATAAAATGAACCTAAACAGGGCTATAGATATTAGCAATATAATAACTATAACAGCAGTGGTTGTAGAAGAAGAAAAGAAGGTCTGTATCCGCATAGCATAAAAATAAAGATACCCCTATTTATACAGCCCTAACATATTACCCAGCACTTTACAATGAGATCAAACAGTACGACTAAGGACTTTTACCCACTAGTGTTTTTTTTAGCGCTGCAAAATCGCTGTGTTAAAAAAACGCTAGTGGGTAAAAGCCCTAAGGGCAGATTCACGCGAGCATATGCGCAAAATGCGACATGAGGTTGGATGAGGTAGATTTGCATGCGTTTTGGAGCATATTACTGTACTTTTTGCACATGCAGTGCCAGTTCACACGCGCACAGTGGCTATATAGCCTAATGAAGTTTAGATGTGTTCTTTCTTTTCTGGAATTGTGCAGCATATTGCATATAAATGCGCAGTATGGGGCCTTTGGTGTGCACAAAAATAGAGCATGCTACGTTTTTTTCACGCGCACAAAAAAGGGTATTGAGAATGAATCCATTGAAATCAATGTCTTCTATTCTCGAGATGTGTTCTTTAGTCCACATATTGTGCAGTGTCACACCATTCCGCCTTCGTATTTACGCACCTCCCATTGACTTCTATGGGACTTTTGCTGCTCACAATACAGGAAAATAGAACAGATTCTACTTTATACTGCGCGTAAAATTTTTGTTCAAAACGCACTCATGAGAATGAGCCCATTGAAATCAAAGGGTTCTATTCTCTGTTTAGCATACATTTTCTACTTGCAAAAACACGTGTAAATATGTCTATGTGAAGAAGCCCGTAAGGTGCCCGTAAAAGTCAATGGGGAGTGCACAATATGCTAGAAGATGCATGGTATGCTGCATTTTTCTGCTGGAAAAAGAACACATCTGGAACTCATTAGTCTTTGCCACGTGCAAATGAACATGCCATGTGAGCGCAAAAAGTACAGTAATATATGCACGAAAAAGCTTAGTTTGTTCCACAAAAACGCTACGATCATGCACACGCCAATGTGTTTACGCTCATGTGGAGCCGGCCCTACGCCTGTGTGGACAGGTATAGGCTGATGTGTTTTATCAAATATTGTGAGCAAGATTTTGGATTTCAGTGACTATCTAGTTATTGTCGCTTTAGGACAATGATACCAATACAGAGTCTTAAGATCTAACATTAACCCTTTAACGACCAGCCATACGTGTTTTTGATGGCGGCCGTTAAGAGGCTTCATTCTATAGTAACGTCTTTTGATGGTGCTGCATTAGAAGCCCGGCACAAGTCTCACGTGCTGGAGGGAGCAGGTGCTTGGCTGTCGGATGACAGCTGGGAATTTACTATAACACCAGGGACCAAAGAAACCTCAGATACCCGGTGTTAAGCATTGCAAAAGGCTTGTAAAGGGCATGTAATAGGCTGACAGACAGGGCTCCCTCTGTCACCCATCGGACGCCCACGATATGATTATCGGGTCCCAATGGGTTGCTATGGCACCGAAGGTTGGAATATAGCCTTTGAGTCTTGCCTATCTCGCCTTACAAAAAACAGAATAGAAAGTGATCAAAACGTGACATAGATCAACAAATGGTAACCTTAAAAAGAACAACTCATCCCGCAAAAATAAAAAACCTTTCACAACACTGTTGACAAAAAACAAAAATCTTAAGGGGCTTTTTTAATGAAGTGATAAGCAAGAAAATAAAACTATATAAATTTGGTATTGACCTAATGATATTGGCCCACATAGTTAATTTAATTATTAATTATTTACTGCACGGTGAACGCTGTTAAAAATAAAGAAACACGCCAGAATTGCAATTTTTGTTGATCTTGCCTCTAGAAAAAAATTAACTACAAAGCAATCAAAATATCATATGTTTCCAAAAATTGGATAAATGAAGACTAGAGTTCATCTTGCACAAAAACAAGTTCTTGTAGAGCTCAGTTGATAGAAAAATAATACCAAGTTTATACACTTTTTTAAGTGTTTTTTGTGTACAAAAATAGCAAACATAAAAAACTGTATAAACTTGGTATTGCCAGAATCGTGCTGACCCAGAGAGTAATGTTATCTCATTATTTATTTTTCACACTGAACACTGTAAAAATAAAATCTAAAAAACAAATAGCAGAATAACAGTACATTATTTATAACCCAAATATAATGCCATTAAAAAAAAACAACCTGTCCCACTAAAAAGCAAGCCCTCATATGGCTATGTCAAAGGAAAACGTAAAAATGTATGATTCCTGGAATGCACCGATGAAAAAGACTGAAATGTTAGTTGGTCATTAGGGCGCAAACAGGCTTAGTCACTAAGGGGTTAAAGTATACTGATCCCGCCTATGCAGTGATATACTGTAAATAACATTTATGTTTAGCAACAAGTTTATTGTTGCTGCAAAAAAAGGCCTCTGCTTTTGTCTGTCACAACTGCGCTATACATGCCATCAATCTCTTTCATTTCTATCAGCAAAAGCCAACCGCAATATAGAAAAAACTGTAACTATAGAATCAGGACTGTGAGTGCGGCAGCTTCTTCACACACATGTACTTCCAATCCAGTGTCCCATTGCAGATTGGAAACTGCACTCTAGAAAGAATACCATCAGCAATTTCCAGCCATTTTTGCTCCATTAGCTCCAGCATTACCAACTGTTTGAATGGGTCCCAAATAGTGTTGCTCGTCGCGATTGGCTGGGCAATAAAATCATACCGATTTTTTCAAAATTGTATTGGGTCATCCTGAACTGATGTATAGCAAAAATTGAAAGTAAATTATTTCTCTAATGTGGCTCAGTTGTCAGCACTGTTGCCTATCACCGCTGGGGTCCTAGGTTCAAATGCCACTAAATGTAACATCTGTATAGACTTTGAAAAAATTCATCCATAGTCAGATTTGAACCTACAACTCTAGCATTGCAAAGTACCAGCGCTAACAACTGAGCGACCAAACTTGTCTGCCCTGCTGCAGGGGTGGAGAACAACAAGAAAAAACGCAAAGAGAACAGAAGAAACTATGATCCAGATGTTGCCCTTGATCAGATTTGAACCTAAGACTGTAGCACTGCAAGGCAGCAGTGCTAACCATTGAGGCACCACACCCATTTGCTGTGTTCTAGAGGTGCAGAAGAGCAACAACAATAAATAAAAAGAAAACATAAAAGCATCCAGTTGCTACCTTTTGACAGGTTTGAGCCTAGAACGGCAGCAATGAAAGGTGGCAATGCTAACAACTGAGCCACCACACCTGTGCTCTATACTCCGGATGAGAAAATAGGAGGAATTAATACAAAGAGAAAATATCCCCTTCCCTTCCACATTATGACCTTTTACAGATTTGAACCTAAAACCAATACTGGCAGCAGTGTTAACGGAGGAAGAGGAGGAGAAACAAACTCCCTGTAGATGTTGTCCATTATCAGTGGTGAATCTAGAACCCCAGTGCTACAAGGCTACAGTGCTAGCTATTGAGTCACCAAGTTTCTTGCTTCTTCCTCTTGCTTCTTTTTCTCTGGAGGAGGAAGAGAAAAGTAAGCAGAAAGAGAAGAAAATCTTCTCCTTCATCATCTTCTGCCTTTTCCTTTCCTCCTTCCACTTCCCCTCTTTCTTCTCCTTCTTATACTTCCTCTCCTTAACTTTTTTATTCTTCTCTCTCTTTTCAGGAGAAGGAAGAATAAGTAAGAGGAAGAAGGTAAAGAAGGAAGATCAAGAAGTAATTAGCACTGTTGCATTGTAGTGCTGGGCTACTAAGTTCAAATCTGTCCAAGGATAACATCTGCATGGATTTGTCTCTTTGTGTTTCTCCATCTCCTCATCCAGAAAAGGAAGACCAAGCATGGTGGCTCAGTTATTAGCAGTGCGTCCTTGCAGCAATGCAGTTCTATGTTCAAAATTGAGCGAGGGCAATATCTGGATGGGATTTTTCTGTTTTCTTTGTATTTATTCTTACTGCTGTTCTCCTCCTCTTCTACAGCAGAATGGACAAATGTAGTGGCTCAGTTTTAGCACTGCTGTTTTGTAGTGCTTGAGTTATAGGTTTAAATCTGGCCCAGGGCCACAACTAGATGGTCTTTCTCTGTTCTCTTTGTGTTTAGTCTTGCTGTTGTTCTGCTCCTCCCCCTGAGACAGCAAACAGGTGTGGTGGCTCAGTTGTTAGCAATGTTGAGTTGAAGTGGTGGTGTTGTAGGTTCAAATGTGAGCAAGGGCAACATCTGGATGGAGTTTTTCCAACTCCATCTTGATGGGCTTTGAACCTAAGGGGCCCTAGGACTCAGCCACATAAGAAGAAAAAAAAAGAAGTGTGTCAAGACTATTTTAAATTCACAATCATTTTTCAAAAATCAGGCCAGATATGTACGACCCAAATATTTCAATAATTGCTCAATACTACTCACAAATTGCATTACAGGTTGTCCTCCCCAGTTGAAACTGAAAATGCAAGGAGGCAAATGCATTCCCAGTCACAAGGAATCTGAAAGCAACAAAATATACAATTAGACATTATTAGTATTATTAGATACACATTTCCATTCTGTATTATTAAACATCTACCTACCTCCACCTCCCAACCCCCGCTTTCCTTCCAAACTTAGCATATAGCCACACCACATTTCAGGAAGCCATTACAATTTCTTTGTTACTATTACTATATAGATAGAGTATTGTGCAGAGCCATCATTTGTACAAAAAGCTAAGCATGGGGTAAAGGATGCAGTATGTCTTCTTATTGGGTGACAATGAGTTGTCCCTTTGCTGAATTACGCTGTCGTATCTTGCTAATCTGGAACATAATTCCAGGGCACAGCTCCAACAGGCGGTCAAAAATGTCAATGGACATGCAGCAGAAGGCTTGAAGTAGGGCACCCCACTCTATGATGTTCGCTGCTCTGAAAGGGCATATGAAGGTATACAGTATATTTTTTATTTTTATTTTTTAAGGCTGAAATAAGGCTTGTGTCCATCCTGTTCAACCTATTTTCCTGCAATGTTGATCCACAGGAAGGCAAAATACCCCAATAATGTAGAAGACAATTTTCCTCATTTTTGGGGTAAAACAAAATTCCTTCCTGACAAATCGGGCAATCAAAATAGAATAACTCCCTGGACCAACAAAACCTCTGAAGCAATCAGTGACTATAACCTGTAATATTGACTAAAATATGTAATATTGGTACGCTGAAAAAGTCATCTAGGCCCGTCTTGAACTCTTCCAGGGCTCAGCCAGACTGGTGTCTTAACGTGTGAATTTTTTGTGCGCAGAATGCAAACGCACAAAAATTCACATGACCAAAGTAGGCAGCACACAGAAAAAAACACACTTGGCCGCGTTTGTGCACACATAAAGTGTGCTGCCTGCTATCCCCTGCTGCGGCTGTTACAGCTGCAGCAGGGGATTCCTTGGATGTGAAACCACTGCATGCTGTCTGATCCAGGGGTTTCACCTTTGGTCGATGGGGCCGGTGGCAGCAGCCGCAGCAGCCCCATTGACACACAGAGAACAACGTGCTCCTCTGCTACAGTTGTGGCAGAGGATTTCTTCATCTCCGCGGGGAGTCCCCTTTTCACTGAACACTGTGACAACACTGTCATAGTGTCCAGTGGCAAGGGGACTCCCTGCGGAGATGAAGAAATCCTCTTCCACAGCTGTAGCAGAGGAGCACGGTGTTCTCCTATTGTATTCAATGGAGGTCGCTTTCATATGGGCGACAAAATCGTGCGATTTTGTAGTGATGCAATAGCACGAGAGAACGCATGTATGTGAAGCCCATGATTTCCAATAGGTTTGTTCACATTAGCAATGTTTTCTCTGATGCTATTTTGCAAGAAAAAAAAATTACGGCATATCTTTGCGCTTTTTTTTGTAGCCCATGATTCCCTATGGAGCTTTCTTGTTCCATGTGGAAGAGGCCTTAAAGTGAGTTTGGGTATTTATGGTTTTGTCACCTCCCAGATATATACAGAGGTCTAGAAACACGATTTCCTCGGTGCATAAACCTAGGATCCAAGTTGCTGGAATTTAACCATGTTGCTAATTCTTGGATGGCACTGACAGTTCCCTTCCACAAGAAGAAAAGGTCATTTATGTAATGTCCATAGCATACAACATTATCTATGAAAAGCGATTACCGTAAAGCGAAAAAATCCTTAAAATAACCCATATAAAAGCCAGTATAAGAAGGTGCAAATTTTGTGACCATTGCGTAGCCCCTGACCTGCCGGAAAATTGACCCCTCAAAGTCAAAGTAGGAGGTCTATGGTTGGGTGTTCTGTTCAACTGGTAGAATTTGTCCTTTGCAACATTTATGACAATGCTTTTAAAACAAGTAGAACACTTTGTGAAATAATAGTCACTGATTACTATAAGGATTGTTAACCCATGGATTATTCTGATTGCCGGACTGGAGTCAGGAAGGAATCTCTCCTCCTCTAAAAAGAAAAAATTGGCTTCCATCCCATGGGTTATATTGCCTTCCTCTTGATCAACAATAAAGGGTTGGGGGGGGGGCAATTTACATTGACAGAGAGCATAGACATGCATTAGCATGCCCTATTTTTCATCTGTGATATAGACAGGAATAGAAAATGTGATGAAAATATGTTAATCTGCATAGCCCCATAAACTATAATGGGGTCGTATGCTGTCCATGAATTAACACAGATAACACACAGCCCCAAATATGCTAGCGTGCTGTAAGTATAAGAATGCTTTAATTTCTATGTAGCAGCAGCACAGTGTTGGCATTCAACCTATGTATACAGATAGTTACTGCCATGTGTTATGTGAGGGCACCTTCTGTAATCTAATCTGACTAGACAGAAACATTTTTCGTGGTAATTTGACAGGTGTACAACAATTTTGTATCTATCTGACCAAGAGTTTTTCCTCCCGTATCCTGATTATAGGGCGTGACAAGGTTCTTGTTGGGATCAGGGTGGTTATCCCAGTTTTTGTCCAGAAGGGTCATGTGACAGGGTCAGGACAGGGGAAGTCTGACTTCTTCCCCCTTTCCTTTTTCCAATGTATTTTTGTAACTGGATAGTTTAATAAGGACAAGTTTTTTAAAATGGTGGTTCTTCCAAAATGTGCAGTTTCTTTGATTTCCATAATGCTGCCCAGTGAGGAAGGTGTCCCTTTCCCCTAAGGCCGTACTCACAAGTCTTGCAAGAGTTCTTTCCGTGTCCAAGATGGACAGAACTTGCACAGAAAATGAATCCATTCACACATAAGATTTTTTCCCTCAAACAGCTGATCTGAGTTTGAAAAATCTCTGTATGTCCTATTTTCAAGCGTGTTTTGCATGAGAATGGTCATGTAATGTGCGGTATCCCACATCTCATGAACAGAATATCCTTCTGCTATGCAATGCAAGGAGTCTCGAACGCAATTTGCTCTTAGCCATGTAAATATGCCCTAATAGTATATTACAGTGTTTAATCAAGGCCCAAGCATTACTGGTATATTTAAAAAAAAACAGCTTAAACGCTGCCATACAGTGGTGCCTTGGGTTAAGAGTTTAATTCATTCCGTGACGGATCTCTTAACCCAAAACATTTGTAAGTCAAATCAATTTTCCCCATTGAAATGAATAGAAAAGTCATTAATCCGTTCTGGATCGTGAAGCTCTTCTACTGATTTCAATGGGGATGGCATTGCACTATTAAAAGCAATAGGACGCCGACTCCCACGCCGTGATTTTCGGGGAAAGGCTTTAAATATAAGCCCTTCCTTGAAATCATCCCTAGCTGTAGTAAAAAAATAAAAAATATGTATACTCACCTGCCTGGGGCTAAGGCGCATCTTGCCGCCTCTTGTTCTCCTTGCACTGCTCTGAAGCTTTTCAGCAGGTGGGGATAAAAATGCAGGGAGAACAAGCAGCAGCTAGACACGCCTGAGCCTCAGCAGCGGCGAACAGGTGAGTATATATTTTTTACTACAGCTAGGGAAGATTTTCAGGGAAGGGCCTATATTTAAAGCCCTTCCCCGAAAACACTGTAGGGGTTGCTGGCAGGCCATTGTTCTCAATGGGGCCACCGTCAGCAGCGGTGGCCCCATTGAGAGCAAGGCTCGTAACCCTTAAATCAGAGCAAAATTTAGGGAGAGAACCTGCTCTCAAGTCAAAAAAGCTTGTAAGCTGAGGCACTCTTAACCCAAGGTATCACCGTATTTTGATATTGTTGGATAGACTCGTTATATGCAACAGTAACGGTCTCCTGACTCTAAACTAAAACACTATAAAAGTTATTTACAGAAATCCATGTTATCATTTCTGAAATGCTGTTTTGAACACATCAGCTTATCTAGAAGAATACAAGGATCACTGTTTAAACTTTTCAACAAAGGCACTTTCAAGGTCTACAGTTACAAATGTTCCTATTTGTTATTTGCTACATCTTAAGCCTAAAGTACATTGTTATATTTTGAATGTTCCCTTGGGAAACGTATTGACAAAAAAGCTGAAGCAAAGAAAGGAGAAATACACAACATTCTCTCTGCCATCACAAATTATTATGTAAGAAATACAGAGACAGAAGCAGAACAGCTTTAATCTGGGAATATTTGTAAGTCATATGTGAGCTTTTCTGATTCAACCCCAGTCAGTAATGTGGGTCAGAACAGTGTGCAAGTTCAGTCAGAGGAGATAAAATCAGGCTCCCAATGTAAGGATGGCAGCACAGGCCGGAGCAGACACTAATCTGCTGCTGAATCTAGGTCAATGGGATGCTTTGAAGCTGCAGCTGGCCATGTGGGGACCACAGTCTCATGCAATATTCACAAAGAATCAGAATGGCTAGACTCAATTTTATCAGTTACAGAATTATTGCAAATTTCTGTCTTGTCTCATACGTTCAGGGAAACCTTACTATGACACTGTGTGAAATGATGTGCTGCCTGTTGATTCCGTGCTTCCATGTACCTAACAATTAAGATAAGTCACTGCAGTGCATTATGTATATTAAAGCTGCAAAATTCTAGACTAGACTTGGTGTGGATGTCACTTTCCTTATTTCTAAGCATAGAATTTACAGTAGGAAATTGGAGAAATCAATTAACCATTGTGATAAGACATTAGGCAAACACCTGTTGCTTGCAAGACGGCCTTCTTGGCTTCATTGAAGTGCCTGTGAATGGTGCTTGTTATTCATTTATAAAGTTATGCAATCTGATACTTCATTTATACCTGAGCCATGAGTATTATAGCCTTAAAAAAACACATTCCATCATTTATGTTAATAGACAATCTGTGTATAGTGATGAACGAGCAGTAAAGTAGAAACTACAGAAATATGCATATAGGAACTATATACCTACACATAAGGGCTTATTCCGATGTGCGTATATCGGCCGGATTTTCACGCCCGGCCGATATACGCTGTCCCTCTCTGCAGGGGAAGAAGGCGATCTGGGAGCAGTGCACTGAGCTCCCACCCCCTCTCCGCCCCTCACATTCAACGGGAAACAGTTGCAATCCTGTAGCACGTGTGGAACACATGCATTAGTATCGTAATTTCACAGAAATGAGGCAAGTCACAGTGAGAAATCCAACTTTTAAATGCTCTACAGGTGGAGTTCCAAAGCTCTGACTGACAGCTGTAGTGTCCAACCAGGAGATTCCTACAGCCGTCAATTAGAGCTGCAGAAGAGCATATTGGACAAAGAGGGAGAAGAAGTCCCATATGCAGGACACATACAGTGGTATGAGCCATGAAATAAATTTATTTAGAATTTATCACTGATCCTGCTTCACACGGGTATGTCTGCCCCTATATAGAGCTGTCAGCAGTTTTGCATTGCAAGATTTATTTAAACCACTACTGATGACTACACCTATGTGATGACATGTATAGGAACAATATAATAAGCGATTATATTTTTTATTATACTATAATAATAAGATGTGTATATACACATCACCTTGCTAACAAAGAAACCAAATGAAGTCTGATCCTGCAGTCGAAGTCTCTTCCGTATTTCTTGCTAACTTGTATTTAGTACATTAGCATAAAGTAGAAGGCAGAAGCAAAGTTGCTTCATAATTTGTTTTACAAGCTTCAAAGCAATAAAATTTGTAAAGTATACATATCTGTATTATGTGAAATTGCTGTGAGCATTGTGTCTGTAGTGTAACAAAAATGCAAATATTGTCTACTACGTGTCGTCAATGTGCATATCCTCCCACTACTGTAACATCATGGTAATCTATCTGCAAGTAGGTCAAGGGATACAAGATGAGGTGTTCCCATATCCTTCAGTGGAGGTTGGTCTGGTGAGATGGTCTGGGTCTTGTCCGGAAGTGGTAGTCTTACCTCGGCCTGGGTCACAATGGGAGTAATGGTACCCTTATCTGGCTTTTGTGGCCCAGTTCGAGCCACTCTAGATCAGGGTTCAGCCTAGACTGGTATTCACGGTAGTAGGGCAGTGGTATGCCTGTACACCATAGGCTTCTGGGGTAGGCCACATAAGATTGCTTGCGAGACAGTCTGCTGCTTGCCTAAACAACTTTGATAATAGGGTGTAGTAGAACAACAAACAAGAGGCTGTAACTGGACCATAACACAGGATAACATTCCTGGGGTATGCTCTAGGGGTAACAGAAAGTAGAGGTGTACCTAGGTCTCCCAGCACCCGCAGCAAAGATACAATTTGGCGCCTTCTGACCAATTAATTAATGTCATGTACCTTTTTAAAATTTATTTTGTTCGTACATAGTGGCATTAGGATCTGGACATCTGAGGAAAATGTGATTGTTCCCAGCAAGAAAAACCACAAGCGTGCAGGAGACATCTGAAGGTAACACCCCACAGTGTGGCTTCTGAGAAATATGTGCTCAACAGCATGTTGGTGTGATTTGTAAGTTGATTACTATTGACTGTGCAGTTTTGCAGGTAAAGCCTCTGTTTACTAGCAAATTTGTACAGCCATTTAACAATTAATTTGTAAACACCCCAAACAGTATCTCAGCTGTACTGTGACCTTGTCACTCTGTGACCCTACTCTGTGTTCCTCTTCCTTGTGCCACACAGTAATCCGCCTTTGTGCCCCCTACAGTGATAGTGCCCTCCTTTATGCCTCACATAGTGTTATCGCTCTCTCACCTGCTCATGAGGATCTTCATTTCCTGCCCTGTAGAAAAAACTGCAAGAGACTTCCCCAACAACTTAGTCAGGAATCTGAGTCCTCCGACACATGTGAATGATCACATACTCATGACATCATCAAAGGTCCTTCAGATTCTTTAGCAGCTCTCCTATACATTACCTAATCATTACATCACCGCTCCTTTTGCCCTAAATATCTTTTTCTCTGCTTTTATTTAGCTATTATCTAATGCCTCCTTTGATTGAAGTTTGGTCTGGCACCACAAAAGTTAAAACGTAACTGTACCTTAAGCGTCATGACGAGGAGTGATCGGAGTGTGCTACGAGATGTGTATTGTGCAAACTCAGCTTCCACAAGAGTGTTGCAAGACAGGCTACGCTACCTTAGAGGATTGGGAGCTTTGGTGATATCGAATGTACTAACCTAAAAGTTAAGTTCTACCAAAGACCAGATGTATTCGCAGTTGTGATGCATCCCGGGCCGCCTTCAAAATTGGCCTGTCACCTCATGTCTGTCAGAAGATCCTACAGTGTGGAGGTATTGTGATGTCTCCCCTTGTCCTGATTGCCATGGTGGGGGACCCATCTGATAAGCCTGAGCAGCTGTTTACTTGGATTACTGCTGTATATGTTTATTGTCTAGTGAACCACAGGTTACAGCACATAACAGTGTATGTTGCCTTAGAGACACCTACAAAATGAGTAGTACTGTGAAAGGATGTTCAAAATTTATAGGAAGTATGAAAAATTTAGATGTAACCATATGCTTCACTATGATGCGAAACGTAGTATTCTGAGTTAGACTACATGCAGGAATACAGTGCTGAATAAGCAAAATGAAGAGACACCACAAATCAAAATGTCATGATGACCAGAATAATTTATTTTACAACCTATACATTGAAAACACGTTTTAGGTATAAGACCTATCTTTATGAATGCATAACAAATAGTCAACAGCTGTCAAATATTTGGGGCAACCACAAAGTCATAAATTGGACTTTACTGAGAAAGCAATGTCATGTCAGAAAAGCTCCAGCAGATACATTAAATCATTCCCACCCCACCATAATATAACCCACATTATATCTGCATTCTTCTATTACCCCCATGCAACTTCTAACTTTCCTTCTTTTTTAGAAGCTATATTTATATAGATGTATCTAAATGAACAGATACAGTCTAAAGGCACAAGGGCCATGGCAGATTGTGCCATGTGCAGCAGCATGCAAGTCACAGACAGTATGCATGCTGCTGCAGGGAGCAGTGATAACAGGTTGGCATTAGCCTCAGGGCAAAACCACATGGGCATATTAGTGCATGAACCTTTTTTTTACATTTTTTTCGACTATTTAAACTCTGCACTATTGAGTGCGAGTTTGAGGAGAAAAAAAGCGGGAAGATAGGTTCTGCCCTATCTTTTCTAGTGCATACTATTAATGTGCAAGAATCCTGCTAGTGGAAAGAAAGCCATTGAAATCAATGGTTTCATTTAGTCACATTATGCGGCCATGAAAATCATAATGGGACTATCAAGGAAAGAGAGGGGGGATTCCGACCCATCCCACCTCTGTCGCTGATCGTCATGGATTGACTAATCCGAGCGCACTTGCCGCTAGCAGTTTGTCATGGCAGAGCCTTGATCGATCACTCTAGTTGGATTGCAAGCGTGGAGTCATGACAATACAGGTGGATTTGTACCTAGCTTTCCCAAGCTCCTGCACGCATGCAGAACGAAAACTCAAATCGCCCCCTGAACCAGCCTCCAGGTCTCTGCAATACCCACAAACACTTGCTTCCACCACCAGCTTTTAAAGGTAACCTGGAACCCAGACTATGCATTATGAACACAATTTTCAAAGTTATGATTAGTTTTAAAACAGACAAGGCTTGACTAATAAATTGCAGATTTTTTCTAAAAATATACTAGCAGTCCTAAATATTTATAAGTATACAAAAATGTACAGAAAAATATGTTACAATGCAGGTAAAGTTCACAGGCATACACAATAGGCATTTTTTAAAAAATAAAACACGGAGAAAATAAAGAAAGATACCAGATTTGGTAAGCAAACAGGAGAGCATTATGCCATAGCATATCTCCAAAGCCTGAACATAGGGGTTCCAAGTTATAAAAGATTCCACACAACACAAATTCCCCCACCCCCTCTGAGGTCATTTAGAGAGGGGTGGGTATATGCGTATGACCTCTGAAAAACCATGATTCCCCATTTTGGCCATATCTCTACAGGAGATACTCTGATATTCTGACATGTAAATTATCACCAGATATGCGAATATGCCATTTGGGGGTGATACGAGGCCTGTCCCGCAACATGTGTAGATGTGTTTAATTCAGCTAGCCCGCTCTATTCCAAAAAATTAATTAATATCGTGCTAGGACTTTTACATGACTGATAATCCTTATTAAGAGATTCTACCTTAATAAAAACCTTTGAGCCAGGGAGTCTGTGGGAGCGATCTGCGGTGTCATACCTCCCTGGCAGGGTGTAATTAACATCCCCCTGTCACTGCCTTAACTTTATTGCCATCCTAACAAAGCACTTCCTAAGGCCACATGGTCATCAGAGACCTGCCAGTTGTGTGGGGGGAGGGGGACAAGGGTTGTGAATGTCACTTCAACTTTCCCAGTGTCCTGAACGGCAGCTGATGAGCAGCTGGTTGATGCTGCATCAAACCTTATACCACAGGAACTAAAACACTGCCATTTGCTTAAGCCCTCATCTTTAGTAAACTTTATGCAATAATAGTAGAATACACAGGACTAGGCAGATTTGTATTTGCTTTCCAATGCATTCTTGGATTGTTGCCGTGCAAGAGCCCAAAAACTTTTTACCTGGTAATTTAATATTCTGAAATCAACATGCAGCTGCAATGACATTAGACCTAATGATAGGTGACAATTAACATGGGAAATATTGATCTTACTGGAGATTCACTTTAAAATGATACTTAGGCCAATTTCACATAAGTATATTGTCATATGTCTAATACAAATTCATAATACGGACATGTTACAGATACCATTGCAACTCTATGTCATCAGTATTTCATCATTGCTTGATCAATAATATGACACATACATGGTCTGCAGACATTCCCCGACCTCACTAATGCTGTGACCAGGGACTGACTGCAGCAATCATGTGTGTGTCACATGAAGTAAAGAGAATCTTTTTGTAAAAGGGAGCAAAGGGTGGCAGGCAAGAGGTAGCACTAAATTAGTATAGAGGTGATATAAATTGTAAGGGTGCATTCACACATCGCTGATATGCTGCAGATTTTGGTGCAGATCTACAGCAGATTTCAACCCTTCGAATTAAATTCATCGAAAGAGGGAAAGCTGCTGCAAATATGGAACAAAGAAGGAAATTGGTGGCATTATATCTAATGGGGGCAAAAGATGGCATTTCTAGAAGGAGAAAAAGGTGGCATTATATCTAAAAGTGAGCATTATTTTAAAAAGCAACAAGAGAAGGCATTATTACTGACTGGGGCAAACGAGGGTACTATAGCTAACTGCGGCATAAGTGGCATTATTACTGACTGGAAACAGAATGAAGTATTATTAGTGAATAGGGACAAAAGAGCATTATTACTGACCTGAAGCAAACAGTGGTATTATTACTGACTAGAGATGAGCGAACGCGTTCGTCCGAGCTTGATATTCGTGCGAATATTAGGGTGTTCGGGATGTTCGTTATTCGTAACGAACACCATGCGGTGTTCTGGTTACTTTCACTTCCTTCCCTGAGACGTTAGCGCGCTTTTCTGGCCAATTGAAAGACAGGGAAGGCATTACAACTTCCCCCTGCAACGTTTAAGCCCTATACCACCCCCCTGCTGTGAGTGGCTGGCGAGATCAGGTGTTCGCCTAATATAAAAGTTGGCCCCTCCCGCGGCTCGCCTCAGATGCCTGGTGAGTTAGATGAGGGACAGTGCTGTTTATACCGGAGCTGCTGTAGGGAAAGAATTGGTAGTTAGTGTAGGCTTCAAGACCCCCCAAAGGTCCTTATTAGGGCCACTGATAGCTGTGTGTTGGCTGCTGTTAGCAGTGGCATTTTTTTTTCTCAAAATCGGCTCTGCAGAGCGTTGCACCTGGCATTAGGGACAGAAGTGCTGCATAGGCAGGGAGACTGTTAGGAGTGAGTGTAGCCTTCAAGAACCTCAACGGTCCTTTCTAGGGCCATATTTATCCATGTGCAGTACTGTCCAGGCTGCTGTTAGCTGTGCTGCATTTTTTTTGGGCTTCTCAAAATCGCCTCTGCAGAGCATTCCACCCTCCATTGATACTGCAGGGAAAGAATTGTATAGGCAGGGCCACAACACAGTTATTATTCATAGAATATACGCAGTGCTGCCTTTTGGTGGAAAAACAAGTGAAAACAAATCTATTTGTCCAGCCTCTGTCCGTCCTTACGGGCGGTGGACACGTGTGAGCTGCGTGAAAAACATTGCTAAATCATACGCACCCAGCTACGCTTTACTGCTGGCTTCGCCATTTGCTTTCCTTAATTGGGAAAAAAAATACCTGCTCTGCCAGAGTTATAATAACTCTGCTACCCTCACGTTCTGTGACACATTAGCAGGGACACAGCACAGTTATTAAACTTCTCATGTTCATTGAATATACGCAGTGCTGCCTTTTGGTGGAAAAACAAGTGAAAACAAATCTATTTGTCCAGCCTCTGTCCGTCCTTACGGGCGGTGGACACGTGTGAGCTGCGTGAAAAACATTGCTAAATCATACGCACCCAGCTACGCTTTACTGCTGGCTTCGCCATTTGCTTTCCTTAATTGGGAAAAAAAATACCTGCTCTGCCAGAGTTATAATAACTCTGCTACCCTCACGTTCTGTGACACATTAGCAGGGACACAGCACAGTTATTAAACTTCTCATGTTCATTGAATATACGCAGTGCTGCCTTTTGGTGGAAAAACAAGTGAAAACAAATCTATTTGTCCAGCCTCTGTCCGTCCTTACGGGCGGTGGACACGTGTGAGCTGCGTGAAAAACATTGCTAAATCATACGCACCCAGCTACGCTTTACTGCTGGCTTCGCCATTTGCTTTCCTTAATTGGGAAAAAAAATACCTGCTCTGCCAGAGTTATAATAACTCTGCTACCCTCACGTTCTGTGACACATTAGCAGGGACACAGCACAGTTATTAAACTTCTCATGTTCATTGAATATACGCAGTGCTGCCTTTTGGTGGAAAAACAAGTGAAAACAAATCTATTTGTCCAGCCTCTGTCCGTCCTTACGGGCGGTGGACACGTGTGAGCTGCGTGAAAAACATTGCTAAATCATACGCACCCAGCTACGCTTTACTGCTGGCTTCGCCATTTGCTTTCCTTAATTGGGAAAAAAAATACCTGCTCTGCCAGAGTTATAATAACTCTGCTACCCTCACGTTCTGTGACACATTAGCAGGGACACAGCACAGTTATTAAACTTCTCATGTTCATTGAATATACGCAGTGCTGCCTTTTGGTGGAAAAACAAGTGAAAACAAATCTATTTGTCCAGCCTCTGTCCGTCCTTACGGGCGGTGGACACGTGTGAGCTGCGTGAAAAACATTGCTAAATCATACGCACCCAGCTACGCTTTACTGCTGGCTTCGCCATTTGCTTTCCTTAATTGGGAAAAAAAATACCTGCTCTGCCAGAGTTATAATAACTCTGCTACCCTCACGTTCTGTGACACATTAGCAGGGACACAGCACAGTTATTAAACTTCTCATGTTCATTGAATATACGCAGTGCTGCCTTTTGGTGGAAAAACAAGTGAAAACAAATCTATTTGTCCAGCCTCTGTCCGTCCTTACGGGCGGTGGACACGTGTGAGCTGCGTGAAAAACATTGCTAAATCATACGCACCCAGCTACGCTTTACTGCTGGCTTCGCCATTTGCTTTCCTTAATTGGGAAAAAAAATACCTGCTCTGCCAGAGTTATAATAACTCTGCTACCCTCACGTTCTGTGACACATTAGCAGGGACACAGCACAGTTATTAAACTTAGATTATTCATTCACTAGAGGCAGTGGGGCCTTTCGTTTTCCAAAAAGGGAAAAAATTATATTTGGCCTGCAGTCTTGCGCCAATTTATTTCCTGCCTGTGAAATCAAATCACTGGTAATACAGCATGCTGAGGGGTAGGGGTAGGCCTAGAGGACGTGGACGCGGCCGAGGACGCGGAGGGCCAAGTCAGGGTGTGGGCACAGGCCAAGCTCCTGATCCCGGTGTGTCGCAGCCGACTGCTGCGCGATTAGGAGAGAGGCACGTTTCTGGCGTCCCCACATTCATCGCCCAATTAATGGGTCCACGCGGGAGACGGTTATTAGAAAATGAGCAGTGTGAGCAGGTCCTGTCCTGGATGGCAGAAAGTGCTTCGAGCAACCTATCGTCAACACGCAGTTCTGCGCCGTCCACTGCTGCAAATCCGAATCCTCTGTCTGCTGCTCCTCCTTCCTCCCAGCCTCCTCACTCCACTACAATGACACCTGCTCAGGAGCGGGAACACTCCCAGGAACTGTTCTCGGGCCCCTGCTTAGATTGGGCAGCAGCGGTTCCTCTCCCACCAGAGGAGTTTATCGTCACTGATGCCCAACCATTCGAAAGTTCCCGGGGTCCGAGGGAAGAGGCTGGGGACTTCCGCCAACTGTCTCAACAACTTTCTGTGGGTGAGGAGGACGATGACGATCAGACACAGTTGTCTTGCAGTGAGGTAGTAGTAAGGGCAGTAAGTCCAAGGGAGCAGCGCACAGAGGATTCGGAGGAAGAGCAGCAGGACGATGAGGTGACTGACCCCACCTGGTGTGCAACGCTTACTCAGGAGGACAGGTCTTCAGAGGGGGAGTCAAGGGCATCAGCAGGGCAGGTTGCAAGAGGCAGTGCGGTGGCCAGGGCCAGGGGTAGAGGCAGGGCCAGACCGAATAATCCACCAAGTGTTTCCCAAAGCGCCCCCTCGCGCCATGCCACCCTGCAGAGGCCGAGGTGCTCTAAGGTCTGGCAGTTTTTCACAGAGACGCCTGACGACCGACGAACAGTGGTGTGCAACCTTTGTTGCGCAAAGCTCAGCCGGGGAGCCAACACCAACAGCCTCACCACCACCACCATGCGCAGACATATGATGGCCAAGCACCCCACAAGGTGGGACGAAGGCCGTTCACCGCCTCCGGTTTGCACCCCTGCCTCTCCCCCTGTGCCCCAACCTGCCACTGAGATGCAACCCCCCTCTCAGGACACAGGCACTACCGCCTCATGGCCTGCACCCACACCCTCATCTCCGCTGTCCTCGGCCCCATCCAGCAGTGTAGTTCAGCGCACCGTTCAGCCGTCGCTTGCGCAAGTGTTCGAGCGCAAGCGCAAGTACGCCGCCACGCACCCGCACGCTCAAACGTTAACCGTCCGCATAGCAAAATTCATCAGCCTTGAGATGCTGCCGTATAGGGTTGTGGAAACTGAGTCCTTCAAAAGTATCATGGAGGCGGCGGCCCCGCGCTACTCAGTTCCCAGTCGCCACTACTTTTCCCGATGTGCCGTCCCAGCCCTGCACGACCACGTCTCCCGCAACATTGTGCGCGCCCTCACCAACGCGGTTACTGCCACGGTCCACTTAACTACGGACACGTGGACAAGCACAGGCGGGCAGGGCCACTACATCTCCCTGACGGCACATTGGGTGAATTTAGTGGAGGCTGGGACAGAGTCAGAGCCTGGGACCGCTCACGTCCTACCCACCCCCAGAATTGCGGGCCCCAGCTCGGTGCTGGTATCTGCGGAGGTGTATGCTTCCTCCACTAAAGCACCCTCCTCCTCTGTCTCGCAATCAAGATGTGTTAGCAGCAGCATGTCGCCAGCAGTCGGTGTCGCGCGGTGTGGCAGCACAGCGGTGGGCAAGCGTCAGCAGGCCGTGCTGAAACTACTCAGCTTAGGCGATAAGAGGCACACGGCCCACGAACTGCTGCAGGGTCTGACAGAGCAGACCGACCGCTGGCTTGCGCCGCTGAGCCTCCAACCGGGCATGGTCGTGTGTGACAACGGGCGTAACCTGGTGGCGGCTCTGCAGCTTGGCAGCCTCACGCACGTGCCATGCCTGGCCCACGTCTTTAATTTGGTGGTTCAGCGGTTTCTGAAAAGCTACCCACGCTTGTCAGACCTGCTCGTAAAGGCGCGCCGGCTCTGCGCACATTTCCGCAAGTCCCACACGGACGCTGCCACCCTGCGCACCCTGCAACATCACTTTAAGCTGCCAGTGCACCGACTGCTGTGCGACGTGCCCACACGGTGGAACTCTACGCTCCACATGTTGGCCAGGCTCTATGAACAACGTAGAGCTATAGTCGAATACCAACTCCAACATGGGCGGCGCAGTGGGAGTCAGCCTCCTCAATTCCTTTCAGAAGAGTGGGCCTGGTTGGCAGACATCTGCCATGTCCTTGGTAATTTTGAGGAGTCTACCCAGGTGGTGAGCGGCGATGCTACAATCATTAGCGTCACCATTCCTCTGCTATGCATCTTGAGAAATTCCCTGCAAACCATAAAGGCAGCTGCTTTGCGCTCGGAAACGGGGGCGGGGGAAGACAGTATGCCGCTGGATAGTCAGGGCACCCTCCTGTCTATTTCTCAGCGCGTACAGGAGGAGGAGGAGGAGCATGAGGAGGATGAGGAGGAGGGGGAAGAGACAGCTTGGGCCGCTGCTGACGGTACACCGGCTGATTGCCTGTCATCCTTTCAGCGTGTATGGCCTGAGGAGGAGGAGGAGGAGGAGGAGGAGGAGGATCCTGAAAGTGATCTTCCTAGTGAAGACAGCCATGTGTTGCGTACAGGTACCCTGGCACACATGGCTGACTTCATGTTAGGATGCCTTTCTCGTGACCCTCGCGTTGCACGCATTCTGGCCACTACGGATTACTGGGTGTACACACTGCTCGATCCACGGTATAAGGAGAACCTGCCCACTCTGATTCCCGAAGAGGAAAGGGGTTCGAGAGTGTTGCTATACCACAGGACCCTTGCGGACAAGCTGATGGTAAAATTCCCAGCCGACAGCGCTAGTGGCAGAAGGCGCAGTACCGAGGGCAAGGTAGCAGGGGATGTGCGTAGATCGAGCAGCATGTACATCCCAGGCAGTGCAACAGTCTTTAAGGGCCTGGCCAGCTTTATGGCTCCCCACCAAGACTGTGTCACTGCTCCCCAGTCACGGCTGAGTCGGCGGGAGCACTGTAAAAGGATGGTGAGGGAGTACGTAGCGGATCGCACGACCATCCTTGGTGACGCCTCTGCCCCCTACAACTACTGGGTGTCGAAGCTGGACATGTGGCCTGAACTAGCGCTGTATGCCCTGGAGGTGCTTGCTTGTCCTGCGGCTAGCGTGTTGTCGGAGAGGGTGTTTAGTGCGGCTGGGGGAATCATCACAGATAAGCGTAGCCGCTTGTCAACCGACAGTGCCGACAGGCTAACACTCATCAAGATGAACAAAGGCTGGATTTCCCCAGACTTCTGTTCTCCACCAGCGGACAGCAGCGATACGTAAGCAATACGTAGGCTGCACCCGCGGATGGAAGCTACGTTCTCTCTCACCATCCAAAACGGGGACATTTCTGCTTCATCAATCTGTGTCTAATATTCCTCCTCCTCCTCCTCCTGCTCCTCCTCCTGAAACCTCACGTAATCACGCTGAACGGGCAATTTTTCTTAGGGCCACAAGGCTCACTCAAATAATTTTTCAGAACAATTTTTATAAGTTTCAATGCGCTTAAAAGCATTGGAACTTTAACTTTTACCAATTTTTCGTTACACTGGGCTGCCTCCAGGCCTAGTTACCACTTAAGCCACATTAACCAAAGCGATTAATGGGTTTCACCTGCCCTCTTGGCTGGCCATGGCCAATTTTTGGGATGTACATTAGTACTGTTGATACAGCAATTTTTGTGGGCCCTCGCCTACAGTGTAATCAAATTAATTTTTAGGCCACCTGCATTACAGCTGACGTTACCTCAGCTGTGTTGGGCAATGCAATGGGATATTTTTATGTACCGCCGGTGGGTTCCAGGGAGCCACCCATGCTGTAGGTGCACACTGAGTTTTTAATACATCTGTACACTTCTAAAGAACCCGTCTGACTGGGGCATGCAGTGTGGGCCGAAGCCCACCTGCATTAAGCACGACATTACTACCTCAGCTGTGTTGGGCAATGCAATGGGATATTTTTGTGTACCGCCGGTGGGTTCCAGGGAGCCACCCATGCTGTAGGTGCACACTGAGTTTTTAATACATCTGTACACTTCTAAAGAACCCGTCTGACTGGGGCATGCAGTGTGGGCCGAAGCCCACCTGTATTACGCACGACATTACTACCTCAGCTGTGTTGGGCAATGCAATGGGATATTTCTATGTACCGCCGGTGGCTTCCTGGCACCCACCCAGGCAGTGGGTCCACAGGGAGTTTAACCTACATGTGTCCACTTGTAAAGAACCCCAGTCTGACTGGGGCATGCAGTGTGGGCCGAAACCCACCTGCATTAACCCTTTCCAGTCCACTGTGTGACCTGTGAAGACATTAGGGTTTAAGGCTGTACAGCTCCGTTGTTGGTAGACGTCCGTCGGGGTTCTCTTACTGTATATTGCCAGCCTCTCTGCTGTCGGAGCCTATCCTACGTGTCAGCTCATGCAGTACTGGCTTTAGCCAGCATATAGCGCTGTTGTATAACAGCAGAAAAAGAGTAAGCCCCCTAGGAAAACCATATACAAATTGGATTGGAAAGGGTTAAGCACAACATTACTACCTCAGCTGTGTTGGGCAATGCAATGGGATATTTCTATGTACCGCCGGTGGCTTCCTGGCACCCACCCATGCTGTAGGTGCACACGGAGTTTTTACTACATCTGTACACTTATAAAGAACCCCAGTCAGACTGGGGCATGCAGTGTGGGCCGAAGCCCACCTGCATTAAGCACGACATTACTACCTCAGCTGTGTTGGGCAATGCAATGGGATATTTCTGTGTACCGCCGGTGGGTTCCAGGGAGCCACCCATGCTGTGGGTCGACAGGGACTTCACAATAGGGAGTTGTACCTGCCTGTGTCTATGAATTAAAAAGCCCGGTCTGACTGGGGCATGCAGACACCTTGACAGAATGAATAGTGTGTGGCACATAGGTTCCCCATTGCTATGCCCACGTGTGCAGCTCCTGATGGCGGTGGCACAGGATTCTATTTCTCATTGCTTCTGTACAGCATTGTAGGCTATCGCTCCGCCACTTTTAAAGAGGGTCGCTGCCTAGCCGTGCCAACCTCTGCAGTGTGTGCCTGCGGTCCCTCGTCATGGCAGACGCAATTCTAAATAGACATGAGCGTGGTGTGGCATGAGGGCAGCTGAAGGCTGCCCAGGGACACTTTGGTGTGCGCTGTGGGGGGGGGGGAGGGGGGGCGGTTGGGCAGCATGTAACCCAGGAGAAGTGTCAGTGGAGTGTCATGCAGGCAGTGATTGTGCTTTGTTGGAGGTAGTGTGGTGCTTAGCAAAGGTATGCCATGCTAATGAGGGCTTTTCAGAAGTAAAAGTTGTTGGGAGGGGGGGGGGGCCCACTCTTGCCGGTATTGTGGCTTAATAGTGGGACCTGTGAACTTGAGATGCAGCCCAACACGTAGCCCCTCGCCTGCCCTATCCGTCACTGTGTCATTCCCATCACTTTCCTGAATTGCCCAGATTTTCACACATGAAAACCTTAGCGAGCATCGGCGAAATACAAAAATGTTCTGGTCGCCCATTGACTTCAATGGGGTTCGTTGTTCGAAACGAACCCTCGAGCATCACGGGAAGTTCGTTCCGAATAACGAACACCCGAACATTTTGGTGTTCGCTCATCTCTATTACTGACTAGAGGCAAAAGGGAAACTTATTACCAAATGATGAAAAAGGGGGCATTATTTCTGAATGGGGCAAAATAGGGTATTATTACTGAATCCTGGCATAGACAAGCATTATTACTAAGTGGGAACACTTTTATGGTGGGGGAGTCACTATACGCAGCACTTACTATGTGGTCTCTATGGGGGGCATTAAAAAGTAGATACTATTACTGTGTGGGGCATCACAGGGGGCATTAATACTATCTGGGATACTGCAGATGGGAAGACTGTGGAAAAAGTAGGGAAGGTACTGTTTGTCATTCTGCAGAGACAAGCTGTGACTAGGAGAACTCATCATGGTGTTCAGGGCCAGATGGAGAAGAAAGGCGAAATTAAACAACTTAAATCATACAGGAATTCACCTATGACCACTGGAGGTAACTGCACTATAATCACCTAAATGAACTGCAGAGTGTCCCAGTAGAGCTGGTATCTATCATATGGGTGATATGGTCACTGTGTGGTTGCAATGTTGGTCTTTGTATAGTGTATTTTTCTGCAACAGTATCGTGGTATTCCCTCACTATGTGGTGGCAATAGGGTCAGGCCATATTATTTGGGCCTTATATAGTGTTATTGTTGGTAATGCTGAACGTGTTATAGTAGGTTTTGTTCAGTGACAATATGAATGAGTATGAAGGTAAAATGAATGGTAAGGGTGTGTTCACACATTGCTGGTTTGCTGCAGATTTTGTTGCGGATTTTGGTGCAAATCTGCAGCAGATTTCAACCCTGCAATTTGAATTTCATTGAAATGGTCAAATCTACTGCAGATCTGGAACAAAATCTACAGCAAATCAGCAATGTATGAACGCACCCTAATAGTATTTGCACCTTGTGTATATGGAAAGTGATATTATTTTAGTGTCTGGTCAGGGGTAACATATTAGTGCTTAACTATTTGTTACTTTTTAAGCTTGTAAGGGTATCTGCACACTAGTGGCCTAGTCTTTTTTTTGTTATGTGTGAATTTGGACGAAAAATGGGTCCTTACCGGAACTTTTACATGGGATGGTGCTAGTAAATGTTCATGCTCGAAAGGAAGTGCTTACATTTAGAATTTTGCTACGAGTCCCAGCCTTTTCCAGGATATGTAAATATATATAATATGTATGTGTTTTAGGAGGGAGGGAACACAGGCACACTGTTTGCACAGGGCCCTCAGCATTCTGTTTCCGCCACCTTTTGATCTGCTTTTGCCTCCATAGTTGATGTAACACTGGTCAACACTGAAATTGTTACTGACTTAAAAAGGTCCTAATCTGTAGTATCTTGGTGTGCTGAACATGAATATGACCATGAAAATTTTTTATTGGCTCTCGTATTGAAGATATTTTATAGGGGGCGGAGCCTGACCGCGGAGTGAGATGGCCGCATGTTAGAGCTGCTCCGTCGCTGAGGCAGCAGAGAAGACACCCCACTGCAGCTATCATTAGCAAAGATGGGCAAACCTACGAAGGAGAGAAGCGGAGAGTCCTCAGGAACACCTAAACCACCCCGGGGACAAGTGGACCTACAAAGATATCTCAGACAAAGGGCCGCCCGTTCTCCCCGCGCTCCAGGCAAAATGGCGCCGGCAGCCGAGCTGACTCCGCAGACTACAAGAGGGGGTGAGTCATCCTCAGAGAGAGAAGAAGAACAGGGGGTCTCTAGGAGCTTCATGCGGGACCTTATAGCCAGAGCCATGAGCCCCATTTTAGCAGACCTCACAGTTATAAAAGAGGAAGTCAGGCACATGGGCAGAAGAGTGGAGGACCTGGAGGGGGCAGCTGCAGTCATTACCTCACACTCCCTTGAAATAGCACAGGTTCTCCAAGCACAGCACCAGCAGTTAAATAGGGCTCTGTTACAGCAGGAAGATTTGGAAAACCGCAGCCGCCGCAGTAATGTGCGTATTAAGGGGGTCCCTGAATCCTGGGCGGCGGGGGCCCTCCATAAGGTGGTCAGGGAGATCTTTTCTACACTTCTGGGTGCAGACAGAGCAGCTAATATCACTGTGGAGCGGGTACACAGGGCACTACGCCCACCACTAGCGACAGGAGACCCCCCAAGGGACTTAATTTGCAAGCTGCTAGCATACCCAGACGCTATCGCTATAGTAGAGGCTGCTAGAAACCAGAGAGGCCTGCGTCACGAGGGAGCAGAAATTCAAATCTATCAGGATCTTTCCCCTACTACGTTGGCAAAACGCAGAATCCTAAGACCCCTGCTGGACGCCCTGAAGGCGAAAAACATCAGGTATGCCTGGCTATTCCCCTTTGGTCTGGGAGTGACCCACAGGGAAAGAAGAATTAACATCAGGTCTCCTGACGACCTACGCAACAGCTGGCAATTACTAGATCTTGAACCCATAGACATTCCTAATTGGCTCCCCTTGCCTGACTTTCCCTCCCTCCCTCGTTTGCTGACCGCGGAGAACTGGAGTGTAGTAACCCACTCGAAATCACCTAAGAATAAAATTAAGAAAAAATCAAGAGAGTAGGTCACCGAGATGGATACCTGATGGATACGTCCGGAACATGACCCCCATTCCATCTCGAGTTTAAACGGCGTCCAGCGAAGAAAGAGAGCTGCAGTTTGAGCACGCTCATGAAACGTTTTTGACTCACCCAGGACTGTCTGGCGGGGAAAGAGACTGTGTTCTTTTTCTATCCCCTCGCTCCACCGAGGCGCTTGGGACTACCTGGTTGTCCACGTTTGTTTTTGAACTGCCCTTATAGATAAGGGGTGTCTGTCTGCCTCATCCGGATCAGGCACATAGGTTTCAATACCTGACAAGTTTTTCTGTTTAACACTGCCTCCTAAGAACGGACGTACTGTATATAGGTCTCACGCAGATTACGTCCGTCTCTCACTTGCACAGTGAGAGAGAAGTTTACTGTAACAAATTTGCCTTGTCTTGTTGTCTTGTCTAACCCTACTACCCTACCTCTCTTTCCCATCCCTCTTCCCCATAAGCCTAACCTGTCTTACAGGGACACCCAACCTCCATCTGAGCCTCCTCACCGCAACGCACTACTCAGGTACGAGTATACCGTACAACCTCTGTTAAGCCCCGCCTGGACCCATAGAAGCTGGTTGGAAGTAAGAGGAACAACAGGGTCTACAGCATCAGAAGACTCTCGCATCCCTAAACCCGAAGCAGAACCCGCAGACCCTTATTCTCTTACTCTCTCTTTCAGTGACACGATATCTTCTCTGTTTGACCTCGCACATGGACGCGCTGAGATGTACATCCTTCAACATCTGGGGGCTCAACACTCCGCGGAAAAGGTACGAGGTATCCCAGTTACTGAAAAAATATAATTCAAAAATAGTACTCCTTCAGGAGACCCATTTTAAGGGGGGTAAACACTTCACCATACCCGGTAAGCAGTTCACACAGGCCTTCCACAACCCCCATCCTTCTTCAACCTCCAAAGGGGTATCAATCCTCTTCCATAAGTCGGTAAATTTCACCCTCTCAGCGGAATACTCCGATCATGAAGGCAGAGCCTTATTCCTGAAGGGCTCCATTAATGGAGTCAAGTTAACTATAGCAAATCTATATGCCCCCAATACCCATCAAACGGATTGGCTCTACAAACAGATTACTACTCTTAAAGAGTTTGCCAATGGGGAAATCTTATTAGGAGGAGATTGGAACATAACCTTAAACCCCCTCCTAGATTCCTCCAGGGGTAAATCCCAGGTCTCACAGGGACGCATCAGCAAGGTTATCAGAGCAGTAGCGGATCTAGGATTGGTAGATGTCTGGCGCACATTGTACCCCCTGAATAGGGATTACACCCACTTCTCACAACAATATACATCTTTCTAACGGTTAGACTATCTCTTCACCTCCTCAACCCTCCTCCCGCTGGTAACGCGAGCCAAAATAGATGTGATTTCTATATCGGACCACGCACCTATCCATATAGACATTAGAATCACAAGTGGGGGCCCGGGAGAATGGACCTGGTGTCTAAATAACTCTCTACTAGATAGGGAAGAAGATAGACAAAAGCTCACTGAGCTCCTAGAGGAATACTTCCAATTGAATGGTGAGAATGACCTCGGAGCTCCTATGATCTGGGAGGCCCATAAGGCCTATATGAGAGGAATCTTCATCGCCCTGGGCTCTAAGCGTAAGAAGCAGCAAAACAAAGAGATAGACACACTACTCTCTCAAATCGTGAAACTCGAAAAAATTGCCAAACTCTCATTAGTTAAAAGTAACCTGGATGACCTAACAGAAAAACGCAGGGAGTTGAATCGGCTATTACAATCCAGATTTAACAGGAAACACCTTTTCCTCAAGCAGACAGTATACATACAGGGGAACAAAGGAAGTAAGTACATGACGACACTCCTTAAAAATGCCAAAACTAGAAATCAGATTAGTGCAATAAAAGACCACTCGGGTAAAGTAATGACATCATCCCAAGAGATAGCCAAAGTATTCCACGCCTTCTACAACAAACTATATAATTTGAAAGAACAACCAACCCCATCAGAACAAGCCATACAAATAAGTAAGATAAATGCCTTCCTAGAGACACTTGACCTTCCTAAACTAAGCGAGACAGACGCACAAACCCTCCTGACGCCTGCTACGGACAAAGAGGTAGAGGACATTATAACATCTACTCCATCAGGCAAAAGCCCTGGTCCTGATGGCTTCTCGGATACATACTTCAAAACCTTTAAATTAACACTCATTCCACGACTAAAGGACCTCTTTAACTCACTTTTACAAGGGGAGACATTCCCCAAACAAGCTTTAGAAGCTCACATCTCTCTCATACAGAAGGGAGACAAAGACCCAGAAAACTGTGCAAACTACAGACCAATTTCTCTTATCAATATAGATGTGAAATTATGGGCAAAATTTCTGGTTAAAAGAATAGAGGATCATATCCCTAAGCTGGTACATAAGGAACAGGCAGGTTTTATTAAAGGAAGGGAGGGTAAAGATAACGCCCACAGACTCCTACACGCAATCAAGTTCGCTCAAACGCATAAAATCCCCACAGTTCTGATAAGTACAGACGCAGAAAAAGTGTTTGATCGCGTTAATTGGACATATCTAGAGAGGGTGCTCCTTAACTTTAACTTCCCAGTTCCTTGGGTATCAGCGATCTTCTCCCTCTATAGCAACCCCCACGCAAGGTTAAAAATCAACAACTCTCTGTCACAGGCGTTTGACATACGCAACTGGACGCGTCAGGGGTGTCCGCTATCCCCGACCCTCTTTGTCTTAGCACTGGAACCCCTGCTCCAGGATATAAGAAGGCGACCAGACATTGAGGGACTAACGATAGGTCGACACAGGCTATCACTAGCGGCCTACGCCGATGACATCATGTTCATAATAACTAATCCAAGAACAGGAATCCCCGCACTAATCTCCAGCCTAGAAACATTTGGCTTTATGTCAAACTTTAAAATAAATTTTACAAAATCAGAAATACTGAACGTCTCTGTCCCCCTGAAATATAGCAGCACCCTGAGGTCTGAATCACCATTCGTCTGGAAAGAAGATTCAATTGAGTACTTAGGTATAAAAGTTACCAAGAAGATAGAAAATCTCTACACAACTAACAATTCTTGGACTGCCACCAGACGAACCAATGCAAAGGCATTTGCCAAGAATGTTTTCATTGTTGGAGGAGGAGGGGGATGTTTTTGAGGCACTACGTGTCCTCTCCCAGTGTACGTGGTTATATGCACCTTAACAGTAACCGCGTTGGTGGTAATGTGGTGGTGACTGCGGACCTAGTAGCGCGGTTTTATTTTGTTGGTTTTCGGAATGTGGCCAGGATTAAGTGGGCCGTGGCGGGGGGATGGTGGGGGGGCTCTCTTGTTGTGTCGGTAAAGGTGAAATTCTTGGACTGCCACCAGACGAACCAATGCAAAGGCATTTGCCAAGAATGTTTTCATTGTTGGAGGAGGAGGGGGATGTTTTTGAGGCACTACGTGTCCTCTCCACGTGTCCGTGGTTATATGCACCTTAACAGTAACCGCGTTGGTGGGAAATGGCCTCGCCGCCATCATGTCTTTGGGAAGCCTCTGTTTCCACACCCCAGAGACATACCATTAGCAGCGGTATAGGCAGAGCCCATAATTCGTAACATTTCAGCCGTAGCATTAGGACAGGCCCCACTAACATATCACTAGCAGCATTATAGGGGGAGCACAGTATTAGTTCCATTTCAGTAATAGTAGCACTCAAGACAGGCCCCAGTAACAATTCTGAAGCAGCAGTATAGTGGGAGCGCAGTCTTCGTTCCATTTCAGTAATAGTAGCACTCAAGACAGGCCCCAGTAACAATTCCGAAGCAGCAGTATAGGAGGAGCATAGTCTAAGTTCCATTTAAGTAATAGTAGCAGCCTACACAGGCCCCAGGAACAATTCCGAAGCAGCAGTATAGTGGGAGCGCAGTCTTAGTTCCATTTCAGTAGCTGCAGTATAGCCAAGGCCCAAGTTACATTTATGTAGCTAAAGTGTAGGCCAACCCCACACACCTTTCTGTACCATGAGTGCAGGCGAAGAACATAGAAATTGCTATGATTACACTGTAGGTGAGGGCCCAAAAAAATTGGTGTACCAACAGTACCAATGTACCTCAGTAAAAATTGGCCATGCCCAACCAAGATGGCAGGTGAAACCCATTAATCACTTTGGTTAATGTGGCTTAAGTGGTAACTAGGCCTGGAGGCAGCCCAGTTTAACGAAAAATTGTTTCAAGTTAAAGTTCCAACGCTTTTAAGAGCATTGAAATGTATAAAAAATTTTTAGAAAAATTATATGAGTGAGCCTTGTGGCCCTAAGAAAAATTGCCCGTTCAGCGTGATTACGTGAGGTTTCAGGAGCAGGAGCAGGAGGAGGAGGAGGAATATTAGACACAGATTGATGAAGCAGAAATGTCCCCGTTTTGGATGGTGAGAGAGAACGATGCTTCCATCCGCGGGTGCAGCCTACGTATTGCTTAGGTATCGCTGCTGTCCGCTGGTGGAGAAGAGAAGTCTGGGGAAATCCAGGCTTTGTTCATCTTGATGAGTGTTAGCCTGTCGGCACTGTCGGTTGACAAGCGGCTACGCTTATCTGTGATGATTCCCCCCGCCGCACTAAACACCCTCTCCGACAAGACGCTAGCCGCAGGACAAGCAAGCACCTCCAGGGCATACAGCGCTAGTTCAGGCCACGTGTCCAGCTTCGACACCCAGTAGTTGTAGGTGGCAGAGGCGTCACGGAGGACGGTCGTGCGATCGGCTACGTACTCCCTCACCATCCTTTTACAGTGCTCCCGCCGACTCAGCCTTGACTGGGGAGCGGTGACACAGTCTTGCTGGGGAGCCATAAAGCTGTCCAGGCCCTTAAAGACTGTTGCACTGCCTGGGCTGTACATGCTGCTCGATCTCCGCACCTCCCCTGCTACCTGGCCCTCGGAACTGCGCCTTCTGCCACTAGCGCTGTCGGATGGGAATTTTACCATCAGCTTGTCCGCCAGGGTCCTGTGGTATAGCATCACTCTCGAACCCCTTTCCTCTTTGGGAATGAGAGTGGGAAGGTTCTCCTTATAGCGTGGGTCGAGCAGTGTGTACACCCAGTAATCCGTAGTGGCCAGAATGCGTGCAACGCGAGGGTCACGAGAAAGGCATCCTAACATGAAGTCAGCCATGTGTGCCAGGGTACCTGTACGCAACACATGGCTGTCTTCACTAGGAAGATCACTTTCAGGATCTTCCTCCTCCTCAGACCATACACGCTGAAATGATGACAGGCAAGCAGCATGGGTACCGTCAGCAGTGGGCCAAGCTGTCTCTTCCCCCTCCTCCTCATCCTCCCCATGCTCCTCCTCCTCCTCCTGAACGCGCTGAGATATAGACAGGAGGGTGCTCTGACTATCCAGAGACATACTGTCTTCCCCCGGCTCTGTTTCCGAGCGCAAAGCGGCTGCCTTTATGGTTTGCAGGGAACTTCTCAAGATGCATAGCAGAGGAATGGTGACGCTAATGATTGCAGCATCGCCGCTCACCACCTGGGTAGACTGCTCAAAGTTTCGAAGGACCTGGCAGATGTCTGCCAACCAGGCCCACTCTTCTGAAAAGAATTGAGGAGGCTGACTCCCACTGCGCCGCCCATGTTGGAGTTGGTATTCCACTATAGCTCTACGCTGCTAATAGAGCCTTGCCAACATGTGGAGCGTAGAGTTCCACCGTGTGGGCACGTCGCACAGCAGTCGGTGCACTGGCAGATTAAACCGATGTTGCAGTGTCCGCAGGGTGGCAGCGTCCGTGTGGGACTTGCAGAAATGTGCGCAGAGCCGGCGCACCTTTACGAGCAGGTCTGACAAGCGTGGGTAGCTTTTCAGAAAGCGCTGAACCACCAAATTAAAGACGTGGGCCAGGCATGGCACGTGCGTGAGGCTGCCGAGCTGCAGAGCCGCCACCAGGTTACGGCCGTTGTCACACACGACCATGCCCGGTTGGAGGCTCAGCGGCGCAAGCCAGCGGTCGGTCTGCTCTGTCAGACCCTGCAGCAGTTCGTGGGCCATGTGCCTCTTCTCTCCTAAGCTGAGTAGTTTCAGCACGGCCTGCTGACGCTTGCCCACCGCTGTGCTGCCACGCCGCGTGACACCGACTGCTGGCGACGTGCTGCTGCTGCTGACACATCTTGATTGCGAGACAGAGGTTGCGGAGGAGGAGGAGGGTGCTTTAGTGGAGGAAGCATACACCGCCGCAGATACCACCACCGAGCTGGGGCCCGCAATTCTGGGGGTGGGTAGGACGTGAGCGGTCCCAGGCTCTGACTCTGTCCCAGCCTCCACTAAATTCACCCAATGTGCCGTCAGGGAGATGTAGTGGCCCTGGCCGCCTGTGCTTGTCCACGTGTCCGTTGTTAAGTGGACCTTGGCAGTAACTGCGTTGGTGAGGGCGCGTACAATGTTGCGGGAGACGGGGTCGTGCAGGGCTGGGACGGCACATCGGGAAAAGTAGTGGCGACTGGGAACTGAGTAGCGCGGGGCCGCCGCCTCCATCATACTTTTGAAGGACTCCGTTTCCACAACCCTATACGGCAGCATCTCAAGGCTGATAAATTTGGCTATGTGGACGGTTAACGCTTGAGCGTGCGGGTGCGTGGCGGCGTACTTGCGCTTGCGCTCAAACACTTGCGCTAGCGACGGCTGGACGGTGCGGTGCGAGACATTGGTGGATGGGGCCGAGGACAGCGGTGGTGAGGGTGTGGGTGCAGGCCAGGAGACGGTAGTGCCTGTGTCCTCAGAGCAGGGTTGGATCTTAGTGGCAGGTTGGGGCACAGGGGGAGAGGCAGCAGTGCAAACCGGAGGTGGTGAACCGCCTTCGTCCCACCTTGTGGGGTGCTTGGCCATCATATGTCTGCGCATGCTGGTGGTGGTGAGGCTGTTGGTGGTGGCTCCCCGGCTGATCTTGGCGCGACAAAGGTTGCACACCACTGTTCGTCGGTCGTCAGGCTTCTCTGTGAAAAACTGCCAGACCTTAGAGCACCTCGGCCTCTGCAGGGTGGCATGGCGCGAGGGTGTGCTTTGGGAAACAGTTGGTGGATTATTTGGTCTGGCCCTGCCTCTACCCCTGGACACCGCACTGCCTCTTGCAACCTGCCCTGCTGCTGCCCGTGCCTCCCCCTCTGAAGACCTGTCCTGTGTAGGCGTTGCACACCAGGTGGGGTCAGTCACCTCATCGTCCTGCTGCTCTTCCTCCGAATCCTCTGTGCGCTGCTCCCTCGGACTTACTGCCCTTACTACTACCTCACTGCAAGACAACTGTGTCTCATCGTCATCGTCCTCCTCACCCACTGAAAGGTCTTGAGACAGTTGCCGGAAGTCCCCAGCCTCATCCCCCGGACCCCGGGAACTTTCCAATGGTTGGGCATCAGTGACGATAAACTCCTCTGGTGGGAGAGAAACCACTGCTGCCCAATCTGAGAAGGGGCCCGAGAACAGTTCCTGGGAGTCTGCCCGCTCCTGAGCATGTGTCATTGTAGTGGAGTGAGGAGGCTGGGAGGAAGGAGGAGTAGCAGCCAGAGGATTTGGATTTGCAGCACTGGACGGCGCAGAACTGTGGGTGGATGATAGCTTGCTCGAAGCACTTTCTGCCATCCACGACAGGACCTGCTCACACTGCTCATTTTCTAATAAAGGTCTCCCGCGTGGACCCATTAATTGGGCGATGAATGTGGGGACGCCAGAAACGTGCCTCTCTCCTAATCGCGCAGCAGTCGGCTGCGATACACCTTGATCAGGAGCTCGCCCTGTGCCCACACCCTCACTTGGGCCTATGCGTGCTCGGCCACGTCCACGTCCACGTCCTCTAGGCTTACCCCTACCCCTCAGCATGCTGTATTACCAGTGATTTCCCAGGCAGGAAATAAATTTGCGCAAGCCTGCAGGACAAATAGAATGTTTCCCTCTTTGGGAAACGGAGGGCCCACTGACTATATTCAATCAGATAAGATATGTGTTGCACAGAAATGCAGTTATATGAAGTGCAGCAGAGCGGAGACTTTTCACAGGCAGCAAATAAATTGGCGCAAGCCTGCAGGACAAATTGAATATTTCCCTTTTTGGGAAACGGAGGGCCCACTGACTATATTCAATCAGATAAGATATGTGTTGCACAGAAATGCAGTTATATGAAGTGCAGCACAGCGGTTACTTTTCACAGGCAGCAAATAAATTGGCGCAAGCCTGCAGGACAAATAGAATGTTTCCCTTTTTGGGAAACGGAGGGCCCACTGACTATATTTAATCAGATAAGATATGTGTTGCACAGAAATGCAGTTATATGAAGTGCAGCAGAGCAGTTACTTTTCACAGGCAGCAAATAAATTGACGCAAGCCTGCAGGACAAATAGAATGTTTCCCTTTTTTGGAAACGGAGGGCCCACTGACTATATTCAATCAGATAAGATATGTGTTGCACAGAAATGCAGTTATATGAAGTGCAGCAGAGCGGTTACTTTTCACAGGCAGCAAATAAATTGGCGCAAGCCTGCAGGACAAATTGAATGTTTCCCTTTTTGGGAAACGGAGGGCCCACTGACTATATTCAATCAAATAAGATATGTGTTGCACAGAAATGCAGTTATATGAAGTGCAGCACAGCGGTTACTTTTCCCAGGCAGGAAATAAATTGGCGCAAGACTGCAGGACAAATACAATTTTTCCTTTTTTGGGAAACGGAGGGCCCACTGATTATATTCAATCAGATAAGATATGTGTTGCACAGAAATGCAGTTATATGAAGTGCAGCAGAGCGGAGACTTTTCACAGGCAGCAAATAAATTGGCGCAAGCCTGCAGGACAAATTGAATGTTTCCCTTTTTGGGAAACGGAGGGCCCACTGACTATATTCAATCAGATAAGATATGTGTTGCACAGAAATGCAGTTATATGAAGTGCAGCACAGCGGAGACTTTTCACAGGCAGCAAATAAATTGGCGCAAGCCTGCAGGACAAATAGAATGTTTCCCTTTTTGGGAAACGGAGGGCCCACTGACTATATTCAATCAGATAAGATATGTGTTGCACAGAAATGCAGTTATATGAAGTGCAGCACAGCGGAGACTTTTCACAGGCAGCAAATAAATTGACGCAAGCCTGCAGGACAAATAGAATGTTTCCCTTTTTGGGAAACGGAGGGCCCACTGACTATATTCAATCAGATAAAATATGTGTTGCACAGAAATGCAGTTATATGAAGTGCAGCAGAGCAGTTACTTTTCACAGGCAGCAAATAAATTGGCGCAAGCCTGCAGGACAAATAGAATGTTTCCCTTTTTGGGAAGCAGAGGGCCCACTGACTATATTCAATCAGATAAGATATGTGTTGCACAGAAATGCAGTTATATGAAGTGCAGCAGAGCGGAGACTTTTCACAGGCAGCAAATAAATTGGCGCAAGCCTGCAGGACAAATTGAATGATTCCCTTTTTGGGAAACGGAGGGCCCACTGACTATATTCAATCAGATAAGATATGTGTTGCACAGAAATGCAGTTATATGAAGTGCAGCACAGCGGAAACTTTTCACAGGCAGCAAATAAATTGGCGCAAGCCTGCAGGACAAATAGAATGTTTCCCTTTTTGGGAAACGGAGGGCCCACTGACTATATTCAATCAGATAAGATATGTGTTGCACAGAAATGCAGTTATATGAAGTGCAGCACAGCGGAGACTTTTCACAGGCAGCAAATAAATTGGCGCAAGCCTGCAGGACAAATTGAATGTTTCCCTTTTTGGGAAACGGAGGGCCCACTGACTATATTCAATCAGATAAGATATGTGTTGCACAGAAATGCAGTTATATGAAGTGCAGCAGAGCGGTTACTTTTCACAGGCAGCAAATAAATTGGCGCAAGCCTGCAGGACAAATAGAATGTTTCCCTTTTTGGGAAACGGAGGGCCCACTGACTATATTCAATCAGATAAGATATGTGTTGCACAGAAATGCAGTTATATGAAGTGCAGCAGAGCAGTTACTTTTCACAGGCAGCAAATAAATTGGCGCAAGCCTGCAGGACAAATAGAATGTTTCCCTTTTTGGGAAACGGAGGGCCCACTGACTATATTCAATCAATAATATATGTCTTCTGGCCCTGCCTACACAATTCTCTCCCTGTAGAATTACTGCAAGGCGCAATGCTCTGCAGACAGCCGATTTTGAAAAGAAAAAATATGCAACACTGCTAACAGCAGCCTGCACAGTACTGCACACGGATAGATGTGGCCCTAAGAAGGACCGTTGGGGTTCTTGAAGCCTACACTCACTCCTAACACTCTCCCTACCTAAGCACCACTTCTGTCCCTGTAGTATTACTGCAAGGCGCAATGCTCTGCAGACTGCAGATTTTGAAAAAAAAACAATTTGTGCAACACTGCTAACAGCACCCTCCACAGTACTGCACACGGATAGATGTGGCCCTGAGAAGGACCATTGGGGTTCTTGAAGCCTACACTCACTACTAACACTCTCCCTACAGCAGCTCCGGCACCAGCAGCACTTTCCCTCAGCTAACTCACAAGACATCTGAGGCGAGCCGCGGGAGGGGCCGACTTTTATACTCGGGTGACATCTGATCGCCCCAGCCACTCACAGCAGGGGGGTGGTATAGGGCTTGAACGTCACAGGGGGAAGTTGTAATGCCTTCCCTGTCTTTCAATTGGCCAGAAAAGCGCGCTAACGTCTCAGAGAGGAAACTGAAAGTAACCGGAACACCGCGTGGTGCTCGTTAAGTGTAACGAGCATCCCGAAGACCCTAATATTCGCACGAATATCAAGCTCGGACGAGTACGTTCGCTCATCTCTATTGAGCATTTAAAATATTTCAGACTTCGTGGGATCCAGTTTAAGCTACTGTTACATAAAACTGGTATAATTTTACCTATTTAGTTACAATACAGAACACTAATGCCTCGAAATTATTTCTATATTTGAGGGGAAGGGACATTTGCCAACCAGAAGAAAAGTATCACTTCTCAAGTGAAGATTGGCAACCAAAACAAGCCTCCGGACCCGCATATATGCTGTGCTACATGTACAACACAGCTTTCACAGTGGTTGAATGGCAATAGACCATTAATGCCGTTTTCAGTCCCCATGGTGTGGAGAGAGCCAAGCAACCACACAAATGATTGTTACTTCTGCTTTGCCCCTCCTCTTTCCGGCAGAATAACAAAGCAAAAGAAGTCAAGAATACTCTACCCCAATTCTCATCTGGATTTCTTTCTAGACAACTGTGGTTTGGTTAGTAATGAACATGGCGAACGTTTTCAGCAAGATAACACAACAATGGAACAAAGATACCATGGAAGATGGTCCAGTACTATGCTGGCTGACTACTGCTGGACACTCTGCAGAGATACTCCCGAACAGCTGTACAGGAAAGAAGTCTAAGATGTAGTCTATGACTTGATTTTTTACAGGTATTAACCAGCGGCCTATTACTATTGGCACGCATTTCGAGATGTAAAAAAATTATTGCAGATTACAAATAAAATTGCCCCAATTTTGCATTTTGACTGTCACATTCATGTTGGGCAGATAAAAATTGATAAGAAATTACTAATTTTATTTTAGTAACATGACTTTTGTAAAAATGTATTGACCAAATTTGCTTCATTTTCTACTGGCCAAGCATAGATCTGTATTTGTCCAATAGAAAATATTACCAATAATACCAATGAAAGCAAATATGAATGCAAAAACGGGCAAAAATAGCACATGCTGCATTTTTAAAGAACAGCTGTGAAAATATGCCCATGTAAATAGATGCATAGATTTACATTAGCTCTAGAGATGAGCGAACGTACCCGTCCAAGCTTGATGCTCGCTCCAGTATTAGGGTACTCGAGATACTCGTTACTCGAGACGAGCACCACGCGGCACTCAAGTCAATTCCATTTCCTTCCCTGCATATTTAGCATCATTTTCTTGCCAATAGACATGCAGGGAAGGCATTACAACTTCCTCCTGTGATGTTCCAGCCCTATCCCACCCCCCTGCAGTGAGTGGCTGGCGAGATCAAGTGACCGCCGAGTATTTAAAGCGGTCCCGCCCACTGCTCGCCACAGACACACAATGGTAGAGATTAGGGAGAGTGGTGCTGCTGCTATAGGGAGAGTGTTAGCGTCTTCAAGAACCCCAACGGTCCTTTTTAGGGCCACATCTGACCGAGTGCATTACTGTTGTGGCTGCTGGGAGCAGTTTTGCACATTTTTCTTTTTCATCTTGGGCTGTGCAGACTATTGCGTTCTCAGTCTGCAATCAATTATACAGAGTATAGGGGCAGTACTGGTGAGGCAGGGACAGTGGTAGTGTAGAATCCTGTCTACAAGAACCCCAACGGTCCTTCATAGGGCCACATCTGACCGCGTACATTACTGTTGTGGGTGCTGGGAGCAGTTTTGCACAATTTTTTTTTCCATCTTGGGCTGTACAGACTATTGCGTTCTCAGTCTGCAGTCAATTATACAGAGTATAGGGGCAGTACTGGTCAGGCAGGGACAGTGGTAGTGTAGAATCCTGTCAACAAGGACCCCAAAAACGCTCCTTCTTAGGGCTACCTGTGACCGTGTGCATTATACTGCGTGGCTGCTGGGAGTTGCCTCACTATTACCCAGCTAGGGCTTTTTGCATCCTTGCGTATAATTTTTGGGGGACTGCAGTGTGTGTTACATAACTGCTGTCAGCCTCCAACTGCACACCAATAATTGCATAATTATTCAGACCGCTCTGTGTGTGCCTGTAAATTCACGCAAGCGTGCAGCGACAGCCCCTGATAAAGGGAAAGACATATATGCGCTCTCTAGGCTGTTAGCTTTTTCAAGAAAATTTGAAAAAACGATCCTTCTTAGGGCTACCTGTGACCCAGTGCATTATACTGTGTGGCTGCTGGGAGTTGCCTCACTATTACCCAGCCAGGCCTTTTTGCAGTCTTGCGTATAATTTTTTTGGGACTGCAGTGTGCGTTACATAACCGCTGTCAGCCTCCAACTGCACGCCGATAATTGCATAATTATTCAGACCGCTCTGTGTCTGCTCTATTCGTAATCCACCATGCTGAGGGGTAGGGGCTAGGCCTAGAGGACGTGGACGTGGGCGATGATGCAGAGATCCAAGTGAGGGTGTGGGCACAGGCCGAGTTCCTGGTCCAGGAGAATCGCAGCCGGCTGCTGCGGGATTAGGAGAGAGGCAAGTTTCTGGGGTCCCCAGCTTCATATCACAATTTTTGGGTCCACGTAGTAGACCTTTATTACAAACTGAGCAGTGTGAGCAGGTCCTGTCGTGGATGGCAGAAAATGCATCCAGCAATGTATCGACCACCCAGTCTTCTACGCCGTCCACTGCTACAACTCTGAATCCTCTGGCTGCTGCTCCTCCTCCCTCCCAGCCTCTTCACTCCATGAAAATGACACATTCTGATAAGCAGACAGACTCCCAGGAACTGTTCTCGGGACCCTGCCTTGATTGGGAAAAATGGGTCCTCTCTCACCTGAGGAGTTTGTCATGACCGATGCCCAACCTTTGGAAAGTTCCCGGGGTCCGGGTGATGAGGCTGGGGACTTCCGGCCAAGTACTACAATATGTGGGTGTCCAAGCAGTTCTCTCCAGTTAGTTGTAGATCTAAGAACTGATTGTATATTCAGGGATCTACAAGGACAATCATTCTAACATGATTTTGTACTCAATATTATCCATTATAACAATAGTTCCACCTTTGTTAGAGAGTTTAATGACTACTGATTTATCCTCTACAAGACTGACCTATAGCAGTCTTGCAGATATTGAATTATACCTACTGTATGTTATGGCCACTCTCTAGTTCCCGAGTTACAACCTTAGTAATAATATCACCCATCAAGGCTATTCTTTCTTGGTGGTGGGGAGCCTATGGAGACTTGCAACACATGTGGCTCCAGGATGTTACATTTTTCTGGATCTTCACTCCTTTCTCTTTTTTTGAGATTCACTTTTTGTTGTATTAAATGCTGCCGGGATCAGATGGTGCGGATATACCTCCACTTAATGATATTACTCTGGGATACGAAATCTTTCTTGTATAATTACATCAGAGGCTTTTGAATTGACCAGATAGTATACTTGTTTTCCATTTATTATAGTGAGAGCTTTTATACATAGTTCTCTGTTTGTATCTGTGGTTTTACAAAACCTTTTGGTGATCATTTAAAATCTTCCCATCGCGGTCTTCTACCTATCTGGCCCCCCAAAAAACCCAGACTGACTAGGGCATGGATTGTGGGCCGAGGCCAACATGTATTTCCCCTCACGTAACCTCAGCTATCTGGGGCACTGCAATGGGATTTCTTTCTGTACCGTCTGTGTGTTCCTGCTAGCCACCCATGGTGCGGGTGCACACAGACTTGCCATAGCGGAGTTGTACCTGCCTGGCACTTAAAAAAACCCAGAATGTCTAGGGCATGGCGTGTGGGCCGCAGCCAACATGTATTTCCTCTCACATAACCTCAGCTATCCGGGGCACTGCAATGGGATTTCTTTATGTACTGTCTGTGTGTTCCTGCTAGCCACCCATGCTGTGGGTGCACACAGACTTGCCATAATGGAGTTGTACCTGCCTGGCACTTTTAAAAAAAAAACAGAATGTCTAAGGCATGGCGTGTGGGCTGCAGACAACATGTATTTCCTCTCACGTAACCTCAGCTATCCGGGGCACTGCAATGGGATTTCTTTATGTACCGTCTGTGTCTTCCTGCTAGCCACCCATGCTGTGGGTGCACACAGACTTGCCATAGCGGAGTTGTACCTGTCTGTCCCCAAAACACTGACAGACTTAAGTAGGGTGCAGAATGCAGATGGTTTACCCCTTGCGTTGTCGATGAGGTATCCGACACCCAAACAGAATGAGTAGTGTGTGGACACATGGAGTCCCCATTGCTATGTCACTCGCAGCACCTTGGGCCACACAAGGTGTTTGCTGGGACAGAGGCTGACCCAGGACCCGCTCACATACTTCCCACACCGAGTATTGCTGCATTGTGGAGATGTGTAGAAGTGCTGGGCTGGCAGCGGACTCCCCTTTATGCCCCCGTTTGCAGCTCCTGAGGGAGGTGGCACAGGATTGGAATGAAGATTGAACGTCAATCTATTATCAATTCTCAACAGCATTGTGGGCTATCGCCCACACTTTCAAAGAGGGTCGCTCTCTGGCCCTGCCAACCCTCTGCAGTGTGTGCCTCCGATTCCTCCTCATGGGAGACGCACTTATAAATAGACATGAGGGTGGTGTGGCTATAAAGCCAGCGTGTGGCATGAGGGCAGCTGAAGGCTGCGCAGGGACACTTTGGTGTGCGCTGTGGACGCAGGGTCGTGCGGGGGGGTTGGGCAGCATGTAACCCAGGAGAAGAGGCAGCGGTGTATCCCACAGGCAGTGATTGTGCTTGGTTGGAGGTAGTGTGGTGCTTAGCTAAGGTGTGCCTTGCTAATGAGGGTTTGTCCGAAGTAAAAATTGTTAGGGGGGGCACTCTTGCCGCTATTGTGACTTAATAGTGGGACCTGGGAACCTGAGATGCAGCTCTGCATGTTGCCCCTCGCCTGCCCTATCCGTTTCTGTGTCGTTTCCATCACTTTCGTAGGTTTTGTAGATTTTCACAAATGAAAACCTTAGCGAGCATCGGCGATATACAAAAATGCTCGAGTCGCCCATTGACTTCAAAGGGGTTTGTTACTTGAAACGAACCCTCGAGCAATGCGAAAAGCTCTACTCGAGCAACGAGCACCCGAGCATTTTGGTGCTCGCTCATCTCTAATTAGCTCCATATCATGCTCTGCAAAACACGGACCAAACACGGTTGAAAAGTATGCTCCTCTGAAAGCTGTCTTGAAATGAAGGAATGCTGATTTTACATTGGTGTCAATATACTTAGTAGTACATTCTTTATTTGCACATAGTTGTTGGTGGAAGAAGAGGATTAGTGAACTGCTTTGTTACTGGCAAACCCTTCGTACATGGAGGAGATTGCCACAGATAATTTACAGGAGGTATAACATTGATATATTGTTTGCTGGGCAGAACATTCAATTAGCTTTCATTTATATAGTTATACAGAAAATAACTTGTCACTATTCAGAATAGTGAATACTGATGCTAGATATTCTATAGTCATTAAGTATAAATATATTGTATATGGGTCATAATTCTCTATTTTACTTCATAACCATGCCTTCCAAATTACAGTACATATTTGTGTTGAGTTGTTCGCTATTTTCCTGTTTTTCTTTATATTTCCTCCCATGGGATCTCATACAGTTTTGGGCCAAGCTAAAGCAGACCACAAATCAGCCCATATAAACAAGCTTATTAGAATTATCACTAGCTAATACGGCACAGTGATAACATGTTACAGAGGAGCTGTCTCTTCTCATAGATATGCCACAGCTCTTCTAAGAAATTTTTGAAAAAAACTGAAAACTCACTGTTGGATGAGTTCATTCCCATTCCTCTATAAAAAAGCACAAAAGAAAACATCCAAAATGATGCCAAAACACGTCTACAAGCTGACCCATCCACCAGACCGCTCTGCTCCATTTACATGTGACATGGGACATATTCAAGGTGTAAATACACAGTTATGCTTTTAGCAACATTCTAAGCAAAAGCAGAGCAGGAGGGATAGTTCCTCCATAATTATAGCGCTGCTATTGGTTTACTTGGTTAAAAACTGCTGACAGGTTCCCTTTAATATATAATTTATAATACCTGACACATGGCAGGAAAGGCGCAAATAAACTATGCTGGAATTGCAGTAGCCCAAAAGTGTCAAATAAAATTACAGCTTTTTGTCAGCAGAACAATTAAAAAGTTCTAGCTCTTAAAATGTGTTGATGAAAAATGAAGAAACAAAAAGGCTCTGTCCTGATGACCTAAAATAGGCCAGTCCTTAAGGCTCCAGCACGTACAGTTACTGTCATATTTACATTGTCTGTCATATCATGGTATTATGTAATACTATGGCATTACATCATACTGCAGGAGCGATCAAACAGTGGAAATCTGTTTAAAATGTTTTAAGAATTATTAAAAAAGTGAAAGGTAATAAAAAAAAAACTTTTGACATATTCATAAAAATAGAATCTAAATAAAAAAAAAAGCAAAAACATATTCAGCATCACTGCGTCCGTAAAAGTCCGATCTGTCAAAGTAAGGGCTGATATTCATGGGCGGGTTTGATTTCCGGGATTTGCGTGGTGTACCCACATGGATGATCCGGAGTTCAAGCTGCCCATAGACTATTCATGGGTGCCTGCAGCCTTATTAAGCTATGCGGGTTTGTTTAGGCTTAAGCAAAAAACTAATTGCAGCATGCTGTGTTTTGCCCCTGGTCCAGCAGGGACGGCTTCCATTGAAGTCAATGGAAGCAGTCCAATCTGCGGCACACCCAGAACTGTCACTCCGCGTGTGCTGCGGGTCCCGCGGGAAAGCAGGAGATTAAAAAATAAAACTGCGCATGTGTGCGGGGCATGCAGGCCGGCGAGTCCACCCACATGCACGGAGGAGACAACGGACAACCCGCATGCATCCGGAATGTCCTTATGCTGTGGCTAGGATGGGATCTTGCGGCGCAGCTTCTGCCCACAGAACCCGACCCGCCTGTGGACATGTGGCCTAACATAGTATTCACCTGCATACTCAGAAAAAAATAAACGCCAGAATTGCGCTTTTTTTTGGTCACCCTGTCTCCAATAAAAATGTAATAAAAAGTAATCAAAAAGTTGTATGTACTCCAAAATGCTGCCAATAGAAACTACAGGATGCCCCGCAAAAAATGAACTCTTTCTTTACTATCTTGGCCGAAAAATTAAAAAGTTATGGAGGTCAGAAAATGACATCAGAAAATGATTTTATTTTTTTCCAAAGAGATTTTATTTTTTAAAAGTAGTGTAGCAAAAAAAAAAAACGATATAAATTTGGTATTGCAGTAATCGTACTGACACACAGAATAAAGTTATGCCATTTTTTCCATTTTACTCCACTTAGAATCTTTTTTCAGTACATTATATGCTTCATTAAATGTAAAAATGTTCGTACTGCGTTCGTCAAAAAAAAAAAAATCGCACCTACAAAAGATAGAACAAATGGGTGGCAATGGACATGGTCACACGTTTTTTTTTACACGCATATATATACTTAACTTAAGAGTAGGGATGAGCGAGTATACTCGCTAAAGCTCTACTCGCTCGAGTAATGTGCTTTAGCCGAGTATCTCCCTGCTCGTCCCTGAAGATTCGGGGGCCGGCGTGGGGTGGGGAGCTGCGAGGGAGAGCGGGCAAGAACGGAGGGGAGATCTCCCTCTCCCTCTCTCCCGCCCGCTCTCCCCTGCTCCCCACCACAACTCAACTGTCAGCTGTGGCGGCCCCCGAATCTTCAGGGACGAGCAGGGAGATACTCGGCTAAAGCATATTACTCGAGCGAGTAGTGCTTTAGCGAGTATACTCACTCATCCCAACTTAAGAGGTTATGGAGTTAAATCCCTAAGGGCTCTTTCACACTGGCAATCGCATTATCGCTGCAAGAAAATCGCAGGAAAATCACAATTTTGCTCATGAAATGTCAGAGCGTCAGCGATGCTTTTTCTTGCAAAAACATGGCTGCCGCTTACAATTTTTGTCTCGTTAGACCATAGGAGTTTCTAATGTTAAAAACGCATTGCATGAAAATCGCAAGATTGTGCGTTGCTATGCGATAAAAAGGAGGGTTCATAGGGAAACATGAGAGATAAAAAAAAAAGGAAAATACAGGAAGATGGCACCTGCAGCAATTTTTAAATCTTGCAACATCGCATTAGTGAAAACATCACAAATGGGAATGAAACCATTGAAAATCATTAGGTTTCATAATTCTACGCTTTCATTCACTCTCGCATCGCACAGTTTTATCGCCAGTGTGAAGGCATCCTCGGGGTGCTTGTATACACACTGGAACATTCCACAATACACAGTGGAATATACTGCAGTCAAATTCTGCACAAAAACGTGGATGTTTAGCTGCAGACTTTGGCTCGAATTGCTGGCAGAATTAAACTATTGTCAAATCTGTGCCAAAAGCCACGTGTTATACATGGATTCTGTGCAGATTCTTCTACAAGGCAGAATATTCCAGTACTTTTTACATGCGTTTATTCGCTCATGAAAAAAATCGAACAGCATCTGTAAAATAAACCACGTGACCAAGTCCATTGACACCCATATGTTTTATCTTTTGTAGGTGCGAATTTTATGTGCATGTAAAAAACGGACATGTGACCGTTACCATTGAAAAGCATTGGTTCTATATAGATGCGAATCGCAAATGCAAAAAACATGCGCAGCAAAAAATGCCCGTCTGACTGAGCCCTCAAAGGGGTTTTCACACGACTTAAAATTGCTTCACAACCACTCTATACTTCCTGGTTGCTGCTGACAAGGACATGTGACTACTGTAGCCAATCACTGGCCACAACAGTGACCTTCTATAGCCAGTGATTGGCTTCAGCAGTCACATGTCCTGGAGAGCAGCAACCAGGCATAGAGTGGTTGTGAAGCAGGTTTAGGGGTTATGCCGACTACCATATTTACGCAGGTATTACGCCACGTAAAAAAAATTGCTGAAATAACACGACCGTGCACAGCATTGGATTCCAATGACTTCATTCAGATGAATGATTTTTGTGATGCATAAAATTATTGTGCCAGGAAAAATAGTACATTTACAACCGTTTTCGGCCTCTGGTTTTATACGCCGCGTGAAAAGATAGGTCTTGTCCTATCTTGATTTCTGCTGATCGATGGCTTTCAGCACTTTTTTTTTGTCTGTAGACAATAGCGCCCCAGGTGAATGACATGAAATAAGCAAATAAATAAAAGGACTCAATCACGACAAATCTTCATTCATCTGATTATATGTGCGTGCGGGGGAACGTAAAAACGCATACGATCCTGTGAAGGAGGTCTTAAGTTGTGGGAAAACCCCTTTAACCTCTACCTCAGTATGTAAAACTAAAGAATCCTAATGAGCCCCCAATAAGGTGACCAAGGTTTGTCAATATCATTAGAGTATGAACACACATTGCGGAGTGAGACCTCCTTCACACGAACGTCATTTTAGCGCTCCCATAAACACGCTAAAAAAATCGCAGCTATCAGAACGCTAAAATCAAGTGAACGAAGAATAGCTGCAAACGAGTGGCAGATATTTTTTGCATATTTACCCGGCTTGCTGCAGCATTTGCAGTGCATTGACGCCGCAACCTCAAAATACCTCAGCTGCCAAAACAATGAAGGGAGTCCCCGCGGAGACTAAGGGAGTCCCCGCAGGGGTTCCCTTCATTTCAACGGAGATTCCCTTCATTCCTACAGGGACTCCCTTCATTTCTGTGAAGATTCTCTTCATCCCTGAATTGTTAAACTCCCTTTGATGGCCGGCTGGCATAGTCTCCCTTAGGAGTCTATGGAGCCACCAGCGTCGTGCCGTCAAAAGATAGGACAAGTCCTATCTGTTGACGCAGAGTAATCTGGGTGTTAAAAGCATTGTGATTTTTTTAGGTGCATCAAAAAATCGTTTGTCTGAAAGAACCTATAGGAAACCATTGGTTCTCTGCACCAAAATGACACTCATCTGAAAGAGCCCTAAAAATGCGCCAAACCCATGTGCAAATTTTGGTGCAGTTTTTAACTGTTAGATTCACTCACTGCATTGCAGTGAATGACATCTACGGCAAATATCCTTCAGTCTACCACAGCAAATGGAGCATGCCGGTGCAGAGTTAGAGTGAATGAGATTTGTTAAAACCCAAGAATCCAGCATGAGGAATATCGAGCGTATTTACACAACAAACTAATATAGAATGTCCTTTTCAATAAGTCCTATCATATAAAGTGGGGCATTAGGAAGGCCGGTCGTGCTCCACATACTAATGCTTTATCTGAAAGGTGTGCATGTATTACATATTACCTCCCAGTGTGAAAATACTCAGTTCACATCAAATAGATGGCACTAGACTTGTCTCCTGCTCTTCATTTTAGTTATTCAATTATTTTTAAGCATTTTAGGCCTTAGTTTCCATGGCAATATTGATTCTCATCCTTTGCATTATTTCACTGAACTTTACAATCACATGTGTGAGTCACAGAGCAAACATTTAGATTCCCAGTCTAAACATGATAACACCACTATTCTCCCGCAGCGCTCCAGAGTGTCATCAGCTTAGAATTCCAGCCTAAGGGCAAACTCACACAGGCGTTTGTGCAGAAACGCTTGCGGCGGGGTAGGACTTTTGCGCTATGAGTGATGCGGAGCCTTTTCACAAGGGCGCAGGACACAGCCCCACTCCGATTTAAAAGGCTATTCAGACTAATTAGTTGCAGATGTGTTATTTTCCTCATTAAATTGGTTGCGCAATCATGCAGGTATTGATCGCACATTTGCGCACCTCCCATAGACTTCTAAGGAAACTTTTGGTGTGCAAATGTGCACAAAAATAAAGCATGCTGCATTTTTTTTTCGTACGAGCAAAAATGTGTAATGAGGATGAACCCAGTGAGTTCCGCTTCTGCGTATTAGATATGCACATAGAAACACATTTATGTGTCGCCACCCTTCGAAAGATTTCCCCCAAAGCACAGGGTGCGGAATACATGAGGGGCTTACGCCGCTTTGTGAATTCCGCGCATTCCAGTTGCTCTGTGCATCTTCACAGAAATGTACGCCTGCTCCCGACGAGGCGTACATCTATGGCATAATTTATTCCAGTATGTGGTGTAAATCATACATAAATCTGTCAGTCAGCGGCATCCTCGCCTCCTCCAAGTAAGCCACATCCACTTTTCAGAAAAGTGCCAGTGCAGAAAGATGAAAAGTTGCAAAATGAAGAGATCAAGGGCACAGTCCCCAAGACTTATGTTCCCCCTCCTTCTCCTACACTGTAATAATTCCCTTTGTGCCCTCTCCACAGTGATAATGTCCTCCTTTTGCCTCTACACAGTGTTAGATTTCACCTACATGCTTATGAGGACTTTTTCATATCCCTGTACTGTAGAAAAGACTGCAAGAACCTCCCCTGACAACACAGCCTGGAGTCTGACTCCTCCCACGCATGTGATGGACCACATGCTCAACAGTCATCAAAAGTGCTTTAGCTCCCACTCCAGCCCTCCTATATGTATCGCTGGGGAATATATGTATCGCTCCTATATAAATGCTGGGGAATTTTGCAGCATTTATAATACCAAGTATGTGGAGGAAATGTAAAAGATTCTTAGTCCACAGCACGCCTATTTAAACACTTCTTTAATGTGTCATCTAACAGGCATCCACAATTTAAAATTACACTATAGTCCAAAGGTATAGAGACACCATCTTATATGAGGCATGTTGCTAAGGGGAAGGAGGCCAATCCACCAGACTACAATGCCCAATCCACTTCCCTGGACACTGCTTATCCAAAAACTCACGTCCATAATGTGGTGGGGCTCTATCCTGCTGGAAGAACATTGAGAATGTGCCATCTTTGTTACATAGTGACAGTAACACCTCATCACATAACAACTGCAGATACTTGGCAGCAGTAAGGCTATTGTGAATGAAGAATGGGACCACTATCTTCGCACCCCATACACCACACCACACCATGACTTTCTGTGTGCCAACCATCTTGGAGAGATCTGTCCAGTGTGGGTTTGTTTTGGACCGGTAGCGAAGGTTTTGTTTATTCACCTCCCTGTTCATGAACAAGTTTTTATCACTGAACAGTACCAACTCTGTAAAATGTGGGTCCCATTGTAATAGTTGTGACACCCATTTGGCAAATTCAACATGGCGATCAGGCTCATTCTCATCGTGATGATGCAACAACTGTATCCTGTACAGCTGCTATTCACACATAGCCAGTATCCGCCTGGTGGTGATTTATTTCATGCCACTCTTTTGTTACAAACACCAGGTAATAAAATATGGGCTCTTGCAGAAGGATGCCAGGATAGCAATTGTTGTTGCTTCGTCTGTTGCAAGTTTGTTACATCCACTTTTTGGCAGGTCCAACACAGAACCTATTTGACAAAATTTGGCAAGCAATTTACCAACTGTACCAAGGTGGATGGTTGGTCTGCTGGGGTGCTGACCATTGAAATCCTCTGCAACGGCTTGAGTACAGCATTAAACAGAGATCAGCATAGTTTTTGTCTTCTCCTCACATGTTAATCCTCACAACCATATTTGTCTGTAACAAAGAAAAAACTATAACTTTGGCAGGGATAACTATACATCATATTTAGATTCCTCGTCAAATTCTCTGTGAGATACGTATGTCACATGCACCCCTTCACATTTGAAAATATTGACCTGGTTTCAAGATGGCGGCTTTCAAAATGGCTTCATGTTGATACCACCCCTTACAGATTTGGACCACCTGTATTATCATATTGCTGAGGGGAAATTTGAGATTTTGGGTTAGTGAGCCTTAAAGAACATTGGATATATTCTTATAGGATCACATTTGACAAGTTGTTCTGAAAGACAGACTTTACTTTTGTTGTGGTCATGATTTTTGGAAATAAAGAAAATTCTTCTTCTATTATGTTTTATTTCATTATCAAGAAATATGTTTGTTCTTCTTTGTTCTTCTTTGAGATATATTGGATGAACTGATAATGTGTTTTGTTTTTTTCATGAAACTCCTTATAGCAACAGAAGATGTGTACAAACTGAAGCCACGAGAACTGTGAAATTGTTCTTTATCACAAATCATTCGCAATAGCTGTAACAATACATTCTCAATACTGTAAATAAAACTCCATGGTTCTCTCGCAGAGCTGTTCCAGATGAATTTTTGTCCATTGTTAGGAAATTGCTTTCAATGTGTTTTTCCAGAGAGTAAATATCAGCTATTTTATCCTTTAAAGGGAACATGTCATCAACTATCAGCACCATAAACTTTGTTATGGCGCTAAAGTTTCGGTGATACGCAGTCCGGGGAACCTTTTTCATACTGATCCAGCCCTGTGTTTCTGTTATGTTCCCTAGTGGGGTCAGCGCATGCACAGCAGCTTGACTCTTTCCATAAGTCTGTACATGAGCCTTCCTATTTATCTCTACGTGACCTAGGACCATGTACACTAGGGTTATAACTTTTTTTTATAACCTCATATTCCTGGATCCTAATTTGATGTACTGTTCTCTAAAAACAAAGAATTTAATTGTTATTTCGATTTTTTTAGATAAGTTCACCCTGAAAATATCATTGAGATGTATAGAATCTCTACAGATCCGTATATCCAATGATATGATTTCGGGGTGACCTTCTCGAAGATATATTGAAACAACAATTATTTTTTTTTAATTTTTAGGCAAAAGTACATCAAATTAGGATCCAGGAATATGAGGTTGTAAAAAAAAGTTATAACCCTAGTGTACATGGTCCTACCTCATTGGGGTTTCTTTGCCTTCCTCTAGATCAACATTGGGGTGTAACAGGCTGAAATGGATGGATATACGTCTTTTTTCAGCCTTGCGTACTATGTACCCAGCTTTTACACAGACCAGTTCAGACTGAATTTGACAAACAGTCGTTTATAGAGTCATTCATCCTGCATAGAGATTCATTGTTGTTGGTAGCATATCCCTAAATCACATGGGGAGATGGTCAGCTGACAGCAATAACGTTTTGGACTGCACAAAAGATGCAAACGCTTGATCATAGGATGTTCAGCTGCAGCTTTACACAGGCTGATGGTTGGGCAAATGAGCCTTCATATGAATGTCTGTGCCCAATTGCCGGCTCGTAAATAGGCCTTAAGACTCAAGTATACACAAGTTTAGTTTATTTCTTTATTTCTTTTTTTACTAATTGTTTCCTGTTTCAAACATAATTGGACAAAAATCTAGTTTACATAAGTTATGGTTAACACAAATTATATGTTTCAACTATATGAGATCTATGTGTTACATTGCTAGAGTCGGTAGACTCAGTAAATTCTTATAGGAAATATCAATTACAGAAGTCGTGATCTGCTTGAGTAGTCTATTCCAAAAGTATGAACATTTGGCAAGAGTCAATTTTAAGAGTTTCTGCCATACACGCAATATTCTTACAAGCTCCAATACCACCTGCCAGTGTAGTCTTGTCAGCTGACAGTTTGGATGTTTTTCTGTAGTCTCCAGAGCTTTTAAAAAAGGAACACAATTTCCTTTGGAAATGACATTATTTTGGCTTATTATTTCAAATAATAAGTCAAGGGACAGTCTCCATTTCATTCAAATAATGTACCTTACCATTAGCATGTATAAAACAATTATGTAGTGCTTCGGCTATTAAGCTACAGTTCTCACAAAAATATAAGTTGGCAAATGGATGGCATAGTAACATAGTGTATAAGGCTAAAAAAAGGACATATGTCCATCTAGGTCAGCCTATTATTCTTCAATGTTGATACATAGGGCACAAAAAAAAAACCATGCAGTATAAACCAATTTTCCTCATTTTAGAGTTAAAAAAATTCCTTCCTGACTCCAATCTAGCAATCAGAAAAATCCCCAGATCACTGACCCAACTAATCAGTGACTATAACATTTTATTATTACCCTCAAGAAAGGTGTCTAGGTCCCTTTAACTCTTTTATTAAATTCGTCATCACCAGATCCTCAGGTAAAGAATTCCATAGTCTCACTGCTACAGATGAGCGAGCACCAAAATGCTCGGGTGCTCGTGTCGAACTTTTCGTAATGCTCGAGAGCTTGTTTTGAGTAACGAACACCATTGAAGTCAATGGGCGACTAAAGCATTTTTGTATGGGACCGATGCTCCGCATAGGTGATGACTTGTCAAACACAAGAAAACATCAGAAAGTCATGGAGACACCACAAAAACGGATAGGGAACCCAAGGAAAGTATTAGACATAAAGAAATCAGAGCGCCCATACAAGGCAGTTTCACCCTGCCAAGAACCTCAACCTCAGCTTACACCCTCATTAATCGTGGGCATAAAGCGGACTCGGATGCTAGTGCAGCTGTGAACATCTCATTAATGCAGTAACGCTCCTTTTGTTTGGCCCAAACCACTGTCTCAGATAACTGTGGTAACACAAGAGAAAATACATGTTGCCCAGTGCTGATCCCCAGACCCCAAGCAGGAGGAGGAGGGGGCATAATAAGGCTGAGAAACCATGGCCGAGGTAGGACCCGCAATACTCTGTGTATAGAAACTGCTTAGGTGGATCCCAGTAACATTTCTGTACCAAGAGTATAGGTGGACCCCAGCAACATTTCTGTAGCAAGAGTATAGGCGGACCCCAGTAACATTTCTGTAGCAAGAGTATAGGCGGACCCCAGTAACATTTCTGTAGCAAAAGTATAGGCGAACCCCTCAAACCATTCAGTAGAAACTGCATATGCGGACCCCAGTAACATTTCTGAAGCAAGAGTATAGGCGGACCCCAGTAACATTTCTGAAGCCAAAGTATATGCAGACCCCTGTAACATTTCTGAAGCCAAAGTATAGGCAGATCCTAGTAACATTTCTGTAGCAAAAGTATAGGCGGACCCCTCAAACCATTCAGTAGAAACTGCATAGGTGGACCCCATTAACATTTCTGTAGCAAGAGTATAGGCGGACCTCAGTAACATTTCTATAGCAAGAGTATAGGCGGACCCCAGTAACATTTCTGTAGCAAAAGTATAGGCGAACCCCTCAAAACATTCAGTAGAAACTGCATAGGCGGACCCCAGTAACATTTCTGTACCAAGCGTATAGGCGGACCCCAGTAACATTTCTATAGCAAGAGTACAGGTGAACCCCAGTAACATTTCTGTAGCAAGAGTATATGTGGACCCCAGTAACATTTCTGTAGCAAAAGTATAGGCGAACCCCTCAAACCATTCAGTAGAAACTGCATAGGTGGACCCCAGTAACATTTCTGTAGCAAGAGTATAGGCGGACCCCAGTAACATTTCTATAGCAAGAGTATAGGCGAACCCCAGTAACATTTCTGTAGGAAAAGTATAGGCAGACCCCTGTAACATTTCTGTAGCAGGAGTATAGACGGACCCCAGTAACATTTCTGTAGAAAGTGTATAGGCGGACCCCAGTAACATTTCTATAGCAAGAGCATAGGTGGACCCCAGTAACATTTCTGTAGCAAAAGTATAGGCGAACCCCTCAAAACATTCAGTAGAAACTGCATAGGCCGACCCCAGTAACATTTCTATAGCAAGAGTACAGGTGAACCCCAGTAACATTTCTGTAGCAAGAGTATACGTGGACCCCAGTAACATTTCTGTAGCAAAAGTATAGGCGAACCCCTCAAACCATTCAGTAGAAACTGCATAGGCGGACCCCAGTAACATTTCTGAAGCAAGAGTATAGGCAGAACCCAGTAACATTTCTATAGCAAGAGTACAGGCGGACCCCAGTAACATTTCTATAGCAAGAGTATAGGCGGACCCCAGTAACATTTCTGTAGCAAGAGTATAGGCGGACCCCAGTAACATTTCTGTAGCAAAAGTATAGGCGAACCCCTAAAAACCTTTTAGTAGAAACTGCATAGTCGGACCCAAGTAACATTTCTGTAGCAAGAGTATAGGCGGACCCCAGTAACATTTCTGAAGCCAAAGTATATGCAGACCCCTGTAACATTTCTGAAGCCAAAGTATAGGCAGATCCTAGTAACATTTCTGTAGCAAAAGAATAGGTGGACCCCTCAAACCATTCAGTAGAAACTGCATAGGTGGACCCCAGTAACATTTCTGTAGCAAGAGTATAGGCGGACCTCAGTAACATTTCTATAGCAAGAGTATAGGCGGACCCCAGTAACATTTCTATAGCAAGAGTATAGGCGAACCCCAGTAATATTTCTGTAGGAAAAGTATAGGCGGACCCCTGTAACATTTCTGTAGCAGGAGTATAGACAGACCCCAGTAACCTTTCTGTAGAAAGCGTATAGGCGGACCCCAGTAACATTTCTATAGCAAGAGCATAGGTGGACCCCAGTAACATTTCTGTAGCAAAAGTATAGGCGAACCCCTCAAAACATTCAGTAGAAACTGCATAGGCGGACCCCAGTAACATTTCTGTACCAAGCGTATAGGCGGACCCCAGTAACATTTCTGTACCAAGCGTATAGGCGGACCCCAGTAACATTTCTATAGCAAGAGTACAGGTGAACCCCAGTAACATTTTTGTAGCAAGAGTATACGTGGACCCCAGTAACATTTCTGTAGCAAAAGTATAGGTGAACCCCTCAAACCATTCAGTAGAAACTGCATAGGCGGACCCCAGTAACATTTCTGAAGCAAGAGTATAGGCAGAACCCAGTAACATTTCTATAGCAAGAGTATAGGCGGACCCCAGTAACATTTCTATAGCAAGAGTATAGGCGGACCCCAGTAGCATTTCTGTAGCAAGAGTATAGGCGGACCCCAGTAACATTTCTGTAGCAAAAGTATAGGCGAACCCCTAAAAACCTTTTAGTAGAAACTGCATAGGCGGACCCAAGTAACATTTCTGTTGCAAGAGTATAGGCAGACCTCAGTAACATTTCTATAGCAATAGTATAGGTGGACCCTAGTAACATTTCTATAGCAAGAGTATAGGCGGACCCCAGTAACATATCTGTAGCAAGAGTATAGGCGGCCCCCAGTAACATTTCTGTAACAAAAGTATAGGGAGACCCCAGTAACATTTCTGTAGCAAGACTATAGGCGGACCCCAGTAACATTTCTATAGCAAGAGTACAGGTGAACCCCAGTAACATTTCTGTAGCAAGAGTATACGTGGACCCCAGTAACATTTCTGTAGCAAAAGTATAGGCGAACCCCTCAAACCATTCAGTAGAAACTGCATAGGCGGACCCCAGTAACATTTCTGAAGCAAGAGTATAGGCAGAACCCAGTAACATTTCTATAGCAAGAGTATAGGCGGACCCCAGTAACATTTCTATAGCAAGAGTATAGGCGGACCCCAGTAACATTTCTGTAGCAAGAGTATAGGCGGACCCCAGTAACATTTCTGTAGCAAAAGTATAGGCGAACCCCTAAAAACCTTTTAGTAGAAACTGCATAGTCGGACCCAAGTAACATTTCTGTAGCAAGAGTATAGGCGGACCCCAGTAACATTTCTGAAGCCAAAGTATATGCAGACCCCTGTAACATTTCTGAAGCCAAAGTATAGGCAGATCCTAGTAACATTTCTGTAGCAAAAGTATAGGCGGACCCCTCAAACCATTCAGTAGAAACTGCATAGGTGGACCCCAGTAACATTTCTGTAGCAAGAGTATAGGCGGACCTCAGTAACATTTCTATAGCAAGAGTATAGGCGGACCCCAGTAACATTTCTATAGCAAGAGTATAGGCGAACCCCAGTAATATTTCTGTAGGAAAAGTATAGGCGGACCCCTGTAACATTTCTGTAGCAGGAGTATAGACAGACCCCAGTAACATTTCTGTAGAAAGCGTATAGGCGGACCCCAGTAACATTTCTATAGCAAGAGCATAGGTGGACCCCAGTAACATTTCTATAGCAAGAGTATAGGCGGACCCCAGTAACATTTCTATAGCAAGAGTACAGGCGGACCCCAGTAACATTTCTGTAGCAAGAGTATAGGCGGACCCCAGTAACATTTCTGTAGCAAAAGTATAGGCGAACCCCTAAAAACCTTTTAGTAGAAACTGCATAGTCGGACCCAAGTAACATTTCTGTAGCAAGAGTATAGGCGGACCCCAGTAGCATTTCTATAGCAAGGGTATAGGCGGTCCCCAGTAATATTACTGTAGCAAAAGTATAAGGAGATCCCAGTAACATATCTGTAGCAAGAGTATAGGCAGCCCCCAGTAACATTTCTTTAGCAAAAGTATAGGCGAACCCCTCAAACCATTCAGTAGAAACTGCATAGGCGGACCCCAGTAACATTTCTGAAGCAAGAGTATAGGCGGACCCCAGTAACATTTCTACAGCAAGAGTAAAGGCAGACCCCTGTTACATTTCTATAGCAAGAATATAGGCGGACCCCAGTAACATTTCTGTAGCAAGAGTATAGACGGACCCCAGTAACATTTCTGAAGCCAAAGTATAGGCAGACCCCTGTAAGATTTCTGTAGCAAGAGTATAGGCGGACCACAGTAACATTTCTGTAGAAAAAGTGTAGGCGGACCCCTCAAGCCATTCAGTAGAAACTGCATAGGTGGATCCCAGTCACATTTCTGTAGCAAGAGTGTAGACGGACCCCAGTAACATTTCTATAGCAAGAGTATAGGTGGACATGAGTAACATTTCTGTAGCAGAAATATAGGCAGACCCCTGTAACATTTCTGTAGCAGGAGTATAGGCGGACCCCAGTAACATTTTTGTAGCAAAAGTATAGGCGAACCCCTCATGCCATTCAGTAGAAACTGCATAGGCGGACCCCAGTAATATTTCTGAAGCAAGAGTATAGGCAGACCCCAGTAACATTTCTATAGCAAAAGTATAGGCAGACCCCTGTAACATTTCTGTAGCAAGAGTGTAGGCGAACCCCTGAAACATTGGTGTACCAAGAGTATAGGCGAACACCTGAAAAAATTTGGTTACCAAGAGTGTAGACGAAGGCCGGAAAAATTAGTTAGATAACAGTATAGGAGAGGGCCAGAAAAATTGGTGTACCAAGAGTACAAGTGCACCACTGAAAAATTGCTCAACCGCGAGGGCAGGTGAAACCCATAAACATTTTTTTAAAGATACAGCTCGTTGCTGCTTAATTTGTAACAGAGCCTGGAGGCAGCCTTGTGAAAAAAATTGGTTTCTGTTAAAGTATCAATACTTTTGAAACTTTGAAAAATTGTAAAAAACATTTAAACAGAGCCCTTTGGGCCGCAGAAAAATTGGCAGTTCAGCGTGATGACTTTCTGTTTCAGGAGGAGGAGTAAGAGGAGGAGGACTAATAATATCTGAGAGTGGTTGACAAAGCTAATTCCCCCTTTATTGTGGTGATAGAGGATGCAGCGAAAAGATTAGGTTCCGCTGCTTTCCGCCAGTGGAGAAGAGAAGTCTGGGCAAATCCAGCCTTTGTTCATCTTTATGAGTGTAAGCATGTCGGCACTGGCAGTTGACAGGCGGGTACACTTGTCCATGATGATTCCCCCAGCTGCACTAAAAACCCTCTCTGACAAGACGCTAGCAGCAGGGCAGGCCAGCACCTCCAGGGCGTACAGCGCAAGTTCGTGCCACGTGTCCAGCTTTGACACCCAATAGTTGTATGGAGCAGAGCCATCACGAAGGACCGTGGTATGATCGGCTACATACTCCCTCACCATCTTTTTACAGTGCTCCCTCCGACTCAGCCTTGACTGGGAAGTGGTGATATAGTCTTGCTGGGGAGCCATAAAACTGGCAAAGGCTTTGGAGAGTGTTCCCCTGCTGCACTCAACATGCTGCCTGATCCCCGCTCCTCCCCTGCTGCTTGGCCCTCTGAGCTGCGTCTTCTGCCACTAGCGCTGTCAGATGGGAACTTTAGCATCACTTTTTCCACCAGGGCCCTGTGGTATTGCATCACTCTCGTACCCCTTTCCTCTTCGGGAATGAGAGTGGAAAGGTTCTCCTTATTCCTGTTAAGAAAATTGTAGATCAATGTATCAGTTAATTGTTCGTTTAACGCTTGAGCGTGCGGGTGCGTCGCGGCGTACTTGCGCTTGTGCTCAAACACTTGCGCTAGCGACGGCTGGACGGTGCGCTGAGAGACATTGGTGGATGGGGCCGAGGACAGCGGGGGTGAGGGTGTGGGTGCAGGCCAGGAGACGGTAGTGCCTGTGTCCTGAGAGGGGGGTTGAATCTCAGTGGCAGGTTGGGGCACAGGGGGAGAGGCAGTGGTGCAAACCGGAGGCACTGAACGCCCTTCGTCCCACCTTGTAGGGTGCTTGGCCATCGTATGCCTGCGTATGCTGGTGGTGGTGAGACTCGTAGTGGTGGCTCCCTGGCTGATCTTGGTGTGACACACGTTGCACACCACTGTTCGTCGGTCGTCCGCGCTCTCACTAAAAAACATCCACACCTTTGAACACCTAGCCCTCTGCATGGAGGCTTGCCGCGAGGGGGTGCTTTGGGACACAGTTGGGGGATTCTTCTCTCTGGCCCTGCCTCTACCCCTGGCCACTCCACTGCCTCTTCCAACTTGTCCTGCTGTTGCACTTGCCTCCCCCTCTGAAGCCCTGTCGTCAGTAGGCTTAGCAAACCAGGTGGGGTCAGTCACCTCATCGTCCAGCTGCTCTTCCTCCAAATCCTCTGTGCGCTCCTCCATTGGACTTACTGCCCTTACTACTACCTCACTGACAGACAACTGTGTCTCATCTTCCTCATCCACAAAAAGCTCTTGAGACAGTTGCCGGAAGTCCCCAGTCTCATCAACCGGACTCCGGGAGCTTTCCAAAGGTTGGGCATTGGTCACGACAAGCTCCTCAGGTGAGAGAGGAACCGTTTTTTCCCACTCATGGCAGAGACCCGAGAACAGTTCCTGGGAGTCTGCCTGCTCAGAATATGTAATTTTCATGGAGTGAGGAGGCTGGGAGGAAGGAGGAGCAGCCCGAGGATTCAGAGTTGCAGTCCCTAGTCCGGGAGTAGTGGACTGCGTAGAAGACTGGGTGGTCAATACATTGCTGGACGCGTTTTCTGCCATCCATGACAGGACCTGCTCGCACTGCTCTGTTTGTAATAAAGGTCTACCACGCGGACCCGTAAATTGTGATATGACGCTGGGGTGCCCAGAAACTTGCCTCTCTCCTAATCCCTCAGCAGCCGGCTGTGATTTACCACGCCCAGGAACTCGGCCTGTGGCCACACCCTCACTTGGACACCCGCGTCCTTGACCTTTACCCCTACTCCTCATCATGGCGGATTAAGAATAGAGCAGGGCCCAAATAAATTACCGCACTGTACAGCACTGACAACTGTGGCTTAATTCACCGCACAGAGAGACTTGTAGATAGCGGAGGCTCTATGCTGTGACTTGAAAAAATTTACCCGCTATCTTGCGCTGACACCTAGGGGTAATTTACCGCTCACAGAGACTTGTAGATCAGAGAGGCTGTATAGACTGGGAGAAGACTCTAAAGCCAGTGGATAGTGCTGGTAACTGCGGCTATCTCAACCCCCCAAGGAAAGGGTTTTGTGAGACGCTCTGCACAGCGGCAGAGCTGAAATACTTTGCAGTGGCCCAGGAAATATTACAGTACTGTTTAGCGGTGAGACCTCTGTCTAATGTATTGCAGACTGAGAACGGTATAACTGAACTAGTTTGCAGTAGGCTAGGAAATGTTAGAGTGCAGTTTCATGGTTAGACCTCGGTGTAATGCACTGCAGGCTGAGAACGCTATTACGGAAATGCGGGGAACAGGCCTAGATGTATAATACAAAAGTTGGTGCACTACTGCTCCCAGCCAGCCACAACAGTAAAGCACACGGTCAGATGTAGCCCTAAGAAGGACCGTTGGGGTTCTTGCACAGAGGATCAGGACTGTATAACTTTCCCTATAGAAGTCGCTGTGTCCCTACACTCTGTGTTATGCACTGCAGACAGAGAACGGTATAACTGAAGTCGTTCGCAGTAGGCTAGGAAATATTAGAGAGCAATTTCACGGTGAGAGCTGGTTGTACGGCACTGCAGGCTGTGAACGCTATTCCTGAAAGGTTGGGAACAGGCCTAGATGCGTAATACAAAAATTGATGCACCACTGCTCCCAGCTTACCACAACTGTAAAGCACACGGTCAGATGTAGCCCTAAGAAGGACCAATTGCGGTTTCCACAAGCAGAGGAAAAATTGCACCATGCTTCATTTTCCGCGTGGACGGCTTCCACTGAAGTCAATAGAAGCTGTCTGATCCACGGACCGTCCACAATGAGGATTGCGGACAGGTTGTGGCTTCTGCGTGGTCGCCTAGCAACAGTGCTGGAAAAATATATATTTTTAAATCTGTACTGCGCATGCCCAACGGCTAGCCGACGGGTCCCTCCGCAGTAGAAATTCCCAGGGACAGACCAGGTACGCATGGACGCCGCTGCTGGTCCAGCTGGATTCCACATGCGGAATTCGACTCTGCAGTGTGCAGGGGGGCTAAGTTCTCCAATCGTTGGCGACTTCTCATATAGTGATGATGTTTATTGCTAGTGTACCTGTCTTTGAAGTGCTTGGTGCCTAAGTATCTGCTTTTAGATGTGAGGTGCCCAAGTTTCAAAGTGTTTACTAATTTCCCACTCTTCTAATTTATGCTGCTTCCAAGACAACATTATTGCACTAGGTTTCTTAGTATGAACACACAAAGTAGAACTTTTCTGCAATGAAATACACGCCAAAGTCTGCACGTGACTTTGTTGCCAAATTTTAATGCAAATTTTACTCATTGCAGTAAATAAAATCCACAGTAAGAGCCCATGTCGTTTTTTGCAAGAGATACAGCATATTGCAAATTTGAGAGTCCGCAGCATGACTATTTTCCGCTACATATTGCTTCTGCATTACTGCAGAACTTCGCCACGCATTCTGCAGCTGAAATTCTGTAACAATTCCACTATATGAGACCTCATCTTTAGCAAACAAAAGTTGACACAGCTCCTGCTACAAGAGCATACTGTCGATTAGGTGACTTCAGCAGCAATTCATTTCACTTGAAAGCCTGTTTGTAGTCATAACCGTCTATACATATTACTTCTTATAGCCTTGTGTGACTGGTCTAACCTGTAGAAATTGCCTTGTAAAGTAGGTCAAGTGGAGTTAATGAAAATGCTTATTAAACACTGTTTTAGCTTTTACATTTTAGCACTTGCTTTAATTTTACCATCTATGGTGAATAAAAATGTTTAGATACATTATATGCGGCGATTCTCTCCATGGTTTTATCACTTTCTTCACATACATCTATGGGTGTTATTAAAGCTGGTCATCTGAGGCAAAGGATTTTTATCACTTACATCAGATTCGACTTTGGACGTGGAACTAGGTAGTTTCCAGTGAGAGAAACCACAAATGAGTTACAGACAAAGGAATGAAGCTGATGCATGGCTCAGCATTCGGCGCAGTGGGGCTGTGCTCTCACTACATTCCATTGTCACTATGTTATGTAAATGCATTCAGTTCAACAAGGGCTTTGGGATTTCTGATTATTTCTACTGGGCGAAACTTGTGAACTCCCAAAATGGTCCAGCTTAAGAGCTCACAGCAAGAAAAAAATAGGGTCAAGAATATACTCAAGTTAAACTATAGAGAGCATATAGTATATGTCTAAAGCAGCTCATAAATCAAGTATCAAGATAAATATTATAGGTCATCATCTTTCAAGGGAATAAACTATCAATTAGTAATGAAGTACAGATGTTACCAGTGTCATGAACCACATACTGTAGACGTTTTGCCCTTGATATACTAGGATAAAAAGTTCTCCAGCTATTTTTTTTCTCTTTTAGTGGCTTAAAGGGCTTGTTGAGTTGTTAACCATTGATGGCCTATCCGCAGAGTAAGCTGGCAATAGTAGATCAGCAGGGGTCTACTGCCAGGAATCCCAGCCGATCAGCTGTTCTCCGCGCCAGTGTGCTTGTCCACTGAGCCGATGTCTGTAGATCGCGAGGGCTGTGCGGGTGTCATGGCAGTCGAGGGTTTTCTGAAAGGCCCCAGGGCTGTCTTAGCAGAATGCCTATCAAGCCATGCCCAAGTATGACGTAATGAGAAACTATTGGGAAGGTAGGTATAACACTTACATCCCCGGACTCAGTGGGTCACCTACTTGCAGCCTCTAAGCTTAGCTTATAAGGCTAAAAGTAGGTGACAGATTCCCTATAAGTAATATATTCCCAATGTAGTTAAAGCTATTCTAGTGTCCACTGTTATCAATCATTTTTTTGCTTTTCACTGAGTTTAATAAATAGTAGGAGGTCTAGAAAAATGTCTTCCCAAATCATCACTACTACAGATAGTCCCCGACTTGCGAACAGGTTCCGTTCCAGGAACCTGTTCGCAAGTCGAACAAATGCTTGTATGGAGCGGGATCGTGGGTGGATCCCGCTCCATACAACGTCGGGTGCAGGCTGTTTCTTACAGCGGGCACCCGGCGGCAGCAGTTCGGACGAGCCGCGGCACTTGTCGGAACTGTTAACACTTTAAATACCGCTCTGACAGCGGTATTTAAAGTGTTAACAGTTCTGACGAGTGGCGCGGCTCGTCGGAACTGCTGCCGCCGGGTGCCCGCTGTAAGAAGCAGCCGGCACCCGACGTTCAGGGGGCCCGTACAGCGTCCCATAATGAGATCGCGGGACGTTGTGTGGTTGCTAGGCAGCCGGGGACCTCCTGAAAGGCCCCAGGGCTGCCTATGCAGAGTGCCTATCAAGCACACGGCTTGATAGGCGCTCTGCATGGACAGCCCTAGGGCCTTTCAGAAGGCCCCCTGCTGCCTAGCAACCGCAATCTGACCGGACAGGCTTCTATCAGGCTTGATAGAAGCCTGCCCGGTCCCTGCACAGTATGATGTAATGCCATAGCATTACATCATACTGTGCAGGACAGATAGTTCGTATCTAGCGAAATTCGTAAGTCGAATGTTCGCAAGTAGGGGACTATCTGTATATCTCCAGTTATGAGGATCTCCAGAAGTAACACCTTGGTTTTCAGTACTGCAACAATTAGTCATATTGTCCCTCCACAGGCATCAGAGGACCCACAGTGTGCCAAGAAAGCATTATCTACACCATTACTCCACCTCCTCCAGTCTGAACTATTGAAACCGGACAGGAAAGGTAGATCGATTTATGCTGCTTGGGCCAAAATGACTCTTCCACCAGCACGGTGCAACAGAAGTCTGGATATATCTGACCAGGTGATGTTTTTCGAGTGCTCAGTGATCCAGTTTTTGCGCTATTTTGACATGCCTTTTTGTTTCTCCTAGACAGTAATAGCACTTGAGCTGGTCATCTGCTGTTTTAGCCATTTATGCTAAGAAATTCTAAGTAGTGCATTTGGACACATTAGTTGAAGTACCAGTGTTGTATTTATGAATCTTTATGAAATATATGAGATCTTTCTCTGACCCTTTTCGTCGACAAATCTAAAGGAACCTCTTTTCCTGGGTGTTTTTCCTCGATCACACCATTCTCACTTTACTATTAACACCATTGCAGGTGAAAACCTCACAAGGTTGGCAGTTTATGAAATCCTGGATCTAGACACAGTAGCATTGATGCCTCATTCAAAGTTGCTCAAGGTCCCTTGATTTTCCCATTCTATAGTGGAGTCACACTGAAACTCACTTGATGTTATACTGCATTGTGCAGTCATGTGTCTAATTTCCATACAGAGAAGCTCCAATCGTGAAAAGGCAGGTGTCTCTAATAAAGTGGTCATTCGGTGCATATATGAGTAAAGGTAGCCATGTTAATTAGATAGCTGTTCTTTATCTGATATCTGTTGTTCCCAACTTCCTCAGGCTTCCTTCACACATTTGTTTGGCAATAGTTATTTTCAGCTTGTAAAAAAAAAAAAAAAAAAATCATTTTTTTAAGCGTTTTTTGGTGACTTAATCACAGTATTTTGAAATGTGTTTTCAAGTACCTATGGGAAAACAACTGAAAACAATGCAATACCTGGAGCATGTTGACCCCAAAAAAACACACCAAAAAAAACCTCCCTTTTGACCTACAGTAAACTTTTGTCCACAACATTTTTTGACAAGCAACTCTGCAAAAAATAGAAAAAACAATGCTGTAAAGAGTATTTTTTCCCTGAAAACACTAAGTGTGAAACCATTCTAAGGTCTGTTTCACACAAGCATACTGTAACACGTCCGTAATACAGATCCATTATATGGGCATGTTACAAATGATATTGCCACCATATGTCATCAGAATTTGATCTATATTTGCCTCCATATTTTCTGTCACTGTTTCTTTTTTTCCTACGGGACAAATACAGATCCAGAGACAGCATTACTGCATAGAAGCAAAAAAAAACAACTCATTTTTCCAACTGTTTTATGGTTGCAACACCCGGAACCTGGAAGTTCTACTGATCTGAACTTAGATCTACATAGATTACCATTTACATTCCAAATAAACACAAAGATTTTAATTAATAATAGCACCTATATGGGCCGAGAAGAGGGTTAGGCAAAATAGGCAACTGTCTAGAGCAGCCTAGAAGGGAGAAGAGACAATTTTTGAGTTAAGTAGCAATTCTGCCTATTTTGGGGGCAAATAACTAAGCTCTACGTGCTAGAGCATGATGACGGGTGCCTTGAATTTGTGGGAGATCTGGTCTTATGTCACATGAATAGACTTTCACAGAAGAGAAAAGTAGCTGATTCCAGAAAGAAGGCAACATTAGGGCTCCCACCCACTGGCGATTTTTTTTCCTTTGCGTTTTGCGTTTTTTCTCAAGAGCAATTAGAATTGAATGTGTTCCTGTCCACTTGCGTTTTTTTTTTTCAGTCCGTTGCAATTTTTAACATAGGAACTGTCAGTTGCATATGTGTCCTTATTTTTCTCTTAATGCACCCATGAATGTCAATGGAAATTAACGGAAAAGGAGCGAAAATGCTGCGAAAATGCCGCAAAAAACGCAGCGGAAAACGCTGCGTTTTTCACGCACGAAAATCGCAAACGCCAGTGGGTGGGCGCCCTAAGAGAGTTGAAGGAAGAACTTCACTAACCAACAGACTCTGCTTCAGAGATAGTTCTTCAGCCCTGCATTGAAAAGTGGAGGGAATGGGAACATATGAAGATGAAGAGTGTGGATTATGACTAAGAACAGTAGGGAATGTGGAGTGGAGTGTTGACAAGGAGAAAATAAAGAAGTTATTGCCCATCTACAAGAGCTGTCAGGGTGGATTTCAGGGGGAAAGAGCATATTCTGAAACTCTTGCACCAAAAGAACTTGTCTTGCCCCATGCTCTCGTGTATGCGATTCTTGAATATTTTTACACATATAGCCATGAGTTGTTTGGGATTAATACAAAGCTATTCATAGTGTTAAAAAAAAACTGTAGGAACAGACATTAATCATTTTCAGTGTCACACATTAATCAATCATGTACCGCATTACTTTATAAGTTGTCCTGATGCACTGTGCATGTCTAACAAATTACATTAAGGTGTTGACTTCATTAAAAGTTAGTAGTTAGAGAAGTGTTTTCTAAGGTTCAGAGTGTGAAGCAGCAGTGTAACATCAAACTATTCATTACCTTTCAGTATGTATTTCTAGGATGCTTCTTTCAGTTATAGATGAATGTAATCCAGAGGAGAAGTTAGACATTTTTCATTCCAATTTTTTTAAAAAGTCATTTTTTTAAATGCACAATTATTTCTGACTGTAGTCTATTTTCACTGGTAAAATGGTAAGTACTGCTACAAATGTTTTCCTTCCCAATTACAAAGTAAATTTGTTCTTGATTCTCAGTTACCCCACTGCTGGTGGATCCCTGGTCTCCCACCAGTCTTTGTGTATACTTGGCAGTCACATGTCAACCTCACTGATGTCACCAGTTGGCTGCTTCAGGTTAATGCACCAGAAATATTAGTGTGGGAACAGAGGAGGATTTGAGAGGTGAGTAAAATGTATTTTATTAATTTAACACATTCAGCTGATTTCAGAATTGTGGATTTGGAGCTCTGCAACTGACAAACAGCTCCAACCGCTATGCAGGTATGTTGAGAATTTAATTTTAATGGGAACATAAATGTTCCAGTAATTGTTGTCCCACCTTATATATTAATGTTAGGTCTTCTACCCGTGTCCGCTGACCTCTTGCTGTTCTGAGCGGACTCAAGCGTCACTCTGTTCCTTTTGTATAAATGTACTTGTTTCTTCTACTTTCTATCAGTACTGCACTAGTTAACCCTGCTCAGTGCTCACAGCACAGCTGCAGCTTAAATGGCAATTACCTTCCTATTTAAGGGAGCTGGGATTCCTTCCTCTTTACCTCAGTCTTGATGTTTGTCTGTCTCAGACACTCAGCATATCTACGTCTCCTTTTACTTTGCATGTGTCCATTTGTTCATCTCCTTTCAGTCTGTGCATCGTTCCCATCTCTGTGGTAAGTCAGTCCTGTGTGTGCCCTATGTTCAGTACTTCATCCCTGTGTCCTGTCAGGGATACTCAGCCCTGAGGTTCCGGTGCAAGGCTGTTCTTATTAGGACACTTACCCTGCTTTTAGGCAGGGGTCTTCGCATCTTACACAGACGACCTACTCCTCTACTAATGTATTACACAAATGACCTCTTCCTCCTCATATACTCATATATTAACCCCTTGAGTGGCACGCCCGGAAATTTTCCGGGACGAGCTCCACTGCTCATAGTGACATAGCCCGGAAGATTTCCGGGCTATGTATCACTATGGGAGCTGCAGAGCACAATGCCACAAGCTGTGACATTGTGCTCTGCCTGCACAGACCCACACAGAGCAGTGCAAGGGCTTTGAAAAACCAGCAGAAGATATTGCCGATATGTCGGCAACCTCCTGCTTTGTTTACAGGTTGCCATAGAGACCATCGGCTTGTCAGAAGCAAGCCGATGGTCTCTGTGGCAGGAAAAGCTTGGTGCTTGGCTGTCAGAGGACAGCTAGGTACCTGCTCTTACAGCAGAGATCAGAGAAAACCTCCGATCTCTGCTGTGTTAACCCTTTACATGCTGCAGTCTATGTGACTGCAGCATGTAAAGGGCTGTCACTGCAGCATGTAAAGGGCTGTCACCATCGGACCCCTGGAATGTGATCAGGGGTCCTGATGGGTCCCTGTGGAAGTCCCCTAAAGGGACAAAAAAAAAAAATTAAAAAAAAAGGTAAAAGATTATTAAAAAAATTATAAAAACACTTGTCTCCCTTTACTTTGTAAAAAAATCAAAATTACAATCACACATGGGGTATCCATGCGTCGTAATGACCCAGAGAAGGAAGTTAATACATTATTTAACCCCTTAATGACATGGCCCCTTTTTTTCTTTTTTCCCCATTTCTTTTTTTCCTCCCCCCTGTTTAAAAAATCACAACTTGTCCTGCAAAAAACAAGCCCTCACATGGCCATGTCAATGGAAAAATGAAAAAGTTATGGCTCTTGAGACGCAACTGCAAAATTAGTTGAAATTCAATGATTAGACCATTTTAAAAAAACTGCCCTGGTGGGCACGACAGGGTGGTAGGAAACCCGCCACTCAAGGGGTTAAATCAGTACACACACACACAAATTTAAATTCTTTTTGTGTATTAAAATAAAATACACGGGCAACGCCGGGTAATCAGCTATTAACTAAATAAAATCGTAGAGGTGAGAGAAAAATGTACAAAGACATAACTGACAGAAAAAGAAGCCACATATACATTACCTGATACACTGTGGGGCAAGTTCAATCACCATAGACCCTGGTAGTATGCAGAGAGCCAGATTGCAATATGAGTGAGCTAAAATGTTCATGTGACTAATGAGCAACCACTCACTTCAACCCAAATTTTTTAAAGTTTTTTTTTTACAGAGAAATGTAATATTTAATCATAACACAACCCTTTAGAGCTTCCTTCACACACACCTTTTTTCTCAGTGGCAAAATGCATGTAAAAATGCCATGTGTTTTAGGGCTCAGTCAGATGGGCGTTTGTTTGCTGCACACTTTTTTGCGCAAAACACATGCAAACAGAAATTAGTGTGACCAAAGTGGGTGTCACACTGAAAAAAAGACACTTGGCTACATTGCTGTCACATCCAGAGGTTTCACCTTGTGGTCAGTGGGGTTGGCGGCAGCAGCAGCGGCCCCATTGACAGCATACAGTGAAGATGTCACAGTGTTCAGTGATGAGTAGACTCCCTACAGAGATGAAGAAATCCTCTGCCACAGCTGTCACAATTATGCCGGAGGATCGCGATCTTCACTGTATGTTGTCAATTGCGGCCGCCGCTGCTGCCACCGTCCCCGATGACCACAAGGTAAAACCCCTGGATGTGACAATCCTGAATGCCGAATGCCGCAGTTACTTGCGTTTTGAAATCCGCTGCCCTATATTTACCGGTGTACATTTTTGTGCGCAGGTAAAGAATGGTCATGTGACCTCTGCCATTGAAAAGCATTGGTTCTAATAGATGTGGATTGCAAACACAAAAAACATGCGCAGCAAAAAAAGCCCGTCGTGGTTTTTTTTTACAAATGTATCTGGTGGTGCTTTTTATTTTATGACATTTGGTAAAAGCATTTATTCTGACATTTTAAAGTTCCAATAGAAAAACCAATGAAAAAAAGGGTGTATCTGGAGCACATTGTGCTTTGATAATTACTACTGACCCCCAAAATACTACAAAAATGCCAAATACCAAAACAGTGTGTATATAATTTAAATATTTTACTGTACACTTTAAACAAACATGTGGCCTGGCCACTGTGTTTTTATATAAAAAATGCCCCAAAAATCAGCATGGATTTTTCTGGGGGGTTTTCTGAAAAACCTATTGGAAAAAAAAAGTGAGAAAAAAATGCCATACCCAGAGCAAGCTGCAATTTCAAAAATGACACTAACCCCCAACATACCAAAATAAGGCCACAAATTATAATGTATTTCACCACAGACTTTTGTTGGTGTTTTGCCAACTTGAAAACAAGTTCAGATATGGCTTTAAAGGACAAGTGGGTTGATGCAACACAATTTATTAATACAAATCAATAAATGATTAAAAATAAAACAAAGTTACATAAAAATAGGTGATATTGCATAAATGTTTTGTAAACAATTCTTAAACAACAGTTACATCAATACTCGCATCACCAAGAGCCTTAGGTATACTTCATCTGCTTTGTGCGTCAACTGAAGAAGCAGCAGTGAAAAGTCAGAGAACAAGGGGGCCTCTTGGGAACCACAGTGACCGGGCATTCGCCATCACGGGTCCAAAATGCTTCTAACTATCCCAAACCCTCTCCTGTCTTTTATACTTAAGGCTGGTTTACACGGGCAGATGATCGCTCAAAGATCGCTCTACAGACAGTTTGAGTGACAGCTTTGAGCGATCATTTTGCATAAAGTATTAAGTAGATACTCAGCTACTTCAATACCAATTAGGTGTGCAAATGAAGCCTTCCCTGAACGCAGTTAATAGCCCTATGCTATTATCTGCACTCAGATCCTTTGTTCTCCACAGGAAAACAATGCTATCAGCACTCCCCGTGGAGAACTACTGATAAAAGTGAAGGACGATTTTTAGGTTGGACTGAACTTACCAATCAGCTAACAGTGCCCGAAAAGTGGATGAAGGGCGCACATTTACGCACACCGATTATCGCTAAAACGATCACTGATTAGCGTTTTTTGGTGGGGGTTTTTAGCGATTATCGGCTGGTGTAAATGGGCCTTTAGTATGATCTGTTGCTTGAATATTTACATTACAAATATCAATGCAGAGTTGTTTCTCAGAAAAGGTCACAATCTGAAGTGACCACTAACCAGATCAGACCAACAAAACTGATTCTTAATACAATGACAACACTAAGCCTCAAATTTACATAAGGCCCCAGTTCAGTCTTAAGACAATGATAATAGATTTGCATCATTAGTTAGACAATAGAATGACAAGACTCTATAGATAATGGTGATAGAATTACAAGATAATGGTGACACTATGTCCAAATATTAACAAATTTCCAGCAGGTCTATTAAGGCCCATTTACACACAGAGATAATTTTTCAAAAGATTAAAAGATCAGCGATCGTTTTCCATAAAGTACTAATAGGCACTAATTGCTATTAGTACTTTATTAGCTTCATTTGCATGCAAATGAGCTTCTGAGAGCTGTTGCAGAATTGAGCAGGAGGTCTGAGCTCTGTAATTAGCTCCATTGTTCAGCCACAGGCTGCTAATAGAAAACAATGTAATCTCCAGCTCCCTATGGAGAATTCAGCACCATGGACAGCAGACACAGTGGTGTGGTCCTGCTTATCAGCTGTTCTGCTAGAAGGGCTGACAGCTGAGAACAGCTGATACAATGCTAACAGCTGTAATTATCTCTCCCCGGCAGAACACAGCATGCATTCCTGCTTATCAGCTGTTCTGCCGAACCATGGTTTTCCAGCACAACTGAAAACCGTAGTTCGACAGAAAACTGAAAGATGGGCACATTTAGACACAATGATTATCGCTCAAAAGATGGTTTTTGAGCGATAATCGTTGTCTAAATGGGCCTTAAGACCCAGTTATACAATCTTTATAATTTATACATTGAACATTCATAGCTGCTTGAATACAAGATGGAGGGCTACAAATAGCCAATTATATTAGCACCACAGTTGGCGAATCCCTGGACAAAAAATCTCAGGTACCTCAGCCAATTAATTTTTCCAAAAGAGAGCAACAGCTAAAAATAAGCAACATACACAATACATAAGCATAGTACATACTTATAAACTACTGTGCCAGAAAATGGTTTTCATTTGTAAGCAGAATAACAAATTGACAATGAAACACAAAGAACTATGATGAGATAACAATAACAACAAAATCAATTCTGACCCTGACTCTACAATTAGTTCAAACTCCAGATATCTAAATTAATACCTCTTAACACAACCTATATGAATGCAGACCCCAAACCAGAACCCTACAGTAATCAGAACCCAAATCACACAAAAACAACAGGTACAGTATTTACTAATTTCTCCTTGCTTCGAGTCAGCGGTAGGATCTTGTATGTGACACAGCACACAACATCCTGATGCTGCTTAATATCAGGACCTTGTATGCCATGCCTCTCACAGCCTCGTTGTGTTGGCCAGTATCAGGACCTGATGTCACAGGGGTCTGCTTTGCTCCCTGGACTAAGAGTCAGTTGCAACTTCAACCTCTATAGTTACATCACTGTATGATCTGGAACCATGAATAACGTAAGGCTAGATCATACATTTCATGGCATTGAACGCTGATTGTAATCACTGCCATTAGTTCTTGTCCCTCATGGGGATCACAAGTTAATTTTCCTCTCAGGCTTGAAATGTTAATTTCATTCTAATTTAATCGAATTTCATTCAAACAATTTATCAGCATGTTTTTTTGGAGTATGGAAGAAAACTCAAGAACTTTATACAGATTTTCCTCTGGCCACATTTAAAGAGAAGGTGCCATCAGAAAATGACCTATCTTATAAATCATATTTTTGTGTTAAACATATTTTTTTCTTACTTTTCAGTCACAATATGTATTTTTTTATCCTAAAATCCTGCATTTTAACACTGACCACAGAGCCTAATACTAGTCTATCACTTCTGATCTGCAGAATAAGCTTTGCAGCTGTCATCTCACTAACATCACAGGCAGGATTACACTGAAGGGTAACACTTATATGTAGATAATACAGGATCCACCATTCACAATAGGTGTAGGCTGTAACTATCTACCCCCCATTCCTGCAAAATGCCCCCATGCACAGGTCACAGAGCATCTAGTGCAGTCTTCCATGCAAGTCAATGGTTCTGTTGTGTGAGTGCCCAATGAAGCTGCTGTAAAACATATCTCTAAATACTCTACATGGTTTAAAATGTAGGAAAGATGGCAGCAGCCATATTCATGTACAGACAACACAGTAAAAAATCTACAATCAGAAAATAAAAACAGTGCAATGTGATATATGTTATATCTCAATGTGATTATGCAAAGGCATAAAACCAGAGAGTGTTCTTTTTGTATTACATGCATCTAACACTAGTTTAACCCCGTAAGGACCAGGCTGTGCTGGTCCTAAAAGACCAAACACTATTTAGGAATTTTACCTATGTGGTGGTTTTAGTGCCCATTTTTTTTTTTTACCTTCAGCTAACAAAGGTATTTTTGCTGTGGCTTTTTTTTCTTGTGACATATAAGGCTTTTTCATATCTGACTTCTTTTTCCGTTTTTAAGTTTTATTGTGGGTAAAATGCTAACAAAATGTTTTTTTTTTTTAATTTATAGTTGTATTTTTTTTAAATTAGTATATTTACACTAAAATAAAATATGGGAGTGGGTTCATAATTTTGTTTCAGACGTTTTTATATATAATATGTATAGTTGTGGATTACAGGGCGCCTTCGGGGACAGTTATGGTTGGCTTTAGTGATGACTTATTTTCTTCTGGAATTCTACCTTTTTGACTTATTTTTGTAACTATTTTTTTGCTATCTATGATCCCCACGATCTCATCCAAAACTTCTGGGGGTTATTCATATTGTCATTTTTTTTATTTCACATTATCCCACTGTAGCTGGGGCATTCTTAGGAGCCCCAGTTAAAAACATCCCCGCGTAGTAATAATAGTCACTAACAGAGCTAATCAAGGTCTGCTAGGACCCTTCAGCTCTGCTGTAACAGGGGGCACCTGGCAGTCACGTGATCACCGGGTTGCATAGTGAAAATAATATTCCACTTTCACTTTTTAGTACGTAGCGCTCATGGAACACTATGTAGTCTCCTCTCAGTTATCTGCTGTGTCTGACAGCTGAGGACTCAACCTGCTCTTGCTTGATTGCAAGAGCAGAGGTTTTAATTAGAGATGAGCGAATGTACTCATCCGAGCTTGATATTCGTGCGAATATTAGGGTGTTCGGGATGCTCGTTACTCGTAACGAGTACCACGCGGTGTTCCGGTTACTTTCAGTTTCCTCTCTGAGACGTTAGCGCGCTTTTCTGGCCAATTGAAAGACAGGGAAGGCATTACAACTTCCCCCTGTGACGTTCAAGCCCTATACCACCCCCCTGCTGTGAGTGGCTGGGGAGATCTGATATCACCCGAGTATAAAAGTCGGCCCCTCCCGCGGCTCGCCACACATGCCTTGTGAGTTAGCTGAGGGAAAGTACTATCGTGCTGGTGCTGCTGTAGGGAGAGCGTTAGGAGTCAGTGTAGGCTTCAAGAACCCCAACGGTCCTTCTCAGGGCCACATCTACCTGTGTGCAGGCTGCTGCTAGCAGTGTTTTTTTTTTCTCAAAATCGGCAGTGCAGAGCATTGCACCCGGCATTAGGGACAGAAATGGTGTATAGGCAGGGAGAGTGTTAGGAGTGAGTGTAGCCTTCAAGAACCTCAACGGTCCTTTCTAGGGCCAAATTTAAGCGTGTGCAGTACTGTGCTGGCTGCTGTTAGCAGTGTTGCATATTTTTTTTTTTCTAAAAATCGTCTGTGCAGAGTATTGCACCCTCCATTGAGACTACAGGGACAGAATTGTGTAGGCAGGGCCACAACACAGTTATTGTTCATTGAATATACGCAGTGGGTCCTTCCCTTTGCAAAAAAGGAAAATAAATTATATTTGGCCTGCCTGTGTCAGTCCTAAGGTCTCCGTGTACGTGTGTGCTGCGTGGAGAACGTACAAAAATCAGACGCAACCAGCTACGGTTTACTGCAGGCTTGCGCCATTGTCTTTCCTGACTGGCAAATACCTGCTCTGCCAGAGTTAATAACTCTGCTACACTAAAGTTGTGTGACACTTTTTCAGGGCCACACCACAGTTATTAAACGTATTGTTCATTGAATATACGCAGTGGGTGCTTCCCTTTGCAAAAAAGGAAAAGAAATTATATTTGGCCTGCCTGTGTCAGTCCTAAGGTCTCCGTGTACGTGTGTGCTGCGTGGAGAACGTACAAAAATCAGACGCAACCAGCCACGGTTTACTGCAGGCTTGCGCCATTGTCTTTCCTGACTGGCAAATACCTGCTCTGCCAGAGTTAATAACTCTGCTACACTAAAGTTGTGTGACACTGTTTCAGGGCCACACCACAGTTATTAAACGTATTGTTCATTGAATATACGCAGTGGGTGCTTCCCTTTGCAAAAAAAGAAAATAAATTATATTTGGCCTGCCTGTGTCGGTCCTAAGGTCTCCGTGTACGTGTGTGCTGCGTGGACAACGTACAAAAATCAGACGCAACCAGCTACGGTTTACTGCAGGCTTGCGCCATTGTCTTTCCTGACTGGCAAATACCTGCTCTGCTAGAGTTAATAACTCTGCTACACTATAGTTGTGTGACACTTTTTGAGGGCCACACCACAGATATTAAACTTCTTGTTCATTGAATATACGCAGTGGGTGCTTCCCTTTGCAAAAAAGGAAAATAAATTATATTTGGCCTGCCTGTGTCAGTCCTAAGGTCTCCGTGTACGTGTGTGCTGCGTGGACAACGTACAAAAATCAGATGCAACCAGCTACGGTTTTCTGCAGGCTTGCGCCATTGTCTTTCCTGACTGGCAAATACCTGCTCTGCTAGAGTTAATAACTCTGCTACACTATAGTTGTGTGACACTTTTTGAGGGCCACACCACAGATATTAAACTTCTTGTTCATTGAATATACGCAGTGGGTGCTTCCCTTTGCAAAAAAGGAAAAGAAATTATATTTGGCCTGCCTGTGTCAGTCCTAAGGTCTCCGTGTACGTGTGTGCTGCGTGGACAACGTACAAAAATGAGACGCAACCAGCTACGGTTTACTGCAGGCTTGCGCCATTGTCTTTCCTGACTGGCAAATACCTGCTCTGCTAGAGTTAATAACTCTGCTACACTATAGTTATGTGACACTTTTTGAGGGCCACACCACAGATATTAAACTTCTTGTTCATTGAATATACGCAGTGGGTGCTTCCCTTTGCAAAAAAGGAAAAGAAATTATATTTGGCCTGCCTGTGTCAGTCCTAAGGTCTCCGTGTACGTGTGTGCTGCGTGGACAACGTACAAAAATCAGACGCAACCAGCTACGGTTGAGTGTAGCCTTGCGCCAATTTCTTTCCTGCCTGGGAAATCAAATCACTGGTAATACAGCATGCTGAGGGGTAGGGGTAGGCCTAGAGGATGTGGACGCGGCCGAGGACGCGGATGGCCAAGTGAGCGTGTGGGCACAGGCCGAGCCAGTGCGGTGGACAGGGGTAGAGGCAGGGCCAGACCGAATAATCCACCAACTGTTTCCCAAAGCGCCCCCTCGCACCATGCCCCCCTGCACAGGTCAAGGTGCTCTACGGAGTGGCAGTTTTTCACAGAGACGCCTGACGACCGACGAACAGTGGTGTGCAACCTTTGTCGCGCCAAGATCAGCTGGGGAGGCACCACAAACAGCATGCGCAGGCATATGATGGCCAAGCACCCCACAAGGTGGGACGATGCCCGTTCACCGCCTCCGGTTTGCACCACTGCCTCTCCCCCTGTGCCCCAACCTGCCACTGAGATCCAACCCCCCTCTGAGGACACAGGCACTACCGTCTCCTGGCCTGCACCCACACCATCACCTCCGCTGTCCTCGGCCCCATCCAGCAATGGCTCTCAGCGCAGCATCCAGACGTTGCTAGTGCCACAGTTTGAGCGCAAGCGCAAGTACGACGCCACGCACCCGCACGCTCAAGCGTTAAACGTGCATATTGCAAAATTGATGAGCCTACAGATGCTGCCGTATAGGCTTGTGGAAACGGAGGCTTTCAAAAGCATGATGGCGGCGGCTGCCCCGCGCTACTCGGTTCCCAGTCGCCACTACTTTTCCCGATGTGCCGTCCCAGCCCTGCACGACCACGTCTCCCGCAACATTGTACGCGCCCTCACCAACGCGGTTACTGCCAAGGTCCACTTAACAACGGACACGTGGACAAACACAGGTGGGCAGGGCCACTATATCTCCCTGACGGCACATTGGGTGAATTTAGTGGAGGCTGGGACAGAGTCAGAGCCTGGGACCGCTCACGTCCTACCCACCCCCAGAATTGCGGGCCACAGCTCCGTGGTGGTATCTGCGGCGGTGTATGCTTCCTCCACTAAAGCACCTTCCTCCTCCTCCAACGCAACCTCTGTCTCGCAATCAAGATGTGTCAGCAGCAGCACGTCGCCAGCAGTCGGTGTCACGCGGCGTGGCAGCACAGCGGTGGGCAAGCGTCAGCAGGCCGTGCTGAAACTACTCAGCTTAGGAGAGAAGAGGCACACGGCCCACGAACTGCTGCAGGGTCTGACAGAGCAGACTGACCGCTGGCTTGCGCCGCTGAGCCTCCAACCGGGCATGGTCGTGTGTGACAACGGCCGTAAGCTGGTGGCGGCTCTGCAGCTCGGCAGCCTCACGCACGTGCCATGCCTGGCCCATGTCTTTAATTTGGTGGTTCAGCGCTTTCTGAAAAGCTACACCCACTTGTCATACCTGCTCGGAAAGGTGCGCCAGCTCTGCGCACATTTCCGCAAATCCCACACGCACGCTGCCACCCTGCGGACACTGCAACATAGGTTTAATCTGCCAGTGCACCGACTGCTGTGCGACGTGCCCACGCAGTGGAACTCTACGCTCCACATGTTGGCCAGACTCTATGAGCAGCGTAGAGCTATAGTGGAATACCAACTCCAACTTGCGCGGCGCAGTGGGAGTCAGCCTCCTCAATTATTGACAGAAGAGTGGGCCTGGTTGGCAGCCATCTGCCAGGTCCTTGGAAAATTTGAGGAGTCTACCCAGATGGTGAGCGGCGATGCTGCAATCATTAGCGTCACCATTCCTCTGCTATGCATCTTGAGAAGTTCCCTGCAAAGCATAAAGGCAGACGCTTTGCGCTCGGAAACAGAGCCGGGGGAAGACAGTATGTCGCTGGATAGTCAGAGCACCCGCCTGTCTATATCTCAGCGCGTTGAGGAGGAGGAGGAGGAGCATGAGGAAGATGAGGAGGAGGGGGAAGAGACAGCTTGGCCCACTGGTGAGGGTACACATGCTGCTGGGCTGTCATCCTTTCAGCGTGTATGGCCTGAGGAGGAGGAAGAGAAGGAGGAGGAGGATCCTGAAAGTGATCTTCCTAGTGAAGACAGCCATGTGTTGCGTACAGGTACCCTGGCACACATGGCTGACTTCATGTTAGGATGCCTTTCTCGTGACCCTCGCGTTACACGCATTCTGGCCACTACGGATTACTGGGTGTACACACTGCTCGACCCACGCTATAAGGAGAACCTTCCCACTCTCATTCCCGAAGAGGAAAGGGGTTCGAGAGTGTTGCTATACCACCGGGCGCTGGTGGACAAACTGATGGTAAACTTCCCATCCGACAGCGCTAGTGGCAGAAGGCGCAGTTCCGAGGGCCAGGTAGCAGGGGAGGCGCAGAGATCAGGCAGCATGTACAGCGCAGGCAGGGGAACATTCTCCAAGGCCTTTGCCAGCTTTATGGCTCCCCAGCAAGACTGTGTCACCGCTCCCCAGTCAAGGCTGAGTCGGCGGGAGCACTGTAAAAGGATGGTGAGGGAGTACGTAGCCGATCGCACGACCGTCCTCCGTGACGCCTCTGCCCCCTACAACTACTGGGTGTCGAAGCTGGACACGTGGCCTGAACTCGCGCTGTATGCCCTGGAGGTGCTTGCTTGTCCTGCGGCTAGCGTCTTGTCAGAGAGTGTGTTTAGTGTGGCTGGGGGAATCATCACGGATAAGCGTACCCACCTGTCAAACGACAGTGCCGACAGGCTTACACTCATCAAGATGAACAAAGCCTGGATTTCCCCAGACTTCTCTTCTCCACCAGCGGACAGCAGCGATACCTAAGCAATACGTAGGCTGCACCCGCGGATGGAAGCTACGTTCTCTCTCACCATCCAAAACGGGGACATTTCTGCTTCATCAATCTGTGTCTAATATTCCTCCTCCTCCTCCTGCTCCTCCTCCTGAAACCTCACGTAATCACGCTGAACGGGCAATTTTTCTTAGGGCCACAAGACTCAGTCATATAATTTTTCTAAACAATTTTTATATGTTTCAATGCTCTTAAAAGCGTTGAAACTTTAACTTGAACCAATTTTTCGTTAAACTGGGCTGCCTCCAGGCCTAGTTACCACTTAAGCCACATTAACCAAAGCGATTAATGGGTTTCACCTGCCCTCTTGGTTGGCCATGGCCAATTTTTGGGATGTACATTAGTACTGTTGATACAGCAATTTTTGTGGGCCCTCGCCTACAGTGTAATCAAATGAATTTTTAGCCCACCTGCATTACAGCTGATGTTACATCCGCTGTGTTGGGCAATGCAATGGGATATTTTTATGTACCGCCGGTGGGTTCCAGGGAGCCACCCATGCTGTAGGTGCACACGGAGTTTAACCTACATCTGTCCACTTGTAAAGAACCCCAGTCTGACTGGGGCATGCAGTGTGGGCCGAAGCCCACCTGCATTAAACATGACATTACTACCTCAGCTGTGATGGGCACTGCAATGGGATATTTTTATGTACCGCCGGTGGGTTCCAGGGAGCCACCCATGCTGTAGGTGCACACGGAGTTTAACCTACATCTGTCCACTTGTAAAGAACCCCAGTCTGACTGGGGCATGCAGTGTGGGCCGAAGCCCACCTGCATTAAGCACGACATTACTACCTCAGCTGTGTTGGGCAATGCAATGGGATATTTCTATGTACCACCGGTGGCTTCCTGGCACCCACCCATGCTGTGGGTCCACAGGGAATTATAAATGCATCTGTTTCCACTTGTAAAGAACCCCAGTCTGACTGGGGCATGCAGTGTGGGCCAAAGCCCACCTGTATTAAGCACGACATTACTACCTCAGCTGTGTTGGGCAATGCAATGGGATATTTCTATGTACCGCCGGTGGCTTCCTGGCACCCACCCATGCTGTGGGTCCACACAGGGAATTATAAATGCATCTGTTTCCACTTGTAAAGAACCCCAGTCTGACTGGGGCATGCAGTGTGGGCCGAAGCCCACCTGCATTAAACATGACATTACTACCTCAGCTGTGATGGGCAATGCAATGGGATATTTTTATGTTCCGCCGGTGGGTTCCAGGGAGCCACCCATGCTGTCGGTCCACAGGGACTTCACAATAGGGAGTTGTACCTGCCTGTGTCTATGAATTAAAAACCGTGGTCTGACTGGGGCATGCAGACACCTTGACAGAATGAATAGTGTGTGGCACATAGGTTCCCCATTGCTATGCCCACGTGTGCAGCTCCTGATGGCGGTGGCACAGGATTCTATTTCTCATTGCTTCTGTACAGCATTGTGGGCTATCGCCCCGCCCCTTTTAAAGAGGGTCGCTGCCTAGCCGTGCCAACCCTCTGCAGTGTGTGCCTGCGGTTCCTCCTCATGGCAGACGCACTTCTAAATTGACATGAGTGTGGCGTGGCATGAGGGCAGCTGAAGGCTGCGCAGGGACACTTTGGTGTTCTCTGTGGGGGGGAGGGGGGGGCCGTTGGGCAGCATGTAACCCAGGAGAAGTGGCAGTGGAGTGTCATGCAGGCAGTGATTGTGCTTTGTTGGAGGTAGTGTGGTGCTTAGCTAAGGTATGCATTGCTAATGAGGGCTTTTCAGAAGTAAAAGTTTTTTTTTGGGGGGGGGGGGGCCCACTCTTGCCGCTATTGTGGCTTAATAGTGGGACCTGTGAACTTGAGATGCAGCCCAACATGTAGCCCCTCGCCTGCCCTGTCCATTGCTGTGTCGTTCCCATCACTTTCTTGAATTGCCCAGATTTTCACACAAGGAAACCTTAGCGAGCATCGGCGAAATACAAAAATGCTCGGGTCGCCCATTGACTTCAATGGGGTTCGTTACTCGAAACGAACCCTCGAGCATCGCGAAAAGTTCGTCCCGAATAACGAGCACCCGAGCATTTTGGTGCTCGCTCATCTCTAGTTTTAATCCCTCACCGTATATCTACTATTGGCGGAGATTAAAACCCAGGACCAAGCACCGTATATTTACTTTGCTTGGTCCTTAAAGGCTTAACCCCACGATTGGCCCCCTTATTTGACGTATACATTGGGAAACACTCAATGTATACATCTAAAATGCACATAGACAGCTATTAGCAAGATTTATTCCAAAAGCAATGGGATTTGAAGGAAGGTGAATGCAACTGTAAAGTTATATGCATTTTTCATAATCCATATATGATGTAAATAGGGAAAAATCCGTTCTCTATGGACTTATTCACATGGCCTTAGTGCGTACTGTCCATAATTATCAATGCAAAAAACATCCATGTGCTGTCTGATGTTCATGCTCAAAAACATGAAAATGGATGAGAATAGGACATGCTGAGATTATTTTCATATGGAAAGATCACGTCTGAACAGCCTAAACGGTTATTATGGGTCCATGTGCTATTTGAGTCTACTCCACTCTACACTTGGACACAAAGACCGAATATACAGCCAAGAGAATAAGTCCTAAAATGTACAGATGTTTTCCGTTCTCAGTGCAATAGAGGCCCTAACGCACACATGGCTAAATACGAATTAACAACGTTTGAAGTTATTGTTATAGTTTTACAGAAACTCATACAAATGTATGTAAAGTTATGTTAAATATATTAACAAATAAATACACGTATAGTTTGCCAAAAATCAAACTTGTCCAGCACACATTTCTGGAAACTTTTCTAGTAATATAGAACTATTATTTCCAGATTTGGAGACGAGTTACCAAGGGAAATATGCATGCGTGTATGTTCCAAAGGAATTTCATATTAAAACCTCAAGGGCAAAATAGGCCAATGGTCTCAACAAAGATGCCGCTAAATTGAAAACAAGAGATTGCTTTCTTCGAGGACAAGTAAGGCAGCGAAATGACTTTGTTTTCTGTCCCCTACAGAACTACAAAACTTGAGGATGAATTGAGGCCCTTGTAAAGTGATTCATGCAAGGTCATTCTGAATAGTACTGTTTTGTGTCTGAACAGACCTTATGAAATTTGGTTACGACCCTTCAAAATAGTCACTAAACTATGTTACTATAATTGTGAATTTCAACTATTGGCCAACATTAGCTAAGCATTTAAGGAATGTATTAAGGTTGCCACACTGTAACAAGAAATGTCCAATTAGTCATTGTTATAAAAGGAGACTTGATTCTAGAGATTGTGCACTACTGTATGTAGTTACGAATCAAAAACCACCCAGAGTAGAATTAATCATAAGGAGTTTTATCTTTTGTCTTGTTATTAATATATTCTTTGTTGAATGAGCTGTAATAGATGTTTTATGGATATACTATGCATGAGACTACAAGGTTGATCTTTTATGTACAGTAAGTCCACATTAATTTGTGGTATATTCCTTTTAAGCTTATTAAAGGAGTTTTTTGAAAAAAAGTTTAAAAACTTTGCAGTACTCACCTATTAAATATTTACTCCAGCACACAAACTCTAGTCCCTACTGCTATGGTTTTTGGGAGCTTTTTGTCATGTTTGTCCTGGACTGCTGACAAAACCATAGAGTGATTTGGTAGCGGAGCAGTCAGGACAGGCTTGTATGCTTGCTACTCAGGTAGCTGGACACAGAAGCAGACAGAACCAAGGGGTAATGATTCGAGTGGGGCACTCTGAATCCCTCTGACAGAACTCGTCTCATAGTGAAGCAGCCGTCCCGAAAGGGACGACCCCACTACTTGCACGAGGCCAGGTGCAGAGACAGAGGGGATCCAGAGTACAGAAACCAGGGACAAACAGTAACTAACAAATAAAAGACAAGAGAATATACAGGATCCAAAACAAACAAAAACACAGGGAACTAACAACAAGACAGGAGCCAGACAGCAGACAGGTCAACTGAGCAAGCAGACATGATCAGAAATACTGAAATATTACTGCACTTCCAGCCAAGAAGAACTGGATTATATTAGAAAGGGGAAAAGCTGATTGGCTGACAGAGCTGTCAATCCCCAGCCACTACCTCAGCTAAGAGCTGCAGGACTAATTAACCTTAAGGCTGTGTTCTCACAGGGCAGATTCTCGTCAGAAATCTCGCGGTTTGGCCGCAGCGAAAAACCGCAAGATTTCCGCCGGGAAAACCGCTGCTGCAAAACCCGCGGCAGCTTTGAAGCAGCCCGGCCGCTCGCTCTTCCGCTGCGGCCGGCGCTCCCATAGAGGAGAGCGCGGCCGCAGCAGAAAAAAAAATTGGCATGCTGCGGTCGGCAAATCCGCGCCGCAGCGGCGGCTTCTGCCGGCTTAGCAGCAGCGGATTTGCCATCCCGTGTGGACGAGATTTCTGTAGTTGAGCAAGGGCTCATTTTTTGCGGGATGTCCTGTAGTTTCCGATACTACCAATTAGGAATACATACGACTTTTTGATCGCTTTTTATTGCGTTTTTTCTGGGAGACAGGGTGACTGAAAGAGCATTTCTGACGTTCTTTTTATTTTTTTTCAAACGAAGTTCACCGTGCGGGGTAAATAATATGTTACTTTGATAGAGTAGACTTTTACGAACGCGGTGATACCAGATATGTATTTTTATTTTATTATTTAGATTTTTTAATTATAGATATGGCAAAAGGGGGATGATTTAAACTTTTATTACTTTTTTTTTTTTTACAACTAAAAAAACTTTATTGATCTTTTTTTACTTTACATTTAAGTCCCCCTGGGGGACTACAACCAGCGATGCTTCAATTGCTCCTGCAGTATGACGTAATGCTACAGCAATCATACTGCAATTTGACAGGCAGCCTATCAAGCCACCCCACGGGGATGGCTTGATAGGCAGTCTCTCAAGGCAGCCCTGGGGCCTTTCAAAAGGCCCCGGCTGCCATGACACCTGCACGGCTCCCCCGATCTCACCGTGGGGGGGGGGGGCCGTCAGGGGATTTAAATGCCGCTGTCAGAACTGACACCGGCATTCAAAGGGTTAATAGCCGCGATCGGCTGATAGCGGCTATTGCCTGCGGGTGTCAGCTGTAGTAAACAGCTGACGCCCATGCTGTATGAACAGAGGTCCCCCGCGACCTCTCTGCATACATACCCCGACGCTCCAGGTCGTAAATGTACGTCCTGGAGCGGGAAGGGGTTAATATTGGGCTATTTTTCCTTAGTTAACAATACTGTTTTTCTGTGGCATCTACTTACACACCTGTAAAGAGTCTGTATGCCTGTAATTACCCCTAGGGGGTGGGCAATCTGGTCAATAGGAGCTTTTATAACTGCATACAGAGGCATATGATGCAACAAAAAAAACAGTGTTCAATTCCAAAGAAACAAGGCAACATAGCCTCATGTAGAACATTAGGAAAATTCTACATAGTATTTATGTTGCTGGTTTCTTAGAAAAGAAAATTGTAATGGTAGATGTGCTACAGAAGAGATGATTAAAGATATACATTCACAGCTTAATAACACGAGTCCAAGGCTGTTAACCTCATTTGTGAGCAGAGGTGAACACCTGTCAAAACAATGATTAACGAATCACTACGACAGATGCCTGGGCACTTTTACTTCATAGGTACTAACTAGATGGACCCGAAATGGAACAGAACTTGCACAGTGAAAGTTAAGACTTTTTTATCTCCAGTAGGTGTGTGCAAAAAAACTTATATACTGATTTTCGTAGACCATTTTTAAAAGCTGAACAGTCTGATATGTATAGCAAATCAAATGGTCAGTGGAAAGGGCAGTGCAAGAAGGTACAATGCAATGATCTGCCCCCTTTTCATGATTATATATGTGATAACAGGGCTGCTCATGGCATAGATATCCATAAATACACAGCCAAAATGAGGGTGTCAAGGATAATCAGGGATGTATGTACTGGGAGAATTAGCATATACTTACAGATCACAATACTACTTTTAGAAGCAAGGATTTCTGACAATGCAAAAGCACAGCAGAAAAGTTTCCAACCAGATTCCAGCTCTAATTTATTATAAGCCCTTTTGAAAATGAAAGCAGCAACTTGATTGATTGCCATAGACATCTGCTCCACTAGTTCTAATACATTTATCTCAATACGTCTTTCTAATGGATATATTCTTTTTAAAATTAATACGATAATTTGATGACAAAACCCGACAATTGTGCAGGCTGCAAGTTCAAGTGAATATGTATTAGGAAATAGGCAAAATAGGTAAAAGACTTTTGGGTTATTTTGTATCTATGGGCAGATTTTATTTTATCTATCTATCTCTCTCATATCTATCTATCTCTCTCATATCTATCTATCTCTCTCATATCTATCTCTCTCATGTCTATCTATCTCTCTCATGTCTATCTATCTCTCTCATGTCTATCTTTCTCTCTCATGTCTATCTTTCTCTCTTATGTCTATCTATCTCTCTCATGTCTATCTATCTGTCTGTCTATCTATCATCTGTCTATCTATCCATCCTTCTCTTATTTCCAATTTGGTTAAGCATTGCAATTTTTTAGTGAAACCAATGTTGTGACATGCTAATGAAACCAATGAATTCCGCAATGCACAACAATCACTTGGTGGCCACAAGAAACACTTATAGGATAGACATCTCATGACAGAGTATAGCAAAATCATGCTGTTTTTAAAAGCTGGTTATCTTGTAACACACATATGTGAGCATATCAAGCTAAGAGAACACGTGAGGAATAGCCCATCTGTACATGGAATACCAACAGAGCCAAATACAGTGCTAAGTATATTTATTTCCCTTGATGGTAACAGAAGTAGCAGTATGCAGGTAAAATTTGTAGAATTAGTTGATGCATCAGCAGTGGTATACTGAGTAGAAATAGATATCTAAGATTAGAGTCCTACGTCAGGGAAAATCACCTATTGAAGACTTTTGCGCAGACTTTCGCTGCTGGTCTAATGATATACAGTGGAATGATCGTGCATTCCGGACTCAATTTTGCTTTGCGACAGGATAAAAGATCTTATGGTTTCACATGCCGCGTCTAGAACTCTTGACGAGGCCATGTCCATTGCCATACGGATCGGTCGATGGTTGAGAGCGGGCAAGTGAGCTATCTTTTGCTTTGTCCGTAGAACCCAGGGAGCTTGATGAACCCATGCAAGCAGGCTCTTTGTCTAGTGATACAGGGAAAAGAGAGAAGCAGGGGGGCAGAGGTCGCTGCTTTTTCTGCGGCCGTAAGGGACACTTCATACAGGTATGTCCTTTTCGGGGGTCTCTGTCAGGAAACTAGCTGGCCTGGAAGTTAAGAGGAAGTTCTCTTTGGGCTCGCAGATTGCCCGCATATCATCCTCCAGGTTGGTCCTTCCCGCAGATATCTGTATTGGTGGGCATAGTTGTTCAGTGACAATTTTTTTTTGGACAGTGGAGCCAGAGTCAATTTAATTCAGTATGCGGTGGCCAAGCGTCTAAGACTTGATATTGGACCCTTGGACTACTCAATACCTGTGTCTGCCATGGATTCCGCTCCACTGTCACAGAAGTGTTTAAAATTTTTTGTGGCAAACGTTTTTCTTAAGATTGGGTTGTTTCATACTGAGAAAATAATGTTGTTTGTCATGGAATCACCCCCTACACAGGTAGTGTTGGGTTTGCATTGGCTAAAGTTGTACAACCTAGTGGTAGACTGGGAAAAAGGAGACGTGGTTCAGTGGAATCCTTTTTATAAACAGAACTCCATGTCAGTCAATGTCTCTGCGGTACAAACCAAGGAGTTACCGGAGTACATTAAGGATTTTGCTGATGTTTTTTCTAGGGAGATAGTGGATAAGTTACCACCTCATAGGTGCGGGATTGCACTATTGACCTCATTCCTGGTTGCAAGCTACCCAAGAGTCGCATGTATAATTTGTTAGGTCTAGAGAGGCAGGCTCTCGAGGAGTATATCACGGACAGTTTAAGAAAGAGACACATAAACCCATCCAATTCGCCAGTAACTGCCCGTTTCTTTTATTGCTAAGAAGGACGGGGGTCTGCGGCCATGTCTGTATTTTAGGGAACTGAAAAGATCACTAAGCGCAATTCTTATCTGTTACTGCTCATTCCTGATTTGTTTAGCCAGTTAATGGGTGCCCGCTGGTTTTCCAAGTTGGACTTGCGGGGGCCATACAACTTAATACGGGTCAGAGAGGGAGGTAAATGGAAGACAGCTTTCAATACTTCCAAAGGTCATTTTAAAAATCTTGTGATGCCTTTCGGTTTGACCAAATGCTCCCGAAATATTTTTTTCATAGACTTTCTTTCAAAGTCTTTCATAAATGAGTTTCTTCAGAAGCTCATCGGACAGTTTGTGTTGATATATTTGGACAACATTCTTATTTTTTCCCCTGATTATGATTGTCCTATTGTTCATGTTCGACAGGTGTTGCAAGCTCTCCGTGAAAATGACTTATTTGCCAAGAGAGAAAAGTGTACTTTCGCAGTACAGGAGATTTCTTTTCTAGGGCATGTTATAACCCCAGGGGGATTTAAGATGGACCCGGGGAAGGTAAGAGCTGTTCTGGACTGGGTTCGACCTAAGAATTTGAAGGCCCTTCAGAGATACTTGGGGTTCACGAATTACTATCGTAAGTTCATACTCAGGTTTTTGGAGAGGGTTAAACCTTTGACCGATATAACGAAAAAGGAACTTTTACTCCTGAATAGTCTTCTAAAGCAATTCTCGCTTTTGAGACTTTGAAGAGGTGTTTTGCTTTTGCCCCCATTCTTGTACAGCCAGACTCGGCCAAGCCTTTTGTTGTTGAGGTGAACGCTTCAGAAGTCGGGGTGGGGGATGTTTTGTCTCAAAGTGCTGGCGAATTAAAGAATCTTTGTCCATGTGCATTTTTTTTTCACAAAAGTTTACCTCTACTGAACAGAACTATGATGTGGGGACAGAGAGATGTTAGCCATCAAGTGGGCGTTTGAGGAATGGTGTTATCTTCTGGAAGGAGCTCAACATAAGGTGACAGTTATCAACGATCACAAAAATTTGATTTATTTGGAATCAGCGGAAAGACTTAACCCTAGACAGGCTCGCTGGTCGTTGTTGTTTGCTCAATTTGATTTTGTGGTCACATACTGACCTGGCAGCTGTAATGTTCAGGCGGATGCTTTCTCTAGGAGTTTTATTCCAGAAGTCTCAGATGAACCCCCTGCACCCATCCTGTCGGAGGGGGTGCTGGTGTCTGCGGTGTCCCTGGATCTTGAGGAGCAGATCCATAAGGCACAAGATTTGGCGCCGGCTGGCTTGACTCAAGACAAACTTTTTATCCCGCTACATTTGAGGTCTCGGGTACTTTCGGAGATGCATAGCTCTGTCCTGGCAGGTCATCTTGGCATCAATAATACACAAGTTATTAAAGGCGAGCTTTCTGGTGGCTGTCTTTAAGACGTGATGTTTTTTGTTTTGTGTCGGCGAGCGAGGTTTGTGCTAGAGTCAAATCGGCTCAGCATCTCCCTCTCCCTGCCGGGAAGTTATTGCCTCTACTGGTGTCTGAGAGACCCTAGACTGATCTGTCTATGTGTTTTATCACAGACTTACCTTTCCGAGGGAAACACAGTCATCTGGGTGGTGGTTGATCGTTTCAGTAGGATATGTCATTTTGTGGCTTTGCCCGACTTGCCTAACACTAAGAAATTGTCTAAGCTCTTCTTAGCTCATGTTATTGCGTGTCGCCTGTTAGGTATATACCTGTCCCTTTCATCTGCTTACCATCCTGAGACAAATGGCCAGACAGAGAGGTGTAACCAGAGTCTCAAGCAGTATCTGTGATGTTTTGTTTCGGAGAATCAGGATCGGTGGTCTGGTTACTTACCTCTGGCACAGTTTGCTCTGAACAACAGTTCGTTAGAGTCTACAGGCACATCTCCATTCTTTTGCAATTATGGTTTCCATCCGTGTTTTGGTTCTTTTACTAAATTCACATCAGAGGTACCACAAGAGAGTGAATTTTCATCCAGGCTCGAGGCAGTTTGGGAGGAGATGCAGCGAAATATCAAAAGATCGGTCAGTAGCTACTAAAGGGTGGTGGATAACAATAGGTCCGAGGGGGTTAGCTTTCAGATGGGTAACTTGGTCTGGTTGTCCACTAGAAACATTAAGCTTCAACAAACATCTTTTAAGCTTGGACCATGGTTTATTGCTCCTTTTAAGATCACTAAGAGCATTAACGCGATGTCTTTCAGATTGGATATTCCCAGATCACTTAAAATTACTGATATGTTCCATAAGTCGATACTTAAGAAGGTGGTGAATCCCGGAATTGGGTTGTCACCTCCTCCTCCTCCAGTGTTGGTTGACAAGAATTCTCAGGAGTAGACCACCTTTAAAGGAATGCTTAACTGACTGAACAGCAGTCGATCCACAGCTGGTATTATTGTATCTTGACGCCACCAGGAGCTAGGAGTTTGACAGGAGGAATGCCCCTGTCACACCCCTAGCTCCCGATAGGGTCAAGGCTTGAAGGTCCTAACAGCATGTGGATAGATTTGTGCAAGCAATGCGGCCTTAGGCTGAAGGATACTTTTCTCTTTAGCCTTAGATTATTACCTGTAAATGCTGTCATTTTTCTGCTGTAACATGGCAGCATTTACATATAATAAAGTAAGGCTAACAAGCAAACTAACCCTCAGCCTAACCCTCCAGGGCATGCACAAATCAATGCAGGTGCTGCAGTGTGTGTGCTCCGTCCTGCCTCTAGAAACATCAAGCTTAAACAACCATCTTCTAAGCTGGGAACACGGTTTATTGGTCCTTTTAAGATCACTGAGAGCATTAACCCGGCGTCTTTCAGATTGGAGATTCCCAGATCACCTAAAATCACCCACTTAAGAAGGTGGTGAATCCCGGACTTGGGTTGTCACCTCCTCCAGTGTTGGTTGACGGGAATCTGAAGTTCGAGGTCAGCGGCATTATTGACTCTCGTCATGTCAGTAACTCTCTACAGTATATGGTGCATTGGCGGGGTATGGTCCTGAGGAAAGGACGTGGGTTCCAGCAGCTGTGGTCAACACAGATCATTTAGTTAGGAATTTTCACAAATGGAATCCTGGTAAACCAGGACTTAAGGGTCCAGAGGCCCCTTCTCAGTCACGTCAACGTCGTGGCATGGTGGCTTCAATACAGGCAAAGACTGGTTGCCTGGTTAAGCAGCTCAAGGGTAAATGCATCATGTGCAGAGTCTGCTGGTGCTGTCTGCCTTGCTGCATGGATGCATGCTGCATTAGCCATGCCTGAGAGTAGGGTGGAGGTGTGGTTTTCTATTCACTCTGCCATTGTTTCAGGTGCAAAGTGGCTACATATTCTCACCCCTCCTTGTGAGCAGTGATTCTTATTCCATTTAATAGTGGAGAGCTTAGAATTTGGAGCTCTGCTATGCTGGATGGTTTTCAACTTGCAGATAAGTAGCTGCTGGTTCCTTTCCAGTTTGTTTTTGTTGCTTTTCTTTTTTGTATTTGCCTTGCGTGTTGGTTCATCTTCCCAGGGGTTTCTATAGGGACAATCAGGGTCCAGAAAGAAGACTGCTGGGCCACCTTTTATCAAGGCGATGTCCCCGCTTTAGGCAGGGACCCATCACCTAACCTGCTAGGTTAGGGCCAGGCTTTCTCCCCTCTCTCTGGAGTGGTGCTACCATCCTGCATAGCGTGGTGTGCGTCTATTTTCTAACATATGTATGTTCCCTGTCGCTGTGTGGAGTGTTATACTCTGGTGTCGTACGGGCCTTACTTCTGGGTTACATATCTTGGTTGTGATGCGCACTGTTTGTCAGTGCAATAGTCGCTCAACTACAGCCATGGTTATCATCACCCTGCATCTGTGCTGAGCTTAATGCTTGTGTGCTGCTCAGACATGACACTGGCCCTTTATGAGACAGGCCGGCTGTGGACAGGCTCCCTATGGGCAGCAGAGAGGTGAAATTTGATGTGGTATTTGCAGCACAGGGGATACAGCACTGGCCATAACTCATCACAGTAGGAAATGTAAATTTTAAAAGAGAAAGAAAAAACTCACTTGATGCGCTCCATCCAACTGTATCAACAAGTGAAAATCTTACTTGATGTGGGGTGCCTTGGACTCCTGGCACCCCAATATCCAAAGAAGCAGGGAAATTCCAACGATGCAGAGGTGTATTTCATAGAACAATTTATTATACACATACAAAGGCAAGTGGATAAGTATCGCAACGCGTTTCGGCTTTTTGTAAGCCTTTTTTCATCACAGTAGGAGGTAGGGAATGTTGTTAGCAACAAGCAGCCACCATGAGGCAGTCTTCTAAAAATTATAATACGATTTGCACCATTTTGATCCTCAGCATTTGGAAGTTGTCATGGGAAACAGAAAATACTCATATGTGATATGCAATAGTACAACACCACCCTTTCCCTGTGATATGCTATCCACAAGATTCTGGGTAGTAGACCACCTGACAGAACAGCAGTCGATCCACAGCTGGTATTATTGTATCTTGACGCCACCAGAAGCTAGGGTTTTGACAGGAGAAACGCCCCTGTCACACCGCTAGCTCCCGATAGGGTCAAGGCTGGAATGTTCTAACAGGGTGTGGATAGATTTGTGCAAGCTGAAGGATACTTTTCTTTTTAGCCTTAGATTATTACCTGTAAATGCTGCCATTTTTCTGCAGTAACATGGCAGCATTTACATGTGATAAAGTAAGGGTAACAAGCAAACTAACCCTCAGCCTAACGCTCCAGGGCAGGCACAAATCAATGCAGGCGCTGCAGTGTATGTGCTCCATCCTGCCCGACATTTCAGGCATGCTTACCACCCTCCCACCACCCCACACCTGGGTGTTCCGTCGCGGCGGCCGCCTCTGTGGGTTGTGACAGCGGCCACCTCTGTGCTCTGTGACGGTGGCTACCTCTGTCCTCCGTGATGCCCGCTCCCCCACTCACAGCTCCCTAGGAAAACATATTAACTTCAGTTCGGCCTCCCTGCTGGGGTGCCAGCTTCTGGGGCGCCACTAGGGAAGCTAAGCTAATACAGCAGCACCTGCTGTATGCCTTTTGTAAAAATGTTTAGTGCCCTTACAGGACCTGCATCCGAAGAAACTGTGCAGTAGGGATGAGCGAGTATACTCGCTAAGGCACTACTCGCTCGAGTAAAGTACCTTAGCCGAGTATCTCCCCGCTCGTCCCTAAAGATTCGGGGGCCGGCACGGGACGGGGAGCTGCGGGGGAGAGCGGGGAGGAATGGAGGGGAGATCTCTCTCTCCCGCCCGCTCTCCCCTGCTCCCCGCCGCAGCTCACCTGTCAGCTGCGGCGGCCCCTGAATCTTTAGGGACGAGCAGAGAGATACTCGGCTAAGGCACATTACTCGAGCGAGTAGTGCCTTAGCGAGTATACTCGCTCATCCCTACTTTGCAGCCATTAACGTTCAGGGGGCGTCACCCCCCTGTCAATCTTGGTTCCACCAGGAATTCCTGGTTGTGTCAAAATACAATAATACCTCCACAGCCTAAGGCCTCCTGTCCATGGGTGTATCAGTAAAACGCTGCAGGTATGCCCGCAGCATTTAACCAGTGTTTGTCAATACCAGCTCTGCTGGCAGAGGTCGCATCTGGGCAGCGAGTGTACTGCACATGCCCACGTGTCTCATGCATGTGGTCATGCGCAGTGTGAATTTTGTATGGACAGCTTTTGCATACACTGCCTATACAAATGTATAGGGTGCACGCTGTGTGGTACGCAAAATAGAGGGTGCTGCGATCTATTTCTCACGTGTATCTACATGCAGTGTCTATACAATCATGCACATGAATCAATTAAAGTCCATTGACTTTCATTGACTCCATTCACCGTCTGTTATGCAGTCATGTATCGCGTAAAAAAACGCCCGTGGACATGAGCCCTAAAACATAAATAAGACTTCTAAGTATTTAGCGAGGGATTATTTAAACTCTAAGGTGGTCTGTGCCTTTAACTGTAAACTATGTTGGTAGAATAGCTTTACCTGCCATGTTCAGATAATTCTATAACAGAAGCTGCCTCTTACACCTTTTGCAGATTAGTTAACCGTGAGGTTAATGATTCATCTGACCTGGCAGATTGAACATGCAAATAAAGGGAAGAAACGCTGTTTGAGCTGAGAAATAGTGTTGACACTCAATATACTAAAAAGAAGCATAAACATGTCAAAATCATAGAAAATCTTGTACGGTTAGATGCTTATTGCTGTGGGATTCGTTCCCAGTGCCACTCATTACATGCTAAATCTTTTTGGCTTGAAATAATGCAATAAATCACATAATTGTTTTTTGTCATCTCTGCATTTTGACAAAATAAAAAATAGAAAGGAATGCAGGTACAAGATAAATGGTATATGAAGAATTCCAACATTTTATATCCTATTTTTTTTATCCATAAAAAGAATAGGACATACCATGAGCATTTTACATGTGGATCATCAGTCCATATGAAAAAAAGTTCACGTGCATAGCCTCATAGTCCTATAATGAGGCCATATGCTGGCCATAGATTAACATGGACATTACACTGCCCCATATACACTGGAGAATTAGAAAAAAAGTCTGTATAAAAGATTGCACTGCATCTTGATTTCAGCCTCTAAAGATTTTGGTGCTGAGTATTCTGCAAGGACAGAAATTCTGCAATATTCTTGTGGAATAATATCGCTCATGTGAAAGCACCCTAATAGTGGATCACAAATTCAGAAATATGGCAAGTAATATGTCTGCAGTTTCGAATACTTATATAAAGACATTAGCAGCATTTACTGTAATCTGTAAAATTACAGCCAAAATACAGATTCCAAAAGATTATTTACACATCTTTTTTATTCTGGACACTGGGCACAGGGCCCTAATCTTTACAGACTGTTGATGATTTTTTTCAATATTCGTGGATTACACTGGTTACGCAGTTAACTAGGCACTTGGGCCTGGACAGGCTGATAAATCAGCTCAGGCTTTAGTGTTAGTAATTAAATAGATCTGAACAGCACTAGTCCAAGTTCTGTTAATGTGCTTAGCCTACGATTAGCTTCTCTGAAATCACATGATTCTAACCAGGTTTCCCATTCCAAATGCTACATCTAGGGCATACATTCTATATATATCCTAGTTTTAAATTAAACTTAAAAAATATAAATAAAATATTGAAATAAAATTAAAAATGAAATATATCCTATATGAGAATTACTAAGTGGTTAATTACTTTGTGACTTTTCACCTTTCTGTACAATTTACAATACAAAAATCAAGACCGCGGAGTGCATAAAATTAAGTTAACAAGTGTTCTGTGGATCAATTTCAGTGTGAATCTGCATTAGGCTGGATTCACAAGGGCGTATATCGGCCAGGTTTTCACACCCGGCCTATATACGCTGCCTCTCCAGTTTACAATGCATCAGTGCACATGGGCGTATTCCCGGGACGTAAGAGCGCCTGGCCGCTCTAGCTTCCTTTCTATATTGTCTGTTGGGAGTTGGCTTCTCCCTCTCTCCGCCCCTGGGCGGAGGCTTTTGTGTATAAGTCTGGCACTGACTTGCAATCACTGCCAGTTTTTGGTTTCCCTCAGTGAGCTAGCTAGCCTGCCTCTATCGGTCTCCTGCTCTTGTCAGCTTGCTTGCTATTTCTGCCAGGTTATTCCATCTGCCTCAGGTCTGCTTTGTATTTTTGTTTTGGTTTATTGCATCTGCCTTTTCTGTCATTATCCTGCCCTTTCCATCAGGTACTCCATCATCCCTTCTCGGTCTAGCGAGAGTAGGCACCGCCGACCAGTTGCCCGCCTGGGGTTAGCCAGAAGTGGAGGCAAGTAGGCAGGGACAGGGATTGTGGGTGAGATAAGGGCAACCTGGGCTGGTGTATCAAGGGCAGTATACCGTAATACAGAACATCACCTGTCTTGCTTGGTGCAATTTGATCCAGGAAACCGTGTGGGCCTTCTTTTGTTTTCAGTCACACCCCTCTGATACGATTGATTCCCTATACTACTGTACACTATTTTGAGCAATTTTTGGGAGTAGAACAGCGTTCCCCAGATGTGTGGCTAATATTACCATACAATTTGGCGGGCTTTAGCTACATTGGGTACTGTCTGGAGGGCAAAATAGTGAACCGATTTTTACCTTCATTGACTTTAAAGGGAGCTGGAATTCGCCGTCCCGAATCACAATGATTTTGGTGAAATTGGCCCAATCCCAACATGAACTGATAATTCCACTAATCGCTCACCACTAATCTCGCTGACTTTGAATGAGGCATGGTCATTGCTGCTAGACTAGCCGGGCCAGTATTTCAAAAGCTGTTTTTTCTGTACAACACTGTTGAGAGTGTACCACAAATGGTGGGATCAAGGAGAAACATTCAGCAAAAAGGTAACTTGGGGGTGTGTACAACTCAACAACAAAAGGGGTAAGAGAAGAATGCCAAGAATTGTTCTGATGAACAGGTGGAGCACAGTCATGCAAATTGCAATAAAATAAAACACTGTTCTTACATGTCTGGAATTAGATTCCTTATGAACAATAAGAGATGGCCAGAAACAGAAAGGCAAGACTCCAGTGGGTAAGAGAGCAAAAATTTGAAAACCAGCACCTGATCAAATGAATCCAGATTTCTGTTTTACCATGTTGATGGGTGGGTGAGAATTTGGCGCAAGAAGCTTGCATTGATGAACCCTTCCTGTCAGGTGTCAACAATCAGGCTGGAGGAAATGAAGCATAGGTACGGAAAATGCTTTCTTGGCACACTCTGGATTCCTGTCGATGGACATTTTGGCAGTAGGGCTTACCTACAGCATTGTGGGAAAGCGAGTTTATCCCCTCATGGAAGATTTTTAACCATTCAATGTATAACAGCAAAATATTGTTCGCTAATCGTTCATCTAACCAAAATGGTTCCATAGGTTTGCCAAAGTACCTATTGTTGTTGATTGCACTAGGTGGAATCTCTGTCATTAGAGAATATTGAAACATAGCCTTTTCTGAACATTAAGTTATTAAAATGTTATAAATTAATAGTTACATTCTATCCTTATTTGTGGTCTGTTGATAAGCACTACGCACAAGTCTATCCATCTTTCACTAAATCTTATTTTCAGTTACTTGACATGTTTCTCAAAATCCTTACACTGTATGTGTAGTGGCCCAGAGTTAGTGGTCCCCTCCAACACCTCAAAATAAATGTTTTATGTTTGTCTTGTGCACTGTCTTGTATGTGGAATGCATCAGATTTATGTGTATTGGATGTCTGCAGGGATGAATAGGTTAATGTTTGGTCATGTCTGAAAAATGTATCGTTTTGTCCTGTGTGTAATATAAAAGTGTAGTCATGTGGGAGCCCAGTAGTTCTAGGGGTTCCAGCCTGGAAAAGGAGAAGCTAGTGAGTTCTAGAGATAGAGAGGAGGGAGATATGGAAGAGGTCGAGAGGTGGTCTACTGTTACCGCCTGGGCCTAGCCTTTCAGAGAAACTCCCTCTGGCCACCATCCCTAAAGAGGGAATGAACCCGGCCCCGAGAAGCCGTGCAAGAACCATGTGCGTCTGGAGAAAAAGAAAAAATGCCAGAAAGCGTGAAGATCAGTGAGTGATTGACAGGAGAGAGAGAGAAAGAGAATGACTGTGAGAGTGAGTTCTTGCAGATAACTAGAACTGTGGATGTACAGATACCCTGTGAATCCTCCCTGCTTCACCACTGTAAGAACTGTGTTATTACTCTGTGTGCATGGACAATTTTATTCCATCTGAAAGATTCACTGCAGAGGATGGAACGTTAGCGTCACAAGAGACAAACAGGACTATAGGTAACCCCAGTTACTAATATGTGATCTCCCCCTGTCGGTAACAAGGTCGGGTCCCAAGCTACCCTTAGGGAGGAGACAGTGGAACCCCATGACAAGGCATTTGTCTACCTTGCTGTCTCCTCGGCTAATGGCCTGATCCTCGAACGCTGTGTTTGCTGTGTCTGAGTGATAACAGCAGCCTATAAGATAGACCAGCAAATTTGCTAAGCTTTGGTTTTATTAAAGGGGTTGTGTCAAGATCACAAAATAACTTGCTGATCAGTGGGGGGTCTCACCACTTATAACCCTACCAATCTCAAGAACGGGAGCCCTGTGTCCCACTCTGCCTGTCACTGCCAGGGTCACTTCTCCCCTGCAGTGACATCAGAATGGATGGAGTGCTGACTGAGTATGCTCCATTCATTTTAGTTGGGCTTGCTGCTCAGATATCTCGACAGTTCTATTATAAGTGAATGGAGCACAATGAAGTAATCATAATAGCTAGATTTCTCACAATACCAAAGACATTTTTTAGAACAAATATTTCAATCCTACACAACACCATGATGTAATACCCTAAGGTTCTGGGAATTAGATCCCATCTAACACCCTATCACAGCCACATATCAATGAGTTATTTACATGGCTTTCTGCACTGAAGGCAATCTGAGTTATGGAAACCAGCGACTCACTTTATGTAAGCATGACCACCTCTCCACCTCGTTTTATCTGGAAAAGATTGTTGAACAGTCATTAGGGGACCTCTATTTTTTGAGAGGCCAGCATCTCAGACCTGAGTAGCTGATAGACTGCTCACATAAGTAGTGATTGCCAGAGGCCCCAAAGCAAACTTGTGAGAGTCTAGATAACTAAAATGAACTACTGAGTCCAGATATAATACTTGTAGTTTGGACAGTATAAAACTGCAGTTATTAGTGTAGTCTCAGTGGTAAAGGTACGCTGGGAGGTACTATTTCACAAACTGATCCAGCTGTGGTTTACCAACTGGAACTAAGAACTGGCCTGCACAAGGAGTGAAATTGCATGTTTCCGTTTAAAAATGTATTATTAATCTGTTGTTGTACACCTTCTTTGTATTGTCACCTACTGTCCATTGTAAAGGGCTATCAAGTCACTGGACTTGGCAGCAGTGAAAAACTCTGCCAGGCTTGTTGGACACCAGGAAACAAACATGCTTTTTGGCTGCTAGCTTGCAAAAGGAGGTACTGAGTATCAACGTGGGCCTACACAACGCCAATGTACTGGCAAGTGTTGCAAAGCTGAGAGCTGCACTGCATTGCTGAAGGTAGGGTGCAGGTAGATTTGCCACCTCTGTCCCAAACAAATAGCAGCAAGGTAAAGGGGTGTGTGGTTAGGGGTGTGACTTATCACAATGTATGTTTTTATCTCCATTATTCTAGAGGGTGCAACTAGTAATTGTACCCTCCTCAGTGGCCCCAATAGTAGCAGTGCCCCCAGTAGTTGATGCAATAGTAATAATACCCCTAATAGTGGCCTCAATTGTGATAGTACTCCCAGTTGTGTTTCTGGTAGTAATAGTGCCCCCAGTTGTGCCTCTGGTAATGTGTCCCTAGTAGTGGCCCCAGTAGTGCACCCAATAGTAACAGTGCACCTAGTAGTGGATTCAATAGTAGCAGTGCCCCTGGCTAGTAGTGGACCCAAAAGTAATAGCATCCCCAATAGTGGCCTCAGTAGTAATAGTGGTTCCAATATTAATATCGCCCCAGGTAGTGCCTGCGGTAGTGGCTCCAGTAGTAATAGGTTCCACTCTTTGTATCCTCCACATTCTGAACCTCCAGACGGTCATTAAGCACACACTATGAAGTATTACACTCACTATCTTTAGCTCCCATCCAACCGCTGCTGCTGTCATCAGAGGCTGTGACCCCTGACCTCTCCTCCCCAGCATCTGCAATGCCGGAATACAGACTCTGGGCAAGGAGGTCAGGGGTCACAGCTTCTGATTACAATAGCGATGGCCAGATGGGAGCTAAAGAGACAGAGCGAGTGAAATACTAGATGGTGTGGTTGCTGCGCAGCCGGAGGTGCTCTCATCTGGTAGTTACTTTTTACTGGCCATTACTATGGCTGGTAAAAAAATAAAGACTGGCACTGACTTTTTTACCTAATTACCGGTCATGTTGCAACCCTAAGTGCAGAAAAGGTGATAGATGGGCACAGCTGGTACCAGAGATGCAAGTGCAGTAGTGACCGCATTAAAACGCGTTAAACTTTGGAACTTTTTGCTATGGCTTCCCATCATAAATTTCTGTTTTACAGCAGTATATCGAGGTTCTATCTCAGGACTATGATATAGACATTTATTGGGAACATTGGAGCTTATACAATGTCCAAGGGAGAAAGTGGAAATGGGGGACAAGAGAAGTCGCACATAGCAGAATTGGTGCTGATTTTTTTGTACAAAAAATCTGCACCAGAATCCATGTTAAAAATTGTGCATTCACATGGCCGGTTTATACACGTGATATCCGACGAATAGAAATATGGTTAAATATTGTCCATCTAAATAGCCAATGGATTTAAATGATTTAATTCACATGAGCAATTTTTTTTCTCTGACCGATAGTCCGAGATGAAAAAAATTACTATATGTCCAATTTATGGGTGATTTTACTAAAAAAATAACCCATTATTTTCTATGAGTTGTAAAAAATCGCACTTGCATGTTTATGTAATTTTTATGCTGGTACGCAATTCTTTTATGTGATTTTCATGCACTTGAAAAATGCACGTGAAAAGGCATGTTGCAGATATACAATGCACCTTTGAACTCGAAGTATAAATCGCAGGTTTGTAAGTGCAATATCGGTTAGCGTTCCTTGGACTGAGGGCATAAACAAATGACCATGATTGCATGATTTGCGGGCATAAAAATCATGATGAAACAAATCCATTGATTTCAATGGTTTCATTTTAACTAGCGTGACTCTCATGTGATATTACTACGTGCAAGAAAAAAATAGGCCTTGCCCTATCTTTCTAGCACATAGTTTTATACACTATATGGACACAAGTATTTGGACGCTGCATGTTTTTCAGAAAGAATGCTTTATTCTGCTATTTAGCAACGTCTCGGCCCTCCTTTAGTATTACAGCGACAGCACGTCGAGCCATACTTTCCACAAGTTCTCTGTAAGTCTGGGCAGGAATAGCTCACCAGTCCTCGTGCAAGGCTGTGAGAAGAGATTGTCGTGAGGATGGGCATGCGTGACGGTGTCGTACCCGTCACTCCAGTTCGGCCCGATGAATGGTTATTACAACATGAGCAGCTTTTTAGTTTACCCATGCCCTTCCCAGCATACCGTTTGGCAAACTCAGTATTTGCATATTTGCTGATTTTCTGCAGTGTCCAAATGCTTTTGTACATACAGTATATGCATGAGAAAACATAGAACATGACGTATCTTCTTGCTTTCTCTTTAAACTTCGCACGGGGAAAAAAAAAACTTAAAAAAAAAATTACTTTGGACTGGTTCAGGCAAAAATTTGCTCCGTAGCGGAAAGCATATTTGCACATGCATCCGTCTGAAGAGGCCCTTAAGGAGCTCAGCTGCTAGGATAGTTACACCTTTCTACATGTTTCCTGCTTGAACCAAGTATACAAAGTAAATGATGAGCAGTTTTAGCAGATCACACTACGTTTTCCTCTTTGATCTACGGAGCACTGAGTAATATGTAATAAAATGATATTTTCCAACTTTATGGCTGCCGGAACCAAATTCAGTTTTTTGATCTGTGCAACTACAAGGTCAACATTCTAAAATACATTATTTAATTGCATCTACACAGACCAGAAAAAACATGACTGCGCTGATTAAGTCTCCTGTTAGCTGATAGCAAAGCGGTTGTCATGAGAACTGATAAGGAACATGGAGCTGGAGTCAGCGCCACACTCTGTTTACCCAGCCCGGCTTAAACACTTCTGTGTTGCTGTCAGCTATTTTTATGTTGATCCATCTGCGTCATTGGCATTTTCTCTTATAGACACAGAGCATTTCCTCTTTTTATTTGGGTGAGTTTAGATCTTAGGGGAGGTACGTAGTTCTTATGCAAAGACAACACAAATGTAATCTCATTTGGAAATCATTCTGCTTGAAATATTAAAATAGTGCGGCGTTAATCTTAATGGCACCACAATCTGGGATAGGAAAGAATAGATCCTCCTTGTGTGAAAGCCCTGGGCCTGTGATATCCTCTCTGTGTTGGATTGCATTTATTCTGTGTACACACTGTCAAACTAATGGCTTCTTCAGACGACCGTTTTCGCGTGCATAAAATAGTCGCAGGCAAATCACAGAGAATAGAAGCCATTGATTTCAATGGGCTCATTCTCATGAATGTTTTTTGCACGTGCGTTCGCTGTTTTTTCTTGCGTATTTGCGCACCAAGGACCCCATAGAAGTCTATGGGCAGTGCACTCATGCGTAGTCAATGCCTGCACAAATGCGCAAAATTACGGGGAAAAGAATAGATCTGAACATCATTAGGTTACATAACCTTTTAAATCAAGTGCACACAAAAATTACTTTTTCATGAGCAAATACGTTGTGTTGAAGTGAGCATATTTGCACATACGGTCGGCTGAAGAAGCCCTAAGACGTAATAGAAAGGTCATATGGCTAATAAAGATGAACTCAAAGAAATGAGTTCAGAGATCCTTATTCAGAGATCCTTATTGTGACTGCTTATAGGAGCATTTTTCTTATGACTAAATGCATCGTGGATGACGTTGAAAGAAAGTCTCGTATATCATGGCATCAGCCCCAGCCCACATGATCCTTTCTCTGGTGCATGCTCACTATGATTTTAATGCTGGTGGTTGACTAAAGCACATCTCTGCTAGTGTTTGGGCAGATTGACTATCTGGGGGTTGGGACAGCCCAGCCAGCCAATCGCCATTAGTTAGTGTATATTTATTCTGGCTCCTCCTCATAGAGGATACCAATCATTCTCTCAGTCTGGTCTGATCTCCTGGTCTGATTACTCTGTGTAAAGGTCTGGTCTGATTAACTACTCCTTTTTTGACTCCCTGACTGACTTGTAGCCTGAAGATGAACTGATCTGGTCAGCTGTTCTCTGTCTAAAGCAAAGCCTTCCATTTATTTACTATTGCATTTTGGCCAATAGTGGTCTTCTGACACTAGTGATGAGTGGATGAGTGGTCAGTGGAAGAATCAGATCGGGACGTTTTCACCAAAATCATTGTAAATTGGGACGGCTGATTCTGACTCCCATTAAAGTCAGTGGGAGTAAAAATCGGGTTAATTATTTTGCCCTCGAAGGTCTCCCATGCAATCAAAGCCTCTGAAATCAAATATAGCCACACATCTGCGGGGCACTGTGCTCCTCCTAGAAATTGGTTAAGGCAGTGAACAGTGGTGAAGGGGTCAATCGTAGCACATAGGTGTCACGGAAAAGAAAATAAGGCCCATATAGAGTCAACTAGATCAAACATTGTGCCAAGGAAGACAGCAGGTGTGCTGTTTGTTTTAAAAGCAATGTTATAAATTTTACAAGGACAAATTCTACCAGGTGAACACAACACTTATGTGTCTCTCAAGTTTCCCTGTAATAAACCCCTGACATTTAGTTTTGGCCCCTCCCCGCCGCTGACGTGTCAGATTTGACCCCTCCCTGCTGCGATGCTGAGCACGTCAACACTAGTTTGTGGCTGGCTTGGGAGAGAGAGAGACAGGCAGGCAACCTGCGGGTCACATACAAAAATGCTCAAGTCTCCATTAAAGGGGTTGTCTCGCGAAAGCAAGTGGGGTTATACACTTCTGTATGGCCATATTAATGCACTTTGTAATATACATCGTGCATTAAATATGAGCCATACAGAAGTTATTCACTTACCTGTTCCGTTGCTAGCGTCCACGTCTCCATGGCTCCGTCTAATTTCGCTGTCTTCTTGCTTCTGTGCGGTCTTCTCCTGTTCTGCTCGGTCCAGGCACGAGCGGCGTTCTGGCTCCGCCCCCTTCTACGCATCATCTCGTAGCTCCGCCCCGTCACGTGTGCTGATTCCAGCCAATCAGGAGGCTGGAATCGGCAATGGAACACACAGAGACCATGGTGCACCATGGGAGAAGACCCGCGGTGCACCATGGGAGAAAACAGCAGTGCATCCCTGGGAAAGGACCGGCGGCCATCTTAGGGAGAAGATTTTTTAAAGTCCTTATTTCGTCGGATCAGTAAGTAGCAAGCGGTTTAAAAACCGCTTTAATTTGCTATTTTATGCCAGGGGGGTGACAGGGGGAATGGGGTAATGTTAAATTTTGAGGTTTGCCGCAAGACAACCCCTTTAAAGTCAACGGGGTTCGTTACTCGAATAGAGCTCTCGAATTTTACGAAAAGCTCGACTCGAATAACAAGGACCCGAGCATTTTGGTACTCGCTCATCTCTAGATACAACTATGCTGCTTTGCATAGGGATCTGACATGGAGCAATCACTTCCTTCCTTCTATATTTATTGCTAAATGACCTGAGCATGTTTAGAAGCATTCCAGTCAACATAACATATGCAAATAATGCCTTATGAACTCTAAAAATTCCTATCAGAAGCCCCGCTGTTACTTCCGAGTTTAACTTTAGATTAGTTTCAACATATTTTGTGTGTTTTTTTTTCAGCATTTTTTGTTTTTGTTTGGGGGAGGGATAAGATTTCATGATTTCCTATTTCTCATTAATTAAATTTTTGATGAAGTTGCCTTAAAGGAGTTGTCCCGCGACAACAAGTGGGGTTATGCACTTCTGTATGGCCATATTAATGCACTTTGTAATATACATCGTGCATTAAATATTGGCCATACAGAAGTTATACACTTACCCCCTCCGGCGCTGGTGTCCCCGTCTCCATGGCTATGATGAAGCCTCTTCTCTGGTCGCACGAACAGTCGGGCTTGCGCACTGAAGGATTCCTCTTCTGTCTCCCTCCGGGCTCACGAGCTGCGTCCTGGCTCCTCCCTCTTCTCCGCATCATCGTAGCTCCGCCTCCGTCACGTGGTGCCGATCAGCCAATGAAGTGGCTGTAATCGGCAGTGGAACGCAAGACTGGAGAAGAAAATCCACGGTGCACCATGGGAGAAGACCCGCGGTGCACCGTGGGAGAAGACCAGCGGCGCCATCTTTGAAAGAAGAAAAGAAGAATCTTCAAAGCTGCAGAACTTAGTAGCTAAAGTGTTTGTTCTTTTTCTTCCATAGGCTTCTCTGTAAAGCATGTCCATTTTAGTACCCTTATGGGTTGCCTGTCAGTGTTAGGGCTTAAATAGACAAATAATTTGGCAGAGGTTTTTGCGCCCATAAATTGTGACGAAACCAAGCCATTTATTTCATTAGGTTCATTCTCACAGGCGTGTTTCTCGCACACAAATGCTACTTGTGAGAAAAGACAGGCCTTGCCCTATCTTTCTGCATTTTACACAAAAAGCTGCCATAGACGTCTATGAACTAGCATTCAAAGCGCAAAAAATGACAGTACTTTACGCTAGCATGCACATATTAAATTTATAAGGAAGCCCTTATGCTGACAAACATAATACACTGTTTTGTGGTCTAGTATATTATCAACCCAGCTCACATATGCTAAACTTGCCCAGTCGAAAAAAAAACATGTTATAAAAATAAAAAAAAATTCCACAAATAATTGCTTGATTTTGTAAGAAAAATATAATGGCAGAGTAAAATATACATAACTGGTATCACCAAATCTATAACTATCCAAGCTAAAACAATTACAAATTATTTTAAAAAGTTTTTTTTTTCATGATCCCACTTCCCAAAAGTGGAAGAAAAGGTGATCAAAACATGGTACGTACCACTCAATGGTACCAATGAAAACTCATCCCCCGCAAAACAAGCCCTCACGCTGCTCTGTTGACAGAAAAACAACAAGGTGACGGCTCTCAAAATATGGCAATACAAAAACAAATGATTTTTTTTGTTAACCATTGCTTTTATTGTGAAAAGTAATTAAATGTATAAGAAATATTTTATATTTGTTATCACTATAATTGTACCGACCCACAAAATGAAATTCACATCATTTATACTGGTTTTTGAATGCCATAAAAAGAAAAGCCAAAAAATTGCAGAATTGCTGTGTTTTCCTAGTCTTTCCCCAAAAGACTTTATAAAAAGTTTTCAATACATTATGTGTACATAAAATGGTGCTATTAAAAAGCCTCCAAAAATAAATTAATAAACCCTCATAAAAATGTTGATGAAAAGAAAATCATAGCTTTCAGAGGATTCAAAAAGCTAAAACAACTGCTGCATCCTGAAGGCCAAAATTGACCATGCCCTAAAAGGGTTAGGGAATATAGCTCTCCATAGGCTTACAACAATATTGACTTTTGGAATACTTTTCATGATTAATAAGTTAAAATCTAATAGTATTCTGAGAGTTTCTTGGAGACCATTGATCTTAAAAGTGGCTGCTTCAATATTATTCTAGATTACATGAGGCTTTGTAGTAGGAGTCACCCTATCAAAGCAAAGTGCTAAACTATGGAAAATATATATACAATAAATAATGAAATAGTTATCCATTAGAAATGACACCTTTAAGATACTAGACATTTATTTTTAAAAAATGCCCTGGGAAGATAAAAGCATGCTTAACTACTGCCCTGGTGCACATAAAACATGGGAAGTTCTCTCCCAGGGTAACCTTGTAGTGTCCCAAGAATTTGTGTATTTTGAAAGAAAATAATTCTTTACAAAGCACAGTTGGCCGGCGTCCACAGTGTAACAATGGATTATATTGTAACTCGCATGTTTAGAGAAGAAACAGTAAATATATATTATCTGTATTTTTGCAGTACATGGGAAACAATGTTATATTTTTCATTAAGAGAAGATTAAACTTTCTAGTAGAGTAACCATTTGACCTTCACAACTAAGCTTTGAAAACTTCTCCAACAGATCTGAAGCCCTGCATGCTTGAAATGTATAGTGCCTGGAAATCCCATAAATAAGATTCTGTGGTTACATGTTAAATATTTTGGATTAAATTACCTCTTCCCATTTTTTTTATGTTTGTGGTCTATATAAGGGTCATTTTAGATGAGCTGAGTTTTTAGCCCACTCTATCAAGTGCCAATCGGCACACATTTTTTTTTTCTTACATGGCTTATGGGGACAGATGATTACTAGTACAGTCATTCGTCCCCACAAGCCAGCTTGTATATCTCCTTGTGCAATCAGCGAGCATTTTCATACTTAAAGAAACTGAACGCTCAGAATGATCCTTAGTGCCTTTATACAGCCCAACTGTCAGGCAAAACAAGTGTTCGGTGGAACTTTCAGGCCCGATAACCTGCTGTGAGAAAGGATCTTTTATTAGCATGCTTAGTATATAAATACCTATGATAATGCAAATTATATTATATGTCATGGCAAAGAGGTTCACTAAAACATAGGAAATTAATTAAATCACAGCATATCCAGTTGCTTGGGTTACCGGCAATCAGTATTCATCTACAGGACAACTTTGCAGTTAATGTTCAATTTCTCTACAGCACTATCATCGGGGATTAAAGCATTATATGGTGGCCAATGAAATTACTGACCTGTCAGTATTAGTCAGGAATGGTATCATTTCTCCTTCGGGAAATTTATGCAAATGGAATGATGGAACAATACCTCTATATCACCACCTATTAGAAGGTAGCATTCCTGCAAGTCAATCCAGGCCTTTTAACAAGTCTTGTAACAATGGCTGGGAATATAAAATAAATCCAGAGTCTTCTCCAGAAAGTAAAGAAAAGCATGCAAGACATGCAACCTTAAATACACAGAGAAAGTCTGTGTATTTAAGGTTGCTTGGGTTTGTTAGGTTGCAGGTTGTGTATCCCTGACTTGTATTTATCCAGCCAACCATTCTGTCATAGAAGTAAGAGTCCTTTTGCACTAAGCAATTTTCTCCAGTAGACAAGCGCCATTCAACAAGATTGGCACTTGTCTACCTGGCCTTTGTGCAGGCCAACTTAGACTCTATAAGGAAATGGTCATTAGCATCCTTAGACTAAGTATCCTTTAGTGTACACAGGAAGGTGTACAGTTGTCCAATAAGCATGTTTATGCTCACAAAAAGGAGCAGATCAACCGAACATTGAGCATTTGCTCGCTTGGCTGCTGATTGCACTTTTACATGGCCCAATGATTGGGCAAAGGACTGTTTAGAGAAACTTTCCTGCCCAATTATCAGGCCATTAACATTAAAAAGCCATTAATATTGTTATTGTTTTATTTCCTTTCCCATAATGGATATCTTATCCACGTGTTAGGAGGTGTGAGGTAGGATCTGCTACACCAGCTATACTCTTTCTATAAGCCATTAGAGTTGAGCGAATGTACTCTTCCAAGCTTGATGCTCGTTCGAGTATTAGCATACTCGATTGTGCTCGCTACTCGAACGAACATCACGCCGTGTTCTACCCCCGTCCCAGTTTTTTGCCCCTCCGAGAGAGAGGGAGAGAGAGAGACCGAGACCAAAAAAAGAAAAAGCTTGGCACCCGGGGGCCCACATACAAAAATGCTCGAGTCTCCCATTGTAGTCAATGGGGTTTGTTACCCGAGTAGAGCTCTCGAATTTTACGAAAAGCTCAACTCGAATAACAAGGACCCGAGCATTCAGGTGCTCGCTCATCTCTATAAGCCATACACAATGTTGTGTCTACTTGCACAATCTGAACAGGTGAACAAAGGATTGAACCATTCCATACACTTTTACTGTGTACATTTCTAGAAGTAGCACTGTTCCATAAAATTACGCCTTTTTTTTTCCTTTGGTGCATGAGTGATTTAAGTACTCAGTATGCCGGTCATGCCCTAGTGGATATCTATAGGTACTTCAACATTACGCAATCAGCAGCACCAGTAAATCTAAACTGAGGTTCTCACAAGTTACTAGTTATACTACCATTTAGCATCTCTATTACCTTGGACAGTCCTTCAATGTCTTGGTCTTCTCCCTCTGGTTGTTTGGACTGCCTGGTTGACATTCATGACATTCATGACACTGCCTGGTTGACATTCATGTCACTGCCTAAATAAACCACAATCCCAGGCCAGCACGATATGTGAGAACAGAAGGCTACACAGTACAGCTTGTATCTTTGTCAGCTATCCCTTTGTCAGCATAATTGAATTCCACATACCCCACTGATAGTTGCGTAGGGTCTGCAAAATATTCACAGTGGGCGGATTGACAACTTTGAACAATGTAGGAGGGACCACAGAAAATTGCAATATTCCCTATGTCAAAGTGTAGCATCCGTCTGCCCGGCTGCTATAAACATTGACAGCAGCAGAAATATACTCTCTTTTAATACACAGATCAGATTTCTTATAGGCATATAAACATGATGCAGCTTCTTTCTCTGCTCCCCCGATATAAAAGCTTTCACACCAGCAGGAATATACCCTCTGAAGAATATCTGTCCCTAACAACAGACCACATGTTATATAAGCATATAAATGTGATGCAGCCTCTCTGTACTATGCTAAACTGTAAAATGCCGCTGGTTATATTGTTCCTATGTTATATATGGCTAGGTCATATGATGCAGGCGTCCAATGAAGCTCCTGCCTATATGCAAGATGCAGGATGCATTTGGTGACATTATCAAGGCAACAAGGCTACTGAATGGCTGCATGCTGTCCTTTGTAGGCCATATGCGATATTCGATTTTTTTTTTTGATTTTTTTTTCCCACGATTTTCACCAAAAAGGGGTTCAGACTTACCCGATTTTTTTTTTCTTGCTAAAACAGGGGCAATTTTATCCCCTAACCAATCAAAATGAGCTACAATTGTGACATGGGTCAATTATCAACCCTGCTGATAATTATCACACCTGGAATGAATGGATAATTTTGCTTTATTGCAAGGTACTTTGTGCTTTTGATTCTTGAATAAAATAATAATAATGATGATTAACAGAAAAGAAAAACAAAGAAAAATATTTTAAAGTAATCTCGAAGTAGAATGTCCGCTTGAATAGTGCACATCAGAAGTGCAGAAAATATACCTATCACTTAACATAACACATGAAGGGCAAATAATGATTGCATCCCAAATGTTCAGTGCTGCCATCATATATGTATATTTCTTTTATCTATAGCTATCCACATTCTGAGAAAGTTTCCCAAACGTGGGGGGTCAATTTGAAGCCTTGGGTACATGAGTTATATTAAAATGTAATAAAGTACCCACAGAAGTCTATAGGTCCTGTTATACCTATGTAAGTCTCCAGTTTCACACAGAGACATACAAAGTGTTTTTCATATAAATTTAATAGAAAAATCAAGTTGTAAAATGAATTCTCCATTGGATGCCTCATCTTTCTCTCCTAGAAGCACTGCATTAGGAAGAGAATATATATATCATGATATGCCTGTCTGCATGACACCAACTTGCAGTGTTTTACAGAACTTGTAAAAGCTGCAAATAATTTGGGACCTTTCACACAGGACAAAACACTGTTGTGGGATATGCCGCCCCTGATTTCCACATCAAAATTCGCTCAGTAGCAGTGTGTATTTTGGTACTGAATATTCTGCAGAAGGACATATTCTGCAACTCTGTTGTGGAATGTTCCGTCCTGTGTGAAAGGTCTCTTAGAATTCACTGACCACTTCCCTCCTCTCCACACACATACATTCCTAGTAAAACCATCCTGAAAAAAACTGTAATGGTATGTCCACATGGGTTGGATTTGCAACATGGAAAATCTGCAGCATTTACAGTAGCAGCAAAGTTGATAAGATTTTCAAAATCCCATCCATACACTGCAGACCAAATCTAAATCTAATTAGTGGAAATTGACACGCAGTACGGAATTTAAATCTGCAGCATGTAAAATGAGGAGGTGAATTCTGCACAAAATTCCGCATCAAAATCCATCTCAAAATCCACACAAACTGGTGCTGTTTTCAATGTGGATCTGCTGCAGAATGTCAACTGCGGATACTCTGCAGCAAACCTGCTATCATTTGTGTATAAATGTGTTGAATGCTATTGCAGATGCTCTTACATAGTACATAAATTATATGCTAGAATATGCTACTGTGCTTTCCTGAAAATAAGTCACTGTCTTATATTAATTTTCACCCCAAAAGAGACACAGGATCTTATTTTTAGGGGATGTCTTATCATACCTAACTATCAGGCACCGTCCAGGTCCCTCCCACTAGTTTCTGGACCTCTGGCGCTCTTGCTTCATTCTTCAGCCTCCGACAGAAGATCACTTGCTGGTAATGGGGTTCGTAAACCCCACCTCCAGTAAGCAATCACTCTGATTGGCTGAGCTGCAGAGCTCGAGAACCAATCACATCCTATTGGTTCATGGAACACTGCGTTGATTGGCTCAACCACGGCGCTCGAGAACTAATCAAAGTCATCGCTTGATAGACGCAGGGTTTACAAATTCCATTACCAGCAAGCGATCTTCTGTCGGCTGATGAGGACTGAAGCAAGAGTGCCGGAGCTCTGGAGACAAGCAGGAGGAACTCGGACCGTGCCCACTAGGTAATGTATTGCTTTTTTTATGTAGCGTACCTAGGGCTTATATAGGGGAAGGGCACATATTTCAACCCCCCCTGCCACCCCCGAAAGTCAGGGTAGGGTTAATTTAGTCATAGGTCTTACATTTGGGGAAACACTGTATCACTCTTTATCCATTTAGGTGCAACTTCCAAGACTCCCACATTTTGAGCACAGTAGCCCATTCACAGATTGCACAAGCCATGGAAAAAAGTGCCAGGACAAAAACAGTACTACAGAAAATCTCCATTCATGTAAATAGACGGGAGTCAATTAATACAAATTTATTGCAACTTAATACATCCCAATTGTTAAAATAATTATTATAACAAATTCTAGCATAATTGTAATTATTTCTATCAGTTCTCTTCAGATTGGACTAAAACGATTTTTCTGGGCAAAAATAAAATGCAACTTCTATTAAAAAAGTAGCTAGGATCAAAAGTGAAAATCCCAAGACATAACTTTTCACGCTTCCTTCCAGCTCAATTCAGCAGAACAGTTCATTTGCACAGCTCTGTATGGTTAATGTAAAACAGGCATGATCCCTATTGTGCTAGCTCCTGCTGTATATACACCAAAATAGGAGCAATACAGAGATTAGCATGGCGTCTGGGCAAGGATGATATGGAAATTTGTGAAGCTTACCTATTTCTTTCCATTATTTTTCCAGGCTCAAAAATCCACTGAGTGTAAAACAGCCGGGTCTCTACTTGGCAATTGTTACACACTGTTTATTCCCGACTATTAATCTAGCAGCATTGTACAGATTGTTAGATCATTTGTTCTACTGGAGCTAAGTCTATGATCAGAGACAATCTGGAAGATATTACAGGTTTGATTTTTATTACAACTTTGATGGATGTCAACTAATAGTAGATCTTTTTAGATCTTGCTATATTCCTACAAAATGACCATAGTTTTATACTAAATAATAATTTTATTAGCAGTTTGGGCTCCTTTGGTTCATAAAAAATGGCCTTAAATATAGCATATTAAATAGCAAAAATAGAATAAGCACTTACCTTGAGACTAGATGGTCATCAGAAGCATACAGGAAATCATAAAGTGTGCTATTTATAGGGGTTCTCAACTTTGCTTGTTAGAAGGGTCTCCTAACAAAACGCTGATCACAGTGAGCCCCTACTAGAGTCTTCATCAGTAAGAAGTAGACATGAGCGAGCACCAAACTGCTCGGGTGCTTGTTGCTCCAGTCAAACTTTTCGTAATACTCGAGAGCTCGTTTCGAGTAATGAACCCCATTGAAGTCAATAGAGGACTCGAGCATTTTTGTTTGGGACCGATGCTCCGCATAGGTGATGACTTGTCAAACACCAGAAAACAACAGAAAGTCATGGAAACACCACAGAAACGGATAGGGAAGGGCAGGGGCAGCATGCATGGATGCATCTGAGGCTCCCAGGTCCCACTATTAAGCCAAAATGGGGGCAAGAGCCTGGCGGTCACCCCCCTAACAATTTACTTGGGACAGACCCTCATTAGCAAGGCACACGCGCTGGCACATCTTAGCCAACCACCACACTACCTGCTACCAAGGACAATCACTGCCTGCGAGTGACACCGCTGCCTCTTCTCCTGGGTTATATGCTGGCATTGCAGTCCAACCCCCCCGCATGACCCTGCGTGCACAGCACACACAAAAGTTTCCCTGCGCAGCGTTCAGCTACCCTCATGCCACACGCTCGCTTCATAGCCACACCACCCTCATGTCTATTTATAAGTGCGTACTGGATGAGGAGGAACTGGAGGGCACACACTACAGAGGGTTGGCAGGCCCAGGGAGCAACCCTCTTTGAAAGTGTGGGCGATAGCCTACAATGCTGTTGAGCATTGATGATAAATTGACGTACAATCATCATTCCAATCCCGTGCCACCTCCGTCACAAAATTGTCAGGAGCCGCAATCGTGGGCATAAAAGGGACTGAGGTACCAGCACTTCTACACATCTCCACAATGCAGCAATACTCTGTGTGGGAAGCACGTGAGCAGGCCTAGGGTCAGGCTCGGTCCCAGCCTCCACCTTGTGTGATCCAAGGTGCCACGAGTTACACAGCAGTGGGAAATCCATGTGTCCCTACACAATTCACTCTGTGTAGGTTTCAGATAGCTCAACACCACAATGGAAAGTCTTTGAGTTCCTTGGGCTCGCCTATGCTGTCAGTGCACAAAGATGGTATTACACAGGAAGAAATCAGAGTGCCCAAACATGGCAGAGTTTCACCCCGCCAAGGACCTCGGCCCACATTTCTACCCTAGTCAGTCAGTGTCTTACTGCCAGACAGGTAAAACATCGCAAAGGGAAGTCTTTGTGCACCCACAGCATAGGCGAGCCCCTGGAACCCAAGGAAAGTATTACACATAAAGAAATCAGAGCGCCCAAACATGGGAGAGTTTCACCCCGCCAAGGACCTTGGCCCACATTTCTACCCTAGTCAGTCAGTGTATTTGTGCCAGACAGGTAAAACACCGCAATGGGAAGTCTTTGTGCACCCACAGCATAGGGGAACCCAAGGAAAGTATTACACATAAAGAAATCAGAGCACCCAAACATGGCAGTTTCACCGTGCCAAGGACTTCGGCCTCAGCTCACACCCTCATTAATCGTGGGCATAAAGCAGACTCGGATGCTAGTGCAGCTGTGAACGTCTCATTAATACAGTAATGCTCCTTTTGTTTGGCCCAAACCAGTGTCTCAGATAACTGTGGTAACACGAGAGAAGATACATGTTGCCCAGCACTGATCCCCAGACCCCAAGCAGGAGGAGGAGGTGGCATAATAAGCCCGAGGAACCATGACCGACGTAGGACCCGCAATACTCTGTGTGGGAAGTATGTGAGCAAGCCCAGGGTCAGGCTCGGTCCCAGCCTCCACCTTGTCTGACCCAAGGTGCCGTGAGTTAAATAGTTATGGGAAATCCATGGATCCCAACACACTTCATTCTGTGTAGGTGTCAGATAGCTCAACACCGCAATGGGAAGTCTTTGAATTCCTTGGGCTCACCTATGCTGTGGGTGCACAAAGATGGTATTACACAGGAAGAAATCAGAGTGCCCAAACATGGCAGAGTTTCACCCTGCCAAGGATCTCGACCTTGGCCCACATTTCTGCCCAAGTCAGTCAGAGTATTTGTGCCAGATAGGTAAAACACCACAATGGGAAGTCTTTGTAAACCCACAGCATAGGCAGACTCCAGTAACATTTCTATAGCAAAAGTATAGACGAACCCCTCAAACCATTCAGTAGAAACTGCATAGGCGGACCCCAGTAACATTTCTTTAGCTACAGTATAGGCAGACCCCTGTAACATTTCTGTAGCAAGAGTATAGGCGGACCCCAGTAACATTTCTATAGCAAGAGTATAGGAGGACCTCAGTAACATTTCTGTAGCAAAAGTATAGGCAGACCCCAGTAACATTTCTGTAGCAAGAGTATAGGCGGACCCCTGTAACATTTCTGTAGCAAAAGTATAGGCAAACCCCTCAAACCATTCAGTAGAAACTGCATAGGCGGACCCCAGTAACATTTCTATAGCAAGAGTATAGGCGGACCCCAGTTACATTTCTGTAGCAAAAGTATAGGCAGACCCCAGTAACATTTCTGTAGCAAGAGTATAGACAGACCCCAGTAACATTTCTGTAGCAAGTGTATAGGCGGACCCTAGTAACATTTCTGTAGCAAAAGTACAGGCGAACCCCTCAAACCATTCAGTAGAGTGGGCATGGATGGCAGATATATGCCAGGTCCTCGGAAACTTTGAGGAATCTACCCAGATGGTGAGCAGCGATGCGGCAATCATTAACGTTACTATTCCGCTGCTTTGCCTGCTGAGAAGTTCGCTGCTAAGCATAAAGGCCGACGCTTTGTGGTTGGAACAGCAAATGGGGGATGACAGTATGTCGCTTGATAGCCAGACCACCCTCATGTCTATATCTCAGCGCGCTTTGGAGGAGGAGGAGAGGGAGGGGGAGGGGAAGGAGGAGGAAGAGACAGCTGGCACCACTGCAGAGGGTACCCATGCTGCTTGCCTCTCATCTGTTCAGTGTGTATGGGCTGAAGAGGAGGAGGATCCTGAAAGTCATCTTCCTAGTGAGGACAGCGATGTGTTGCGTACTAGTACCCTGGCACACATGGCTGACTTCATGTTAGACTGCCTTTCCCGTGACCCTCACGTTAGACGCATTCTGGCCAACATGGATTACTGGGTGTACACCCTTCTCGACCCATGGTATAAGGAGAACCTTTCCACTCATTTCCGAAGAGGAAAGGGCTACGAAAGTGATGCAATACCACAGGACCCTGGTGAAAAAAGTGATGCTAAAGTTCCCATCTGACAGCGCTAGTGGCAGAAGATGCAGTTCTGAGGGCCAAGTAGCAGGAGAGGGGCGGGGATCAGGCAGCATGTACAACACAGGCAGGGGAACACTCTCCAAGGCCTTTGCCAGCTTTATGGCTCCCCAGCAAGACTGTGTCACCACTCCCCAGTCAAGGCTGAGCCGAAGGAAGCACTGTAAAAAGATGGTGAGGGAGTACGTAGCCAATCGTACCACCATCCTCCGTGATGCCTCTGCTCCATACAACTATTAGGTGTCAAAGATGGACACGTGGCACAAACTTGTGCAGTACGCCCTGGAGGTGCTGGCCTGCCCTGCCGCTAGCGTCTTGTCAGAGAGGCTGTTTAGTGCAGCTGGGGAATCATCACGGATAAGCATACCCACCTGTCAACTGCCAGTGCCGACATGCACAGAACGGTATAACTGAAGTAGTTTGCAGTAGGCTAGGAAATGTTAGTTATACCGTTCTGTGTCTGCAGTGCATAACACAGAGTTTAGGAACACAGCCACTTCTATAGGGAAAGTTATATAGTCCTGATCCTCCGTAAAACTGCACTCTAACATTTCACGGTTTCACGGCGAGTGCTGTTTGTAAGGCACTGCAGGCTGAGAACTGAAGGCTGGGAACAGGCCTAGATGCGTAATACAAAAATTGATCCACTACTGCTCCCAGCCAGCCACAACTGTAACGCACACGATCAGATGTAGCCTTAAGAAGGACCGTTGGGGTTCTTGTATGGAGGATCAGGACTGTATAACTTTCCCTATAGAAGCAGCTCTGTCCCTAAACTCTGCGTTATGCACTGCAGACTTAGAACGCTATAACTGAAATGGCCTGCACAGCCCAAGATGCTTAAAAAAAAATTGGTGCACTACTGCTCCCAGTCAGCCACAACAGTAATGCACACTATGAAAAGTAGCCCTAAGAAGGACCATTGGGGTTCTTGACGACAGGATCCTACTCTAACACTATCCCTGTATAAGCAGCAGCACTTTCCCTAACCTCTGCCAACATGTGTCTGAGGCGAGCGGCGGGCCGGACCACTTCAAGTACTCAGCGGCCACCTGATCCGCCCAGCCACTCACTACTGTGAGGGGGGGCTGGCACGTCACAGCAGGAGGTGGTAATGTCTTCCCCGCATGTCTATTGGCTAGAAAATGTTGCTAAACATGCAATTGACCCGAGTACCGCGTGGTGTTCGACTCGAGTAACAAGCATTTCGAGTACCCTAATACTCGAACGAGCATCAAACTCGGACAAGTATGCTTGCTTATCTCTAGCAAGAAGTGATTTGTAGAAAAGCATAGCAATAGGGGTTCAAATTCCAAGCACCGCCACCACAGACATTGAGGATAGGTCATCAATAGTAAAAGTCCCAGAGAATCCCTTTAATGGCATTGAGAAAAAAATACGCTTTGAACATGATATCTTGCCTTCTAATAACAAAATGATAACAAGGGGTATTCTGGTTTGGGCAAATAAAGCTAATTCATTTTATAATGAAAAGCTATGTCATTTTCTGTATGTAAATCGTGGGTCCAGATTCGAGGGGTAGATCAACCCCAGCAGACATGGTGGCAGAGGGAGGCATTACATACCTGTAGCAGTCCAGATCATTGGATGGGCAGGCAGTCACTTTCCTGCAATGCAATAGGTGCGCCATACTGGAGTCAAAGAAACACATTTTGATGCTTGAAAAACTGTACTGAAGTTGTTTAACTTGTTAACCTGACCTAGGTAGAGTAGGCAAAGGATAAACAGGGTCAAATATATCTGTGTCTTTTTTAACGGAGATACAGATCAATTAACCTCACAGCAGCTATGGCAGCAGAGAATGTACTCTCTAGATTTCAGTGTGTATTGCGTTTCCATCACCCATCATCCAGATCGACTCAGTCTCCATCCTATCAGTAGCTGCGTCACACACTCAACTAAACTTCAACACAACACCAGAAAAATTATCTCCTATTTATTAATGTGGAGTGGGCTAAGAACATACTCCCTATGACTTGACTGTTTTCATGCTCCATAATATGCCACAGCAGTGTCCGGCTTAAGGGAACATGCCAATCTTGTACATAGGAATTAACTGTTCTAACGCAAAATAACAAACATAAAATGGGCTACTTTACCTCCCTTACATATACACCAACTCTGAGTGCTAACTTGCTGTTAGTGAACGAGAACATCATTGTTTACATTCAGAAGAAAAAAAATTATAAATGCCCTGTTTGTTCTATTTATAGTATTTTTACAGTGTGATTATCATATGCCTGAGACAGATTTTCATTATCTAGAACTTAACAATAAAGAGTATCATTTGGTGACTGCAAACAGAGACCTTGAAAGCCAAAAGAAAGTGGTACATATGGGATCGTAACTAGGCAGAGGCAGGCGGGGCATGTGCCCCAGGTGCAGTCAAGACTGAGGGGAGGGTGGTGGCTTTCTAGCAATTTAAACCCCTACAGTTTATCTGGAACAGAGATGGTTCTGCAGAAAAGGGATACTACAGTTCTGGATAAAATCAGCTTGTTCTAATTGAAACAGTTGTAGCTCCGATTCTATCAGTACTACTAACATTCTTTTGGCCATTTCCTGTTCATCTCACTTTCATAAGGAATAAACAGTAATCAAAAATTTGTATATACAGTGGTGCCTTGACATACGAGTTTAATCCATTCCGAGATGGAGCTTGTAAGGCAAAAAACTTGTATGTCAAAGCACTTTTCCCCATTGAAATGCATTGAAACACCATTAATGCGTTCCAATGCATTTCAATGGGGAAACTAACTCGCTCCCTACTCATTGAACGGCTGTGATTGGTTAACTCAGCGCCAGCTTTCATTGGCTAATGCCACGCTGAGTTAGCCAATCAGAGCATTAGCTTGCAGGAGGCGGGGCATTCAAGCCCCTCAACCAGAAAGCAATGCTGCCAGCGAGGAGCAGGGAGTGACAGCCTGCAATAGTGCCGCACACCATTGGGAGGACGACACGCTGGCGACAGGTGAGTTTAAATATTCCCCCCGCCCCCCTCCCCCCGAGCCTCAGCTTGTGAGTTTTTGGACTTGCAAGCAGGCTCGCACCCCGAATTTTTGCTCATGAATCAGAGCAAAGATTCGGGAGAGAGCCTGCTCGCAAGTCAAAAAACTCGCAAGGCAAGGCACTCATAACACGAGGTACCACTGTACCTCAAAATTACACCCATGAAAACTCCAAGTCATCTTACCAAAAATAAACTCTCATACGGTTCTGTATGACTGCTCACTAAGGGATTAGAGGGGTTTTCTGGAAACATTTGTTTTGAAAAAGATGTTCAGCCTGCTGCAGTAAAATGAAAAAATATACCCACTTTTTGCTCTTCCCCCGTTGCTGTTTTGCTTTTTCACTGGCACCTGGTTCTCTTTTGCCATCAGTTCTGGGTACAGACGACTGACATCACTAACACCAAGTCATGTGTTCATTGCAGTGATTAAGTAAGATTGTGATTGCTGCAGCAGACACATGCCTCCCCTAGGTCTCATGTCCATGGGTGGACTTGATTTGATCCGCAAATCAAGCCGTCCATAGGAATTCATGGGGGTTCGCCAATTGCATTAAAGCATGCAGGTTTGTTTTGCAGATCTCTCTGTCCAGAAAATAGATCACAGCATACTCCATTTTGCTACAGATCCTGCACGGATGGCTTCCTTTGAAGTCAATGGAAGCCATCCAATCTGTGGCCCGTCTGCAATTCAATTGCGGATGCGCTGTGGATACCGCTGGAAAGCGCGATTAAAAAAAAATAAAAATAAGAAGTACTGTGCATGCGCGTAAAGAAAGAAGATTAAGACGGGATGCAGGAGACCCACACAGGTAAATATGTGTCTTGGTCACGGGCAGGGTGGGGTTCCGCTGCGGGCTCCCGAATGCGGAATCCGACGCGTCTGTCGACATGAGGCCTTAGTGTTGGTGAAATAATAAATGATTCCCTGCAACTGGAAGTGAAGACTGAAGTTCCCAGGAAAAAAGGGGTGATGCGCCAAACTCATTCTTTGCACTAGGTGGTGGAAAGCCTAGCTGCACTTCTTGCTACATATATACAATATGTAAAAAATGTATTACTCTTTCTTTTAAAATGGGTAACTTATACTTGTTGAAACAGTAAAACCCCTCCTAAAAAGTTACTGAAACTTATATGTATTTAGAAGCACATTAACTTTGTTTTATCTGCTTTGCAGTTAGAACTAAGTTTTTTTGACCTTGTAGAAATGAAACTAGGCCCATCTATCACATTACACTTGGGCCTTGTTTACACAAACATCATATTTGCGGTGTTTATTTGAGGCTTGTAATTTGTACATGATTGAGGTGTGTAGATAACCTACTTTCCTCTCCTGAGACGCATTCCTGTTTTTAGCCAAAAATACGAAACAGAATACAGACCGCATACTGTATTGGTGGAAATGAGTCCTTATATATGATGACAGATGTGTGGTGCTGCAGAATGTGTCTGTAAAGTGTCAAATAATGAAATAGTGTACATAGACAAATATCTACCCAGTGTGGTTGCACACGGATACACAACAGCTTGCAAACTTTCGGTTCTGTTAATGATTAACCAGGGTGTTAACCAAAGCTGAATAAGCAACATTTATCCAATCAACTTCAATGAATACTTATGTAGAGTGACTGTTGTCCTAGTTAAATCTGTTTCCAGAGTGTTTTGTCTGGAAAATATAAAAAGTTGTCCTCAGGGTGGGTGAAGTTTAGGTTATCTTCCAGATGAAGTCTTGCTGAATTGGGGCAGTAGGCAAAAATATATATTTTTTGGAAATGCAGTAAGAGAGAAAATGTGGATGCATTTCTTTAGATTCAGCCTCACTCTGGGCCCACCAAGAGTTTATGGACATGGGCAATCTTCACGTCAGCGTACTGTGCATGTATGTAACTAACAACACACATACCATAGAGGCAAACTATACAACTGCTATGGGGCCCTTGCAAAGAGGGGGTCCAGCTGTGATGGCAACATTTCATTTGCAGATGGGTAGCAAGCCCTTCCTCTAAGAGGAACTACATTGTTAGCAAACATGGAGGTAGAGAATTGTCCAAAAGGCCATTGTTAAAGGGCATGCAATGGGAAACAAGGATTATGCCCTCCTGTCCTGTGTGACCAAACCAGACACCATAATGGTTTTCTATGTATGTCACTGTTTGCAACTGACTGCCTCACGGACAGTACATTAGGCCACCTTCAAACATGCTGTAAATGTTGAAAACTTTCTGCAACAAATTTTAAAAATGTCATCCACATGAAGTAGAACATTTCTGTTCAGAATCTGGATGTGAAATACACTTAAAGGGGTTGTCCCGCGGCAGCAAGTGGGTCTATACACTTCTGTATGGCCATATTAATGCACTTTGTAATGTACATTGTACATTAATTATGAGCCATACAGAAGTTATAAGAAGTTTTTCACTTACCTGCTCCGTTGCTAGCGTCCTCGTTTCCATGGAGCCGACTAATTTTCGCCGTCTAATGGCCAAATTAGCCGCGCTTGCACAGTCCGGGTCTTCTTGTTTTCTCAATGGGGCCGCTCGTGCAGGATGCCGGCTCCGTGTAGCTCCGCCCCGTCACGTGCCGATTCCAGCCAATCAGGAGGCTGGAATCGGCAATGGACCGCACAGAAGCCCTGCGGTCCACCGAGGGAGAAGATGCCGGCGGCCATCTTCAGCAGGTAAGTAAGAAGTCACCGGAGCGCGGGGATTCAGGTAAGCACTCTCCGGTGTTCTTCTTTCTTAACCCCTGCATCGGGGTTGTCTCGCGCCGAACGGGGGGGGGGGGTTGAAAAAAAAAAAAAACCCGTTTCGGCGCAGGACAACCCCTTTAAGATTCTAAATCCACAGCATGCCTATTTATGCTGCAAATTCTGACTGTGGATTTCAATCTTTTAAACACAAGAGTTGAAATTCCCAGCAAATCCGCAACAAAATTTGCACCGTTTAGGTGCAAAAGTTGGCCAGCATGGATTTGCTGTAGATTTTCAGCTGCAGAAAGCCCACAGTGAAAATGTGCTGTGTAAAGGTAGCCTCACAGGCAACAGGGCTATGTAGACGAGTACATTTTTACACAGACCTATGGTCCATGTATAATAAGATCGCAGCATATTCCATTCTGGTGCAATTTCTTTGACATCAGTCAAGCCATTTAGGTCAATGGGTATGCAAAAAAAAAATCATGCACAGATGTCATTCACATTCACTCTTTGTTTTTCAGGTCTCCTCTGGGGTTATTTTGTGCAGAAGAAAGAAAATAGATGACACACAGTAGTAAAAAGTGGACATTCAATGCATATGTATACAATATGGACATACACACTGATTAGAATTCGTTAATTTTTCATAGACCTAAACTGAACACATTCATCTGAATAAGCCCTAAGGCCACATTCACATTATTCCTGGCTCATATAGTGGGTCCAGAAAGTCTTCTGACCATTTCACTTCTTTTACATTTTATGTTGTGCCCTGCCTTGTGCAATTTTTTTTTAAAAATGAAGTTTTACCCATCATTCTGTACACCATACCCAATAATGACAGAGTGAGGAGCAGGACTCGGCACCGTTTAGGGGGTTGGGGTGCATCTGATTGCTGGGTAGAAAGAGATATAGGGAATTAAGGTTTTCTTCTTTCCTGGAATATTTAGTGGGAGATTGGGTTAGTCCTGCCATTAAATCAGGGCTAATATCCACACCAGGTCCTCTTACTCCCATGGTAGGCAACCCAGATGCACTGGCCTTTTTTCGGGGTACTCAATTTATGGCTAAGATAGCGGATCCGGTCCCCTGGGTTCTGGACTTACTGATAGGCTGTAGGTTAAAAACATTGCAGGAGATTCTGGCGGGAGGAGACCCCCCCCCCCCCCCGCCCCCCCTCCCCCCCCCCATTCAGTGCATGGTATCAATATTTGCATTTCGGTTACTTTGCAATTTACAATACCTGGGGAGACCGGTAACTACCTTTGAGAGGACTTGTTTGTCAAACCCTGACATACCACTGAAAATTTCCTTCTTATACAGATCTCTTTTAGAGACTGAGACGTCAGGGAGAGGCAGGACATTGGAGTTGGCCTGGGAGCAGGACTTTGGTTCTGGCTTCTCGGGGGAGTTATGGAAAAAGGCTTGGGTATTGACTCATAAGATGAATATATCTAGCAGGGTGCAGGAACTTAAATACAAAATCCTGATACAATGGTAAAGGACTTCCATTGGGTTGGCCAGAGTTCATCCCCAGTATCTGGATCTGTACTGGAGGTGCATTAGCGAGAGGGGGACATTAATACACTTATGGTGGTCCTGCGCATTAATTCAGCCACTTTGGCAGGAGGTAGGAGTGCTGTATACGGCGGTCAGTAAAACCGCCGTATGATCATGGGCTCGTTGTCCCTAAAAGGCTCCTTGCCGCGATTTTTCTTTTTTTTTTTCTTTTTCTGCTAGCTAGAGACAGATCATCCCAAGGAAATGGAAGTCATATAATCATAGAATGGTAAAGTTGGAAGGGACCTCCAGGGTCATCTGGTCCAACCCCCCGCACAATGCAGGATTCACTAAATCATCCCAGACAAATATTTGTCCAGCCTTTGTTTGAAATCTTCCATTGAAGGAGAACTCACCACCTCCCGTCGTAACCTGTTCCACTCATTGATCACCCTCAGTGTCAGAAAGTTTTTTCTAATATCTAATTCATGTCTCCTCCCTTTCAGTTTCATCCCATTGCTTCTAGTCTTTCCTTGTGCAGATGAAAATAGGGTTGATCACTTTGCGCTGTACACAATTTCCCCCATGAGACTGATGTGGTTGAAGTCCCCAGACAATCTAATATATATAGAGGAGCTGTGTGCCAAGGATGATATGCATTTCTCCAAATTTTATTCAATATGGGCAGTGTGGTTACAATTCCGTTCCTCCCCGGAGTTGAACACCTGGTTAGTTAATCTTGAAATGGCATGAGATGCCCTGTACTAACTGAACCAAGACAATGATAGGATTGAAGTGTGTATTCTAGATCCCTGATTAATCTGGACAGACTATACCTTTACCCTTGTCCCCTTCCCTTCTCCTATGTTTCTTCCTCCTTTCCTTCCTTGTTTTGTTTTCGGCGTTCTTTCCTTCTCCATTTTTCCCAGGTGGCTGGATCCTCTAGAGAAAGTTGTACTGGAGAATACATTATTATTACTGCTTAGAATGTGGGGTAGTTAGATAGCAAGACAGAAAAGGGAAAGTGTTGATATTTGTTTATTGCAATTATATGTCCATTCTGTATGCTTTGATATTCATGATGCAGTAAATAAAATACTTTTGAACCATAATGACACAGTGAAAACAGAATGTTAGTAAATACTAAGATTTTGCTGACCATTTGTAGACAGATATTTCCAGGTTTCCAAAGATGTTCAACTGGGTTTAAATCAGGACTCTGGCTAGGCCACCCAAGGACATTCACAAAGTTGTCCCTAAGCCACTCTTGTATTGTCTTGGCCATATGCTTATGATCATTGCTTGTTGGAAGGTGAACCTTCTGCCCAGTCTGAGGTCCCAGAGAATCTTGTTTTTTTACAGTTTGAGAGTTTTTAAGTTGCTTTTTGGCAAACTCCAGGCAGGCTTGTACTGAGGAGAGGCTTCTTTCTGTCCACTCTGCCATAAAACCTAGATTGTTGTAGTGCTGCAGTTATGGTTGACCTTTTGAAAGTTTCTCCTATCTGTACCCAGGATTTTTGGAGCTAAGCCAGAGTGACCATTGGGTTCTTGGTCACATTTCTTACCAAGCCCCTTCTTGCCCAATTACTTAGTTTGATGGGTCGGCCAGCTCTAGGCAGAGTCCTAGTTGCTTCAAATTTTGGAAGCCACAGTGCTCTTGGGAACATCAATGCAGCAGATTTGTTTTGTCTCCTTCTCCAGATCTGTGCCTTCACACAATCCTGTCTCTGGGCTTTACAAGCAGTTCTTACCTCCTCATGGCTTGGTTTTGGCTCTGATATGCATTGTGAATGGTAAGATCTTATATAGACAGGTGTGTGTCAATTAAAATTATGTTCAATCAACTGAATTTACCATAGGCGGACTCTAATCAAGGGTCTGAATAATTATGTGGATGCAAAATGTTAGTTTTTATTTTTTTTTTAATTTATAAAGATTTCTAACTTTCTGTTTTCACTTTGTCATTATGTGGTACTGAGCTTTTAAAACTGCAAAATTCCACAACATATAACAGATATATGTCAGTATACATTTTAAGCTATATGGGTTAGCTGTGCTGTGCTATTCCATACAGAGAAATCCTGCAAAAAAAGGATGCCATGTGGAATACATATTTTTTAACATCAGAGACTGTGGGCAACATATGTAACTATATGGCTATACAGTGGAATATATTGGCGGAATCTGTCGCAGGTATACTTCATGAAATCCTCCAAAAATATACCTTAGACATACACTGAATGCTGTGTGAATCGACCATAATACTTACCTGTTGAAAATCCGCTATAGATTAGGTCACTCTAACATAGAAGTATTAATGGTATGACTATATTGAATTAAAGTAAATGAAAGAGTATTGTGTCTGTGTTATACCATATGAAACAGTCCAGGCTGAGGCCACATTGGACTGATTTTAACTCTGTACACTTCGAAGCTTAAGTTATTTATCAGCTGATGGCTCTGTCTTCATGAGTCCTGGAGGAGAACACGTTTGCCTGTAAATGTTTCAGTTGGCTCAAAAATACCATTCCTGGGTGAAGGTTTGAAGCTTTATATCATTCTGAAGCCTGAAAGGAGATATCCTCCAGGATGAATTCCTGGAAACAGCTAAGCTAATGTTTCATCGTTTCACAGGTTTTTTTCATGTCCCCAGCCAACTTGACATTTTACTGAGATTATATTATTGTACAATATATATCATAATTATGCAGCCAATATTAAAAAATGCAGAGAAAGCATAATGTTAAAGGGGTTTATGAGTTATTGGCTTTCTATTAGTTTTGGGCACTACATGCCCAAAACTACATCAGATCAATATAGTACTATGGTGCTAGACTGCCACTTCGGCTATCCAGCACTATGACATCTGACAGATGATGTCACCTGGCCAGAAGACCTGGTGACGTATCATAAATCTGTAATGTGGGCTTCTAATATAGAAGCCCCGAGGCAGGTTTACGGGACTTCACTGATGACGTCACCGCTGGTCTCCTATTGGCTGCAGTCGTTCTATGGATAAACAGCCCACATGACCCCAGATACAGTAATAGCTCAGTTTTATATTGATTGGGGCATGTAAGCAGTGGGACAGCCTTTTCTTCAAAGTGTCTCAGGAGCTGTTCCTCAACACAACAAGGTCAGGTTGCATGTAATTGTGTGTATTTCTGCATGTCAACACATGTTAAAAATATCTTTAGCAAATGGAAAGGGAGGGAATTAGAGATGAGTGAGCAACAAAATGCTTGGGTGCTCGTTGCTTGAGTCGAACTTTCCGTAATGCTCAAGAGCTCGTTTCGAGTAACGAACCCCATTGAAGTCAATGGGCGACTCGAGCATTTTTGTATGGGACCGATGCTCCGCATAGGTGATGACTTGTCAAACCGCAGAGAACATCAGAATTTCATGGAAACACCACAGAAAGGGATAGGGAAGAGCAGGGGCAGCATGCATGGCTGCATCTGAGGCTCCCAGGTCCCACTATTAAGCCAAAATACGGGCAAGAGTCTGGCGTCACCCCCCCTAACAATTTACTTGGGACAAACCCTCATTAGCAAGGCATACGTGCTGGCACATCTTAGCCAAGCACCACACTACCTGCAACCAAGCACAATCACTGCCTGCGGGTGACACCGCTGCCTCTTCTCCTGGGTTACATGCTGGCATTGCAGTCCAACACCCCCACCCCCACCCCCCGCACGACCCTGCGTCCACAGCACACCCAACATTTTCCCTGCACAGCGTTCAGCTAGCCTCATGCCACACGCCCGCTTCATAGCCACACCACCCTCATGTCTATTTATAGGTGCGTAATGGATGAGGAGGAACCGGAGGCACACACTGCAGAGGGTTGGCAGGGCCAGGCAGCAACACTCTTTGAAAGTGTGGGTGATAGCCCACAATGCTGTTGAGAATTGATGATAAATTGACGTACAATCATCATTCCAATCCCGTGCCACCTCCGTCACAAAATTGTCAGCCGCAACATGGGCATAAAGGGGACTCAGGTGCCCGCACTTCTACACATCTCCACAATGCAGCAATACTCTGTGTGGGAAGCACATGAGCGGGCCAGGGTCAGGCTCGGTCCCAGCCTCCATCTTGTGTTACCCAAGGTGCCGCGAGTTACATAGCAATGGGAAATCAATGTGTCCCCACACAATTCCTTCTGTGTAGGTGTCAGATAGCTCAACACCACAATGGGAAGTCTTTGAGTTCCTTGGGCTCTCCTACGCTGTCGGTGCACAAGATGGTATTACACAGGAAGAAATCAGAGTGCCCAAACATGGCAGAGTTTCACCCCGCCAAGAACCTCAGCCCACATTTCTGCCATAGTCAGTCAGTGTATTTGTGACAGAGAGGTAAAACACTGCAATGGGAAGTCTTTGTGCACCCACAGCATAGGTGAGCTCAAGGAACTCAAACATGGTATTACACATAAAGAAATCAGAGTGCCAAAACATGGCAGAGTTTCACCCTGCTAAGAGCCTCGGCCTCAGCCCACATTTCCGCCCTAGTCAGTCAATGTATTTGTGCCAGACAGGTAAAACACTGCGATGGGAAGTCTTTGTGCACCCACAGCATAGGCGAGCCCCTGTAACCCAAGGAAGTATTACACATAAAGAAATCAGAGTGCCCAAACATGGCAGTTTCACCCTGTCAAGGACCTCAACCTCGGCTCACACCCTCAGTAATCGTGGGCATAAAGCGGGCTTGGATGCTAGTGCAGCTGTGAACGTCTCATTAATGCAGTAACGCTCCTTTTGTTTGGCCCAAACCAGTGTCTCAGATAACTGTGGTAACACGAGACAAAATACATATTGCCCAGCACTGATCCCCAAGCAGGAGGAGGCGGCATAATAAGGCCGTGAAACTATGACCGAGGTAGGACCCGCAATACTCTGTGTGGGAACGGTATAACTGAACTAGTTTGCAGTAGGCTAGGAAATGTTAGAGTGCAGTTTCACAGTGAGAGTTGGTTGTACAGCACTGCAGGCTGAGAACGCTATTACTGAAAGGCTGGGAACAGGCCTAGATGCGTAATACAAAAACTGATGCACTACTGCTCCGAGCCAGCCACAACTGTAAAGCACACGGTCAGATGTAGCCCTAAGAAGGACCGTTGGGGTTCTTGTACCTAGGATCAGGACTGTATAACTTTCCCTATAGAAGCAGCTCTGTCCCTAAACTTTGCGTTATTCACTGCAGACTGAGAACGCTATAGTTGAAATGGCCTGCACAGCCCGAGATGCTTAAAAAAAAAAATTGGTGCACTACTGCTCCCAGCCAGCCACAACAGTAATGCACACTATGAAGAGTGTGTAGCCCTAAGAAGGACCATTAGGGTTCTTGAAGACTGGATCCCACTCTAACACTGTCCCTATATCAGCAGCAGCACTATCACTAACCTCTGCCAGCATGCGTCTGAGGCGAGCCGCGGGCAGGACCACTTTAAGTACTTGGCGGTCACCTCATCGGCCCAGCCACTCACTACTGTGGGGGGATATAGGCTGGCATGCCACAGCAGGAAGTGGTAATGCCTTCCCCGCATGTCTATTGGCTAGAAAATGGCACTAAACATGCCGGGAAGGAAATGCAATTGACTCGAGAACCATGTGGTGTTTGTCTTGAGTAACGAGCATCTCGAGTACCCTAATACTGGAACGAGCATCAAGCTCAGACGAGTACGCTCGCTCATCTCTCGAAGGAAGATCTAAAGAAGAATATAATGCGGTCTGCAGAAACTGTAACGCAAGTGTCAGAAAGGCTAAAGCTAATAATGAATTGAGGCTTGCAACAGAGGCCAAAAGCAATAAAAAAGGATTTGGGGGTATGTCAAAAGCAAAAGAAAAATCCAAAGATGCTGTTGGATGCTTACAAGATGAAAATGGTGAATTGGTGAAGAATGATGTTAACCCTTTCCAACCCACTGTCTGAGGTCTAAAGACATTCTGATTGAAGGCTGTACAGCTTCGATGTTGGGGGACGTCCAGCAGGGTATTCTTACTGTATATTATTGGCTGCTCTGTTGTTGGGGAGCCTCTCCAGCATGTCCCATACCACAGTACTGGCTCTAGCCAGCAGATGGTGTCATTGTATAATGGCAGAAAGAGAGAGCCCCCTAGGAAACCCTGAACCCAAGGGTCCCATGAGCAAATTATTTCACTCTACTCTTCCTTAGTTAGACCTCATCTGGAATACTGTGTTCAGTTCTGAGCACCCCACTTTAAAAAAGACATGGACAAACTGCAGCAAGTTCAGAGAAGAGTTACCAAGATGGTGAGTAGTCTGCAAATCATGCCCTATGAAGAACGGCTAGAGGATCTGGGAATGTCTAGCTTGCAAAAAAGAAGGCTGAGAGGAGCCTTAATAGCGGTCTACAAATATCTGAAGGGCTGTCACTCTGCAGAGGGATCAGCCCTATTTTAATTTGCAAAAGGAAAGACTAGAAGCAATGGGAAACTGAAACTGAAAGGGAGGAGGCACAAATTACATATTAGAAAAAGCTTTCTGAAAGTGAGGGTGATCAATGAGTGGAACAGGTTACGACGGGAGGTGGTGAGTTCTCCTTCAATGGAAGTGTTCAAACAAAGGCTGGACAAATATCTATCTGGAATGATTTAGTGAATCCTGCACTGAGCAGGGGGTTAACCTGATGACCCTAGAGGTCCCTTCTAACTTTACCATTTTATGATGTTATGTGACATACATACTTGATAATGAATAAATCAATATGCTTTAAATATATTTTGTTTCCATTTTTTCATCATTTGCATGTAGTTAATATGTCTATCTATCCTGCGATCTCCACAATTCCATCACTTTTCCTTTTGGGTGTTGCAATTTCAATGCTGAGGAGTATATGCGAGGCTAAAAAAAGACATTTCCATCCACTTCAGCCTATTACCCTGCAGTGTTGATCCAGAGGAAGGCAAAAAAACCATGAGGTAGAAGAAAATTTTCCTCATTTAGGTGAAAAAAAATCCTTCCTGACTCAAAATCAGAATAACTCCCTAGTCAACAATCTTTCTAAAGTAAGTTTGCAACCATAATATGTAATATTGTTACACTCAAGGGTGACCAGGCCCCTCTTGAACTGTTTTTATGAGTTCACCATCACCACGTCCTCAGGCAGAGAGTTCTATAGTCTCACTGTTCTTACAGTAAAGAGCTTCCTTCCATTTGGTGTAGAAACCTTTTTTCCTCTAGATGTAGAGGTTGCCCTCTTGTTAAAGGGGTGGTCTCGCGAAACCAAGTGGGGTTATACACTTCCGTATGGCCATATTAATGCACTTTGTAATGTACATTGTGCATTAAATATGAGCCATACAGAAGTTATTCCACTTACCTGCTCCGTTGCTAGCGTCCTCGTCTCCATGGTTCCGTCTAAATTCGCTGGCAGCTTGCTTTTTTAGACGCGCTTGCGCAGTCCGGTCTTCTCCATTCAGCACGAGCCGCTTCAGTGTGCTCCCCGCTACAGCTCTTCTGCGCATGCGCAGACGAGCTGTCACTGCTCGGGAGCGCGCTGAAGCGGCCATTCTGCACCATCCTCTGTTAGAGGAAGGTGCAGAAACTGGAGCTGCCCAGCGGAGAAGACCAGCCCAGCAGCCCCGAGAAGCGTCCCAGGTAAGTGATGGGTCGGGGGGGGCTGCCGCTGCGCCGGGGGGGGGGCTGCCGCTGCGCCGGGGGGGGGGGGCTGCCGCTGCGCCGGGGGGGAGGGCTGCCGCTGCGCCGGGGGGGCTGCCGCTAGGCCGGGGGAGCTAGCGCTAGGCCGGGGGGGCTGTCGCTGCGATGGGGGGGGCTGTCGCTAGGCCGGGGGGGCTGTCGCTGCGATGGGGGGGGCTGTCGCTGCGCCGGGGGAGCTAGCGCTGGGGAGCCGGGGGCTAGCGCCGGTTACCTGCTGTCTGGTCGGCGGCTGCGGGGCGTCTGGTCGGCGGCTGCGGGGCGTCTGGTCGGCGGCTGCGATGCGTCCGGTTGCCATGGAGACACAGCTGGCGGCGTCTCGGGAGCGCGCACGTCGGGCTGCAGCGAGCGACTGGGAAAGAGCCGGCGGCCATCTTGAGGAAACTTTTATAACTTGCTGAAACGCTGGAACGGTAAGTACGAACCAGCTAGAAATGTCATTTACAGGGGGGCTTAGTAATGTGTGTTTAATGGGGGGGACTGGGCAAAAAAAAAAATTAACTGCTTCCTCGAGACATCTCCTTTAAAGTCAAGTCCTAGGTAGACCATGGGAGAGATCCCTTTATTGACCCTTGATGTATTTATAGATAATTAATTAGGCCGCTTCTTAGCTTTATTTTTCCTAAACTAAATAGCCTCACTTTTGATTGTAATCCATACATTCAATTTATAAATTTAGCTGCCTGCCTTTAAACCCATTCCAGTTCTGAAATGTCCCTCTTGAATTCGGGTGTCTAAAATTGTACACAATATTCACAGTGTGGTCTAACCAGTGATTTGTAAAGAGGAAGGACAATGTTCTCACCATGTGCTCTTAGACTTCTTTACATGCACCCCTTGATCCTATTTGACTTGGCAGCAGCTACCTGTTACTGGTTGCTCCAGTTAAGTTTACAGTTAACTAGAATCCCCAAGTCCTTTATCCATGTCAGTGTTTCCCAGTGGTTTCCCATTTAGCGTGTAATGGTGACATGTATTTCCTCTGCCCATGTGCCTAACCTTACATTTATCAGTATTAAATCTCATTTGCCACTTTTCTGCTCAAGCTTCACATTATTCACCTGAGGAAGCCAGTCATGGCACATTGGGGGGAAAATATGTTTATGTTTTTAGTTCAGGTTTTTGTTTGGTCCATAAGATATTACTCAACTGTGATAGCTTTCTAGCTTTATATGGAGGTAGATTAATTTACCACTCTCCCATTGCTAAGATAGCCAGGCAAGCTTACTTGAATTTAGCCAGTTTGGTCTGACTATGGTACTGACTATGGCTTAAGCCTCATTTACACTGAAAGATTATCGCTCAAACATCACTCAAACAACAGTTGTAGTGACCAGTTTTGAGCGATCATCTTTGCATAGTTTATAGTAGCTAATTAGCTACTAAAGAGCTATGCAGGCAGGGCGGGACACAGCCACTATCACTACGAGAACAATACAGCTGTTTTGCATAAGCAAACAGCTGCATTGTTTTGCATGCTTTATAGCTCGTGTCCCACTGTGATAACATGCTCAAAAGATGGCTTTGAGAGAATTTTGAGCGATAATCGTTGTGTCTAAATGGGCCTTTAGTGTATTTGGACCACCAGCTCCTGTGTTTTTAATTGTCTTTGTCTTAGCACTTTTGCGTACATATAATAACGGTTTATTATTTTATTTTCCTTGTGGGAAGGTTTGACAAATAGATCATTTTTTGCCTGAAGTTTAATGTTATGCGATCTTGTATACATAAGGGAATTTTATTTTGTATAATCCAGTGGAACAGAGTCCATAAATATAAGAAACAATGGTTTGACTATCAAATTACTTTATTGCCTTAGAACCTCCAGGCCATCATGCCATCAGGGCTCGATGATTGATTGTTTTTTTTATTTTAATTTTTTCACTTCTTTCCTTATGTTTTTAGTGTTTCTTTGCTGCCTTCATGTTTTGGTAGTTTAAATGCTTTACTGTTGTTGTTTATCGCCCCCTTTAAATTTTTATTACATTTTGGTAATTATTTCATAGGTGCTTCCCCACCGCCCCTCTTGTTGGGTTCTGCACGAGTTGGGAAAGATAATTATCTTTAGTTAATGACAGAAAGTTGTTACCTTTATGAGATCTGTAGGTTTCAGTTTCCCAGTTTATACCATATCTGGATAGTTAAAGTCCCCCATAATAATTACCTCATTGTGATTTATTGCTTCACCCATTTGCCCTGGTAATAGATTTTCAGTGGCTTCTGTTATATTCCGTGGCTTATAGAAATTCCCTATTAGGATTTTATTATTATTTTTCCCTCCATGTATTTATTTCTACCCATAGAGATTCCACATTTCATCTCCATCACATATATCTTCCTGTACTATGGGCTTTAAACAAGATTTTAAAGACAAACCCCTTCCCCCTTTCTGGTTTTTATAATCCCTTCTGAACAGACTGTAAACCTGTAAATTAACTGTCCAGCCACAGTTTTCATCCAAACAGGTCTCAGTTGTCACTATATCATAGTTTTCCACACACATTATTACTTCCAGTTCATCAACTTTATTGGTCAGACTTCCAGCATTACAGTCCACAAAGTAAATATATTCAGCAGCACAAAATGGCAAACACTGATCGAGTGTGGGAGTACTTGGGCACACCTCGTCCTGGATCCGGACACCACAAGGATCCCAACAGCACAGTCCAAAAAGAAGGGCAGGCAGCACTAGGGAATCAGCAGATCACTCAGGTAGACATTGCCAAATGTCAGACATGTTCACAAGCGACGTTTCGACCATCTTTCTATGGTCTTTATCAAGCTTATACAAACAGATAAAAACACCCCTTAAATAGTATCAAAACACACATTACATCACATGTAATAATACTCACGTATATCCATGGAGGGGCGTCCGGTAAAATGGCTCCCATCCTGGTGTAATAGCGTTTTGTATACACATGTGAGTATTATTAAATGTGATGTAATGGGTGTTCTAATACTATTTTAAAGGGTGTTTTTATCTGTTTGTATAAGCTTGATAAAGACCATAGAAAGATGGTCGAAACATCGCTTGTGAACATGTCTGACATTTGGCAATAAAATACGGGATTTTCTTCATCTTCTACCTGAGTGATCTGCTGATTCCCTAGTGCTGCCTGCCCTTCTTCTTTTTAGACTTCCAGCATTAGTCACCATACATTTAGAGTTTTTTGTTATTTTTTTTTTTATTTTAAAAAGAAAATACACTTTTAGCTAACTTTTGACATGTCATAGAAACATGTGAACGTATTGATTGGTGGGGGGTCTCAGGAGCAGGACCCCCACTGATCGAAACTCTTGACATGTCTCTAATGACATGTCAAAAGTAGCTGACAGTGCAGCTACTCTTTAAGTGTGTCCCTATTTATTGCTCTGGTAGTTCTAATTTTACTAACACCTCCCATCATTCCACCTCCATTTTCATTACTTCCCAGGTTACTGTGACCTGTGATTACAGTACTGTGACCTGGGATTACAGTCCCAGGTCACTGTCTACTCTATCTTCCCTAGTTTAACACAAACTTCTTCTCCTCAAGCACAGCTGGACCCTCTTGAGATGCAGCCCCTAAGGTATAACCAACTGCAGCGTCCTGTGGGGTGACTCCGGACACAGGGCATACATTAGGGGCTGGAAGGATAGAGTGGTCACGGTGGCACTTACCAGCCTCCCTCCCAGAGGGACGCACGTAGCCTGGGCCAGAGCAGTGATGGGCCTCTTCTGGACAATCCTAGGAGAGAGATGGTCAATAAACATAAGAACAGGAGATAAGTTTGTCATGGGTGACGCCACTGTTCCGTTACCCACCGGAATGATCTTCGTCGGTAAATACAGGAGACGCAGACTGTGTGACGTACCTCAGGTTCCTGGGAACGGTCAGGGCCTGGCAAAACTTTACTTGGGAACTTTATCAGGTTACACTCAAGAATACACTGGTGCAGGTAAACAGAAGATTTAAGGTCAGGGAGGAAAATCAGGATGTAACTTTGACTACAGGACCAGTTATCTGCTAGGAACAGCTCCTGGAAGGGGAACTCTCCAGAGGAGGATAGGGGTTGGGTCACTCCATAGACACACTCACAGAGCAGTACCTCTGTACGGTCATCTTCGCCATCTCTTCTCACTTACTCTCAATCTCTCTCTTATTTGTCCTCATTCACTGTTGGCTCCTGGCATTGGGATACTCTGAAAATTTCTCTTTTTCTTCCATTCTTTACCACATGAGGGTTGAAAGTACCCCCTTGTGCCTGGCACACTCACTCAGAAACCCAGAAGAAGAACCCTCCTCTCGCTCTCAGACACTCATACTTGCACATACTATATTTACACATAACAGGACATAAATTAATACATTTGCAGGCATCTCCCAGTCTCATGCAAACATTAACCTCTCATTTGCTGCAGCTGTGCAATACATATAACAAGATGACTAGACAACTTTCCACAGTGTATACATGACATGTATGACATTTATGAAGGGGCCGGGAACATACATTTTGGGCCACTGCACAACAGCAAAGTTGGGCCAGTTCTATTGGAGTCCAAACCCCTCTTTCCTACACCAACGCTGGAGCCACTTATTTATTTTCCTAATCTCCTACTGTCTCTCTGGTGTGGCATACGGTACAAGTATTTTTGTTTAGAAAACATTTACTTATTTTTTAGCCTAGGTCCCTGAAATAGTTTTTAAGGCCCTTCCCCCTCCCTTTATCTTTTTCATGGGTGTCAATATGCACTATGACCACTGGGTTCCCAGCAGCCCCTCAGTAAATCTGTCAACCTGATTTGCCATGTGTTGAATTCAAGCACCAGGATGTCAGGGCTTGAAGCCAGGTGCTCCTGTGCCCCAAGCAGTGCCTCTCCCTGCTGAGCTATCCAGCCTTCTAGACAACTACCCTGCTGGACCTTAGCCTGGTTCCCATATCCCTGATCCCTGTCTTGGCTCCACCGTGCTCCTGATTAGACTTCCTATATAAGCCTGGTCCTTCCACTACACCATTGCATGATTATTGTGCCTTACAGCCATAGTTAAGCTCCAGCGCCTGTCTGCTCCTCTGCAACCAAAATAATACCTACTATTACCAACCCCTGGCATTCCTCTAACTACACAACCTGCCTGCTCCTTTGTACTGCAACACATACCTACCATTTCCAACCACTGGCTTTACTGACTATACTATCTGTCTATTTGGGTTACAACACTGAGACTACCAGGGTCTGTCTAGCCTGCCATGCTCCCCTATTCCCCTTCGTACTGGAGCAAATGTTCCCCTGGCGGGTTGGAGGATATGTCCTGCTGTAGCAGTGACAACCCAATGCTTGGGGTGAATCAGTTTAGGACTTGCCTCTCTGGCACGCCTTCTAACTTTCACACAGCACTAACATGCTACCATCCACCCTCACATCTACTCCAGTGAGTGTTTTCTCAGTGAGCAGTGAACTCCTTTCCATATTGTCAATGGATCTCAGTGTTGCAAAGCTGCTCATTTAGATCCAGGATCTGACCTTCTAAATGTGCAACACACATCTCATACAGCAGTATACACCTTTGAATGGCTATTCAAGGACTGCATACATGGCACAAGATGTACACTGGGTTGCATTGTCAATCATAGAGCACATTCTTAATGGGGATCGTACAGATAGATTAGATTAAAATATATATGCAAGTCAAAATTAAAAAAAGATAAGCAGTAAATAAATATAAATTACTCTCTTCTAAAGTCCCCGAATCTAAAGTCACTTAATCTCAAGTACCAGACTTAGGACACAGCTTACTTCAGATCACAGCACACATACTCGCACATGTCCACACTTGCTTTTTGTTTGTTCTATATAGTTCTTAGCTGCAATACTCTTGGCTCCTCCTTTGTTACGCTATTTCATAGTGGGAAGATTGTTTCTTATTTCAGTTTTTTCCCTATAGTTTTGCCCCCCATAATGTACAGGAATGCTGCTGGCTAAAGAAAAAGCTAAAATGACTGAATCCCAGGCGTTGGAGCCCCACCTATAACATTGACATTATATATTGTAACAATAGGCTGGATAGGATTACTACTTTAGAAGAATAGATCATTGACCTATTATATCATTTGATGAAACCCCTAAAAGTCAGCTTGGAATTTGCAGCAGGACAGTGGAAAGTTTTCTTGACTGCCTAATATTGTGCAGTCGATGGCTTTTCCTTATGTATTTCCTTGTCTTTCTTCAGATGTACGCCTCCATATTGTCTGAATTTAGATAAATCTACCAACTATTATTAATCAAATAATATTGACTGAAAAGTGGAAAAACAAGAAAGAGTGAAATAAGAAAGAGGAGAGATTTTCTTTCTCATGCCAAAGTTTATTAGGGTGCTGTTTTGTTCTCCTCCTGGAGTTTCCTGTGCTTCAGTAATGAAATCCAGGCACATACTTGAGCTTTCTGTCTGAAGACATCTGCATGTTTAATGCATACAGAGCGATCAGGAAACTAAACATTAAACAGCTTTGCATATAATCATGACTATTTTTATTTGACATAAAATATTTTCCTCCCATATGCAGTGTTTCCTGAGGTGACTGCTGAAAGCATACTGCAAGACGCTGAAAATGAAATGCTGTAAGCAGTCAAATTAGCCATGGGATGTACTTATCATGTTTACTGTAACCAGACTATGTCAAACTGCAATGTATGATATGCAAAGAACAGATCCTGCTACATACGTTTACATAATTACTAAGGAAGCTTAATGTTTACTCAGCTTTACGCCAATTTCAAAAAGAAGAAAATGTATATGAGTAACGTGTCCCATAACATGTTTGCATTGTGGATGACTGCCATATGTCAAAACAATAGTATTAAACTCCTGGACTGGTGATTAGTTCTACCCCATTAAATGCCTGGTGTCTTTTAGTTGAATCTTGACAGAAAGCACTATATATACAGTTAAGTTCCAGCATTCTTAAGGCCCATTTAGACACAACGATTATTGCTCAAAATTCGCTCAAAAGCCGTCTTTTGAGCAATAATTGTTGTGTGTAACTGACATTGTGCAGTTTTCGTTAAGCCGTCGCTCATCGCTGATCTTTCAGCATGTTGAAAGACAACGATGGGTCTTATCAGGGATTCACAGCGGGATACAGCTGATACTATTGTCTCAGCTGTATCACGCTCCCTGATGACAGGCTGGGTATGAAGAACACAGCGGTCCAGCTCTGTTCTCCATACCCTGCTCGGAGCGCTCGGCTGTATAACAGCCGGGCGCTTGGAGTGGAGAACAGCTGGATACAGAAGACAATTGGCCCCACTTGTCTTTTACATCCTCTGCTCAGAACGCAAGGTGCTCGCTCAACGTTTGAGCGATCATCTTGGGCTGTAAACAACAAATATCGCTCAAAAGACATTTTTTGAGCGATAATCGTTGTCTAAATGGGCCTTTAGACACACAGATTAGTGATTTTCCAGAATTATTAATTAGCTAATTAAGGGCTCCTCTACACAGGGACATATTTGGTGTACACAGAGAATAGAACCCATTGATATCAATGGCTTTGTTTTCATTTTCTGTATTTTGCACGTGCATTTCTCATGCATGCAAAAAAAATAGAACATGCTCTATTTTGTGTGCACATTTGCATGCCAATGGACTCTATTGAAGTCTATGGGGGTTGTGCAAATAAGCCTGCAATATACAACGGAAAGCACAAAACACTGCGTAATACCATGGGGGAAAAAAGCACATCTGGCGCTCATTAGGCTATAACCTTTTAAATCACTGTGGGAGGGTGTCCCACAGCCATGTGAGCATTGCATGCGCAAAAAGGACAGTAAAATGCACCAACACACACACATAAGTGTCTTGTACATGGTGCAAATGTGTTGCTCTTAGGCATGCACAAAAACACATATGCCTGTCTGCAGGAGCCCTTAGTATATTTTAACCTTTATCAGTCAGGATCTTACTTGTCAGCGTAGCCAAGCATCCATAAATTCCCAGGAAAATCTATTTAAAAGTTCTCTTTTGGCCAATATTACTGAAGTCTAGGATAATTAAGATTTACTCATAGTTTCTGGAGAGAACTAAGTCTACCCTCCAGCCGTTTTTCAGTAATTACAGATCCTTTGCAAGACAAGCAGGAACACAGGTATAGAGGCCAAACAATAGAAGTTGCTCCCTATGTCCTGGTATCTGAGGGGGCCCAAAAACTCTTCTTCTGTATATTATAAATGGCACATAGTATGAGGGTGGCCATTTGCATTAGAGTCCAGGACTTTTAACTTTAAAGCGGAATCAGCGTCATTGCCTAGCAACTGCGCAGTGTCATCTGTACTGCACATGTGCGCCAGCTGGCACATTCGCATTGCAGATAAAGAACACTGCGGACAGGTCCGCAGAGGTCCACATGGCTCACCGGCCGGGCCCCGTTTCAGATTCAGCTGCGGGATCCGGTATGCAGATTCCGACCTGGCCGTGTGCATTGAGCCTTACTGAGGTAGACACAGAATAGAAGCAACATGTGGTGCTATTCTAACATCAGTCCTGGAATAACAGGAGATAGAAACATTTACTTAAAGTGAAAATAAGAGAATGTTTATAATTATGGGCTGTATTTAACTATAAACAATAATTTTGTGGGACAACTTCTTTATTATCATTATTAAACAATAACTTACAAAGATGTCCAAATTATTAAGCTAAGTTCTAAATATATGTCACTTATATTCATTTTTGTTTTTTTTTAATCTTCCTATCATGATGGTTTGAATTATTCCGGGCTCACACAACACTGAGCATAACATGCTTTGTATGTCACGCAACATCTTTGTAAATCCTAAATAGCATGCAGTTAAAAATGGAAAAAAATAGCTTCTGCTTTTCAATAGAATTGAAAAATTAATAGATGAGTGAAGAGGAAGAGCTGATTGCACAAAACAAAATGAGACACCATTTGTATTTCTATATCATTATATCTACATTCCCTTTCTAAAACAGTAAGGCCAAACTTCCCCTTCCCTTACTAATCAATAGATATGAGAACCTCACTATTAGAAGTGGAAAGAAAGAACAAAGACAAAAAATTCAGAAGAAAAGTTGAACAGCAAGAGACACCGATCACAAACTAAAATGTTTCTACACAAATGCCCAGAGCATGGGAAACAAACAAGGAGAACTGGAGCTCCTAACACAGGAAGAGCAATGTGGTGTTATAAGCATCACAGAAACTTCAACAATAGATAAAGTAATCAGCAGCACACAATAGCACACCTCATACGAGAAGCTTGACAATACTGCACACTCAATCCAGGATCCAGACAAAGGATTTGTGGCCAAAACATTGTCTTTATCTGGATCTAATAAAGAGGCATCCTTTGGATGCGAAAATTCTTTTTTGCACCTATATGCTGCTCAATACATTTTCTACAGGCATCATAGAAGTGTGGTGGAAAAATACACATGGTTTGAATACAAGGCTTGAAGGATACAACCTTTTTATAAATAACAGACCTAATAAAAGAGGTTGAATTATTGAGTTGTATGTTAGGAAACCATACATCTCCACAGAGATTCAAACTTCAGAGCATGGGAGTTCTGTGGGAAGTATTTGGGTAAGAATACAAGGGGAGAACAACAGAAAGGACACCATTGTATGCATTTACTATAGGCTGCCTGGACAAGCAGAAAATATGGATGAAGTCTTTCTACATCAGATGGCCAAGTTCTCAAAAAAGCATGACATAGTCATCATGGGAGATTATAACTATCCAGACATTTGTTGGGAATCTCTCTCAGGCAAAAGTAATGGATCCAACAAAAACTTTTTATCTGCTCTTGCTGACAACTTGATCTTCATAAAGGAAGAAGATGAAACAAGGGGATCTGCGATCATGTACCTAATTCTTATCAACAGGGAGGGAATGGTTGAGGAAGTAAGGGTGGCTAGGATCTTAGGAGGCAGTGATTATGCTATCCTTGAATTTTGGATAACAAGGGGAGGAAGACCTGAGAAAACTCAGACCTCAAGGTTGGATTTCAGAAAGGTGGATTTTAATGAACTCAGAAAGAGGGTAGAAAGGATCCAATGACTGGTTGTTCTTAAGAACAGAAATGTCCAAGAAGGTTGGGAAATATTGCAAAATGAGATTCTCAAAGCACAATCTTTAACAACCCCTAAAAAAAGAAGATTGGAAAGCGTTTTAAAAAGACCAGGATGGATGAACAAAGAACTTGCACACATGTTAAAAAGTAAGAAAAATAGGTTTATCAAATGGATAGAGGGGGGAATATCTAAAGAAGAATATAATGCGGTCTGCAGAAGCTGTAGGGCAAGTGTCAGAAAAACTAAAGCTAATAAAGAATTGGGTCTTTCAACGGAGGCCAAAAGCACAAAAAAAAGAAAGGAAAATCAAAGATGCTATTGGATGTTTACAGGATGAAAATGATGTTGAGAAGGTTGAAGTTTTTAAATTCCTTTTTTGTATCTAATTTTCTCTTAGAAATGAAATGTGACACCAACAATTTTTACCAACAGGGAGGAGATGACAACAGCAATGTTTCAACCCACAGTGGGTCTTTATCAACCCATTACAGGTTGAAACATTGCTGTGGTCATCTGTACCATGGGGAATAAAGGCTTTTAAGGAAACTTCTTAAACTTTGCACGGATTGATGCTGCCTTATATAAGTATTTATTGGATTGCTTTTGTGGACTTGGGATCTGGTCCTGCTGAGGCGAGCATCAAATATTTATCCACTCCACCTAATTCTGGTTTATTGGTGAGTGCTACCAGCATCCTACTTTTTTACTGACTGCAAACTAGAGCAAGTTCAGACAATAGCTACCAAGAAGTTGAGCAGTCTGCAAATCAGGTCCTATGCAGAATCTGGGAACCTTTAGATTGCAAAAAAGAAGGCTGAGAGGAGACTTAATAGCTGTCTACAAATATCTTAAGGGCTGTCACAGTGCAGAGGGATCAGCCCTATTCTCATTTGCACAAGGAAAGAGAAGAAGCAATGGGATAAAACTGAATAAAGGCCCATTTACACGGAGCGATGATTGCTCAAAGATCGCTTAAAGGACAGTTTGAGTGACAGCTTTGAGCGATCATTTTACATAAACTTTTAAGTAGCTACTCAGCTACTTAAGAGCAATTAGGTGTGCAAATGAAGCCTTAGCTGAAAGCAGTTAATAGCCTGAGGGCGCGTATCTGCATTCAGCTCCTTTGTTCTCCAACGGGAAACAATGCTATCAGCACTCCCCATGGAGAACTCCTGATAAGGCTGAAAGACGATTTTTAGGTTAAACTGAATTTAACGATCAGATAGCAGTGCACGAAAAGTGCACAATGGACGCGCATTTAGATGCAACGATTATCGCTCAAACAATTGCTTTTTAGCGATTTTTGAGCGATCATCGCTCCGCATAAATGGGCCTTAAGAAGAGACACAGATTAGTTATTAGAAAAAACTTTCTGACAGTGAGGGTGGTTAATGAGTGGAACAGGTTGCCATGGCAGGTGGTGAGTTCTCCGTCAATGGAAGTCTTCAAATAGAGGCTGTACAGACATCTGTCTGGGATTATATAGTGAATCCTGCATTGAGTAGGGGGTTGGAACTGATGACCCTTGAGGTCCCTTCCAACTCTGCCATTCTATGATTCTGTGATCTGTGATGTGTAAAAGACAAGGTTTATAACTAGAGATGAGCGAGCACCAAAATGCTCGGGTGCTCGTTACTCGGGACAAAATTTTCGCAATGCTCGAGGGTTCGTTTCGAGTAACGAACCCCATTGAAGTCAATGGGCGACCCGAGCATTTTTGTATATTGCCGATGCTCGCTAAGGTTTTCGTTTGTGAAAATCTGGGCAATTCAAGAAAGTGATGGGAACGACACAGCAACGGATAGGGCAGGCGAGGGGCTACATGTTGGGCTGCATCTTAAGTTCCCAGGTCCCACTATTAAGCCACAATAGCGGCAAGAGTGGGCCCCCCCCCCCGCACTGTCAGCGTAAAGATTGTTCTCCTCTGCCATAGCTGTAACAGCTGTGGCAGAGAAGAACGATGTTTGCCCATTGAATTCAATGGAGCCAGCAATACAGCCGCCTCCATTGAAAGCAATGGGCTGCCGGCGTGCGCGGGGATGAATTGTCGGGAAGGGCTTAAATATATAAGCCCTTCCCTGCAATTCATCCAGAAATGTGTTACAATAAAAATATATACCGGCGTATAAGGCGACGGGGCGTATAAGACGACCCCCCAACTGTCACCTTATACGCCGGCAATACAGTGGAGCAAAGAATAAAAATCATTACTCACTTCTTCTGACGTTCTGCGGTGCTCCTGCAGGCTGTCGCTCCCTCCTGGTTCCCAGCAGAGCATTGCTTTCTGGATGCAGGGCTTGAAATCCCTGCCTCCAGAAACACAGCCAATCACAGCCATTCAATGACATCATTGTCATTGGCTGTGATTGGCTGAAGGCACGTGTGTTTCTGGAGGCGGGGATTTAAAGCCCTTCGTAGAGAAAGCAATGATCTGCCGGGAACCAGGAGGGAGCGACAGCCTGCAGCAGCGGCGCAGAACACCAGAAGAAGTGAGTAATGATTTTTATTCTTTGCTCCACTGTATTACCGGCGTATAAGGTGACAGTTGGGGGGTCGTCTTATACGCCCCGTCGCCTTATACGCCGGTATATATTTTTATTGTAACACATTTCTGGATGAATTGCAGGGAAGGGCTTATATATTTAAGCCCTTCCTGACAATTCATCCTGCGATTGCCGGCAGCCCATTGCTTTCAATGGAGGCGGCTGTATTGCTGGCTCCATTGAATTCAATGGGCAAACATCGTTCTTCTCTGCCACAGCTGTTACAGCTGTGGCAGAGAAGAATGATTTGTCTTCTATATGTTCTCAATGGGGTCGGCGCTGCTGCCGCCAGCCCCATTGAGCGCATATAGAGAAGAGAACAGAAATCGCAGATCGCACATAGGTGCAATCTGCGATTTCTATGGCCTAAGGCCTTAGGGTGCCTACCCACTAGCGTTTTTTTCCCTGCGAAATTCGCAGCATTTTTTTCTCTGCAGGGGTCTATGGGACTTGTAATGTTAAAATCGCGATCGCGCAAAATCGCGATTTCGCGGTAAATTGCGATTTTAACATTACAAGTCCCATAGACCACTGCAGAGAAAAAAATGCTGCGAATTTCGCAGGGAAAAAAACGCTAGTGGGTAGGCACCCTTAGTCAGACGGGCATTTTTTCGCACGATTTGCGGATCGCATGACGGATGTGCATCCACAAATCACGTGACTGGTGCCCGAAAATCGCCCGAAAATCTGCTCCTAGCCGTGTTTCATTAGAAACGGGCTGGAGCTGTCCGAAAGCAATGCGCTGCGGGCGAGTGTGGGATGAATTGTCGGGAAGGGCTTAAATATATAAGCCCTTCCCTGCAATTCATCCAGAAAAGTGTTAAAATAAAATATATATACATACTCACCTGCTCCCGGCAGCCGGCCTGCAGTGGGTGTGAAGGGGGTGTGAGTCAGACCTGCCCCCTGATTGGCTCAGCGCTGAGGCAATCAGGGGGCAGGTCTGACTCACACCCCCTTCACACCCACTGCAGGCCGGCTGCGCGGAACTCCGGCTGCCGGGAGCAGGTGAGCATATATATATATATATATATATATTTTATTTTAACACTTTTCTGGATGAATTGCAGGGAAGGGCTTATATATTTAAGCCCTTCCCGACAATTCATAGCAGCTCCGGCATCAACACCACTTTCCCTCCTCTATGTCAGAATGCATCTGTGGCGAGCCGCGGGAGGGGCAGATTTTAATACTCGGGTGACACCTAATCTCGCCAGCCACTCACTGCAGGGGGGTGGTATAGGGCTTGAACGTCGCAGGGGGAAGCTGTAATGCCTTCCCTGTCTTTCTATTGGCCAGAAAAGCGCGCAAATTTCTCAGGGAAGAAAATGAAAGTGACTCGAACATCGCGTGGTATTCATCTCGAGTAACGAGCATCTCGAACACCCTAATACTCGAACGAGTATCAAGCTCGGACGAGTATGCTCGCTCATCTCTATTTAAAACCTTTCATTTCTTCCCTCATGTGTTAATCCTGAATGCAAGATGTAGCATGCCCACACTACACCAAGCATTAACGTAAGGTTATATTCACACGGGGAGAGACAGCGTGAATAGACAATAACACAAACACCAGATAACAACAAACTGTACTGTAAAGCTATGTTAGATAAACCAGACATGAATGCAAACAGCCAACAACAACAGGCAAACGCCAAAACACTTACTAATAATACCAACATGCATAAACCGGTGGAACAGCTAATAAATATGAGGTATTAGTTAGTAATTTGGCCAAAGTACAAAAGCTCACGAACACATGACAAAGGCCCTTATTGTCTCGTGAGCCCCTACTATAAAAGACAACTTAACCCCAGGAGTCTTGCCTATAAGTGGGGCGATCATCCCAATAGGGACAGCCTCATGCTGGAACCTAGGAGCCTGTCTTTCTATAGATGGAACACAAGATACACGCTGAACAGGAAATCTTTCACACGCACAAACAGATAAGGGAAATACACCCTAAACAGGTAACTGTTCACACCAACAAACAGAACCTCATGCAAGCAAGCAACACAAGAGCAGTGCATGCATGACTCCAAGCACCAGAGTTCAGAGAGGAAAGAGGAAAATAGCATAAGGGGTGAATGACCAGCACCTGCTAGAAAGATGGGCTGGTATTTATATGCACAGGACTAAGACCATAAGAAAAATACAGCCCACAAAACAACCTCAGTATTTAAATAAACCCATAGAACTAAGCTCATCCAATTAATACAGAACAAAAATCATCTTAAAGATAAGGATACAAATTAATTAGTGGCCCGCTGCTATTGTTAAGCTGTATTCCCACATGGCACTTGTATGGCGCTTCTATGGTGTTTTTGATGTACATGTTAATTGAACAAAAAGGCTGCTAAAAAAATCACGTTTACAGCAAAATGACATGGTTTTGCAATGTGGTTTTCAACTGATCGGTTTCTACAGGCGAAACTCATTATTTCAATGTTCTTCACCTGTAGAAGTTGATCATAAAACACCGTGTTTCATGGTAAAAATGCATATGGTTTTCAGCAGTGTTTTTTTTTTATATAGGATTAGCATGCACATCAAAAACTCCATTCCAGCAAGGGACTGAGAGGGTGGGGGGAGTTTAGCAGATCTGCTGGTAAATTCCCTTCCACCTCCCTTTTCCGGCAGCTCTCATAGGCTCCCATAGGAGTCTATGGGACCGACCGCCATATTACAGCCAAAGAGAAGTTTAGACGTATTTTTTCTGGTCAGCGTAAAAGCAGCTGGCCAGAATACGCACCATGTGTGCCATTTTTTTCGGTCAATTTTACACCCCCCCAAAAAAATCGCCCATCTGAACAAAATCATTGCGATAAAATGACCATTAATTAGCCCAGCAGTCCGATAATAATAATAATCAGCGGGATTATTTTCTTCCATGTTGGATCATCCTATATCAGTTTACAGAAATGTTACAGTGATTTAACTGTGCTTTATTTAGTCTAGGGGGTTAAACAAAAAGTATTAGTATGTGTTGTAATAAGAATTGTTTATAAGGAAAAAGCCTCTGGTGAACCTATACTAATGTATTGCATAATCAACGATCTCTTATCTTCATTAGCAACAGGAAAATTCTAAGAATATCCAAGGAAGCCATGGGCACTCCAGTTTCCTATGGTTTCCCTGTCAGTCCATCAGCAGACATCTATAAACTGCATACCGATTATGAACATGAACTCAATTTAGCTCTGCAGGATCCCGCCAGTAAAGAAATCCTAAAGTAAGCATATGTTATGGAAGTGGCATTTAAGCGTGAATGAACCTCAACAATTACCTATGCATTAAGGTAGCAACGTAGGTGTGTTCTACATACACCTGACGAAGATGGAACATGGAAAAATCTGGATATAGAATACACAAAATGAGAGACCACACTATGTGAACTACATAGGTGCACTATGCTAATGCTGTACTGTGCCTCCCAAGTCAAGATAATTGCTTGCTACATCTGTTATTCTTTAATGGGTTTTTAGGGTATGTATTTTGCAATGGTTGGGAGAGGTATCATCTCTCCTTAGGGAGAGCACCAAGAAGATGAATGAGGAGACTAATAAGGCCATCCACGTTCCTCTGGGTAATTTGCAATGGTAACACCTATAACAAATATCTCTGTTCTGGAATACAAATGTGATACCAAGGCACAGTATGCCCAAAAATGTGTCTGCCTTACATTTATAGCAAAAGTGACAAAACTGTACAGATGATTATCATTATATTGCAGCCACGCCAATAAAACTAGACAACTTTTTATGACAGCTATTAGACACAGTTCACAAGGAAATCGTCTCCTCGGCTGTAGGAGGTGCTAAGCTTCTTGAAATTCAACTGCTCTGCTCAGATAAGTACATGAGAAGTACTTAGGTAGAAGCTGAAGTAGTGAACTTCACAGATCATAGCATATTAAATGTGGGAGTTTCTACAATACTTCACCCATGAGTTTACATAGTGTCAACACAACGTGCATGGATAAACCAGACCCTAACCTAATAATTCATTGTCCTTGCAGGAAAATGCCACAGGCCATAAAGTGGGATATATCTCTTTATGGGTTTTAGAAAAGTCTGCAAAATCAATTACTAATGAAACATCGTATGAAACCAAGTCTAATCCTTGCCAATGAAAGTGAACTTCTGGATAAATACCAGCCACTTTAGTTTGATTTTATTAAGTGTACTTAATTATAGTATGTTCACTTTAACCTAGAAAAATAATATATATAAATATACAGATGAAACAGGAACTACAACCCTCGGAACTGACACCTGGTGTGATGTCTATTAATATTCTGAGTCTAGGTCTTCTATAGGGGTAACTGATGCTGGCTAACAGTCACAAGTGGCAGCCTTAACAGTCATAATAGACCCCGCTCAGCTCTTCACAAGCCCTGGAGACAGGGCCATAACTATAAGGAATGCAGAGGATGCGGTTTCACCCAGGACCAGGACTCTTAGGGGCCCAACAGGCCTCTCTTCTCTATATAGGGAGCCCAGTACTATGAATAAAGCATTATAGTTGGGGGCCGCGTTACAGATTTTGCATTGGGGCCCAGGAACCTCACGTCACGCCTCTGCCTGGAGGGTATATACCGTATATCTGTATGGTAACAACCCATGCTAACTGCTGTATTATGGATCAGTGTTGAATCCATAAATCGGCACCCACGTGTTAATACTGTATAAGGCTCTACTATAGCTTCATGTGCTTCCAATTTTATACAGAAGCATGCAGAGATTTTGTTAACAGAATCCATGACATGTTACAGCATGTGCCATAATCTGAAGGCATTCTATTCTAGAACCACTGTTATTAGGGGAGAAAAGAGGCATTGTTAGTAAATGTTCCCATGGGATAAAAATGCTTTTCCATACAGAATTTTAGTGACATTTCAGCAACTGAATCCAGGAAAAAATCCAAACCATTTGGTGCGTTTTTTGCTACTGCAGATTTTCAGCCGATTCAGGGCTCCTTCAGACGACCGTATGTGCGTTGATTTATGTATGCGTAAAATATACACGTACAATGCACAGATAGTAGGACCCATTGACATTAATAAGTTAGTTGTCATGAATGTGTATGATGCACGGAAATAAAATAGGGCCTGCACTATTCTTGTGCACATTTGTGCACCAAGGCCGTCATAGAAGTCTATGGGAGGTGCGCGAAAGCACCATTCTAGGAGCCTCATTATGCTAAAAAGGGCAATTACTTCCCCTTTGATAGAAAAATGTGGGAGGATAGGCGGCACCCGAACTTTCCAACATGTAGTATTCACTACGTTCGTCCTTATTGGTACGACTAGTAATTATTAGGAAATTATAGTACCAGTGTTTCTGGCGTGTAAGTCACACACACAGCTCTGCTACATGCATGTCACACACAGCGCTGTTACATGTACATCAGATACAGCTCTGCTACATACATTCTTTATGCCATACAACAGGGATCACATGCAGCACAGCCCTTCAGGATGAAGGACCTGTGGTGACATCACCGTCATGCACCTTCCCTGATCATATGATGGTGACGTCATCACAGGTCCGTCATCCCGAGTCAATGACTTACATGTGCCGCTCCTGATCACATAACAGTGACATCATCACAGGTCCTTCATCCCGAATCAGTGAGTTATATGCACTGTCCCTGATCATATGACAGAGATATCATCACAGGACCTTCATCTCTATGCAGATTATGGGCGGACTACATCCCCTACAAACCTTTTGCGGCCTCAGTTGCTATGGAATACTTACGAACACCTAGCCAGGCAACAGCCATGTGCTTACAGGACCTGTGATGATGTCATCATCGTGATCAGGGTCGGCGCATATAACACTCACGGACGGACAGGCAGTCGTTAGTATTTTTACTAGTAATTATTAGGAAATTACATAGCACCAATTTTTTTCTGGTGGCACATTAATGGTGCTAGATGCACATCACACACACAGCACTGCTACATGTACAACACATACATTCTTCAAACAGGGATCAAAAGCAGCACAGCAGAGTCCTGCACACACTGATCACCCCCTGGTCATGTAACCCTGGACTCCTCCCACACAGGTGACTGATCACATGATGCTGAAATCATGATAGGTCCTGTAACCACATGGCTGCTGTAGGGGTTTGCTAGTATTCCATCCACTACAACCCCCCTACAAGAGCCTCAGTTGCTACGGAACACCTGGCTGGAAACCTGGCCGGACAGCATACGTGTGCTTAGAAGATCTGTGATGACATCACTGTCATGTGCATGGGGGCGAAGCATGCAACTCACTTATGCACACACGGACGGACAGGTGGTCATTCGTATTTTGACTAATGTCTTTCACTGCACTGTTCAAAGCAGTGATAGCATTTTTTGTTGGCTAGCACTATCAATCCTTGCCCTTCAGCCATACCTACCATTTGTAACATTATATAGCAAGCTTTTTTAAATGTAGGTCTACTGTTTCCACAACCTCACCAGAATGAGTCATCCACATTTATTTCTCCAGGATGAGCTGTTAACACAATGATAATGACAAGTGGTACATAGATAAACAAAAAGGAAATGAGAAGTACTGTAACTTTGCGTCTGGCCTATGCTTTTATTGGGTCGTCATTGTACTATTATTATCAATTGTATGCAACCCTTCTTCATAACCTTTTGAGAGCCATTGGATGTTCCCACTAGAAAAGATCAAATAAACAGAGATTATTCATCTTCCTTACATCTTATTTCTGCTTGCAGTCCTCCCTTAGCTATTCTTTGCTTAATCTATAATACAGTAGGTTACTAACCTCTCCATTCAGTTGTATAATCCAAAATACAAAGAAAGTTTTTGTGAAAAGAAAATGGATTGAATTCCTAAACCAGGGAAGAATTTTGCAAAGATTAGCAGAGACATCAGTCCAAACACCGATACATGGAATAGTTACTCTTATGTAATGCACTGATTTATCTGCAATCTAATGGTTGGTTTATCTTCCTGCATTACGTCTATTTATGCTTTCAAAAACATCTTGAAGAATGACTAAAGCCTCATCTATAGGACCCCAGGTTGGCTTTGGCACAGCTGATATGTTATACTAATCTTCAAAAGCAAATCTACAGCGTAAACATCAAGACATCTTCAGAAGTTGATATTGAGTCAAAGAGAAAAAGAAAAACAAGATATACAAGTGGAATGACCTGAATGTAAGGAATGCTAGGTAGTGGAGTGAATTCCATTCCAACACGTAAATGGAAGCTTAAACTTCATCCTGTCTTATGGTTCTTGATGTGGCCTCCAAGTGTTTGCATTAAACAGAGATAACAAGCAGTGAAGATCGTGTCTGAGGAATTTGGATTATTTCTGACATTTTCCTGCATACTTGAACTAGTTTGTGAAATACTGGAATACAATGGCAGCTAGGTTATCTAAAGTTGATAAATTAATAAATAATTTACTTAAGGCCCATTTAGACACAAAGATGATTGCATAAAAGATGGCTTTTGAGCGATCATTTTGCATAAACTGCTAATTGGTACTAATGCCTATTAATACCAATTAGCAGCCTGTGAGCCTCCAGGAGCTGTAATCAGGGAACAGACCACCCGCTGTTCGCTGAATACTTTCGCTTTGTTCTGCTGGTGGGGCTGACAGCTGAGAACAGCTGAGACAATGCAATCAGCTGTAATCAGCGCTCCCCGGGCAGAGCACAGCGTGCGGTTTGTCTTATCATGGATGCAGCATGATTTTTCTTGGTTTTAGAGGGTGCAGAAAACCTAAGCGCGACTCCAAAAAAGGAAGGCCAAGTTACAGTAGTTTAAAAAAAAATTTAAATATGGTCCAGACAGCTATATATATAAAAAAAGTTAATGTTTTGGAGCCAAAATTAATCTAAGACCCTGTGTTATATCTGGGGAAACAGGGTAACTGTTCAGGTCTTCTGCATTGTAATATCGTCTCTTCCTCCCCTATGTACTTTCCAGAGGGGTGCGGTTTCGTGGCTACCGTGGAGGAAAATGGGGCCCTCAATTTAAACAGTTGCCATAAAAATAGACGCACTAAGCAAACCACAAGCATCCCCATTTTAGAAGTATGTGCGGGACCATGTTTAAGGTAATTTTGTGTCAGGTGGGCAATGGTCTCCTTAGGAAAGGCAAGGTAGACTCTGTGCGTGTTTGACACTTACGTTGGATCACGGTCAACAGAGACAGGACCCTGAGAGGGAACACCGCCCCCTGAGCCTTCAGCCACCACAACATGGTCCGTACCCTGATGGTAGGCATTTAAAAAACAGATATCATGCTGTGGCTGAACCATCCGTTGCTTTACCCACCTTGCACATGCTGTTTCCTTCCTGTCTGCAGCTGCTGGCCCATCTGGCTTTTCACCTGAGGCAGATGTGTCCCCTGTATCTGGAGGACCTCTCCCCCCATCATAATGGCCAATGTATGCGGCTCTAGCAGAGTTTGAGCAGAGTAAAATATTCTCTCTATGAGTGTCATATGGTGTCTGGAAAGGCAGAATGTGACTTTTTTCCACAGCATTGGAACCAATTCCCCTTGGTGTAAGTAGGGCTTGGTTTTTTGAAAATGTCCGAGCGTGCACTGCATATGCGTTAGCCCAGCACAGTGCCACCCTCCATCAGTGGAGGGTTGAGAATTTCGGAACGCCGGTTTAGGGTCGGTCCATCTTGCGGACGGTTGCCCAAGTTCCCCTCGTTGCCTCAGGATGCTGTTTTTCGGTAAAGTTGCCTGGATTTGGCCTGCTTATTTTGATTAGCAGGTTGGAGTTCACTGTCTGAACTTCGAAATGCTGCTTACTGACAGCACAGAATGTCTTCATTAAAGGAGATGTCCCGCGCCGAAACGGGTTTTTTTTTTTTTAAACCCCCCCCCCGTTCGGCGCGAGACAACCCCGATGCAGGGGTTAAAAAAACCACCCGCACAGCGCTTACCTGAATCCCGGCGGTCCGGTGACTTCAATACTTACCGCTGAAGATGGCCGCCGGGAACCTCTTGCTTCGTGGACCGCAGCTCTTCTGTGCGGTCCACTGCCGATTCCAGCCTCCTGATTGGCTGGAATCGGCACGTGACGGGGCGGAGCTACACGGAGCTACACGGAGCCCCATAGAGAACAGCAGAAGACCCGGACTGCGCAAGCGCGGCTAATTTGGCCATCGGAGGCCAAAAATTAGTCGGCACCATGGAGACCAGGACGCTAGCAACGGAGCAGGTAAGTATAAAACTTTTTATAACTTCTGTATGGCTCATAATTAATGCACAATGTATATTACAAAGTGCATTATTATGGCCATACAGAAGTGTATAGACCCACTTGCTGCCTCGGGACATCTCCTTTAAGGACAAAGTCTGTGATCAGTTATGGGTCCTAACAAACACATAGTTCCTGGTTGTGGTGGGGGAGGGGAGAGGATTGGCCTTTAGAAACCCTTGGTAGGCCATGGTTGGTGTAACCATTTTCCTATTGCCTTGGCTGGAAAACAGCAAGGCAAGACTCCATTCCCATGGGGCAGCTTCTTTGCAAGGATAATTGCACAGAAAAGTCTGTAAAGCGACATTTGATTGTTGTTCAGTCTCTTTTGTTAGAACTCAGGGCAACAAATACAAATGTCTCCAAATTCTGTGGTTAGGGGACATCTTTTAGCTACTGCTGAGCCCCGTTGGAATGAAGCTCAATTTGCAAAGGCTAATAAAGAGAACTCAGCAAGACCATACAAGGACCTGCCTTGGCAGATGCTCCTGGCTAGTTAATTTGCGAAGAAGTATGCCACTTAAGGGGCCGATGCAAGGTGGGTTAATTTAGTTCTGGAGGTGAAAGGGCCTTACACTACCTAACCTGTGCCTGCTCCCAAAGGGTGCTGCAATGAATATTGATGCTTGTTCCTGTTGTGTTTTAGTCATAACACCCTACATAAATATATAGGCATGAATGTTCATTATAACCTCCTATCCCATTTTAATGCTCAGCCTTTTTTTTCATACATGTACACCTGTGGTGCATTGGCCATTAGTCTGCCAGATAGTCCCATACAGATGAGATTATAAATCTGAAAACAAAAATCGAACATGGATCCCATTTTCCAGGGATTTTAATTGGTGGGCATCAATAATAAACAGATGTTTGTACTTTTTCCCACAGCTGATCATCAAACTAACTTTATAAATCAGCCATTCTGACAGACTTTTATTTCATGTGTATGGTTACCTAAAGCTTATGTGAAGAAAACAAAATCTCTGAAAGAACTGTTCATAGGCGAGGTAGTACATAAATCAAACCCACACTTAACTAGGCTCCTATTTGCCTAAAGGCAATATGTCATCAGAAAATGACCTATTGTATAAATAACACTGTTATGTTAAACATGTTTTAAAAAAATTTGGGTGTTTTTTTTATTTTTGATGTCGCAATATATATTTTTAAAAAATCCAACATTTTTCACACTGAGCAGTAAGCCTAATAATAGATTGATATTTACTATTCTGCAGAGGTGCTCCATTTCCCATAGTCAGGTCAAAGTGCCAGGAGGGTGGCAACACTAGACATACCAACAGAAGGGGTCATGTGGTGACTTGCTATGGGTTGGGGAAAGACCTGCTGACCTACCCTGTAAAACCTTCACCATGAAACTCTATGGATCAGAATCAACATGCTTCAAATATGGTGCTCGACAGTGGACTCCCCGGGCTGGATGGCATTAATAATACTACTGAGAAAAAGCAAAGGAGAACCTGAAGTAGTCAGGAAAATGGGGATGACGCAAGAGAGGAAACCTGCAAGTGAGCCCAATTTTTGATGCAGTTCATGGTGAAAAGGGTCACCTGAGCTTCAAAGAATGGTATGCCATTGGAACATGAAACATGAGAGGGATGAGCTTTGGAAAGCTGGACATCATCTAAAGAGAAATGGAAAGAATGAGTGTGGCTCTAATGGGAATCAGTGAACTGCATTGGACTGTATTTGTGGACTTCAGCTCGGATGACTGCACATTTTTTGCTAGGGAAACAAAATGGAAAGGAGAAAAGGGGTTGCCATTGTGGCAAACAAAAAAAACGCAAGGTGCATAGAGACCCACAAATACATCAATGATAGGGTCATGTCTAAACCTCTGAAAAGGACCAGCATCCAAGTCTATATCATGGCTGATTTCAATGCAAAGTTCAGAGAAGGAAAGGATGCAGAAGTGGTCGTCAAACACAGCGTAGGGGAGAGGAATGATGCGGGGGATTACCTTGCGCAGTTCTGCTAGGAGAACAAGTTTATTTCAGGAACATTTTCTTTACCCTGACGAAATGATGCCTCTTCACTTGGACATCCCCAAATGGGTAGCATCGCAACAAATTGAATATATCCTCTGCCAACAGAAATGGAAAGGTTTTTCTCTGCAAAAACACTACCAGGTGAAGACTGTCTGTCCAATCACTAACTCCTAATAGCCAAAGTCAGGGTCAGACTATGCAAGTTCAAGCATACTGCCATGCAGAGGAAATTTGATGTCCACAAGATCTCTGCACAATACACAGTTGAGGTGAGGAACAGGTTTGACTTGATCAGGCAAGAAAGTGGGGACCCAAGCAAAAGTCACTGAATCACTGAAATCGCTCGAGAACACATGCCATAGAAGAAGCCAGTTTGCAGTGGGAGCTGGCTCATTGCAACCACCCTCCAGATTGCTGATAAAAGGAGAGAGGCTAAGACTAAGTGAAGGCTGCACAAGGCAAGATGACTCAATGCCAAGTTCCAAAGACAAAAAATCCAGGAAAGACAAGAACAACTTCCTAAATTCCTGATGCATGAGCTTTGAATTAGCCTACGAGAAGGGTCACAGCAGGGAATTATTTGCCAATGTGAAACAGGGGAAGAAGGCTTTCTCCGCCCACCAAGCAGCCATCAAGATACATGATGGGAATGAAATCAACATTCAGCAGGAAATCAAAAAGAGATGGAAATAATATAGAGAAGAACTACGCTGGTGCCAGCAGTGACCACCTAGAGGAACATGGGAGCCAAGAGGATCTGGAACCAGACATGCCTGAAAGTAAAGTGGAATAAGCGATGGGACAGCTACCAAACAGCAAAGTACCTGGCATAGATGGAATCACTGCAGAGCTGCTCAAACCAGTCGCAAGAGCTGCACTGAAAACATTATGACAGACAATTTTGAGGACCTGCACATGGCCAAAGAATTGGAATGATCCTGAAGCTAAAAGAAGTGAAAAAATGGGACTTTACCTGAACATCAAAAAGGCAAAGATCATTACCACTGCCAACACGGAGGTCCACATAAAGGTCAACAATGAGGAAATCAAAGTCATTAATAGTTTTGTATTCCTTGGGTCTTTCACTGATCATAGTGGCAACTCGATAAGTGAGACAAAGCATCGATTAGCACTGGGGTGCACTGGCATAACTATAGGGGATACAGTTGCACCCAGGCCCAGGAGCCTTAGTGGGTACATAAGTCCTTTTTTCTCCATATAGGGAGCCCAGTACTATAAATAAAGAATTATAGTTTGGAGCCCTGTTACAGGTTTTGCATTGGGGCCCAGGAGCTTCAAGTTATGCCTCTGTAAAGGGTTAAGTGACGTTGGGGGGGCCCCATGATAAACTTTTGCACCTGGGCCCGTGAGCCTTTAGCTACATCCCTGCTGGGGCATATGGCTACAGTGAGTGTGGACCTAATATAGAAGTGCAATGATGTCCCAGTCACCATCAAATGAAGGTTAATCACAGCCATTGTCTTCACATTGAAATACATAGCTGTGAGACTTGGACAATGGGGATAGCAGACACAAGAAAAATTGACACTTTTGGAGCTGAGGTGTTGGGAGTAAACTTCTACGAACCGCCTGGACAGCTTGGGTTACCAACAAAGCTGTCCTGGATCATATCAACCCAGAGGTGTCCCTGGAAGGTAAGATCACAAGACAGAGACTGACTGAAAAAGAGATGCTACTTGGAATGGTCAGTGGTAAAAGGAAACAGGAAAAACAAAAGACACGTTGGCTAGACATGGGAATGGACAACAGGCAACTGAAAGCATCCATAGAGAATAGAAAGCATGGAGTGGACTGGCCTACAGAGTATCCAAGAGTTGGACGCGACAGAACAGATAGTATTGGAATTGGCTCTGTAGAGCAAACTTGTCAGCAGTCATCTTATTATCACAGGCCGGATTAAAATGAAAGGTGACACCCATATACAGTATGTAGATAACAGAGAATCCACCATTCACAATAAGTGATAAACATCCACTATGCCTTCCTGCACAATTACCTCTACGCATGTCATAAAACATTCCTAGAACAGTCTCTCATACAAGCCAATGATTCCCCTCTTGTCCATTGTGTGAATGGCCTATAAAGCGATTATAGCTCAGAATTTGTTCAAACGAATTCATTTGAGTGATAATTGTTACATGTAAACATGGGTTTGGGCACTTTTCGTTTGAATCAAACTTAAAATCCATCATTTAGCTACTGGAGATAAAGCAGTTTGCTTTATGTGTGAGTAAAGCACAGGCTGTTATCTCTGCAGGGAGCCACTGTTAACATTGTATTCTGCCAGCACTCATGAGGAGAACAATGCAGCTGTGCTCTACAAACAGCTCCTGGAGGCCCTTTTATATGCAAACAAAGATGATAAATTGTTAATGGCCATCAGTGGCTATTAACACTTTCTGCAAAAAGATCGCTAAAACTTTCAATCTTTGAATCATTTGAAAGATTATCTTTGCATGTAAATGGGCGCAAAAGCATCCTACAGATGAACATGACGTAATTGTGCACACGAGAATGTGATGCATTTGCGCTCTGAATGGAGTGCTATCATGTCCTTTCATGAGCGTAATCACGCTCCTTTATTGTTCTTTTATGAGCTGCCAGGCCTGTTGACATTGATGGGGGGTGACCATGCCAGGTTAGAACAGGTGGGGCAGCCTAATTAGTAGCCAGCCCAGTCTACTCAGTAGATGGGCAGCCTACTCAGTGAGCGGGCCAGCCTAATTAGTATAATCGATTAACAGTGCATAATTTTGTTTAGGACAAGGGCCCCGTAGACTCCTATGGGGTCTTTGTGCGCAAATGTGCAGAAAAATAGAGCATGTCACGTATTTTTTCGCCTGACGGAAATGCTGATGCAAAATCACTCCATGTGAGGGAACCCATTGAAATGGGATTTTAGTGATTACAGTTTCTACGGCCGATTTTCGTCATTCAAAATTGCCTGTGTGCAGAAAGCCTAAGTGCTGTTAAATGTAGCTCAGGCAAGATGGCAGCCCCTATAGTCATGTGTACACAATAGAATAATAAATTCTATAATCAGAAAATAAAAATAGATTTCACTATCTGGTTTTAATTGATATAGGTGATACCACTGGCGTACCGTGAGGGGAAGCAGGGGTGGCAATGGCGACCTGGCCCCTGCGCTGAGGGGGCCCAGAGGCCCTGCCATATTCAAAATGCACAGTGCGTGCATTACTGGCGCTGTCGAACGCATGATCGCTGCAGACGACAGTGTGTTTGTTGCAGGAGGCGGAGGGAGAGAAGAGGAAAGAGGCGGCGAGGCAGCACCGCAGGTTGGCCCTTGCAGAGGGGAGGGTTGTTACACATGGAGTCGGCAGCCAATCACAGGCGTCAGACTCCCACTGATAGGCTGCAGCTGTGAGTGGTCACAGCTGAAGTCTATCAGTCTCTGCCGGCCAGCGATTACCAGGGGGAGGGGCAAGTGCGGCTCTACTCACCTGCAATGCATGCACAGCCTGTACACGAAAAGTGCAGGAGGACCTGTGGTTAAAGATCACATGACCTGGCTCCGGTCATGTGATCAAAGGATCGGGACTTTCATTTACAGGCTGCGCACACACTGCTGCATAGGTGAGTAGAGAAGTGAGTGTACTTAAATATGTATAGCTGGTATTAGTTATAACAGCTGTACATATATATTTATATACAGGAGACCTCCAGGTTACACCAGCATGGGACATACCACTATATACAGGGGGATATACATTTACTGTATATAGTGATATGTACCGTGCTGGAGTAACCTGTGTATCTCCTCTATATAATTATATATGTACAGCTGGTATAACTTATACATCCTGTATATAGTGATATAGACCATGCTGGTGTAACCTGGCCCAATTTATATCAGCATGCTCCATGTCATTATATACCGAATGTATAGTTTATAACAGCTCTACATGTATAATTACATACAGGAGACCTTCAGGTTACGCCAGCATGGGACATACCACTATACAGCGGGATATACATTTACTGTATATAGTGATATGTACCATGCTGGTGTAACCTGTGTATCTTTTGTATATAATTATGTATGTACAGCTGGTAAGGACTCCATTGACTATAATGGGGTCTGCCCGATTTCCGCCCGGCTTTTGGACGGAAGAAAAAGCGTGGCACGTAGCACTTTTTTTTCCGGTATTTGATGCCGGATTTGTGATGGAATCTCCAGCCAGAGGTCTCAAAATAGATGTGAACCTGGCCTTACAGCATGGCCGATATCACTCTATACAGAAGATGTATATACATCTCCTATATATAGTGATATGGAGCATGCTGGGGTAATCTGGAGATCTTGTATATAATTATATATGTACAGCTGGTATAACCTGGGTATATACTGTATATTATTATATATGTACAGCTGGTATAAGTTATACCTCTCCTGTATATAAATTTATATATACAGTATATATATATATATGTTATAACCTGGGTATATACTGTATATAATTATATATGTACAGCTGGTATAACCTGGGTATATACTGTATATTTGAACACTTTACACACAACTGAAAAACACATCAGAAACCTACATGCAGTTTAAAAACCGCATGTATTGCTTGAATCCATGTGTGGTTTATAATACTGCATGCAGTTATGGATGTGATTGTAATTGTGGTTCAGAAATGCAACAAAATACATGAACACAGTCTTAGGCCGGCTGCACACAACTGGGTCGGATTCTGCATGCGTGAGCCCGCGGCGGAATCCAACCCTGTGCCCTGTTGGCATATATTTTTAATCACTGACTTTCCAGCGCCGTTGCTAGGAGATGACGTGGGTGCCCGCGACTTTTCCGTAATGTCAAGGCGGCGGGTCGGACAGCTTGCATTGAGTTCAATGGAGGCCGTCCGTGCAGAATCTGCACTAAAATACAGCATGCCGTGATTTTTCCTCCGTGAGCAGAAAACCACAATTGCTTTCCGCTTGTGTAGAGGAAAAAACACTTTTCCATAGTTTGCTATGGGCAGTACATGCTGCGGAATCTGTAGGCGGATGCCCGCTCCATATTCCACAATGCAAATCCAGCCGTGTGCAGTCGGCCTTAGGCTAATTTCACACGAGTGAGTCTAATATTGGGACGTCAAACTATGCCCCATATCACACTCGCCAACGTGTGCTGTGCACACGGATGTGAGGGGTTGTTGTGTTAAAACCAGCTCACATCACATCATATTCTCGTGCGATGCAAAGAAAAAATAAAAAAATCGCTCCAGTGTATGATAGCATTCAAAAGAATTGGGTTCATATTCATGTGTGATTTGTGCATCTTGCAACGCACAAATCTCGCACAATCTTCGTGGCCGCGTGAAAGCAGCCTAAGACTTTACCAACAGATTTTAACGTAGTCTAGGAAATGAGTCATAATGAGAAACCTTACGCTAAGGGGCTAGATCATGCATGTAAATTAGCACGGTTTAGGTATAGGTACGGGTACAGATGGAGGGGAGCCCAGCTGAACTTTTGCACCCGGGCTCCTGAGCCTTTACGTACGCCCCTGAGTGATACATTTCCTTCAACTCTTTTATTTGTCTCAACAGATTACCACAGGCTCCACCACCATATATTTAGTGTATAATTACCTACATAACACAATGAGTTCTATACATGACTACAATTCGATCATTTTCTTAAATTTTGAGTCTGTGTAATTTTAATGTATACCTATATGCTACACTTTGTCACATTCATAGTAAACAACTTATGTTCACAATGTATTACTCTGAGGCTCTGGATGAAGAAGAAAAAAACAGTACCTGCAAAGACACAAGTTCATTATCAAATGTTTTCTAATCAAATTATTGCACAAATTCCTCCAACCCAGATCTCCTAGCATGAGAGTGATTTGCATTAATTGAAAAGTTCTTACTATAAACCAAAATAGTCCCTCATTTGTTCGTACAAGTCATTTGCATAGAATCCTCTAGTAGTCTCATCCAAGGTGCTTGTAATCCGGGAATAGGCAAGTCAACTGTAACTTTAAGAGCAAAAATAATGGCAGCAATTTGCAGGGTCTCCTCTTTTCAAATGAAGTCATTGTTACCAGAAGAAACTGAAATGCAACAATGTAGTCATAGCTCGGGGAGTGACAGTGGGAGTTGTTGCCCTAAATCCCTGAACCATTAAATGCCCTCTGATAAATTAGCCAGCTGAGCCAGCAGTCACAATATATAACCATGTTATTGTAGGGCCTGTCCAAATGATTCTTGTTATAACACTGCGTTATATATGTCTATATATATAATATATGCATTAATATGCTCTAAAGTCTGGAAGACGTAATTTAGTTTAATGTGCATTATTATGTAAGCTACATTGTGGGGCATATTTTATCATCGCTTGTTATATAAAAGGATGATGTCATGCCTTTTATTCGCTCAGTGCAGGGCCTGACACGCTACGCAGATGGTGCTCCTTTACTGGCTGTGCCCTGAGTAAGCTGAGGGCAAGCTGTGAGGTCATGCAAATTGGCTTGGTATTTTATAAAATATATGTATGAAGACACAGATTCAGCAGGGACAATAGATCCCTCTTGCACCTCTGAAGCAATATGTGGCAATAGTAATTACTGCAAAAATAAGTCTGTTTCAAGCAGCAAAAATAAAACTTGGATGTAAAATAAAAAAAAATCTTTTCTAGTTGTGTTTTATCGGATATAAGAGGCACATTTAATGGTTCTTCTCTGCAATTTTCTGTGTCATATGAGAAAAATGTAAATATTCAATTTATTAAACCCTGAAGCTACTGGTTATAATCCACTGACCATGAACTTTATTAATGAAACTGATACAAAAACCTGAGATTAAAGGCCATGCACATACTAGAGCTGTATAAATGTATTCTTTATGGTAGCAAAGAGTCCCTATGGTTCCAAATTACTGTAGGGACCACAGTATGCTGCCTCTATATGTCACTGTATTACCGCATTAAAATGCCACCCAATAGAACATGGTGCGAATCTGAGAGACCAAAAAATACTGTATGGCTCTATATTAACCCCTTAAACGACCAGGCACTAATTAGTGATTTAAAACATATGGTGGTTTTATGACTAGAGATGAGCGAGCACCAAAATGCTCAGGTGCTCGTTACTCGGGACGAAAATTTCGCGATGCTCGAGGGTTCGTTTCGAATAACGAACCCCATTGAAGTCAATGGGCGACCCGAGCATTTTTGTATATCGCCGATGCTCGCTAAAGTTTCCTTTTGTGAAAATCTGGGCAATTCAAGAAAGTGATGGGAACGACACAGCAACGGATAGGGCAGGCGAGGGGCTACATGTTGGGCTGCATCTCAAGTTCCCAGGTCCCACTATTAAGCCACAATAGCGGCAAGAGTGGGCCCCCCCCCTCCCAACAATTTTTACTTCTGAAAAGCCCTCATTAGCAATGCATACCTTAGCTAAGCACCACACTACCTCCAACAAAGCACAATCACTGCCTGCATGACACTCCGCTGCCACTTCTCCTGGATAACATGCTGCCCAACCCCCCCGCACGACCCAGTGTCCACAGCGCACACAAAAGTGTCCCTGCGCAGCCTTCAGCTGCCCTCATGCCACACCACCCTCATGTCTATTTATAAGTGCGTCTGCCATGACGAGGAACCGCAGGCACACACTGCAGAGGGTTGGCACGGCTAGGCAGCGACCCTCTTGAAAAGGGGTGGGGCAATAGCCCACAATAATGTACAGAAGCAATGAGAAATCCAATCCTGTGCCACCTCCATCAGGAGCTGCACACGTGGGCATAGCAATGGGGAACCTATGTGCCACACACTATTCATTCTGTCAAGGTGTCTGCATGCCCCAGTCAGACCGCGTTTTTTTATAAATAGTCACAGGCAGGTACAACTCCGCAATGGGAATTCTGTGTGCACCCACAGCATGGGTGGCTCCCTGGAACCCACCGGCGGTACATAAATATATCCCATTGCATTGCCCATCACAGCTGAGGTAATGTCATGTTAAATGCAGGTGGGCTTCGGCCCACACTGCATGCCCCAGTCAGACTGGGGTTCTTTAGAAGTGGACACATGCAGTTACAACTCCGTGTGGACCGACAGCATGGGTGGGTGCCAGGAAGCCACCGGCGGTACATAAATATATCCCACTGCATTGCCCTGCACAGCTGAGGTAACGTCAGATAAAATACAGGTGGGCTTCGGCCCACACTGCATGCCCCAGTCAGACCGGGGTTTTTAATACATAGACACAGGCAGGTACAACTCCCTAATGTGAGGTCCATGTGGACCGACAGCATGGGTGGCTCCCTGGAACCCACTGGCGGTACAAAAATATATCCCATTGCAGTGCCCTGGACAGCAGAGCTAACGTCTGATTAAATACAGGTGGGCTTCGGCCCAAACTGCATGCCCCAGTCAGGCTCGAGTTTTTAATAAGTATACACAGGCACGTACATCTCCCTAATGGGAAGTCCATGTGGACCGATAGCATGGGTGGGTCCCAGGAAGCCACCGGCGGTACATAAATATATCCCATTGCAGTGCCCAGCACAGCTGATGTAACGTCAGCTTTAATGCAGGTGGGCAAAAAATTAATTGGATTACACTGTAGGCGAGGGCCCCAAAAAATTGGTGTACCAACAGTACTAATGTACCTCAGAAAAATTGCCCATGCCCAACCAAGAGGGCAGGTAAAACCCATTAATCGCTTTGGTTAATGTGGCTTAATTGGTAACTAGGCCTGGAGGCAGCCCAGTTAAAATAAAAATTGGTTCAGGTGCAAGTTTCAACGCTTTATTGAGCATTGAAACGTATAAAAATTGTTTACAAAAATTATATGACTGAGCCTTGTGGGCCTAAGAAAAATTGCCCGTTCGGCGTGATTACGTGAGGTTTCAGGAGGAGGAGCAGGAGGAGGAGGATGAATAGAATACACAGATTGATGAAGCTAAAAGGTCCCCGTTTTTGATGGTGATAGAGAACGATGCTTCCATCTGCGGGTGCAGCCTACGTATTGTTTAGGTATCGCTGCTGTCCGCTGGTGGAGAAGAGAAGTCTGGGGAAATCCAGGCTTTTTTTCATCTTGATGAGTGTAAGCCTGTCGGCACTGTCGGTTGACAGGCGGGTACGCTTATCCGTGATGATTCCCCTAGCCGCACTAAACACCCTCTCTGACAAGACGCTAGCCGCAGGACAAGCAAGCACCTCCAGGGCATACAGCGCGAGTTCAGGCCACGTGTCCAGCTTCGACACCCAGTAGTTGTAGGGGGCAGAGGCGTCACCGAGGACGGTCGTGCGATCGGCTACGTACTCCCTCACCATCCTTTTACAGTGCTCCCGCCGACTCAGCCTTGACTGGGGAGCGGTGACACAGTCTTGCTGGGGAGCCAGAAAGCTGTCAAAGGCCTTAGAGAGTGTTCCCCTGCCTGTGCTGTACATGCTGCCTGATCTCCGCGCCTCCCCTGCTACCTGGCCCTCGGAACTGCGCCTTCGGCCACTAGCGCTGTCGGATGGGAATTTTACCATCAGTTTGTCCGCCAGGGTCCTGTGGTATAGCATCACCCTCGAACCCCTTTCCTCTTCGGGTATGAGAGTGGAAAGGTTCTCCTTATACCGTGGGTCGAGCAGTGTGTACACCCAGTAATCCGTAGTGGCCAGAATGCGTGTAACGCGAGGGTCAGGAGAAAGGCATCCTAACATGAAGTCAGCCATGTGTGCCAGGGTACCTGTACACAACACATGGCTGTCCTCACTAGGAAGATCACTTTCAGGATCCGCCTCCTCCTCCTCCTCAGGCCATACACGCTGAAAGAATGACAGGCAAGCAGCATGGGTACCCTCAGCAGTGGGCCAAGCTGTCTCTTCCCCCTCCTCCTCATCCTCCTCATGCTCCTCCTCCTCAACGCGCTGAGATATAGACAGGAGGGTGCTCTGACTATCCAGCGACATACTGTCTTCCCCCGCCTCCGTTTCCGAGCACAAAGCGTCTGCCTTTATGCTTTGCAGGGAACTTCTCAAGAGGCATAGCAGAGGAACGGTGATGCTAATGATTGCAGCATCGCCGCTCACCATCTGGGTAGACTCCTCAAAGTTTCCAAGGACCTGGCAGATGTCTGCCAACCAGGCCCACTCTTCTGTAAAGAATTGAGGAGGCTGACTCCCACTGCGCCGCCCATGTTGGAGTTGGTATTCCACTATAGCTCTACGCTGCTCATAGAGCCTGGCCAACATGTGGAGCGTAGAGTTCCACCGTGTGGGCACGTCGCACAGCAGTCGGTGCACTGGCAGATTAAACCGATGTTGCAGGGTGCGCAGGGTGGCAGCGTCCGTGTGGGACTTGTGGAAATGTGCGCAGAGCCGGCGCACCTTTCTGAGCAGGTCTGACAAGCGTGGGTAGCTTTTCAGAAAGCGCTGAACCACCAAATTAAAGACGTGGGCCAGGCATGGCACGTGCGTGAGGCTGCCGAGCTGCAGAGCCGCCACCAGGTTACGGCCGTTGTCACACACGACCATGCCCGGTTGGAGGCTCTGCGGCGCAAGCCAATGGTCGGTCTGCTCTTTCAGGCCCTGCAGCAGTTCGTGGGCCATGTGCCTCTTCTCTCCTAAGCTGAGTAGTTTCAGCACGGCCTGCTGACGCCTGCCCACCGCTGTGCTGCCGTGCCGCGCGACACCGACTGCTGGCGACGTGCTGCTGCTGACACATCTTGATTGCGAGACAGAGGTTGCGTAGGAGGAGGAGGAGGGTGGTTTAGTGGAGGAAGCATACACCGCCGCAGATACCACCACCGAGCTGGGGCCCGCAATTCTGAGGGTGGGTAGGACGTGAGTGTTCCCAGGCTCTGACTCTGTCCCAGCCTCCACTAAATTCACCCAATGTGCCGTCAGGGAGATGTAGTGGCCCTGCCCGCCTGTGCATGTCCACGTGTCCATTGTTAAGTGGACCTTGGCAGTAACCGCGTTGGTGAGGGCGCGTACAATGTTGCGGGAGACATGGTCGTGCAGGGCTGGGACGGCACATCGGGAAAAGTAGTGGCGACTGGGAACTGAGTAGCGCGGGGCCGCCGCCGCCATCATACCTTTGAAAGCCTCCGTTTCCACAACCCTATACGGCAGCATCTCCAGGCTGATAAATTTGGCTATGTGCACGTTTAACGCTTGAGCGTGCGGGTGTGTGGCGGCGTACTTGCCCTCCAACACTTGCGCTAGCGACGGCTGGACGGTGCGCTGAGAGACATTGGTGGCTGGGGCCGAGGACAGCGGAGGTGAGGGTGTGGGTGCAGGCCAGGAGACGGTAGTGCCTGTGTCCTGAGAGGGGGGTTGGATCTCAGTGGCAGGTTGCGGCACAGGGGGAGAGGCAGCGGTGCAAACCGGAGGCGGTGAACGGCCTTCGTCCCACCTTATGGGGTGCTTGGCCATCATATGTCTGCGCATGCTGGTGGTGGTGAGGCTGGTGGTGGTGGCTCCCCGGCTGATCTTGGTGCGACAAAGGTTGCACACCACTGTTCGTCGGTCGTCTGCACTCTCAATGAAAAACTGCCAGACCTTTGAGCACCTCGGCCTCTGCAGGGTGGCATGGCGTGAGGGGGCGCTTTGAGAAACAGTTGGTGGATTATTCGGTCTGGCCCTGCCTCTACCCCTGGCCACCGCACTGCCTCTTCCAACCTGCCCTGCTGCTGCACTTGCCTCCCCCTCTGAAGACCTGTCCTCAGTAGGCGTAACAAACCAGGTGGAGTCAGTCACCTCATCGTCCTGCTGCTCTTCCTCCGAATCCTCTGTGCACTCCTCCCTCGGACTTACTCCAATTACTACTACCTGAGTGATAGACAACTGTGTCTCATCGTCATCGTCCTCCTCACCCACTGAAAGCTCTTGAGACAGTTGCCAGAAGTCCCCAGCCTCATCCCCCGGACCCCGGGAACTTTCCAAAGGTTGGGCATCGGTCACGACAAACTCCTCCAGTGGGAGAGGATTCGGAACCATTGCTGCCCATTCTGGGCAGGGGCCCGAGAACAGTTCCTGGGAGTCTGCCTGCTCCTCAGAATGTGTCATTGTAATGGAGTGAGGAGGCTGGGAGGAAGGAGGAGCAGCAGCCAGAGGATTCAGAGTTGCAGCAGTGGACGGCGCAGAATTCTGGGTGGTCGATAGATTGCTGGATGCACTTTCTTCCATCCACGACAGGACCTGCTCACACTGCTCATTTTCTAATAAAGGTCTACCGCGTGGACCCATTAATTGTGAGATGAATGTGGAGATGCCAGAAACGTGCCTCTCTCCTTATCCCGCAGCAGTCAGCTGCGATACACCTGGATCAGGAGCTCGGCCTGTGCCCACACCCTGACTTGGGCCTCCGCGTCCCCGCCCGCGTCCATGTCCTCTAGGCCTACCCCTACCCCTCAGAATGGTGTATTACCAGTAGTGCAGAAACAGAACGCTGTAATTAAATGTGCCGCTTATTGGCCTGTGGTTGGAGGCTGACTTCGCTTACGGAACGCACAGCAGAGCCAGGAAAGAATTTTACGCAAGCCTGCTTTAACACTTAGCTGACTGCGTATTAGTTAGGACAACTACCCCCAGCACAGACGCAGTACACTGAGGACGCTCACAGGCAGCCTAAATAGAAAGTTTTTTCCCAAATTTTTTTGGAAAAGCCCACTGCCTATATAGACAGTATACGTCTTTCACCTTTTTCACTGTCCCTGCCTCAGCACTACTGGCCCTATACTATGTAAAATTACTGCAGACTGTTTCCCTCTGGACAGGATGACAGCGGTGATGTAACGGCCAACGCAGAGCCAGGAAAGAATTTTGCGCAAGCCTGCTGTAACACTTAGCTAGCTGCATATTAATTAGGACTACTACCCCCAGCAGAGACGCAGTACACTCAGGACGGTCACAGGCAGCCCAAATAGAATGTTTTTTCCCAAATTTTTTGGGAAAAGCCCACTGCCTATATAGACAGTATACGTCTTTCACCTTTTTCACTGTCCCTGCCTCAGCACCACTGGCCCTATACTATGTAAAATTACTGCAGACTGTTTCCCTCTGGACAGGATGACAGCGATGATGTAACGGCCAACGCAGAGCCAGGAAAGAATTTTGCGCAAGCCTGCTGTAACACTTAGCTGGCTGCGTATTAATTAGGACTACTACCCCCAGCAGAGACGCAGTACACTCAGGACGGTCACAGGCAGCCCAAATAGAATGTTTTTTCCCAAATTTTTTTGGAAAAGCCCACTGCCTATATAGACAGTATATCTCTTTCACTGTCCCTGCCTCACCACTACTGGCCCTGGACTATGTAGAATTACTGCAGACTGTTTCCCTCTGGACAGGATGACAGCGGTGATGTAACGGCCAATGCAGAGCCAGGAAAGAATTTTGCGCAAGCCTGCTGTAACACTTAGCTGGCTGCATATTAATTAGGACTACTACCCCCAGCAGAGACGCAGTACACTCAGGACGGTCACAGGCAGCCCAAATAGAATGTTTTTTCCCAAATTTTTTTGGAAAAGCCCACTGCCTATATAGACAGTATACGTCTTTCACCTTTTTCACTGTCCCTGCCTCAGCACTACTGGCCCTATACTATGTAAAATTACTGCAGACTGTTTCCCTCTGGACAGGATGACAGCGGTGATGTAACGGCCAACGCAGAGCAAGGAAAGAATTTTGCGCAAGCCTGCTGTAACACTTAGCTGGCTGCGTATTAATTAGGACTACTACCCCCAGCAGAGACGCAGTACACTCAGGACGGTCACAGGCAGCCCAAATAGAATGTTTTTTCCCAAATTTTTTTGGAAAAGCCCACTGCCTATATAGACAGTATATGTCTTTCACCTTTTTCACTGTCCCTGCCTCAGCACTACTGGCCCTATACTATGTAAAATTACTGCAGACTGAGGACGCAATGCTCTGCACGGCCGATATACAAAAAAAAAAAAAAAGTGCAACACTGCAAAAAGCAGCCTCGACAGTACTGCACATGGTCAGATGTGGCCCTAAGAAGGACCGTTGGGGTTCTTGAAGCCTAACATAACTCCTAACACTCTCCCTATTGCAACTCCAGCAAGACAGCACTTTCCCTGAACTATGTCAGAATGCATCTGTGGCGAGCCGCGGGAGGGGCAGATTTATATACTCGGGTGACACCTGATCTCGCCAGCCACTCACTGCAGGGGGGTGGTATAGGGCTTGAACATCGCAGGGGGAAGTTGTAATGCCTACCTTGTCTTTCTATTGGCCAGAAAAGCGCGCTAACGTCTCAGAGATGAAAGTGAAAGTAACTCGAACATTGTGTGGTGCTCGCCTCTAGTAACGAGCATCTCGAACACGCTAATACTTAAACGAGTATCAAGCTCGGACGAGTACGTTCGCTCATCTCTATTTATGACCTTTTTTTCCTGGCCTGCCAAAATTATTCTTGCTGCAGTTGTTTTTTTGTGACATACAGGGCTATTTTTATATACATTTCATTAACTGATGTTTTTGTACAAAAAGTAAAAAAAATATATTTATGTAATTAACAGTTCTTTATTTTTAAATTATTATATTTGCGATAAAATAAAATACAGGAATGGGTTTGCCTTTTTTCTTACAGGTGTTTTGATATATAACTTGTATAGTTTCGGATCTCCAGGGCGGATATGATGACGGTTTATGTGGTGTGTCGTTCTCCTTTTATATGTCTCACCACACACGCCGACAAGTGCATATTACATATATATGACTCATAATGATGTGTTAAAATCATGACTTTGTCAAAGTTAATAGAGTATGCATAACAACAGTGCAAAGAAAAACACAGTATAAGAAAAAGGTAAACTAGACCTAATAGGGAACATAAAACATATTCCATATATTAGTTAAATGTGCAAATATCAAGATATTGGTACAAAAAATACATAGTAGAGGAGGAAAAATCCTGATAACTAAGTACGATTTTTACATCTTTTGTTACATATTGTGTTAACCAAAAAGCTTGCATCCATTCCTTTTCGCTAAAACCTTGAGCTAGTTAATTTACCCATTCTCTTAGGGGAAATATTTTCAGAAATTTTAAATGATCATTTAGCACGGAAAATAGTAATTTTAAGACTTTCGTTGCTTCTGTGAAAATCTCAAAGGTTCGCAGTTGTCTGTAAGAGAAGGTTTGTTAGTATTTAGAAAGTGGCAAATCTGAAGGTATTTATAAAAGTCTGATCTAGGGGGAGAAAAGTGCAAAGTCAGCATATCAAATTGCAATAAGGAAGCTCCCTCCAGCAGTCGCTGAAACATTGAGATACCCAGAGATTTCCAGTTCGCAGTATTTAAATGCGGAAGGGCTAGAGAAAAGATATCAGTGGGTATATATTTACTAGATAGTGGACAATGAGATTTGACATAATGGTGAAATTCTATCCACTTCTTCAATGATACATATGGCCAGGAGGTGTGGGGTGGTTCCACAGAGAAACTAAAAGTAACGACTTAACTGTGCTGGGGTGTTCTAGACTAGTCTCAATGTGTATGTGTCTCCAATCTCTACTAATGTGCTACTTAAGGAACATGGGTGGCTAGGTAGTAATTGTAGATATCCAGTAGTCCCAGACCCCCGACTTTTTTATCATTTGCTAACAAATGACGTACAATCAGAGGCTTACAATTTGAATTTAGAGACATGCTAGTGAAGAAGCAATGTGGAATCTCAATGGAGAGGGTCCTGAATAGATAATAATTTAGGTAAATGTAATATTTTAAGTACTGCAATCCTGCCCAACCAAGAAATTTGAAATTTAGATATTCTCTGAGTTTTCACTTGTATAGATCGTAACAGAGGTTCAAAATTATGTGCGTAAAGATGTTTACTAGAAACAGTAATTGTCGTAACCAGATATTAGATGTCCTCAGATTGTCAATTTAACCAAGATTAAGTTGTTGGGGATATTTAAAGGTAGCTTTTGTGATTTCTGAACATTCAATTTGTAGTAGGAAACTTTTCGAAATTCCCAACCACCTCTAACACTTTTTCTAAAGAGAGTTTTACTTTGGTTAGAGCCAGAATGACATTGTCTGCATACAGGAGGACTAGATGGGTCCATTAACCAACTTGGAGTCCCTTGATTTCATGATGTTCAAGAAGGGCTGCTGACAAGGGCTGATAAGTATATTCTGTGTCTGTAAGTCAGTGTCTTTTAGTCAGTGTCTGTAAATCAGGTCTGTAAGTCAGTATCTGTTAGTCAGTGTCTGTAAGTCAGTGTCATTGTCTGGGAGTGTGTGTGTGAGGTTTAAGTGAAGGTAAATTGTGTGACTGAGAAAAAAAAAAAAAAACTTGAGCGGTTGTGGATAGGCGTTTGGAGTGTGATTTGTCAATTTTCAATACTTCTGTAGGTAAATTTGTAGATCCCCGCTAGAATGTGCTCTATGCTTGGCAAAGCTGTCCAATGTGCTACTTGCATAATGTATGCAGTCCTTGATCAGCCGATGCATGCATGTTGGACATTTGGAAGCCCAAATCATTGATCTAAATGAGAAACCAGCAACACTGAGATACATTGACAAGAAGGAAAGGAAAGGAGTTTGCTGCTCACTAAGCTGGCACTCACTGGGGTAGGGGTAAAGGGTAGTTTGGAGTTAGGTAGGAACTCAAACGTTGATCCAGAGATTATTATGACTGCTGATTATAAAGTCAGGAAGGAGTGTTATTCTCCAAATGAGCTAAATTGGCAATGATTCATATTGCCTTGTTGGGGGCTTTTTGCCTTCCTCTGGGTCAACAAGGAGGGTGTCGAAACAGGCTGAACTAGATGGACAATATCTTCATACAGTCTAACATACTATGGTACTATGTAGTGGTTCTATGGACAATATAGAAATTAACGGGGATAGCGGGCAGCCCTGCCTAGTCCCATTAGTTATATTAAATCATTGGATTAAGTGCTGTTGGAAAACTCCTTGGTGGGGGATTTGGCAGTTATGGCTTTTAAAATGAGCCTCCCAAACCCCATCCTGTTTACGACCGAGAAGGTGAGCGATCAATTAATTTGATCAAACGTCTTCTCGGTGTCTAATTAAAGGAATATAGAGGAGATGTTAGTGGTTTTAATATGATGGACTAGATTGAGAACCGATCTGGTGTTGACAGGAGCCTGCCAGCCCTTCCCTGACTAGCTGGGGCATCCTATGTAGTCTTCTTACACGTTGGTATTCTCTCCTGGCTACTATACTGCAGCACTATGACTACTAAAAATGGCACGTGCCAGCGCTTATTACATGCAGCCCCTCATACTGCACAAAATCATTGGTGGCATTCTAGTCCCTGTGGTTGGACACCCACAGATCAGCTCATCATTTTCTAATAATAAACTTTTACTCACTCATAGGGACCTTTTACGGGATGGAATTGTTCTGCAACATGCACGGAATTTAACACTGCATATATCTGCACCAAAAATTCATGTGTCTGAATGCATTTTTTTTCTGTAAATTCTGTTTTTATTGAAAACATAAATCGCAAATGCAAATTTTTGATGCAGAATTGCTGGCAGAATTAAGTCGTTTACAATTTCACATCAAACTCCACGTCAGACATGCAGATTTTGGTGAGGAATTTTGTGCACGGCAGCAAATTCTGCTGCCAATTCCATTTTTACCGGAATATCTCTTTAAACTCATTTAAAAAGTGGAGCTTCAGGTAACTTCCTGCACCAAACGCTTGATTTGCACTTGATTTTACAAGTCTCATAGGAATATATTATTTGCTTACATTTTAGAGGGGTCAGTAATGACATCATTGTAATGATACGATTAGTATAGCCTTTAGTCAATAGTAAACATAAAGACTATAAAACTTTCTTAGTTTAACACATCTACTTTGAAGTGGTTTTCTTCCTTTGTGTTACGTCCCAGGCATTCTAATTCTACAACAGACAGAAAATGGATACTTGAGTTGCGCATATTTCTGTTTTTTCCATGGCTTGTTCCAAGAGACTAATTTTGAAAAGAGATTATGTTTAATCTTGAATTATAGACTACTTTATTACGTAAATGCATTTCATAACATTACAGATCAAAGCCTGTGACAGTGGCTACAGTCAGTAATGCACAAGACCCAGGCCAGCTATTGTGATCTTTTCTTGGCCATGCAATACATGGTCTTTATATTCCAGACTCAAATGACATCACATTATCATGAATGTTTTTCCACATGTATTATAAAGGCCTGATGATAGGGCTCACAATTATCAGTACTCAACTATATCAACTGTCTGATTATTACCCTATTTTGGTTTCATGGTAAAATACATTGCATAAAGCCATGAAGCAGACCCTTAGCTCTAAGGTCAGACACAGAAGTAATGCAATCAAGCCCCTATTCCAAATATACACTCATTGTAAAAAAGTGATTAGAGTTGTGGAGTGATTAGATGAACGATCATGCCACCTGGGGCCTTAAATGTGGTTCCATCCTTGGCCTATAAAATGGCTTTCAGAGGCTACTTGTGTGTAGTGATCTATGTTTCAGCTTGTTGACCAGTTGATGACTCTACAACGCAATCAAAGAGATTTCGCCCAGTTAAAAGAGTTTGAGAAGGGGTTGGAATTCAAGAAGCTGGATGATCATATCAACGAATTGCTGGCCACCTAGGTCATGTTGACAAAACTGTTAGGAGGTGTTGGGACCAGTGGATACATGAGGGCATGCACACAAGGAGATTGGGATCAGGACACCCTCGATAAACCACCAGTAGATAGGATCATTTCATCTTCCAACAAGCATGAGCAGCTCCAATTGTTTTGTTGTTCGCTATCCAGAGACAGGTGGCACCATTATTATAGTCCCCTGTGTCTGTTGGAACCATTTCCAGGTGCTTGGCCAAAGGACATTTGGTCTCACAGTGCCGATTAGATGTACTGCCTTTGACACGCACTGTCACCTCCGTTTGCAGTGGTGTCGTGGATGATGTAACTGGACTGCTACGGAGTGGAACCGGAATTGTCTTGAGCAACAAATCCAGATTTTGTTTGGGTACTGATGACGGTCGTGTTCATGTCGGGAGACCATGGGGTGAGAGCTTCAAACCTGCCTTTGCTGGAGAGTGTCACACTGCCCTCACTGCTGGTCTGATAATCTGAGGGGGTCAACACATATAACAGTTGGTCACCCCTAGTAATGGTACAAGGGACAATGACAGCTCAGTGATATGTTCAGGACATCCTGTAGTCACATATGTCTCTCATGGCAGGACTTCCTAGAGGTATTTTCCAGCAGGATAATGTTCAGCTGCATTATGCAAGGGTGTCACAGGAATGACACAACATTGTCACACCTCTGTGGCCTGCCTGTTCGCCAGATTAATTGCCAATAGAACATGTATAGGACCATCTACATCTGCATTCTTATGTGGAAATGTTATAGGATGCATTCATATTTTTGAACATTTATTTTTGATAAGCTAACTTCATGAATCCTCCTAACTTTAAAATCGAGAACTCAAGCTAAACGTTTGACTTAGATTCATCCTAAGTACAATATATTGGTGTAATATTATGTAAATAGTGTGTTCCTTTCTGGGAATCATGCTTCCTAAGAACAATATCAAGCCATGTTCTATAGTCTAGTTGGCTCTAATAGAGAAACCAGTACGATTAGATCCTGAGGTGTAAAAAGCCGTTATATATTCTGTAATTTGGAATGTCTTTTGATTGGCAGTTTTCAACATCAAAAGAGAATGCCAATACTTCAAAGCCACAAGACAGTATTTTTTTGGATTTTTACTGGTACTTTATTGGTGGATTTCACAATTCAATGAGTTATTAGCCATCAATAGAATATTACTTCAGACTATCAACCCTCCCTAGCATTTAATCTAGTTTAATCTCACTGGTGCTGTCATGGGCATAAGGAAAACATAAGATTACTTATCAGTAATCAGTTTTCCATGAGCCCATGACAGCACCACTAATCCCTCCACCCCACCTGCTATATTTGAGTTAAAGATAAATTAATATGTTTTATTAAATAAAGTTTAAGTATAACTGTAAATAAAAAGAACAGGCTGGTTCAATTAGTCCATGGATCTTGCTACAGAACTGAGGAGGTAAAGAGAAGAGAACATAAAAATCCCATTCAGATGTTGGCCATGGTCAGATTTGAACATACAAAATAGCAGTGTAACAACTGTCTTTTCTGCTCTAGAGAAGGCAAAGAACAGGAAGAATAAACACAAAGAGAACATAATAACACCTTCTAGATATTGACCTTGGACAGATTTGAGCCCAGAACTCCAGCATTGCCAGAAACTGAGCCACTGTGCTTTGTCTTCTTTCCATTGAGAAGGAGACAGAGAAACACAAAGTCCATGCAGATGTTATATTTGGATAGATTTGAACCTAGGACACTAGCACTGCAAGGCAACAGTGCTAATGACTGAGCCACCATGCTACTTTCTCTTTTTCCAGTGCAGAAGAAGAAGAATACAGAGCAGAAATATTAGAAGGAGGAGTAGACAAATAAGGAGCAGAGAGAAGAGAAAAAGGAAAGAAAGAGATGATGAAAAATAAGAAGATTTTACCCTTTTTTTTCTTCTCCAGAAGCTCTAGGTAGCTCAGTGCGTAGCATTGTTGCCTTGTAGTGTTGAGGTTCTATGTTCACGGCTGATTATCAACAACATCTGCATGAAGTTTGTATGCTGTTTGTGTTTATTATTTTTTTTCTTCTCTGGCTTTTCTACGTCTGGGGAAGAGAGACGAAAGATTTAGTGTGGTGGCTCAGTTGTTAGCACTGCTTCCTTGAACTGATGGAGTTCCAGGTTCAAATCAGTCCAAGGCCAACATCTGGGTGTTATTTTTATGTTCTTTTTTGTTCAATTCTTTTCCTCTCCTCTGAAGCTGAACAGACAGGTATGGTGGTTCAATTATTAACAATGCTACTTTAAAGTGTTTTTTTTTTTACTCCCTTTGACTCCAATTTCAGTAGTAATTGGTTGTTCTCATTTAGGTCAACCAAAAAACCCATAGAATCGGGTCGGGCACTCCTGACCCAAATATTTCAATAATCGATCAACACTAGAGATGAGCGAGTATACTCGGTACAGGCAATTGCTCAAGCGAGCATTGCCTTTAGCGAGTACCTGCCCGCTCGAGACTGAAGGTTCGGGTGCCGGCGGCGGGCAGGGAGCTGCGGAGGAGGAACGGAGGGGAGATCTCTCTCTCCCTCTCTCCCCCCCCGCTCCCTCCAGCTGACTGCCGCTACTCACCGCTCCCCCGCGCCGGCACCCGAACCTTCAGTCTCGAGCGGGCAGGTACTCGCTAAAGGCAATGCTCGCTCGAGCAATTGCCTTTAGCGAGTATACTCGCTCATCCCTAATCAACACTAATCAGGACTTCATGCAGATAAGTGATACATGTGACTGGAAGAAGTGCAAATAGGGAACATTGTATACTTGTCAAATGTCAAATTCCATAGCACTCCACAAGTTACTTGTATTTGATGCTAGGTTACAAATTCTGAAAACATCATGAAATCATTGGGATAGAAAAAACTCGAAGCTCCAACACTGCACTTGATCTTGCTCATCATTATCATGGTTTTTTTTACCTTGAAGTGCCCATCACACTTGTCTGTTGAGATGAGATTCCTTATTGGGTATCATGTAATGCTGAATAATATGCGATATGTCAGAAAACTCAGTGGGCCCTTTACGCAGGAAATAGGCCCCACACCAAAAATATTTTAAGTGGCATATTTACTGCATGACTTTCTTATTTGTCATTTTTGCTGAAAGAATCATCACACTCTTGTCTGGAGGCATCTCATCAAGCCTTAAATATACAAGATGATAATGTGTAGCTCAAGTTCAATACACTATTTAGAAAAGTTTTTTTATTCTCTTACGGAAGACACAGTTTTAGTGAACTGGTGTAAGGGATCTGCTTCCATAAAATCTTATGGCAGTTTAGTCACTTTCGTCACTTGCAGTATTCTTTTTTTCTACTATTGGTCGTAATGTTTTTCCATAGAAGGAATGCAACAGCGCCCCCAGCTGTGCTAGCTACTAAAAAAAGACATTGAATTCTATGAAACACAGTAACATTAATGTAGAACCCCCTCCAAAAATAAGACCGATGAGTAGCATCAGGAGCATAACCCTACAATGTACGGTAACTCTTTTTATAATGTGAGTGTTGTCTCCCTTTTGAAAAAGAACCTAATAGGTTTTACATATCTTGCCATAGCCGATCACATTCTGCTTTGCATATTACAAGCTACTATTTACTATATTGTCTATGTTTGACTTATCTGCATTATTTTTGGACATGTCAGCGAATGTTTTCCAAGTGATTATGTGATGATAGTGAAGGTTTTTTCATCCGACTCCTTTTGTACTTACTGCTACAGAAAAATCACATGCATATATAGGGCATTAGGAGAAATGGGTTATAAGGGTATAAGAATGTGGACATTAACAACTATTACCTCTACCTAAACTAATTGACATATATCCAACATGTTCTTGCATATGTACCAGAAAGATTTCCACTGATACCTCTAAGTGTTAAAAACATGTTGTCCTTATTACCCAAAGTTGTATGTGAGTATCCAGCAGCAGCATTTCTATTCCATTATGAAAACGCTTGTACTTTAAATTACTGTTCTGAACGTTGAGCAAAAATAAAATTAGTGTGAAATTCAGCATAAATATAAGCATAAACATAAGTGAAAAATAACACTTAATGAAATGTAGTCCTTAAATAAGATGCCAGGCTCAGAGGACACAGCACAAAAGAGGACACAGCTGGCTGGAGCAGCAGTAGAAAAGCAAATGAACCTGCGAGGGAAAGACCTGAAGAGTCCTTGAAAGGAAATAAGATTTAAGCAAAATTCAAATTCCCAATATCGGTTAAAAAAGAGATTTAGAAAGGTTGGCATAGATTGTAAATCTGTCCAACATGCAAAACACATATCCCCATGTACAACTAAATGAAGCTGTATTTTAACATATTTCCGCAGGCTCCTGCTCTGCTCTGTTAAAGCTCAGTGCAAAGACGATAAACAAAGGCCAAATAAAGGGACATTCAAAAAGGTCCATAGTCCAGTGAAGCGAATAAGGATTTACTTGGTCTCCCGGGTATGATTTGCTAAGCTTATCTTACAAAATTGAGAAGTCTTGAGCTATGGAGGTTGCAGATCCGTTAAGCTTCCTAAAAACCGAGCAATGGATGTGCTGCTGCCTTGTCTGTATGACTGGCTCCATCTGTGTTTGTTCGCTTTCACGTTTCCAGCTGCCTGCTGCCACTTTAGAAAAAGACTGATGTCATTTGAGAATTTGCATTAGGTGTGTACATACTGAGCACTCGGGAAATCAAAGAACACCAGACGTTTGCTAGTGTAGTAGGCAAACTGGTGCGAATCTCATTGGATCTTCTCATTTGTGTAATGCCCACTATGGAGACATATTGATCCAGAGCAACTCAATCATGTATTAAATGTCTCCAATGGTTGGACACGGGGAAATATTTTTATCTTGAAAGGAAAACGCTCCCATTAGTATTCTGCTCAAATCAATATTAAGTACGGGAAGATATACTCGTAGGGAGGTGTGACTAAGCCAATGTTGCCAAGCAGAATAGAACATACAGCATATATGAGGAGGAGGAACAGAGTAAAAATTTATACTAGGCTTTCATTTATTCTGCTAGTGCTTGTGGATTTACTGAATTTTTTTCCTTAGCTCTGAAATTTCCCATGAGTCTGACTGAACACCTCCTCATTTGATGAGATGATGCTGCACTTTAGATTGGCTTATTGAAAGAATAAGAATTTATTAATGTAACCTATTATTTTTCAACTCATCCTTGGATTATCAGGATGTACGGACTGCATACAATTGATAAGGGGACATTTTTCTGTTCTTGCTTTGCTTGTCAAAATTAAAAACAGCCCAGGTCTTCATTGCCTGCAGCTTTCTTCTGTCTACCCCCAGTATCTCATGCAGATTTACCTGTTTTTCTGCTGCCTTGCTGTTTGAAATCCACTTACAGGTGGTAGGCAAGTCCTAAACAGCCATTCTGCTAGTACTGTACTGTCTTGGACTTCCTCTTCTACCTTTTTTCATGCTGTCTTGCCTTACCTTTCTCCAATCAGGTGTAAGACAGCATCTAAATGCCCGCCCCTCTATTGCATGTGGTAACTAGCAGTGTCCTAATGTCCCTATTACTAGAAAAAAACAAATACCTAACAACAGACAGTGGTTTGCTAAGCTGCAGTAATGGAGAGCCCTAGTGGCAGCCACTTCAAACTTTATTCTCAGTAGTAACACTAAAAAACAATTAATACAAGTATATTAAAAGATTGATGAGGCACACATAGGCAGTGTAAACCTAAATGGAGGTTCCTTTGCCCCACTGGTCTACTTTGGGTGGAATTTTTCAAAAGCCTTCACAGGCTTTTCTTTTATTCTTAACACATGTAATTAAAATATTTACCGGTAAAAAGCAATCCAGTGAAGATTGTGGTGGTGGGATACTTTTCCGTGGCCACCCTGTAGATGCTATGGTGATGAGTAAGTGTGGGGCATAATGTGTAGTGGTACCTAATGCATACAGATGAGGACAAAGTTCTTTTGCTAACAAAGCACACCACGGCAGGCTACAATGTGTGTGTATATATATATATATATATATATATATATATATATATATATATATATTAGAGAAAGCTGACTATAAATTAACTAGGTCTTCCTGCATACTATGTAAACTAACATATGCATATAAAAAATACATGGTCGCAACACTACAGCATGTAAACTCAGAAAAGGTTAGAAAAGGCTTTATACAGATAAATAGGTTTACATAAACAGTAATTTTACATACAAGTCAAAATGCTGAATAAGACCACATACCTTTTAACAATACTGACAAAAGGAGTGTGACTGTGACCAAAGGTTGGATTCAAACAAGTTGTTAGCATAACGACCTGTTTGCAAGATGATTCCCTGTTTTTAATTGCATCCATGTAAGTGATTATTTGTAATTTGGTTGGAACCTGGCAGCAATCTCTCTGCAGCGCCACCACAGGGTAATTGAAGCATTTACACAGAGCCTATTAAAATCAGTGAGAGTCTCCTATTTGTTAAGGCCTCACGCACATGGGCAGATTTGTGCTGCGTAGTCTGGTGCGGGCGTCCACCTCCGGATTTGGCAGCGAATACCGCCCATAGCATGCTATGGAAAAGTAATTCTTCCAACACACGAGCGAAAACCAATTGCAGTCTCCGCTCGCGGAGGAAAAATTGCAGCATGTTCCAGTTTCCTGTGGTGTCCGCACAGATGGCTACCATTTAAGTCAATCCGTGATGCATCCGTGCAGATTCTACAAAAAAAGCTGGTATTTTTTTTAAAATTCTGTACTGCAGATGTCCGACGGCTCACCGTGTGGACCATCCGCAGTACAGATGAAGAAAAAGAAAGTCAGGTTCGTGCGGACAGGGCTGATGCCAGGGCTGGATTCCGCATGCAAAATCCGACCCGCCTGTGTGCATGAGGCCTAACTTGGATTATTTTACGGAGTTCAGTGTCTCTATACTTCATAACAAGGACTTTCTGGCTAATCATTACCATAACTCTGTTTTCTCTGGTTTTTGTGATATCTTTATCTTTACAAGATTTGTTAGCTCAGTCCTTTCATGGAGCAGGTGTTGCTGTAAAATTATAATGGTAACAAAATGTCAGCTTCTAAATTATACTTTGAGAAATAAAACATCAGTACCCAAGTCTAAAATAGATATTACAAGCTGTTTATAGGTATGGAAAATTTACCATATAAATCACCAAGATAGAGAGAAAATGTCTTCTTAGTCTTAAACTGGGACAAAGAATACCAGCAGGTGTAAAGGTATTGATGCTAAAATACTAAAATGAATACTGTGCTGGATGACAAGAGCATAACCAGAGTCTTATGAGCTCCAAGGCATATTTTGAACCTGAGTCTCCACACCATTTTGTTGTTTGGATGTGCAGACCCCAGTGTTGTTGCTAGAGTCTATGAAGATATATGTTTCCCGACCCCACTAAAAATAATAAACCAAAGACAACATAACTAGAAACAATTTACTATGTATGATATTATACCTCTAGATAATACGGCCAAGCAGTTACCACAAATTACCACTACATGTTGTCTGAGTAATACCACCGTAGTGTTACCAAACATCTCCACACCATGGCCACATTTTACTACCATATAGTGACTAAATTGTGACCACCACACAGTGGCAATATAGTATTAGATCACATAGTTCAACACAAATGCTGTACAAATTGTATAAATGAATACACTACAATAAAATTCAGTAACTCACAGGTGACATCTTCTCTGATTGTAGTAGTTCAATTTCTCTTTTGTTCTCCATCCAACCCTTATCACCATGATAACTTCTTTCAGCTGTGTCTCATCTGTGTAGAAGTTAACACAGAGACATCTTAGGCTACTTCTTTTTCCAGTACCACCACCTCCAAACTAACCAACCATCCAAACTGTCCAAGGACGAGGCTTTTCTATCCAGTGTAAAAGACTGACGGGTGGAAATATTGTAAGACAGAGACCAAAGAGGTCTCCATCTCACATGTTCTCTCCTATGGTGCCATACAGCTTCCATTCTGGTCTTCGTGCCCATGTAGTTTTATGCATTGAGAGTGGAAACCAAAATGGAACCAGTACTGATTTCACAAAATGTAATATGAAACAAGCCAAAGATGTAGTTAATATAGAAAACATGTCTGTAACTTATTAGTTGTTTACATTGAATAACAAAGCCAATTAATGCTAATTAAAGCTTATTCATTGTATAATAAAAAGTTCTGTTAGTTCATTTAGTTATTTAACTTCTTTAATTAAATTTATGTTAATTATTCACCATTTTCAGGATTTCTGCTTGATGTCAGTGAATATAAACCTTCTTTTTAACATTCTGAATCTGTATATCTGTCTTGATCATATCTTGAGGACATAGCTGTATATATTGTTAGAAGAGAGAAGTTTGCAACATTTAACAAGCTGTACACCGATGTTAGTTGCCCATTGTCAGAACAAATGTCCAGCTTCTGGATGGAAGCAAGAAATTTCCACTCCCTTACAGAAAGAAAGTCCATGAAAGCTGTGATGAATTGATATGCAAAGTATATTATTGTCTCACAAAGACAAACCCTGTCCATATGCCATATTAAAGCATATGGATGTCATACTGGAGGGTCCCTGCTTGAGATCCCCTTCTCTGAGCAAGAATGATGAACTACTTTATGATAGCAGCTCCCATTATGGTGAACTAGAAATGTCCTTTTATTACATGAATGACCAGGGGAGTAGCTAAAGGCTCATAGACCCTGGTGAGAAAGTTCAGCTTGGTTCCCTTGCTCTTCATAGCTGCTAGTCATGGAACTTTCTGCTGCATTGCTTAGTCTCCTAAAGTGGTCTATTGATGCAGCACTAGCAGCCAGGGATGTTGTTAAGAGTCTTAAAAGATCAGGGGCACAAAGCTCAATATATATGCATTACACCTTTCCCCCACGACCGCCCCCCCCCCCCCCCCCCCAAAAAAAAAAAAAAGAAAAAAATACATCTTTATAACAGCGGGCTTAGATACATTTACTCAGCTCTATTATAATTAACAAAGTCACTATATAGTAGATACCAGATCTACAAAGTGAAATTACACTGCAGTTACCTCCAGTGATCATGGGTGGCATCTTCTCTGATTGGTGAAATCCATTTTTCCTTTATTTCTCTAACCTGTCTTACACCACAATAGAGAATTCTTCCAGCCACTACTTGACTCTTCACCTTGTCCTGCCGCTACCCCTACACAGAATAATCATTTCAATTTGTGACCCATATAATAATAGTGGCCACCACGGCACTCCACACAATAGTGGCCCTTTCTGTACCCCAAACTCACACATTAATGGCACCATCTGTGCCCTACAAATGCACACATTAGTGGCCTCACATGCATTGCAGGCCCCCTCTGTGCTCCGCATACATTTTGTCCAACAACCTCCATGACCCCCATACCACATATCAGGCAGAATCATAACTTCTCTGAGTTACTCATATCTTCTCGCATGCTGCTGCTTCAGCTGCCCTATTCTGCTACTCCCCCACCCCCCATCAGTCTCCCGTTCTCAATGCAGGACAAGCTGGAGAGAGGAGTTGGCGAAAAGAAGATTGGGTGGTTCAGAGAAATTAAGATTTTGCCAGGCATGTCGTACAGGGGCAGGGTTGCCAGGGGGAGTGAGGGTTGGATCACACCTTGTTTGCCCCAGTGGCTCAGGGGCTCAATCACAGCTATGACCCCCTATAGCTAAACCACTGTGGATGGCTATTCAACAGAATGACTGCCATATAATATTAGCTTTCCCCTTCAGAGGAAATGCCTAGTTGTCCACAGTTTTCTCTAGCAAAATCAGGGTGTTGGTAAATAATAAGGTCAGAAGCGGCGCTCCAATGGTGTGCAAGGAAATGAAAACAAGGTAATATGGAAAGGAACTCACCGCAACTGAGCCGGTCCTATGGTTAAGAGACCGGTCAGTTCGTTGGTCCACTAAGGCTTTTTTTTGAAAACCGAATAAAGGCAGTGTGTGTTGATGGTCCTAGAACATCCCCTAGGGGAGAGCTGCAGCGAGCGACTCCAAAACAACCGTGTCAAGGAGGAGAGAAATGTGCATTAGGGAAGAGAAAAAACTCACTTCATGCGCTCCATCAAACAGTGGCAGAATGTGGAAATCTTACTTGTTGAGGGGTGCCTGGACTCCTGGCACCCCCAATATCCCAGGAGGCAAAAAGGTTTCAACGATGCAGGAGTAATCCTCATAAAACGATTTATTATATAAAAGAACAGTTGAATGGGCGTTGAAACGCGTTTCGGCTTCTGTCAAGCCTTTATCAAGCATAGGGAACAATTGGTAGATGGTCTCTATTTATAGCAAAACATACACAGAAGGAAAAGGGGAAGGGGAACAACCACATTGTACACATTCCAAATAATGACTATAGTGTTATAAATGGTTTCCCATTCTCCTTTTTAGTGGCATGTCATTGCAATTGTTAATGTAATATATGTAAATTTAAATATATCCAACGTTACCTCCAGGTATCACGGCGTCACTCGGTCACATGACCGGGAATCCGACGGGGAAAGGGAAGCACTTCGATGTTACACCAGAAGGCGGGGCATCCCCAAGGACCAGCCGAGTGTATATGTTTGATGGAGCGCATGAAGTGAGTTTTTTCTCTTCCCTAATGCACAAAATCAGGGTGTTGGGAAGGGTGTAGTATTGATCTGCTTACTGTCACAGCGCTTGCATTACGAAAGGGCTTGTCTCATCCAATTCTCCAAGTGTACCTTAAATTGCTAATTCCAGTTTATTATGTGTATGGCTAAAGTAAGAAAACACAACTCTAGTGGCCCAGAGGGTCCTCCAGAATAGCCACATATTCATAGTCCTGTCACACTTTGCTGTGTGCTCCTAAGAGGCATAGAAAGTGCTGTACATTGGACAAACACTGTTTCCCCTTTCTTCTCAACCTTAAAGCTTGGCAACAGCTGGCTGCTTATTGGCTGTATGTCATGCCATCACTGATTGGTGGAGGGGGATGGTGAGAGTTCAGAGTGGGATACTCCAGAGTGAGCCAGTATGCTGAGGGGAAGGAGTGGAGAAAAAGTGTGGGGAAAAGACAGGAAGTGAAGGGGAGTAAGTCGGAGGAGGACGTCATGCAGAAGGAGGTCAGCAGAGTGAGCAGCTACAACACGCTATCCATCAGGGAAACCAGTCTACTAACAGTGAGGAGGAGAGAAGTTGGGACCCGTTCCACTAAAACCGTGAGTTACATACACCCCCGTGAAGTCAAAGCCAGGGGTGGTAAACAGGTCCATCTTAACTTCAACTCCAATAACTGCATAATCAACTTCCAGTAAGCCAAACAGATAACTAGGCCTATGGGAATTTTTACTGTGTAACCTCTAAATGCAATAGAGAAAGCGTTGAAGAGAAAACTGTGCCTCATCCAAATTTAACTGTATCACAAAGTGTTGTGCTACTACACAACTATTTGCTCTGCCAGGCATGTACAAGATTGCCATTGTTTTGTTGTACTGCGAAATTAAAGGGGTTGTCCCGCGCCGAAACGGGTTTTTTTTTTTTTCAACCCCCCCCCCGTTCGGCGCGAGACAACCCCGATGCAGGGAGGTAAAGAAAGCTCACCGGAGCGCTTACCTTAATCCCCGCGCTCCGGTGACTTCTCTACTCACCGCTGAAGATGGCCTCTTCCTCCGTGGACCGCAGCTCTTCTGTGCGGTCCACTGCCGATTCCAGCCTCCTGATTGGCTGGAATCGGCACGTGACGGGGCGGAGCTACACGGAGCTACACGGAGCCCCATAGAAGACTGCAGAAGACCCGGACTGCGCAAGCGCGGCTAATTTGGCCATCGGAGGCCAAAAATTAGTCGGCTCCATGGAGACGAGGACGCCAGCAACGGAGCAGGTAAGTATAAAACTTTTTATAACTTCTGTATGGCTCATAATTAATGCACAATGTACATTACAAAGTGCATTATTATGGCCATACAGAAGTGTATAACCCCACTTGCTGCCTCGGGACATCTCCTTTAAAGCTTAAGTAAACTTGTGCACTTCCAGTTTACTAAACCAAAAGCTACCAGGACTCGTGTCAAATTATTTCCGCTATTGACTCTTGAAGTCCCAAATGAAGTGCTGGCGTCAAGTGAAAACCACTATTAATTATAAGAGTAGATATTAGAGATGAGCGAGCGTTCTCGGATAAGCACTACTCGCTCGAGTAATTGGCTTTATCCGAGTATTGCTGTGCTCGGGGCTAAAGATTCGGGTGCCGCTGCGGCTGACAGGTGAGTCGCAGCGGGGAGCAGGGGAGAGCGGGCGAGAGAGAAGGAGAGAAAGATCTTACCTCCGTTCCTCCCCGCTCTCCCCTGCAGCTCCCCGCTCCGTGCCGGCACCCGAATCTTTAGCCCCGAGCACAGCGATACTCGGATAAAGCCAATTACTCGAGCGAGTAGTGCTTATCCGAGTACGCTCGCTCATCTCTAGTAGATATGTATAAATATATTTTGTGCCACTGTGCGGCGACCGATTAGGGCACCTTTACCGCCATTGTCAGAAGAGATCACAGAGCCACCTGTGACATCCATTTTGCAATCTTCGTGCTCTCCCCTACTTTGGCGTGTTGTGCTCGGATTCTGCACAACATACCAATTCATGGTGGAAATCAGTCAATTTTAGCAGTAAGTTAGGTTTTTAATATTGGTGCTATTTATCTTTTAGCTTTAGTGGATAATTTATATGAAGCAGTCAATATAATGACAGTAAAATTATTCATGTAACATTTAAGTCTTGCATTAATTATAATACAGCCGCACATAACTGCTTTTGTTTTGCTGATCCACAGTTGCTCAAACATTATACCAGTAAACAAGGGAGACAGATATGTGAAGCCTGCATCTGAAACCTATACCCAAAAGATTAATCTATCTGCTGCTCTTCATTAAGAGATTATATTATCACAGCTCTAGCAGTTCAATAGAAGTTCACTGGAACACTGCCGCTGCCACTAAGATACTTGGAAGAGGAAGAATCCTTTATGGAGTCATCCTCATACAAATCTCTGGTGTCTTCATGTGTCTTCATTATGATAAAAGGTCGCTCAGCTCCTTAACCGAGAGCGCTAACCACAAATCCTATTTTGTTTGGAAAGCTGTACAGTTGCAAAATCATTCTAACATGCCAAAAGGGATAAAAGACACAAGAGGGTATGGTGATTATGTAATGATAAACACCAGCAAAATTCTGTAAATCCTGTAAAAATGCAAGAGATTTTCATAGATAGATAGATAGATAGATAGATAGATATGAGATAGCTAGATAGATATGAGATAGATAGATAGATAGATATGAGATAGATAGATAGATAAATAGATATGAGATAGATAGATAAATAGATAGATAGATATGAGATAGATAGATAAATAGATAGATATGAGATAGATAGATAGATATGAGATAGATAGATAGATAGATATGAGATAGATAGATAGATATGAGATAGATAGATATGGGATAGATATGAGATAGATAGATAGATATGGGATAGATATGAGATAGATAGATAGAAATGAGATAGATAGATAGATATGAGATAGATAGATATGAGATAGATAGATAAATAGATAGATAAATAGATATGAGATAGATAGATAAATAGATAGATAGATATGAGATAGATAGATAAATAGATAGATATGAGATAGATAGATAGATAGATAGATAGATATGAGATAGATAGATAGATAAATAGATAGATAGATATGAGATAGATATATATGGGATAGATATGAGATAGATAGATAGATATGGGATAGATATGAGATAGATAGATAGATAGATAGATAGATAGATAGATATGGGATAGATATGAGATAGATAGATAGAAATGAGATAGATAGATAAATAGATAGATATGAGATAGATAGATAGATAGATAGATAGATAGATAGATAGATAGATAGATAGATAGATAGATAGATAGATATGAGATAGATAGATAGATGTTAGATAGATAGATAGATATGAGAGAGATAGATAGATATGAGATAGATATGAGAGAGATAGATAGATAGATATGAGATAGATAGATAGATAGATAGATAGATAGATAGATAGATAGATAGATAGATAGATAGATAGATATGAGATAGATAGATATATATGAGATAGATAGATAGATATGAGATAGATAAATGATAGATAGATAGATAAAGAGCTATGAGATAGATAGATAGATAGATAGATAGATAGATAGAGAGAGAGAGAGAGATATGAGATAGATAGATAGATAGATAGAGCTCAAAACTAATAAAAGTGCCTATACTTACCGTATTATTCCCTGAGCGCTGCAGCGCCACATCTCCGTTCTCCAGCAGCCAGTCTGTGAATGGGGCATGACAAGCTACTGCAGCCAATCATAAACATCAGCTCACACCAGAGATCTTCAAAAATATGATGACTGTACAGTATAATTATGAGACCTTATTTATATGCAGCATGCCATAGAATTCCTCGAATGACCATGAAATCAGACAAATATAGCGGATATAGATGCTGCACAACCATTTTAATCCAGTTAATCTTACCAGTTGCTTTTCAAAGTAGCGATGATGTCAATAATGAGGACAAAAAAATGTACTAAATTTGAGGGGCCATTGCTCAGAACAATGAACAAGATCTATATAATACCAGCAGTTGACAAATTTTCTATCATTTTCCACTCAAATGTAGTTAGAAAAATATTTTTGCATAAAACATTTTCTTATTAATATGACACAAGTTTGTACTATATTTAATTTTACTGCCTCAAGAAAAAGTTTTCAAGCAGCTGGGAGTTTTAACTGGGACAGATGTATATGATCTATCAACATAATCCAGACAGAATAAGGGCTGCAATGAAATTACTATTCACAAGTCCTAATAAAAGAAAGGTAAAGTATGGTTTATTGCAGCACATTCTGTGGTATGATGTATATGTAGACTTTTCTAATTCAATGCTTGAATGTAAGTAGTACTCAGTTATGTCACTAAGACTACACTATCCGGTTATATACATATAAATATATGCTCTTCAAATCTGCAAGTCTAAAGGCCCATTTAGATACAACGATTATTGCTCAAAATTCGCTCAAAAGCCATCTTTTGAGCAATAAACGTTGTGTTTAAATGTACCCATCTTTCACTGTCGTTCAGCAGAACAGCTGATAAGCAGGACCGCATGCTGTGCTCTGCCCGGGGACTGCTGATAACAGCTGATTGCATTGTATCAGCTATTCTCAGCTGTCAGCCCCACTGGCAGATCAAGGAATGTAATCAGGAAACAGTGGGAGGTCTGTTTCCTGATTACAGCTTCCAGTGGCTCACACACTGCTACTTGGTACTACTAGGCATTACGTCTAAGTAGTAGTTTATGCAAAATGATCGCTCAAAAGCCAGCTTTTGAGCGATCATCTTTGCAGTGTAAATGCACCTTTATTTGTAGTTACAGGAAATGTTTGGTGGAGGCGATTGCTGCTTAAAGGGGTTGTCTTCCCTTCAGTGCTGCCACACTAAACTATGGCTGTCTCCTTCATGGTGGCACTGTCACATCTGTGTGGCACACAAGCACCACGCTCCACATGGACACAGTTTGACGTTCACAACTACTGCAGTGGATAAAACTATGCACTGTAGAACAGTGTGCATTACAGCAGAAGTACGTAAACCAGTATGAAAAGCCTGTGTGACACAAGAGTACTATGCTCAGCACGGCGTCGGGTAACGTACACACTGCTCGAAATAGAAGCGCACCACGCTATGCTAAAAAGTAGCACCACTCCAGGGAGAAGGAAGCCTGGCCCTAACCTAGCAGGGAGGTAAAGGGTCCCTGCCTAGAAGCAGGGTCATCGCCTCAATAGAGGTGGCCCCACGGTTTTCAACCTGGGCCCTGATTGTCACTACAGGAGGCCCTGGAGAGATGATCCAAACAGCAAAGCAATACAGAAATGAAAACAGAGAATACAACTGCAAAGGAAATGCAGCACTTATCTGGAAATAGTAGCAAGACACCTAGCACAGAGGAACATCACACTCCAACAACTCCTCTATGAACTGAATAAGCAGTGGTGAGCAAAAGAAAGGGGTAAGACTATAAAGGTCTTTCCACCTGAGGACTAGCAGAGCAATTAGAGAACCACACCCCCAACCATCTTCCATGAATGATTCATCATTAGCATGCATTGATGCAGCAAAGAGACAGTATCCAGCAGTCTCTGCACATGGTGCATTAACCCTTGTCCTGCATAACAAGGTGACAGGTCTTGGCCTGTGTCAAGGCCACTATGTCACAATGATGTCACGACCAACAAATCGCTACAGGCACAGTCCTGATGCTTCATAGAATGGTAGAGTTGGAAGGGAACTCCAGGGTCATCTGGTTCAACTCCCTGATCAATGCAGGATTCACTAAATCATCCCAGACAGATATTTGTCCGGCCTTTGTTTGAACACTTCTATTGAAGGAGAACTCACCACCTCCCATGGCAATCTGTTCACTCTTTGACCACCCTCACTGTCTAATATCTAATTTGTATCTCCTCCCGTTCAGTTTCAGCCCATTGCTTCTAGTCTTTCCTTGTGCAGATGAGAATAGGGCTGATCCCTCTACACTGTGACAGCCCTACAGATATTTGTAGACAGCTATTAAGTCTCCTCTCAGCCTTCTTTTTTGCAAGCTAAACATTCCCAGATCCTTTAACCGTTCCTCATAGGACATGATTTGCAGACCGCTCATCATCCTGGTAGCTTTTCTCTAAACTTGTTCCAGTTTGTCTATGTCTTTTTTAAGTTGCCCAGAACTGGTCACAGTATTCCAGATGAGGTCTGACTAAGGAAGAGTAGAGAGGGATAATGCCCTCATATGATTTTGCAGCAGAGACTTCTGAAGAACACTGCAAGCAATGGTTGGTGGCTTGGTTTCTCTACTATACACAACAAACGTCAGAGGTCGCTGCTGCAAAAACCATCACAGGTATAACAAAGCTATAACACCAACTCAGCATTTTGTTCTTGTTACAAGAACAATGAATTCTGCTGTTAATTGCAGACAGAAAGTCCTCTGCCCTCCTTTTGTGGTAATTGCAGGTAGCATACTTACCTTAACACTATCAAGATGCTATGGTATGAGGTGAAGAGTGTTGTGCATGAAAGGCAGCCCAGAAATACTGTTTTGTGTTGTTGGCTTACTTAGTGTTACGTCCACGCGGCGCACTAAAGCACAGCACCTCAGCACGGATGCAAGATGGTGTCCTAATAAACCCACCAACACACTCACAGTAATTGCAAGGACACATTATGCTACTCGAGGCAAAGATAGAAGGAAACCTGTCCCTTACTAATCAGGGGAAGTGGAGCACCCCTGCCTAAAAGCGGGGTAGGTGCCCTAATAAGGTGACCCCAATGTCTTCATCTGGGACCTGGCTATTGCTGATTAGGAACCTGGAGAGATGCACCAAACACAAGACACATAATTGTTCCCACTTATACACAGAACTGGATGGTTCATACATCACATGTCTGGCCAACTGCACAGAAACAATGCACATGTCACTGTTCACAACAACATACTTGGTAAGGCACACTACACAGAACATGACTTTTCACACAGCACATGTCTGGCCACCTGCACAGACCCAACAGAACGTGTTGCTGTTTACACCAACACACCAGGTAATGCATACCACACAAAACAGGACTTCTCACACAGAAACATGTTTGGCCTCCTGCACAGACCCAACAGAACATGCTGCTGTTCACACCAACAAACCAAGTAATGTAAACCACACAGAACAGTAACCCCACTCATAACCCACACCTAGGGAAAAGAGAGTAAACCACCGTGCTGACATAAAGGGAACAGTGTCAGGAATCACCCATCTGACCACACATGACATCAGATGTCTGGAGGCTGTACCTGTAAAAGGGAAGGAAGAGGGGGTTCACATAAGATGCAGACTGAGTCAACAGGTGTCCGGACTATTATTAGGGAAGGTGAGAGAACCACTTCAGACTAAACATGCATACCACCAAGCTCTGAGTGGCAATAACGCAGAATTAGTAAAATGGCCACATCCTCTAGCTAGAGAGGCTGGTATTTATGTACAGCAGACTAGGGGGATTGGCTGGCTGAAGAAACTCCACACCCAGCCAGCTCAATTATCCCACACCTACAAAGCTATGCTCCTGGAACTTTATAGAACTACTGGTCCCATCAGCACAACCCTGGATTGTGTTTGACTATAATTGTGACTTAAGGCCCTTTTACCAGCTCCGGTTATCACTTAAACAACTGCACAACTAAATGAACTGCTGACATTTTTGAATAAAATTACATGTGCAGATAATGGCTTTAATCACCTGCATTCCCTCCATGAGTTGTTTGCTCAGCTGGGCGTGTGTTTATCCAGCCAGCAAATTCCATTGTTCTCCTCCAGGCAGACTAAACAGTGTACTCATTATGTATGCAAAGCATACACAATCAATAAGCTGTTAAAAAAGTCTTTTGAAGAACAAAGGGATGGTTTTTATGTGGGCTAAAAAAACAGCTATTACAATTGAACGAATAGTGCACGACTGCCCACGCTTACATGTGCCTATTATCGCTCATTTTTGGCCATTTAAACGAATTTCGAACGATAATTTTTGCGTGTAAAAGGGCAATAAGATAGCAACCAGACCACATGTTATTAGTAATCAATGGAGAAATTCAGGTAATTCTAAGTGGTTCATTTACTTTATCTGCAACTGTAGGTGATAGTTGTTAGATCAGTGAGGATTAAAGTGAGGAAATCCCTAATGAGTGCTGACTCGAAGCTGCATACTAGCACTTTTGGAGTTGGGAAACAAACAAGCGTTCTTATTGGGATTATTCTGTATTCCCAAAATGATTATATGTAGCAGAAGTAAGCATGCTTCATACAAACTCCTCTTCACCGTGGTCGTACAGGTGGGGAATAATGGTACATTTACTTATGCTGCTAAACAGCTAGAATCTATTAAATAGCAGCTGCAGTTTACAATGTATTCCCCATGCAAAGATAGTGCAGCTACTGTACTACTCCAGGTTATATGAGCCATAGTTCACAACCAGATTCTGCATGTAAAAGTGGCAGAAAACCTTTTATAAATCAGCTGCAAACAGGTGTTGAAAAAAAGTAGCAGAGTGGGGTCTTAAATAAACAGGGCATTCAGCAATAACTCCTTCCTTTCAATGCCGTTATACCACAGAAATGTGCCCTTTTGTATTTCAGTTGCTCATTATCTTTAAGACTTGTTTGTTTTCTGTGAATAAATACAGTGCATTCTTATTGGCATCCATGGGCCAAAAACCCGACATTGTATTCAGAATAGGTAATCCTTATAAGCTAAGTACACAGAGGACTGCCTAGACTGGTTACAAATTGCATTGACTCCTCAAGTATTAGGTCTCTACCAGTTTTTAGTTTCTAGATGTAAACAACCAGTTGTGGCATGTAAGTATATTTCACAGTGGTTAAAGGGGTTTTCCAGGACATGAAAAAATGTTATACGAGCTTAAAATCAAGAAACATTGAATACTCACCAATCCTGGGGACCCTAGTCCAGTGCTGGAGTCCCGGTGTCTGCTGCATGGAACCCTGAAGAAGCAGCGGGCGATCTCATGCCGTTCATTGTGCACGTGACTATTCAGCAGGTCTTCCAGGTTCTCTGCGGCGGGCATCAGGGCTACAGCGCTGGACAGGGAGGCGTCGGGTATAGACGGGTATACAATTTTTCTTCATTTTAAGTCCATGTAACTTTTTTTTCATGTCCTATAAAACCTCTTTAAGTTTTAGTTTCCTAAAACTTGAAAGTCAATAAATATGGGTTTTACGAGGTACATTTTTTTATGTGCAAGTTGTTGAAATTCATTAATTTTTAAAAGTGCTCATGTTCAAAAAGTGTTATTACTGTATAAAGGAAAGTTTAGTAACTTTTAATATACTTTGGGGCAGATTTACAAAAATATACTAAATGTATGAAAAATTAGTACAAACCTAGACCTGACAGTCTTTAAATGTGCTAGATTTATCAGTGGCTCTAGTGGATGATATATCTTTAGGCTGTCTAGTTTAACTTCACACCACCTATTAGTTAAACTAGTTTATGCCAAACTTCGTGCCAGAATTTTGAATACAAATTTCGTGCAATTTTTGGCAGACAATGTCACATTTAGCCCATCCCCCTTTCCATGAACCCTTTTGTAGAATGAGGCAATCTCTCAGAAAGGCTGTTCTTTCCTCTCCTACATTTTCTATCAGCTAATATATGACCAGAACAAAGATAAACTTTGTTGTGTACATTTATTAGCTGATGAAGAGGTGCGAGAGAGGAAAGAACAGAGAGGAACTAAAGGCCCTTTAGAATGTCACAGTTTTTGTGCGAATAGTCTTTGATTGAGTGATTTGTACAATAATTGTAAAGTGTAGATGCATGCAGTGACCGAATGATCAGAAATAAATTGTTAGATTATCGCTAATTGGATCTTCCATACTGACCTAAATATCATTATTTGTCTGTTGCGAATCTCTTGGTGCAAGCAGGCTTCATAACAGTTTACTGAATAGAAAGCAGTGGCAGAAGGGTTGACTAGAGGCGTGATTATGTTCGAATGAACAATACAAACTACTTAATTATCATTATGTATGAATGCATGCCAAGTGAGCAATATATGATCGTTACTTAACCGCTGGTCGCAGGCTTGTACACTTTATCTTGCAGTGTAAAATGGCCCTAAGCCGTCAGTCCAGCTTCACTGACAGATCTCCTGTTGAAACAGGCTGCAGCATCTATATACACTCATACATAGAAGCTGCAGTAAGCAGTGCAAAATTTTTATTCAAACTCTATAATAATTGTTACTCCAAAAATATATGCATTTAAAGGGGTTGTACCACTTCTAGCTGCTTTGCTGCAGGAAGCAGGCAGCTCCGTACATTGCGCATGGACCCTGGTTGCTACTACAGGAGGAGTCCCATTGCAGTGAATTGGATTCAGCCTGCAGTACCAGCCTGCACAATGTATGAAGCCGTCAGCATCTTATTGTTTAAATGAATGCGTTGGTTTTGTTCTCAATGTTCCATTTTATTATTTTTGCAAGAAAAAAATTATGAAACTCTGCAAATTTCACTTGGTCAACAACTAGATAGATATGAGATAGATAGACACATGATCTACCATTCACAATAGATGATTGTCACAGCTTATCTTCTCCCCCTTCCTGCACAATGACCACTGCACAGGTGATAGAACATGACTAGAACAATCTACCATAGCAGTCGATGAACATCTGCAAACTACAAGTTTCTACGGTCCACCTGGCTGTAGTAAAGGAAATATTTGAACTCCTGTTAACAGCATAATTTGGGTCGTAACTAAAGGCACAGGGGCCTGGATGCAAAAGTTCAGCTCAGGGCCCCCACCCCGTACATATACTGCATATCGTGCTGCATACAGCTGCAAATTAAATTTCCATACATGATCTAGCCTTTTGGTGTAATCTTTCCAAACATGACTCATTTCCTGCACTACATGAAAATTTGCTTGTAGCCCCATAGGCCACTCACACACATACCACTTTTTTCCGCTATTAGCAAAGAGTCATTAGTGCCGTGCTAACCGCGGTACAACGCTCCCGTTGATTATAATGGGGTTATTCAAACATTCGCTCAAACGTGGTGTTTCTAACGCTGCGATTTTCAAGAGCTGTCTGTTCTACTTTTGTTTTTTTTGAGTTTTTAATGCACCTCCTCCTCACAATGATGGTGTGCATTAAAAAGCGCTGTCAAACACTGTATTATGCGTTCAAAAACACTACTCAAAATTACAGTAAGAAAGCCACGATTTTGAGCTGAGTTTTCTGAACGCATGTGTGAGAGTGGCCTTAGGGTATGTTCATGTTTTTTTCATACTCTTCTTATTATGGTAGCCATGGACAGACCCAGCCTATTGGTCCTTTTACATGGTCCGAATTCCTAGCCTGTTTTGAGCATCGATGAACACACATGTTCATCAGTGCTCATTTTATTTTCTTTTTACACAGGCTGTGAATCGGCTTATTGGGAAGAACATAGTAACATAGTATGCTAGGCTGAATGAAGACAATGTCCATCTAGTTCAGCCTGTTTCAGCCTCCCTGATGATGCAGAGAAAGGCAAAACCCCCCAGAGGCAGAAGCCAATGAGCTCTTTCGGGGGAAAAACTCCTTCCTGACTCCATAATGGCAGTCAGAATAATCCCTGGATCAGCCTCTGATAGTTCCTACCTGTCTGTAAGACCTGGATCAACAACCCGCTGGTCACCTAATGTCTATATCCTGTAATATCATAGCGCTCCAGAAAGACATCTAGTCCTCTCTTAAACTCCTTAATGGATTTTGCCATCACCACATCCTCAGGCAGAGAGTTCCACAGTTTCATTGCTCTTACAGTAAAGAACCCCCTTCTGTGTTGGTGATGAAACCTGCTTTCTTCTAGATGTAGTGGATGCCCTTTTCTTACCGACGCAGTCCTGGGTATAAACAGATCCTGGGAGAGATTCTTGTATTGTCCCCTCATGTATTTATACATAGTTATTTGATCCCCCCTTAGCCGTCTTTTTTCCAGGGTAAATAATCCCAATTTGAATAGCCTCTCTGGGTATTCCAGTGCCCTCATTCCATATATTAGTTTAGTTGCCCTTCTTTGGACCCCCTCAAGCACTGCTACATCTTTCCTGAGCACCGGTGTCCAGAACTGTACACAGTATTCCATGTGGGGCCTGACAAGTGCCTTATATAGTGAAAGAATAATGTTCTCGTCCCTCGCTCCGATACCTCTTGTAATGCACCCCAAGACTTTATTAGCTTTTGCAGCAGCTGACTGGCATTGATTGCTCCAGTTAAATCTACAGTCCACTAGTACCCCTAGGTCTTTTTCCATCTCACTTTTCCCTAGCAGTATCCCATTTAGTGTGTATGGCTAATATCCGTTTCCCTGTCCATGTGCATAACCTTACATTTATCAACATTGAACTTCATTTGCTATTTTTCTACCCAAGACCCCATATTATCTAGGTCCTTTTGTAGTTGTACATTTTCCTCTGTTCTATTAATTATCTTGTATAATTTTGTATCATCTGCAAATATTGGTATTCTACTGTGCAGCCCCTCTATAAATATAGTGAACAAAATGAGGCCTAATACTGAGCCCTGTGCCACCCCAGAGTACAAACCATTTATTACCATCCTCTGCTTTTTATCTCTGAGCCAGTTCTTTACCCAGATACACACGTTTTCACCCAATCCGAGCTGTCTCATTTTATATATCAACCTATTATGTGGCACGGTGTCAAATGCTTTAGAGAAGTCTGGATATACGAGATCAGTAGACTCTCCCAGGTCCAGCCTAGAACTTACTTCATCGTAGAAGTTGGTCTGACATGATCAACCCCTCATGAACCCATGCTGGTGAGGAGTTATTCCGTTGTTCTCCTTGAGGTATTCTAGGATGGCGTCTCTCAGAAACCCCTCGAATATTTTTCCAATGATTGATGTAAGACTTACCGGCCTGTGGTTACCAGGCTCACTTTTGGACCCCTTTTTGTATATTGAGAAGCTAACTTGGTTGGACCTTAAAGAATCCTAAAATATAACTTTTATTCTAATTAATTAAAAAGGTATAGAAGGACAAACATATACGTGTATTTACAAATAGAGAAAGGATTGTTGAAAATAATCCGCTTAGAGCCACTAAAGCACTAAGATAACGACTGATTTGGTTAAGTTCCAACGGTGGGCGCTCAACCAACTAGTTCAATCAGTCCAGAACGTAACAGATATCTTAGTTGTTTACAATGATTACAGCGCAGGTGTCTACCCGATAGCTGGGCGACTACTACAAAGAGACCTGGACGGCAAGTTTATCCCTACGCGTTTCCCCCATTAAAGGGTTCCTCAGGGGCAAGAAAAATTGGATGGTTCCAGTCGTAATGAACCGGATAGTGGCTTAGAAGATTAATATATAGAGAGATTAGCTTTAGTTAGACCAGATAGTGGCTAAAAAAGTTGCATATCTGAGTAAGAGGATAATAGCAATACAAAACATATAATTCCAGATGAACTGGACGATGGTTAAAGATATATATATATATATATATATATATAATCAGTTGGTAGATCCTAAAACAGACCGCAATTTCGTGCAGCTAAACGCTGAAAGAAGTAGAGGATAGGCAATCAATCCCCCTCGTTGATAAGGACTAGTATGATAGAATAAGAAGTCCTAATCTCAGTCATGCCGTTATATTCTAATGCATGTGATCCAAACTGAACCCTCCACTAAGATATCTGGAGTAAATATGATGCCAGCTGGTCAATGAAATAAAGCTCAGCCAGAAACTAGATATAACCCAAACTGGATAATAACTTCTAGTACAGCTAAATAGCCAACGGCACAAGCTAGATCCAAAATGAAAACAAAATAAATGAAAAAAATGGCGGCATGTCAGCCCTGGTGGTGGACTGACAGCATACCTTTTTGTATATTGGAACTACATTGGCAATGCGCCAACTCAGTGGTACAACCCCGGTCTTGATAGTATCCATAAATATAAGAAAGCTAGGTAACTTTGCGATACCCCAACACTAGGAATATAATAACCAAAAGAGAGTAGATGGCACAAATATTTTATGACTATTTTGAAGATCTTTATAGAGCAGAACCATCTAATGTTAGTGACATACATTCCTTCTTGGACACAGTGGGCTTGCCCAGAATCTCAGAGGCAAACTGCTGCACAAAACAGAGAAACGCATTTTGTCGCTGGAGGAAATGAAAGAAAGAAATACTAAATCGCATGTACATAGCAGCGATATCGCTGTCGACCCTGTGGAAGAGGCCTAAATGTTTATGTTGTAACGATGAAATGCTTTAATGGAATGATGACTACTGTGTATTGTTTGCCGTATGATGGTTCGTTAAATAAACGGTGGTTATAAAGAATGCAGGCGCAGACCACAAGAATACATTTCCACATATAAATTAGCTTTGAGTAAAAATCTCCCCGGTATATTCATTGGGAGAAATAATGTTCTCTGTGCCTTAATTAACGTATTTGATTAACTTGCTCTTGGAAGAAAATGTTTTATGGAGCTGGCAGAGGTAATTACTTCTATTATTCCTTAAGGAACTAGACCTACAGCCCATATTGCTGTTGGCGCTTTAGCATTAAATGTATAAGTGGTTTTAAGAAACGTTTCTCTAACGGGTCAGAGTGTTAGCGGTCAGTTCTCAGCTGGGTTACATCAAACATGCAGTATGTGCAATACTAAATAATAGTCGTTCACATTAGGATCACACTGGACCTTGTATTTGTCATGAATACCCTTGAACCTGTCTCTGATCTAAAGTCAAATACTGAGAACATTCTCGAGATTGCTGTTGATGTTGATCCCCGTTTTAAGGCTGGGCTTCCACATGCTTGTTACATTGTGGTTTAATTGCGTCTCTTTTGTGTTTTTATTTCTGATGTGCATTTTAATTGCTGTCAAAAACATGTTTTGAAAACTTTGCAAATTGTCGTTGTTTTCCAAAGCAGTTTTCATTCTTTCAGAGGTGATGCATATTGAAACCATGGGGGTAATGTGCAATTTTTGCGCCAGCAGGGATTTGCGCAAAAAATTGGTGAAGTTTAGGCTTTTTGCAACAGCCTTGCCGCCAGAAATGTATGCAATGTCGAACCTAGTGTACATTTCTGAGAAGGTGCATGGAGGTACTGAGACACACCTGAAGAGGCCTGCACCTCTTCATGTATAAGGTGTATTGTGCAGGGGAAATTTATTCTAGGGCATTATTCACATGGCCGTACTTGCCATGGTAGTTTGGTGCATATAAAAAACACCTAAAACGTGACCATCCAAAGCATTGGATTTCAATGACTTCAATAGGACATATGCGACCGTTTTCAGATGTCCTTTTTATATGGCGCGTGAAAAGACGTGCCATATAGACTTCTATGGAAGCTGTAAAAAAGGGAGGGGGAGGGAGTTACCCTGCATACAACGATTGGAAAAGAAGACAGCTCGCCCTAATTAAGCATTTTAATGCTATTACGAGAATATCTTAAGATTGTTGCTTGCCATTGCTTCAGAGTGTTTTTTTACATACATACAGCAGCGCCCGGTTTAGACACACAAGACTCAATTGTGTCAAAAAAGTCAACCATGCGTAAAAAAGCTGCGTACGGCCGAATGTAAGAACATACAGTGGTGTGAAGGAGGCCTAAGGCTGGCATTTCCAGTAAATGTCCCCCTATGTACTGTACTTCACCTGTAACAGCTGCTCAGCTGAAAAGTGCAACTCAGAACCGAGTGATTCACTGTGAAACAGATGCGGTTTTCAGAATGTGGTTTTGACAGCAATTAAAATACATATCAGAAATGCTGACACAATGTTTTATAAATTCTGTTAAGCCCCCATGTGAAAACCCAGCCTGAATGATATCCGACTTCAGAAGTGTATGTCATGTCGCATATGGCTTGTTAACTGCAGCTGTGTAGCTTATCCATAATTCCCCATATACACAAGAGTAAGAGGCTGGGCTCACACACATTGGCTGACTACCGTGCCAAAGTATGGTTGGTTTTACAGTGCAGCTTTCTAATTGGTTGTTAATGGCTGCTTGATTTTGTCGTTGAAAACTGCCAATTTCTGGTAAATAGGGCCTACACCTCAGCCTTGCCGCGGCCACTACACCTCTACAATGTAATGGGAATAAAGCCTTAGATGTGGCCTACAACATGCAGCATGTGTCAGACCCATGCACTAGTGACATTAATGACGAATGGTTAGATAATTGAAGAATATGATTCATTTCTGGAGCTTTGAGACTATGTTGTTGATTTGGTCAATAGTGTTTGAGCGCAACTTAATTCTAAAATGTTTTAAGATTAGCAAGAACATGACATGAGGCGATATACCTCAAATACAATTCAAATTACCATAGCAACTATGTTGTGCAGGAATATGATACAAATTTGTTGTACTAACCAAGATAAAATCTAATAATATTTTTATGCCGTGTTTACGTGTTTTTGTGTCAATAATGCTCATAAGGCTCTGGCTCTCCTGATGAAGCTTGGCAAAATGTGCATAGGGGTGCAGGGTCCAGGATCAGTTTGTCCATGATGCCTTTTTATTACTACTTCTCCCTAAGGCCTCATGTCCACGGGGAAAATCGGGCCCGCTACGGATTCTACATGTAGAATCTGCAGCGGGTCCCTCCTGCCCCGCGGACATGAGCGCTGAAAATACAAATAAATAAGAATTTACCTATCCGTAGCGGGCGGTGAAGCTCTGCTCTTCCTCACGGCCGGATCTTCTTTTTCGGCCGGCGGATGAATTCCACACGCCGGCGGCACGTCGCCGGCACGTCGTCGACGTGCCGCGCGCATGCGCCGGGCACATCCGCCGAGCCGAAGCAAGGGAGATGCGGCCGTGAGGAAGAGAAGAGCTTCGCGGCCCGCTGCGGGTGAGTAAATCCTTGAAATTCCTATTTTAGGTCTCCCGCGGATCCGGACGGCTTCCATAGGCTTCAATAGAAGCCCGCGGGAGCCGACCCCGCGGGAGACCCGCACGAAAATGGAGCATGGTCCAGATTTTTTCATGCTCCATTTTTTTTAAAATCCCTTTTATTGACGATGCGCGGGTATTTATCTACCCGCGGGTGGTCAATGCATCCCTATGGGGTGCGGATCCGCGTGCGGGAGATCCGCTGCGGATCCTAAATCATATTTTGCCCGTGGACATGAGCCCTAAGGGCTAAGTCACACGGGTGCATCCGGGCGCCAATGCGCCTGTGTTCCTGCAGGATAAGACGGCGGCGCTGTAGGTGCGGACGACTCTCCGCACCACCAGAAGAAAGAACACATGACCGGCTCCATTGCCAGTCATGTGTTCTTTCTTCCGGCGGTGCAGAGAGTCATCCGCACCTGCAGTGTGGCCGTCTTCTTCGTGCAGTAACACGGGCGCATCGGCGCCCAGATACGCCCGTGTGACTGAGCCATAAGACTTACTTCACATGGGCGAGCGCAATATTGCCAGCAGAAAATCGTGGCAATATCGCATATTTGCTCATGCAATGTCTGAGCGTCACCTATGCTTTTTCCTGAAAAATAATCTTGCATTGCATCGCTGCCACTTGCGATTTTCTCGCGCATTTTTATCATGCAATAGACTATAACAGGAGTTGCTAATGTTAAAAACGAATTGCACGAACATCGCAAGTTCGTGCTTTGCGATGCGATGAATCAGAGGTCCCATAGGGAAACATGGGCAAGAAAAAAACTGTAAAATACAGACATATGCAAAAACATGCAGCGACTTTCAAATGTTGCAATATTGCATGACAGGAAATATTACACATGAGAATAAAGCCATTGAAAATGATAGGTTTCATAATTTAGCGTTTTCTCGCAATCTCGCATCACTCAAAAATCGTGTGATTTTCTTGGCCGGGTGAAGGCAGCCTTAGGCCTTCTGCAGGAGCGATTTGGCACGCAGAATTTTGCAGAAATCACATCCATTAAAACTCATTGATTTCGATGGGTTCCCTCAGATTGCTTCTTTTTTTCATTTCAGTCGGGGGGTAGAAATGCGTGGTATGCTTTTTTTTGTCCGGAATTGCACACCAATTGCAAACATTGGCTTTCAAGCAGCTATTTACTAGTCTATATAAATTTCTTGGCTATTAGAGCGTGTTTAGTTATATATTGAGGCTAAGTACCTTATACGGGCTCGTCACCTATTATGTCCTTCACCCTGGCATCTGTATTTCATTGTGTGATCCCCTATTTATTTGTAGTTTACATTTTTGTAATAAAATATATACTTTTATTGAAGATTTGTGCTCTTAGCTGTCTTGGATATTATGTATTTGTGTGTAGTCATCAATATCATAGTGGTGCTATTCATCATAACTCCCACTTACTTCTGATGGAGTGTATAGAGTTCTACCATTACCGAACTCTAACAAAACTGAGCAAAGGAATTCATTTAATGACGGATATGAAAAAATACAGATCGTATGAAAATAAGGTAGACATTTTGAGAATTCTATGTACTTTTCTTCCTTCAATACCTGAATGTTTCTGTCATTTACAAGGTGACATTGAATGTGCACCACTTCTCTATGTCATTAAATATAAGATTGTTATCAGTCACTCTATCATTCCCTTTTCTGCTATTTCTATAGGCATCATCGCACATCCTGTGGCCATTAGAGCAACTAAGCTGCCTTATTTGAGCCTATTGGTATGATTTTCCCCAGTTGAACTGGCACTAATGTTTTCAGGCACAGGATGTGCAATTCTAAAGGTTGGTATTAAACATGTGGTTGCATCCATTTGCTCAGTGACTGGCAGCAGCTCATATGGTTTTTGGACAATGAGATGCTCATCTCTCTTGCTCTACTGCTGGAAGCAGCTCTTCACCAACATTTGCACCATACAACTATGGAAACTAATGCAATCAGACATAATTATCAGATAATAACCTTTACTTATATAGCGCGAACATATTCTGCAATGCTTGCAAGATGTGGGGTGCTAAAACTTGGCAAGATCGGGCAATCAGTGGCTAGGCTTCAGCACTTCTAAGGCCTTTTGCCATCGTATCTAAACTAGTTCTGACTTAAGGCCCATTTACATGCAATGATTATCACTCACAATTCTCAGGCCAGAGAGTTCCACCGAGCACCAGGTGAGTTAACCTCATATTCACCATTATGCAAACCATCATGAGATAGGAGGCGCTGATACTGTGTTTTGTCGATTTGTTATGTCTAAACGGAAAGCCATCGTGCATTATTGGTTAATTTGTCATTTATCACTGAGTTTCAGCCTACATAAAAATAGCCGTTAGTTCGTTCATTTGTCGTTGGGTTCAAATGGCATTTGTTCAGTCTTTCAAAGGACTTGAGGGGAGGGGTGATTGTTTGCCCAGATAAACACAATGACTCATGCCACAGAAGATGATAGCATTTTCTTTGCACTAATTAAAAACCTCCCAGCCAGAGATTCTTTGTATAAACACACGGCTACCTGAGCAAACAACATATACAGTGTTTATATGGTTCCTAAGGGAAATGGCGAGGATTTCAAACAATTATCTTTTCATGTAAATGCTTAGCATTTGAAAGCAAAAAAGTTGTTCGTTCGTTTAAACGACAATGGTTGCATGTAAATGGGCCTTTTTTGTGAAAATTCTAACAACAATTTACAGTTCACCTTTGTCAGTTGGTTTTGTTCATATTTCCTGATATCAGCTCTTGGTTTTAACCTCTGAGTTTTCATCATTGACATTTCATGACTTTGATTCTGGTTCCTGCTAGACTCCTGGCTGGCTCTGATCCCTGGCTATATTCACAAGGGTCTGCTGTTTTCAGACTTTAAGGGCTTCTGCACACTTGCATTTTTCTTGCTCGTTTTTTCACGCAATATCGCTGTGTTTTTTTCATGCGATTGTCAATGGGAGTTTCTAATGTTAAAAACGCATTGCATGTTGGTGGTTTGCAATTTTTGTGAGATGCGTTTTTAACAATTTTAACATTGAGAAATCGCGTGAAAAAAATGCAGTGATATCGCGTGAAAAAAACGCGCCAGAAAAACGCAAGTGTGCAGGAGCCCTTATGTGACTTTTTTCATGCTAACTCACTGCCCTTAGCCGAGGCGATAGAAGGGTAAAGAAGTAGCAACCTGTCATAGGGCTCTACTGCTTTCTCCAAATGACTGGCTAAGAACCCGACCTCGCTATTAACCGGGGGAGATCACGTTTAGTAGCCTGGGTTACCTTAAGTTCCTGTTTTGTCCCTGTGATGCCTTAATCAGTGGTGGATTACCCAGCTTCAATAAAGAGTAGTCCACACATAGAGTACTTTTTCAACAAGAACTGGGAACGTGCGGTCTTGTTCTTTTTCTTCAACTTTTTTTTCACAAAGGAACAACTTGTACATAGTAGCTTGAACAGTAGCAGGTTATTATTATCAGGCTTATATTTCTCGCCTTTCTTCCTTACACTCGTGCAGTTCAGGTTATCTGTTGGATCTCTCCCTCTTAGATGTAACTCTCGCAACTGGACAGACTCTGTTATCATCAGGCGGTTACTCACTACTCTTGCATAACTTGCGGTTTCTCTGCATTGGAGCATGTGGTTCTTGCACTCTCAAACCCATGTGTTCTCAGCACGTCCTGGGTTCCAAAACCCTGAAAGGTCAGACTTCTTGTCAGGAGAGACTTCAACATGGCTGAGCTCCAGTAGGAGCAGCAACCCATCTCTCCTCCACCTCCATCACTCGACCAACTGCAACCACACGACCTCTCTTGACACCTAACTCCAGACTCATGTGTTCATATACCAATACATGACTAGACAAATTGATACATTTTCCAGACATTAACCCTTTCATGCTTCAAAGTGCTTATACACATAACACTGACTCATACAACACTCAAGACCAGGACACAAGACATACATAAAGCATGCATTCTAAAGTTCTGGAGGGGACCCCAAACTATGGGCCACTACAATATAATCTTATCTATGATAACTAGAGATGAGCGAGTATACTCGCTAAGGCACTACTCGCTCGAGTAATGTGCCTTAGCCGAGTATCTCCCCGCTCGTCCCGAAAGATTCGGGTGCCGCCGCGGGGCGGGGACCGGCGGGGGAGAGCCGGGAGGAATGGAGGGGAGATCTTTCTCTCCCTCTCTCCCGCCCGCTCTGCCCCGCTCCCCGCCGCAACTCACCTGTCAGCTGCGGCGGCCCCCGAATCTTTCAGGACGAGCGGGGAGATACTCGGCTAAGCCACATTACTCGAGCGAGTAGTGCCTTAGCGAGTATACTCGCTCATCTCTAATGATAACTCATAATAGACTAATGACCATATGGGATTACTATTGCCTGAGGTAATCACGTTATACGACTCTTCCTCGAACTTTGGAAATTGTTTCTTTTATTACTATTATGTTAGTTCTTTTCATGATCGGTCACTGTCTCCTGCTATGAACAGTGATAGATGTATTTTAGCTATGCATTTTTGTGTTTGGTGAACTAAACAGTTTGACACAAATTCGAACCTTGAGCAGTTTATCTCCTCCTAACCCACTAAAATTCCTCCTCCATTCAGTGGTTAACACTGTTGCAATACTGTTATCAAATCTGACCAATGACAACATCTGCATGGATGCTGTGTGGGATTCTACAAACATTCATACAGTCTCTATGCAGATGTTGTCCTCTACCAGATTTGAACCGAGGACACCAGTGGTGCAAGGCAACAGTGAAACACTAAGCCACCATGCTTCTTCCTGAACAAGAAGAAGAACAGTGTCTTGCAGCACTGAGGTCCTAGGTTCAAATCTGAGCAAGGGCAAGATCTGGATGGATGTTTATGTGGGATTCTACAAACATTTATACAAAGTCCATGCGGAGGCTGCCATTGGTTAGATTTAAATTTAGGATCCCAGTACTGCAAGGCAACGGTGCTCACCACAAAGCCTGAGAAGAAGCAGATCTTCTCCTCGACTTCTGAAAGCAGAAGGAGGAAGAAAAAGCACAGTGCTCAGTAGTTAGTACTGTTCCATTGCAGCACTTGGTCCTATGTTCAAATTTGACCAAGGACAGTATCTGCATAGAACTTGTTCATAGAAATCCATGCAAATGTTGTCCTTGGTCAGATTTGAACATAGGACCCAGTGCTGCAGTGGAACAGTGCTAACCACTGAGAAGTTTTTTATGGCTCTTAGACAGTTTTATACATTAGTTTTAGGGGTGTTGGTGAAGTTCCATTTCAGTTTGAACTAATACATACCAAATCAAACTTTTTTACCAAAATTCGCCAAACCAACCGAACTGAACTTTTCTTAAATTCACTCAACACTAATGCATATAGTAAGATAACTTATAATGGAATAATAATCATGTTCAATTACAACAATCTGAGGTAATCATCTGTTCCTTGAATCTTCTTGGAACTTTGGAAACTGTTTCTTAGACAGGATTAGCCTGATCATAAAATGAACAATTTTTCATCACTAGAAAAAGATACAATCTGAAGAACCAACCTTTTTTTCAATGTTCTCTTCATAATCAGATTTTTCTAATGAATTGATCTTTTTTCTGTCAAATGCTTTTTAAAGAACATGATATGTTGGCGTATCATTTCAGCAGATATCTGAAACGCAGGTTGTTGAAAACACTTGTTTACATTTCCTTTGAATCTTATCTAATTGGAGAAGAACATTGGTATTTCGTATGGTCAGCTTTACTCATCTGATTTTTTTGAATGTCACATTTATTTGTACATTTGGTTTTGCTTTAAACTAACAGAATTATAAATCTTTTGATCAACTTAAATTTTTACTTATAAATGATGTAATTTTATCGTATCATCCTGATCGTGATCCAGTAAGCTTGACTGCCAGTGTCACTGTTATGCTTTCATGTATTTTTAGTTACGTTTCAGAAATGAATACTGCATACTTAGTCCTCTCGCATTCAATTACATTCCCTCCATCTGCACACATTTAGGGTAATTGCTTTTCTTGTGAGATATTTATATGGGCCATTTTGACTACACATAAGATTTACCATTCAAGTCTCTAAGATACAAGATGTATTAAAGGGAACCTGTCTCATCCCCACAGTACCCTGAACTAAGTTATGGTGCTGTTAGGTGAAGTGGCAGAGAGCCGGGTAATGTGTTGTTTATACTCACCTGCTCCTGTGATCCAGCGCTGTCACCCTCCGAAAATCGCACGGCGCTATAAAATCTAATTCTTTTCTGAGTGGGAGCTCTACCTCAGACTTGCATAGAAGGGTGCACATGTGACTATGAAAAGAATCAGATTTTCCAGCATCGCACGATCTTTGAAGGGTGATAACGCTGGATCACGGAAGCGGGTAAGTATTACAAATGCATCACCCGGCTCACTCTCATCTCCCATAACAGTGCAATAACTTAGTTTATAGTCTGATAGGTACGTGACAGGTACCCTTTAAGGGTGGCTTTACACGAGCGTGTGCGTACATAGGTGCATACATGTGTGCAAAAGACACGTGTATTGAGGTTCGTATTGCCTTTAATGGAGCTGCAGCTGCTGCCGGCGGCTCCATTGAAGGCAATGGTCTGCTGGCACCCCTTAATTGTTTTTCAGGGAAGAGCTTTAAATATAAACAACAATTTTAGTGTAAAAGAAAAAAAAATAATATATATATATATATATATATATACACACACTTACCTGTCCGCCGCTGCCGTGTACCCCACAGGGATGAAGTACACATCTTCCCCGCAGGAAATAAATTCCCTGCTGCACCTCAGCCAATCACAGGCAGCTTTTCTTGAATGAATGACAGACGAGAGCTGCCTGTGATTAGTTAAACGCCTTAGCCAATCAGAAGCAGCTCTTTCAGCAGTCGGGGATTTTAAATCCCCACCCGCTCAAAGTACTGCATTACAGAGCTGGGGACAGTGCAGAGACGACGCGGCCGAGCCCCGGCAGCTGGAAGGTATAGTTTTTTGGGGGGTTTTTTACACTACTTTGCCTTGTTTTTCAGGGAAGGGCTTATATTTAAAGCCCTTCCCTGAAAAACAATTACGAGGTGCCGGCAGCTGGATCCCCTACTGCAGCTGTCATCTGTGACTGCTGTGGTAGGGAAATCTTTATTCCCGGCAGGGATTTAGAATTCCTTTGCCGCATCTGTCACAGATGTGTAAGGTGCAGCAGGGAATTCTTTATTCCCCGCGGGGATGAAGAAAACATCTGCCACATGCGGTAGATGTGTTCTTTATCCCCGCAGGGGGACACGGCAGCGGCAGACAGGTAAGTATTTTTTTTTACACTAAAATTGTTGTTTTACAGGGAAGAGCTTATATTTAAAGCTCTTCCCTGAAAAACAAATACGGGGTGCCAGCATACCATTATCTTCAATGGAGCCGCCGGCAGCAACCGCGGCTCCATTGAAAACAATGTGTGCATTCACTATGGTGCACGCATGTCCTATCTTTGCAGGCGCACACCTGTAAAGCACAGACATGTGAACACACCATAGGGAATGCATTAGTTCTAATAGACGCTTGTTTTTGTGCGCGCATATGCACATGCTCGTGTGAAGCCACCCTAAGTTTAAAAGTGATTTTTTTCATATATGTTTTGTAGAATAAGTGTGCACAAATATTTTATATAATAGTAGTAATTTTACACTAAGTAATATGTTACAGCTACTATTGAGCTGGCTTAATTGGCAAGACATTATAACGAATAATACCAACAGCTAACCTTGGAAGATGGGTGATGCGAATAATGTCACCATGAATTGTCACGAGACATTACAGATAGTCCCCTACTTGCGAACATTCGACTTACAAATTTCGCTAGATACGAACTATCTGTCCTGCACAGTATGATGTAATGCTATGGCATTACATCATACTGTGCAGGGACCGGGCAGGCTTCTATCAAGCCTGATAGAAGCCTGTCCGGTCACATCGCGGTTGCTAGGCAGCCGGGGGCCTTCTGAAAGGCCCTAAGGCTGTCTATGCAGAGCACCCATAAAGCCGTGCGCTTGATGGGCACTCTGCATAGGCAGCCCTGGGGCCTTTCAGGAAGTCCCCGGCTGCCTAGCAACCGCACAGCGTCCCGCGATCTCATCATGGGATGCTGTACGGGCCCCCTGAACGTCGGGTGCAGGCTGTTTCTTACAGTGGGAACCCCGCGGCAGCAGTTCCGACGAGCCACGCCGCTCGTCAGAACTGTTAATACTTTGAATACCGCTGTCAGAGCGGTATTTAAAGTGTTAACAGTTTCGACGAGCAGCGCGGCTCGTCGGAACTGCTGCCGCCGGGTGCCCGCTGTAAGAAACAGCCTGCACCCGGTGTTGTATGGAGCTGGATCCACCCGCGATCCCGCTCCATACTACCATTTGTTTGACTTGCGAACAAATCGACTTGCGAACAGGTTCCTGGAACGGAACCTGTTCGCAAGTCGAGGACTATCTGTATAGTGTACCACATACAAAAGTCTTGAAGACCATAAGTTTTTTTTACAGATACATATATCCTTTAAAAATGCATAATAAGAAATTATTGGATTTGCACATGCACAGCAACTTCTCCTTTTCTTTTGCAAGAACAACAAACATTCACCACTGTGACCACACTACTTTGGCAATGCCTTCCTGCATCATTCTTTATGTCAGGGGCAGGACAAGCTCTATTGGAGTTCAAGACTGCGGTCAGCACTATAGTGTCAAAAGAACAATCATTCATTAATCACATGTAGCACCATTGTCCTAATCCATAGCATTCCTAGTTATACAAGAAAACAATGAGTGGTATAAAAAAGTTAACAGAACATTGCTTTTTCTTTTTAAATCCAGAAAAAAATGCCATCCTCAAAAACATAACAAGCAACCATTTACTCTGTTTATCCCTCATCCCATACTTTCTTTACCTTGTCAGCCAGCTGCAATGGAAATTAAAGATTACTCTAAAGCTCAAGACTACATTGAAGACCTGAAAATAATTCCTTTATCCCTCTTAACCACCATTTCACATGGGACTAGGAAACTAAGAATGGGGAATAGGTTGGCAGCTCATATATGACAGCACAATGAGTGCAATCGGTCAGTAAGATGGACCCACAGAAGGCCCATGTGACACAGCTTACAGTCTATGTGCATTTGCACTGACCGTTTACCATATGCTCCCGGAGAGCTCCCAATGTATATGTCAAATGTTTTTCCAAACAAGCTTCTATTTACCCAACAGAGGCAAAGGAGAGTCATTTAGTCTTCCATCAGGTTGGTCTAAATCAGTATATGTCCTACTGTTGAATGGAATAGCGCAGTCCTCTGTGCTATTTCATATAGAGGCATACCACAGGAAAAGTATACATTTTGTTATTTTTTTTGCCTATGGTCAACATATGACACAGTGTGGCTATACAGTGACATATGTTGGAGGCCTCTTCCTGATGTTTACCTCTGATGTACACTGTAAGCACACTGAGAATTGTCCCTTACTCCCATTATCTCAGTTGGGTCCTTGTGTACATACTATCCAGTGAGTGGGTTAACGTGGTTATTTGCAGCTACTCGTAAATGTTCAGATTGGTAAGGTTGAATGTTTGTTCTACATTAGCTTTTAGAGCTCATGCACACTTTTACCTCCAAACTGTACGAAAGACTAAAACAGCACCCATTATCTATTGGCTAATTTTAGTCAAATGCATATCGAGTTTTTTTCTACTGAATTCTGTATAATCCCAACAGAAAAAACTAATGTTAAGTTCGATCGGATGCTGCTCTACAAAGACATCTTTGTAATATGGTACCATATGGACGCACCATATTATGGCACATGGGGAACCTAGAGCTGTGAAGTACAAAACCGTAGAGACCTCATGCCGGGCTTCACGCACACATCTCTGCAATCTACATGTGGTCTGAGTCTGCATATAGAAATTAACTTGTGTTAGTTCAGATCAGTTAGGTTTTAGTTGATTGTTCTGCAGAAGTAATATGCTGTGCCTGATAAATAATATAAAAGAACTAGCAGAATTACCTTGATTTTGTACGAATTTATTTTGTGTAACTGTTTGTTGTTTGTGTGTGTGCTTAAAATCTTCACTTCCTACAGATACAAAGCCAACATTTTATAGCACCAAATTACCCTGTTTCCCCAAAAATGGGACCTACCCTGATAAGACCTACCCCAGTTTTGAGGGGAGGCATGAAATATAAGGCCTCCCCTGAAAATAAGACCTAGCGAAAGTGTATTAAAAAAAAATCTATACTTACCTAGTCCACGGCTTCCCGATGCCTCCCGATGGTCTTCAGCAGCACTAGGCAAACTGCGTCCTCCCTGTCTGACATTTGAGCTTCTTCCTAGTGACAGGGCTTTTAATACCCTGCCACAGCAAAGTGAGTGCTGTGATTTGCTAATTGAGCCCCAGCCAGCCAATCACAGCCGGCGCTCAATGAGCCAATCACAGCAACTCAGTGATGTCTACAATATGCCATGAACAGTAGTTCCTAGAGGACTGAAATCTGGTCTAAAACCTCGTGAAGAGCCTGATTTACCTATTTGACAAATTTCATGCAGATTGGTTCAGTTAGTGCAAATTGATCCAGTTGTTTGGTTATATTCTGATTTTTTGCAAATATGTTGTGAGTGGTTGGTCCTAAAGAGCTGCAACCCAGTCTAAAACCTTTCAAAGCGACATATTCACCTATGTGGCAAATTTGGTGCTGATTAGAGATGAGCGAGCATACTCGGATACAGCAGTTACTCGAGTGAGCATCGCTCTTCTCGAGTAACTGCTTACTAGTGCGAGCGTGCAGGGGGGCTACACTGCAGGGAAGTGGCTGCAGTATACAGTGGAGACCTCCACAGTATGACAGGCAATCAGGTGAGGGGATGGCATGGAAAAATGTGTTTTTTCTGTAGTGGCCCTTTAATACTTTTTTGCTAAAAATAAATGGACACTGGTACCAGTCATTTACTTGATTGCTGTAAAGGTCATAGAAAATTGTTCTTTTTATGGATCAAAGTTTTATCTTTTCATTACTGCTTTGAAATAAAGATGAAAGATCTGAAAGCAAAATAGGTCAACTAATTGTCCACAGGACGCAGTGTACATGCATATTTTATTGCGTTTTTAACTGTAGAATTTGTCCTGCGGAACGTCTTGCGATACTTCTTGCATTTATTTAAGTAGACTTTAATTGCGAAATTACATCTTCTGTATGTTAGTAATCCGCAACAAGAATGATTTCACAAGACGTCCTTAATTCCACAGCAGAAAGCTTTTCCACTGCAGAATTTAATCTTGCGGTTTTAAAGATGCACAGATTTTTAAATGGTGCAGAATTCAAGCCCCTTAGGGATAACATTGTGACGCTAAAGTGTTCATCACTCCATGGGAAAGGTCCCTATCAGAGATGAGCGAGCACCAAAATGCTCGGGTGCTCGTTGCTCGACTCGAACTTTTCGCGATGCTCGAGGGTTCGTTTCGAGTAACGAACCCCATTGAAGTCAATGGGCGACTCGAGCATTTTTGTATATCGCCGATGCTCTCTAAGGTTTTCATTGGTGAAAATCTGCAAAACCCAAGAAAGTGATGGAAACGACACAGAAACGGATAGGGCAGGCGAGGGGCAACATGCTGGGCTGCATTTCAGGTTCCCAGGTCCCACTATTCAGCCACAATAGCGGCAAGAGTGCCCCCCCCCTAACAATTTTTACAAACCCTCATTAGTAAGCCACACCTTAGCTAAGCACCACACTACCTCCAACTAAGCACAAGCACTGCCTGCAGGGCACACCCCTGCCTCTTCTCCTGGGTTACATGCTGCCCAACCCCCCCGCACGACCCAGTGTCCACAGCGCACACCAAAGTGTCCCTGCGCAGCCTTCAGCTGCCCTCATGCCACATGCTGGCCCCATAGCCACACCACCCTCACCCTCTATTTATAAGTGCGTCAGCCATGAGGAGGAACCGGAGGAACACACTGCAGAGGGTTGGCAGGGCCAGGCAGCGACGCTCTTTAAAAGGGGCGGGGCGATAGCCCACAATGCTGTACAGAAGCAATGAGACATCCAATCCTGTGCCACCTCCGTCAGGAGCTGCAAACATGGACATAGCAATGGGGAATCCATGTGCCACAAAGTATTCATTCTGTCAAGGTGTCGCATAGCTCAATCCACACTGCAAGGGGAAAGCCGTCAGCGCTCTGCCCTCTACCTAAGTCAGTCAGTGTCTTTGTGCCAGACAGGTCAAACACTGCGATGGGAACTAAGTTTGCACGAACAGCATAGGGGGGTCCTAGGAAGCCCAAGACATGAACAAAAAATTGATCTGAGCGGCCAAACATGGCAGACTTGCACCGCAGCAACGACATAGGCCTCGGCCCACAGCTTCAGCAATCCTAGGCAGGAAGCGGACTTTCACTGCACCCAGGACATAGGCCTCTGCACAAACCCTCAACAATCACGGGCCTACAGCGGACTCCTATGCTAGCGTAGCTGTGCACGTCTCATTAGCGCTGTATTGCTCTTGTAGTTTGTCCCAATGCAGTGTCCCGGATAGTAGAGCTAACGTCAGATTAAATACAGGTGGGCTTCGGCCCACACTGCATGCCCCAGTCAGACCGGGGTTTTTTATAAATAGTCACAGGCAGGTACAACTCCGCAATGGGAATTCCGTGTGCACCCACAGCATGGGTGGCTCCCTGGAACCCACCGGCGGTACATAAATATATCCCATTGCAGTGCCCTGGACAGCAGAGCTAACGTCAGATTAAATGCAGGTGGGCTTCAGCCCACACTGCATGCCACAACCTGACCAGGGTTTTTAATACATAGACACAGGCAGGTACAAATCCCCTATATGAAGTCCCTGTGGACCCACAGCATGGGTGGCTCCCTGGAACCCACCGGCGGTACATAAATATATCCCATTGCAGTGCCCTGCACAGCTGAGGTAACGTCAGAGTTAATGCAGGTGGGCTTCGGCCCACACTGCATGCCCCAGTCAGACTGGGGTTCTTTATAGGTAGACACATGCAGCTACAACTCCGTGTGGACCAACAGCATGGGAGGGTCCCAGGAAGCCACCGGCGGTACATAAATAAATCCCATTGCATTGCCCTGGACAGCAGAGCTAACGTCAGATTAAATGCAGGTGGGCTTCGGCCCACACTGCATGCCACAACCTGACCAGGGTTTTTAATACATAGATAGACACAGGCAGGTACAAATCCCCTATATGAAGTCCCTGTGGACCCACAGCATGGGTGGCTCCCTGGAACCCACCGGCGGTACATAAATATATCCCATTGCAGTGCCCTGCACAGCTGAGGTAACGTCAGATTTAATGCAGGTGGGCTTCGGCCCACACTGCATGCCCCAGTCAGACTGGGGTTCTTTATAGGTAGACACATGCAGTTACAACTCCGTGTGGACCAACAGCATGGGAGGGTCCCAGGAAGCCACCGGCGGTACATAAATAAATCCCATTGCATTGCCCTGGACAGCAGAGCTAACGTCAGATTAAATGCAGGTGGGCTTCGGCCAAGAATGTTTTCATAGTTAGAGGAGGAGGACGGGAAAGTTTTTGAGGCAGTACGTGTCCTGTCCCCGTGTCCGTGGTTATATGCACCTTCCTAGTGACCGCGTCGCTGAAAAGTTGCTGCGCCTGTGGAACCTAGTAGCGTGGCCTCGCCACCATCATGTCTTTGGGAAGCCTCCGTTTCCACTACCCTGTAACATTGCAGTAGCAGCAGTATAGGCAGAGCCGAGAATTAGTAACATTTCAGCGGTAAGAGTATGCACAAACCCCTGTAACATTTCATTGGCAGCAGTGAGGACAGACCCCACAAACATTTCATTTGCAGCAGTATACACAGACCCCAGTAACATTTCAGTAGTATCAGTATAGACAGACCCCAGTAACAGTAACGTAGAAGCAGTATGGACAAAGCAGCAGATTCACATTTTCCTGGCAGCAGTGTAGGGAGAGCGTAGTATTGGTAAGATTTCAGTAGTAGGAGTATAGTCAGGCCCCAGCAACAGCAACGTAGAAGCAGTAGAGACAAAGCAGCAGATTCACATTTCTCTGGCAGCAGTGTAGGGAGAGCATAGTATTGGTACGATTTCAGTAGTAGTAGTATAGACAGGCCCCAGTAACAGTAACGTAGAAGCAGTATGGGCAAAGCAGCAGATTCACATTTCCCTGGCAGCAGTGTAGGGAGAGCGTAGTATTGGTAAGATTTCAGTAGTAGGAGTATAGTCAGGCCCCAGCAACAGCAACGTAGAAGCAGTGGAGACAAAGCAGCAGATTCACATTTCCCTGGCAGCAGTGTAGGGAGAGTATAGTATTGGTACAATTTCAGTAGTAGGAGTATAGACAGGCCCCAGTAACAGTAACATAGAAGCAGTATGGGCAAAGCAGCAGATTCACATTTCCCTGGCAGCAGTGTAGGGAGAGCGTAGTATTGGTAAGATTTCAGTAGTAGGAGTATAGACAGGCCTCAGCAACAGCAACGTAGAAGCAGTAGAGACAAAGCAGCAGATTCACATTTCCCTGGCAGCAGTGTTGGGAGAGCATAGTATTGGTAAGATTTCAGTAGTAGGAGTATAGTCAGGCCCCAGCAACAGTAACGTAGAAGCAGTAGCGACAAAGCAGCAGATTCACATTTCCCTGGCAGCAGTGTAGGGAGAGCACAGCATTTGTAACATTTCAGTAGTAGCAGTATAGTCAGACCCCAGTAACTGTAACATAGAAGCAGTATGGGCAAAGCAGCAGATTCACATTTCCCTGGCAGCAGTGTTGGGAGTGCATAGTATTGGTAAGATTTCAGTAGTAGGAGTATAGACAGGCCCCAGCAACAGTAACGCAGAAGCAGTATGGGCAAAGCCCACTATTAGTTACATTTATGTTATAGCAGTATAGACCTGCCCCAGTAACATTTCCATTGAAGCATTATGGGCAGAGCCCAGTATTAGTAAAATTACAGTAGTAACAGTATACACCAGCCAAGGTAACATTTCAGGAGCAGAAGTATCGGCAGACCGAAGTAACATTTCTGTTGCTGAAGTATAGTCAGACCCCTGTAGCATTACTGTGGCAGAAGTATAGGTAGGCAGAACAGAGTTACATTTCTGTAGCAAATGTGTAGGCCAACCCCAGACCCAGGGGTGTACCATGAGTGCAGGTGAAGCCCATAAAAAAATTACTTTGATTACATTTTAGGCGAGGGCCCGAAAAATTGGTGTACCGACAGTACAAATGTACCCCAGAAAAATTGCCCATGCCAAACCCAGAGGGCAGGTGAAACCCATTAATCGCTTAGCGTACTGTGGCTTAATTTTTAACTAGGCCTGGAGGCAGCCCAGTCTAAAAAACAATAGGTTCAGGTGGAAGTTTCAATGCTTTAATGAGAATTGAAACAGATAAATATTATTTAGAAAAGTTATATGAGCCTTTTGGCCCACAGAAAAATTACCCATTCGAAGTGATTACGAGAGGTTTCAGGAGGAGGAGCCGGAGGAGGAGGACGAATACCATACACAGATTGACAAAGTTCTTTAGGTAGCGCTGCTGTCCGCTGGTGGAGAAGAGAAGTCTGGTGAAATCCAGGCTTTGTTCATCTTTATGAGGGTAAGCCTGTCGGCGCTGTCAGTTGACAGCCGGGTACGCTTGTCCGTGATGATTCCCCCAGCTGCACTAAACACCCTCTCTGACAAGACGCTAGCCGCAGGGCATGCCAACACCTCCAGGGCATACAGCGCGAGTTCGGGCCACGTGTCTAGCTTAGACACCCAGTAGCTGTACGGAGCAGAGGCGTCACGGAGGACGGTGGTACGATCGGCTGCGTACTCCCTCACCATCTTCTTAAAGTGCTCCCTCCGACTCAGCCTGGACTGGGGAGGTGTGAGACAGTCTTGCTGGGGAGCCATAAAGCTGGCAAAGGCCTTGGAGAGTGTTCCCCTGCCTGCGCTGAACATGCTGCCTGATCTCCGCGCCTCCCCTTCTACGTGGCCTTCGGAACTGCGCCTTCTGCCACTAGCGCTGTCAGATGGGAAGTTTACCATCAGTTTGTCCACCAGTGCCCTGTGGTATTGCATCACTCTCAAACCCCTTTCCTCTTCGGGAATGAGAGTGGAAAGGTTCTCCTTATACCGTGGGTCAAGCAGTGTGTACACCCAGTAATCCGTAGTCGCCAGAATGCGTCTAACACGAGGGTCACGAGAATGGCATGCTAACATAAAGTCAGCCATGTGTGCCAGGGTACCTGGACGCAACATATGGCTGTCCTCACTAGGACGATCACTTTGAGTATCCTCCTCCTCCTCAGGCCATACACGCTGAATGGATGAGAGGCAAGCTGCATGGGCACCCTCTGCAGTGGGCCCAGCTGTCTCTTCCTCTTCAGGCTCCTCCCCCTCCTCCTCCTCCTCCTCCACACGCTGAGATATAGACATGAGGGTGCTCTGACTATCCAGCGACATACTGTCTTCCCCTGCCTCCGTTTCCGCCCGCAAAGCATCAGCCTTTATGCTTTGCAGGGAACTTCTCAAGAGGCATAGCAGGGGAATGGTGACGCTAATGATTGCAGCATCGCCGCTCACCATCAGGGTGGACTCCTCAAAGTTTCCAAGGACCTGGCAGATATCTGCCATCCAGGCCCACTCCTCTGTAAAGAATTGAGGAGGCTGACTCCCACTTCGCCGCCCATGTTGGAGTTGGTATTCCACTATAGCTCTATGCTGCTCATACAGCCGGGACAACATGTGAAGCGTAGAGTTCCACCATGTGGGCACGTCGCAAAGCAGTCGGTGCACTGGCAGATTAAACCGATGTTGCAGGGTGCGCAGGGTGGCAGCATCCGTGTTGGACTTGCGGAAATGTGCGCTGACCCAGCGCACCTTGCCGAGGAGGTCTGACAAGCGTGGGCAGCCTTTCAGAAACCGCTGAACCACCAAATTAGTGGGCCAGGCATGGCACGTGCGTGAGGCTGCCGAGCTGCAGAGCCGCCACCAGGTTACGGCCGTTGTCACACACGAAAGCCAGCAGTCGGTCTGCTCTGTCAGACCGTGCAACAGTTCGTGGGCCGTGTGCCTCTTCTCTCCTAAGCTGAGTAGCTTCAGCACGGCCTGCTGACGCTTGCCCACCGCTGTGCTGCCGCGCGACACCGACTGCTGGCGACGTGCTGCTGCTGACAAGACTTGATTGCGAGGTAGAGGTTGCGCTGGTGGAGGAGGAGGAGGAGGAGGAGGAAGGTTTAGTGGAGGTGGCATACACCGCCACAGATACCAGCACTGAGCTGGGGCCCGCAATTCTGGGGGTGGGTAGTACATGAGCGGTCCCAGGCTCTGAATCGGTCCCAGCCTCCACAAAATTCACCCAATGTGCCGTCAGGGAGATATAGTGGCCCTGCCCGACTGTGCTTGTCCACGTGTCCGTTGTTAAGTGAACCTTGGCAGTAACCGAGTTGGTGAGGGCGCGTACGAAGATGTGGTCGTGCAGGGCTGGGACGGCACACCGTGAAAAATAGTGGCGACTGGGGACTGAGTAGTGCGGGGCTGCCACCGCCATCATGTTTTTGAACGCCTCCGTTTCCACCAGCCTGCAGGGGAGCATCTCCAGGCTGATCAATTTGGCTATGTGGACATTTAAAGCTTGAGCGTGCGGGTGCGTGGCGGCGTATTTCCGTTTTCGCTCCAACGATTCTCTTAGCGACAGCTGTACGCTGCGTTGAGAGACATTGCTGGATGGGGCCAAGGACAGCGGAGGTGAGGGTGTGGGTCCAGGCCTGGAGACGGTCGTGCCTGTGTCCTGAGAGGGCGGTTGGATCTCAGTGGCAGGTTGGGGCACAGGGGGAGAGGCCGTGGCGCAAGCTGGAGGCTTTGAACGGCCTTCGTCCCACCTTGTGGGGTGTTTGGCCATCATATGCCTGTGCATGCTGGTGGTGGTGAGGCTGGTGGTGGTGGCTCCCCGGCTGATCTTGGCGCGACAAAGGTTGCACACCACTGTTCGTCGGTCGTCCACTGTCTCAGTGAAAAACTGCCACACCTTAGAGCACCTTGGCCTCTGCACGGTGGCTTGGCGCGAGGGGGTGCTTTGGGAAACAGCTGGTGGATTATTCGCTCGTGCCCTGCCTCTACCCCTGGCCACCCCACTGCCTCTTCCAACCTGTCCTGCGGCTGCAATTGCCTCCCCCTCTGAAGACCGGTCCTCAGTTGGCTTATCACACCAGGTGGGGTCAGTCACCTCATCGTCCAGCGGCTCTTCCTCCGAATCCTCTGTGCGCTCCTCCCTTGGACTTACTGCCCTTACTACTACCTCACTGATAGACAACTGTGTCTCATCGTCATCGTCCTCCTCACCCACTGAAAGCTCTTGAGACAGTTGCCGGAAGTCCCCAGCCTCATCCCCTGGACCCCGGGAATTTTCCAAAGGTTGGGCATCGGTCACGACAAACTCCTCCAGTGGGAGAGGAACCATTGCTGCCCAATCTGGGCAGGGGCCCGAGAACAGTTCCTGGGAGTCTGCCTGCTCCTCAGAATGTGTCATTTTCATGGAGTGAAGAGGCTGGGAGGAAGGAGGAGCAGCAGCCAGAGGATTCACAGTTGCAGCTGTGGACAGCGTAGAAGACTGGGTGGTCGATAGATTGCTGGATGCACTTTCTGCCATCCACGACAGGACCTGCTCACACTGCTCATTTTTTAATAAAGGTCTACCACGTTGACACAAAAATTGCGCTATGAAGCTGGGGACCCCAGAAACTGTCCTCTCTCCTACTCCCGCAGAAGCCGGCTGCGATTCACCCGGACCAGGAACTCGGCCTATGCCCAGACCCTCACTTGGGCCTCCGCGTCCCCGACCGCGTCCACGTCCTCTGCCCCTACCCCTACCCCTCAGCATGCTGGATTAGGAATCGAGCAGAGACAGAGCGGTGTAAAAATGTTTGTGAATTATTGCCGTGCAGTTGCTGGCTGCCAGCGGTAATATAACACTAAATGAAGCCAGAGATAAATTATAAGGAAGGATGCAAGCAGGACTAGCAGTGCACTATGCAGTTGACATTCACCCCCAGTCCCACAGGCCACGCAGTTATGCGCACTGGGTTACTAGCAGACGTACAAAAGGATCCCTTTTTTAAAATTTGCATTTTCCAATGCAATGCAGGCAATGGAACGTGTATTGGACTCTCCCTCTATGGCTGTCTGGCACCGTACACTGCGCCAGCAGCTGTCTGCTAACTGAGAGCGGAGAAAAATATGAGTGCTTTTTAAACGTGCACTTGGATGCAGAGAGCGCTTACGTAACGCTAACTGCCCCCAGCAAAAAATGACACGGAAGGCCGAACTGAGACCTGAGGCTCTACAACTCCCAGCAACCACGGAGTTAAATGCACAGGTAGACAGGATTCCACACTACCACTGTCCCTGCCTCACCAATACTTCCCCTATACTACTTAGTACAGACTGCAGCCTGAGAACGCTACAGCTGTAATGGGGCTGCACGCCCGATATAGCAAAAAAAAAAAAAAAAGGCTAAACTGCTCCCAGCACCCACAACAGTAGTGCACTAGGTGAGCTGTGGCCCTAAGAAGGACCGTTGGGGTTCTTGTAGACGCTAACACTCTCCCTAAACCAGCAACAGCAGCAGCAGCACTGTCCCTCATCTATCTTTGCTTGTGTCTGTGGCGAGCCGCGGGCGGGGCAGATTTAAATACTCGGGGGTCACTTGATCTCGCCAGCCACTCACTGCAGGGGGGTGGTATAGGGCTGGAACGTCACAGGAGGAAGTTGTAATGCCTTCCCTGTCTTTCTATTGGCCAGAAAAGCGCGCAAATTTCTCAGGGAAGGAAATGTAATAGAGTCGAGTACCGCATGGTGCTCGCCTCGAGTAACGAGCATCTCGAACACCCTAATGCTCGAACGAGCATCAAGCTCGGACGAGTGCGCTCGCTCATCTCTAGTCCATATAGCTTCCAACCAAACTTGTTCAATGAAGCAGGACAGTCCCTTTTGTTCACAGTAGGCTGCCACTAATTATGTTACCAGATATTCACACATCTGTCAAAGGGACTTTCCTATCTCAGAATGACTTATCCCAACATGAATCCTTAGGGCTCTGTGCATTTGCGCATGCCTCAGCACAACATATCTGCACCATGAACTAGGCTTTTTGCGTGCATGTCGGTGTATATTTTGCTGCTTTTTGCATGCACAAAAAAACTTGCAAACAAAACCTGAAGTTTTAATAAATGACCCTGCCCACTATAACCATAAATAGGTCACATGTGCAGCAGTTCATGCATTAATACGCTACGTAGCATAGAGTATATAAGCGCATGCACCCATGTATTTAAGTTCTTTTATTTATAGGGCCTTTTTGTAAAGCCACTGGTTCCACTCCTGGTCCTGGGTCGTACGCCAACTTGCCTTGACATCACTATATGGTTAAAATAAAAATGACATTATTCAGTATATGTAAGGGGCTTACCTTAGTACTGGCTACAGATACAAGAAAATCTGAACTATATGCAAAGTTCCCTGTTGTGCTGCAATTCCTAGCATTCCTGGAGAGACTGAACTGAGCATGCTCGGTGGACATTTTGGTTTTTTTGTGCTGTTCTAAGAAGTTTTGGAGTGGTGTTCTGCAGGGCTGGGCCGAGCTCGGCCTGCTAGAGATAGAAACTTCCCATGAGGAGCAAGTGATCAGATCTTCATCACACTCAGAAAGCTAGAAAAGCCTGACAAGGGATATAAAGACTGGAGATTGCTGATATGGAGTGCTGGACTGTGCTAAGATCTGCAAGGGGAAAAAGAGCTTAAAGGGGTTGTCCCGCGAAAGCAAGTGGGGGTATACACTTCTGTATGGCCATATTAATGCACTTTGTAATATACATCGTGCATTAAATATGAGCCATACAGAAGTTATTCACTTACCTGCTCCGTTGCTAGCGTCCTCGTTTCCATGGTGCCGTCTAATTTCAGCATCTAATCTCCCGATTAGACGCGCTTGCGCAGTCCGGTCTTCTCCCTTCTGAATGGGGCCGCTCGTGCCGGAGAGTTGCTCCTCGTAGCTCCGCCCCGTCACGTGTGCCGATTCCAGCCAATCAGGAGGCTGGAATCGGCAATGGAACGCACAGAGCCCACGGTGCACCATGGGAGAAGACCTGCGGTCCACCGTGGGTGAAGATCCCGGCGGCCATCTTCGCAAGGTAAGTAAGAAGTCACCGGAGCGCGGGGATTCGGGTAAGTACTATCCGTTTTTTTTTTTTTAAACCCCTGCATCGGGTTTGTCTCGCGCCGAACGGGGGGGCTATTGAAAAAAAAAAAAACCGTTTCGGCGCTGGACAACCCCTTTAACCCGGCATTTACTGTGAAGCAGCAGAGGCACATATCTGCACTAGCCTAGGTGTTGAAGAAAGTGCTAACTTCAGAATTTACTGCCTGATCGGTTTGGGAACTTCCGGTGAGCACATTACACTTGTGAGATGAGAAAGGGGTACCCCCAACTGTATGTACGACTGTCTAGCATTCTGATCATCGGTAGACACACGTGGTGGCTTTCCAGAACTTTCGTCCTATACAAGCATCACGCCACTAGCACCATTCACTACAATACTACTGCATCTATCTGAACAATAAGGGGGAGGGTGCTCCTGCCAGATCATAATAGTGCCTTTGCCAAGAGGGGGGTTATTTGCACTGTGTATGGGTGATGTGTTATATTTGCACTGTGTATGTGTTATGTTTGCAAGGTAAAGCAAGTGTGATGGCAGCATAAACGGTGCTTTTTGTGGAAGAAATAAAAGAAAACCCTTTTGGAAAAAGCACCGTTTATGCTGCCATCACACTTGCTTTACCTTGGAATTCTTAGATCTGGCTGGATCAGGATCTGTACAGGTGGCTACGCATATTTTGTCCATCCCTTATGAGGGTATAGAAGTGTGCTGCTGACATACCTTCTTTATATTGAACTGTGTTATGTTTGCAGTTACACTGCCTTTGTTAACTTCTAAACTGAATTTCTGGCAGTCTATAAAAATCACAGATTTATTACAACCTAAGTTCCGAGAATTAGCCCCGCCCCTGTCCTGCCTCTCCCCATTGTAAATAGTGCAGAGGGGTAGAGAGGGGGCGGGAGCTCAGTTCCTGCTCCTGGCTCTTCCATCCTCCCCCCTCTGCAGATGAGGACGACGTATATCGGCTCGGCGTGAAAACCGAGCCGATATACGTTCGTGTGAATCCAGCCTGAGCGAGTATACTCGCTCATCTCTAGAAAGAACCCATTAAAGTCAATGGGTTTGAGTCTCTACGCATAAATTTCACATATGCAAATATGCTCATGTGAAAGAGCCCTAAGGTCGCTATCTACTTTTTTGTTTGTCACATGCATTTTAACCCAAGTGAAACCTGTAACTAGTGTACGATGCACTAAACACTATACAACAGTAATAGCAACACGTCTAAAATAATTTTGTGACTGCTTCTATTAAGAGATGTTAGGGGTCACTACAGGTCAGGATTCTTTAAAATGGACTGAGCCTTTCATGTCTTCAAACAGCATGAAGACATTTAATGACGTTTTGTCATTTGTGGACAAAGGCTTTCCTAATGATAACGGAGGTAGAATTAAAAGCAGGTTAGTGATTACATAGCACCGTGGCCCAAGATGTTGTGTAAATAGCTAGTAGCCCTTGCCAGCAGCTAATGGTGGGAAAATGAGCTTGCTTTGTCAGCTTGAGCTCACCGAAAGCTATAATCATAGCAGCCCACTCCCACATTAGTTCAAATTAGCCCATTTAATGTTATCCAATCACGTCATTAAAGTAAACACGAAGTGAGTTATAGCTTATTTATCACCTAAACACAATGTGGGTGTATGCAACTACTTTTTGTTCTAATGTCCTTTTTCTTAAATCAGTTGAACGGCTCATTCCTGTTTTCTAATGAATATTTTGACCAGAAGTATAATGGACCACAGCTGAAAACAAATCATTATGGAATGGGAATATAGTAATTCATCTAAAGAAAGGAATGAGCTGACTCGTATTTACTTCCTTTTATATCACCGTAATTTACTGTAAAATCTTTAATTAGTTTTCTACTTTAAAAGTATATTGACACGCAATAAAATTTGTGCTCAATACTGTACACATACGTCAGACGGCGGAATATATGACTGCTGTAATCAATGTGTCTGTCTACACCGGTTTTTATTTATTGCACTATCTTCTAATAAGATAAGTGTATAGTGTTAATCCTAAAATGACAGTGATGGAAGCCAACAGGAAAAAAATTGTGATATTCCACTGAAAGCCGTGCAATGCTTCTAGGAGAGAATACCACAATAAGGGCTTATTCACACGAGCGTACATAGGCCAGTGTTTTCACGTTTGGCCGATATAGGCTACCATGTGATGCACGAGCTCGGCATATATGCTGTAGGGTGGGGAAAGACAGCTTAGCTCTGCTAAACTGTCTGCCCCTTCCTTCCCCCTTGCTGGCTCACCTCTTCTCTCCTTCCCTCTGGCTGTTTGCAATAGGAGGGGCAGGGCGGGGGGCAGAGCTAAGCTTCCACCCCCTCTCCACTGCTTGTCTGCAGCAAGGAAGGGGAGGGCGCGGAGAGGAGAAGAGAAAGGGAAGGGAGTTTAGCAGTCAGATTTCTAAACTCACTTCCAGGACTATCCTTCTTGCCTAGCGTAAAAGCACTCAGCCAGGTGCTTTTATGCCATGGGAATACACCTGTGTGATCTGATGCATTGGAATCCAATACATCAGATGGTAGCGTATATCGACCAGCCGTGAAAACGGTGGCTGATATATGCTTGTGTGAACAAGGCCTAAGGCTGGGTTCACACGAGCATCTATCGGACGGATTTTCACGCCCGGCTGATATATGCTGCCCATCGGATGCATTGGTTTACATTGCATCAGTGCACATGGGCGTATTCCTGCGGCATGGAAGTGCCCAGACGGCCAAGATAGTGCATTTTGGCCTGGGCGCTTTTACGCCGGTGGCTGCATAGACTCTTATGGGAGCCAATGACAGCTGCCAGAGAAGGGAGGGAGTTTAGCAGCGTGACTGCTAAACTCCCACCCCCTCCCTTCCTCCTCTTTCCGCCTCTCCGCCTGTTTGTAATGTGAAACAGCGGTTGGCCCCCTCCCATTGCTGACAAGGGGCGGAGAGGGGGCGGGAGCTTAGCACACTAGCTTCGCCCCTGCCCCGCCCCTCCTCTTGCAGAGAGTCGAAGGGGAAGGAAAGGTGAAGAACAGTTTAGCAGAGCTAACCTTCTCTCCCCGGCCAAAAACATTGCGGGCTCGGCGTACATGCACCGCCTCCATGCCTCTGAATGGGCGCTTAAACGTTAGGCTCATGCTCCTGTTGACGCGTTTTTACGGCACCGCCGGGTGCACATGAAAATGCCTACGACCGTGTAAGTGAGCCCTAAGGCCTTATTCACATGACCGTATATACGCAGCTGTTTAGCTGCATTCAAAAATTGTCCAAAAATCGCAACCATCTGAAGCATTACATTACAATTAGAGATGAGCGAACGTGCTCGGCCACGCCCCTTTTTCGCCCGAATACCGCGATTTTCGAGTACTTCCGTACTCGGGCGAAAAAATTCGGGGGGCGCCGTGGCGGCACGGGGGGTAGCAGTGGGGAGTGGGGGGGAGAGGGAGAGAGAGAGGGCTCCCCCCTGTTCCCCCGCTGCTACCCCCCGTGCCGCCACACCTCTCCCCTCCCCCCGGCGCCCCCCGAATCTTTTCACCCGAGTACTGAAGTACTCGAAAATGGCGGTACTCGATCGAGTAATTACTCGAAACGAGTACGTTCGCTCATCTCTAATTACAATTTATTAATTCAGATGAACGATTTTTGGGAGCATCAAAGCACATTGGAGTTTTCGGTCGCCAATTTTATGCGCCATGTCAAAAGATAGGTTTTGTCCTATCTTTCCCCGAAATATGCAGGAGGCTCCCACAGATTTCACCAAAACTGCACAACTTGCATTGCAATAAATATTTTCCTATTGACTCACAGCTGATGAATAGCCACAGAATTCTTTGCCTGAAAAATACTCCAAAAGAAATGCCACGAAAATTCCACAAAAAATGTGGTGTTCCTCCAAACTATGCTGTGTGTGGAACCATAGTTGGGGGATTATCACACTTGGCGTATCTGCTGCAGGCTTTCCACAGTGGAAAAATTGCAGCAAATAAGTCACAAATCTGCAGTGACCATATCTGCACCTACGGGCTAAGGGCACCTTCAGATGACCGTATATCGGCCGGGCGCCGATATGTAGCATCCCTCTCTGCAGAGGGAGGAGGCTGGAAGAGCCGGGATCAGTGCACTGAGCTCCCGCCCCCTCTCCGCTCATCGCCACTATTTGCACTAGGAGGGGTTGGAGCTAAGTTCCACTTCTGATATTTCCTTAAAAAACACTTAGATCTGGTGCTAGAGACGGGCAGCATTATACATAACTATCATGCTGTGGGCCCGGATGATAAAACAAACATGCCTCAATTATGCTTTATTTTTTAAACTGACCATAAGGAAATAATGAAATGGTCCAGTGTAAAATTCAAGGTTGTATTCTCATACTCAACTGTTTGGTTTATCTTAAATTACATCAATAATTGTACAAATGTGTGAGAACAAAAGTGTCCTATCAGACCATGTAAAATTCAGCTTTTGTTTTCTAAATTGTCCTAGAAGCAATAAGGCCACTTCATTGTTCAGTTAGCTTTTAGGCTAGTTTCACACGGGTCGAGGGTGTTATCGGGCCGTGATTCAAGGCCTGATGTAGTACTTTCCACCTTGAGGAAGGCCTGTGGATGAGAGGCATTTTCTTGTGAAAACAGCCTTGCATTCCCTGTGGGGAATCCCTTCATACCCACAGGGCTGGGGAAATCAAGGGATTCCCCCAGCCGCTGCTGAAGGGATTTTCCCACTGAGGCTGCCACAGCAGAGAATCGCAGAGTCCTCCCATTGCCCTCAATGGGTCCAGCGCTGCTGCCGAAGACAATGGGTGATATCGCAAAAAAATAGAACATGCCGCAATCTTTTTTCTCATGAGTGAAAACATTGCAAATGTAAAGAAAGCCATTGAAAATCATTGGTTGCATAATTCTTTTTTCCCACTTGCTCTTGCATCGCGTGAAAATCGCACGATTTTCTGGCCCATATGAAACCGGCCTTACTGTGCCATTAACGATACCTAAACATGCTGGAAAGTATAGGGAATTGATGCTTTCACTGCTCTGCATTATAGGACGAGTTCCCAAATTCCAGGAGCAAGCCTCCTGGCAATATTCTTAGACAACAAATGGAAATGTGAAGCGGCCTCATATATAGACAATAGCAGCATTCTTTGTTTTTTGCTCAGCATTGTATTTTTTGTGATGGAAATAATTTTGTAAATTATTTTTTATTTTTGTACTTTTGTTTTTCCCCCTGTTTTTGTAAGCGCTGCGGAATATGTTGGCGCTATATAAATAAAGAATATTATTATTAAATTGTTCTTACCATACTAAGTGGATAAAGCAGAACTGAGAGGAACATCCTTATCTAATTGGGTAAAAATCATTATATGTCATTGAACTAAGATCTTCATTTCCATGCTGCAACACATGAGCATAAATGGAATCTCATTAGAGATGAGCGAGTGTACTCGGATAAGCACTACTCGCTCGAGTAATTTGCTTTATCCGAGTATCGCTGTGCTCGTCCCTGAAGATTCGGGTGCCGCTGCGGCTGACAGGTGAGTCGCAGCGGGGAGCAGGGGAGAGCGGGCGGGAGAGAGGGAGAGAAAGATCTCCCCTCCGTTCCTCCCCGCTCTCCCCTGCAGCTCCCCGCTCCGTGCCGGCACCCGAATCTTCAGGGACGAGCACAGCGATACTCGGATAAAGCAAATTGCTCGAGCGAGTAGTGCTTTTCCGAGTATGCTCGCTCATCTCTAAATCTCATCATGAAACATCATACACCGCAAACTCCATTCTTTTCTTCTCTGGTTGCATATTTAATTCCCTTTTCCGTTGTTACACAGGTACAAAACACCCGGGCAATTGTACTCAATTACCTTTGTGACCTCATTCCTCAATTAAATGTGTTGTAAAAAGATCTAAAGTTATCCACCAGACAGGGGATAACTTTTTTAACAGTGGGGATCCAACTGCTGGGTCCCCCACCGATCCGAAGAACAGGCATCCTGACAGTCCCTGCATAAATAGTGTGTAGGTCATACTGCCACCCCATTCATTTCAATATATGAGTATAAAAAATCTTTGCACTCATAGGAGGGAAGATGGAAAAATACTGGTGTCCAAATGGGGTAGAAATGACAATCCAAAGTGACTTACTTGAGAGGAGGGGGGTATGGATGCTGATCACAGAACCCCTTCCTATTGGTAGACGAAGCCCAGGTTATCACTCTTGAGACTCCAACTTCATGGGAATATTTTTAATATAGAAAAGCCAAAATATATACAAACAGACACAAAACTCCACGACAGATGTGCAAGTAGAGCAAATGAAGCACATAGGCAGGCAAAGCATTTCGCTGCAACTATTGCACCTTTCTCAAGCTTGGTCACGATTTTGTTACGACAAAACGCCGGCTGAAAACCGTGACCATCTTAAGCATTGGATTCCAATGCATTTGTTCAGACGGGTGATTTTCCAGTGCGTAAAATCGGCCAGATGGAAAAGATAGCACATACGGTGCGCATTCCAGTCATCCACTTTTACACAGGCCAGAAAAGATAGGACTTGTCCTAACTTTTGCCAGAATACACTGGCCATTCCAATAGACTTCTATGGGAGCCAATGAAAATCATTAAAAAAGGGAAGGGGATGTTTAGTAGCAGCTCGCATTAATAAAGTTCTTCTCCCTCCCCTTACGGGCATCTCCCTTAGGCTTGGGAGCAGAAGGGGATGCAGTTTAGCGCACTAGCTCTGCTAATCTCCCACCCCTTCCCTTTGCCAGGGGTGGAGTGGGGGAGTTAAGCTGAACTCTCTCCCCCCGGTCAACAGTATTTCGGGTTGAAAGCTCCCATATGAGAGAGCCTTAGTGAAATGAATGTCGATCTAAAGGCCATTCAAGCAGAGACAGTCATAATCCCTGTTATCAGGATTGTGGGGGTTGCAGCGGTCAGACCCTCACCAATTATAGTTGTTCCCTACCCAGAGGATGAGGGATAACTTTAGATTTTAGTACAACGCCTTTAAAAATTTTCCCTGGATTAATTAAAACATATTTCCCCAGTTTATTAATTATAACTCTTAATACCATTTTAATACCATTAGTCACAGGATAAATGTTTAGCCATTTTAAAGGTATTATCCATTTTTTGTTAGAAGTCTGTTCAGATTATGAGCTGATCAGAGGCTCACTTCTGAAACCCCTCAAAGATCACCTGAGACCAACATGTGTTCAATTTCCCTGCAGCACCACCACAGGAGAAATGAGGCATTACACAGTTCCCATTAAGATCAATAGCCTGTGTAATGTGTGGACATGCAGGGTCCTCCAGCGTGAGAACTAATCTTTATAGAGAAATCCAAAGGAAATCCAGCACTCTAAATAAAATGTCTTTTCTATTAAAAATGACATAAAATGAGTATAAAGTGTGGTTCTATAAACTAAGGCCAATAATACATATGTGTTTTGAAGCTGCAGGTTCTACATAGCTGCTGTACCAGCTAATCTGTGCTTCTGTTGATTTGGACCAGGCAATTATATAAAAGTGAACTTCTCTTCTCGGTAGGCTCAGTTTTTGCCTCGCTAATTTATATATTCACTTTTCACTCTGGCTATTTTATGAGGGTCCTGAAGGGAAACCTTTTCTCTACTAATCCAGATTATTTGAGAAGGACTTTTCTAAAGAAGACAACTCCTTTAAATGCTGTTAATGTATTTGCCATGACTGTCCCATATGGTAAATTATACTACTTTGTCAAAATTTGCGGTATTTAATGATCTAACCACATTTCCTTCACACATTAAAACTCCCCTGTGCATTTTGTATAGTTCTTTAAATACGTAATTCATGTCCCAGTGTGATGTAATGTGTAATTCATACATATCACCTCTTTGGTGTATTTTTTTCCAAGTGAAATAAGCCCGATTTTTCCAGCTTCTAGTTGTAAGACAGCATTCCCATTTCATTTATTAATCCACTTATTTGGCTTTGAACTTTCCTGTATCCTCATTACAGTGTAAAAAAACCAAAACTACATCTTATATTCAAGATGAGGACTTACAAGGGATTTACAGTTGGACGGCGGAAGCACTTGACGCCTGCAACCAAACCTCTGGCATCATGGTGCCCAGGACATGGTGCTGATGCCAAGAACGCAGATGATGTTGCTGCATCCTCTGATTGGTTGCAGCAGTCACTGGCTTCGGTTGTCCGACTGCCCGGAAGTCACCACCGAATACCGGCAGCGACTGCCAGCTGTGTCCCAGGATTCCAAGAGAGGTGAGTATATCCTTGTTTTTTTTATTTTACGCTGGGGCCAATAGGAGGGGGCAGGCTTTGCCCTTTAAGAGGTTTTAAATGGGTTGTGTGTGTTCTAGTAAATACCCTTTCAGGGGGAAATATGAAATCCATTAAAACTTTTTACATAGTCTTCTACATCGTTGTATTCTAGGTATCCATTGATATATATTCTGGGGTTTCTTCTGGAGGGGTCAACAAATGTTGTCATATGGTGTCCAATGGTTGTATACTGCCCTATCAGATAGATAGATAGATAGATACACAGATAGATTTCTAAGTGTCCCATATGTATAATTCCTACACAAACAGTACAAATAGAGACTTTAATATTTATAAAAGAAAAGCAACAGATGTTATGGAATAAAGAGAGGGGTATGTTATATGCCTATGAAGCAGGTGCTATATCAACTGAAGCATAGGGTGTATGGCACTGTTTCAACTACATTGGTCAAAAAGCCTCATTCCCTTCCTCTGAATATCCAGCTGTGTGAATGTGTAAGCCGTTGGAACAGCTGAGGATGTAGAGACACTGACACCTTGTCACTTGTGCTAATGCGTGTGGCAAGACTCCTTCTGAGACAAGAACTGTCTTTCCTCTCAATCATACAGCTGTTGTCAATGTCTATCAAAAACTCAAAAACTGCAGGTTCAAGAAGAGTTACAAAATAGATTTCCTTGTAGATGTTAATCGATAACGTGCAGAAGGCAATCAATATTTTTGGTCTGTGCTCTTCATGTTGTAAATTATGTGGTCATTATACATACACATTCCAAACACTGCAAGAGTCGTAATTGAAATATCTCGTTACAGTTCAATATTATAATGAGAGTAGCGCCTCCAGGAAAGTGGAAATTCGATACTGTGTATACCATGAAGTGCATACAATAATTGTAAATGGACACTCACCTGGTGCTAGGTGGATACTCCTGTGAAGGAGATCCACCTGCACCTGAAGTCCAAGATGGCTCGTAGTGAGAAAATCTTGTATCCCGCTATCCGATGGAAACCGGAGAGACGTCTGGAGGTGTCGCCGAGGTCTACTGCAATGGAGACTTCGTGCTATAGAGAATCTTCTTACAAGGAAAAATCCTACGCGCTCGTCGTTACAGTTCAATAGGAATATTTAAAAGTACATGACAAAAAATATAATATGATTTGTATGCAATGCTTTGGGGGCATTTATTATATGTGTTGCAGTAGACCCAATAGCATTCTCTGCATTTCATGAAATGTCACTAAGGTTACTCTCAAAAGGGTATTCCCATCATGGCCGAGATGAGACTAGCCTTCTACAAGTGGTGAATGTGCTGCTTTCGTAAATCCCATATAAGTTAATGCAAGTTACAGAAACAGCATAAAATAGCCAACATGGCTGCTTTCATACTCCCAATTACACTTGGCCACCACATATAGCTGGGTTAGGATGGTCAGTTCTCAAGATAGGTGCAAGTTCCAGGGGTGGGACCCCTAACTACAGGCTTTTATGACATATCTGGATAAAAGGTCCAGGTGGGGATACTCCTTTAAGGCTCATGCACATGGACGTACTAGGGTAGATTCACACACAATACACAAGCCTCAGATCTGGCCACAGAAAATCTACCTAAAAATCAACATGCATTACAAGAGAATTTTGATGCATATTTGGATGTGGATTTAGAGCAGGCTTACTGAGTATTTCACCTTTCGTGTGTATACACAATTATGTAAAGCACCTTCATTGGCTCTGGCAATTATTGCTCTGTGAGCATACAAATTTTGCTTTGAAGAGGTTGTCCAAATAAGTACACATTGGTGGCATTGCAAAAACGAAATAATAATTTAATGAAAAAGTTAATATTCACCTTTCTGCCCAGCCACTGCTCTCCTGACGCCATTCTGGACACTATATTTGCTAACCTAGAGCAATGATATTGCTGTTTACCTATATAACCACTGCACCCAATGTAAGGCTCCGAAATGAAACGTCATCAGTGAACAGGCCAGGGCCTCTCCATTATTAGGAAATGTGACATATTTACAGGATATCACTGGGGCCCAAAGACCTGGGGAAGTAACAAGACATGTGACCTTACATTGGAGCACCAATCGAATGGCCCTAGAGGGAGGGCCATTCTGCACTCATTATTAACTAAAAAAACTGACAGAATCATGGGGGTTCAGGCTGAGGGACACTTGGAAAATAGTGACCACAATATAATTAATTTTCAGTTGTCATTCAATAGGAAATATAACCTGCCTAATGCAGGAGGAAGTGCAGAGCCAATTAAAAAAGATTAAAATTGACAAATCATTGGTCCCAGACTGAATACACCCAAGGATCCTAAGGGAACTAAGTGACGTGATAGACAGACCGTTATTTCTTATATTTAGGGATACTATTGAGATCGGGGTTGTACCATGTTCCAATATACAAAAAGGGGTCTAAAAGAGAGTCTAGTAACTACACGCCTGCAAGTCTCACTTCAATAATTGAAAAAATATTCAGGGGGTTTCTGAGAGATGCCATCCTGGAATACCTCAAAGAAAACAACAGTTTAACACCTCAGCATGGGTTCATGCGGGGTTGATCATGTCAGACCAATTTGATCAGCTTCTATAATGAAGTAAGTTATAGGCTGGACCTGGGAGAGTCTATTGATCTTGTATATCTGGATTTTTCTAAAGCATTTGACATCGTGCCACATGCTAGGTAGATACATAAAATGAGACAGCTCGGTCTGGGAGAAAATGCGTGTAGCTGGGTAAAGAAGTGGCTTGCAGATAAAAATCAAAGGGTGGTAATAAATGGTTCATAATCTGATTGGGTCACTGTTGCTAGTGCGGTGCCTCAGGGTTCAGTACTAAGGCCTATTCAGTTCAATATATTTATCAACAACCTAATAGAGGGGCTGCACAGTAAAATATCAATATTTGCAGATGATACAAAATTATACAAGATAATTAATACAACAGAGGACAATGCGTGGCTACAAAAGAACCTAGATAAACTGGGGGCTTGGGTAGAAAAATGAAGATCAATATTGATAAATGTAAGGTTATGTACATGGCCAAGAGAAACAGATGTCACCAATATACGCTAAATGGGCTACTACTAGGGAAAAGTGATACAGAAAAAAACCTGGGGGTACTAGTTGACTGTAGACTTAACTGGAGTAACCAATGCCAGTCAACTGCTACAAAAGCAAATAAAGTTTTGGGGAGCATTAAAAGAGGCATAGGGGTGAGGGCCGAGAACATTAGTCTCCCACTATATCAGCCACTTGTCAGGCCTCACATGGAATACTGTGTACAGTTCTGGGCACCAGTGCTCAGGAAGGATGTTGCAATGCTAGAGGAGGTTCAAAGAAGGGCAACTAAATTAATAAATAGAATGGGAGGACTGGAAAAGAGGCTAACAAAATTGGGATTATTCACCCTGGAAAAAAGATGGTTAGGCGGCAACAAAATAGCTATGTATAATTACATTAGCGGACAATACAAGGATCTCTCCCATGATCTGTTTATACCCGGGACTGCGACGGTAACAAGGAGCCGTCCTCTACGTCTAGAGGAAAGAAGGTTCCATCACCAACACAGAAGGGGGTTCTTTACTGTAAGAGCAGTGAGACAGTGGAGCTCTCTGCCTGAGGACACGAGGATGGCAAAATCCATAGAGGAGTTTAAGAGGGGACTAGATGCCTTTCTGGAGTGCTATGATATTACAGGATATAAACATTAGGTGACCAGCGGGGTTGTTAATCCTGGTGTTTGAGTCAGGTAGAAATTTTCAAACGTTGATCCAGGGATTTTTCCGACTGCCATTATGGAGTCTGGAAGGATTTTTTTTCCCCCAAAATGGGCTAAATTGGCTTCTGCCTCATTTTTTTGCCTACCTCTGGACCAAAAAGGGGGTGGAAACAGGCTGAACTGGATAGATGTTGTCTCTCTTCAGCCTAACATACTATGTCACTCTGAACATCAAATAAACAAAGCCACAGATTTTATATACTTTAATACATAGCGACTTCCATATATTTCATACTCTTTTATGCACACATGTTCTTATTTTTAATGCTACAAAGTACAAAATTTGTGTCTGTTGTTAGCAGGATATAAAAAACTAGTTCAAGAACAAACTGAAGAGTTTGAATTTCCTCTGCTATGCATCATATAAACAACATCAGGGTCATTAGCTTGAACAGATTCTTAATAGGCAACATATGAAGAATTTGTCAAAAATGCATCCACTCTGAGAGACAGCAGTGCTGAGTGTGCTGGAATATTTACTTGTACAAGTAACCACACAATACTGATTGCATGCATGGACATAACTAAAAAGAATGTTGAAAAGTTTAAGGGTATATTCACATGTAGCGGATATGCTGTAAAGGTTCCACAGCGGAAAATTCCACAGACAAATCCACAGCATATTTGCAAAAGAAAGAGTCAAATTCCTCTCCATCTGTGTGGATTTTGACTCAAAATAAGCTGCATATGCGCAGCTGATTTCAGCAGATACAGCGCTCCTCTCAGAGCCTTTCGCCAGGGACCTGGCAGTCTCTAGTGATGGCAGCACCACTGGTCAAGAGATGGCATTTACACATCCTTTCATCCCCATGTAAATATGCCCTTAGGCCCCCTGTCCATGGCCATTACGGAATATCGCTAGCGGGGGAGAGCTGTCAGGTCTCCGCGCTGAGCCTATCAGATAGATAGGCTCACCACGGAGAATCATGGCAAATCGCGGCATGAATTCCATGAGCGGAAAATCGCTATGATTCTCTGCTCGTGGATGTCGGGGCTTCGCTTTCCATAGCAAGTCTATGGAAAGCATTGACTGTGTTACCCGCGGCTGGATTATCGCTGCAGATAATGCAATAAACTATCGCCTGTGAACAGGCAGCCTAAAGGGTTAAGCTAGTCATATACATCGGATAGCTGTCAGCTGAACAATTATTTGGGCCCTATTAATAGAAATGGAGTTAAGGCCTTTTTACATTGGCCAAGGATCGAGCATGAATATTCATACAAAGTGCTGTTTGTCCGATCATTGGCCCATGTGAATATGGTCACAATCAGATTGAAAAACAAGCAAACGCTCATTTGTCAGCTGATCGGATCTTTTATGCGGGCATATCAATGCCTACTTGTTGGCAGCCATCTCCCCATGTAATCGGGATGTGCTACCAACTAACGCAACTGATATAGGGACGAATTATCATACTAATAATTCTTTATCCCCATACTTGTGAAGATGCATTGCATGTAATTGGCAGTAACAAGCGCAGATCAACCTGCTATATTGTCGATCAGCACTCAGTAAACAGGCAGAAAACTATCCTGTGTAAAAAGGTCTTTACTTGGCTTAGTCAAACTGTTCTGATAAATCTTGAGTTTCTGGTATCCTTGATTAAATACTAGAGATGAGCGAGCACCAAAATGCTCGGGTGCTCGTTACTCGGGACGAAATTTTCGCAATGCTCGAGGGTTCGTTTCGAGTAACGAACCCCATTGAAGTCAATGGGCGACCCGAGCATTTTTGTATATCGCCGATGCTCGCTAAGGTTTCCATTTGTGAAAATCTGGGCAATTCAAGAAAGTGATGGGAACGACACAGCAACGGATAGGGCAGGCGAGGGGCTACATGTTGGGCTGCATCTCAAGTTCCCAGGTCCCACTATTAAGCCACAATAGCGGCAAGAGTGGGCCCCCCCCCCCTCGCACTGTCAGCGTAAAGATCGTTCTCCTCTGCCATAGCTGTAACAGCTGTGGCAGAGAAGAACGATGTTTGCCCATTGAATTCAATGGAGCCGGCAATACAGCAGGTTCCACTGAAAGCAATGGGCTGCTGGCGATCGCAGGATGAATTGTCGGGAAGGGCTTAAATATATAAGCCGTTCCCTGCAATTCATCCAGAAATTTGTTACAATAAAAATATATACCGGCGTATAAGGCGACGGGGCGTATAAGACGACCCCCCAACTGTCACCTTATACGCCGGCAATACAGTGGAGCAAAGAATAAAAATCATTACTTACTTCTTCTGACGTTCTGCGGCGCTCCTGCAGGCTGTTGCTCCCTCCTGGTCCACGGCAGAGTATTGCTTTCTGGACGCAGGGCTTGAAATCCCCGCCTCCAGAAACACAGCCAATCACAGCCATTCAATGACATCATTGTCATTGGCTGTGATTGGCTGAAGGCACGTGTGTTTCTGCAGGCGGGGATTTAAAGCCCTTCGTAGAGAAATCAATGCTCTGCCGGGAACCAGGAGGGAGCAACAGCCTGCAGGAGCACCGCAGAACACCAGGAGGGAGCAACAGCCTGCAGGAGCGCCGCAGAATGTCAGAAGAAGTAAGTAATGATTTTTATTCTTTGCTCCACTGTATTGCCGGCGTATAAGGTGACAGTTGGGGGGTCGTCTTATACGCCCCGTCGCCTTATACGCCGGTATATATTTTTATTGTAACACATTTCTGGATGAATTGCAGGGAAGGGCTTATATGTTTAACCCCTTCCCGACAATTCATCCCTGCGCACGCCGGCAGCCCATTGCTTTCAGTGGAACCTGCTGTATTGCTGGCTCCATTGAATTCAATGGGCAAACATCGTTCTTCTCTGCCACAGCTGTTACAGCTGTGGCAGAGAAGAAGGATTTGTCTTCTATATGTTCTCAATGGGGTCGGCGCTGCTGCCGCCGGCCCCATTGAGCGCATATAGAGAAGATTTATGGCCTTAAGAAGGACCGTTGGGGTTCTTGAAACCTAAAATAACTCCTAACACTCTCCCTATAGCAGCTCCGGCACCAACAGCACTTTCCCTGAACTAATGTCAGAATGCATCTGTGGCGAGCCGCGGGAGGGGCAGATTTCAATACTCGGGTGACACCTAATCTCGCCAGCCACTCACTGCAGGGGGGTGGTATAGGGCTTGAACGTTGCAGGGGGAAGTTGTAATGCCTTCCCTGTCTTTCTATTGGCCAGAAAAGCGCGCAAATTTCTCAGGGAAGAAAGTGAAAGTAACTCGAACACCGCGTGGTACTCGTTAAGAGTAACGAGCATCTCGAACGCCCTAATACTCGAACGAGTATCAAGCTCGGACGAGTATGCTCGCTCATCTCTATTAAATACCCTTTTGTACAAAATTGGCAATAAAGCACAAAAGCAATTCCACAATTACTTTCAGCAGTGGCATAGCAATAGAGTGCAGAGATAGCAGTTGCACCTGGGCAATGGAGCCTCAAGGGGAACACAAACCCCTCTGCCACATAAAACGACACCAGTTTTACAATTAAGACATTATGGCAGGGGTTCTCTTGTATATAATGCATTGGGGGGCTTCTCTGGATTTCAATATAAGAGGATATTACAGAAATTACTGTAACAATACCATTCATGAGACTTACATGGTGCATAAAGAACCCCATTTAGGGCTCTTTCACACGTACGTCGGCGTTTTTACGTTTTCCTGCCGGAGCTAACATTTGTGCGCCCATTCAGACAGGCCAAGCTATATTGGCCGGCTGGGTGATTTTATGCCGTGGGAATACGCCTCTCTGATCTGATTCATTGGAAAGGAAAGAGTGTATTTATAATTTGTATTATAGTGTATTCATGGCCGGCCGATATACGCTTGTGTGATTAAGGCCTTAGATGTGTGGACCTGATTTTTCAGTCGCAGACATTTCTGCAAGGACCTACCCATAGATCACCTTCATATGTGGCAATAATGCTGCGGAATTCATGTTGCCGGAATCGCTGAAGCAGTTCTGCAGCATTTACAGTGCAAGCCATGTGCTGGGGTTTTAAAAAAATCTACTTCACATGGTGCGGGAATTTTCCACAAAAAATTTGCAGCATTTATGAAAAAAGTTGTGGATTTTAAAGCTGCATCATGTTTATTTACCCTTGCAATGCAAGGGCCAAGTCCTGCAGTTGATCCACAACTAAAAACATGGCCAAACCGCCATATTTAATTTCTCCAGTGGAGGTTAAAGAAAAATCTGTACTCCAATTGTTTCCTTTGTTACACTGTTGCAGGCCTCATTTATCAAAACCGTCCGACAGTATCTAGCCAGTATCTGCCATAGATGAATGGAAAAATGAGGGCACCAAGGATCTATAAATGAAATGCATATATGAAGTGAATGGATGAAAAGCTTTGTTTAGCGTGCATGTGAGATTGTCTAAGCCTCACAAACTTCTACCTGCACCCATGGGCAAACAACAAAAATATGTTAACTCCCAGATCTGGCACATGCCCAATCCAAGCAGTGCCAGACAAACTCCATTGCCTATAATGGGATCTGTCTAGCTTTCCACATGTCAACCGAAATTTTTCTAGACAAAATATTTCATCTGGGATTTTGTGCTAAATCTGCACAAGATGTTTCGAACAGAACCTCCAACGCAAATGTGTAAGTAGCTTTAGGGGCCTTTCAAACAGATGGAATATGTCTGCTGGGACGTAGTGGAATTTGGCGCTGTGGAATTCTGCATCAAAATCCACAAGACTCCGTGCAAATTTTGATGTGGAATTGCAGGCTGATATAAGTCATTTTCATTCCCCATCAAAATCCACAAAGAGATGGAATTTAAGTTGACTTGTGGCACGGAATGCAGAAAATTCTGCCTATGTGAAGGGCCCCTTATAGTCCATTTTGTATTTTTTGTCTGCTTTTTTATACTTTGACTGTGCTTGTATTTTGCGTACTGTTCGTTAAGCTGCTATCACACAAGTGCATATAGTGTCTTCACATTCGGAACAGTTGGTTAAATATCTGTCTGAAAGCCAATATTTCTAGCAGTCAAGTATTTGTTCATAGTAAACACTAGTTTGGGGACAAGTGATGAGCTTCACAGATGGAGCCTATTAGACTGCCAAGCAGACGGTTTTCTCTGCTTCTAAAAGGGTCAATAATTCTTGCAATGAATACACAATAATATTAGGACTATCAAATGTTTTTTTTTTTTAATTGTATTGCAGGTTAGAGCACTGTGAGAAGGTGTTATCCAAATGACTCACACTGAATGCTTTCCGATTGTTAGAGGCAATATATATTTTTACTAATTAAAAGCAGATAATGAACCATATTCTATTTTTCTAATCTGTATTTATTTTTGGATTGTAGTTTTTTTTAAATTCTATTATCTGTACATGATTATAGTCGCTGCCGTCTGAGCAGCAGTATTTAGAGATATGCTTTAAAACTGACTCATGGCCCATAGAAGCTGACCTACTGACCTACTGACTTCTATGGAAGACCACTGTAGACATGTCGTGTGACATGTGCAGAAGTCACTGTGCAGGGAGGGGCAATAAATGAGCTGTGTCTGTCACCTATTGTTAATGCTGAATCCTGCAGTGTGTGTATGTATATATATATCTTTATCTATATCTATATAATAATAATAATAATAATCTTTATTTGTATAGCGCCAACATATTCCGCAGCGCTTACATAGACAGGGGATACAGAAAGACAAAATACAAACATTACAGAACCACGGTTACATATAGTAATCAGTTGATGGAAACAATAGGGGTGTGGGTCCTGCTCCAACGAGCTTACATACTACAAGTAATGGGGTGATACAGAGGGTAAAGGGGCTGGAGATGTGCACAGTATGGCGAGGTGGAGAGTGAGCGATGCTATACACATAGACAATGGTCAGACATTTAGCCGTGTGACGGCAGAAACGGTGTGACTGCAGGAGCGGTTTATGATGGCTAGCAGGGATTGCAGTCAGTAGGTCAGGGAGCATGTTATCAGGCGGAGTACAGAGAGGTTTGTTTAGGGAATGCGGTATGCCTCCCTGAAGAGGTGCGTTTTTAGAGCACGCCTGAAGTTCTGCGAGTCCTGGATTGCTCGGGTAGCCTTTGGTAGTGCGTTCCAGAGGACCGGTGCTGCTCTGGAGAAGTCTTGGAGGCGGGAATGAGAAGTTCGAATTAAAGGGGCGCTCAGTCTGGTTTCATTAGCAGAGCGGAGAGCCCGGGCTGGTTGATGGATTGAGATGAGGGAGGCGATATAGGGTGGCACTGTACTGTGGAGGGCTTTGTGGATGAAGGTAGCGAGTTTGAATTGAATTCTGTATTTAACGGGCAGCCAGTGCAGTGACTGGCACAGGGCAGAGGCGTCCGAGTAGCGGCTGGACAGGAAGATGAGCCTGGCTGCCGCATTCAGGATGGACTGGAGAGGGTAGAGTCTGGTGCAGGGGAGGCCGATCAGCAACGAGTTGCAATAATCGAGCCGGGATATATATATATATATATATATATGTATATATATACTGGCAACCTGGAGGTTACTTGCTTATGAGAATCGCCATCTTCTCCATTCAGAATAATTGGAGCCACATATAAAGGCTCGGAGCCACCGAATGACTTCAAATTCTGTCTTTCCACCAGTTTTATTTCATACACAGCAAACACGTACTGGAACATACAACAATTTTTAGGGTTTCCAACCCTGCAGGGTCCCTGTCACTATCCACCAGCCAGAGTGTCTAGAGAGCGTCTTCCTCTGTCAGACCTTGTGATGGGCCCAGTCTGGTCCACACCAGGCCTCAAGCTCCTAGTTCCTGATACTGCCTCTACAGCCTGTTTCTCTGGCTTTCAGCCAACTTCCCACTGAGTATGACAGGAGCTGATACTTTTATATTACTTCCTGCCACACATACAGGTGTTCTCTCTTATTTTCTGGTACAAAAATGCCTGTCTACAGCCCTATACATATATATATATATATATAAAGTGTCAAACTACATTAGTTTCCTAGTGGTCAGAGTAAAAAATTGCAGGAGTTTAGGGTTTTTAAAAGATATCATTGTGACGAGAATGTAAGTGAAATTACCAAAAATTCTTCAAAAGTATGTTTAACATAAAAACATGCTTTATATAGTAAGTCTTTTTCAGATTCCTTTCCTTTTAAAGTGGAATCCAGTCACAAAGTTTCTGTCCTATAAATAAATGTGAGAAGGCCACACTGTTAGAGTCTACGATTTCAGAATACCTGTGTTGACAGGTCAGAGAAAGCCGCAAGATTTCCTCCAGCCTTTCTTTAGCGGTTAGAATTCTGATAAAAGTAGTGTTTTCAATAATAACCGTAATGGCATAATTACTACTAAAGTGATACCTTTAGGTAATCTTGAAAGTAGATCAAAGCTGGGACTATACTTTAACATTCATCTTAATGTAAAGGATCTTTAAAGGCGTAGTAAGAACTAAGTATGAGAATAAGCTGTAGCACAGCCATGCATTGATAGTAATACAGTATAAACCTTTAAATACACATAATCAGATTTTCAGGCTACTTTTATAATCCAATTTAGTATTAAAATAATTTTATTGTTATTGCGACTAGTTTTCTGTGCAAGAAAAATGAGATTTATTTTCCTACAATGAAAGAAAAGATCTGAATTGATTTGTTCACAGCAGCTCTAGTGACAGCTGTCAGTGAAAGCTCATCAGCGGTTTAGAGTCCACAAAATGGGCCTACTGCTCACATTTACAGTGAATCAATGTGTGCATACTTCCAGCATTACTCAGTCAATGTTTCATTATAGGAAAATGAGCAATGGCTGTGGAAAAATGGCAGTGACAGATTAATGACAACAGAAGTGGCGAGATGAACACACTTATGCTTGGCTGTGTTCTTCCTCGAAAATCTTGAAACACAGTCACATTTCTCTGAGCCAAATCACAGAACATGTTAATGTCTGCCTTTCTGTCAAAATAGAAGAAGCTATATAAAATATTTAGCTAATGTGTAATTTATATCATTTAAAATGAAAACTATTCCAAGTAGACATGAATTATTATATGTCTATAAATAAATCATATAAATTTATATAAACTATAAATATAAATCATATAAATTTATATAAACTATAAATATAATTATTAATCTATCTATCTTGACTTTCAGGTCCTACCCAAGTCTATCGAAAGGACATTTCAGAAAGTGTCCAGTAGAGAGTATTATAAGCCAGATTGGCAATAAAGTTTAGAGAGCTGTGTAATGTATACCTCTCCCATCCCACCAATATACATTTGAGGTTGAACATGCATATGTCCTCAATGGGAACAGATCAATAGGCTGCTGTCAGACTGCTCTGCTGATATCCTCTGTGCTGCTGCTGACCTTTGCTTGCCCCATTTTAACTGTTTGTACATGGTATGTTCCCCTGTGTACATGTAACTTTGCTTTTTTAGTAATTTCTGTCCTACGCCTCCCCAATAGCATGTTCCCTCACCTCTATGATGTGTAGCCCACTCCCCATCCCCCACAAATTATAAATACACTCTTTCCTTTCTTACTAAGTCTCAAACCCTCTAATGCCACTGAAAAACATAACAGTGACCCTCATAAATCTCCTAACCACCTGCTCACCACCGCTATCCTGCTGCTACTAGCAGCAGGGGATAGCTCTCCCAATCCTGGTCCACCCTCTATTGCTCCTAACTATTCCTAACCTTCCAGGTCATCCTTCCGGTACCCTCACTCACCTTTCCATCATTTGAGATACAAACCCTATGACTTTTCCATCTGCTGTCCATGTAAATAGAAGTTATCTACTGTCCACCAGGTTCTCCTTGTTTGCTTTTGGATCAATTTTGCTGCCTGGCTCTCCCGCTTTCTATCCTGCGAAATTCCAACCCTCATCTTAGGCAACTTTAACATCCTCATCAATGACCTCATCTCCCCATCTGCCTCTCAGCTTCTATCTCTCACTTCCTCCCTCGGTCTCTCACCACTCACAGCCTCTCCCACTCACAGAGATGGCAATACTCTTGATCTGGCCTTACGCCGTCTCTGCTCTGCTTCCCACTTCGCTAACCCCTTCTCCCGCTCTTGGACCATAACCTCCTCTCTTTCTTTGTCAAGCTCCCTAGCATCTCTCCAGACCCACCTACCATACGTACAATAACCTTCAGGCCGTTCTCACTAAAGACTTTGCTGAGTCCCAAAAGTCTTCTCTGTCCCCTATCTCTCACCTCTCCTGCCTCAACCTGGCTGCCGCATATTACAACACCATTGTCAAACATGCCCTTGATGAAGCAGCACCCACCGAGACCCAAGTCATCTGATGCAGACTGCAGCAACCCTGGCTCACGACTCAAACGTACTTCATCCGACGGTGTTGTAGGTGTGCTGGACGGCTGTGGAGAAAGTCACAAAAGTGTGCAGACTTTTTCAACTTGAAATTCATGTTCAGAACCTATAATCTAGCTCTCCACCATGCCAAACAAGTCTACTTCACATCTCGTCTATTCCCTAACTCACAACCCTAAATGACTCTTTGACACTTTTCACTCTGTACTGAGTCCTAAACTGCAGCCCTTCCCCTCTGTTCTCAGTGCTGAAGAGCTCTCTGCTTACTTCAAATAGAAAATCATAGATATCTGGGAGGAAATAACCTTCCAATCCCAGACTAGTCTTGACCCTAGTCTCTTCAGTACTGCATCTAGTTCCTACTCGCTCTCTGTACTCAGACCAATGACAGAGGAAAAAGTCTCCAGATTGCTTTCCTCTGCTCGTCCCACCACCTGCGCAAGTGATCCTTTTCCCTCACCCCTCCTCCAGTTCCTCTCCCTGGTTGTCATCTCCCATGCTACCACTATATTTAACCTCTCTCTGACCTCTGGCATTTTCCCTCATTCAAACATGCTATCATATCCCCATTGCTAAAGAAGCCGATTTTTGACTCGACCGATGCTGCCAACTATCGACCCATCTCAAATCTCCCTTTCATCTCCAAACTATTGAAACACCTGGTTTACTCCCACCTTATAAGCTATCTATTAGAAAACTCTCTTCTTGACCCCCTACAGTCCAGCTTCCGCCCTCTATACCTGACAGAAACCGTGTTTACAAAAGTGTCAAGCAACCTCCTGACTGCTAAATCGATGGGTGACTACTCCCTACTGTTTACACTACTGACCACATTTCTTCTCAATATGCTTTGCTCCATCGGCCTAAGGAACACTGCTCTTTTCTGGTTCTCCTCCTACCTATCTGACCGCTCATTCAGCGTATCCTTTGCAGGCTTTACCTCCCCTCCTCTTCTCCTTGCTGTTGGGGTCCCCTAGGGCTCAGTCCCCAGTCCCCTCCTCTTCTCCATCTACACAGCCCCTATTGGACAAACCATCAGGAGATTTGGCTTTAAGTACCAACTCTATACACCTCTTCCCGTGGCATCACAACACCATTTCTCCAGAACACCACCGACTGTCTGTCCACTGTCTCTAACACTATGTCCTCTCTATACCTAAGACTGAAAGTCTCAAAAACTGACCTACTCATTTTTCCGCCCTCTGCTAACCGACCTCATCCTGACATCGCCCTCTCAGTGTCTGGCACCACCATAACTCCCAGACAGCACGCCTGCTGTCTTGGGGTGATATTTGACTACAGTCTCTCCTTTAACCCTGGCTGCCCATCAAAGATAGAATTCAATTCAAACTCACTCCCTTTATCCACAAAGCTCTCCATAGCACCGCGCCTCCCTATATTGCCTCCCTTAATCTTAATTCACCACCCAGGCCACGCCCTGCGCTCCGCTAATGAAATCAGATTAAGTGTCCCTCTAATTCAAACCTCTCATTCCTGCCTCCCAGACTTCTCCAGAGCAGCACCAGTCCTCTGGAATGCACTACCCCAAACTATCTGGGCAATCCCTGACACACACCACTTCAGGCGTGCTCTAAAAACGCACCTCTTCACGGAGGCATACCACACCCCCTAAACCAAATTCTTCTTTACTCCGCCTGATAACATGCTCCCTGTCCTACTGACTGCAATCCCTGCTAACCGCCATCAGCCATCCCTGCAGTCATACCGATTCAGCCACTATACAGCTTAAAGGGGTTGTCCCGCGCCGAAACGGGTATTTTTTTTTTCAACAGCCCCCCCGTTCGGCGCGAGACAACCCCGATGCAGGGGTTAAACAAGAACACCGGACAGCGCTTACCTGAATCCCCGCGCTCCGGTGACTTCTTACTTACCTGCTGAAGATGGCCGCCGGGATCTTCTCCCTCGGTGGACCGCAGGGCTTCTGCGCGGTCCATTGCCGATTCCAGCCTCCTGATTGGCTGGAATCGGCACGTGACGGGGCGGAGCTACACGGAGCTACACGGAGCCCCATTGAAAAAAGAAGAAGACCCGGACTGCGCAAGCGCGTCTAATTTGGCCATTAGACGCTGAAAATTAGACGGCTCCATGGAAACGAGGACGCCAGCAACGGAAAAGGTAAGTGAAAAATTTCTGATAACTTCTGTATGGCTCATAATTAATGCACAATGTACATTACAAAGTGCATTAATATGGCCATACAGAAGTGTATAGACCCACTTTGTTTTGCGGGACAACCCCTTTAAGTCTTACCATTGTCTGTGTGTATAGCATCCCTCACTGCCCACCTCGCCATACCAAGCACATCTCCAGCCCTTTACCTTCTCTATCACCCCATTATTTGTAGTATGTAAGCTCATTGGAGCAGGAGCCTCATCCCTACTGTTTCCATCAATTGATTGCTACATGTAACCATGGTTTTTGTAATTTTGTTTTTTCTAACTGTTCTCACCCTGTTTTGTAAGCACTGCAGAATATGTTGGCGCTATATGAAGATTAATATTATTATTAACTTAGAAAATGTTGCTAGTCACTTGACAAAGAGAGGTTTGTTTAATCCTTCATCTATACATTTACTACAGTTTTTTTTCTCAATGATGAGATGAAATTCATAATTAAATCAAATCTTCAAAAATCAATGACAAATTAGGGACTCAGGAACAGTTTAAGTTGTAAATTTAGAAAGAAGGTGGTTTAGAACTTGGCAAAACCACCAAATCAAGAGGTTTAAATGGGTGTTAAGGTAAAAAAAAAGGATGCTAAATTGCGGGAAAATGAAAGACTGCAGAGACCAGTGGAAATAAGGATTTAAATATGGTTGCTGGGGCAAGTAGACCACTCAACCTTATTTACTTTGAAAATAAGTAGAGGTCAGTCAAAAGGATCAGTGGCTGTTGCGGCAGAGAAGAAGGGCAGTCATGTCAGGAGAACTAAGGCCAGCCTTTCTAGGAAAGGGTATGGTTTTTAATTTTACTGCATTGGGTAAAATTAGAGGGAATCCTTAGGGTTTCATCCCGCTTATTAAACTCCAACTGAGATAGAAAATGGTAATAATGTGAAAACTGACTATTCAGTGAAATGAATGATACAGCTTTTAACAACTTTTCAACTGATCAGATTTGTCTAATCTTTAGAGATGTTATTTTAACATGGATTATACAGTAGAAGCAAATGAAAACAATCATTTGCAAAGAAAACGGAAGCTCATCATAGATGATTTTGTCTGATTAGGACACTGATGGGTGGCAAAAACTAAGCAAAAACAAGCCATTCAGTCTTGAGGTAAAGTGCAATGTATCCATAATAATCTATACATAGGGGCTCTACATATTGCAATAAATGTTAGGCTTTAACACTTTTATTTTTCCCATCAGGTTTCTGCTTGCTTATATAGTGAGATTAAAATAGCATGCTGCACTATTTTATCCCATAGGATAAAATGTGGATCCAGTGCTGTTGCCCCATTATGATCCTAGTGTTTGTTGTTGCTGATGATGTCATCAGAAGTGTTACAGTTCTGAACTCCTGGCATCATAAATGGGTTGGAAGAGAAAAAAAGGAACAGACAGTGCTCATGGATAGCCACCCCTTCAGATATGGTAATAATGTAGAGCAGGGATATCAGACTCATTTTCACCGAGGGCCATATTAAACCTATGGTTGCATTTAAATGGCCAATTATAATTGTAAGACTGCATAGTAATAGTGACCCCCAGAGTGCCCCAATACTAATTGAGTCCTCCATAGTAACCACAGTAGTAATAATGCCCACCGTAGTGGTCTCAGTAGTAATAGTGACCCCCATCATGATGCCAATAGTAATAGGGCCCTCATAGTGGTCGAAGTAGTAATATTGTGCCCCATAGTGACACCAGTAGTATTAAGGTTCTCATAGTGGCCGTAGTAGTAATATTGCCCCCCATAGGAACTTTGTTTTCACCACGGCTTTTAGAAGTAACTGCACCATTTTTATCCACTGCATCACACATGCCAAAACAGCAACCTAACAGGCTGACCTCTCCCTCTGCATTTGTGCTGCATACAGGACGGCGCACGCAGACACATATAGGGAGAGGTCAGCAGTCACAAATTGTGTGCTGCTGCCATCGGAATAGAGTTATAGGCGAGGTAAGCAGAATGCTACTGCATGGCCGGCGGGCCACATAAAATCACGTGGTAAGCCATATTCGGCCTGCGGGCCTTGTTCCGGCATGTGTGATGTAGAGGATAGAAATGGTGCACTTACTTCTATGGTGCCTCCCTATGTCCAGGTTAGCCTTTCATTAAAGATTTAAGCCAGGTACGATGCTTCTTTCCAGGCGATGTTTTTTCAGAGGAAAGAAGTCCCAGACAGGTCTAGCAATGTATTTCAGAGGTTGTTACAATAGCCAGAGGTTCCTCCTTTCTCAAGCAGATATGTTACAAAGCAGTTTCATTTTTATGCACAGACCCGAAAAATGTGGTGGAGATGACCAGAATGCAGCCGGAAGTCCTAAATTAGACCGCAGTTCAGACCAGAAGTGATGCTTGCCTAGAAATCTGGTTTCATTCTCTGAATCGAAACTATGATCCAAAATCTGTAAGAGTGCACAGAAATGCACTTGGATTATTGGAGAGTTAGCTTGCTATTGCGTTTGTTTAAGAGATGGTATATATAAGATCTTGGGCACCGGACAGAACTCTATATGGGACCTAATTATTTACATTACATTACACAACAACTCTTAAAATCTACGTAGCTATTGAAATTAAAGGGGTTGTCCCGCGCCAAAACGTTTGTTTGTTTTTTTTTCAATAGCCCCCCCGTTCGGCGCGAGACAAACCCGATGCATGTGTTGAAAAAAAAAAACGGATAGTACTTACCCGAATCCCCGCGCTCCGGTGACTTCTTACTTACCTTGCGAAGATGGACGCCGGGATCTTCACCCTCGGTGGACCGCAGGTCTTCTGTGCGGTCCATTGCCGATTCCAGCCTCCTGATTGGCTGGAATCGGCACACGTGACGGGGCGGAGCTACGAGGAGCAGCTCTCCAGCACGAGCAGCCCCATTCAACACGGAGAAGACCGGACTGCGCAAGCGCGTCTAATTGGGCGATTAGACGCTGAAAATTAGACGGCACCATGGAGACGAGGACGCCAGCAACGGAGCAGGTAAGTGAATAACTTCTGTATGGCTCATAATTAATGCACAATGTACATTACAAAGTGCATTAATATGGCCATACAGAAGTGTATACCCCAACTTTGTTTCGCGGGACAACCCCTTTAAATAATTTCTTGAAGAAATTTTCAGTACAGGTATTCCCATCCTCTATAAAGACATGAAGACCTAAATACATTATTTATGTGTGACTGATTTTACTAGCAAAATACAGACACCCATAGGATGCGATTAATTTCATATTGAAGAACAATTATTTTAAATATAATGAGTGTTTTTATAGTTAGGTGTAAGGTACTGCAATTGGGATGCATTTTGCATTATGGTATGCAAACATGTATATGGGGGTCTTAGAAGAAATGAATATTGTTTTGCAGATTTATTGATGATTTGTTAATGGTTTGGGAAGGATCTGATATTGATCTACACAATTTTATTGACAATCTTAATGAGAATGATTTGGGACTGAAAATCCCAAATCTACTAGTCCAATTAGTCACATGATAAAGTGTTTTACATCTTTGTATCTTTATAGAGGATGAGAATATCTGTATTGAAAATTTGTTCAAGAAAGTTGTTTCGAATAGTTACTTGGATTTTAAGAGCTGCCACTTAAATCATTGCAAAGCAAATATTCCATACAGGCAATTTAACAGAATCCATAGCAATTGTACCAAAGATGCTAGTTTTAAAACACAATCTAACATTTTATCTAGACGTCTTTTAGAAAAAGAAGATCTGAAAAATCTGATTAAAGCTACATATGACAAGACGAGCTCCTTAAGCCAACCAGACTGTTTTTACATACATACTGGAAGAAGAAGATGGGGAAATCTTGAGATATCTTTTATCACCACATACAACACACAACATAGGAATCTAAAAAGAATCCTAAACAAGCACTGGGACATCCCGGAGAGTGACTCTATCTTAAAGAAAGTGTTACCTAGCAAACCAAAGTGTATATTCCATAAGAACGAATCTTTTAAAGATATCCTAGCTCCATCATCCCAAGGAAAAAGAAAACTATCCAGGCTTATCAAGTGATAGTGAAACAGGAGTGGGTTTACAGGTGCGGGAAATCTTGTTGTAAATGTTGTCTTGACATCCAAAATACAGGAGTTTCCATTGAAATGGGGGACAATGAGCCCCTTACCAAATCATACAACATTTGGATTGTAATTATAATTCCCACTATGTAATCTACCTTCTTGACTGTGCATGTCACCTTAGATATGTTGGCTGCACCACCAATGCATCAACAAACAGAGATCAAGCAAAAATCTGCATTTGGATTGAAAACCATAGTGTATAGTGTATCTAAGCATTATGTATCTAAGCATTATGCTTACTAGCCAAAAGAACAAATACCTTTAAGAAGTTCCAGAAATTAAAACAAAAAAAATGTACTGGATATATTGCCTAAATACTCTAGCCCCATACGGGTTGAATGACGTTTTAGAGTCAGAACAGTTATTGATATAAACAGAATTTTAATTTCTTCACAGACCACTCATTCTTCTCTAATTTCATGTTTTACCTTTCTTTTACAACTTTGTTTTATTCCTGTATATTTTATTCTGCACGTTTTAATTTGATTTAGCTGATTCATTTTAAGCTATGAATTTTATGTTTTATTTTTGTCACCAGATTTCAATGCTTCCCATTTTGCAAAAAAAGGACCTTGCAACTATCTGCAGAGACTTTGAACACTTCAGCAAGAAAATGAAGAAACTAGGAGCACAAGTAATCTTTTCATCCATCCTCCCATTGGGTAGCCATGGAATAAGGAAATAGAACAGGATTCTAGAGATGAACAATTGGCTACATGAATGGTGCCGTCAGCAAAGATTTGGATTTCTAGACCATGGAGTGATGGACTATATGATGGACTCTTTGCTAGAGACTGGTTGCATCTTATAAAGACAGGAAAGCATATATTTGGCCGATGCCTTGCTATACTCATCAGGAGAGCTTTAAACTAGAACAATATGGGAAGGGAAGTGAAAAGCCAAGCAAAAATATACAGTTAATGAATACAATTGAGAACCTTACTATTAGAAGTGGAAAGAAAGAACAAAGACAAAAATTCAGAAGGAAAGTAGAGGAGCAAGAGACACAAAGAAGTGTTTCTACACAAATGCACAGAGCATGGGAAATGAGATGTCAAAGGCATCAAGGAAACTTGGTGGAATGATACACATGATTGGAATACAAGGCTTGAAGAGTACAACTTATTTATAAGAAACAGACCTAATAAAAGGGGAGGAGGTATTGTGTTGTATGTTAGGAAAACATCATCTCCACAGAGATTCAAGCTTCAAAAAAGTTCTGTAGAAACTTTTTAGGTAAGAATACAAGGAGAGAACAACAGAAAGGACACCATTGTAGGCATTTGCTACAGGCTGTCTGGACAAGCAGAAGATATGGATGAACTCTTTCTACATCAGTTGGCCAAGTTCTCAAAAAAGTATGACATAGTGATAGTGATCATAGGAGATTTTAACTATCCAGATATTTGTTGGGAATGCCTCTCAGGTAAAAGTAATGGGTCTAACAAATTCCTCTCCGCTCTTGTTGACAACTTTATCTGCCAAAAGGTAGAAGAGAAAACAAGGGGATCTGCTATCTTTGACCTAATTCTTATCAACAGGGAGGAAATAGTTTAGGAAGTATAGGTGGCTGGGACCTTAGGAGACAGTGATCACACTATCCTTGAATTCTGTATAAGGGGAGGAAGACCAGAGAAGACTCAGACTTCAAGGTTAGATGTCAAATAGGCAGATGTTAATGGACTCAGAAAAGGGGTAGGTAAGATCCAATGGCTGGATGTTCTTAAGAACAGATGTTGAAGAAGGTTGGGAAATATTGCGTAAGTACAATTGTTAACAATCCCTAAAAGAAGTAAGAATGGGAAGCATGTAAAAAGACCAGGATGGATAAACACAGAACTTAAATACATGCTAAAAAAAAAAAATATGTTTAATAAATAGAAAGAGGAGGGAATATCTAAAGAAGACTATAATGCAGTCTGCAGAAACTGTAGGACAAGTGTCAGAAAATCTAACAATGAATTGAGACTTGCAAGAGGCCAAAAGCAATAAAAAAGGATTTTGGTGGTATGTCAAAAGCAAAAGAAAAGTGATAGACGCTATAGGATGTTTACAGGAGGAAAATGGTGAATTGGTTAAAAATGATAGTGAAAAGGCTGGACTTTTATATTTTTATTTCGTATCTGTTTTCTCTCTGAAAGTAAATACAACATCAACTGATCTTTCCTGTGCTATTGCAGGAATAAATAAATGCAGGCTATTTACAAACAGAAAGATAGTGAGGGAACACCTCAGGCTCATTCACACAAACATATCCATAAAACGCTGCAGGGGTCCCGTAGCATTTTACCAGTCTGTGTGAACCGACAAAGACCGCATATGGCTGCAAGTGCACAGAGCATAACCGTGTGACTCTATCTTTTAAAACTTCCCTGTTGTGTTTCATTGCATATGAATCACTACCCATATCCAATGTACAAAAAATACCCCCACGCTCCGGAGCCCAGGAAGCGATGACAATATAATTATGTAATCCTTCCGTTTATTGCAACGCGTTTCAGCGGTATGTATCCGCCTTTCTCAAGCAATCTATACAAACAACACAAAGCACATCTATATAAATGTAATTTAAAATTATTTAACTTACAAAGTCTGTTTTCAGGGGTCGCTGAGACGGGCGCCATCTTGGTGTCACGAGGTATCCTCACGTGATACACCGCGTCATCTTAGTCACTTGATTAAACACGTCATTACAATCAGTTCATTCATAAAATAAATCTGTAGTACTATAGTGCTACGAAACCATTTCGTACACACTTAGTTCTTTCTTTAAGAAGGACATGCCGCTCCTATTGCCTTAATAAAAAAAGCTCAAATCCTACAAAGGAGAGATTTTTTTTTATATATATATATACCTATATTTATATGAACATAATCTATACTTATATAAATATCAAATTTGCAAAAATTATAATTTATACCACATATAAAGAAACTATATTTCATTATTTAAAAATGTACTATACATATGTCAATTTATTCAGTAACTCTTTGTTGTATTTAATATATTCTAAAAATCCCTCTTTATTTTCTTTTTCTTTACCTATCAAATTAATATTAATGTCCATTAATATTAATTGATAGGTAAAGAAGAAGAAAAAGAAAATAAAGAGGGATTTTATGAATGAACTGATTGTAATGACGTGTTTAATCAAGTGACTAAGATGACGTGGTGTATCACGTGAGGATACCTCGTGACACCAAGATGGCGCCCGTCTCAGCGTCCCCTGAAAACAGACTTTGTAAGTTAAATAATTTTAAATTACATTTATATAGATGTGTTTTGTGTTGTTTGTATAGAGTGCTTGAGAAAGGCGGATACATACCGCTGAAACGCGTTGCAATAAACGGAAGGATTATATAATTATATTGTCATCGCTTCCTGGGCTCCGGAGCGCGGGGGTATTTTTTGTACATCTTTGTACTATTTTGGATCTACTTTTGGACGAAAACAGGCCCTTGTGGGCTGCTGCCCCAAGACGTCTCTCCAATACCTGGATCGTGGAGCAAGGATTACTATTTGAAGTTATCGTGGATTTTGGGTGCCGGTGGCTTCTCTATGCAGAGAAGTCCACTGGGCACCAGGTGAGTGATCACTCACTTGTTTTTGAATGAGAATTCTTGGTTTTATTTATCATGAGGCGCTGAATAATTGATTTGTACCCATATCCAATGTATTGCATATGGACAGTGTAGGGTCCCAGAACATCATTCTGGACCCCTCCATTATTGTCATACATGTCTGTCTAATGTAGATGCACTGTGCAAAGCTGTCATGTCTTTTTTCTGTATGTATGTTGCACAGCTGCACGTCTGAAGGGTTAACTACTAGAGATGAGCGAACGTACTTGTTTAGGGCGATTTCGCAATTGAGCATCACTTTTTTCGAGTAACTGACTACTCGAGCGAAAAGATTCGGGGGGTACCGGGGGTGAGCGGGGGGTTGCAGAGGGGAGTGGGGGGGGGGGAAAGAGAGAGCTCCCCCCTGTTCCCCACTGCTACCCCCCGCTCCACCACGCCGCCCCCCGGCGCCCCCCAAATCTTTTCGCTCGAGTAGTCAGTTACTCGAAAAAAGCGATGCTCGATTGCGAAATAGCCCTAAACGAGTATGTTCGCTCATCTCTATTAACTACCTTAAAATCATTGCCTGTGAGCTTGGCTGCATGTTGAATATATCTATCATACAGTGTTATGTGACGTGGTGTGAATGAATCTATAAGTATGGGTAATTGGGTTCCAGAAGGAGTTCTGTCTTTGCTGCTGAGGAGCACCCATCTACCATCTGAGGGTTTGCTACCACAGAGGCACATGACGGCACCATCAGCCCTTGTATCGCTGAAGATGGAGGAGAAGGAAAGACTACTTAACCGTATGTCAAGCACATGGGAGTGAGTAAGCCTAAATGTTCCCTCCCAAAAAGTCTCATCACAGGAGAGCCTTTTTGTAAGTAATTACCCCGCTAAGTGACAATATATTTCCCTTCAACAAGATCAGTGCAGACGTCTACCAAATCGTTGAAGATAATTCTAAGTATGTTTTATGATTCCTATGTGGCTGTCTGAAGTCTGGATCCACTTATAGTGGTACGCCTTTAACTGCCACCCACGCATGTCAAAGTCTATGAGAGCGGGGTGATCATTACTGCCGTTCTGTGGCCATTGACTTTTTTAGGTCAAGTATTGCTGAATATGTACTAAGTTTTCCTGCACTGTAAACTCTGCCTACTGACGTTTGTTGTTTGTATTTGAAGAGTCTTTAGTAAAGTTTTTACCGGCCTTCACTGTTCCAGAGGACCCGAGGTACTATACATTTGTCCAGTGTAATTAATGCGCTGTGTATGAATGCCGGTGTATGGAATGGTGGCGGCACGAATTGACAACTACTACCCCCCTCATTTTGGTCAATCCATTCACAAGATGTGTACATATTTGTATATATTTTATACCTTGCCCCTGTGTTACAAAGAGGGCAGTCTCTCACAGGATATATATATATATATATATATATATATATATATATATATATATATATATATATATATATTGTGAGGTACTGAGGGGCGTGATAGTGGATGGTCGCTACATCGCCCCTAGGTTCTGCTATTATGCCTAGTGGGGCCGGAGGAAGTTCATGTCCCGCTGTTTGAGACATGAAAAGCCATGAGTGCAACGTAATCTCCAGCAAGTAGTTGCTGGAGGTCTTTTCTTTAAAAGTATTTGGGCCTAGTTTTTTGGAATGGATGTCAGGTTGGTAGTGGGGCCATCCATTCCACTTCCTCCACTCCAGGTTGTGTGCGAGGTCAATCAGCACAGGTGCTGAGGCTGAGCCAGGATAGCTGTGGATATAAATAGCAGTGTGCACTGACACACGGGGGGAATAAGATGGCTGCTGGACCCTGGCAGCCTGTGATACCTGCTAGAGCTGAAAACCCTGCTGGGTGTGCACCTGCTGAGCGTGACCTGTACAGGCAGGGACTGCCTGATATCTGATTGCTGGACTGTTATTTTCTTGCCTGAAGCTAAGGCTGAATTTGTGTTGATTATTCTGGACTGAAATAAACGCAGGTCACACCTGCTGTTGGACTTTATCCACTGGCTTCCGCCTTTGACTGCCGCCAACCCGCACTCTACCGGGCTGTCCTCCCACATATGGTGTTTCGGATGCGGGCAAGGAATACGCAGTCTTAAAGAAACATACGCAAGAAATTGACACCTGCGGCTAACGCTGTATGTCCTGGGTAAAAGCCACTGGTGCCCTACTTAAGAAGACTGCTGCCATGGAGGACTTGGTGCGACAGCTGGTGCAGATTTGTCTACAGCAACAAAACGCCCAGGCAGAGGCAAGGCAGATGCAGCAAGAGACCAATCACCTCCTAATGGAGCAAATGGCCACACTGCGAGAGGAGGTGGGGATACAACGGCCTGCGGTCACAGCAAGTCAGAGCACCTACCCACAGGGGGCCCAAGGAGGACAACCAACCGCAAGGGCCTGTGGTGACTACCGCAAATGACGTGGAAGCCTACCTTAACGTCTTCGAGAGGATTGCGGAACGAGAAGGGCTGCCCATGGACCAATGGGCAGATGTTGTGGCCCCTTTTCTGTCGGGGGAGCCCCAAAAGGCCTATTACGACCTAAGTGAATTGGACTCCCGTAACTACGCCAAACTGAAGGCCGACATCCTGGCACGACTGGGAGTGACCATACAGGTGCATGCAGGCCGGGTACATGCCTGGAGGTACTCGGAGAACCTACCACCATGATCCCAAATGCATGACTTAATACACTTTGTCTTCAAGTGGCTTCAGCCAGAGAACTGCACTCCTGCGCAAATGGTAGAGAGGATCGTTTTGGATATCTTCCACCGTTCCTTGCCATCTGCGGTGGGACAGGCTGGGCCGACTGACGCCAACCACCTCGTGAACCTCGTTGAGAGGTATTGTGCCACAGAGGAACTGTTACAAGCCTCTACGAGACAAGGCCGTGACAGAGAGGCCAAGGGTTCCAGTCGAGTTGGTAAGACTGTACCATGTTCTGCTCCCAGGGGGCCTATGTGGAAGATGGCATTTGTGTTGATTATTCTGGACTGAAATAAACGCAGGTCACGCCTGCTCTTGGACTATATCCACTGGTTTCCGTCTTTGACTGCCGCAAATCCGCACTCTACCGGGCTGTCCTCCCACAATATATACATCTGACTGTTGCAAATTTTTGGCCTCACAGTGTTGCATACGTTGCCCATACAAAAGTATAGAGCTCATTCTGTGTGGTGTGTGGAGAAATAGAGCATGCTGCGATCTATTTCTTGTGGGTACCTACTCGCAGTGTTTACATGTTAATGTGAACAGATCAATGAAAGTACATTTATTGCGTGCCGCACAGCCATGCATTGTGGTCTTAGTACGCGCCAAAATCACGATTTTGTGAATGAGCCCTTAGCTAACTTAAATAAATTCAAGTCTCCAGCTCCAGATGAATTACATCTTAGAACACTGAAGGAAGCAGCAGAGGTAATTGCTGAACCACTAGCCGTAATCTTTTAAAATTCCCTGGAAAATAGGTGAAGTCCCAGAAGATTGAAGAAGGGCAAATGTTGTTCCTATCATCAGAAAAAGGAATAAGGTGTAGGCAGGAAACTACAGGCCAGTGAGCCTGACTTCTATACAGGGAAAGATCTTCAAACAAATTATTAAACAGCATGTATGCAAGTTCTGGGATGAGAATGGAGTAATTAACCAGCGCAAGCATTGGTTTGTAACAAGCAAGTCATGGCAGAGGAATCTAATTTCAGTGGAAGTCTTCAAACAGAAGCTGGACAGACATCTGTCAAAACTTTGATCTGAACTGCTCGCCAATTCCAGACTTCCGACTGCAACATGAACATTTCCTCCACATTTAGGGCTCTGTGTATATATACTATAGATTTATGACACTGCTTTCTGCTTGATATGTGCTTGAGAAAGGAGGAACTATTGTAACAACCTCGTGAGTTGCAGACTCCGATTGGCTATAGCAGTCATATGAATTCTAATATCATCATCAGCAACAACAAACACCGGGACCATGGCAGCGCTGCAGTGCTAGATCCCTGCTGCAGAGCATGGGTAAAAACAGCTCTTTTGTTTTTTTAAGACACTTAGAAGTTTGAGACGCAATGTTAGCCGGTAACCTGATAACCCTTTTAATATTATAATTGATTTATCAATTATGTTATGGGTCTTGAAGAAATGGAAGCTATGACACTAGATGCCAAGGTAAATAGACCTTTACTATGCTTCAGTTAAATCAAATGAAGCTTAATCATTATATAATGAGATGTTCTGCAATCTTCTAATATACTTTGTGTATTAAAACACATTTATGTGCTTAACAAAGCTTTTATCCATGGTGAAAGGTATCCCTGTAAAATGTTAATGAGTTAAATACATGACAAGAGCACAGAGTTGCTGCATTTAAGTGATGAACATTTAATTTGAACATGATTCTATTGTTGTATTTGAAAAGCACTGAAAGATTGTTTCCTCAGAGGGGATGATAGGATTGGAAGGAAGGAAGGGAGGAAATCATTGATCACAGCAATTCTAAAGAGCAAGATCCAGGCAAATATTTGACTTATGAGACAGGAAAAAGAAGAGAAGAAAGGGTGTGGAAGTCAAAAGTACAGCCACAAAGTTACAGACCTTATTAGTATTTCATTGAAAATTCCTTTCAAGAGATAGCAAACAGAGGCAAGGGGGTAGATGTAGCCAATGGATTTCTTTTTTTTAATTTAAACATTTTACTTTTGTATGAAAATTAGGTGATGCATTATTATGAAAGGTCAAAGGACAACATGGTTCAACATGTGTTCATTGTTAACATTTTGGTATCTCATAATCAGTACATGATGCTACTGCAAAGACATATAACTCAATCATTCACATATGACTGAACCTTTGTACCATAGTGCTATTAATTACAATTTTAAAAGATAGTTAAATCTTGAAAATAATTATTAAAGCTTGAAATTATAGATTTATAATTTGTTATGCCATTCCATGTGTTTGAGTGCAAAGAAACTTTTTACACAGGAGGCCATTATTCTCTTTAGAGAAGACTGTAAACTGGATTTACCAAAAGGATAATTAGTTACATGAGTCTGAAGTTGGAGAAACAGATGTTTTACACTTCCTGAGTGGTGGCTTCTTTAAAGAGGACCTGTCCATATGTTGGAACAGCTGCCTGCATAGATATGGATCTACTGCTCAACACATTGGTTTGGCTGTGGGACAAATTCAGAGGCAACATTTGAGGAACCCTGGTCTTCACCTTTTACCCATCTAACAGGAGATGCGCTTGAAGTGGGATTTGAACTTTGGACTTTTCTTTCATGTCTTGCAGCTTTAGGCCGCTCTCATACTTGCTCCTTTTTACTGCGATTAGCATGGCTTGCTAAGCATCACACTAACCGCAGTACAACACCACCATTGATTTCAATTGGGCCTTGCAGACCGGTGCTCGAACTGATTTTCGAACACTGTCTTCTCTATTTTTTGGTGTTTTCGCATTCCTTACGCATCCCAACACCCAGAAAAATGATGGAGTGTGTTAAAAAGCGCTGTCAAACGCTATATCATGCATTCGAAACTGCCGCTTGAAATCGCAATAAAATGCTGCTGTTTCAAGCTGCGTTTAACTGAACGCATGTGTGATAGTGGCTTAATCATCATGCCATCTGAACCTTTGTTTTTCCTAACCTCGTTCAGTTATGTGCTGCCTGCATCCAGAGAAGCAACGCAAAAGCCCGTCTTAAAAACGACCAAGCAGAATGTAAGAGGCTGAAGGGTGTGTTCCGGCCAAAGGCCAAGAAAGACAGGGAGTGGTACTATAATGCTCTGGCTGATAAAGATGAGGAGGGTCTGAAGTCAAACAATCTAAGAGCAGCATACAAAGCAGTCGCCAGAATCCGAGGGTTCTCAGGGACCAGCCGGCATACGCCAATCCACAAATCTGATGGCAGCCCTTGTACCAACCATGACGAGACACTTCAACGCTGGCATGAATATTTCTCATCCGCTCTAAACCATTCACAGTTTAATCCGTGCCATGACCTTGATGACCTAACATCCGTTGCTGTGGATTACCATTCTGTGTCTACGGATGCTCCGTCATGGGAAGAGGTTCATTCTGCTATTCAGAAAATTAGATACGGACACGCTGCCAGCTGAGATGGCATTCCACCTGAACTGCTGGAAAGTGCAATTAAGCCGATAAGCACTGCTTTACATGAGCTAATTCTGCACGTCTGGTCTTGTGGGAAAGTTCCAGTCAAATGGAAGGAGGGCATCATCCTCGCCCTGTACAAGGGGAAGGGCCCAAAAACAGCATGCACTAGCTACAGGCTGATAACGCTCCTTTCGGTTCCCGGCAAGGTCTTCGCACACGTTCTACTCTCAAGGATACAACCACTCCTGACCTCCAAGCGGAGACCCAAGCAGTCAGGCTTCACAGAAGGCCACTTACCTATGGATGCCATACTCGGTCTTAGCCTCCTCTCAGAGATACATAGAGAATTTAACAAACTGCTCCTCATGTATGTCGATCTCAAGGTGGCGTTCGACTCGGACGACAAAGAAGCCCTCTGGAAGGCCTTGTGTGGCATTGGCGTCCCCACATCCCTTCTAAACCTACTAAAAGACATGCATCAGGGCACATCCGCCAAAGTTTGTATCAATAGTTCAACCACTGTTAGTTTTGAGACCTCGTCTGGTGTTCGACAAGGTTGTTTCTTGGTTCCCGCACTCTTCTGCAGGGCCATGGACTGCATTCTTCAGCGTATCGTCCAATATAATGGGGTCTCTGTTCCGGAGTACCACTTCACTGATCTGGACTATGCCAATGATGTTGTACTCTTGGATATTGTATCTAATAATCTGAGATACTCATTGGAACAGTTCGATTTTAAGATATCCTGTCTTGGGCTTCACATCTCCTGACAAAAAAAACAAGCTGCAGAATCCAGGAGCTGGCGCAATGCCTCTGGACTTAGAGTTAAACGGGAGGAGAGTCGACACTGTCAGTGAGTTTGTGTACCTCGGAAGCATTCAGCACATAGATGGGAGGCCACAGACATCCTGCGGAGAATAGCGCTGGCAGTCTCAGCGATGAGGTCCCTGGATAAACTCTGGCGGAGGCGGAACATAACACTCAAGACTAAGATTCGATTTTACCAGACCTGTGTAATGCTAATATTATTGTACAGCTCCTGGACCTTGCTGTCACAAACCACTGACTGGAGTCCTTTCACATGCGATGCCAACGCCAGATTGTCCGTTGGTTTGACTTCATCAGAAACAGCGACATACAGGCTTGCATGGGGCTTGAGTCCATCACAAAAACAATAACAAGGAGACGACTTGCACTTTTTGGTCATGTTGCACGCTTGTCAGAAGCTGTCCAGGCCCATGGTGCTCTAACCGCAGCAATTGCTAGGAAAATCGAGAGACGACTCCCTGCCAGATGGCAGAGGCCTCCTGGTTGTCCGCGGTGCTCGTGGGTGTAACAGATAGGCAACGTGTTACCATGTGGCGGCTGCGGGGGCGTGGGTGGTTGGTCGGCGCGGTGCGCGTGCTCGTGCTCGTGGGTCTGGGCGGCGACATGCGAACGCGCGCCTGTGAGTGCAGCTCTATGCACGAGTCCCTGGTTATGGGATTCTGCTGGGAGGTAGTCGCCTCCCCCTCATCGCCCCTGGGCAAAGGCTTCTGTTTTTAAGGCTGGCAGTGAGGTCCATTCACTGCCAGTTATTGCTTTCTGTCAGTGTGTCTGCTTCCTGCCTCTGTCAGTCTCCTGTGTTCAGTTTGTTTGCTATATCTGCCAGGTTATCCATCTGCCTCGGTCTGCTTGCATTTTCTGTTGGCTTATTCATCTGCCCTTCCTGTCGGTATTCTACCCTGTTCCAGCTTGGTACGCCAGCGTCCCTCCTCAGTCCCTAGCGAGAGTGGGGACCGCCGCCCAGTTGCTCACCTGGGGTTAGCCAGGAGTGGAGGCAAGTAGGCAGGGACAGATCTTGGGGGTAAGTTCTGGGGCAACCCGGGCTGGTGTATCATCGGGTAGGATACCGTAACACAACGGTACCTCCTCCGACATCAACACTAAATGGAACAATGCTCTCAGTCATGGTCTTTCTGGATCAGCGCTATGGACCCTCGTCGTCCAAGCGAGATAAGTAACTAACTGCATCAAGAGAATACTTATTGACATCATCTGCTCTTTGGCCAATCACAGTGAGCACCGGACTATTTTAATTGTTTCCTGTTCCTGCCTATTGTGTTAGTTAGTCTGTATGCTGGTTGCTGTATTACTGTGAGCACTCATGTACTTTGGACTAGAAACCCTAAGTCCTGGTTGTTGGGCTGCATGTGCACCCTGAGTTATGGAACTGGGTGAATTTCCATTCCCAAAGTCAAAATTTGAATTTTGTATCCCTGTATCCTGCATCTTGAGCCTTGTCCATAACCCAGGAAGTCTAAACCTATTGACCTAATGTCCATGCTGCAGCTTCGACACTGCTGTTCCATACTACGTTTCTGTGTTGTTACTGCTATTCTTTGTTGTAACTTTGTTTTTGCTACTCCATTTGGCAAGTTTGGCTCTAATGTTCCATGATGCATCACAATTTGTATTTCGTCGTGTCTTATGTTACAGAACTTTACCAAATGTTTGCTGCAATCCAATTTTTTTGTTCTGTGATTTATCTTTGTAATAAATTGGACTTCAGTTTTGTTGACTGCCTTGCCTGCTGAGGTCATATTCTATAAGCAACCTCACCGTCAGACCACCAGTGGCAATCTAGGCTCCACTATAGGAAACCCAAGCTGTTGGTTTTAGACAGGACAACTGTTGTGCGCTTAAAGGGGTTGTCTCACGCCGAAACGGGTTTTTCTTATTCAATAGGCCCCCCGTTCGGCGCGAGACAAACCCAAGGGATGGGTTAAAAAAAAAAAAAGTTTATTACTTACCCGAATCCCCACGCTGCGGCGACTTCTTTCTTCCTTTACCAAGATGGCCGCCGGGATCTTCACCCACGATGCACCACGGGTCTTCTCCCATGGTGCACCGTGGGCTCTGTGCGGTCCATTGCCGATTCCAGCCTCCTGATTGACTGGAATCAGCACACGTGACGGGGCGGAGCTACGAGGACCAGCTCTCCGGCACGAGCGGCCCCATTCACCAGGGAGAAGACCGGACTGCGCAAGCGCGTCTAAAAACGCCAGAAGACAGCGAATTTAGACGGATCCATGGCGACGGGGATGCTAGCAACGGAGCAGGTAAGTGAATAACTTCTGTATGGCTCATAATTAATGCACGATGTATATTACAAAGTGCATTAATATGGCCATACAGAAGTGCTGAACCCCACTTGATTTCACGAGACAACCCCTTTAAGCACCTAACAGCTGCCCCAACGACTACCTCACCTGTGCTTTCACACAGGAGTTATAGTCGTTCAGTGAATACATGCAGAGCATGCCAGAGATCTCTCCTCTGCATCTATGCACTGCAAACAGGTAGTCGTTCAGACACAATTAATTGCCTGTTCATACTAAGCGGGCAGTGACCTATTAGTCGTTCCATTTTAGTAAGCTAAAACAAAATAACTAATAATTACTGAGCAACTTCTTGCTTAGTACCCTGTCGGGTATTGTATTTACACAGACCGACAGTTGCCTGCAGTGTCTCATATGAGTGACTATTTGGGAGACTGACGGCTTGTGTAAAAGTTGTCTTACTCTGGAAGTGGTCCCAGTAATGTAGCAGCTGATGCTACTGTGGACCAAAGCACAGTACCCATGGGTGTGTTCAGGAGCATACTCAGGCAATCTGGGTCTGGCAAGCAGCACAACTTTAAAAAAAGGTGCAAGCTAAAAGTCGCATCACACAGAAGAGGTTCAGCATTGTACAGCAAGATAGAAGTTGCGGTAGGCAGCAGATAAAACCGTGATGGTCAGTATAACAAGCCGGGGTCAGGTGTAAGGAATGTTGAGTAGTCAGAGTATATCCAGAATCACTAACCAGGAGATCAAAACAAACAAGCAGCAACTTCTGCTGGACTAAGCAGACCAAAAGTCAAGGCAGCTTCATTAGGTAGAAGGTGCTTGATATAATCAGAGGTGCTCAAGGATTGGAGGGGCACACAATTACAGGATACAGGATAAGATAATGATAGGCATCTTGATTACAGTGATATGTCTGCTGTGTGTATCTGTGCAGTAGTTTGGGAGAAACTTGCATTTTATTAGTAACCAGTTTCCCTGAAAATAAGATATACCCTGAAAATAAGACATAGCATGATTTTCCAGAATTGTGAAGGATGCAAAATGATTTTTCAGGCTTTGCTAGTAGCCACACAGAGAACTAGTCCTCCATATTCATAAGCTGCAGGCTAGCCACTCCCATCCTGCCCTCCAGCCAATGCTTGCATTGCCTATGTGCATAGTAATAGGCAGACAGCAGTCTGTTGGAGGGGGGGGGGGGGGTAAGCGGAGCCAGCTTTAGCCCAAGAATATAAAGGACTACTTCCTGTAGACCTCTATATATCTGCAGCTGCTAATAAAATACGCGTTTCTCCCAAAGTACTGCACGGATACATACAGCAGACATATCACTGTAATCAGTGTGACTGTCATTATCTTATACTGCAGAGAGGGATGTGAAAAGATGGTGACAGATTTTCTTTAACTCTATTAATTTGCTATCACCATAATTGTACTGACCCACAGAATTAAGGTATTTCTTTTAACACATTTTAATAGATAAAATATTTTTAACCGCTTTCTCTTACCATCTCTTGACCACCATAACTTTTTTTTTCCGTTGATAGAATTCTGTGAAGGTTTGTTTTATGCAGGATGACCTGCAGTTTCCATTGGTACTATTTTAGGGTACATAAAACTTCTTGATCAGTTTTTATAACACTTTTTCATGGAGACAAGGTGATCAAAAAAGAGCAGTTCTGGTGTGTATTTTTTTCCTTAGGCGTTTACCTGTGGGATAAATATTGTATTATTTTAATAGCTTTAGCACAAATACAGCAATGCCAAAACTGTTTAGTTTTTGTTATTTTGCTCTTTTATGATAAAAATGGCAAAGGGGTTATTAAAACTTTACATTTTTTTAGAATAATTTTAAAATCTTTATTTTACTTATTTCTTTAGTGCTCATAGAATTCAAAGTGATGATCCGCGCCACCATGGAATAAATAATAAGAATGACTCACCTGGTGCCCAGCGGGGTTCCCATAGACCGTATGATCCTACGGGAGCTACCCGCCGGCACCTGTAGTCCAGGTATGCCCGTAACAACTGAAGAGACTTCCGATATCCTTCGGTGAGGAAGGAGAGTCGCCAGGAAAGAAGCAAACCCAAAGGGAGAAGTACCCCTCAGTGGGTGAAATAAAATTCAAAGATAAAAAAGTCTTTCCGCGCTACTGCTGAAGCTCCTCTTGGAGAAAGAATAAATATAAACTGTCGTGGCAGACAGTAATTAAATATATAAATCTTAGATTTAATTCCAAAATAAAAATACAAAAATTGCATGCAAGTAAGGGTCTTGCAGCAATAGTCTTACAACGCGTTTCAGCGTTCTATAAACGCCTTTATCAAGTATACATGACAGTTAAAAATACCACATTTAAATAGCAAATCTTACCTCTCCGGAGGTGGGAGTTCCCGGTGCTCGGCGCGCACCTCCGTGCCGTGTCGCTCTGGCGCGGTATCAAGATGTCATAGATGAGTAACGGAGAGGGTGTTCCAGCGTAAATGTACGCTGATGCCAAACGCAAACTCCATGAATATGGAGAGGGAGGCACGTTAAAAGCGTAACTCTCGATCTCCTAACAAAACGGGGGTAACTCCAACCTCCAGAGGGAAGAATGCAACATAACAATTTAAATAAATCCAAATCAATTTTGGATAAGAATACTAGGACAGGGAATATAAGAAAGTATTATAATATGCAATTATATAAGATCTTATGAATATTGTCTATAATTAAAAATACATTTTGCACAATATGGATAATGATTGAATTTATCAGAGGAGATTTAGTGGAAGCCACACCTAAAAAATGGACCAATGCCAATAAATACACGTATAATATTCACACTTTACCAAAAAACGGGGGAAATAAAACTATATCATAAATATATAAAAAAAATATAAAAAATGGTAGTGACGGGTAAAAATATTAAAATTTCTCTAAAACCTCGTTCAGACCAAACGGAGTTAGAGTATTTAGTCTAAAAATCCAAAACATCTCTCTCGTTCTCAATTGTGCAAACGAGAGAGTGTGGATATGTTCTAGTGGTGTTATTTTCATATCCTTGGGATTTTTGTTGTGTTTCTCCGAAAAGTGACGTGAAACGCTGTGTTTAGAGTAACCCGAATCAGGGCGAATCAGCACAGATTCAATATATAACGGGTTACTCTAAACACAGCGTTTCACGTCACTTTTCGGAGAAACACAACAAAAATCCCAAGGATATGAAAATAACACCACTAGAACATATCCACACTCTCTCGTTTGCACAATTGAGAACGAGAGAGATGTTTTGGATTTTTAGACTAAATACTCTAACTCCGTTTGGTCTGAACGAGGTTTTAGAGAAATTTTAATATTTTTACCCGTCACTACCATTTTTTATATTTTTTTTATATATTTATGATATTGTTTTATTTCCCCCGTTTTTTGGTAAAGTGTGAATATTATACGTGTATTTATTGGCATTGGTCCATTTTTTAGGTGTGGCTTCCACTAAATCTCCTCTGATAAATTCAATCATTATCCATATTGTGCAAAATGTATTTTTAATTATAGACAATATTCATAAGATCTTATATAATTGCATATTATAATACTTTCTTATATTCCCTGTCCTAGTATTCTTATCCAAAATTGATTTGGATTTATTTAAATTGTTATGTTGCATTCTTCCCTCTGGAGGTTGGAGTTACCCCCGTTTTGTTAGGAGATCGAGAGTTACGCTTTTAACGTGCCTCCCTCTCCATATTCATGGAGTTTGCGTTTGGCATCAGCGTACATTTACGCTGGAACACCCTCTCCGTTACTCATCTATGACATCTTGATACCGCGCCAGAGCGACACGGCACGGAGGTGCGCGCCGAGCACCGGGAACTCCCACCTCCGGAGAGGTAAGATTTGCTATTTAAATGTGGTATTTTTAACTGTCATGTATACTTGATAAAGGCGTTTATAGAACGCTGAAACGCGTTGTAAGACTATTGCTGCAAGACCCTTACTTGCATGCAATTTTTGTATTTTTATTTTGGAATTAAATCTACGATTTATATATTTAATTACTGTCTGCCACGACAGTTTATATTTATTCTTTCTCCAAGAGGAGCTTCAGCAGTAGCGCGGAAAGACTTTTTTATCTTTGAATTTTAGTGCTCATAGGGGACCTAAATGTGCGATTGTTTGTTTGTTTATACAATATAATGCAATACTTCAGTATTACAGTACCATATATTGAATTTTTACAAACACTCATGACAGCACTGGAGGCATTCATAAGGCTCCAGGCTGCCATGATGAAGGAACAGCCCCTACTATCTTGTGAAATGCAAGCCGTTGGGATGACAGAGGGAGCTCCCTTCCTCTGTTGCGCCATTTAAAAGCGGCCCCAGGATTGACAGTGGCATCTAAATGGTTCACAGCCAGGATTAGAGTAATCTCCAATCATGGCCACTGCAGCCATACGGCAGCTCCCAAAGACAGCTGACACTCAGGCCACTCTCACATATGCGTTTATAAAAACATTGCGTTTTTTAATGCAGCATTTACTGCGTTTAAATGCATTTTTCACCGCATTTGATTGCATTTTCAGCTTAGTTATAAATGCAGCAAAGCAAACTGATAATACCAGAGCTGAAAAACAAAAATCAAAAAACGCACCACATTAATTTTAATGCATCACGTTTTAAAACACAGAAACGCATGAAAATAGAACTGACAGCGCTTGAAAAACGCAGCATTTTAGCGTATGTCCGAGAAGCCTCTTTGAAATCAATGGTAGCATTTGACAGCGTCTAGCAAAGCGCTGAAAACACAGCATTAACACTGGAAGAAACACATCTGTGAGAGTGGCCTCACTAAGTATGGAACGGGCTTGAACATGTATGTTGGATGTCGCTAAGGGGCGAATAAGAGCTTGCTTTATATAAACTGAAAGTTGGAAAAAAAATTGCAGGAATTTACTTCATCTTCAGGACAAGTATTGCGGAATATCAAAATATCTTGACTGACTTCCAGATGAACAGACCAAGGCAACAACTAAAGAATTTACCATGTTTGATACATCTGGACAAAAATACCCATCTTTTATAAATCAGAAAGGCTCGCACTGTGCAGGAAAATGTACTAAAGAAGGAATTTAAATTGTAGCTATGAATGAAGGATTAATGTAATGTCCCCAGCCAGCATGGCTAGTGCATTATGCTGCAAGACCTACATTATTGTGAACACTGCTTATGAACTAACCAAAATAAGCATTTTCTATGCATGAATAAAGGAAATGGGATATAACTAAAGAAGAAGATGTGAAATTGCATTCATGAAATATTTAAAAATCCTGTGCTACAGACTTAAAAAATGACTACATAGGCTAAACTGGGGTTCATTGGCTAAGAAAGTATAGCCTTTGCTAGGCAGCAGTATACAATAGCGATGCAAGAGCATCTGGTGTAATCAGCACCACAAGTATAGTTATATATGTACGGTAGGGACAGTCAGCACCAGGAACTAGAGTGGCATCGGAGTGGACTCGCCAAATAAAAGCATTTTTTAAATAAAAAACTTCAGAGTTGGAGCCAGACATGAAGTAATAATCAAGAGACAGAAAAACAAAACCAGACTTTAACCCTGTAGTGACCACCCATGAGCCTTATTCTGATGCATACACATTTTTATGGCGCTGCATGAGAATATCGGCATGGGTCTCCCGTGCCTATAGGATTGGGGGGTACATCTCTCTGATGACAGCTGGGCTCCAGCTATAACGGCTGGGAGCAGAGAAGCCTTTTAACCTGTGATATGTAGAAGGCATGTAAATGGATGACAGAGTGAGAGGACTCTCACCCGCTGAGGAAGAACACTGAGAGGTTCGAAAGCTTGCTGCAACATCATGTGTTTTTGTTGGCCATTAAAAGGTATCATATCTACAAGATTAATTAGTTTCTCAATCACATTCTAGACAATAATATAATCACATTATGTATTCCGCATGCTGAAGACTATAAAAATGACATCCCAAAATTAATGATGAAATGTAGAGATGAGCGAGCGTACTCGGCCACGCCCCTTTTTCATCCGAGCGCCGCGATTTTCGAGTACTTCCGTACTCGGGCGAAAGGATTCGGGGGTGCCGTGGGTGAGTGGGGGGTTGCAGTGGGGAGTGGGGGGGAGAGGGAGAGAGAGAGGGCTCCCCCCTGTTTCCCGCTGCTACCCCCCGCTCCGCCACACCTCCCTCTGCCCCCCGGCGCCCCCCGAATCTTTTCACCCGAGTACGGAAGCTCGATCGAGTAATTACTCGAAACGAGTAGGTTCGCTCATCTCTAATGAAATGTCTTTTTTTCCCAATTCCCCCAAAATAATAAGTTATACAATACATTATAGACACCCCCAAATTATATGATTTAGGTTGCATCTACACATAGCTTGCAAAACTATGTTGACAGAAAATTAAAAAGCTATGGTATTAGGAATGCAATAATATAAAAATCTTAAAAATTGGTTGGTCATTAGGGCCTAAATGGGCCAGTCATTCTGGTTATACATAAAAATCAATATACTTCCCCGCCTGCTGGTATCATTTGCAACAACAACGTACTAGTACTGAGGATATCTGCAGTCAGACCTACATTGATGGTAAAGGGAGTTAAGTAACACATTGCTAAAGGTAATCCGCAGGTGTGTTAGTAATTATGTGACATGATGTGACCAGGATGGGGGCCCAATCTGTTTCTGAGAGACCACTCAATCACAAACTACATTCCTTTGTGCCATCTTTACCATTCAACCAGTAAATACCATAAGGATCTGTGCTTCATAATGTTGTGAAGCCTGAGGTTGTGTAACCCTAAGTTGCTGTAATAACACTGAAGACTGGCTTTTCTAACGCAGCTAAAGTTTATGATAGCAGAAACTGATCCTTGGAGCAACAAAAGCTAAGCTTCTAGAGGGCGGCAGGTGGAATCAATAAGGACTTGTCCCTACTTGGGTTACGGCCAGATTCTTCAATAGACAAAGTACATGAATAGTAAATGGCTTGTAAACCTCTCCTGCAACTACAATGAGCTGCTTGGTATTATCATTTTTTGGAAATATATTAGACCTGAATAGAAAAAAATGTATTTAGAAAACTAATTCAGGTCTGAGTCACAGTGCTATATAATCTCAAATGTTCCCTACTGCGGACATAGATAAAATGGGAATAATGGATTTCTCAGTCTTCAACATATGAGTGACGGAACACCTTGGACAACACATTATGGGGGACGTATTAAGACTGATATTTTAAACGTGAGTGTTAATAGAAGTTTCATTGGCACAGGATGTGCCTAACACACGAAGAGCTACAGGCCTCTTTATATATTAGGCACATCTTGGCATCCCTTGTACACCTACACTAAAATGTACAACAGGTCCAGCCTGGTGTACCTTTCTGGTATGATTTACGTGAGTTTCTTATTTAAATTATACATAAATGAATTGGTTCGGGGGTAGCCACACCATCTCATAACAAGCCCTGACCATTTTTCATAGCCGTGTCAAGGCTAGCAAGAAAAACACAAAAAGATGCAACTTTCTGCGCAAATCCCTACTGCGCAAAAATGTGTGACTTTTTTAACTCACGGGTATAAAAGATTTTATGAATGTTGTTATTAGGGTGGCCATATAAATTAAATATAGATCTCTTAAACCCACTCATTTCATTGCTATTGGCCAACCATCTAATGTGTTTCATGAAACCATCATTGTGGAACCTCAGCAGATGATTGATGAAGTGTACATTTTACAATGTAGGCTTCTGTGTTTGATTGAGAGAAGTAACTTTACATCGCTTGTTTGGATGTAGATGATTGTTGTAGATACTATGGCAGTGTTTCCCAACATTTTCAGCCTTGGGGCACCCCTGGGAAAGTTTTTTTTACAGTGTAGCACCCCTACCAAAAGGGTGTGTGGTTAGGGGTGTGGCTATGGTGTTGTCAGGGGTGTGGCTAGGGTGTGGCTTATTACCACATATGATTTTTACCTCCATCATTACAAAGAGGACAGGGCTGTTTAAAAAAAAACACAGGGAGGAACGCTGGAGCACTGGGTGGCTAGTGATATACATTATATTTAAAATTAACATGTTGTGGAATTAAATCCCGCACCTCATGTCAACATCCCTACGGGTTTTGTGCTGATTGTTTCCACACCGTGTGGATGATTTTCAAAATCTCATCCACTTTGCTGCTACAGCTACTATAAATTCCACAGCTAATCTGCCCCATGTAGTAATAGTGTACCCCCCCCCCCCCCCAGTGTTGCTGGCCCCAGTAGTAAAACAACCTCCTATATTGCTGGCCCCAGTAGTAATGGCAACCCCCTATATTGGTGGCCCAGTAGTAATAGCGACCTCTATATTAGCCCCGGTAGTAATGGTGAACCCCAGAGTAGCCCGGTAGTAATGGTGACCCCCACAGTGGCCTCAGTAATAATTATTGCGGCCCTGGTAGTAATAGGTGACCCCAATTACGGCCCTGGTAGTAATAGGTGACCTCTATTGCAGTTGCGGTAGTAATACTGAGCCCTATTGCGGACCCAGCACTAAGAATGACCCCCTACTGCGGCCCCTGTAGTAATAGGTGTTGCAGCCTCGATAGTAATAGCAGCCCCCTATTGCGGCCCCAGTAGTAATAAGTGACCCCTGTAGTGATAGCGAATCCTATTGCAGCCCCAGTAGTAATAGCAACCCCTATTGCGGCCCCAGTAGTAATATTAACCCCACAGTAGCCCCATCAAAAATATTAACCCCATAGAAACATTAACCGCTCCATTAATAACATTAAGCCCCCCAGTAATAACATTGACCCGCATCCCCAGTAATAACATTAACACTCCCCCCAGTAATAACATAACCCCCCAACCCATATACTTACCACCTTTTTGCAGTCCCGCGCTCATTGTGTCCTGGCCGCAGGCTCTGTCCCCGCCACTGATAGCTGCGTCCCGTGCTCATTGTGTCCCGGCCACTGGCTCTGTTCCTGACGCAGACAGCTGAGTCCCCCGCTCGGTGCACTCCTCACTATGTCCTGGCACATGAGGACCTCGCCACAGCGGTTTTCTGCGGCCGATGAGTGAGATCTCAGTGCCGGACGGCACTTGGGAGGTGAGACGCCACCAGCCAATCAGAAGCGGGGGGCATGACCCACTGTCAATACTGCTGCATTATGTCACCACCCTAACTCCCGGTTACATAATACAGGTATTCTTGTATCTTGTCACCACCAGCAGAATGGGTGGAGAGCTAGTGATGGGCTGTATCCACCCAGTGCACGCCCACACGCTGCTGATTGGCTGTGCGCAGCCAGGCCCTCAAAGGTCTTAGCAGTGTGGGGATTTACTTGATGCTGGGATGGCGGCTTAGGGTTAGGGGTTGTTTCAGTGTTAGGGATTACATCAGTAGCTGCTAATCCTTCTATGTCAGAGGCGGCTTCATGAACATGAAAGCATTTACAGCTAATAATACAACCCCAACACTGAAACCAACCCTAACCCTCCACGCCAGGCATGCTGTCACCCAGCAATGTCCTGGGAGTGTTCTTGCACTGTCCCCGCGCCCCCTCCAGCCTTCCCGTCCCCCTCCCTCACCCACTCTCACCCAGCTGCCGCTCCCCGCTCATGCTGTGTCCCCACTCCTCTGCAGCCTTCCGCACAGCCTCCCCGTCCCTCTCCCTCACTCACTCATTGTGACCCAGCGCTGTGCTGCCGCACCGCTCCCTCACTGTCTGCCGACGCTGCCCAGTGCAGGGAAGTTGCCGATAGGGAAGAACGCACTGTGCCGCCGGGGAAGCCGCTGGAGCTCCAGGTAAGCTGCTCTTAGTGACTGCCAGGACCTGAGAGGGGGGCGTGGCCGGCCTGTCAAGCAGCCTCTATCTTGTCACCACCCACACTTCCGGTGGTGACAAGATACAAGAATACTCATAATACAACATTGACATGATTTCCAGCCCGAGAGCCGCGGCACCCCCCGGTTGGGAATCACTGTGCTATAGTGATGATGAGTGAGTGTAAAGCATAGCGAGTAGTTACATAATACATTCACATGAGGGCAGAGTTGTTGTGATAATAAACCGCACCACATCAGGCTAAAATATGTATTGGATTACTACATGTACAGTATAAGGCCTTGTTCCTCGTTCATAAGCGCATTAGAGGCAGGTGTAAAGAGCGTTTCTATAAGAACCAATTATCCCACAGGTAGGACATGCGAATGCAGAGCTAGCATCTAAGATCTGTGGTGCGAGAAAATATAGGACATGACCTACCTTTGGTGCACACTTTCCATAGACTCCTATGGGAGCTAGATTACATGCACCTCCAATCGTGTGAACAGGCTAATTCAAATAGCTGGAAATCACCTGTTCACACAATCTTTAGTGCAGTATAGCCGTGATTTTTTTCACACACCTACACTGCGCTAAAACAGCGCTCGTGTGAACGAGCTCTAAGGGCCGGGCTGTGTTCTTTTTTATGGGCATATTATATGCTTTAAAAAAACACTATTGTGAGTGAGTCAATGAAAATCAATGTACTTTCATTGACTCCATTTACCGTGTATTACACTCACGTAATACGCTGTAAAATTACGTTATGTGTAGTTAGAACTGAAACATCTTATCAGAGAGGGTTACACTTTATGCATAATTGATTGCATATTGTCCACCTTTTATTGTTTCCAAACAAGGCAATACTATGGTATGAGGCACAGTATAATCTAGTGGCAATTAGATCACCTTTAGTCAGTTTTCAGCAGTTACTGCATATGGTAATTGTTGTATTAGTATATGAGCACTTTCCATCCAATGTAAAAACTCACATGCCTCGGGGAAACAAATGCAAATCTTTTGTAAGAAGTACAGTAGGCTGAAACTGATGTAATCTTAACCACTTAGGGTGCTTTCACACAGTGCAGAATTATACTGCAAGACACGCCTAAAGATGCAGAAAATTCTGCACCAAAATGCACATCTATACTTGTGTTCTATGGAGCAGTAATCTGCATCAACAGATTTACCTGCGTCTTGTGGAATAATTGCACACACTGTAAAAGTACTCTTAGTTATTAGCATATTTTGGGCCTTAATAGCTAAAGAGGACACTTCAATTCAGGAAAATCACTGCCAGCAGCCATACTTACTGATATTTCCATCGCGTCCATCCTGACAGCACACATGGAGGTTTCTCTGCCTGTGATCCTTGGGACAGGAAGAGGAGTTCTTTAAAAGCCACCTCCCACTGCTTGACTCCAGTGTCTTCCTGTCCCAAACGGACACAGGAGGGAGTTCTCTGTGCTGAGGATGGAGGCGGTGGGCTGCAGAGCACTACTCACTGGGGTGCGGGGTATCCGGCTGGGGAGGCAGTTCCACGCTCCATCCGGACGTTGGCACCATCTGTGGGGAGGGATCGGCAGGTGCGACTGCTCTGCACTCCTAGGCGCCAAATTCAAACGAGGAAATTCTGCCAGACGGGCTTTATGGCTCAGATCATGGGCAGGAGATCAAACATCCAAATCCAGGTTGTGTACGATCCCTCTGGTGAGCAAATACCTCTTCGGACCAACTCTGGATAAAATCTTGGAGAAAGCGGCAGATAAAAAGCTAAGCTTTCCGACTGATTACCTGCCCAAGAAAACCGTACCCTTCAGAAGAGACTATATCCCGAGGGGAAAAAACAAGGGGAAGTCGGGTAGGTGGTCCTACCCGAAAGGGGGTAGAGGGAGAACTTCGGGGTTTCCCTCTAGGTCCGACCCAAGATTAAGAAAATTACAGTGGGGGGTAGACTTCTCCAGTATTCAGAAAATTGGCTGCAGATTTCAAAAAGCCCCTGGGTACTGAAGATAGTTTCTTCAGGCTATAAAATCAGACTAAACTTGAAACCCCCCAACAATTTCTGCATAAGACCTCTGCAGACCCCCGACCTCCAAGCACGATTGGAGGAGGGTGTATTTAATTTAATTAAGATAGGCGCAGTTATTCCTGTCCCTGCGGTAGAACAGGGCCGGGGTTATTATTCCCGTTTATTTTTAGTTCCAAAGCCGAGCGGTGCCTTTAGAGTTATTCTGAATCTCAAACTTTTGAATGCGTACGTAAATAACCATACGTTTAAAATGGAAACAATACGCTCGACGGTCCCACTAATAGGTCGGGGTAACTTTATGTGCACAATAGACTTAAAAGATGCGTATTTTCATATCCCCATTCATTTGACATCTCAAAAACTTCTAAGGTTTGCAGTTTAAATAAATAGCACTATTCGCCATCTTCAATTTATCTGCCTACCGTTCGCTATCTCCTCAGCTCCGAGCATATTTACAAGGGTCATGATAGAACCAGTTAGTTTCCTTCGGAAACACAACATCAAAATTGTCCCTTATCTAGATGATCTTCTATTAATCGCGAGCGACAAAAAAACCATGAGGTCCCATTTAGAGCAGACGCTAGATCTACTCGAAAAGCTGGGCTGGATTGTTAAATACGTAAAGTCTAGTCTCATTCCAGAGTCCAAAAAAATATTTCTGGGGATCCTCCTGGATTCAAGTAAAAATCGATTCTTTCTACCCGAACCAAAGGTTTCCTACATCTTGGAAGAAATTCGGAAATTTAAAAAGAAAGAAGAGGTGTCAGTAAGGGAAACAATGCACATCCTAGGCCTAATAACATCCTGCCTTCCAGCAGTACCCTGGTCTCAATTTCACTCCAGGTTCCTGCAACAAAAACTGTTGGCAACCTGGGATCGCTCCCAGGAGTCCCTGGAGGAGAAATTCAAGTTACCACTATGGGTAAAAAAAATCTCTAGATTGGTGGCTTGTACCATCAAATCTGAGAAAAGGAGTCCAGTGGTCACTATCTCCGTGCGTCACAGTAAATACAGATGCCAGCAGTACAGGATGGGGAGCCCAAGTGGCAGGTGAAGCCTTGCAGGGATCCTGGTCTAGGTTCACTAGCGCCTTCTAACTTCAGGGAACTAAGGGCAGTCTGGGAGGCCCTGATTAGATCAGAAAACATATTACGAGGCAAGCACGTAAAAATATTGTCAGATAATATGACTAGGGTTTCCTTTCTCCGTCACCAGAGAGGCACCTGGCATCCTCGCTTACAGCGTATGGCGAGCAAAATACTAACGTGGGCAGAGGTCAACATGGCATCCCTCTCTGCAGTTCATCTAAAAAGGACTCAAAGTCAGGTGGCAGACTTTTTGAGCAGAGAAAGATTGGATCCGGGAAACTGGTCCCTCAACCCGGAAGTATTCCGACATCTTACGGACCAGTGGGGTCTACCACAAGTGGACCTTTTCGCATCAAGAAAAAATACAAAATGCTGGGACTTCTTCTCCCTAGATCCGGCGGACCAGCCACTAGCATTAGATGCACTATCCCAGGAATGGGAAATGCCCCTGGCCTATGCGTTCCCTCCTTTACCGTTGATAGCCAGATGCCTACAAAAAATCTCAAGCAGTCACGCTACCGTCATATTAATCGCCCCGGCATGGCCGAAAAGACCGTGGTATCCAATGCTAAACTGGTTGGCAATACAATCCCCGATAGCACTACCCCTCAGAGAGGACCTTCTATCCCAGGGCCCAGTATGGTTTCAGAAAAATCACTGGCTAAAACTGACGGCCTGGCTGCGGAAAGGCAGAGGTTAAAGAAAAAGGGGCTTTCCGACAAGGTGATTGATACTTTGTTCAAGAGTCGGAAAGTAATTACTTCAAAAATCTATTATAGAATTTGGGAAGTATTTTGTACCTGGTATAAACCAGAGTCCAAAAATAGATTGCCCAGATTTTATTAAAATCCTAGAGTTTTTGCAAGCAGGGCAAAGGCCTTAGCCCCAGAACACTGCGGGTACAGACGGCAGCTCTTAGTGCCCTGTTTGATATAAAACTTATGGAAAATAAATGGATAAAAAGGTTCTTGAAAGGGGCAGATAGATCAAAACCCTTTGTGAGGGGACCGTTACCCTCATGGGATCTTAATGTAGTCCTGGAAGGTCTCTGTGACCCTCCATTCGAACCCATTAACCAAATTCCGGTTAGAAATTTATCCATGAAAGTCGCCTTTTTGATCGCCATCACATCGGCTAGGAGAATCGGTGAGTTACAAGCCTTATCAAGTAGAGAACCCTACTTAAGAGTCTTAGATGATCGCGTAATATTCAAAAATATCCCAGACTTCTTACCAAAAGTTGTGTCCCCCTTTCATATAAATCAAGAGATAATACTGCCCTTGTTTTGTCAAAATTTCAGTAACACTAAAGAAGAGCGTCTACATAGTCTAGATGTCCGTAGAGCGCTAAAGACCTACCTGTAAATTACTCAAACTTTCCGGAAATCGGAAAGATTTTTCTTACAGTTCCAAGGGGCCAATAAGGGCAGACCAGCTTCAAAGGATACCATAGGTAGATGGATCAAATTAGCGCTCCAGGAGACCTACAAGACCAGAGGTCTGGTGGCTCCGGAGGGGACGAGGGCCCACTCCACCGGGGCTCTCGACACCTCCTGGGCAGACTGCAGGGGGGCCTCGATAGATCAAATTTGCAAGGCAGCAACACGGTCTAATATAAATACATTTGCAAGGCATTATAGATTAGATCTTCACTCAAATGCAGAACTGGCCTTTGGGCGGAAAGTGCTCCAGGCAGTGGTTCCCCCCTAGAAAAGATCTGATGGTTTGGTATACCTCCATGTGTGCTGTCAGGATGGACGCGATGGAAAGACAAGAATTATTCTTACCGATAATTCCTTTTCCATGAGTCCATCATGACAGCACATGCTTTCCCACCCTTGTTCGATTTATAATGCATGTGCATACGATTGATGTCTTTCAGTGCTAATAAAAAAACTGTTGGACCTCGTATCCGTTGTGATGATTTGGAGGTCACTGGAGTCAAGCGGTTGGAGGTGGCTTTTAAAGAACTCCTCTTCCTGTCCCAAGGATCACAGGCGGAGCAACCTCCCTGTGTGCTGTCATGATGGACTCATGGAAAAGGAATTATCAGTAAGAATAATTCATGTCTAGTCTACTAATACCAATTACAAGGAAGGTGTAGAACCACATCCCTCAGCATGCAGACAGCCAAATTACAATATGGAGGAGTGTTGCACAAGTGCAAAGTACCGATGAACGACCACTCACACACCTGCCTACCACATATTGGGGGGAGTGGCTGCTTAGTATTATACCTGCACATAGATAAGGCTGATTGTCACAGTCAGAGCTAAAGTGTACTAAAAAAGCATCACTCCCATTGATTTCAGTGGGGGCAATGCCTTCTGTTACACTTCTGGCTTCAACTGCAATGAAGAGTCAGAAGTGCAATAGTAGGCATCATAATTTCAATCGAAGCTCAGCCTTTCCAATGACCACATCCAGCTCAGCTGCACTGACAGTGGGCCAGAAGATTAGCTGGTTTGTGGGGATCGCTAGTGGTGGACCCCCACCAGTCAATTTTTGATAACCTATTCTGAGGATAGTAAATGCCTGGAAAACTGCTTTAAGGGTACAAGCCTCTGAAGTACATTTCTCTGCTACTGAATTACTTTGAGTTTGCCATAGGCGTAAGATGGGTATTGTTGTATCTTGTCTCTACCGCAAGAATGGGTGGAAACATGGGTTGGTTGGGTCATGACAGGTTACGTCCCTAAATCAGCCTTCCCTGCGGCTGGTGCTGTCCCGCCAGGAAACCTGGACGCTAAGAGCGGGGTTGCTGCTGCGCACTGCTCTGCTGAAGCAAGCCTCACTGCCGACACTAATAGCAGAAGCGCCTGGTGCGATGGAGGGGGCACGCCAGGTGCAAGCTGACAGGCCAGTCGGCGGGGACCTGTCAGTTACCGGCCGTACTGCCCTTTCGGTTACTGGCTGTACTGCAGGATGCTGCTGCTAATGCTGTGCCAGCGGGGATGTGTGCATGCTAACAGTAGGGTTGCTGCTGCTGGCGGCGGCAGTGCTGCATGGGAGTGGACCTCAGCACGTACACTGACAGCGGAACCGCCTGCTGTGGTGGAGGGTTCAGGGCAGGTGCAAGCTGACAGGCCAGTCCAGCAGGGACCTGTGTGAGGAGTAACGGCCGTGCCAGCAGAGACAGGAGCCCAGATGGTCTGTAAGCGTGGTGGTGGGACCACAGCGAAGATGGACTGTCAGCACGCCAGGGAGAAAGAAGCGGAGATAGACTGTTAACTCAGCGGCGAGGAGACAGGATATTACGGAAGTGCTGCTGGCCAGGTGCGGGGGGTGGGGGGGCCACAGTAGCAGACTGACAGGAGAGATGCCAGTGGGAGAGACTCTCAGCAGCGCGTTTAAGCGGGGTCACCATGCCAGAGAGCAGGGAAGAGGCCAAGCGTCCAAAGGCTTAGTAAAACAAGGCAGGAGGGGAGATCATGGCCAGCCATTCTCCCGCGCAGCTAATCAAATTGGGGCATTGGTTGTGGGTGTGCATCTTGTCTCCACCCATTCTTCTGGTGGAGGCAAGATACACCAGTACCCATAAGATGTTAATGCCAACTATCTTCCCAAACTAAGCATAATATGTAAGGCTGAAAAAGGACAAAGTTCAAAAATATGCAGCAAAATATACGGTTCTGTGTGGTGATGTGTGTTATGCAAAATATTGTTGCATTGCAAATGAGCAATAGGAAATAAAATGCAAATCTATTTCTATGTTTTCCAGCTATTACATGCTGGTAAAACCCCAGCTTTGAAAACACACACACAAAACAAGATTATTGGATAAATCAGAATTTACCACTAAAGCTATTCTTATATTGTTGCAAAGAGCAGGACCACTATAGTAAATATAAAGTTAGCTTTATGTCATTAATGCTAATTAAGTTTCATGAAAATGGACCTAAGCTGCAATGCCAGGTGTATGTTGGCCAATGCAAGTCTGAGAAACAAGTCATGCCAATCAAGGTTTCTTAGCAACCGGCACATCCATGATAAAGTCTTTCACTGTGCAGCTGCTGTGGAACTAAAACTGACATATCATCCTTCTAAACACTTCCTCAGACTCATTATTAGGCCACTTGGCTGGCAGGAGAGTCAGGAAACAAATAACCTGTGGGAAGCTTGAAGGAAAGGTTATTAGAATATAGACCTACATTTATATATTTTTGTCTATATAAAAGTGTAAATGATACATTGTACAGTAATGTTTCTGATTTTACAGTAATCACATTTGTTAGCTCTACTTTTGTTTCGATGTTTTGTCTGAATGATCACATTTTAACTGTAAGAGGAAAGTGAAAGCAGTTCTCTGGTATGATTTAGTAAGTTTAAAGCGACCCTCTAGTTTCAGAAAAAAAATCTGTCCCGGGATAGCAAGGACAAGTGGTATATTGCCAGCAGCTTTTTTTATCCACCCTCTACAATCAACCAGCTTTGGGCCCTGTTTTTGGACGTCCAAGATCCACCTAATGCACACTGTGCACTGCTCTGATTGGCCAGTGTTGATCACATGAGCAGCTATGGCCAACCAGAGAGCAGGGATAGTAAATTAGTAGTCTAACACTACTAATACACTATGGGAATTAGGTAGCTTGAAGATTGGGTCAGTGATCTTCAATGGCCAACAACAGGACCTAAAAGCAGTGGATCAGAAAGACAGCAGAGTAATATTCCCTCCCTTGCCCTTACAGTCCCAGTACAGAGTTAAGTCCCAAAACTGGAAAGTCGCTTTAAATAGATCATAAGAACATGCCTCCATATCATAGACTTCTCAATTCAGTCTCTGCCTCGATGAAGCCACCTCTGCTTGCATTAGGGGACCTCTGTTGTTAAAATAGGTCTCAGACACTCATGACATTGCGAGTTGTGCAGCACATATTTATCCCAGTGAAGAAGTAGAATTTCCCCTGCTGGGATGTGCGTGCTGTCACAACATGGTAAAGGGCAGCAGGTGAAGTATATCGCATTAGAGAAAGGTTTTCTTGCACATCATGCTATGTCGTATACATGATTGTCTGTCCATGAGGGCTGTTGTACATAGATGAAACCACCATGGAAGTCAGGAGCCAAATCACAAAGCATAAAAGCACCATAAGAACTAAGAAGGTTGATGAACCGGTAGCTAGACACTTCATAGAAAAGGGACATTCGGTAGGCCAATTAAGGTTTCGCATTATAGATCATGTGCCCCAGAATGTTAGGGGTGGTGACAGAGTGAAAAGATTAGAAATAGAGATGAGCGAACGTACTCGGTAAGGCCAATTTAGCAATCGAGCACAGCGATTTTCGAGTACTTCACTACTCGGGTGAAAAGTACTCGGGGGCGCTGTGGGTGAGCGGGGGGTTGCAGAGGGGAGTGGGGGGAGAGGGAGAGAGAGAGAGCTCCCCCTGTTCCATGCTGCTACCCCCCGCTCCACCACGCCTCCCCCCGCCCCACAGCGCCCCCGAGTACTTTTCACCCGAGTAGTGAAGTACTCGAAAATCGCGGTGCTCGATTGTGAAATCGGCCTTACCGAGCACGTTCACTCATCTCTAATTAGAATTTCTGGAACTTACATGGATTTTTGAGCTTGACACTTTGTAACCTAAGGGTTTGAACTTAGAGTACAACCTGTTACCTTTTTTCAGAGATATGTGTCTTTGCAGTATACTGTCTCTCTTTTGTACATATGTAAGTTGATATATTTTTTTAATTTTCCTTTGTTCTTGTTTTTCTATAGGCTTGGCAGGAATCGGCGTTGAAGTGTGCGACTCTTCTTCATCATTTCCAAGAAATTTGAAGGGAGAAATATCAAAAGAAGAAATACTTTTGTATTGATTATAATTATGGCTGCATTCTGGGTTCATCATCCCTGTTTAGGTGTATGCATATATTTTTGGGACCTTTACGGTAAATGAAATAGCAGATATGAACAATGGTGGATTTCTGGTACTTTGTATGCCAATGAAAAGGTGTTTATGGGTTATATAGAGGTTTAGATTAGGGTCACAGGATATGATTTATTGAGTCCAGTAGAGAGAAATTTTCTCTCCATTGAACAGTAATAATATGGCTTCTGTAACTATCACCTTTCATATATGGGTGTCCTAACATTACCCGTATCCCATATCTGATGTTGAGAAGATACTAATTTCATTCATGCCATATCAATGGGAATGTACATGAGAGAGGTTTTGTTATAGACCAAGTAGCGCTCATGGTGATTAAGAAGGTTTTTTATACAAATATCTGTTTGGCTTTTTATTATTAGTGGTTTTTGTATTGATACGAAATATGGGTGGTTTATAGCCAAAAGCATCACCTTGTGGGGTTAATATTGGTACCCGCTACGAATAAATACATTGGGAGGATACTGTAGTTAACTTAAGTGTTGTACGCCAGTTGATGAGCGTCTGTGAAGACGCTATGAGTGGTTACTATGGAGCTGTAGTTAGTAGCCTTAAGCATGCGTGGGGATGCCGTGGGAGCCGCCAGGTTGGGTTTAGTGCGGTGGGCTCTCACGGGATCTCTGATGTCCCGCACATGCTTGATGGGTTCTTGTGGGATCCCAGATGTATTGCACATGCGCAATGTGTACTGGAGCTCGTGCATGACTCTGGGTATCTCGCGCAGGCACACTGAGGGATAATGGATGCCAGGACGCCCTGGGATGCAGCCAAGCTGTAGCTAAATTGTTTTTTGGCAAGTATGAAATTTGAGCCTTCACACCAGATGCTGATTCTTGATGACCTATCTACACACATGGGAATAGGAGGTGTGTCTAAGAGTGCCTACCCACTTGCGATTTTTTTTCCTGTGATGTTTTGCGTTTTTTCTCAAGAGCAATTAGTATAGAATGTGTTCTTGTCCATCTGGGGTTTTTTTCCGTTTCGTGGGGTTTTTTCACATAGGAACTGTCAGTTGCATATGTCTCCTTATTTTTCTCTTAATGCACCCATGATTGTCAATGGAGGGCCGCAAAAAACGCCGCAAAAAACGCGCCGAAAACGTGCAAAAAACACGCGAAAACGCTGCGTTTTTCACGCGCTAAAATCGGCAACGCAAGTGGGTAGGCTCCCTAAATGTTTAATTGTGTGTCTGTAATTGGATGTATTTTATATATTGTGCATATGTGCATAATAGAGATACATCTCATGATGTGAAGAAGATTTTTTGGCTTCCTGTGTGTTGCTCAATGATCTCTTTTTGCTACATTGCGGTGGATTTTCAGGTCTGAATCCTTCAATTGAGCGAGCATTATTTCTGCTTCCCCATTATTGGTATTTGGCTGTGCTGCTAACACTACCCTTGCTTTGTAGACACTCATGGCATATCACCTTTTAACCCTAATTGCCCATATTTCTTCTAACAGCTGCTAAAGGGATTTTTTTTCTAATGTGCCATCTTTTGACAGCAGCTGCATCAGAAGCTTGGCACAGTTCTCCTGTGCCATAAGGGTTGAATAACAGCCTAGCACCTGCTCAAACAGCAGGGACCAGAGAAACCTCTTATCCCCGCTGTTTAACCCTTTACATGCCGCGGTCAGTGCAAGTGCGGCATGTAAAATGTTGACAGAGGGAGGGGGCTCCCTCTCTCACTCACTGGAGCCCCGCAATGTGATCACGGAGTCCCGATAGGTTGCTTTGGCAGCTGCAGATCTGCTAGCTATGGTGGCCTATAAGGTTCAGATTCTGGCTGAACTTCATATGCTTTAAAATACACTGCTATATTGAAGTATAGTAGTGCATTAGAAAAATGATAAGGGATAGTGTTATTCAAGTCCCCAAATAAAAAGTAAAAAAAATGGTAAAAATAAAAACCTCAAAGCCCCTTTACTACATAGCAAGCAAATTTACATCAGTCCAAACTGATCGGTTTTAAAATCCAAGGCATAACGATTATCATTAATGATAGAAAAAAAATATAGCAAATTTGCATGTTTTTTTTTTACTTCTGTATTCAGTATGAGGGCTTTTTATAACAGACTATTGAAGTCAATAACTATAAGTCAAGGACTCTCATATTGTATGACTAAACAAAGGAGGCAGAGCAGATGCCTTAAGAGAACATCAACAATGGGTCATGCAAGGTTAATGAAGTATATGGCAGATTCACTTCTTTAAGTGCAGAGCATACAAATAAAGCACTTATAACCAAAGCTTAACCTGACACATAATGTTACATTTTCTTACTTTTTAATTATATGATATTTGCATTATGCAAATAATTAGGACACAGGCACAAATCAGCCATCGCTATCAGTTTTCAAATAGCAGCACATGATCATATTGAATGCACTCCATCTATTGTTATGCAACTGGGAATGACATGTGTTAGTAATCTCAGTAACCTCACATGATGACGAAGATCCAGATGTTACTGATAATGTGCAGGGCTGGGCAAATGTATCCCTTATGTAGAATCCTTAGACGAAAAGCTAAATGCAAATGAATCAGAACTGCTTTTATGAACTACTATAAGGAACTCCTTTACTCTATGCAAAAAGGATTTACGAACTGGAAAATAGATACTACATATAACAGGTATTAAATGAGAAGTAATTCTAAATCAGTGTTGCTAATTTAGTGTTAACGAACATGTATAATCAAAATATCCTATAGATGGAAACATCTGAAGTTGACTACTTATTTTTCCTTTCACCACTCTTCTGGGGTGGTTTTCGATTAGACTTGGAACTTGCTGTTAGCTATTCATACTTTTACAGTTACATGAACTTTAGAGAGGTTGATAACCACTGATGTTGGGTGTTATAATAATAATAATATAGCATCTCTCACATTTAGCTTTCCAATACATACTTATAACGTCTCCACACAGGCTTATTGTAGGCCTGTAAAAGCTCTGAGGTATATTGAGGCTTAATGCAGACCTTTTATGTCTTCTTGCTAGTGGTATTGACTGCATAGCTTTGCAGCCACTATTCTGCTGACTCCAACGTTGTCTCTCTTTTCCCTCTACTACCTCCTGTTATGCCACTCGTGCTCTTCTTATTTTGAGTTCCCAGAGCTGTGAATGTGTCAAGTGATCTGCTGCTCACTGTCAATGGGGATTGTCAGATTTGATTGATAGTGAGAAGTGGGGACCGCCCACCTGACACATTCACACTAAAACTGAGAGGGGCCTGTATGGGGGAACAGGAGGGTGTAGAGGGAAAAGACAGACATTGCTGGGCATGAGGAAATAACAAGTCCTCTTTCAGGCCTCGGTCAGACAGCCGTTTTGTCACGCGATTTGCGCATGCGATCTGCGATCTTTTAGAACCATTGCTTTGCAATGGTATCGGACACATGGGCGCTTTTTATGCGCTTGTCCGATAAATTATAGGACACAAGAAATCACAGATCGTGCCTATCTGTGATCTGTGATTCCTTGTGTTCTATTATATATGCGCTCAATGGGGCCGGCGGCAGCAGCGCCGACCCCATTGAGAGCATATACTACAGAAATCATTCTCCTCTGCCACAGCTGTAACAGCTGTGGCAGAGAAGAACGATGTTCGCCCTTTGAATTCAATGGAGCTGGCAATACAGCCGCTCCATTGAATTCAATGGGCTGGACAGTGCTCCTGGAGCAGGAAACGCGGCTAGGAGCAGATTTTTCCAGCGATTTTTCGGCCCCGGTCACGCGATATGCGGATGCGCATCCGTCATGCGATCCGCAAATCACGCGAAAAAACGCCCGTCTGACCGAGGCCTAAAGGGGTATCTCAGGATTTTGAAAAAATTGCCAGTGAGCAGATAACAATATTTTACAGAACGAAAAAAAAAACTACTTTTTAAATGTCCAACTTCTCCGGTGCCAATGCTATAACCATGTACTGCCCTGTCCCGCCCATCCCATTGCAAACAGTGACAGGAGGCGGGAGCTCAGCACACTAGCTCCTGCCCTGTTCCGCCTCCTCCCCTTGCAGAAAGGGGCAGCATATATCATCTGGGAGTGAAAACCCGGCCAATAAACGTCCATGTGAATAAGCCCTAAGAAGCAGGCAAATTTTGACTACTTTTTGCTCATGTTAGTTGACAACATTGACAACCTCCTAATTTTGTAACCTATTAAAGCAATTTTTGTCTTTTTATGACAGATAGGGTTCTATTTCTTTATCATAGTATTTATTTATTTTACAAGTATTACGTTTTTAGAGGGTTACAAAGAGAAACACCACAATTTGTTGAGTTCAAATTTATATTTCTTGTATTTCATATTTTACTCCAAACCATTCCAGATTGAGTGTGCCTCTTAACTCCCTATAGTCTTCTGCTTCTTTTCTTTATTGCATTACCCAGTGATTAAAGTTGACTATAATGATTAACTTTCTTTCCCCGTGTTCCAACCAACGCTCCAAGATTTTATGTATATCTGGGTGCTCAAGTGTATGAGGACATGCAGTTGCTTCCATCCATAGTCCTGTGCTGTTTCCATGGTTGTTCCTATGCAGTTGGTCCCATTGCTTCTCCACTGCAGATCCTTCCATTGTTAGCCCTGTGCATTTCTTTCCGTTATTGTTTCTGTGCAGCTGTTATTGATCATGCAAGTTTGGTTTCATTGCTTTTCCTATGCAGTTGTTGTTCCTGTTATGCAGGTGTATTCATTGTTGTCCCTATGAAGCTATTTCTACTGTTATCACTGTGCTGTTGTTTGCAAAGTTGTTCCTATGTACATACTTCATCTAATTTTTATTTTTATTTGCAGATGAAAGCATAAAGCAGAACATTTTAAATCTGTCCTATAATTGCTGGAATTTATGGAACTAATTTCCCTTTGCTGAAACATATCCTTACAGAACTATAAACTGATTATTGTTGATGATTATTAGTTTTTATTATTAATGATCAGATTATATTTCCATTACATTTAAGCCAAAAGGAGTTATCTGCTTTGGACAATTTTCCTTTACTGATGGCTTGTTCAGATGAGCGTGGTTTTAGCGCAGTATAGGCACACTAAGGCCGCCTGCACACGAGCGTTCCGGATTCCACTAGCGGATTTTCATGCGCGTATGGTACCTAAATGTGCTTAGGTGCGGATGCGTGAAAAATCACGCGCAGATATACGCGGATGTGTTGCGGAAAAAAACGCGCAGAAAAACCAGCAGCCGCCCCTTATTGTAAACCCAACCCCTAGAGAACTGCCCCTTCCTTGGAAAACAGCTTAAAAACCAACACCCAGACTCCGTTTTGTCCCTCTTGCTTGTGCGAGCACCGTTAAATTATTCTGGCAACATGCTTTCACCCGGTGAGCAGATGTCTTTGTGGGCATGGTTGATCCATGTAACTTTTTTCAGGCGCTTCTCCAGCGTGACTTTATTTCAGTCACTGCAAAAAAATTCACAAGAGGAAGGCCGCCTGCACACGGGCGGAAATCCCGCGGCGGGATTTCCCGCGGGATTTCCGCCGCTGAAAGTCTGCATAGGAGTGCATTACAATACGCACTCCTATGCAGATGGCTGTGGTTTGGCCGCGCGAAATCTCGTGCGGCAAACAAACCGCGGCATGTCCTATTTTTGTGCGGGGCTCGCACTCACCGGCCGCCGGCTACAGTCTGCGCATGCGCCGGCTGCGCGGCAGCCGTCACATGAAAGAGCCAGGGCCGCCAGGCGCGGGTGAGTACGCGCTCGTCACTGCAGGCTCTCGGGTCGGGTCCCGCGGCGAGAATTCTCGCCGCCAGATCCGACCCGCTCGTCTGTAGGCGGCCGAATTTATTACTACAGATTTTGCATTCTTAGATCCTGCATTGGCAAGAAATACTACCTATCTCCCTCTACAAATTTGCCTGTGAAGCTCTGTGCTGTGTGTTGGGACGCCTCCTACCATGCCTACTTCCTGTAGTCATAGCAACCAGTGACTCCATCCGCAGCTGCACTGCGGATGTACTGCGTGAAAAAACGCACCCATTCACTTGTATTGGAGGCTTCACGCGCAGAATCCGACCCAAATTAGAACAGGTCGCAGATTTTTTCACGCGCGTGAAAAAACGCGATACAAATCCGTCCGTCTGGGGACAACTGCGGATCCTCATAGGAGTATATTGGCTGCGGTCTGGGGCAGATAATGTGTCTAAAATAACGCGCTGGAAATTCCGTTCGTGTGCAGGCACCCTAAAAGAGCACAGCTATACTGCACTAAAAAGTGCGTGAACTGGTAATTTCTAGCTATTAAGTCTCAAGCTTAATTAGCTGTGAAATTTCCCATTCACACGATCGGAAGTGTGTGCTGCATGTTATCCAGCTCCCATAGGAGTCTATGGAAACTCCTGCACAGCACGCACCAAAGATAGGTCAGATTCTATCTTTTCACGCAGCACAGATCTTAGATGCGGGCATTGCACACGCATGTCCTATTTTTGGCAGGTGCGAGTATTTTGCAAGTCTAAAATTGCTTCATGTGAATGGTTCAATAGGAAACCATTGGTTCTATTAGACGCTATCTTTTCAAGCACCTATAATGCGCTAAGACCAAGGCCTTAGAAGAATCTCCCAATGATAAGCTGATAATAGGGTAGGACCACCACTGATCAACTGTAATATGCGAGGGAATTTAGCCATAGGTGTTCAATTACTATACACCACCAATACAAGATTGGTGTGGGTTTTTTGCCTTTCTCTGAATCAGCATTGCAGTAAAATAGGCTGAACTGGATAAACATAAGTTTTTGTTCCAGTCTTGCATACTAAGTTGCTATGTATTAAAAGCAGTGGATTGTCGTTGTTGGGTTTTCCAAAGTGAGATATACTCTTTGAAGCTGGTGCTGGCTCTAACTAATACTACCCTAAATGAGGATGTAACTCTTGTTTTACTTCAGAAATCAATAATAGAGTACTTAAAAATGGGTTTTCTAAACCTGACAACCCTAGAATACTGAGATAAAACAACAAGATGCTGGATAACCATCACAACAGGTTAGATGAATGGAATCCAAAGATGTTCCTAAAACTAGTAATTGATAGGACAAACAGAGATAATATCTTAACTGCCTCATGACACACATTCGGCTATATATACATCATAACTGCAAAATACCCTGTGCAGTTAGCACATATATAGATATCCACGGCATATGCTGTGTCTGAGGTGGGCTCGGGAACTGAACTTGCATCCTGGGTATCGGCTGCCTTTGATAGCCAACACCTGCCAGCAACAGCTTCGATCAGAGATAGCTCTGATCATGGCTGTTAACCCCCTTTAATGTTGCTATTCATTCTGACAGCGGCATTTAAATGTACTAAGTAGCACTTAGATGTCCTGAACGGCCGCTCTACGTAAAGTCCAGGTGTCTTGGTACCCTGGGAACGTGATCGTCTACCTATTAAGGGTGTGTCTGTGACATGTCTTTAACCCATTAAGGACGTGGCCTATTTTGGGCTTAAGGACGCAACGATTTTTGGTGGATTTTAATCTCCATTTTTCAAAAGTCATAACTTTATTTTCTGTTGATGCGGACGTATAAGGGCTTGTTTTTTGCGTGGCGAACTGTAGTTTTTATCAGTGCCATTTTTGGGCACATTGACTATATTGTAAAACTTTTATTATTTTTTTTATGATCGCAAGGAGAGAAAACACATCAATTCTGCCATAGATTTTTAGGTTGTTTTTTTGTTAATTATGCAGTATAAATGACCTTATACATTTTTTCTGTGGGCTGGTACGATTACAAGGATACCAAAATTCTTATATTTTTTAGGTTTTTCTACTTTTCTGCAATAAAAAAGATTTCCCCAAAAAGGGTTGTTTTTTTTAATTTATTTATTAAAAAAAACAAAAAAAAAACCTTTTTGGGAAGTCTTTTTTTTTCTAAATCGCTGCATTCAAAGTCTTATAACTATTTTATTTTTCGATGGACGGAGCTCTGTGAAGACAAGCTGTAGTTTTTATTGGTACCATTTTGGGGTATATACGACTTTTTTGATCAGTTATATTGTGTTTTTGAGGAGGCAAAATGCTAAAAATTAGCATTTTGCCTCAGTATTTAAGCTTTCTTTTTTTATGTTTTTCCCCTGCAGAAGAAAAAGCATGTTCAACTTATTGTTGCAATGCCTTATCGCTTTCTCTCCTGCAATGCCTTATAGCTTCTTACAGTGATCATAGCAATGGTAATACAGGACGCCTGCAGGTGGTGCCCTGTTACCATGGCAACCAGCTGGGCTCTCTGCAATTACATTGCGAGAGCCCGATAATGTCACATCGCTAAAAGCCCTGATGATGTCACTGTGAACCCTTCTTATGCTGTGATCTACATAGATCGCGGCAGGGAAGGGATTAACAGTGGGGGTGGCATCTCTATTGCAGCGGGAGGTCGGCTTTCAGTGACAGCCGGCTTCCGCTGCCAGATAGCGCGAGATCTTTTATGATGTTGCGCTATCCACATGACATAAGGGTATGTCCAGTTGCGGGATGTACCCCACCTCTAGGTCGTACCCTTACGTCATATGGAGGGAAGGGGTTAATAGGAAACCTATTAAAATATAGTATAATGCAATACCATACTGTTGAAGCAATCGAATGTACACAGCGCTTATGGAACAAATATAAAAGAAAGTTAAATGAAGATAAAATAAATATTTTTTTCATTATTATAAAAGTTAATAGAACCCTTTTCTTAGTTGAGTGTAAAACATAAAAAAACTTTAAAAAAAATAAAAAAATTGGTATCACTGCATCTGTAGAAATACTTTTTTAAAAATATCACAATATAAATTCTACAAGATTAGACGTGACAGTAAAAAAATATGCAATTGTAGAATTTGTTCTTTTTTGGTCATTCTGTCTCCAAGAAAACATTATACCAATACAAACCACAGATTGCCCTGAAAAAAGTGAGCCTTTACACAGCCCTATTGACAGAAAAGTAAAAAAGTTATGGGGGTAATAGCACTACTATAACAAAAATCTACATAAATTTGGTATGACTGTACTCACACTGACCCACAAAATAAAGATATGTCATTTTTACTGCACCATGAACATTGTAAAAATAAAAACCCACCAAAATTGTTGAATTGTGCCTTTTTCCCACTTAGAAATTTTTTAAAATCTTCCAATAGACAATGATGATGATGATTTATCCGTTCAGTCGTTGCCGACTTCCGGTCACCTTGTGGATCAGCATACGCCATGCTTCCCTGTTTTTGGCCGCTTCCTTCAGATTTTCCACAGTCATGTTCATGCCAACCGTAATTGTGTTTGGCCAGCGTGATTCTTGGCGTCCTCTTCTTCTGGGCCACTGACTGTGCCGAGCATTAATGTTGTTTCCAGAGAATTGGCTCGTATGACATGACCAAAGTATGAAAGCCGTTGTTTGGTGATTTTGCTTTTTTAGTGATACTTTTGGTCTGACATTGTCTAGGATATGTGACTATCTCTGTCCATGGTATGCGCAGCACACGCCGCCAGCACCACAGCTCAAAGGCCTCCATCCTTCTTCTGTCTACTTTCTTGAGTGTCCAGCTTTTGCATGTATATGTAGTTATTGGGAAAATGATTGCATTGATTATTCGGATCTTTATTGTAATGCTGATGTCTTTGCTCTTCCATATCTTCGCCATTCCTTGCATTGCACTATGGCCAAGGCTGATACTTCGTTTGATTTCAGGCCCCGATTCGCCACTGCAGTCGATCTTGGATCCAAGGCAAGTGAAATCTTGGACTGATTCAATTTCTTCATTGTCGATTGTTATGTGTGGTACAACATTGCTTGCTGTTGTCAGCAGCTTTGTTTTCTTAATATTGAGATACATTCCCATGTGTTCGCTTTCTTCTTTGACTCTTCAAATTAGGTATTCAAGGTCCTTTTCATTTTCTGCAAGTAGAGTTGTGTCATCAGCATATCGAAGATTGTTTATACAATACATCATATGATGCATTAAATGGTACCATTGAAAAATGCAACTTGTCCTACAAAAAAGAAATCCCCATGTAGATATGCTTTTTTTAAAAGTTTGGATTAGAGATGAGCGAGCGTACTCGCTAAAGGCAGTGAGTATTGCCTTTTGCGAGTACCTGCCTGCTCGTCTCAAAAGACTCGGGTGCCGGCGGGGGAGAGCGGTAAGTTGCGGGAGTGAGCAGGTGGGAGCGGGGGGGGGGGGAAGAGAGAGAAACCTCCCCCATGTTCCTCCCCGACGGCACCCGAATCTTTTGAGACGAGCGGGCAGGTACTCACAAAAGGCAATACTCGCTCGAGTATTTGCCCTTAGCGAGTACGCTCGCTCATCTCTAGTGAGGATACCAGAAATTTAGAATGTGACCTGGACACAGGAACCTCAATGACCCTTGGTCATGAAAGGGTTAGTCTGTTAAGAAGTAAAATAACTGAATTGCCTACAACATGTTTTTAAACATTTGTATTCTGTAACCTTAATTTGCTAAATATTGTGTTGCCATGGGATTATCAGTGATGAGTTTTACCCTAGCACCTTTTATTTTATGTTCTACCTTAGAAATTAGCTTTTCCTTTCATTTGCTAGGCTACACTAAGGATATGTAGGACTGATTGAAAAAAATAAAAACAATGTGCAAAATGCTTATACTATGCATCATACCTCACAGATGACATAACAAAAAGGTCAAACTGAAGAAGATTTGACCAACAGATCGACACCACAATTTCTCAGCTGTAGTATTCAGAATGTGTGGCCAGCATGACCCATGTTATAGTCATTGATAGATAATGAAGCTTAATGAACACGTATTTTCCAAAACTCTCAACTGGGATCATGGTCTGTAATATCCGAGGAAGAAAATGCTAATGCTTGCCATTGGCAGAACCCCCTCACAGGTGCTTCCTTTCCCAGATAACGGTAATATTCTTTTATTTGGCAAAAGACTCGGACAATCACTTCCCTTGACTCTCACATATGTAAAGCAGCTGTTACTACTGTGGCTGAGACTCGATCCCATTCATAGCCAAAAAAAAGTGCAAGATTTCTCATACTGTATTGCCTAAATAGCTTATTTCAGAATGTTTCCATATGAAGAAGAGAAGAAAGCAGACCCACCTCTTTGCCTTGACCAATTCTAGGTAAACATGTTTTAAACTCTGCTCACACTGTAGTTCAACAGGATCCAAGACTGTATGATCTGCCGTGATTTGTTTTGACCTATGTGACAAACTCATCATGATCAGTCACTAGGTTTTTCTTTTTTTTTAACTCCATTAGGTTACAATGGGTATATCAGGTTTCCATCTGCTATCCATTTTTTACTGCCTGGAATGTCGCATCGTGTTCCATTATCCTAGTAATATAGCATAGTATAACATGTAAAAGGGCATTCCCCTTTAACAAGTTTATGGTATATCACTAGGATACACCATAACATTATAATCAGTGCTCTTTTTTTTAAGGACAACACTAATCCTGAGACAGGAAACAGGGGTCTCTCAAGCTTATTCACTGCAGAGCTGCATGAGTGTTAAAATTTCCTGCACTGAAGTGAGAAAATCAGCAAAGGGAGCAGTAGCTTAGGCTTCACATCGGCGTAAGCGTATTTCCATGCACATTAATGCTGCGTATTTGAGCAATGGGTGTTGCATTTTTGTGCACGTGTATATTTTTGCCCAGTGCAAAAAGCATGCAAGCATGCTCCGATTGATTTCAATGCGCAATTAAGGGCTTATTCACACAAGCATATATCGGTCCCCATTTTCACGGGCGGCCAACATACACTACCATCTAATACATTGGATTCCAATGCATTAGATCACACAGGCGCTTTTACACGGGGCAGAAAACATAGTCCTGGAACTATCTTCCTGGCTGGACTACGACCGCTGCCATAGACTCCTATGGGAGCCAATGACAGCGGCCGGAGAAGGGAGATGGAAGGGAGATTAGCAGCGTGACTTCTAAAGTCCCTCCCTATTCTCTTCTCCTCTCTGCCGCTTGCCACTGTTTGCAATGGGAGGGGTGGGACGTCGGCAGTTCTAAGCTTTGTCTCGTTCCACCCCTTCCCTTTGTAAACAGCGTCAAGGGGCGGAGAGGATTCGGGAGCTAGTGTGCTAGCTGCCGCCCTGTCCTGCCTCTTGCCCTTGCAAAGAGTCGGCGAAGGGGAGGGAAGGTGGAGACAGCTTAGCAGAGCTAAGTTGTCTGCCCCCGCCCGACGGCATATACATCCAGCCCGTGCATCAGATGGCAACGTATATCGGCCGGCCGTGAAAACACCGGCTGATATACGCTCATGTGAATAAGCCCTTATTCTGAGGCTTGTGGGAATCTTGGACTTCCATTGATCAGTAAATGATGCATATCATAGAGATTTCTCAGTATTGTAAGAAAAAACATTCAACCTCATGTATCTTATCAGCTATTACTTATTTGTTTTATTTGCATATGCCATGTTTATAGGTAATTTTTACGAGTTGTGTAATCACAATGCTTTCATTTTTTGTTAATAGGCCAAAAGGGAGCTATGAAAATATATCCACGTGGAATTCAAAGTTTTTAATGGCTTCACTGAGATTACTTAAGCACTCTACAGTTTTGTTTGCAGGCTGCAGACTATAGCAAATAGTGGCCTGTAGCTGGCTGATAGGATATGTAAGCTGCTGTATGGAACTCTTTTCAGCTTATTTCCACTGCCAATGTGAATCCGTAAATAACAATACCTTAGATTATAGATATTTGTCCAACTCCATAATTTATGTTACCTTCAAACCAGGGGAATTTTTTGACTATTTGGGAAGGCGACACACCATAATCTGGTAATGAAGTACAGGCTTGTGTACAGTAACACATAAAGAATAAATGTATGTGCAGATATCATACATAACTAATTACATGTATAACTAATTACATATGTATGATTCGTACTAATTGTGTTCTTTATGTGGACTTGTATTCAATTACAAGTTTTTGGATGGTTTACCATATATTAATTTAAATTGAATATTTTATTAACCATGCACTACTGGAAAAAATTCCAAAGGCAGAAACACATAAAATCTACAAATGGGAACTTGAAAACTACATAGAACTCATTTAAAAGCCACCGGATATTATATGCTGTAACCAAAAGCAGCTGCCCCTCCGCAGAGCTGCAGACACAACAAAGAGAAGTGTCAAAACTTATGTCAGAAGACATTTTCTTTTGGCACATAACAGGCATCCATATAGTTTGAGAATTAGAAGGATTAAAGGCATTCCAAAAATCCCCAGGGAGAGAAAGAGAGTCAATATGTCATGGAGAATAGCACCATTATCCATATACATATATAGGCTCAAACACTAATTGATTTTCAAACAGCTTAGATTTATTAATACTTTTGTGATGAATTTAAAAGTTGTCTGTGTGACCATGGCACCAATTATATTATGTATAAATATATCATTGCTTAGTTTAGGGATATAATATAAATTAATACTAGCAATATTTATAATTTGGAGGATTATATGACTGATACATTGTATGTGTACTGCTATGCGGCTATCAAGGCAAGGCAAAATAAATCACTGTTCCCTCCTATTAATCACCGGGGCAGTAATTCCTCAAATATTTTACAAGATATTCACCGACGAAGAATCTGTTAAAATTTACTAACTTTATTGATTAAATTTAAAATATGGACAGAACAAAACATATATAATAGATTCTGAGGGCCCTTGGGAATGTATCTTTTTGATGAAAAGAAAGATAATTTTATTCCTTGGCACCTCAGTCAAGAAAACCGTCTCTTATATACCCCTGCTATTCAATGGGTATCGGGCATCTCGACCACTTAATGGGTATTTACGGTACAAGTGGCATATTAGCCTATAGTCATTGATTTAGTCAGGGTTGCAGAGACGGATAAAGGCAACGCCTTTTTGTCAAAGATCTTTTTTATGAAAGTAGTCAAGTGATAGTGTCTTGCAGTGTTTTTACAGAAACTCTGCCTGTAATAGTATAGTTAGGGTCCCCTGTCTTTTAAAAATAAAAGGAGATCAAGTGTGTTGTGTACTTGATTATCTAGTCACAGAGTTACCCATCAGGACAGAGGAGTGCAGTTTCAACAGTGTTTAATGCCCCTTGGGGGTATTAAAGACATGGTTACATTAATAAAAATATTTTAGGGACATACTGAGGAAAGGGGGTGTCAGATTCTGTCTCTAATCCTTAATGATACTTAGTGTCTAAAGGGTTAAACAGTCCCTTTATAGAACTCAAACAGAGTAGAAAGCAGCACTGTAGGTGAATAGCGCTGGTTTCCTAAGTTTAGAATTCAAATCAGACTTTTTTTAACTCAGAGATTTATTTTACCCCCAGATGGAGAGGAAGGGGTTAATTTAGGATAGGTGAGCTTCTAGGTGGTGTGTATCTCCAGCCCAGTCACTCAGACATGATAAAGAAGCTGATAGGCATCTAAAATTGTGCCTTTTTCAGTATTCTGCAAACTAGCGCATTAGGGGTTAATTCCCGGTAATTAGGGGGAGTTAACTGTGCGCTGGTAATATCTCTCTGACATTAAGGTATATCCCCCAGTTTGAAAACATTCCTCAGTATTGCATGGAAGGTCTCTATCTCCTCTCACAGCAACAAGCACTGTAAAATGAAAGTAATTAACTCGGCATCGGTGTAGCCGCCCGACAGATGGTATCGGGCAGCCGATGAAAACTACACTGCACTGACTGACTAAATTAAAATCTAAACTCACTACTCTGCGTAATCGACGCGTTTCTGCAGCCTTTAGGAAAAAGGACTGCTTCATCAGGATGATTTTAAAGAGAGAAGCAGGGAGCAGCCGTGATGACAGGCGGCATCCCAGAAGTGAACGGCTGCTATGTTAAGTGAATGGAGGGGGGCAGGGGAAAGCGATGAGTGAAATCCCCTCCACCTGCCAAGCTGTGAGCCAGTGATACTAGCTCGAGTGCAGCAGCACGAGAGGGGGTATGTGCGGGAACGATTGTTGGGCATCATTTGCCTGACATTTGTCCTGGCTAAATGGGCTTTAATGGGCCAAAAATTCTTAAGAAAATATGTTTGAAAGAAAAATGTGATTTATATAATGTCACGGTCTGATGACACACTTGTTTTAACTGCAGTGTAATGTTTATAGCTAGCCAGAGAATTGACATTTGTCCCATAAATGACAATATTCAAATATTTTGGGCACCAGTTATAAAATGTGCATTACAAATGTTACCAGAAAAGCAATTAAATGCTGCTGCTCATTATTGCTGTATACTGTTCCTCATGATGCTGTTATTCCTCTGTGTTTGTGCTACACAGAGTTAGACTTAAAATAATATATTTATCCAGTTGTCTCCTAAATAATGTTTCATGACAAATTATCTTGATTGAGTGTAAAGAAACAATCTGCACATTCCAGATGACATGTCCAATATTCTGGACCATTACTGTGTGGTTTATGCAATAGGGTGTAGCAGTTCAGAATAATATTTAGCAAATGTCGATTAGCATGGTTCTTAGTCCAGTCAATCATTGCCCTAATAAAGCCAGGGCTGATTATTCGTCTTGCTGCCACTTTGAGATTACCTGCTCTTCCTTTTGCACAATCAAATTGTATAAACTTGTGTTGTGCAAACCCAGGTAATACCGACTTAAGAATTTAATTTGTGCATTAGTCCTAGAGCCTGTTAAAGGAAAGAAGGAAATTAATGATTCCCTTATGTCCCTCAGCAGCACAATGATGGGATATTCTGCCCCTGTGAACTGACAGAGCAAATAAAACCTAATAGAAGGCCCTGCCTCCCACTTCCCTATACAGGGGCAGTACCCCTCTAACCCGTCAATGTTTTTCTGTCCTGTAAATGGGACAAGTGAATGCTAGACTCTCCTACTGTCTGCAGAGTAGGTTCTGAACCCAGAAATTTTTCATCAAATCTCTCTCAGGTATACCAAAGGTTGACCTGATGGTGACCAAGCTCAACACCAAGGTGAAAAGATTTTGCTCCCTATACCAGGAGGACAACCCTCTGGCAGTTGATGCTTTGTCCATCTCTTGGAGAATTAGGGTGGCCTATATATTCCCTCCAGTTTCCATGATACCAAGCGTATTGATGAAGATGAAGCAAGACCAAAACAAGTAAACAAACATAAAAGTACATAAAATCAAGAGAAATTACCAATATAATGGCACATAAAATGTATGTAAAGGGCATTACACTAGATGGATGTTTTAATGAGACCTTCCACCAATATCAGTAGGACACTTTTATCTTACTCTACACTCCAAGATAACTTTGATACATGATCAATTTATAAAAAAAACATATGATAACTGAGGCACATAACATCGCTTGGGCATATCTCATAGACACTCCTTTAAGTGTTGTCCTAAAAAATATAAATAAAATAGTAAAATGTTCTATTTCAACATTGGAAGTTTTTGTTACTCAAATAAGTTGTAATGACAGAAAACAAATGAGTTATGCCAAATCTACTGTAAAGGCCCATTTTGACAGGATGAATGTCAGGCAAATGATACCCTACACTCGTCCCTGTGTGTCCTCGCTCCCATGCTGCTGCATGGAAGCTAGTATTGCTGGCTTTCAGCGGGGCGGCTGCAGGAGATTTCACTCCTCGCTCTTCCCTGCCCCTCTCCATTGACTTAACATAGCGGCCGTTCAATACTGAATGGCTGCTATTTCATAGAATGGTAGAATGGTAGAGTTGAAAGGGACCTCCAGGGTCATCAACGATGGAAGATGAGCAGATCACTGATCACTCAGTGTAAAAAGCAGCCATTGAGTACTGAACAGTCGCAATGCTAAGGCAATGCAGAGGGGTGGGGGAGCGCAAGGAGAGAAATCTCCTCCAGCCTCCCCGCTGTGAGGCTCCTGTACAACAGCACTGGAGTTAGTATGTGTGGGGACAAGTATCGGGCATTGTTTGCCTGACACTCGTCCAGTCTAAATGGGCCTTTACATGTTGAAATCAAAGTTGGCAAAGTTCTGTCATAAGTTTCATTTTTATTGTTGCTAGTAGAGAATTATTACTAGCCTCCAGCTTCTGCTTAGAACTGTACCTCTGGCTTATGCCAATCATATCCTATAAAGACATTGGGTTATGATACATAATAGCAAAATTATTTAATAACTTCATAATTTTGTAGACATTAAATGTTTTTTCTCATTTAGACAGCTCTTGTCCATATGCTGTAAAGGTCATAGAGGAGGACCCCCCATTAGGGAACTCTTTACAAGCAAAGTGGAAAGCTTTTGCTCTGGAAGAGTTCAGCCTTCATTGATCTAAATCTTCACCATGTAATACTGGCTTTCCTTGTGTTCCCCATAACACATGTTTTGGGCTGCAAAAATATTTGAAGATGGTAATCTAAATCCACTAAACACTTAGGAACATAGAGGATTTTTGCAATGGAATTTGACACGGAATCCGACACAATTTGACACATAGTCTATGTGGAGCAGAGCTTTTGAAATCCACATGCAGAAAAACAGTGACATGTTACTTCTTAATGTGTATTGCTCACTGCTACTGTATCCAGAATTCTACATGTTTGTCCATTGAAAAGTGTTAAATCCATGTGTCCGATCTGAGGCCCTACATCTGCATCTGAACATAGCCTAAGGCCCAATGTCCACAGGCGGATTTAATTAGCTTCAATAGAAGCCGTCCAAACCACGGCCCATCTGCAATTTACATTGCGGACGGGCCGCGGATTCTGCGGGAAAGCAGGAGTTTATTAAAAATTGTACGGCACATGTGTGCCGGCAAGCATTTCTGCACACGTCCACAGTACTGGCAATGGAACAGCTGGACCGGAAAGCAGGGTCCTTGAGCACGGGCGGATTCCACTGCGGAATCCAACCCGCCCCTGCACATAAGGCCTTAGGGTGACTTGTGTGTTACCTTGAACCTTTCAATTCAAGAGACAACAAGGCATCCCAACACTAAAAATAAACATAAATGCACTAACATAATATGGGGTATTAATGATGATATCTTTATTGACTACAAGTAGATACTGTACATCTGCGCAAATAGCAGCATATCAAAATATTGTTCTTCAGAGATGCTTTTGCATCTATCTCCTCCAACTTGCTATTGATTTCAGGGAGGAGAGGGAGACCAGTGGCTATCAGACACCTCTGGCAGATGCTTTTCGATCAGCATAACATTGGATTGGCCATGTTGAAATTCAAAACAACCCGCCCTCCTTTGCTCCCAAACCTGCTGACAGGGCACAGGAAGTCAGGAAGGCCTTACAGACATAATGTTGTTGATGAATCCTCCTACAGACGTGTTTGGGCAGCTTTATTTAATAAAAGTTGTGGAGGTCTTTTAACACACCATGTGTCTTTTAAAATTAAGACCCTTTGGTGGGCCTCAAGGTAGGCAACCATATAAATTTGATATCTGTTAGCCGAGTAATCTATCAGTCAGTCCTGATTCTTCTTTGAAATAACATGCACATTTGGCCAAGCAGAATATATATTTTTTTAATAGAGTAGATGAAAGGAGTTCCCCATCTTGACCATAACGAGGTAGATAAATTCTAACCTCTTTAATTCGTGTTTCCTGATGTCTACTGTCTGTAAGTCTCTAAGTTCAGCCTAAAATGTCCGATTCGAGTGACAAACATCTAATGTCTAATTCTACAAGGAAATCACAAGAAGAAAAAACTATGTTTATTGCATTGGATATCAGCAGTTAACAACATAATAAACCAAAGTTGATGATTATGACGTACTGGGAAAAGTATGGTTACACCATAAAATATACTGTCTTGAATGCTCTGGTAAACAGGTGTAAGGGTGATTCTGGCTGGTCTGACTGGTTATTATCCAGCTGTCATTGATGCAAACAAGCTAAACCACAGAATGCAGAAAAGATATTCACAAGATAGACCAAATAGAAATGTATGGTGAGAATCTAGGTGTTCATAGATCACCTACTCCTCTTTCCACACCAGACTTTAAACTTGTGCATAAAGTCACAACTAGAGATGAGCGAGTATACTCGCTAAGGCACATTACTCGAGCGAGTAGTGCCTTAGCCGAGTATCTCCCCGCTCATCTCTAAAGATTCGGGGCCGGCGCCGGTGACAGGTGAGTTGCGGCGGGGAGCAGGGGGGAGAGAGGGTGAGAGAGATCTCCCCTCCGTTCCTCCCCGCTCTCCCCCGCCCTCCGCCGGCCCCCAAATCTTTAGAGACGAGCGGGGAGATACTCGGCTAAGGCACTACTCGCTGGAGTAATGTGCCTTAGTGAGTATACTCACTCATCTCTAGTCACAACCCATTTTAACAAATAACATGATCTAGTACAAGTAGTAGTGCTTATTATTTTCCTAACTTTTAGGCAACAGTAATATAAATCAGATATGAAATGAATGATAACAGACTGTATTTAACAGCACAACCAGCAACTCAGGGGTGTGATTGACTCACTTAAACTTAGGGGGAGAGTCCTGAATAAAATAGGAGGTAGTTAAAAAAAACTGAATAAAATGTTTTGTTGACGTGGATGTTAGGAGTTTAGCCTTATGAAAGCTTTAACGACCGCCCATACGTCTTTTGACAGTGGCCATTAAGGAGATTTATTCTGCAGCACTGTCTTTTGAACGGCAGCTGCATGAGAAGCCTGACACAGGTCTCTCATAGCCTGGCTCTTGCTCTAATGACAGGGACCGAAAAAAAATCTTGGATCCCCGATGTTTAACCTTTGCATGCCGTGGTCAGTGCAATCACAGCATGTCGAAAGCTGACAGAGGGAGGGCGCTCCATCTGTCACCCATCGGACCCCTGCCATATCATCCCAATGGGTTTCTATGGCACCTGTAGGCTTTAATATAGTCTTTTAGTCTGTCAGCTATGGTGGCCTATGAGGCCACTAGGTGACTGCTGCCTGCCATTATGCCAAGAGTTTGGAACAGTGATATATGACTTTGTAACTGGACATTCCCTTTTGAATATAATTAGTTAGATGTAAGTATGTAAAGAGAAATTATGTGATTTTTTTTTTTTTATATTGAAGCTACTGTATTTATTCTACTCAACAAAGGCAGCGCTCCTGTGGTGAAAAAGTATATAAGTGTTTAGAAAAATAGGGGTGACTTATTATGTTCAAACATCAGTGGGCATATGTTTGTAATCACCTATTGTTGTGGATGTTTTGGCGCGAAATTCTGTTCTAAATAAACATTGCAAATTTATACTCTGCTGGATTCTCTTCTTCGGAGTCTTCGGAGACACTACACCACAAACCAGGATTAGGGGCTGTTCTAATCTGAGACCCCCCTGTGTAGTAAGTGATCCACTCCCTGGAGCCCTGGGTCTTTTTCATCTATTGTTTATTTGTACTGTATTTATTTTGTTACTTTTAAACCCCTTCCTCAGGGTGGCCATACTTCCATCCTATATTGTCTGTGAGACAGTGCAGCAGAGTGTGGGGGCTTTATGGCAAATAAGAGAAATGCCACAGACCACTATGGTCTCCAGGAAGTGATGGAGTATAACAAATTTGGTTTTCTATTTGTTATTATGTCTTAAGAGTGTCTTATAAAGTTTTGCTATTATGGGCAAAAAGCAGCAGAGCACTCATCAGACAAAAGTACTCCATCGTGTAAGTTTCTAATACTGTCAAGATGTGTTTGTTGAGTGAGACACTCAGAAATTAATTGGGAAATCCAGGCATTTTAATTCTCCCAGTGTCTGAACACAAAAGTGATAAAACGCCTAAGCAGAGCAATAATGTAACCCGAATACAAAGTACATGTGCGGTTAGTGAACATACCTAAAGCCATCAGGCATATAGCAACCAGCAGTCATGTAAAAACATCTCCGAACATCAAGGGACTCAAGAGGCAGCAATTACAATAATTACAATGGTTTAGTCCAACTACCTTTAAAGTAGCTTTTTCCAGATTAGTAAGAAGAAAGAAAAATAATATGTTATAAAAAAATATGCAGAAAGAAATTTGTAACAATTTGCTTTTACATGAAAATGGCTGCAGACAAATTGTGTGCGTAATGCGTGACAAACACTTTCCAAATGTATTCCAAAATCAAAGCCAATGATAGTTTATATGATGTATTTAATCTGTACTTGTCATGGCGCAGACATGGACTCTTTAGCAACGGTTTCTAACATATTTAACTTTGTAGATTAGAATTATTTTTATTTTCCTGCACACAAAATTATACCCCTCTACAAAAAAGTTGTAAAAAAATGAAAGATGTTTCCAAACATTTGGAATGTAAAGAATGATAGTTGTGGGATCAAGTAGCTCCTTTGCTCGAATTCTCATTATGAATGCTGACTTTTGAGTCAAGATGGTAGATTACAAAAGTGATTAGTAAAGTTTCCCTTACAGCAGTGTTTCCCAACTGCAGTCCTCGTGGACTCCCACAGGTCATGTTTTCTGGATTTCCTCAGTATTGCACAGGTGATGTAATTATTGTCGGTGCCTCAGACATTACCACAGGTGTTTTTACTATAGTATATCCTGAAAACATGACCTGTTGGGGGTCCTGAGGACTGGAGTTGGGAAACACTGCCTTACGGCCTTTCACATAGGAGCAATTGATGCTCAGTGATTGAAGGCGGAGCGGATGGGAGATCTCTTCTAGCCTCCTGCCTCAATTCACAGTAAGCAGGTCGTCGTTCACAAATGAACAGCAGCCTATTTACATAGTCTGATTGATCCTCATGCCTGCTGAAACTGAACGATGAACGATAAGCAAACAAATTCTCTTTTGTCGTCCAGCCGCTGGCAGCGTTTATATAGCTCTTTTACATGGAATAATCATTCAGATTCTTGCTGGATCACGGGAGTCTAAACAATAAGCATTTTGTAAAAGAGCCCTTAAAATATAAGGAGACAAAAAGAAAGATTGAAAAATTGCAAGTTACAAATTTAGAGAGGTGCTACACAGTAATTTAGATCAATAATCAGCTGCAAGCACCATAGTAGAGATGAGCGAGCATACTCGCTAAGGCAAACTACTCGAGTAGTGCCTTATGCGAGTACCTGCCCTCTCGTCCCTAGATTCAGGTGCCGGCGGGGGAGAGCGGTGAGTTATGGGAAGTGAGCAGGGAGGAGCGGGGGGAGAGTGTGAGAGAGAGATCTCCCCCCCCCCCCCCCCGTTCCTCCCCGCTCTCCCCCGTCGCTTCCCGACCCCCGCCGGCACCCAAATCTTTAGAGACGAATCTTTAGAGACGAGCGGGCAGGTACTCGCATAAGGCACTACTCGCTCGAGTAGTTTGCCTTAGCGAGTACGCTCGCTCAATCTCTACAACATAGCAATTGCAGGAGAGCACATGCACCTGTCATAACTAAGCTGACCATATGCATTGGTGAATAATTGTCCAAATCTGCCAATGCAGATAGAATTGGCAATAATCAGACAATATGTACATGGAGTTCTACTGCAGATTTCTTTGTTCTCAAGGGCGATGGGCTGCTGTTAGTGATTATTCGCTGCAGACAACTCCCTTTTACCTCATTAAAATAGTACTGTACACTAAACCTGCAATCCATTGAACGTTCACCCACCCAACAAGTGATGTGTAAGTGCATGACATGCCACTTCTACCCAGGATTTATGTTTCAGATTTAAAAAAAAACATTTCATGAAAGTTTTCATGCCTATTAGAGATGAGCGAACCTACTCGTTTCGAGTAATTACTCGATCGAGCGCCGCGATTTTTGAGTAATTCCGTACTCGGGTGAAAAGATTCGGGGGCGCCGGGGGGCGGGGGGAGGCGTGGCGGAGCGGGGGGGTAGCAGCGGGGAACAGGGGGGAGCCCTCTCTCTCTCCCTCTCCCCCCCCCCCCCACTCCCCGCTGCAACCCCCACTCACCCACGGCGCCCCCCGAATCTTTTCGCCTGAGTACGGAAGTACTCGAAAATCGCGGCGCTCGGGCGAAAAAGGGGCGTGGCCGAGTACGCTCGCTCAACTCTAATGCCTATGGTAAAGCACTTTGCATTGTTGACAAGAATATTAAGTCCTAAATACATGATGCAAAACAAGGTAAAATTACTTTTTCTTGTCTTGATCGGCCGGGTGATAAAATGGTTGCGATTTTAGCAAAATCAAATCAGGTAAATCTGACCCGAATTTGGCAAAATTTGTGGTAAAAATGAATTTCCTATAACACCTGCTGCAAAGGTCAGTGTGCAGCCAATCAGGAACCAAGGTAATTTTATGATAACACCTAAGGTATCCTCCATTTTGCATATGGTCAGCAGTTTTTTCATTTGACACTTGCATTGCATGACCTAGCCATGTATAACATAGGCACAGTGTAACCAGCGGCCATTTTACAGTTGCGCTAAGGACAGAGAAGCTGCATCATCCATGTGTTGTTAGGCAATATCTGTCCCTAACAACACAGGGTTCGATGTTAGGGACAGATATTCTACAGAGGATAGATTTCTGCTGGTATGAAAGCTTGTATACCAGGGTTATATTGGAGGGACCAGATAAATAAGCTGCATTACTTTTATATGCCTATATTTTTGATTTAGGTAGCCCTATGTAGGCCTTCTTTTATTTTCAGTGACACGCCTGTATTAAGATTGACCCCTACACCCAGTATACACTATATTAACGTCACTGAGGCAGTGAGATCCTAATAGTCAACAACTTACAGAATACAATCTAAAAATAATTCTTTTATTACATAATGATTAAAAACGGAGCAAAACACCCAGCTTTGTAACCGTAAAGTGATTACTATGGCTGCCAGTCACGAGGTTATATAAAATCCTCTGTATAAGACCACAGCCTAGTTTACTAACGAGGCAACCTAAACAATAAATATCCCCCTATTTCTAGGCAGATGGTAACTGCTTTTATTACTCAGGGTATTGAGATGTATTGTCACCACACTTGTAATAACAAGGTCACTTGTCATATGCGAATTTGTTCCCACATATGTTTATAATGGAACACTCATTTTTCACTGACCGTGTATTGATAATTCACAGTGATGCACAATCACTTGTCAAAAATGTGAACACGGCCCTCCACCTAGATGTGGATTTGAGCATCAACCTCACATTGACGAAGTACTTATAGTCCATAGCGACACATTCCTCACATACTGCCCCTAGTCTAATATAGATGCTGCACTATAAAGACCCTGGTCTGATAGGAGAACTTCAAGTGGGGTCTAGGGTCTATTGTTACATCAGAGAAATTTGATCTGACACCCCTAAAAAAGCCCCAACTGTTTCTGGATAAGCTGAGTATTAATAAGAACACCCTATTTGTTACTATATCAACTCTCAAACTCTCACATTCAATTTCAACACGTTTCTAAGGTTAATTTAATAGACCTCTAATCAGGAGCCAAGTCAAAGTGATAGATATTTGTATTTCGTTAATCAAACTGTGATGATAAAGTCAGGAAAGATTATCGAATCGCCATGAGAACAAAATAATAAAAGTTGATATTCAGGTAATCCATCTGTCATGATAACAACAGAGGGGATTGTCAAATCGCCATGTTGTCTGACAGCATGTGAGCACAAAAATGTTTCTCAGGCTAGACAGCCCAGGTTTATATGTTCAAATGCCCACCCCTTATTTGCAGGGGCACGGCAGCAACCACCACTTCGGTTGAAGGTTCCTTCCCCACTAGAGACGGCCCAGGTGACGTCCCAAAGATTCAGGCTACACACCAGCTGACCCGCCCCTCTGGCCGCATCACACACGGCACAAACCGTGCATGCCCAGACAGCTGAGCTGTGAAACCCGCACCCCAGGCACCAGACGCCCAGCACACACAAGCAAAGAGATGCAATGCGCGCATGGAATCCCTGCCGCAGGGTAACCATATACACTTAAAGTTTCCCTATCAGACCACAGTGGTTGTAGTGCAGAGGCGGCGGATGCTGCTCCTCAGTGACTCCCTGCCGTCTGCCGCAAAGCCTCAGCGTGCTCTCTGTGGCATTATTGGGTGATTATTAATTAAAATAATTTTTGACGCCAGTGCTGAATAGCACTAAATGTGGAGTGTGATGCGATGAAGAAATTACACAAAGCCAGGGATTAAGATTAAACATCATGAATTTCTTTTCCTTCTCTCAGGTGAAGTTCTGGTAAATCATTCATCAGTGTACAGTTTAAGGGCTAATCCACGGTGTTACACCGCAGCTATTAGGTTCTATTGAACCTAAGAGCTCAATGTTCACGCTGCGGAATACCACCACGTGAAATAAATCGCAGCATGTTCTAAATGCCACGGTAATACACGCTTTTGGCTTCCATTGTAGTCAATGGAAGCCGTCCATCATGCTATACTTCCACTGTAACACAGAGGAAGTATCCTGTGAGTATGCAGCCCACCCACCGCCGGCCACGTCAAATGATACTGCTGCCGTGTCAGGCGCTGTACTGTGCATGCACGCCAGCCCTTCCTGCGAGACGTGTACAGAGGATCCGGAGTGGTAAGTATGGGGGTTTTGGGGGGCGTCGTGGGCATGAGCCCTAAGACCAATGCATTTGGGTTTTTTTATCTTCATCAAAGCTCATGAAACTCACAATTTGTGAATAATGTGCATGGGATCCTTTATGACAAGTCAGACAATAGGGTGCGATCATATGAAGTCTCACTCTAAAGGCTCTTTCACACGAGCATATATCGGCCACCGTTTACACGGTGGGCCGATATACACTACGATCTGATGCATTGGATTCCAATGCATCAGATCACATAGCCATATTCCCGTGGCATAAATGAGCCTCCAGCAGCTGTTTGCAAATCCCAGCATGTGGTCTGGACTTTGCATTCAGCTGCATTGCATTGTTTTCACAGGGGCTGCCATGGCCTGTCACCTGAATACAATGTAATCAGATGCTCCTGTGGAGAACATAGCATATGATCCCTGCTATCTCTCTCTGGCTGAACAATGAATTTTAAGCTCACCTAGTTCAGCCATTTTTTGGAGGAGTACAGTGTTCCTCAGATATGTGTCTGTATCCCCATGCAATTTGGGGGCTTTGCCTGTATTGGGGACCTTCTGCAGGGCAAGTAGTAAAACTAATTTTTACTCCCATTGACTTTAATGGGTGTTTTGAAAAAAATTGCGTCTATTAGAACCATTGGTTTCCTCTGAAATGTTCACATGTCCGTTTTTTTAGAAGCACAAAATATGCACCCGTTCATGCACATTTTACTCATCCATATAGGCGCACAAAAATACACCCTTGTCTGACCGCGGCCTTACTATGAATGGAGACGGGCGGGTAGGAACAATCCCTGGCCCGCTCCGCCTCTGTTCACTAGTGATACTTTTCCCTTTGTAAAAGCACAGGAACGATATTATCATTGGGATGAACTGTTGGGCATCCTTACCCGACAGGTCAACCTGTGTAAAAGCATCCTGAGGGCTCTTTCCCAAAAGCATATATCCGACAGCAGTTTTCACGAGCGAGGATCAGAGCAAAGGTGAGCCTGCGATAAGAAGGGAGGGGAAAGAGTCAATGGCATATGCGCCGGGGCCCTTGCCGTGTGAACGGGCGCACGAACGTTAGATTTGTGTGTTCATTCACGAGCTTCTATGCCCCAGATGATAGCGTATATCGGCCCGGCTGTGAAAACGCTGGCCGATATACGCTCATTGGAATAAAGCCGTAGATGAATGTCAGCTGAACCAGCCAATTTCAGCAGGACCAGTCAACCACTTAATATGTATGAGAGTGTCAGTGGTGATAAGCTGCCACCAGAGGTGTTTAGCAGTGATTTGTCTTCCCCTGTCTATAAGAAGAGATCACACTTGACTGAAGTGAGCATGCATGTGTATCTGGACAGTCAGGAGGAGCAGCTGTCAGTTGATCATTATACAACCTGTCAGCCCCTTAGGCCTCATGTCCACGGGGAAAATCAGATCCGCTGCAGATTCTACATGTAGAATCTGCAGCGGGTCCCTCCTGCCCCGCGGACATGAGCGCCGAAAATAAGAATTTAAAAGCATTTACCTATCCGGCGCGGGCGGAGAAGATCAGCTGTTCCTCACGGCCGGATCTTCATTTTCGGCCGGCGGATGAATTCCTGACGCCGGCGGCACGTCGCCGGCACGTCGCCGACGTGCCGCGCGCATGCGCCGGGCACATCCGCCGAGCCGAAGCAAGGAAGATGCGGCCGTGAGGAACAGCTGACCTTCCCCGCCCGCGCCGGATGGTAAATACTTTAAATTCCTATTTTAGGTCTCCCGCGGATCCGGACGGCTTCCATAGGCTTCAATAGAAGCCCGCGGGAGCCGTCCCCGCGGGAGACCCGCACGAAAATGGAGCATGGTCCGGATTTTTCCATGCTCCATTTTTTTTAAAATCCCTTTTATTGACGATCCGCGGGTATTTATCTACCCGCGGGTGGTCAATGCATCCCTATGGGATGCGGATCCGCATGCGGGAGATCCGCTGCGGATCTTAAATCATATTTTGCCCGTGGACATGAGCCCTTAAGATGTTTTTTTTTGGAGGTTAGAACAAAAATGTAACTGGGATTTGAATATTTCTACTGTTGTGAAATGATGCCAATTTATATCTATGGCCTATGATTTTTTTTAAATATATGTGACTGTAGGTGGCAGCTGAGATATTTGCTGAGGCCTCTGACAGTGCTGCCTACCCTTATGGCAAGTTTCTGAGTATTCTCAGTTAGCAATCTTGAATGTGCTAACAGCTTTATCCAGGTCAGCAGTGGCTGCTGATGCTGGACATTGATTGTGGCATGCTAATTGTCTCAAGTTGACACTATGGATAAGACCACTTAGAAACAATGAGACAAAAGTTTGTAGTTAACGTGATACTTGAAAGGTTAAGAATGCAAGCTGCCAAAACACATTTTGACTCTTCTTTGGGTTACCCAAAATTTAGCGTAAAAAGCATGCTTCCATGAACAAAATATTAAAATAAAGAAAATAAGCTGTTGCCAAACATTTCTGGTAATGCCTATTTGCCAGGGGAACAAATTGTCCAACATGCCTACACTTCTTTGTTTAACTTCAACCTACTGCATATGACTAGCTTTAGTGTTAGGCATTAGTGATGAAAATTATTTGAAGGTTTTATAGAGATTTGCTTACGGCTGCAAAGTTTTACATAAAAAGTTGAACTTTTAGGCTTGTTCACATGGGCATGATTTCAGGGTGTGTGCTGCCTGTGTGTGTTAATGGACAGCATATGAAGCTATGCACATAAGCAATTTTTAACACAGGCCTATAGTCCATTTGGAAAAAATTGTTGCATGACCTATCCTCATCCAGAACATACAGTGAGCACTGGCCATGCAGATCAAACAGCATATGGACAGGTGTCCGTGTGCTGTTCAATATGAATTACGCCTGAGATTCTCATACGCAATACGGCCGTGTGAATGCAATCTTAGGCCTCTTTCACACAACCATATGGGTTTTTACACTCGTCCATACACGGTGAAAAATTGAATGATAGCCGCGATCAAGTCCCGATCTTAATTAACATATTACTGGCCATTCACATGGGTGGCTGCCATGTAATGGCAAAAAAATATGCTACTGTACAGAAATCATCAGACTGACTGCTAATGCTTTAATAGAGCCAACTGTCTTCTTTTCTGAGCATTGGACAGAGGTAAACTCCCTCCACCTCCCTTTTTTTCATCCCGCATAGAAGTCTATGGAAGCTTGCAGCATATTTCGGTCACTGATGTCATACTTTTCCAGGCGCGATTTTTTTCTACATGCCCAAAAATCGTTCATCTGAATGATTCCATTGGAATCCAATGCTTCAGATGGTCGTGCTTTTTTGATGCAGCTAAATTAGCTGCATATATATGGTCAAGTGAATAAGTCCATAGCGGCATATAAAACTTTTGCCTATAGCAACAATTCCCACCTTCGGGAGAATTCATAAAAATTCCTTCCCCCTTCCACGGAAACTGTACTCCTATACTTAATGAGAGGAATGTCGGTATACGTGTTAGATAACATGACATAATTCTTATCCAGACCTTTATTCTAACCAGGAAATGTTGAGTGCCTTTCCTTTCCCCACACTGAGCATCTTTGAGCACTCCAAGAATATATGAGCTGGAATGATTAGTTTTTGCTGCTGTTTTCTAGGAACTGCTGACCAGACTTCAGGAAACACGACTTCTGCACAGCACTAGATGGAAAGTTCTGGTCTAGATTCCAAATTTGCATGGGCTTTCATATTCCTTATTCTTATTTACGTATCCTGACATTCCCCATGAGCATAGCCACCCTGAGGCTATTTATGCTATGGCTTCGCTAAAGAACTTGAAAGCTACAGGAACATCATTTTCCTTACAAATTCATTTGTTTATGTAGGATTTATGGAGTTTCCCTTGTATAAAGTCCTGTGCATAGCAATCAGTGAATGATTTGTGAGTACAGATAACAATTTAACCATTGTGTTTTCTAGATTTTATAATTCCCTAAACAGCAGTTATTTTTATTAGTAGCAATCCATGATAGAATACTAGTTCACATAAAGGGATTATGTGTCCATCAGGGCTGGTTTTAGAGGGTGGTAAATTGTGCAAATGTCCATAGTCTCCAATTCCTAATATATCCCTGAGGATAGGGTGTGATTGTTCTCAGTAAGAGAAACCACGTAATCTTGTAGATATGATACCTTTTAATGGCTAACAAAAATACATGATGTTATGGCAAGCTTTCGGGATATCGCCCCCTTCGTCGGGCTAATGAATGAAACTAGTTTGGATGGCACATAATTATAACATACAGATGCAGAGGGGAGGAGAACACATTCCTCTTGATCTAAATAAATGTTCACACTCAAGTTTGAGACATATTTGCACTCAAAACGTAAAGCAACATACAAACACTGGGGTTGTGAGATGACAGATTGAGTGCAAAGCATTCTCAAATTTCTGTATGTCAAGAGGAATGTGTTCTCCTCCCCTCTGCATCTGTATGTTATAATTATGTGCCATCCTAACTAGAGATGAGTGAACGTACTCGGATAAGCACTAGTCGTCCGAGTAATGTGCCTTATCCGAGTACTGCTGTACTCGTGCTGAAAGATTCGGGTGCCGCTGCGGCTGACAGGTGAGTCGCAGCGGGGAGCGGGGCAGAGCGGTCGGGAGAGAAGGAGAGAAAGATCTCCCCTCCGTTCCTCCCCGCTCTCCCCTGCAGCTCCCCGCTCCGCAGCGCGTCCCGAATCTTTCAGCACGAGCGGGGAGGTACTCGGATAAAGCACATTACTCGGACGTGTAGTGCTTATCCGAGTACGTTCGCTCATCTCTAATCCTAACTAGTTTCATTCATTAGCCTGATGAAGGGGGCGATATCCCCGAAAGCTTGCTGTAACATCATGTATTTTTGTTAGTTATTAGAGATGAGCGAGCACCAAAATGCTCGAGTGCTCCTTACTCGAGTCGAACTTTCAGTGATGCTCGAGAGTTTGTTTCGAGTAACGAACCCCATTGAAGTCAATGGGCGATTCGAGCATTTTTGTATATGACTGGTGCTCCGCTAAGGTTTTCATTTGTAAAAATCTTAGCAAATAACCAAAGTCATGTAAAAAACACAGAAATGGATAGGGCAGGCAAGGAGCAACATGCTGGGCTGCATTTCGGGCTCTGAGGTCTCACTATTAAGCCACAATGGTGTGACAGAGAAGAACGATGTTAGCCCATTGAATTCAATGGAGCCGGCAATACAGCTGGCTCCATTGAAAGCAATGGGCTGCTGGCGAGCGCGGGATGAATTTTCGGGAAGGGCTTAAAAATATAAGCCCTTACCTGAAAATCATCCTAAAATGTGTAAAAATAAAAAAAAAATGTATACTCACCTTTCCGCTGCAACCGGAGTTCAGCCGCGTCTGGCCGGCAGTTCTCCTGAACTGCTCTGAGTAGTATTCAGCAGCCGGGGATTTAAAATCCCTGCCTGTTGAATGAGCTGCCTCTGATTGGTCACAGCCTCACCAATCAGAGGCAGCTCTCACTCACCCATTCATGAATTCATGAATGGGTGAGTGAGTGCTGCCTCTGATTGGCTCAGAGCAGGGACCAATCAGGGGCAGCTCTGAGCTGAATGACAACCCCTTATATTTTATAGATGTGTGTAGTATTGACCAGTTGCCTGGCGGCTTTACCCTGCTATACACCCATACAGTAGCTCTGTGTGCCTTTGATTTTATACAGAGGAGCATGGAGGTTTTTTTTTACAGATTACAGGAAAACTAAGTGCAAAAAAACAGATAAGTACAATATTTTCCTGCAGGGACTTGATACGATATGAGTGTATGCTTTTTTCATGCACATAGGTTTCCATCAAAATTGAATGTGAAAGCACCCTTACTCTCATTGCTGAAATTAGCCATGATACAATGATTAAAACAGGTTTTGTCCCCATTAGAGTTGACAATCTAAATTCACCTATTAGTATATTTTGGGAGTTTGGGTAAAAATAGGAGTACTCCAAGGAAACACACACAAACACTGGGAGAATATACAAACTCCATGCAGACATTGTCCTTGATCAGACTTGAACCCAGGATCCCAGCACCACAAGGCAACAGTGCTAACCACTGAGCCACCATACTTTTATACAAGCCAATGATTGTCAGTGAGAATATTCATTGACCCATGTAGGACGTTTTACTTTTGTTTTCGGCCACTGCAATCGAGCGGCTGTCTAAGCGGTCCCATTGAAAGCAATGGGAGTGTTATACCACGATTTGCACGATGCTGAAATGGTAAAAAAACGTCTGTGTGAGGGAGGCCTTAGCCCTTAGGATGGGTGAACAAAACCATTGAAATGAACTGACGATGTTTTTCAATTACAAAAAAATATATAATTCAGTAATATGCAAAAGTGAACAAGCTCCATCTGGTAGAAAAAAACAGACCCGTAAATGAGACTAGGAAGCTCGTTCTATGACTATTGTTTTAATATTACTTAGCATTCATAATAAAAATAAGCTCTGTGTTGTTTCAGCATGACACATGTACCAGTCATCTGATTGACTCTAACTGCTCACATGGTACAATTGTACCGTGAAATGCAGATAAATTCATTAGTGGTGAAATAAGTCAAAGGCAAATATTTGCTTTTACTCATAGCTTTGCTTTTAGTCCTCTCCTGGAGAGAATTCAAAGCAGGGACATTAAGGATGTAGTGTCAAAGGTTAGTTTTGTCCAGACAGTAAGTGCTATTCATTAATCTGACCACACCTATTTTACATATTGCAACCTATCATTCTTCACCTTTTCCAATCAAAGGGGTTGTCCACTTGCAAACTGTTGAGTGCCTATCCTCAGGATACGTCATCAATAGTAGATCAGCAATGGTTGGTCACCAGGGACCTCAGTTAATTAGCTGTTGTCTGGGTTGGTGAACTCGTGCACTGAGCTACCTTTTGCAGGAAGTAGACAGCTCCGTTACCACAGTACAGTGCAGTGACCCTCACCGATTTACTAATGGAGACTTATTCTGAGGATAGGCCATCAATAATTTACAACTCGACAACCCTTGTAAGAGACAGCAACCAGACAACATACTATATACATATAAATAAAAAGGATTTTCTGGGACTAAGATGACCCAACCTCAGGATAGGTCATCAATAACAGATTGATGGGTGTCCCCTCACTCATCAGGTCCCCCATGACCAGCTGTTTGAAGAGGGTGAATCACTTGCATGAGCATTGCATCTTCATCTCAGGCTTGGGATATTACGTACATCAATCACATGGCCTGAGAGCAGCTCAGTCCCATTCAAGTCAATGGGATTGAGCTGCTATAGCAGGCACGTACTCTATACAATGTACAACACTACACCTGACATGCAGTGCTGTTTCTTTTAGTATCCTAGGATGTAATTCATCTGGACCTTTAGACTGGAATTCATTTAAGTAAGCTAAGTGTTCCTCACCATCTCTCTGCTTATAGATAGCCTGCATTCTTTTATTCCCCCAATAGCACAGGGAAGATCAATTGATGTTATACCTACTTTCTGAGAGAAAACAGATACAACATGAGAATTTAAAAGTTTGGCCTTCTCAACATCATTTTTAACCAATTCTCCATTTTTACCTGGTAAACATCCAATACCATCTTTGACTTTTCTTTTGCTTTTGACATACTTCTTTTTTATTGCTTTCGGCCTCTTTTTATTATTAGCTTTAACTTTTCAGACACTTGTCCTAGAGTTTCTGCAGACCTCATCATATTCTTCTTTAGGTTTCCCCTCTTTTTCCATTTGCTGAGCATATTTTTCTTCCTTTTAAGCATTTATTTATCCATCCGCTTTGTGTTCATCCATCCTGCTGCCTCTAAATGTTCCCCATTCTAAATTCTTTTAGGGATTGTTAATGATTGTGCTTTGAGAATCTATGTCACTGAACACACCTCTAAAATAAAACTTTTATTATAACTGTCTAAAATATCAAATAAGAGCTGATAAATAATCTTTTTTCCTATGAGTAATAGGTGTTTTTTTCCACAATATTTATTACAAATGTTGTGTGTGTCCTTTACCATCTACTTTGGAGGCATGACTTTGGTCAGCAATTTTTCCACCCTCATCATTGATGGTCATTTTTGGCTGACCTATGCCATTGAACCTCAGCCTGGTTTGGTTATGACTGGAGGCTCATGGGTTGTCTCCATACCAATACCCCTGTCCGTCTAGTGGTATATTTCTATACTTTTGCATTTATTTGGTATTTATCAGCCCTTATTTCATATTTTAGACAGTTATAATAAAAGTAATATTTTAGGGGTGTGTTCAGTGACATTTTTCAATACTTATACTCCCCTTCTGTTACTTTGTGATCTTGCTTTGAGAATCCAATTTCGTAATATGTCCCAACCTTCTTGGACATTTCTGTCATCCAGCCATTGGATCCTTCCTACACTCTTTCTGAGTCCATTAAAATCTGCCTTTCTGAAATGCAACCTTGAGGTCTGAGCTTTCTCAGGTCTTCCTCTCCTTGCTATTCAAAATTCAAGGATCGCATGATCACTGCCTCCTAAGGACCATTTCCTACCTGTTGGTAAGTATTAGGCCCAAGTGCAGCTACAAATTTTTTAGACCGATTACTTTTGCCTGAGAGAGATTCCCAACAAATGTCTGTTAAAATCTCCCATGATCACTATGTCATGCTTTTTTTTAGAACTTGGCCATCTGATGTAGAAAGAGTTTATCAATATAATCTGCTTATCCAGGCAGCCTATAGTAAATGCCTACGATAGTGTCCTTTCTGTTGTTCTCTCCTTGCATTCTTACGCAAACAGGTTCTACAGAACTACCGTTCTCTGACGCTTAAATCTCTGTGGAGTATGCTTTCCTAACATACAATGCAACACCTCCTCTCCTTTTATTAGGTTTGTTTCTTATAAATAAGTTGTAACCTTCCAGGCCTGTATTCCAATCATGTGTATCATCCCACCAGGTTTCTGTGATGCCTAGAACATCATATTTCTCTTCCTCTGTTAGAAGCTCTAATTCTCCTTGTTTGTTTCCCATGCTCTGTGTATTTGTGTAGAAATATTTTAGTTTGTGATCAGTGTCTCTTGCTCCTCTACTGTCCTTCTGATTTTTTATGTTTTTGTTCTTTCTTTTCACCTCTAATAGCGAGGTTTTCAAATGTATGAATTAGCTGTATATTTTTATCTTGCCTTATACTTCCCTTCCTATATTATTGTAGTTTAAAGCTGTCCTGATGAGTGTAGCAAGGCGCCTGCCAAATAGATGCTTAAATGTATTTGTAAGGTTCAACACCTCTAGCAAGAAGTCTATTAGTAATTCACATCATGGTCTAGAAATCCAAATAAACCAAACACGCATACCAACACTACACAGAGAACAGATGCCAAAATACTTATTAATGAAGAAATACACTTAAGTGGATGGAATTGCTAATAAGTAATTACAACATATTGGTTTGTACTTTGGTCAGAATACGTAAGCTCACAAGCCCACGACAAGGGTCCTCATTGTCTTGTGAGTCCCTACTCTAATAAGACAACTAAAAATCACAGAGGGAACTCTGCCTATAAGCCGAGGCGATCATCCTAATAGGGAAGGCCCACGCTGGAACCCAGGAGCCACTGTCTCACTCTAGATGATAACAGGGAGGAATAGAGCAAATAGGAACAAGACAGCAAACCACAAACAGGACATCATTCACATAAGGTGTCTGCTCACCTACAGACAGATTGACAGACAAAACAAGGCCCTATTATCTGCCTACCAACAGGCGAAGGGGACAAGACAAGACTCTGGCATCCGCCAGATGGGTAGGACAAACAAACATGGACAGGGCATCCGATAATCAATGGACGGGTAGAACAGACATAGGACATAGTTCAGAAATAGGTAAAAACAGAACATCAGATGGAATTCAGACAAGGATAAAAAGGGAAGGAAGACCTGAGAAAACTCAGACCTCAAGGTTGGATTTCAGAAAGGCAGATTTTAATGAACGCAGAAAGAGTTCAGGAAGAATCCAATGGCTGGATGTTCTTAAGGACAGAAATGTCCAAGAAGGTTGGGAAATATTGCGAAATGGGATTCTCAAAGCACAATTGTTAACAATCCCTAAAAGAAAGAAGAAAGGGAAGCATTTAAAGAGACCAGAATGTATGAACACAGAACTTGCACACATGTTAAAAAGGAAGAAAAATATGTTTATCAAATGGAAAGAGGAGGGAATATCTAAAGAATTTAATGCGGTCTGCAGAAACTGTAGGGCAAATGTCAGAAAAGCTAATAATGAATTGAGGCTTGCAACAGAGGCCAAAAGCAATAAAAAAGGATTTGGGGGGTATGTCAAAAGCAAAAGAAAAGTCAAAGATGCTATTGTATGCTTACAAGATGAAAATGGTGAACTGGTTAAGAATGATGTTGAGAAGGCCGAACTTTTAAATTCTTATTTTGCATCTGTTTTCTCTAAGAAAGTAGATGGAACATCAACTGATCTTCCCTGTGCTATTGGGGGAATAAAATAATGCAGGCTATCTGTAAGCAGTGAGATGGTGAGGGAACTCTTAACTAACTTAAAGAAATTCAAGTCTCGAGGTCCAGATGAATTACATCCTAGGATACTAAATAGAGATGAGCGAGCGTACTCGTCCGAGCTTGATGCTCGTTCGAGTATTAGGGTTTTCGAGATGCTCGTTACTCGAGACGAGCACCACGCGGTGCTCGACTCCATTACATTTCCTTCCCTGAGAAATTTGCGCGCTTTTCTGGCCAATAGAAACACAGGGAAGGCATTACAACTTCCTCCTATGACATTCCAGCCCTATCTCACCCCCCTGTAGTGAGTGGCTGGGGAGATCAGATGACACCGGAGTATTTAAATCTGCCCCGCCCACGACTCACCACAGACACAAGCTAAGAGAGATCAGGGAAAGTGCTGTCTTGCTGTAGCTGCTATAGGGAGAGTGTTAGGTATTTTTTTAGTCTTCAAGAACCCCAACGGTCCTTCTTAGGGCCATATCTGACCGTGTGCAGTACTGTTGAGGCTGCTTTTAGCAGTTTTGCACAATTTTTTTTTTTGTATATCGGGCGTGCAGACCATAGCATCCTCAGTCTGCAGTCATTTTACAGAGTATAGGGGCAGTACTGGTGTGGCAGGGACAGTGGTACAGGGAAAGAGATATACTGGCTATATAGGCAGTGGGCTTTTTCCCAAAAATTGTAAGAAAATACTATATTTGGCCTGCCTGTGACCATCTTCAGTTTACTGCGTGTCTACTGGGGGTAGCAGTCGCTGATTAATAGCCAGCCTTGCGCATAATTTTTTCTGGCTGCACTGTGCTTTCAATAACCACAGTCATCCTCCAACAGGAAAATCCATATACAGGCTATATCACAGGCAGTGGGCTTTTTCCCAAAAATTGTAATAAAATACTCTATTTGGCCTGCCTGTGACCGTCTTCAGTTTACTGCGTGTGTGCTGGGGGTAGTAGTCTCTCATTAATACCCAGCCTTGCGCATAATTATTTCCTGGCTCTGCTGTGTCCGTTACATGATCGCCGTCATCCCGCCAGAGGGAAAGAGTATACATATATACTCTGCATACGGTGTCTGTGTGGTTTTTCACCTCACCATTTTAAAAAATTGAAGCAAAATACTTAAGGCCTACCACTGGCCTTTGGCCACTTGACTGGTTCTGCGCTGTGAATTCCAGCAGCTCAGTCATACGCACCTAGGTCTGACTACAGGCTTGCGCATAATTGTTTCCTGGCTCTGCTGTGCGTTCCGTAAGCGAAGTCAGCCTCCAACCACAGGCCAATAAGTGGCACATTTAATTACAGCGTTCAGTTTCTGCTCTACTCGTAATACACCATGCTGAGGGGTAGGGGAAGGCCTAGATGACGTGGACGCAGGCGAGAACGCGGAGGCCCAAGTCAGGGTGTGGGCACAGGCCAAGCTCCTGGTCCAGGTGTATCGCACCCGACTGCTGCGGGATTGGGAGAGAGGCAAGTTTCTGGGGTCCCCAGATTCATCTCACAATTAATGGGTCCACGCGGTAGACCTTTATTAGAAACTGAGCAGTGTGAGCAGGTCCTGTCGTGGATGGCAGAAAGTGCATCCAGCAATCTATCGACCACCGAGTCTTCTACGCCGTCCACAGCTGCAACTCTGAATCCTCTGGCTGCTGCTCCTCCTTCCTCCCAGCCTCCTCACTCCATAAAAATGACACATTCTGCGGAGCAGGCAGACTCCCAGGAACTGTTCTGGGGCCCACCGGAGGAGTTTGTTGTGACCGATGCCCAACCTTTGGAAGGTTCCCGGGGTCCGGGGGATGAGGCTGGGGACTTCCGGCAACTGTCTCAAGAGCTTTCAGTGGGTGAGGAGGACGATGACGATGAGACACAGTTGTCTATCAGGGAGGTAGTAGTAAGGGCAGTAAGTCCGAGGGAGGGGCGCACAGAGGATTCGGAGGAAGAGCAGCTGGACTATGAGGTGACTGACCCCACCTGGTTTGCTAAGCCTACTGAGGACAGGTCTTGAGAGGGGGAGGCAAGTGCAGCAGCACGGCAGGTTGGAAGAGGTAGTGCGGTGGCCAGGGGTAGAGGCAGGGCCAGACCGAATAATCCACCAACTGTTTCCCAAAGCGCCCCCTCGCGCCATGCCACCCTGCAGAGGCCGAGGTGCTCAAAGGTGTGGCAGTTTTTCACTGAGAGTGCAGTTGACCGACAAACTGTGGTGTGCAAGGTTTGTCGCGCCAAGATCAGCCGGGGAGCCACCACCACCAGCATGCGCAGGCATATCATGGCCAAGCACCCCACAAGGTAGGACGAAGGCCGTTCACCGCCTCCGGTTTGCACCACTGCCTCTCCCCCTGTGCCCCAACCTGCCACTGAGATCCAACCCCCCTCTCAGGACACAGGCACGACCGTCTCCCGGCCTGCACCCACACGCTCACCTCCGCTGTCCTCGGCCCCATCCAGCAATGTCTCTCAGCGCAGCGTCCAGCCGTCGCTAGCGCAACTGTTTGAGCGCAAGCGCAAGTACGCCACCATGCACCCGCATGCTCAAGCGTTAAACGTGCACATAGCCAAATTGATCAGCCTGGAGATGCTGCCGTATAGGCTTGTGGAAAGGGAAGCTTTCAAAAACATGATGGCGGCGGCGGCCTCGCGCTATTCGGTTCCCATTCGCCACTACTTTTCCTGATGTGCCGTCCCAGCCCTGCACGACCACATCTCCCGCAACATTGTACGCACCCTCACCAACGCGGTTACTGCCAAGGTCCACTTAACAATGGACACGTAGACAAGCACAGGCGGGCAGGGCCACTATATCTCCCTGACGGCACATTGGGTGAATTTAGTGGAGGCTGGGACCGAGTCAGAGCCTGGGACCGCTCACGTCCTACCCACCCCCAGAATTGCGGGCCCCAGCTCGGTGCTGGTATCTGCGGCGGTGTATGCTTCCTCCACTAAACCACCCTCCTCCTCCTCCTACGCAACCTCTGTCTCGCAATCAAGATGTGTCAGCAGCAGCACGTCGCCAGCAGTCGGTGTCGCGCGTCGTGGCAGCACAGTGGTGGGCAAGCATCAGCAGGCCGTGCTGAAACTACTCAGCTTAGGAGAGAAGAGGCACACGGCCCACGAATTGCTGCAGGGTCTGACAGAGCAGAACGACCGCTGGCTTTCGCCGCTGAGCCTCCAACCGGGCATGGCCGTGTGTGACAACGGTCGTAACCTGGTGGCGGCTCTGCAGCTCGGCAGCCTCACGCACGTGCCATGCCTGGCCCACGTCTTTAATTTGGTGGTTCAGCGCTTTCTGAAAAGCTACCCCCACTTGTCATACCTGCTCGGAAAGGTGCGCCAGCTCTGCGCACATTTCCGCAAGTCCAACACGGACGCTGCCACCCTGCAGACCCTGCAACATCGGTTTAATCTGCCAGTGCACCGACTGCTGTGCGACGTGCCCACACGGTGGAACTCTACGCTCCACATGTTGGCCGGGCTCTATGAGCAGCGTAGAGCTATAGTGGAATACGAACTCCAACATGGGCGGCGTAGTGGGAGTCAGCCTCCTCAATTCTTTACAGAAGAGTGGGCCTGGTTGGCAGACATCTGCCAGGTCCTTGGAAACTTTGAGGAGTCTACCCAGATGGTGAGCGGCGATGCTGCAATCATTAGCGTCACCATTCCTCTGCTATGCCTCTTGAGAAGTTCCCTGCAAAGCATAAAGGCAGACACTTTGCGCTCGGAAACGGAGGCGGGGAAGACAGTATGTCGCTGGATAGTCAGAGCACCCTCATGTCTATATCTCAGCGCGTTGAGGAGGAGGAAGAGGGGGAGGAGCATGAGGAGGAGGGGGAAGAGACAGCTTGGCCCACTGCTGAGGGTACCCATGCTGCTTGCCTGTCTTCTTTTCAGCGTGTATGGCCTGGGGAGGAGGAGGAGGATCCTGAAAGTGATCTTCCTAGTGAGGACAGCCATGTGTTGCATACAGGTACCCTGGCACACATGGCTAACTTCATGTTAGGATGCCTTTCTCGTGACCCTCGCGTTACACGCATTTTGGCCACTACGGATTACTGGGTGTACACACTACTCGACCCACGGTATGAGGAGAACCTTTCCACTCTCATACCCGAAGAGGAAAGGGGTTCGAGAGTGATGCTATACCACAGGACCCTGGCGGACAAACTGATGGTAAAATTTCCATCCGACAGCGCTAGTGGCAGAAAGCGCAGTTCCGAGGGCCAGGTAACAGGGGAGGCGCGGAGATCAGGTAGCATGTACAGCGCAGGCAGGGGAACACTCTCCAAGGCCTTTGACAGCTTTATGGCTCCCCAGCAAGACTGTGTCACCACTCCCCAGTCAAGGCTGAGTCGGCAGGAGCACTGTAAAAGGATGGTGAGGGAGTACGTAGCCGATCGCACGACCGTCCTCCGTGACGCCTCTGCTCTGTACAACTACTGGGTGTCAAAGCTGGACACGTGGCCTGAACTCGCGCTGTATGCCCTGGAGGTGCTTGCTTGTCCTGCGGCTAGCGTCTTGTCAGAGAGGGTGTTTAGTGCGGCTGGGGGAATCATCACGGATAAGCGTACCCGCCTGTCAACCGACAGTGCCGACAGGCTTACACTCATAAAGATGAACAAAGCCTGGATTTCCCCAGACTTCTCTTCTCCACCAGCGGACAGCAGTGGTACCTAAACAATACGTAGGCTGCACCCGCGGATGGAAGCATCGTTCTCTATCACCATAAAAAACGTGGACCTTTTAGCTTCATCAATCTGTGTATTATATTCATCCTCCTCCTCCTGCTCCTCCTCCTGAAACCTCACGTAATCACACCGAACGGGCAATATTCTTGGGCCCACAAGGCTCAGTCATATTAGTTTTATAAACAATGTTTATACGTTTCAATTCTCATTAAAGCGTTGAAACTTGCACCTGAACCAATTTTTATTTTAACTGGGCTGCCTCCAGGCCTAGTTATCTCCCTAAACTGCTGCAACGGGAATGTTACTGTGGCCTGTCTTGACTGCTACTACTACTGAAATGGAACTAATACTGTGCTCCCCCTATACTGCTCCTTCGTAATTGTTACTGGGGCCTGTCTTGACTGCTACTATTACTGAAATGGAACTAAGACTGTGCTCCCCCTATACTGCTGCTAGTGATATGTTACTGGGGTCTGTCCAGACTGCTACTACTACTGAAATGGAACTAATACTGTGCTCCCCCTATACTGCTGCTAGTGATATGTTACTGGGGCCTGCCTAGACTGCAACTACTACTGAAATGGAACTAATACTGTGCTCCCCCTATACTGCTGCTTTGGTATTGTTACTGGGGCCTGTCTTGACTTCTACTATTACTGAAATGGGCAATTGGGCAGCATGTTACCCAGGAGAAGTGGCAGCGGAGTGTCATGCAGGCAGTGATTGTGCTTTGTTGGAGGTAGTGTGGTGCTTAGCAAAGGTATGCCTTGCTAATGAGGGTTTTTCAGAAGTATAAATGGTTGGGGGGGGGGGGCCCACTCTTGCCGCTATTGTGGCTTAATAGTGGGACCTGGGAACTTGAGATGCAGCCCAACATGTAGCCCCTCGCCTGCCCCATCCGTTTCTGTGTCGTTCCCATCACTTTCTTGAATTTCCCAGATTTTCACAAATGAAAACCTTAGCGAGCATCGGTGATATACAAAAATGCTCGAGTCGCCCATTGACTTCAATGGGGTTCGTTACTCAAAATGAACCATCGAGCATCGCGGGAAGTTCGACTCGAGTAACGAGCACCCGAGCATTTTGGTGCTCGCTCATCTCTAATACTAAAGGAAGCAGAGGAGGTAATTGCTGAACCACTCATCATAATCTCGGACCTATATTGTTCCTGGAGAACAGTAGAAGTCCCAGAAGATTGGAAAAAGGCAAATGTTTTCCCTATCTTCTAAAAAGAGAAGAAGGTGGATCCAGGAAACTACAGGCCCGTGAGTATGACTTCTATACCGGGAAAGATCTTTAAACGGCATGTATGGAAGTACTTGGATAAAAATGGAGTAAATAACCAGAGCCTGCATGGGTTTGTAACAAACAAGTCATGCTAAACGAATCTAATTTCCTTCTATGACAGAATCCCTGACTGGGTTGATCAGGGAAATGCGGTGGATATAGTATATCTTCACTTTAGTAAAGCTTTTGACAAAATTTCTCATACTATACTTCTTGAAAAAATGACCAAATATGGGATTGACAAGGCAACTGTTAGGTGGATTCCCAATTGGCTGAGAGATTGTTCTCAAAGGCTGGTCATAAATGGCTGCACATCCAAGTGGAAGAATGTATCAAGTGGGGTACCACAAGGCTCTGTCCTAGGCCTAGTGCTGTTTAACATTTTTATAAATGATCTGGAGGAGGGAATTGATGGGAAACTGATCAAGTTTGCCGACGACACAAAGCTAGGATGGATAGCTAACACTAGGTAAGAGAGAGCGTATTCAAACAGGTCTAGAAAAGGTTGAACAGTAGGCGGTGACTAACAGAATGGTATTTAACAAGCAGAAACGCAAAGTCCTACATCTGGGCAAGAAAAATGAAAAAAGCACATACAGAATGGGAGAACAGGGCTAAGCAGCAGCACATGTGAAAAAGACTTGAGTATACTCATAAATCATAGACTGAACAGGAATCAACAATGTGATGCAGCAGCCAAAAAGGCAAACACAATTCTGGGATGTATTAAGAGAAGCATAGAGTCTAGATCACGTGAGATAATTATCCTCCTCTACTCTTCCTTAGTCAGACCTCATCCGGAATACTGTGTCCGGTTCTGGGCACCCCACTTTAAAAAAAGACATAGACAAACTAGAGCAAGTTCAGAGAAGAGTTACCAATATGATGAATAATCTGCAAAATCATGTTCTATGAGGAATTGTTAAACGATCTGGGAATGTTCAGCTTGCAAAAAAGAAGGCTGAGAGGAGACTTAAAAGCTGTCTACAAATATATAAAGGGCTTTCACAGTGCAGAGGGATCAGCCCTATTCTCATTTGCACAATGAAAGACTAGAAGCAATGGATGAAACTGAAAGGGAGGAAACAGATTAGATATTAGAAAAAACTTTCTGACAGTGAGGGTGAACAGTGAGTGGAACAAGTTACCATTGTCTAGATAGTTTGCAGGACCACTGCGTTTTTAATAATAGGGTTGCTTTTATTTAATTTAAGGCCTCAAGTCAACGGGCGGATTTTTGCTGCAGAATCCGGAGCGGACGTCTTCCTCCGGATTCTGCAGCAATAACCCTCTATAGCATTCTATGGAAAAACGATTCTTCATGCACACGAGCGGAAACCAATTGCGGTGTCCGCTCCCAGCTGAAAAATCGCAGCATGCTCCATTTTACTGCGGTTCTCGCATGAACGGCTTGCATTAAGGTAAATGGATGCCGTTCGATCTGTAACCCATCCACAGTTAATACTGCGAATGAGCCGCAGATTCCACGGGAAGAGCAGAAGATTTAAAAAAAAAAATCTGAACTGCGCATATGTGTCGATGCGATGGTCCGCACATCTGCACACATCTGCAGTACAGAAGAAAAAAGACAGACAGGTACGCAGAGTCGCCGACCATCGGTGAATTCCGTGCAAGATGCCCATTCGGATTGCATGCGTCCCTAGGGATGTGAGTTATATTTTAGTGAGGTCCTCAACAGGTAGTTCTGACTTATGGAGAATTGAGAATCATTTTTGAAGCAGCCAGGCCCACGTGGGGGTTGACTTCATTTATTAATTCCAGTTTATGGCACTGGGAACTTGTCATTAACATAAAGATTAATGGTATTAATCCAATTGGTTTTATGATCATTAACAATAATTGTGTATATTGATATTATATTAAGGGAAGTACATTTTGGGGCACTCTGAGAAGAACATAGAATAGCACTAACACGGTATCTTACTAGTATAAAAATAAGACATTAATGAGGGTAAATAAAAATGTCAGTGCTAATGTCTTAAGGAACAAGAATGTGCTAGTGATTTGGAATGGTGAAGAAAGCTGAGCAACATGTGCAGTTGCAAGAAAAAAAAAAGTGAACCCATCAGAATTACCTAGGTTTATGAATTGCTTACAAATAAAATGAGATCTGCATGGTGAACTACATATATCAGAATGGTCTGGCACCCTGTATCCACTATGTGTGGGAGTGTACGCCAAGCATCCACCCCCCTCATTATCAGGAGGCAGTGTGAGTGGGTGTCTCATCGGTGCCCTGCACAGGTGTTATTGGCTCCTCCATTTGGTAGTCAGCTACCTGCATGGTGAGAGGAGGATGCATCTATATGCACTCCTCAGTCAGTAAGTAACGGCCATTTTCTGTGATTGTTTTTAAACTTTTATTTCCCCTTCTGTGATGCATTTATATTAGTGTAGGGACCCACTACAATGCAAGGAACCGTGAAGTGGTTAGTGGGCTCATGTATCTTGGCCAACATCCAACCAATGCCTTGCATTTATTATGTATCATTCACATGCAGTGTGGCATTAAGACTGCAGGGGGAGCCCAGGGTGGCAGTACCAATGTGGTTCACTGATGGATATGCAGGGCAACCCGCCGAATTATCATGGCGTCATTAATAGGTTGCTGGTCTGCATGGTGAACTACATATATCAGAATGGTCTGGCACCCTGTATTCACTATGTGTGGGAGTTTACACCAAGCATCCACCCCCCTCATTATCAAGAGGCAGTGTGAGTGGATGTCTTATCGGTGCCCTCACAGGTGTTATTGGCTCCTCCATTTGGTAGTCAGCTACCTGCATGGTGAGAGGAGGATGCATCTATATGCACTCCTCAGTCAGTAAGTAACGGCCATTTTCTGTGATTGTTATGGAGAATTGAGAATCATTTTTGAAGCAGCCAGGCCCACGTGGGGCTTGACTTCATTTATTAATTCCAGTTTATGGCACACCTTGGAAATGAATCTACTGGGATCCTCCACGAGTTCCTCTCCACCGTCTTTTTTAGGGCAAGGACTAGCGTCCACTCAAAATCTCCGGACTCAAGAATTGATCCCCCAGAAAATTCCCCTAGGGGAGTTGGGTGCAACCCAGGGAGAACCAAGTATGGATATAAATCGATCAACCAGCTTGGTCCTGGAATTGGACTCGATGCAAGCTTCGACAACCCCTCGAATACCAGTAACAGAGGAGACTATAGCCCCAAAGAGACTACTCAGGGAGTTACCCAAGCAACCAAGTCCCATGACGACAAGGAGTTTAGTCTCCAGAAATACGAAACCAATTCCAGTGCCGAGGACGAGGATCACACAGTTCTACCAGACGTCTCGGGCCCAACAGGTCAGTCCAAGAGAAGTGCAAAGAGGAGAAGGGGCAGGAGAGGAGGCAAGAAACAGCGCCAAAAAACAGAGAGGAAACATCCAGATCAGAAAGTAACGACCGAAGAAGAAGAACGATACGGTATTTTTAACATCTCTAATTATTTACTGACCAGGAGGGAATTGGAGACATTGGCGAGAGGTCTCTCATTCAGCCCCATGACCAATGCCAAATTATTTGAATTATACGTAGACCTAAACCAATTCATAAGAAAACTTACCATTGCCCGGCATTTTGAAATTAAGAAGCTTAGTAGTACGGATATTGATACTAATCTACAAAGGGATGCAGATGATCCTGTGGATTTATTCCATACTAATTTTAAACCCAAAAGTAATTTCTACCCATTAACCAGCAAGGGCAATTTTTTAGACACATACTACCATAAAGTCCTAGGAGATTTAACTGGCATCTGTGAGCAAAAAAGAGTAACTACGGGTGGGGATAGAAAATTTATGGCATCCATTAATGAATTGGCCAGTAATAATGAAATTGTGATTAAGAGCGCAGATAAGGGGGGTTCCATTGTTATAATGGATCGTGACTACTATGACATGGAAGCGAAACGTATCCTAAGTGATAATAGATATTATCGTAAGCTCGAAGCAGACCCGACACAGAAGTTCACCATGGAGTTAAGGAACCTGATAGAGGTCGCCTTTGAAAGAAAGTGTTTGACCAAAGACGAGAAGTATTTTTTATTGACTAAACAACCCGAAGTACCTTATTTTTACTTTTTACCGAAAGTGCACAAGGACAAAACGAGACCACCAGGAAGGCCCATAATATCAGGGATAGGGTCCCTTACGTGCAATTTATCGGAATATATAGATCACATACTACAGAAAATAGTGATATCTCTACCGGCATACTTGAAGGACACAGGGGATTTTTTGGAAAAACTAAAATTGTTCACGTGGAAACCAGGCTATATCCTGTGCACTTTAGACGTGACGTCACTTTATTCAAACATCCCACACGAGGCAGGATTGGCAGCGGTAGGTTCATTCCTCGCCAGAGAAGATCAAATACCTACCAGACAGAAAGAGTTTATCTTGGATGGTATTAAATTCATCTTGGCCCACAATTATTTTACATTCAATAAACAATTTTACATCCAAGAAAGGGGGACCGCCATGGGTACCAAATTCGCGCCTGCTTATGCAAATTTGTTTATGGGGGCCTTCGAGGAGCATATAGATAAACACAACATCATGTTTTATCATCGTTATATAGACGATATTATCCTGATATGGAAAGGGAAAGAACTGGAGCTAACACAATTTATTTCACAACTAAATGAAAATGAAAGTGGTTTGCAGTTTACGGCCAACTTTAGTGAAGTCTCCGCCACCTTCCTGGATATTGACATTTTCATTCATGATGATCAGATTGAGACTACCACACACTTCAAAAAAACTGACATGAACAGCTACTTGGACTATAAGAGCTGTCATGCCAAAACTTGGAAGAATAACATTCCCTTCGGCCAGTTTATAAGGGTGAAGAGAAATTGTACTAAAATAGAGGAATTTGAAAAGCAAGCAAAAATTCTGAAGAACCGCTTCATAGAGAAAGGGTATCCAATGGGCCTGGTGAAAGCAGCGTACGAAAAAGCAAGTATTTATAATGGAAAAGTAAAAAAGGCCTTGGAAGGGAAAGGTGATGAAAAAGAGAGTAAAACGATTAGATTCATCACCAAATATAATAATCAACATAGCTGCATACGGAAGATTCTATATAAACATTGGAATCTTCTGAAAGAAGATCCCTTTCTTCAGAAAATTCTTCCAACTAATCCCTGTATTACCTTCCGGAGAAACAGGACTGTGAAAAACATGGTAGCCCCGTCCTGTCCATTTAGAAAAAGGAAAACTAAGGTTGAAAAATTGAAATTTCTAAATACGGACACTCTGAAGGGCTCATATAAATGTGGCCACTCCAGATGTAAATGCTGTCATTCCATCACACATGCGAGAAGAGAAATTTCAATTGACTCCGATAAACCCTCATATAAGATCAATTCATTTTTGAATTGTAACAGTTCTTACATTATATATCTCCTCGAATGCCCTTGCGGTCTCAGGTACATAGGCCGTACTATTAATCCTCTACGTATCCGCTTGAATAAACACCGCAGTAACATTCTCAATGGCTTTTTGAAGCATAGCGTCTCAAGACATTTCTTAGAAAAACATGACAAAGACCCCGCAGGGCTTAAAGTTACACCACTAGAGAAGATTAAGAGAGGTTCGGCCATACATTTAAAAACCAGAGAAATGTACTGGATCTTTAAATTAAAAACATTAACACCAAACGGCCTCAATGAAGTTTTAGAGAAAATCTAACCAGTGGGTAGAGCCCCTCTTTTTAGGCACTCTGAAGAGTTTTTATACATTTTTAGCTTGAATTGCATTTTTAGATTATGTGTTATTATATTATGTTATTGTTATACATGTGTTATATATTTATACATTGATTATTTATTTATTCTCGGACAGAGTATCTGTTCATCAACCATTGTACATACTGCCTGGTTAACCAATCGCTTTACTTTATTTATTAACATATAGAATTTATATCTCTTTTTTTTTTTTTTTTTTTTTTTTTTTTTTATATTATTATTATTATTTCACTCTTATATAGAAGTCTTTATTGCATTATACTCTGCAACCATTTATGTGAGTGGCTATACAGTAGTAGCCATTATGTTGCATTATGCTACAATGCTATATTGTTTTTTGACTTTAATTGTTATGAGGGCATTCTTAGGCAACCATAAGTTTCCCCACTAACCTAAAACACAGCTTGGTATTATATGTCAGGTATGACGTAAAAATGATACAGCATATGTCAGACTCCTGTACGCTGCAGCACATAGCATCATTATGCATGATGCACCATCATGTCAAATACCTGTATGTCAAAACATCTTAAGTATCTAGCGCCCTCACTTTTTCAATTTTAATTTTTATTTTTTTAGAATTTATGATTCAGAATAGGTTCCTTTTTTTTTTTTTTTTTTTTTTTAAATTTTTTTTAAAAATTTTTTTTTATTTTTTTATTTTTTTATTTATTTTTTTATTTATTTTTTTTTTTTTGATTGGAGGTTGGTATCCTAACTATAGACTATTACCATTATTATCCATGTTATCATATCCTGCCCCCCCGTTTCCTGGCTTTTTGGCATTGCCTTTAATAACAATATAATCATGGTGGCTCCTCTTTTTGGGGTCACTTCCCTCCCGCTCGGCAATTAGATTATTGCATTTGAGTACTACTGAAACGTTACTTCACTCTCTGACATTAGTGTGAGTTAGCTTAAATGAATGTCTCATCTTAGATACTTGATTAGTACATATAAAGTACGGCTACCAGATCACATGGTGCCGCTGATGTCATCAGTGCACGCCCGGATCACATGGTGCCGCTGATGTCATCAGTGCACGCCCAGCCTGGGGAATGCTGGACACACAGCACAGATGAACATGGGAGGGGTATGTCTTTTCTTAATTGTCTGTTCTTAACTGTGTATAAATATCTGCATTGTATATTGTTTTATATGTTAATGGCTTGAGAAAGGTGCTTTATTCTGCACCGAAACGCGTTGCCGTATTAAAAGTTCTGTTTGATTTCAACGACTGGAGAATCATCTGGTGACTTGAAGCTTAGCTTTATGCCTTGTGGTGGACACTCTGAGGAGGGGGCATTTGTGCATCATACCCCCCTCCTTCCAAGTAAGTGTTTCATCTCACCACTGTCTACACGTGAATTTGTCCTCAGTGTTTTTTTTCTGTGAGCGCGGATCTCCTTTTTCTGACAGTTTGTTTTTTCTCTCTTTCTTCATTATATCTGGGGGAGTTCTTCTTTTAGAACCCCCAGCCTGTATCTGCAGCTCTCCTTTATTTTGAAGGATTGGAGCACTGAGGAAAAGACACTTTGTGACCGCATCCACACAGCGTATCTTGTGTGGATTGGATCTACCTGTGGCGCTCTCCACTTTTTTCTACTTCCAGTTTATGGCACTGGGAACTTGTCATTATTACTCATTAACATAAAGATTAATGGTATTAATCCAATTGGTTTTATGATCATTAACAATAATTGTGTATATTGATATTAAATTAAGGGAAGTACATTTTGGGGCACTCTGAGAAGAACATAGAATAGCACTAACACGGTATCTTACTAGTATAAAAATAAGACATTAATGAGGGTAAATAAAAATGTCAGTGCTAATGTCTTAAGGAACAAGAATGTACTAGTGATTTGGAATGGTGAAAAAAGCTGAGCAACATGTGCAGTTGCAGGAAAAAAAAGTGAACCCATCAGAATTACCTAGGTTTATGAATTGCTTACAAATAAAATGAGATCTGATTGCTAGTTGAGTCTTTTAAGACTGTCACTGTTGGTATAAGCTGACCACATTGAGAAGGGATAGAAATTCAAGTATTAACTTACTAGCAAAAAGAGAGGCCTCATTAGAGTTATCTTTTGTTTTCTTTATGGTTTATTTTTGTTGTACTTTCGCAGATTGGGGCATCTTTGCAGTGACCCGTAGAAATTCATTGGCGTTGACCTGGTTTCTTTTACCTAACAATGATGCTGTTGTAAAAACTAGAGAGAGATGTAGTTGCAATACATTTTATAGACCAATTATTTTTAAGATACTTCTGTAACATCGCTTTCCTTCAGGGACTAGAAGTCTTATGAGAAGTGTTTTCAAAATATGATGTGGTCTACAAATGATGCTGAGGTCAAGGCTACATCATGACAAGCAGTGAGGTAGTAGAAATGATAGAGCTACACTTACAAATAGCACAAAATGTATCAAAAGCAGCACTACTATTTATATACATGAAAGTATGATGAATATACCGTATTCAAGAGCTATTTACATTTTACTTATATTCCATTCTCATAATGTATCTTTAATCTTTGATTTCTAAATGCCATATCACATTATAATGTAACTAAAGTACATGGCAACATATTTATTGCTCGAGGCTTGTACTAAGGACATGATGATTGAGATGAAGGCAGGGTTCCAAGTGCTTTGGTCTGATAAAGAGTGTCTGACACATCCTCTAACTACATTTCATGAACAAAACACATTTAGACAACATATACACATTAGTTTTCAACATCCATGGTATGCTTATCTCAAGATGCATCAAGCCAAGTCTTCAAGCTTTAGGCTACACAAGAGAGCCAAGCTGTTAAGGCACTTATGCCAGTTTTGTGGAGTAAAAAAATAGCAAATTTCAGCACATACGTTTTTTGCAAAAATATTTGCTACTTTTTTCATTGTAGTACAACGCTTTCCACATTTAAAAAAATGGAGTGAGGTTTAGTGTGTGTTGAGGGGTGGTGGGGGGCCAGGCCAGCAAGTATGGAGCAGGAGACAGATAGCTCTGTAAATTGAGCAGTGGCCCAACGTGGCACTGCAAGCATAGATCTCATTCAGTGGAGCAATGCCATGCCAGGCCATGGCACAATGTACATAGCTAATGATGACAGAGGCCCAGCAAAAAGCTAATCAACTGGGGTCCTGGGCAGCAGACCACTGCTGATCAGCTAATGATGATCTATCACATCCCTGTAAATATCATAGTTCCATATAACTGAATAAAATATATTTGCTAGAAATAAACTTGGGTAAAGAAAACGTCATAATAAATGTTCAGCATCTATCATATTCAAGCAGGCTTTCTCATTATCATTCCCATATTAAACACTAAAAGCGTACCTGTCATTAGGTCACTTAGAATAATCTGCCATGTGTGTACATAAGCAGTAGCAGTATATTTGCCCATTATGAATTATATATGGAATTTCTCACCAGTTTTTCTCCCTGCCGACTTTACATCTAATTCTGTCATTTCTGAGTTGGTGGGTGGAGGCTAGCTGCTACGATGGCTCCCATAGACTACACATGGAGAAAATAGGAGAATCTGTTTTTAACTCTCTTTAACTCAGAAGCAGCACCATTGATATAAATAAGGCACTTAAGGATGTTATCAATCTTATTTTATTGAGTACATCTCAAATTGGCAATGCAGGTTACAAAACTTCAGGTTGAAAGACCTGGAGGAGACAAAATGAAAAGCAGGTCCCTATCAGAAGTTAGAAATTACATTATTTGTTAACACAAAATTGCAAATATAGTTGTATTATTTAATCATTAAAGAGGTCTATACTTTCCTGCAATATAAATATTTTTAGGCACTTGGAGTGAAATACAAAATGCACCATTATATGTAGCAGCCTCTCTATGTGTGTTCTCGGCTTCACTTCCTTCCTCTTCCTCCTTTCTCCTTTCCTCTCTATAAACTTTCATGGGAAGCATATCTATCTCTGCAGCTACTTCCTCCTCTCTCTCCTCTCCATAGACTTCTAAAGGGCAGTGTGTAATTTAATCCTACAGTGAACTGGTAGTCTGTCTTCAGAGACCAACATGTATTTTAAATTTCTAGAGTAAGGGCCTTCTCCACTGGTGATAAATTTTACAGAGATGAGAGAGTGAGTGAAAACGCAGAAGTTTGAAACCAATGATTTTTAATGGTTTCATTCAAACCTGCGATGTTTTCACTCACTGCAAGTTGCTGAAAGAAAATCTGTGATATCGCTCATTGTCTTTAATGGGGCCGGGGGCAGCAGTGCCGGCCCCATTGAAATCAATGGGAGAAGATCTCAAAAGAGCTGTGGAATCCCCCATTGCAGAAAGGGAGAGGGGGTGGCGGAGCTACAGGGGATCTCTTACAAATCTCCCCATATTTAGAGAGATGAGGGGTGGGCTAGAGGACTTTCCCTGGTATTATAAGCACAAAAATGCACCCATAACACAAAGTGTGGTTTCCCTCACTTTGTGTGGATGGACATCTGTAGTGTCCAGTGGCTACATACAATATTTACCAGTAATTTCTATGGTGTGGCTGTGTGTGCCCAGCTGCAACATGTTCTCCACTCTTACTGTGGGCCATTATTAATGGGCCAGTGTCATGTGCTTTTCACTCAGGCTAAAATTTGCCAGCCAGCCCCTGCCCAAATTTTTTGTCCAACACACTGGAAATGTATTTCACTGATGAATGACAAGTAGTCCCTGGGGATCATTGGTACAGTATATACATATAAGATGAATATCTCTATCAGAATATAAATGTACAACAGTAATTATTTTTTACAATCACTAATTTCTAATCTGGAAGTGTTCCTGCAAGCAAGGACTGACAGTATTACTTTTTCCACAGGCAAAGCCATACATAATTTTTGTTTCTCTCTGAGTTGATTCTGGAAATGGCATAACGTTCAAACATTTGATTTCAACTGGGATAAGCCTTTGGCATGTATAAAGGTTAGTTTCTGAAAAAAAGCTCTAGACATTCTTGTTGGTTTATCTAGTACTTAAGGGATATCCTATATTGTACATCAGTGATCTATGTGGTAGGTGACTGAAAGCCTATATCTGCTAGCAGAGGGAAACAGGAATCTATTCCTCCCTGGTATATATTTACTCGGGATTTCCTCCAATGTTCTAAATCAATGGGACTTCCACAGTATTGTTTATTAGGCCTTGACACAAATTAGGAACTTTTAAGCATTTGAACATTTACTGCTTCCTGTTATCTCTTTGCTGGAATTTTAAACAAAGGCGGATGGGTGTCTTTTCCTTATGGAGAAGACTGGTTTTGTTTGTATCCTTAGTCATGTTGCATGGGCTATTAAGAGCTCAATTATTAAGTTATAGGGAAGCTATCTTTCAAAAGGGGGCATTATCCCAACTCCCATTTGCATAACTTGAAATAAAAGTATCATAACACTTCAATATTTTAAATATAGCTCTGAAATACCATGTGAATTTACAATATGTGACGTGGTCTTCGCTGCTAATGAAAGATTAATAAGTAAACAATACTACAATCCATAACTAACAGTGGAGATTTACAAAAGAAAACAGTGACATCTTTTAAGATTCCAAAATCTTAAGCAGCTAGATTGAATATTTTATTCACGTGATAACTGTCAGCATAAAAAATGCTTCATCCTTTTATTATTGTGCTTCTCTATCAAAAATGTGTCACAAATATTTTCATACTTGAATAATTACCCCCTCACCACAAGAACATTAGGTACTGCTATTAATTATTTATGAAAATAAAGGTCATATACTTTAGCCCCTTAGTGATCACCCATACGTGTTTTAACATCCTGGGTGTCTCAGCTTTAATCTACAGGGCCATAAACCACGCCGACCCTGTAGACTAAAGCCCCAGGGTCTGTGACAGCTCTTGGCTATGGGCTGCCGGAGGTAGTCAGGAGCCTGAAGCTGTCACCAGGGGCATCGGTATGTTACCCCCAGTCACGCGATAGCCGTTACCCAGTGGATAACGGTGATCACATAAAGGTTAAATTTAAAAGTTAAATTTAAAATCTCATGTTCCCTCACAGATCGGATCTGTGAGGAGAGGTGAAACTACTTCCCTCCAGCATCCGCAATGTCCCATGGCGAGCTGGTCCTGCAAGGACCTGATGCTGCTGTCTGCAAATGCACGCCAGACATCAAGATCTCTGGCGCATGCGCAGAAGGCTGGAGGGCCCGGGAAATTTAAAATGTCATCAGGGGCTGCAGTATACTCCAAATACACAGAGGTCGGAGCAGAAGCCTCCGTGCCGACCTCCCATGCAGTGGCCGTCGCTTGTAACTGCAGGCACGGCTCTCATTGATTTCATGATTTTCTATATTAGAGCCCCATGCTACATGTTTACGGGACGTCTCCAGGCCAGACGATCCGGTGATGTCACCTGTCAGATGAATGGTACTCTGGCACCATGGTGAGTATTTTTATTCTATATAGTTTTGGGCATGGAGGACCCAAAACTATCAGAAATAAATAACTCGAAAAACCCTTTTTACCAGAATGTCACAGCTTATGGAATTGCTTCATTTTATAGCTTTTAAACGTAAAACATACACACACATTACTTGCACAAACAAGAAAACATAATTCTCCTTCTATTATTTAATTTAATGTTCTAAGTTATGACCAGTAAAAATGTCTGTTAGTTGCGTAATAGCCGCCCCTGCCGTTGTTTTCCGTATTTTGCAGACTGGAATGAATACAAATTATTGTTTTATATATTTAATTAGAAAAAAGAAATCCTGCCACAGTATAGGAAAATGTGGAAACTAACATTTAGATCAGCAAAGCAAGTTATTTATAAAGTAAGATCGTGGCTGTTAACTCTTTAAATGCACTAATTGTGAATCACCGTTTGGTTGCCATAGTAGCCTCGGCCCTTCTTAAGGTACATGTTGATAGACTGTCAGAATGCAGCATAATGCAATTGTATAGCATTCCATTGTATGAGCAATCAAATGATTGCAAGTTCAAGGATTAAAAACTGTCATAATTAGTAAGAAAAAGTTTTATTAAATTGTTAGAAAAAAAGTAATACAAATAAAAACAAACATTTCCTATATTTATAATAAAAAATCTAAATCCTCAAAGCATATTTTGTATTGCTGCACCCATAAAAGTCAGATCAATCAAAATAATGTATTCTTTATTTCTTTTTTTTTGTTCACTTCTTCTGTGTACGGAAGGACTATTTTTCAGTATATGTATTCAATTCATACTCAGAAATCTAGCACAAGCAGACTCAGACAAGAATTCCTATGACATGATGTTATGGATTTGCACATTGTACACACACCTATTTAGGACCTGCAGGCTAAACTAGATTAAAACTTTGCCTCCCAACACTTGACAGTGTGGCTATATAATGTTTAATTGGATAATGTGGTAGAAATATCATGTAGCATCATCCATGGTTTATAAGTTCACTGCAGACAAAGGAAGGTAGGTCTGCTCTTGAATTCTAGGGCTGAGGAACACCGACTCCCTTTCCAGACTGATTAAAGTTCCACAAACCCACTGGGATGCCAAGTATAAGATTGCTTCCCTGTGTTTGTATCTTGCTGATGCACCCTTAGTATATCCTGTTTGTAGCTTTTGATCTTACTCGTCTTAGAAGGTGATATGTCTTTGATATCTTGCAAAAATATCTACTTTTATCAATTAAATTAAACTTGATTAATATTTGGCCTGTGTGTATGTGAGCCCATTGTTCTCAACATAAAACATTTGGGGGCGGTATGGTGAGATAGCTATAAAAGCAATATAGCCAGCAGTTCCAACTATCTATGAATCCATGGTGATGTGAGATTGAAGGGTTTTGAGGGGCTACAGATTAGCAATTGGACCCAGTGAGTTCTTAGCTTTATATCTCTGTTCCAGACATGCTGGACACCTATAGGAGATGTAGGATGGTAAAGCTCTACAGTCTGGATACCCCTGGGATGAATGTATAGTAGGTTGTCTGCTTTGAAGTTCTGTTCCAAACATGTTGGACGCATATATGTAGGTTGATACCTTCCACAGTCCAGATAACCACTGGAATGGGACAGCATTTTTGCACCACCCCCAGTAAAATTGTTGTTCAATGATGCAATGCAGCTGTAGGTTTGTTTTGTCTTTTTGAGTTGTGTGTGTGATATAACTCGGAGCTGGAATATATTGCACAATGTATGCTAATAGTAGTTGAATGTGTGAGCTACCCTGGTTCCCTGAAAATAAGACACTGTCTTATATTAATTTTTGCCCCTCAAGATGGCATCAACCACTGGTAGCATTTGGCGGCCTCCTCCTTTAACAATCAGAATGGCTCGCTAAACGGCTCAACAAAAGATTTGCCGAAAGTTTCGCTGAAAGGCTTGCGTAGGCGTCCACATGAAATGAGAAAAGTAGCGCTGATGCCCGGGGATCTTGTGCTAAATACTTTGCAAACAAGCAGCCTTTTACCCATGCCTACACCGCCAGTCACAGACTATGACAAACCCAACAAGGGGTCTTCAGTTGAGAGAATGGCAGAATCTCTGGAAGTACTTATCCCCTTACTTTCTTCTACTTTGCAATCTGAAAGAAGGCAAAGAGAGCTTATGATGGGCAATACTCTAGTAGAGCATAACACAGACCTTGATGGCACCTGTCATAGAAGCATTAATGTGTTCTTTGTTAATGGACATCTTCACTACTTTATTACCTATAGCTGCCTAGCTCAATTTTACTATTGACCAAGCACACAGGCTCCCTAAGCCTAAAAGCCCATTTACACTGGATGATTATCGCTAAAAATTCGCTAATCGGCGATCATTTTAGCGATAATCGGTGCATGTAAAAGGGCGAGGGGCACCCGCATTTCGGGCACTTTTAGCTGATCCTTAAAATCAAGCTCACCTAAAAATCATCACTCACCTTTATCATTAGGGGGGAGTGCTGATAGCATTGTTTCCGCATGGAGAACAAAGGATCTGAGCGCAGATAATAGCCTCAGGCTATTAGCTGAGTTCAGTGAAGGCTTCATTTGCATACATAATTGGTATTATGTAGTAGCTCAGTAGCTACTTGAATACCAATTATTTTTTATGCAAAATAATCGCTCAAACATGTCGCTCAAACTATTGTTTGAGTGATCTTTGAGTCTATCTCTGCATCCATACCAAAAGACGTTATCATCCACATAAATTTTTTCCGCATAGAGGAAAAAATAATGTAGGCGCCGAGGCTCTCGACCACCCTCCCAGACCTCTTCAAAAATATTTCTTGCAGACTTATCACTACAAATCTTTAAACTAAAAGATGACAACTCCACTCCTCAACGCTCAACTTTTTGGATAATATAAATCTACCCAGATTGTCCCCCACCAAACTGACTAAATTCAGATTAGTCAGATTAGCTCTCCACACAGTATCAAATGAATGAAAAGCATAGAAAACAGGAAAAAATGGTGGGACTTACGCGGTACTTAGTAGGGTCCCAAATGGGGATACCCCACTAGTACCTCCATGTCCCAGCAGGCTTGTAGTGGCAAATCAGTATTCTTCCGTGGTCCTCTTTTCCCACTCCTTCAAATCAGGGGAGCTGCTTCGGGTACTTGGATTCCCCAATAAAACAGGGGGTCCAATAATAGGTGGCTGAGATAAATGGAAGAAAAATACCCAGCGCTTCCAGGGATGGACCACAAAGTCCTCCAACATTGATTTTTGTCATCTATTTGTGGTTCATCCCTGGAAGCGCTGGGAACTGACTACTTTAACACAGCCATTCAACTCTAACGAGGTCCTAGGGGCTGTTAAATCCCTCAAGCCTAACAAAGTTATTGGTCTTGATGGACTTAAAAATGAATACTATAAAGCCCATAGACTTCCTCTATCCCCCATATTTTCTAGATTGTTCAATGAAATAGCTTCCAAGGTGAATAGCTCTATGGAAATGTTGAATAAAAATAATAATCTTTATTTATATAGCACCAACATATTCCGCAGAGCTTACAAAAACAGGGGGATATAGAATGACAAAAGTACAAAAATACAAAAACCAGGGTTACATGTAGTAATCGATGTAAACAGTAGGGGTGAGGGTCCCGCTTCAATGAGCTTACATACTACAAGTAATGGGGTGATGCAGAAGGTAAAGGAGCTGGAAATGTGCATGGCATGGCAAGGTAGAGAGTGTGGGATGTTATACACATAGACAATGGTCAGACTTAAGCCATATAGTGGCTGAATCGGTATGACTGCAGGGAGCGGTTGATTGTGGCAGCAAGGTTTGCAGTCAGTAGAACAGGGAGCATGTTATCAGGCAGAGTAAAGAGGGTTTTGGTTTAGGAGATGTGGTATGCTTCCCTGAAGAGGTGCGTTTTTAGAGTACGCCTGAAAATTTTCTGTCAGGGATTGCCGAATAGTTTGGGACAGTGCGTTCCAGACGACTGGTGCTGCTTTGGAGAAGTCTTGGAGGCAGGAATGAGAGGGACACTCAGTCTTATTTTGTTAGCAGAGCAGAGGGCCCAGGCTGGGAGGTGGATTAATATAAGGGAAGCAATGTAGGGCGGCGCAGTGCTATGGAGAGCTTTGTGGATGAAGGTAATGAGTTGAAATTGAATTCTGTATTTCACTGGCTGCCAGTGCAGTGACTGGCACAGGGCAGATGCGTCCAAGTAGCGGCTGGAGAGGAAGATGAGCCTGGCTGCTGCATTCAGGATGGATTAAAGAGAGGAGAGCCTGTCGCGGGGAAGCCAATCAGCAGCGAGTTGCAGTAATCGAGTCGAGAGTGAATGAGGGCAACAGTGAGTATTTTTGGCATGTCCAGAGTCAGAAATGGATTCTAGCGATGTTCTTGAGGTGCAGGTGGCATGTTCGGGCCAGAGATTGGATGTAGTGGGTAAAGGAGAGATTAGAATTGAATATCACCCCAAGACAGCGGGTGTGCTGTCTGGGAGTTATGGTGGTGCCACACACTGAGATGAAGATGGCAGGATGAGGTTTAGTTAGTAGAGGGTGGAATAACCAGTAGGTCAGTTTTTGAGAGCTTCAGTTTTAGGTAGACAGATGACATAGTGTTAGAGACAGCAGACAGACAGTTGGTGATGTTTTGGAGTAAAGGTGCAGAGAGGTGACGGTTTGTCCAATAGGAGCTGTGTAGATAGCGAAAAGGAGGTGGCTGAGGACTGAGCCCTTACGCCAACAGCAAGAGGAAGAAGATAGAAGGTAGAGCCAGCAAAGGAGACGCTGAATGAGCTGCCAGATAGGTAGAAGGAGAACCAGGAGAGAGCAGTGTCCTTTAGTCCAATGGAGCAAAGCATACTGAGGAGGATTTTGTTAGTCAACTGTGTCAAATGCTGAGGAGAGGTTGAGTGGGATCAGTAGGGAGTAGTGGCCCCTTGATTTGGCTGTCAGGAGGTCATTTGACACCTTTGTAAGGGTGGTTTCTGTCAAGTATAGGGGGGCGGAAGCCAAACTGTAGGGGGTCGAGAAGAGAGTTTTCTTATAAAGCGGGAGTAAACCAGGTGTTCTAGTAGTTTGGAGATCAAGGGGAGATTTGAGCAGTGGGGATATGATGGCATGTTTGAAAGAAGAGGAAAAAATGACAGAGGTCAGAGAGAGGTTGAATATAGTGGTGAGATGGGAGATAACCACCGGGAAAAAAGGGATCAGAGGAGGTGTGAGGGAAGAGGGTCGCTAGTGCAGATGGTGGGGCGAGCAGAGGAAAACAGCCTCAAGACTTCTTCCTCTGTCATTGGTCTGAGTACACAGAGTGAGCAGGAGCTAGATGCAGTACTGATTGGACTAGGGTCAGGGCTAGTCTGGGGTTGGGAGGTTATTTTTCTGCAGGATGTCTTTTTTTTTTTTTTAAGTAAGCAGCCAACTCTTCAGTACTGAGATCTGTCATGGGGGGGGGGGGGGATTGCAGTTTAGGGCTGAGAAGGGATTGAAAGGTATCAAAGCGTCCTTTAGTGTTGTGTGATAGTGAGGAGACGAGAGTGGTGAATTAGACTTGTTTGGCATGGTGGAGCGCTAGGTTGTAGGCTCCACAACCTAGCGCTCCACCATGCCTCCACTTGTTTGGCATGGTGGAGCACTAGGTTGAATTTGTAGTGGAGAAACTCAGCAGATTTTCAGCACATCTAGAGCACCGCCGGATGAAATGCGTTTGAGGTATGAGCCAGGGTTGCTGAGGTCTGCATCAAATGGCTTGGGTCACGGGGGGTGCCGCTTCATCCAGGGCATGTTTGAGAGTGAAATGTGAGTAGTGTGTGGCAACCAGGTTGTGGCAGGAGAGGAGAGAGATAGGGGACAGAGAAAACTGTAGGTACTCAGCAACCTTTTGGGTGTGAACAGCCTGAAGGATCCTGTATGTATGGTAAGTAGGTGGATCTGGGGAGATGCTAGGGAGCTTAACAGAGAAAGAGAAGAGGTTATGGTCCAGAAACGGGAGAGGGGAGTTAGTGAAGTGGGAAGCAGAGCAGAGACAAAGGAAGACCAGATCCAGAGTATTGCCATCCTTGTGAGTGGGAGAGGTTGTGAGTTGTGAGAGACCAAGGAAGGAGGTGAGTGATAGAAGCTGAGAGGCAGATGGAAGAGGGGGTCATTTGTGGGGATGTTAAAATTACCTAACATGAGGGTTGGAATTTCGCAGGATAGGAAGCGGGGGAGCCAGGCGTCAAATTGATTCAGAAACAGGCGGTGAGCACTTGAGTGGCGGTAGATGATTGCTACTCGCATGGGGCAGTGTGGTGAGATACTGGCATATGTACCTCAAACGATGGGAAAGTGAGTGAGGGTACAGGGGGGGGTGACTTGGAAGGTACATTTCAGGGAGAGAAGAACACCTACTCCTCCGCCATGCCTGTTTTCCAGTCTGGGGTATGGAGAACTGCAGACTGTTATAAGACAATGCAGCAGGGGAGGCAGTGTCAGACTGTTGTATGCACGTTTCTGTGAGAGCTAGCAGATTTAGAGATTTAGCAGTAAAAAAGTTGTGGATGGTGGTGAGTTTGTTGCATGCTGACTGGCAGTTCCTGAGCACACATTTAAAGGAGTCAGGGGAGGGTAAACATTGGCTAGTGATTGGGCTTGAGGGGTGTCTAAATGAGGTAGGTAGTGGGTAATAGTTAGGAGCAGTGGAGAGTGGGCCAGGAGTGGGAAAGATATCCCCAGCTGCTAGTAGCAGTAGGATAGCGTGGGTGAGCAGATGGATATGAGATTTTTTAGGGTGACTTTTATGTCTGTCAGTGGCATTAGGGGGTTTGAGGCCTAGTAAAAAAGTAAAGAGTACATATAAACTGTGCATGGGTGAGGATAGGAAAGAGGAGCTGATGTGAATAGAATGCCCCAGAGGTGGGTGTTGGAAACAGGTTTTGAAACTACAAGCAAAGATGAGGACAGAGGTAACAGCATTAGTGATAGTTGTGAAGTGCAAGGCATGTTGAAAGCTCTTATCATAACCATTCGTAAGCCTGGTAAAACTTTTGAAAACAGACAAAATTATATGTTAGAACGACGTCAAGGGACGTCAGATCATAGATGGCACATGCAGATTCATTAACATTGTTCCTGCAGTGTCAGATCAGGGGACACCTTATCTGCTTCTTACCTTCAAGGCGCTCGACTATGTGCATTGGGACAATCTCAAGGAGGTACTGCGGAGGTTTGGCTTTCATGTCCCTTTGGTTTCTTCTATAATGGCACTCTATTCTAGCCCATTGGCTCAGGTGTACTCATCTGGTTCAGTCTTCGACTCACTAGACATCTCAAATGGGATGCACAAGAGTTGTCCCCTCTCACTGATTATGTTTACCTTGGTGATGGAATTGTTAGGTTGTGCAGCTGGGAGCTGTGGTTCTATAGGTTTCCATGAGCACACCTTCACAGGTGAGGGTTAATTGAGCTGGCTGGGTGTGGTATTTGCCAGCCAATCCCCCTGGCCTGCTTCACATAAATACCAGCTTCGTTTGCCAGAGAATGCTGGTCATTTAATATTTCTGCGTTAATCCCACTCTGAGCTTGGTGTTTTGCTTGTCTAGTCTGTAGTGTGTCTCTCACTTTCCCTGAGGATGGACTGGACATCTGTAGTCCCCGTCTGCATCATATGCAGACCCCCTCCTCCCTTCCCTTTTACAGGTGTGGCCTCCAGACATCTGATGTCTTATGTGTGTGTCAGATGGATGATGCCTGACTCTGTTCACTGTATGTCAGTACATTGTTTGACTCTTTCCCCTTGGTGTGAGGACACTTGCACTAGCTATGGTTTATCTGTATGCATGTGAGCTCTGAGTGGGGTTTCTGTGTTGGGTTTCTCGGTCACCCTAGGGTTTTGCGTTTATGCATGATGTGTGGTGAGTGTCTGTGCAGGTGGCCGGAAATGTATGTGAACAGTGTTGTGTTCATTGGGTCTGTGCAGGTGCCAGACAAGGTGTATGAACAGTCCTATTCTATCTTGCATGCAAGTCCCTGGGGTGTTGGTGTGAACAGCAACATATTCAGTGTCTGTGGAGGTTTCTGTTCTGTGAGTTAGTGTGAGCTGCGTCCTATCCTGCTGTGGATCATTTGCCATCCAGGATAGGTAGGTCTCTAGGTTCCAGCGCAGGGTCATCCTTATTGGGACGATCGCCCTGCTTGCAGGCAAGTATTGACACGGTGGTTGTTCTATTACAATAGGGATATGTTATGTCTGTCCATAAATTCAGTACGCAGTCCTACCTTTGGTGTTTAGTGTGTATTGTGTGTGCTTATGGCATTTGTGTGAACGCTGCCCTGTGTCCATACTGAAGCTTGGTGCGTAGGTGGTGCAAGGTTGTAACAGGAAACCTTGGCCCAGATGCTTAGCTCCTCATTGGATGTGCACAGGGCCATTTTCAGCAATACTGGTTTGGGCTCTTTGCAGATGACTAATTCTTAGCCTAACATCCCCGGAATCCTCCCTTACTGCAGTCTCAAGACTTATTGGGAACTTTGGCCTGGTAAGTTACTACAAGATAAATGCATCTAAATCCACTATTTTCAATATGGGCATCCCTAAACCTGTCCAAACATATTTCCAAATCATTACCCATACAGATGGTCCAATGAACATATCTCATATCTAGGAATCACATTAACTTTCCCCATATCTCAATCAAGAGCTGTTAATTTCGAAGCTCTATTGACAGACTTCGGAAAAGACATTAAAAATTGTCAGCGTTTATTAGTCTCTTGACTAGGGCATATAGCTATGGTCAAAATGTTACTACTCTCCAAAATCTTATACTTGTTCCATAATCTCCCTGTGGCTGTACCCAATACCATTTTAAAACAGAATTCAAGGTACATTAATGCATTTCATACAGCGGGGTAAAATAATGCGAATCTCATCCAGGGTACTATTTCTACATCCCTCGCAACGTGGCTTGGGCTGTCCCTTTATAAAGAATAGCTACTATGCTACACTTCTTGACTAACTGAAAAGTTGATGGACAGATGATCTTTTAAAACACTGGGTTCAAATTGAATTCAGTGTTACTGTATATCCAAAACTGTCAAGTTTTCTGTGGGTGTCAGGATTAACTAAAAACGTTCCTACATTTACATCTCCTACAATAGCTACCACTCTATTTATATGGAAAAAGATGTCTCTAACATCAGGGGTTCTTCCTTGCGATCCCTAAAGTACCCTTGGAAGTGATACAATTACTAATCCCACAAACGCTGATGCCTGGCATGGCAGGGATATTTCCAAAGTAGAGGATTTACTTGAAGGTCAGCCATTAAAGTCATTTATTGATCTACATAATTTACTTGGACAGTTCCCCTGCCGGACTCTAGCCTTGTTCTATGTTTCCTGCTAGTCTAGTTCCAGCCTCCCTGTCTTAGCCCCATCCTGTCACTAATTGGGGCTTCCTTTAAAAACCTGGCCCTGACACTCCTCTAGTGTGTGATTAGTGTGCTCCAAGCCTTGATCTAGCTCCACTTCTGCCTGCTCTTCTGCAATTCTACTGAGACCTTCTGATATCGACCTCTGCTTCCCTTCTGACTACGCTACCTGCCTCATCCATCTGTACTGCAAACTGAGACCTTCAGTTGCAGACTCCTGACTCTTCCCTGACTACTCTCCAGACCTGTGGTTATTACACCAGAGGTTCCAACTGAAACGGCTACACTGATAAAGATTTCTATAGATACCTTAAATTGAGGCACTTTATATCATCACTGGGGCCCTTATATATTACCCCTTTTCAAAATATGAATCCTTCCTGTTTGATAACAAGACATGGGAGGGAGGTATCTCCTCATTATCAATCACACCGCCATATCCATCCTAACCTTCTAATTGAGATGTGAGAAATATCTCCAAGAGTCTTTCAGTGAGGATCAGTGGTTGAGGGAATTCCAGCTTAATCTGAAGACCTCCCATTATATAAATCATCTAGAGACAAACAGAAAGCTTCTATGTAGATGGTATTTGACCCCTTACTGCCTTGCTAAGATGTCAGTATAACACTCAAGTATTTGCTGGAGATGCCATAGACAGACTGGATCAATGTTGCACATCTGGAGGTCATGTGATCTCATTAGGCCGGTGTGGGACCAAGTATACCAAGCACTATGCTCACAATTATATGCCTATCTCAGTTGGGGCATAGGTATAGCACTTTTATCATGGAAGATGGATGATTATAATACTGCTGATCTCCTCTTTACCTCACGTATTCTTACAGCGACTACAGCATAGTAGAAAATAGAGAAGCTCTGTTGCCCCTTCCTTAACTGAGATATTCTTAACAGTTCAACATAGCTGCTTGATGGAACAATTAATTCCCACCAGAGTATGTTATCTTGAGAAATTTCTATACCATTGGGTGAGATGGCTCCCATTTTCTTGTTACATTCTGATTCCGTTCTCGTTGATAAGCATTGAGAATAGGAAACGTTGAGAAGACTCGGACAGATAGTTTATTGACCAAATAAGTTAGTTAATCCTTTGCAGAGGCACAGCCGACCTGTGTGTGATATTTCTTTCTCCTCTTTTCTTCCACCTTGGGGTGAAGGGGGGGGGAGTGCCCACTACCGACCAGTATTCACTCCCTCCTCTTGCCTTTTTATTCTCCTCCACCGTTAGGTATTGTTTAGGCCCCCAGTCCATGGGTGAGGCGTAATATCGCTAGCGATATTCCGCCCCTGGGGAGCAGGGAAGAGAACTGTCAGTTCTCTGCGGTGAGCCTATCTGATAGATATGTACCATTCGACAGCTGGACAAACAGTCTAAACAGTTGACCAGACCACAGGCGGTGGCGCTAAGTGATGTAAGGGGAGGGGGAAGACATATGTAGGATTTCACTGATATGACAACCATAACACAGAGAAGAAGAAAAAAGTATGTCTCCATTTCTCTTAAATATATATACACACAGTGTACATGGTATATTTAATGTATTGGGTTTTGTTTATTTGAATAATATCATTCCAAAAAGGATAATGAAGTTTTAAACATATATTTAAACAAGCCAAAAAAGCACATTTGCAAACACAATTAGCAAATAGTCCAGGGTCAATTTCAATATTAATTAAAAGAATATGTATTTAAAGTGTGTTACATTTTGAGCACGGATAACAAGCAAATGTGCATGATCAGGCAAACATGATTGCTCAGGCTTATATTGAATATATAATAATAAATCACAGGGTTATTAATATATACTGGATATCAAATAGGTGTGAGTAAGAAGCAACATTTGATTGAAATGAATGTCTGACAACAAATGATGAACCATGTTTATACTTTTGATGTATTATTTATACACTCAATGGTCAGAGTAATATGTTCCTACTGTAAGGCCCAATGTCCACGTGTGTATTTTAATCATTAAATCCATGCGCGTCGCTCGTGCGGGAGATCTGCAGCTCCAGAATCCCATAGGGATGCATTACCATCCGCAAGTCAAATAAATGCATGCAGATGTGATTTTTTTTTCCTGGCATGCGGGAAGAAATCGCAGCATACTCTATTTTCCCGCACAACCCCCTGAACGGATGACTCCCGCGGCTTCCATTGAAGTCAATGGAAGCCGTTCGGATCCACGGCACACCACAGCCGCCATTGTGCTGTGCCGCGGATCTGCAGGAGAGTAGGAGACTCTTTTTAAAAAGTGTCCAAGGCACATGTGTGCGGCACGCTGCCGGCATGCCGAGCACATCCGCCGGGCAGAAGGAAACAGATGATCCGGACGCAACTGAGGGGAGACCCACAGTATCCGGACAGGTGAGTATAATGACATTTTTGTCCTCATGATTGCAGGGCGGGTGGAATCCACTGCGGGATTCCACCGTACGTGGCCGTGGACATGAGGCCTAACTTTGCCATTTTCAAAGCGTCAATTTTTATTGAGTTAAATAATTAACAGGTAATTGAGGATTTGGCATAGATACAATAAACGAAGAAGTCAAGTTGGTTCAAGATTTCATCTTCCTTTGATCCAAAATCGATTGCAATGGGCAATCTGGATCTGCGATCAAGAGACGGATTATACTTGGTAAGATTGCAATGCAAGGAATGGAAAAGATAATAATATTAATAATAATCTTTATTTGTATAGCGCCAACATATTCTGCAGCGCTTACATAGACAGGGGGAATACAGAAAGACAAAAGTACAAAAATTACAGAACCACGGTTACATAGTAATCAGTTGATGGAAACAATAGAGGTGAGGGTCCTGCTCTAACGAGCTTACATACTACAAATAATGGGGTGATACAGAAGGTAAAGGGGCTGGAGATGTGCACGGTAAGGCGAGGTGGAGAGTGAGGAATGTTATACACATAGACAATGGTCCGACATTAAGCCATGTGATGGCAGAATCGGTATGACTGCAGGGGCAGTTGATGGTGGCTAGCAGGGATTGCAGTCAATAGGTCAGGGAGCAATGTTATCAGAGGGGTTTGTTTAGGAAATGCGGTACGCCTCCCTGAAGAGGTGCATTTTTAGAGCACGCCTGAAGTTTTGTGAGTCCTGGATTGCCCGGGTAGCCTTTGGTAGTGCGTTCCAGAGGACTGGAGCTGCTCTGGAGAAGTCTTGGAGGCGGGAATGAGAGGTTCAAATTAGAGGGGCGCGCAGTCTAGTTTTGTTAGCAGAGCGGAGAGCCCGGGCAGGGTGATGGATTGAGATGAGGGAGGCAATGTAGGGTGGCGCAGTACTGTAGAGGGCTTTATGGATGAAGGTAGTGAGTTTAAATTGAATTCTGTATTTAATGGGCAGCCAGTGCAAAAGATCTGGAAAAGCAAGGATATTAGCATTGGAGCAAAAAACAGACTGGTCAATGCAATCGTCTTTCCCATAACGACGTATGGTTGAGAAAGCTGGTCGCTCAGAAATACAGAGAGAAGGAAAATTGATGCGTTTGAACTCTGGTGCTGGAGGAGAATGCTACGGATACCTTGGACCACCATGAAAACGAACAAGGTAGTGTTAATCGCTAACCCACTGGAAACAGTACTGATGCTCGGCAAGGTCAGTGGAAAGAGGAGATCAAGATGACACAGAACAAGATGGCTAGATACAATCAAGGCCACCACAAACACGCCAATCGTGGAACTTAAAGAAGCTGTGAAAGGCAGGAATGTGTGGAGAACATTGATCCATAGAGGGACCGAAGGTCGGATGTGACTGAACGGGTAATCATCATAATAAATGTGATTGTATCTTTGGTATAGGGGCAAACATGTCTTTGCTACAATGGAAAAATCCCAGGTCATTCAGGGCAAAGTCACGTTTGTTTTTGTTTTTCTTCTTACTTGGACTGAGCAAATTGAAATCTGAAATATGTGACTTTGTTTTATTCACTTGCTGAAGGGGTGGTGAAGAATAAATCCTGGACTAAGAAGTTTTATAATGCACCCCACACAACTTACTACTACGAACTGCATTATTTTAAGCTGTCATGAACTAAGCTATTCTTCATTCAGTTAAAGTGGAATTACTACGATGAGACTTTTTTTTTCAGTTTTCACCCATCCAGTGGACGGTTAAAAACTGATAGATTGGTGGGAGTCCGACCCCTGGGACCCCAATCGATCCCGAGAATGGAGGACCTGTGTATCTCCTATTCCACAGTTCAACATACATTGTCGCAGTGGGGAATGAAGCAGCTTGTTACACATGCGGAGCAGCAGCTACATTCCTCCCGGCGTAGGGAGATAGCCATGTGCTGTGCTCGGCTATCTGTCTGCCCCACTGAAATGAATGGAGTGCTGCAGCTCCATTCCTTTCAATCAGGCAGGCAGAAATAGACAAGCGCTGTGCTTGACTATCTTTGTCTGTTCTATACCCTTCTGCAGTCTGTGCTATTTTTTGGTTTAAAAAAAGTGGAAACTTGAGGTAATGGAAGCAGACTGAAGCCTTTCTGGGGGACATTGCTACCACTGCTATTCAATAAATAATGCTCATTTAGCTCTACAAAGCTGTAAAAGAGAATACAGAAGCAGTTATAAATGGCCTCTACCGTCTTAGTTTCCCTGACTTGATTGTAGGATAGGAGTCTTAAAAACTCACAATGAACTGTACATTTACAAAGGCACAGCACTAAAGCCCATGTCTAGGTGATGTAAATATTCGATGCTTGGCCATTATTGTGTTAAAAAATATCCACGTTGCCTGCAGTAATCAAATCATGACCACCAGAAACTGTCATGCTGATGCAAAGTTCTTCACTTTCACATAGTGACCTCAGGTCTTTCTCAAATGACCAAGGTTTAATGGTCCGTGTAAAATAAAGGAGCACACAAACAAAACTAACCTCTCACCCAACCAAGGAGGTAAGGTCCAAGATAAATTGACTTCAGTCTGTGTCCAACCGCTTGACATATGCACACCTAATCTAGAGCAAGATGGAGATGAAAAATCCAATAGCACAGATTATATGGCTTCACCAAAGGCATGAATTTTTGCTATGCCGCTATGTATAACAAGGTCATGCTTACTGCATACAACAAGGGTATTAGAAGTCACCAAAAACTCTCACTTGTCTTTTCTAAGTTCTACTCATCTGAGCAGACTCTATATTTTTACCATCTTTATGAAAGAATATACCAAGGTATGCAAGTTGTGTTATATGTGCCAGACACATGCCAAAGTTATTCTATATAAAATAACATAGCATGTAGCACTTTCTAAATGATAAAGCATAGTATGTACTTTAATGCATATTACATATGTTTTCAAAGGTACATTTTAGTATGTCTAAATCAAGGAGTTTAAAATAATATATACCATTACTCTGTGGCAAAACAAAGAGTACAGAAGGAGTTAGAGAAAATCTGGATAAAAAAACAGTATTGTCTCTATTATAATCCCTAAGAGATTTTGATCAGCTTTTCTAAACTCATAATTAACAAATCACTCTAGCAAATAACATAGTATGCAAGGCTGAAAAAATAACAAACCAATGAAGCAGAACCCAATTTACCCCATTTGGTGAAAAAATGTCTTCCCGACTCCATAATGGCAGTCAGAATAATCCCTCGATCAACAGTTGAAAGTTCCTACCTGACTCCAAGACCTGGATCAACAACCCCACTGGTTATTTAATGTCTATATCTTGCAATGTCGTAGCGCTTCAAAAAGACGTCTAGTCCCCTCTTAAACTCCTCTATGGATTTTGCCATAACTACATCCTCAGGCAGAGAGTTCCACAGTCTCACTCCTCTTACAGTAAAGAGCCCCTTCTGTGTTGGTGATTAAACCTGCTTCTTCTAGACGTAGAGGATGCCCTCTTGTTACCGTCGCAGTCCTGGGTATAAACAGATCATGGGAGAGATCCTTGTATTGTGCCCTCATGTATTTATACATAGTTATTTGATCGCCTCTTAGCCGTATTTTTTCCAGGGTGAATAATCCTAATATTGATAGCCTCTCTTGGTAGTTATTTTGCAGTATAGGAAAGAGGGATGCAGAGAATTAGCATGGATACCCTGAGCCCCTCTTACTAAGCATAGATTCCTAATGTTTTCCCTCAGTCCAAACAGTAGTAAAAGTGATGGAAAGTAATTCTGTCCTCCTGTACTATTAGGTCAAATGGAATTTTTGATTTCTCAAATTAAACACTAACAAGAGCAACCTGAGCCTATAAGACATATAGCCCCTCCCACGTTGTGTTTATTACTATGTAATAAAATAATAATGTAAAAATAGGAATGTACTAAAAACTCAAGCATTTATGTTTACTGAACTTTTTGATTTCCAATGGATTATCTTGAATACATTATAATGTATCTGCAAAATACATTGTAACTAGAAACAAAGGTAATAGAACAGTACTTATGATGCAAGATGATGCAAGGGTACGGCTGACACACTTACAGCTCCACAGTCCTGGCTCCACACCTTTGTTTTCTTACAATGAACAAAGCTACAGAAATCAAACGTCTGTTGGTGAATGCTATATCTACACTGTGTTCAGGAGGTATTGTCATTGTGCCTGCAAGCTTTAGTGATAGATCAAACTAAATCAATATCTCAAAGATTTGCTCGGCAAAAGGACTGTGTGAATAACAACATGCACAAACACCAGTTCAGTAAACATGAAAAGCTTTTTATGCCATGCCAGACCTGAAAAAAAGCGTTTTATCTTGGCAAGACTGCATAGGTGATATCGATGTCATTACTGCCGCGTCATCTGGTAAGACAAAGTGCTCAAACCCATTTGGAGAGTTATACTCATGGAAAGAATGGAGACAGTTGTTTGTAAAATCTGAATTCATACGGTCACATTGTCTTGCTTTCCAAAACTAACACTTGCTAAATGAGTAGGTTTTGTGGCATCTGCCCCTCGGGGGCTTCAGTGGCCTATGTTCAGTAAATGACTAGTGTGCTACCTGAGCGGTGGTTCTACCTTCTTCTCATAAAGTCAACAAGGTAGGTTTTCAAGGCTTTGTCCCACAAACATGAGCTGTTACTTGTAAATTTGTATAAAATGGGGCATTTCCAGGCTGTTAGGAAAATTGCCAGTTAGAGCTGAGTGAGGCTTAAAATATCATACAATTTTTGAACCAAACACAGGAAATATGAGAGTCATTTAAATGTTTGCTGAATACAATTTATGCCATCATCCAAGACATTTATGTACAGTGGCTTTATTACTAGAAACATTTTTCTTGTGAGACTGTAACCCGGGGTTCGATAAAATCACAAATAATCACATTAAAACATTTATAATAGGTTATAAAAATACATGAAAAAAATCAATGTTGGAGGACTCCAGTTTTCACAAGTTGACCAACATAAAAGGACACAATATAAATGCTGTCACAATGTGTGTGAGTGCTAGGCACATGTTTTTGTTACTGCATTTGTCACAGCTATGGCTTATATACAAGTACTAACTGTGTTTTTTGTTGCATGCGCACTCACCCATCTGTCACAGCTGTTTCATTGAGAGTATACAGTCAAGTAACCGACTTTCCCATTCATGTGGTGGCCTTTTGCCCAAAGCGAGGTCTCTTCAGAGTTAGGTTCATTTGGATGTGGCTGATGGGCCCATATGTTTTGATCAAAACGTGCACTAAACATTGCATTTTTAATGTGGTTAGTATAAACAACAGCTGTGAAACTTTACTCAGATATTAAATGTGTATGAGTGCTGAAGCATGTGTTTTTGTTACCATATGTGAAGGTTTGCCAATATTGACCTTTTACTCTAAAGGCCCATTTACATGCAAAGATTATCGCTCATAAGATGTCTTTTGAGCGACAATCGTTGTGACATTTACAGCGCTAGATGATCGCTCACGATGAGTGATCACCTTGCACTGCCAGTGGAGAATGCAGAAGACAAGCGGGTGTCCCGCGTGTCTTCTGCATCCAGCTGTTTCCTGCTCCGATTGCCCGGCTGTTATACAGCCGAGCGTTCCATGCGGGGTATGGAGAACACAGCTGGACCGCTCTGTTCTTCATACCCAGCCTGTGATCAGGGACAGGATACAGCTGAAACAATAGTATCAGCTGTATCCCGCTGTGAATCCCTGATAAGACTCATCATTGTCTTTCAGCATGATGAAAGACCACAATGAGGAACGGCATAACGAAAACTGTATGATGTCAGTGCAGTTACACACAACGATTATCGCTCAAAAGCCGTCTTTTGAGTGATAATCGTTGTCTCTACATGGGCCTTAAGCCATTTTCCTAAATGTTTTGCTTGAAAAATCAACAAAAGATTTTCTAAAATACGACAGTAAGTGAGATGCTAAGGTATTTACAGAAACGTTTTTTCACCATTGATTATAGTCATTTCATTATTGTTCTGCAAATGACCTTCATTGTAAAATATCCCATAGGAAAACACAGCAGGGGGACTCTTGGACTGCTCACAATTGTATAAGTACATTTTTGGTGCACACAATTTATGCCATCATCCAAGACATTTATGTGCAGCGGCTTTATTACTAGAAACGTTTTCCTTGTGAGACTGTAACCCAGATTTCGATGATATTTGCAAATAATCACATTAAATCATTCATAATAGGTTATAAAAATAGATGACAAAAATCAATGTTGGAGGACTCCGGTTTTCTCAAGTTGACCAACATAAAAAGACACAATATAAATGCTGTTACAAAGTGTATAGAGCTGTCGGCAGCTTTTATAAATTACAAGAAACAAACCCCAGATTTCCATAATTTTGTTTTTTTTATTTTTAATTTTACTTAGCAGCAGTATATTTTTACACTTGATATTAGACAGGACTAGCATGTATACTGCTGGGGAACAATGTTTTTCTATCCCCTGAATTAAGAACAGGTCTAAAGTTAAAAAAACATTTCTTCTTCTCACGTTACTGTTCAAAGGAAAGAATAATATTTAATCACTTAAACTGTAATATACATTTGACCAGGAGCTTAACAGCAGTTTACCGCATTGTTCTTGTCTTCAAATCTGTCTGGCAAAACCCAAGAGGACTTTTCCAAATGTCCTGCTTAGATAGAGGTTGACATAGCTGAACCTTCACAATGCTACTGAAAAAGAAAATAGAAGTTCTTCTCAAGGCAGGGATGTTTGGGTTCTACAAGAAGATCATTTATTATCATTGTAGTAATTAAATGGGGTTTTGCTACAAGTAGAGGATGTGTAGTAAAAGAAATAAAATGAGTAAACCTTTACAGCTCAGGAAATAAAATGTACTTAAATGACTTAGTTTGGCTACTTAGACTGTGTGTTGTATTCTGAACTTTCTTCATTGTGGGTAGACTGGTAATGTGGGAAGACTACTTAAATTACATAGGACATTCCTTTAATAACTCTTTCCCTTGTAGAGCTATCCACAGAAAAAACGCAACCATCCTAATGCCATTAAAATGTCATTATTGACAAATGGAATGTGTGCAACTCAGCTACATAAAAGAAGAAATCTATCAAATATCCTGATATTTCACAATTTAGTAAAGTCTCTGTAAGAAAGTATAAATTGTGCCATTATTCTGACAATATGTCATACCCAACTAAATACTTGTTATAAAAGAGTTATTCAGCTTTAAACTATTGATGGCCTATCCTCAAGCTAGGCCATAAATTGTAAAATACCCCTATCAGTAACCCCACCCTCCCATAGTAAATAATGACCTATCTTACTTTATTTAACCTCTCTTAGTTATACTGACCCCCTGTGGTCCCTCTTAGTTATGTTGACCCCCTGTGGCCCTTCTTATAGTGTGGCTCTTCTTAGTTATAGTGACTCCCTATGGCCAATTTGGTTATAGTGTCCCCCTCCACTTATAACACCCTCCCTCAATCTCCTCTAATACAGTCCCATGCAAAGAATAATCACTCCCATCCTTTCACATGCAGTCCCATGAAAACACCATACTCTCCTTCCCATCATCTCCTCTTACAGGGCTATGTACAGTACCCTCAACCCTTCAACATACCCTTCCAACATACAGTCCAACGTAAATCACATCTCTTGTCTCTCTTCTGCTCCATCCAACGTACAGTCCCATGTAAAATTCTCCTTCCCCCATGTAAAGTCCAGAGTCGGGGAGGAGCGAAGCTATACTACATCAGGTCCTGTCAGTGTGATCACACTAATAGTAGTTATTGGAGGGGGGAGGGGAAATTGCAGTGGCTCCTTGTGCTGGTCCGCACAACAGGAGCCAGACAGCTGGTAGCCCAGGTCCATATTCAGATCTCAGTTGACCTGTTGAATATCTCTGGTCCATGCAATTGTTGCCATGCTGAACCACTAAGGAAATGAATTGGAGGCAGGGGAGCCAATATTATGACAAAGCACAAATAAGCCATTCCGTTAGCTTGTTTGAGTGTCCCACTATGACACAAATGATTTGAAGAATATCACAGCCATTACTTATCCTATTTACATAATTTTCATACCATACAAAGCCTGGATGGTCACCCAATGGATGAAAAATAGTCATGTGGGTAAACAGGTGAGAAATTTGTGATTTAGGCCCCCTTCACATGGGCGTATTTGCACACACAAAATTTGCACGCAGAATACGCAGAGATTAGAACCCATTGATTTCAATGGGTTCGCTCACATGCTCATATTTTTCCTGTGCATTTGCGCATCCAAAGTCCTCAAAGAAGTCAATCGGATGTGTAAATGTGTGTGCAATTCACTAGGAGATGCGTGAAACACCGCGTAATTGCACAGAAAAAAGAACAAATCTGGAAGTCAGCTATTTCAATCAGTATGTCTTTGTTTGCTGCGCGCAAATAGACATGCTCTTGACACATCTGAATATCTGCATGAAGTTTTGTTAGTCTGTTTATTTTAGGCCCATTTAGACCCAACGATTCTCGCTCAAAAATCGCTCAAAGCCGTCTTTTGAGTGAGAATCGTTGTGTCTAACTGCACGGGCATTGTGCAGTTTTCGTTAACAAGTTGTTCCTTGTTGTCTTTCAGGGAGCTGAAAGAGAATGATGAGCCTTATCAGTGCCGCACGTGGGTGATTTCACAGCTGGGTACCATTGATACTATTGTTTCAGCTGGTATACCGCTCGAAGAACACAGTTGGAGTATGAAGAAGACAGCGCTCCAGCCGTATTTTGCATACCCCGCTCAGAGCACTCAGCTGTATGCCACTTGTACGCTCCATAAACCCAGCAGGAGTATGCAGAAGACAGCGTTCCAGCTGTGTTCTGCATACTCTGCTTGGAGCGCTCAGCTGTATACCAGCTGAGTTCTCTGTGAACACAGCAGGAGTATGCAGAAGACAGCACTCCAGCTGAGTACTCCGAGAAGACAACAGATATATACAGAAGACAAGCGGCTCCGCTTGTCTTCTGCATACCCTGCTCAGAGCGCTCAGCTGTATACTAGCTGAGCGCTCTGAGAAGACAACACCTGTATGCAGAAGATAGCAGTGCTGCCTGTACTCTGCATACAGTGTAAGCCTTCATTTACACACTAATGCAAAGTGAACGCTCAAAACTGTCACTTAAACTACCGTTTGAGCGAATTTTGAGTGATCACCTTGCCGTGTACATGCACACAACGAACTTTTGAGTGAGATTTGTTCGTCTAAATTGGCCTTTAGATGTCTTCTGCAACTAGAGTTAACTATAGACGAAGGCACAAGACATATAGTGGTCAAGTAATTATGGCAACCTTCCCCAAATTGGCTGAATTAGCACGTTATTTTGCACAAGGGAGATATGGACTGGCAATCCTTAGCATTCCTCAGAATGCTCATTCACCTGACTATGTGTGTGAGTGCTGAAGCACATGTTTCTGTTACCTCATTTGTCACAGCTGTGGCTTATGTACAAGTACTAACTTTGTTTTTTGTTGCATGTGCATTTTTGTGGGAGTGGTTGCCTACACCTTTGTCATGCATTTCATTCACCCATCTGTCCAAGCTGTTTTCATTGAGACTATATAGTCAAGTATCCAGCTTTCCCATGTGGTGGCCTTTTGCCCAAAGTAAGGTCTCTTCAGAGTTACGTTCGTTTGGATGTGGCTGAAGGGCCCATATGTTTTGATCAAAACGTGCACTAAACACCTTGCATTTTTAATGTGATTAGTATAAACAACAGCTGTGAAACTTTATTCATATATTAAATGTGTATGAGTGCTGAAGCATGTGTTTCTGTTACCATATGCAAAGTTTTCCCAATATTGACCTTTCACTCTAAGCCATTTTCTTAAATGTATTGCTTGAGAGATCGACACAAAGTGTTCTAAAATACGACAGTAACTGAGATGCTAAGACATTTACAGAAACTTTTTTTAATCATTGATTATAGTCATTTCATTATTGTTCTGCAAATTGACCTTCAGTGTAAAATCTCACATTGGAAAACACAGCAGGAGAACTCTTGGACTGCTCACAGTTTTATAAGTAAGGGCCCTTTTACACGGGATGATTGTTGGGTGGAGAAGCACCCAACAGTCATCCCAGCGATATTTGCTCAGTGAATGGAGGTGAAGAGGGCCAGAGATCACTGCTGCTCGCCTGTCTCATTTTATAGTAAACAGGCAGTCATTTCTGGATGAACTGCCTGATCATCAGTATTTATTACTGCGTGAACTGACCAACAAACGATAAGTAAACAAATTATTGTTGGGCATTGAGTCACTGCATGATTATCTTTCAGATTCCAATGATCCAGTGAGAATCTGAACGATAATATTCAATGTAAAAGGGTTTTAAGAAACACCTTTCTTTTGTTTCTAGTTTTGTCCATATACCGTATATTCAGTTGTATGTACAATTATTGAAAATCTAGAATGGAAAACAATTATTAATATGTTTATCTAGTGAAAAAATTATCAGATATACTGGTGTCCTCATTCACTTCCAACTTTATACACTATATAAAGCATAAATCCATGCCAAGCGTGTATTTCAAGGTGTAATCTTTTATTCTCAGGCGTAGGGCAAGTGCAAGAGATGTAAGAAAGTAACAAAATAGTTATCTATACTCAGTGATTTGATCCCCCTCCACCCCAGCACCATTGCTCCTGTGTTCCCTACCAAGCTTTGTTTACATGGCTTCAGTGATGTGCCCATATACCCATGTGGCTGCTGCAGCCAATCACAGGCTTCAACAATGTATAGCACAAGACTTCTGAAGCCAGTGATTGGTTGTAGAGGCTAAGTGGAAATACTAGAACATCACATCTGCAGCCATGTATACTACAATGTATGTGGTAGTATCACAGCGGCGGCACTGGATTGCAAGACTTAAACTGGTGTCTATAGCTTCTATTATTTTTTCCTTACATTTCCTCCACATTTTCTATATCCTGGACAACCCCTGTAAGGGACTTTGTTATTGAGCCTTTACATTTTATATAATGATAATAGGTAATAGATCACTTACTAAACGAATGAATAACTCTATACATCTCAATGCTTTCAATGGCAATTTCATTATGCATATAATAAAATTCTATGCATAAAATAGTTTAGAGCCAGACTTATAAATACAAAGTGGTGACAGTATTCTACATTTATATTCAGTGTATATTTTATTATTCCTCATCATATATTCAGGTCCCTCAGAAATACTGCTATGTATGAAATGGGGTTTCAAAAGATTTCAAAAAGGCTTATAATAAGCAAACAAACATGGTCCCAAAAAATTATGATTTTTTAAGAAAGTGGAAAAGTAAAGTTTTAACATTGCTTGACAATGATTGCCCATTTATGGCAATGAACATTGAAAAAATAGCAATACAAAAGACTAAGCAAAGAATTACGAAAATCCCCACCAACATAGTAAATACTTGTCTTAGTGCTTAAGCCAATTCCATAAAAAATGCTGAATTATTTCAGGATCTCACTTCACGACTAGTCAGCTTAAGGCCTCTTTCAGACAAGTGTATTTCAAATCCATATTTAATTTGTGTTTTGTAGACCATAATATGGAGCTAATGAAAATCTATATCTCTAGTTACATGGAGGTAAAATATGCACATTTGAAAAACACAGCAAGCATTAGTTTCATCTGTTTTATGTAATACGTGCACTAAAGTCTTTGGAGAGTAATTAAAATATGGATACATCAGTATCTTATCAGTATTTTCTATTGGGCAAAAAATGGATCAGTTTTTGCCCAGTAGCAAATGAAACCACTAAAAGCAAATATGGATGCAAATACAGATGACATTCTGATAACATGCTAATGATATACTGATGCAGTTTCATCTGTAATACATGTGGGTCAGAAAGGGTATTGTTTTTCCTTAAGGAGAGCACCTAGATAGTGTGAGGAGACTTATAAGGCCACCCATGCTCCTCTGGGAAATATGCAAATAGAAAGATGGAACAATACCTCTGCAGTGCTACCTATTGGTAGACAGCATTCCTGCAAGTCAATTTCAGACTTTTTAACAAACCTTGTAGCAATGGCTGGGAATTGTGAGCTAAGGCCAGAAAAGCCATACACAGACAGCTCGTTAGTGGTGTCTTATCAGTGTGCAGCAGGTTTTTGCTTATGGTTGCTTCTTCATGGGCGATTTTCTCGCACGATTTTTTTGTAATGCGACAGTGGGAGAAATCAAATGTATGTAGAGCCCATGCTTTGCTATGGGTTCTTCCACACGCGTGATGTTTTTTAGCCTGCAACATTGTGAGACTACAAAAGCGCATCATGCTCTATACAGCCTTTTTTGTAGTACGTTTCCCTATGGAATCTTTATATGTGTTACATAGCATCGCACAGAAACGTGGGAATCCTATTGTAAAGCCCTAAACTAAGCCCTAGCTGCATAAAAAAATGTAAAAAAAAAAGAATGCATCACCTCTCTGGTGCTGTCATCTCTCCGCATGTCTCCCTTGAAGCTCCCTGGCAGTTGCTTTAAGTTCTCTTGCAGGAAGATCTGCCTGTGATTGGTTACCGAGCACGTGGCTCAGCTAAGCTGAGCCAGCACTCAAGGAACCAATCACAGCCATTCATTGAATTATTGAATGGCTGTGATTGGTTCATTGAGTGCTGGCTCTGATTGGCTGAGCCAGCACTGGCTCTAATTTAGTTGAGCTAGCGCTTGAGAACCAGTCAGAGGCAGAGATTCCTGGAGGTGGGGATTTTCAAAGTCCCGATCAGGAAGCTTTGCAGGAGAACTTCAAGCAACTGCCAAGGAGCTTCAGGGGAGACAAGCGGGAGGATGACATTGCAGGAGAGGTGATGTTTTTTTTTTTTTATGCAGCTAGGGCTTATTTTAGGGATAGGGCTTACATTTCAAGCCCATCCTCCGAAATCTCTGCACGCATTGCTATAAAGGGAGCAGGAAAGGGGAACCCCCCAGGTGAATGGCTCAGTCTTTGAACAGAACTGAACAGTGCCTGTCCAGACACTCTGCCCAAAAGCCGCTATCTTGGCAGAAAGTGGACTGGCCCTAGTATAGTCAATGGGGTCTGTCCACTTTCCGCTAGGATAGCACTGCTGCATGCAGTGCTTTTTCTTCCAGTATTTTCAGTCACGTCTGTGATGGAATCTCCAGCCAGACGTTCCAACACAGATGCAAAAAGGACCCTACTAATATAATGGTATACAAATACAATGGCAAGTAAACAGTTCCCAGCAGCATGCGAAACAGCGAAATGCTATATAACATAGTCATTAGAGGTGCAAAATACTGATGAACAACCACTCACACCTACCACATAATTGGGGAATGGTTGCTGAGTATTAGAGCACGTTCAGATGGCAGAATTGCAAAGGAATTTTCCATGGCTAATTAAGCCCTGCAAATAGGCAAAACATGAATGCAGAATTCCGATACAGCTTTTCCATGTCAAGAAGTGACATGTCATTTCTTGATGCAGAAATGCTAGATTCCAAATCGGAATTCCGCTTGGTATGGCAATATCTACATGTGGATCTGCACCAAAAACTGCGTCAAAAAGGCATGGATTTTATTTTGGATTTTAGAGGTGGAATTTGCAGTTAGAAATGTTGTCACACTTCCACTGTGTGAACATACCTTTATATTTGTACATGGATAAGGCATATAAATGGTGTCAGCCACACAAATACATGTAGTGCACTATGCAGGCTTACAACCTATTAGTGACGCCACTATTCGGTCTGCTCTGCACTTTACAATAGTGGAGACAACCTGGCTTCCCCAGTATTTTAAAGCCAGATGGCTTACTGCAAAAATAAAAGTAAATATGAGGTATTAGTTAATATTTTTGCCAAAGTTCGCAACTCACATCAAGGATTCTCATTTTCTTGGGAGTCCTAACGCTAATATTACAGACAAAACAGAGCAAAAAGGAACAAAACTATTCAAGAAATTTGAAAAATTTATTTTTCTTGCAGATTTAAATTGTTAAACCATTTTTATCTGCAAGAGGTAACACAGACACAAAACTGAACATTTATTACCCCAATTTTGCAGTTTGTAGAAATATTCCACATATGGCCCTAGTGCACAATATTACTCAAACACAGGCCTCAGAAATGAAGAAGCATGTTACAGATTTTGTTATTATTAGGACTTTCTCTAGGTTCCATTTCAGGTTTAGGGAGGCCATGAGGTGCTAGGACACGCACCCCAGACTGGAACAATTTTCAGATGCCATGTCGCATTTTCAGGGCCGCTGCAATACTCAGAACAATGTACCCCTCAAGGAATTCATCAATGCATGTAGTGAACATTTTGGCCCATAGCTGTATTTTGAAAGTTGTTATCATTTGGCCATACCAATGAAAAATTACAATTTATCCAATAATGCAAAAGTTTAACCCCAAATTTTTCATTCTCAGGAGAGGCAATAGGAGAAAAAGCAAGTCACATTTTGCTACTGAATTTCTTCTAAGTATGTAACTTCCCCACACATGGACTTAAACTGCTGTATGGGCACATGACGAGGGTTAGAAGGGAAGGAATTAACATTTTGCTGGAATAATTTTGAGACATTATTTCACATTTTTCGAACCCCTGAGGTACCCAGTACTGTGTAAACCTCTCCATCCCCATTTTGGAAACTCCTTAAAGCAAGGGTATTCAACTAGTTTATATAAATACCTGCTTACCAAGGTCTGAGGTCAGATGAAGCTGAACACCAACAATAAGGATGTTAACTTGTTACTGTATCACAAATTTTGTAGAACTATTTACAGTACTGGATACCAAGTTTTATTATTATTTATTACTGGGAAAGCCAGACCCGAAAACGATTTAGACCCCAAATCTCTAAACTCATTTAGACCCTAAACAAACCCCTGAAATCAATTCAGACCAGCCCTTAGATACATTTTGACCCCAGAATAGACAGATAGAATTAATTCAGATCCCAGAACAGGCTCCAACGATAAATCAGACCAAAGCACAGCCTCTAAAATTAATTGGATCCCAGGCAACCAGGAGAGCAAAAGGAAGACAAAGGCTGGGTTCACACGGGGCGGATTTGCCGCGGAAATTCCGTGTGAAATTTCGCCGCGGCAAATCCGCATGCGGCCACTAATCCCGGGATTAGCCAGCCATGTGGACGAGATTTCTCAGAAATCTCGTCCACACGGGACGGCAAATCCGCTGCGGCTAAGCTGGCAGAAGCCGCCGCTGCAGTGCAGATTTGCCGACCGCAGCATGTTCATTTATTTTTTTTCCCGCTGCGGCCGCGCTCTCCTCTATGGCGAGCGGCCGGGTCGCTTCAAAACTGCCGCGGGTTTTGAAGCAGCGGTTCTCCCGGCGGAAATCTCGCGGTTTTTCGCTGCAGCCAGACCACGGGATTTCTGTCGGGAATCCGCCCCGTGTGAACCCAGCCAAAGGATTCAATAATGGGAGACAGTGTTGCCTTAATTAAGGGATAAATAGGAACGAGAGTGAGGTAAAGGGAAAGACAGCCAGGTGTAAGGGGCTGCAGGGAACATGCCATCTTCCCACCCCTACAAAACCATGTCTTTTTCCATCACAATGTCCCCTCCCACATTAAAATCTCCTCCCCACACATAGCCATATCTCCCTCCATATCACATTCCCTCCCATAGCTATGTCTCACCTTCATATCACAATCCCTCCCATAGCTATGTCTCACCTTCATATCCCAATCCCTCCCATAGCTATGTCTCACCTCCATATCACAATCCCTTCCATAGCTATGTCTCACCTCCATATCACAATCCCTTCCATAGCTATGTCTCACCTTCATATCACAATCCCTCCCATAGCTATGTCTCACCTTCATATCACAATCCCTCCCATAGCTATGTCTCACCTTCATATCACAATCCCTCCCATAGCTATGTCTCACCTTAATATCACAATCCCTTCCATAACTATGTCTCACCTTCATATCACAATCCCTCCCATAGCTATGTCTCACCTCCATATCACAATCCCTCCCATAGCTATGTCTCACCTCCATATCACAATCCCTCCCATAGCTATGTCTCACCTTCATATCACAATCCCTCCCATAGCTATGTCTCACCTTCATATCACAATCCCTTCCATAACTATGTCTCACCTTCATATCACAATCCCTCCCATAGCTATGTCTCACCTCCATATCACAATCCCTCCCATAGCTATGTCTCACCTCCATATCACAATCCCTCCCATAGCTATGTCTCACCTTCATATCACAATCCCTCCCATAGCTATGTCTCACCTTCATATCACAATCCCTCCCATAGCTATGTCTCACCTTTATATCACAATCTCTTCCATAGCTATGTCTCACCTCCATATCACTATCTCTCCCATAGCTATGTCTCACCTTTATATCACAATCCCTCCCATAGCTATGTCTCACCTTCATATCACAATCCCCCTTACCGAGACATGTCTCCTCCCTCACATCATAATCTCCACCAACATAGCCATGTCTCTCTTCCACATCACAATCCATCCAACAGAACCATGTCTCCTCCAACACAATTTCCCTTCCCACATCTCAATCTCCCTCCTGAAGTAAGTGACCCCTGTCATTTTCTACAACTGTTTAAATAGACTCCTTTAAAGTAGCGCTGACCCCACTTTGTCTTTTGTCTTTCTTTCTCAGTGTCATACTGAGGTCATTTTAGCTAGGAAGCGATGAGATGGTAATTCCCCTTTAAAATTAAAAAAAAAAACTGTTATTAATATTTCCACTTTAACAATGTACAAAATCAGAATATAAAACAGGATCTAATTTTGTGTTTACACTTCCTATAAGGTTTCACTTCTGCTTTGTTTCTATGCCTCTGATATGTCTGGCCCCTCCAATTATATGAGTAAACCTAAGATAAGCACACACGTATACAAATAGTTAAATGGAGCAAAATCATAAATCTAGCAAGAAAGTCAGTTACCTGAAACTAATACACCTATAACAGGGTTTTCGATGCCCTAACTGGAGTGTGTTAGCAGAGTGTATGGGTGTGGACATATAATGATTACACATGTCACTAGTGTTCTGCTAGTTCAAAGTTCACTCATTTCTAGACAAGTACATATAAAATGTAATCAAAAGAGTAATGTGGTATAAAGAGAAACAATAGTACGTTATATCATCTTCAGTCATAAACAACCAAAGGCATTTCAAAGAGAATAGCTTAAAAATTAAAACTGAGCTATTTACATTCTTAGATAATAGCATAATTATTCTAAAACTCTTTGTACATATTAAATAAATGTTGCCCAGTTCCACTGATTTCAGTGAGATTCCCAGATGATCTATTGTTTATAGTGGAAATCCCAACTGTGTCTTTTGTCTGCCATCAGGGAAAACAATAACCAGGCATGTTGAAGACTGGCAGTGGCTTTCCTGCCCTCAATAAACATGCATGTTCTACAGACATTAAGATGTATGTCTTGGTGATTTGTGGAGACAGCAGGCCAGTTTAAATAGTTCTACTCCAGACATCAGGTTTATGACCCATACACATAACAATAACTGCTACAGACCAGAAAGGTCAACCATTCAGGGAGCCTTGCAATAGATTTTGCATTGGGGTCAAGGAACTATAACTTTGAAGTTCAACAAAAAACCTTCAGGAGCACTGAGATGTCTGATAGCACACTTGGGCCGCTGGAGAGGCATGCCTCAGAGCAGATGATGTGCATTACCTGGGCCCATTTTGAAGTTCACAAAGGACCGTATCTCCCAACTTTTGGCCCATTAAATGAGGGTCACTAGTAATGCAAATAAGGAAGATGGAACAATACCTCTGCAGCGCCACCTATTGGATGGCAACATTCCTTTAAGTCAATGTACGACTCATTAAACGGGTCTTTAAAACAATGATTGAGAATAGGAAACCAAGCCAGAAAACCATATACAGACAGCTGTTTTGGGGTGTTTGCCCATCATCAGTGTGCAGTAGGTTTCTGGCTTAGCTAGTGAGAGGCCTGTGATGTGTGTCAGAAGGAGTGTCGTCTCTCCTTAAGGAGAGCACCCAGAAGGTGTGTCGAGACACCTAGTAAGGGAGTGGGTTGGGGGAGGGGGTCATCGTCTTTCCCCAAGGAGAGTACCTAGAAGGGGTGTGGAGACACCCAGGAGTTGAGTGAGGAGACTTACAAGGCTATGCATGCTCCGACCTCTTGGTAATATATACAAATAAGGAGGGATGGAACAATACCTCTGCAGCGCCACCCATTGGATGGCAGCATTCCTTCAAATCAATGAACGAGATGCTGAGATGTACTTAACATATTAAGAGGCATCCTCATATATCAGGCATATCATGCACCAGCGGGGTTAATATGAAGACCAGTGATGGAAAGGCTGGTATAATTCTCCACCATAGTTCCCAGGGGGTGGGCATTCCTACATTACTAGGCTTGCAGCAAACATTCTGACTTCTGATTTAAGGCCCATTTATACAGGATGAATGTCAGGAAAATGATGCCAACACTCATCCCTGCATACACTCGCTCCCGTGCATGGGAGCTAGTATTGCTGGCTCACTCACAGAGAGGCCAACAGGAAGCAGAGAGGCTGCAAGAAATTTCTCTCTTCCGCCCCTCTCCATTCACTTAACATAGCGGCTGTTCAGTACTGAACAGCTGCTATTTAAACTGAATAATGATCATTTAGCTCATCATTCATCATTTATGCTGCATAAACGATGGAGGATGAGCTGAACGATGATCGTTCAGTGTAAATAGCAGCCATTCAATACTGAACGGCTGGGATGTTAAGTCAATGGAGAGGGACGGGGGAGGGAGAGGAGAGAAATCTCCAGCTGCCCTGCTGTGAGCCAACAATACTAGCTCCTGTGCAGCAGCACGAGAGTGAGTATGTGTGGGGATCAGTGTCAGGCATCGTTTGCCCAACATTCGTCCCATCTAAATGGGCCTTTACTTCAACTTTTTCTCAGGTATTATATAACATAATGGAAGTGTTTGTCAGTAGATGTATGTCCAGGCAATCAATATGCATGCAAACCACCAAAGAATTATTTTCCTATCAGACCACAGCTCAGTTTGTCAGGTGGTAGCACAAAGGAGGGTAATCCAGTGATGTGATACGTTAGTTCATTTTTTTTATTAGAAAAGTGTGCAACTATATTGCTGCTCATTGACTTATTGGAACTTATAAACACTTGTGATATTTGAAGTCTAGAAAGTAAAGTAAACATATTTTTCCCAAGAAAAGTCATACTACAAGAAAGAATGATTAGCCTGTACCCAGGAAATAATGCTCAAAGCAACTGGCCTAACCTGTTTGGTGAGTTTCTTCCAATGTTCTGTTGTCCGACCAAATTTGAAAATCAATAGCATATAGTAGAAATGACCTCAGAAATGCAATGGTGCTCTTGCAAATCTTACAATGTGCTCCAGATTAAACGCAATCTCAGGGTTGTGCTGAAAACTTGTGTCAGTCCTTGCTTTGTGATAAGCAGTGTCAATATTTGCCTGCTAATACAACACATGCACAGCGACAGCTTTTGTATCTGAAATACCTTTTTTACACTCCTACATTTGAACCAACTGTTACAGTCATTATCCAAGGTGAAGATCTATTTCCTATAAGGTATAGCATTGACTATAGTTACCAATTAGAATTCCCAATGTCTGTAGTTACCTGGTTGCTGTACTTATGCAACTATGTATAAAGAGGTAGAAGTATTTTCATTGACTCTTTAGGAGAAATGTACTGTATTTGACACTAATGTTTCGCTGTGCAACTGTTTCATCTAGTTTATGTTACATTCTCTGTGTGTATTTGCCTCATCTTCATTGCATTGGCCATTTTTCAGGTTTCCATAACCGGTCACCGTATGGAGTGGGGCCTATTGCTCATATAAGTGGTGGGGTATAGCAGACAAGGGTGTTGGTGCTACTGCAGTTCAGTAAGCCACTGTTGTGTAGAAAGGGGAAGCAAGTAGGTCTGTGGAGGTTGAGTGTAGTCAAAAGCACTGAGCTGTGAGAAAGCCCTGTAGCCTGATGATCATGGAGTTGTAGTCACATCAGTCAGTGACAAGGTGTATTGATGTGAGGATGGAAGGTAGGTAAAGTCCCCTAGTGCAAGCACCGAGTCATGACTGACTCCTAGGGTGACGTCACATTGTGACATTTTCTTGGCAGACTGTTTTTGCATGATGGTTTGCAATTGCCTTCCCCAGTCATCAATCAGGGTACTTATTTTACTAACCTCGGAAGGATGGAAGGCCAAGTCAACCTTGAACTGGCGACCTGAACCAACCTAGTGATTATGAGTGTAGATCCCTGTGGGCAACTAGTATGTCCCAAAACTGCTATAGGCCTGCTGTGTGCCAAAAGAAGCTATTAGGCTGTATTTACACAGCTGATTTTATCATGCAAGTTATTTGCCTTGTGAGACACAAAACTCACATAAAGATAGAACTCATTATTTGCAATAGGTCTATTTACAGAGGCGATTTGTCTGTGGGGATTCCTCTTTCCTGCTCCCCAAGCAGAGCCGGAAAGCGGAGCATAGTTGCGCATGAACAGGTTTTTTTTTTCCTTCTTGGACTGTTCCAATTTTCTGCCATAGCGCAAGAGTTTGAAAAAAAGACAGCTGGAAGATAGGTCCTGCGCTATGTTTCCTGCACTGAGTATTAACTACGTGTGAGACAGATTGGGCAAGTCCTATCTTTTCTCACCCATACTATTAACAGGCAAAAATACTGCTAATGCAAATGAAACCACTGAAATCAATTGTTTTGTTTTGTCCCATTATGTGGCCAAGATTATCATGCCTGCATAATGGGACAAAAACACACCCATGTGTTTTAGGGCTCCTGCACACTTGCGTTTTTTTCTTGCGCGTTTTTCTCACATGATATCGCTGCGTTTTTTTAACGCAATTGTCAATGGTACTTTCTAATGTTAAAAATGCATCACACAAAAAATCGCAAAGCAGAAACTTGCGACTTTTGTGCAATGGGTTTTTAACATTAGAAAGTCTCATTGACATTTGCGCTAAAAAACGCAGCGATATCACGTGAGAAAAACACGCAAGAAAAAAACGCAAGTGTGCAGGAGCCCTAAAAGCCCTAACAGCGACTTCCTTGTATTTCATGAAAAGTATAGCCCTCGAAGAGATGTTTTTAGCAGTACTGCAGACTTTGCATGGAGTGGCAGTATGCATACTCGACTGCTGCTTCATTCAAACTCCTCCTCACTGCAGTGATGCAGTGAGAAGTAACAGGGACTCATTGATGAGTCACTTAATGGGGATTCCAGTGATCATTTATTTAAAATGTTCATATAACATTGTTCTTATTTTCTTTGCCAGTAATAAAAACATTGCCTATAAGACAGAATTGTATTATTTAAGAGCTCGCTTAGGTTCCAACTTAGGAAAACTGAAAGCGCCAACTCCAGTATATGCCACCTGGCTTCTGGCATGCCTTCAGGCATTTTTCCGGAAGAAACAGCACAGCTTGCTGCACTATTTTTCCTGGCATGTTATGTCAGGTCTGCGCTGGATCCCTCAGTGCAGATTGGCCCGAGCCCTAACTCTGTGTCTATGGAAGAGATATGGAGATCTAATTAATCACGGCACAGAATGTTGAGCCAAACACAATATGGAATTACAAGTTGGACATTTAATGTCCTCTTACATGGGACTACCACCTGACTATCGCTCCTGCAATTTCTCACTCAGTACCCTGTTGGCGGCCGCATGTACACAGGATGATTATCACCCAAATTCTCTATTTCCATTGATAATGATTGTCCCGCAAAAAAGTACCTTTACTCTGATGCTCCAATGACAATTTTTAACTTTCAGTTCAGTTTTATTTTTGACTAATCGAAAAAAAAAAAACTGGTTGCTAGATATGTGCTGCCTGCCAACCACATTGAGAAGACTGTGGTTGTTAGGCAATGTATTCCTACCAACCAAATCAGTAGCACTGATTTAGCCGTTATGCTGAAAGCTGGATTACTACTATCCTGATATGACAGAAGTAGAGCAGGCGCACCGTTGCCCATCTGAGTTTGCATTATTAATCTGATTTTTGTAACAATAGAATTAGATAGAGATCTTCTTAGATTCAAATTAGAATGATTTAGAACAATTAGAATGAACAGATCATAATGGCCAGGAGACAATTATCATTTATGTATGTAATTATTTATTCAATTTGCAGAATCATTATTTCAGCTTGTCGTTACATTGTTTTCTTTTCCCTTCAATTAGTAAAACTGAAATCAGCGTGCCTTATTGCTGTAAGGAGGAAATCTTCTGTAAATTCTGCTAAGGGCCTTTCCTCTTATTAAGTCATTTCCTTTTAAACACATATATTCTAGTTAAGTGTTGCGAGAAAACAGTGATTCCTTGGTTGTGTAAGCCCCGAGGTACATGTGTCTGCCTGATTCTGACAACACTTGGGTAATATTTCAGAAGTGTGACACAAAAAAAGTCTCAGTCTCAGCTTAGATTAGTTATGTTATGTGTCATATCTGAAAGATGAGTCTGCAAAACTGGGAAATCCAGAATTCCACAACAAGGAGGAAGTATATCTCTGAACGCAGCCCCAATTTCAGTGATTCATAACTCTTTTCATTATCAGAAGTAAGGGATACTTAGCAAGACCACAATGTGACCTACCATAATTAATGTTAGGGACTACTAGTAAAATAAAGTCTATGACTGTATCTGCTGTATCCTCTTCTCTCTCCTCCTGCTTAAGGGTCAAACCCCATCTGTGCTAACAGAGCAGTGACTGACACTAGATAAACAACCCTTATGAGTGCTTTTAAAGGGCCATTCCATTGAAAACACATTTTTTCCATCCCTCCCCTCTTTCCCGTGATTGCCTGTCATGCTGTGGAGGTCTCCTCTGTGTATTCCAGTCACTTCCATACAGTGCAGCCCTCTGTCTGATGCTTACCAGCCATCATATTGACAGTGAGATTTTTTACATTCACTTTCAGTCAGTCCCATGATGCATCAGCACAGCATTAGCTTAGGTTTTCCTTGCCTGCAGGTGGTACAGTTTAATTATCGTTATCTTATGTGTTCTCCTGTATAAGGTACAGCCCATAAGTATACAGTCAGGGGAATAAGTTGTTATCTCCTCTATTATAGCTGTGTGACAGGAGCTGTGTGATCATCATCAGTAACTGTGACAGGAGTGCCTGTGTCTCCTATCGGCGGTGTCTGTGGTAGAGCCATGTAACAACATTACACAAACTATGAAACTGACTAGAACATGAATACATAACCCAAGTAGATCTGAGCTAGTCAGAACTGAGATCACATGACCTACTTAAATCCTGAATCTAAGTAGGAATATGAATTCCTCACAGCAAAAAAACAGAGGGCTCCAGATAATCTACCCCCACAAACACAACTTCCTAACAATAACATGCTTCTTACAACTGCTACCATACACAAATCAAATGCCAACTATAGGCAGGTGGAATGTTGTACGGAAAGCTCCTGTTACTGTCATAACTTGGATGTATATTCATGTTACATATATCACATCTTGTTCTGCAGAAACATGGTTATTTTATTATGTTCCATTTTGAAGCTTTAAATGGATTCTGTCACCAGGTTCATATTGTCCGAATCGCAGGAAGCATCGACCCAGGAAAGATATGCCCATTCCACCCATGTATGTTTTACTTAGAGTTCAGCTGGAACGGAGCTCCAAGTCAAAAAGCCGGCCTACGCCGGGCTCTCCCCACCTGCAGCATGTTGACTGACATCTTTGTCTCCATACACAAGCAGATGTAAGAGCTATCATTCGTGATGATGTGAGTGGGGAGAGACTAGAGCGTCCGGCTTCCTAGACTTGAGAGTTCACCTCCGAGTCAGACTTTTAAGTATCTTTTTTTCTGAAATGCTGCAAAGTTTCAAAATAAAACCTACATATGCCGATGCAGCCCCGCTTCTTGATAAAATAAACATGTCAGTTTGGCCATGCCACTATGGCATAGTGGATACAGCTTTAATTCAATCAAATGTTCAACTGACAGCGATCTAATATTTATGGCCAGCTTATGAGAAAAAAACCATAGGAAGTCTCTGTAACCAAAAAGAGCGCAAACTAAAAACTGAACTATTTCACCACTAGATTGGTATATACTTACCATGATATTTTTAAAAAAATGTTGCATGCTTATTTTGAACATTTATTTTATTATATTTCAAATATGTAAATGAGTATTTTCTCTTGCATTGTATTGCTCTGCATGTCCTGTACCTCAATGCTTGATGTTTATTGATTATACACTGAACTTTACCATGTCCATCCAATATGTGGAGAATGTGAATAACTGCCAATACATTTAACACACTTATTTATGCTAACATAGTTGTTTCTATAATGGAGGACGACCTGGCATCAGCATGACATGCCGGTTTAGACTTCATTAAGACTTCACTTAGCAAAATTGGTAGCAAAATTATCTTTATCTTCCACAAAGCTGTAGGGAAAAAAAGTTTAATTATTCAACTACAAATGTGAATTCACACAGTAATTTTCCACTGTCAAACATCCCAATAATTTACTATTTTAGCATTACTTGTTTTCTCAATTGCCTGTCTAGTTTTGCAGATCAGCCATGCTGAAGATGGATGGGCCGAGTTGCAGTGCTAGACACGGCACATGAAAGAGTGGTGCCGGTCCTGCGAAAAAAAAAAAAACACAATCTTTTTTCTAAACTCAATACAATCTCCTTAATGCAGGTCAGATATACAGTAGCTCGCTATTGATGTAATTAGTCAGTTTGACCAATAGTCAGCGGCTCTAGTAATTATTCTGTTGGGGATCTTTGTCATAATAACTAGTGATGAGCGAGCATACTCGCTAAGGGCAATTGCTCGAGCGAGCATTGCCCTTAGCGAGTACTTGCCCGCTCGAGAGAAAAGGTTCGGGTGCCGGCGGCAGGCAGGGAGCTGCGGGGGAGAGCAGGGAGGAACGGAGGGGTGATCTCTCTGTCCCTCTCTCCCCCCCGCTCCACCCTGCTGACTGCCGCAACTCACCGCGTCGGCACCTGAACCTTTTCTCTCGAGCGGGCAGGTACTCGCTAAGGGCAATGCTCGCTCGAGCAATTGCCGTTAGCGAGTATACTCGCTCATCTCTAATAATAACCTATCATATTGCTAAGTACCAAAACACACCATGAAGAATGCAAAGAATTTGGAAACAAAACATATTTCTTGAATAGCTAACCTTACTGTATAGTGTCTCATTGTAAGACAAATGCTTTATATTTGCTTCTTAAGAGATGAGCCGGCCAACTGTGAGTCTCAGACTGCAACCCATAGACTTGTATGAGAGAGTGCATGCACGGTACTCTCAAAAGAATCAGATTTTCGTGCACTGTGTGGACTTCACTTGGATTGCAGGAGCGCGTGAGTATAAACAGTACATCGCCCGGCTCCCTGCCATGTCCCCTAACTGCACCATAACTTAATTTATGGTGCTGTGTGGACCTGACAGGTTCCCTTTAATGTTTTACCAGAAAATATTCTATTGAGGGTGAGGAACGCATTATAAGGAGGGCCTAAGTTGTGTGAACAGTCAAGAGCCCATGGTCCATTTAATCCACCACTGAGTATCATCTACTTTGCCACGCGCACAACACAGCACAATAGCACTCCAATATGCAGTGATACACATAGCCAAATTTGTGTGTGTCTAGTTCAACAAGCAAGATTGAATTCTGAAATCTTTGAGTACCTCTCTGGACATCGGTCCCATGCAGAATTTAATTTAGAAACTGCACGTGAAACTCAGAAAGGCACCAGAATCCTTGCCTGACTGCAATGGTGCAATCTTTAGGCCTTATTCACACAAGTGCTATATTGCGGCTATTTTGCCACAATAAAACATCGGCCACGAATTGCGATCATGTGAAGCATTGGATTTCAATGCATTCATTCACATGGGCGATTATTAGCCGTCTAAAAAATGTTCGGCCGGTGAAGATAGGACATAGGCGGCCGAATACACAGGTCGATGTTTTGACGCGGCCAGAAAAGATAGGTCTTGCCCTATCTTTTGGCCACGATCAGCTGGTGGCTCCCATAGGCTTTTAGCGGCGCTGCCGGCAAAGGGAGAGGGAGGGAGTTTAGCAGTGGCTAGCACTAGCTATTTAACTAATAGAAACCATGCTGAGCATTGCTCCCAGCCATAGGAATTCCAGGCTCCGGGTTTTTTACTCTGCACCCGGCCGTGAGAATAGGAGAGAAAACACAAATTTTAGCTGCGACTTGGTCGCTGTTCATGCCTTTTTCGTCAACAATGCGGATGGCCTGATAAGCGCATTGCCTGTGTGAAAGAGGCCTTAGGCCGCCTTCCCACGAATGGATTTCCGCCGCGTAATTCGGCACCGTGAAATCTCCCATCCTCACCCGCAGCATGCTCTATTTGCCGCGGGTGTACGCGCAGACGGCTTCCATTGCAGTCAATGGAAGCCGTCCCTTCACGCTATCTCCCGCTGTAGCACAGTGGAAGATAGCGTGAAAACGCTTCCCCGCCTCCCACCGCCGCGTCATATGACACGGCCAGCGCGTCACATGACACGGCCGGCCGCGTCATATGACGCGGTGGGCGTGTCATGAGACGCGGCCGGAGTGTCATAAGACGCGGCAGCGGTGGGCAGGGAAGCGTCATGCGGGACCCAGAACAACGGATCCGCTGGTAAGTATGGGGTCTCTGGGGGGCGCCGTGACGGGCTTCGCCGCAGAATATTCCGGGGCGGAGCCTGTCACGCTCGTGTGCAGCCGGCCTTAAAGTGAGAGAAAATATGTCCAAGTATTACGTAAAATATGAGACTAGTGCATATTTTTGTCTGAGGAGCTTATATATCTATCTCTTCCATACTTGGTTACTGTGTACTGTCTCTACATCACAGCAGAGGGAAATTACTAGCGTTATCAATTAAAATTTCACTTAATGCTCACTAAAGAGCACACAGGTAACAGCAGAGGTAATTCTATCAGGGAAAGAAAGGCTGTGCACAGCTTTTATAATCCTCCCCGAGCAGTAGATAGAGGAGAACAATATTGAACTTATTGTCTTGGGGTTATATCACAGTAACACTGTGTTGTATATGCGGCAGGCAAGCGAAGATGGTGTCACATTATTGCATCAGGTGAAGTTAGCTCTTTAGGGAAATCTATTTCCACATCACTTAGAACCTTTCAATTCTATACTGGATTCTACTCATTATTAATACTTTGGGCTATCACTACTGTAACAGCAAACTAATCATTCAGCCACATTTCTTGTTTGTGTTTTACAAAGTAGTAACTCCTCCTTTCCCCACATGTTAGTATTAGGTTTGCTCAAATTCATGCACTTGGTATGTAGACAACCAATTCAATTATATGAAAAGATTTCCACTCACAGAACTTTCTGGAATAAGGGTGAATTCACACCTGCGTTAGAGCTCAGTTCTGGATTTTGTAGCAGAGAAACTGCAAAAAAAGGAAAAAAACATGTTTTTCCCCCCTTTTATTTCAATTGGATTTTTAAAAAACACAAAGCAATCAGAAAGGTTTCCACTTTTTTGACAGAAAAATAGCGCAGTCTGCAGGATTATTTTTCTGTTAAAAATAATAAGCCTAAGGGCTTATTCACACAAACGTCAATCGGACAGCATTTTCACGGCCGAATGATATACACTACCAATTGCATTCCAATGCATCAGATCACATAGGCATATTCCCGTGGCATAAAAGTGCAAAGTTGATGTTAAAGTTATGGCAACATGTATAACTATGAGTAAACAACAGTTTCTTTAAAAATACACTGCACTAATTTTTTTCATGCTTTTTAAAAGTAAAAAGGATCCAAAAATTAACCCTTTTTAGTGGCAGATTATTGTTGGTGTTTATACATACATGGTGGTAATGGAAGAAGAAATTACTTTTTCCAAGTAGTCCAAATATTATACCTTATTGGGAGTGGCAACATGTTTTGCATCTGGAAAGTGAAGATTAAGTAAAATTACCCCATTTTAGGGAACAACAAAAGGACTGGAATCTTGGAAAGTGAAGAAGAAATGTATTTTTTTACAAGCGAAAAGTCGAAAAATGTATTCCTTTTTTGGGATCATCGGGTTGATCTGCAGTTGCGTAGGCCTGGTAGTAGCAGCAGCCGGGGTGGTGATAGTTACATCAGCAGCAGCATAGCACTAAACAATGGACAGAAAAGCAGATCTGTGGTTGTCTAGGCCTGGTAGTAGTGGACAGCTACGGTTGTGGTGTACTAGTGTAGTAAGAGGTCAACAGCCAGGGTGATAGGGGTAGCAGTAGTAAGTCAACAACAGTTATGATGTACTGGTGTAGTAGTAAGTCAACAGCCGGGGTGGTAGTGGTAGCAGTAGTAAGTCAACAACAGTTGTGGTGTACTGGTGTTAGTAGTGAGTCAACAGCCGGGGTGGTGGTGGTGGTAGAAGTAGTAAATCAACAACAGTAATGCCAAATCTAATTAGTGGCATCACGCACAGGGGTTTTAAAATCCTCAGTGATCAATGCCGGATTCATTTTCACAAATGTGAATTTTCCGAGCTTTCGGACAATCTTGTTCCCTTAGTGTTGATGATGCCATTTGCCACACTGGCATCATCAGAAAGCGGCAAAAATTACCCCATTTTGGTTTTATACCGAGGGTCTAAAAGTGTGGCTATTCAGTAGTCATATTTTTGCTTCATGCCAACAATACAGCTGTCAGTGCGCAAGCATACAGCTTTCCATCCTTATCAGCATTTCCAAGGACCTGTTTGGTTCCAACCCCGTCCCAAACTGCCATGATTGTTCATCATGATCAATGTCATTATCACTGTCATCATGTTGGGTATCTGCCTTTTTACTATGTGGCAAACACCACTTAGTGGGGTGAGCCAAAATGAACCCGCCCGAGGTCCGGGTTCACACTAAAACAAACTTTTAGCAAAGTTCGACCTGCAACAGTGTTCAATTGTTTTGTTTGCTCAATACCACTTATGACCCAAACAATAATTGCTACAGTTTGATAAGAAAAGGCAGATATTTAGGGGGCTTTCATAGATTTTAATTGGGGACAAGGACCTATAAATTACAATTCTGCTATTAGATACTTTCATAACTCAGACAATTCTAATGTCTAAATAAAATTCTCAGTCTCATTGAATATATGTCTGCAGTTTACATACACGTGGTACACCTGAAACCCACCTAAAATCTAGGCCACTTCAGCATCCAAAACTTTAAAAGGATCTCTACCAGAGATGAGCGAGCACCTAATTGCTCGAGTCCGCGTTATTCGAGTCGAGCTTTTCATAAAATTCGAGAGCTCTACTTGAGTAACGAACCCCATTGACTACAATGGGAGACTCGAGCATTTTTGTATGTGGGACGCTGGGTGCCGAGCTTTTTTTTTTCTTAGGTTCGTTCTCTCTCTCTCCCTCTCTCTCGCCGTCACCAGCCAGCCCAAAAATTTGCCAATGACACGCGCTGCGTCATGAAGGGGAGGGGCCAAAACAGGCACGTCACAGCAGGGAGGAGCCAAAAACTGGGGTGGGGTCGAACTCGGCTTGATGCTCGTTCAAGTAATGAGCACCATCGAGTACGCTAATGCTCGAACGAGCATCAAGCTCGGCAGAGTATGTTCGCTCAACTCTAATCTCTACTAAAAAAAAGTGACCAGGATTAAGTGATATTTACATCGCATCTATTACTTCAGGTAACTTTTCAGAATAAGCTGAAAATAATAGTAATAATAATAATAAAAAATAAATAATAAAAATAAATCTTGGTATTTGTATAGCGCCAACTTATTCCGCAGCCCTTTCAGGTAATAATTACTTATTACCCCCCCACCAAGCTGGGTTCTCATTTTACCTCAGAAGGATGAGTCAACCTTGAGCCGGCTACCTGAATCATGCGGGGATCGAACTTGCAGCCTTCAGGTCGTAGGTGAGAGCTTACACTCTGCGCCACACAAGGCTCACTAATTTTTGTAGACAGGTTATCAATAGAAAAAAATCAACACAAACCCCTTTAAGTATACAGTTTAGTTTTTATATCAACATGCTACTTAAAGGGATTGTCAGGGATTAGAAAAAAACAAGGCTTTTTTTTTCTTCCAAAAACAGCTCTGCCCTTGCCCACAATTCCTCTTGATTCAATAGCTATAACACCAGACACAACTGGAGAGGTGTGGTAATGTTTCTGGGAGCAAGTAGACACGTTTTTCTAATACTGAACAACCCATTTAACAAATAATATACAAAGAAAAGTTCCATGCTCTTATCACAATATGAACTTTGGAGACTGCAGCTTTATTTACTATACAAGCAGAACGTCTACGATATACAGTATTTGCTGTATTTACTTTGGTATATCTAGATCGCACTCTAAAACCGGCCATAGAAAAGGGACAGAATTTAGCTCTGCATGTGAAAAACAATTCCTAGCAAAAGCAGAAGTTCAGATTATAAGGGAATTTCCTTCACAAACTTAAGATTCTAAACAGGGTTTTTTTAGGAGGGAAACCACCTCTATTCTACTTTACACCTTGATTAGTTCAGTCATCTACTAAAGTCACTAAGTCAAAAGTAAACGAAAACATGGGTAGGAAACTATGGCTACAATTGATAAGACATCTATAAACAGGCTCTCATTTAACCATTTGATGATTACTCACTGTCTAGCTAGCCAGACATCAAATAGTGGTTCACTACTAGCTTTGATGTATTAGGCAAGTCAAGAAAAGCTGTTTGTGTGCTATAATATAGAATTAAACAAAAAAAAAAACTAGGTTCATACCAAGGCTGAAAAATTTATAATAGACTAGGCAACAAATCTGAAAAAGTAGTCTTTGTATACAAAGCAAAAAACATAAAGATTACAGCAGTGATAAAGTTTCTCTAGAACTTCAAGAACTATCAGGCCTGTTCCTTTAATCGCTGCCACACAAGTCTTGTACATTGGATAAGATAGAGCTGTCAGTATAGTCTCCTATAGGGTCGTGCTAGAGTGGTAACCAGATGACAACTTAGTATCATCACTGAGATAAATTTATGTTTTTCGATTTGTGTTACGTTTCTGCAATTTTGTCTTACTACCAGATTTGTCCCATAAAACGTATTGGATAATAGGGATAAAGGTCATTTAGGATGTTTACACATGTAGTTTATAGAACAGCACGAGGTGTGAGTAAAGGCCATACTTGAATATGTCTACATTACGCCTGGAGACATAAACACAGCAGAAATTGTCACCTTTATTCTATCGGTTTTCTCTAATGGCATATTATACATTTTCCTTGAATGTTTTTAATGCAGTAAAACAATTTGTCACTTTGAACTAAAGGAAACAGGACACAACATACTTAGAACTACTTAATTCCATGGGGAGATATACACAGACTCAATTACAGACTGGCTGAACCAGTAGTAAGTGAGCGGTCTAAGCAGACGAGCAGGCTGTATACACAGTGAGTCTATAGAGGTGATCAGTCACAATGATGTAAAATATCCTTCTTGTGGTTGAGTACTTGTGGCTAGATAAACCAAAAATTGTAGTGTGAATGAGGATGGGGTTAAATATACAAATATTGAAAAGACTGGGACACTAGAATACACAGAGGAAACCAACGCAAACATGAAGTGAAGATACAAACTCCACGCAGATTTTGCTTTTGATCCCATTTGAATCCAGGATCCTGCACACTATAAGACTCAATGTCAACTACTAAACCACCACTATCAGACAGACACACTGTAAGTTGACCATGGACATTAGATATCAACAACACTGACAACTCCACTGAAAAACTAGGCAGCCAGTATTTATTGGGAACAAGAAGCCAACAAATTTGATTAAAATTTTTAAAAAATGGTCAAATCCTTAATTTTCCCAGAGATTTAATGTTCATAGATGTCAGCAGTACAATTATCCAAACAGCAGTCTCATGAACATGGCCACCTATATCCTAATGACAATTTGTTTGCAAGTAAATGACCACATTAATTATATTGGAGGGGGTGTGGTAACCCACACAAACACAGGGAGGAGCTACTACGGTGCACATAAATAAAGTGAGTGTGTGTAGTGTTATGATCAAAGGTTATTTCTTGTTAATGTTGATACCTTAGAAACAGGACATCATGTGGTTCATCATTGAACAGCCTGTTCCATTATAAAGCTCCAGTTAAAGTCTGTGTATAAAAAATACACAAGGGTAATAAAATGAACACACTGCATATTTTTAAGCCTTAAGGGGAGGGTTGAGTTGGATTTTTCCTGTCCAGTTCAGTGCTAGTGGTGTAAGGGTCCTTCTGGATGGGACAATTGTTGGGAACTTATGCACCCAATGGTTGTTCCAGCGATTATCGCTCCTGTGCTTTCCCACAGGCATTATAATCATCCAGTGAATGGAGGTTGAGCAGGCTGGTGATCACTTCTGACCTCCCACCTCCATTCACAGTAAACAGGCAGTCTTTCATAGATGAACGACTGCCTGTTTACATGAGCCGACTGCCATTTGATTGTTATGCCTGCATGAACGTAATGACGAACAACAAATGAGTGAGTTATCATTTGTCGTTCAGCCACTGGCAGCATTCAGATTCACACGATTCAGAGATAATCTGAACGATATGGCTCTAAAACATTCCCTCCAGGTCCACAGAATTACGGTATTGTTGCAGTTGAACCAGCATGTTAATAAGGAAATTTTAATTGCTAGTAGACCTTTGCTGATTGACATTTTTATATCCAGACATTTTTAACCTTCGGAGCTCTTCTGCTCCGTTCGACGTTTTTGGGCTCCTTCTGGTTGCTGAAGGCGATCCCATATAACGCTATATAAGCCCTATATGGGGCCATCTTCATATGCGAGAAGGAGCCAAAAAAGGTGAAAATGCATGTACTCTTTTATCATTTTACAAATGACATCTAATTATTGATTGCCTTATTGTAATTATGTGTTTCTGATTCCATAATATAACCAGGACTATCCAAACATGTTCTTTTAAGGGCTTAGTCACACGGGCGCATCGGCGTCCGTGTTACTGCAGGAAGAGGACGGCCATACTTCAGGATGGACGTCTCTCTGCAGCGCCGGAGAAAGAACATGTGACCAGCCTCATTGCCGGTCATGTGTTCTTTCTTCAGCGCTGCAGGGAGTCGTCCTCTTGAAGTACGGCCGTCTTCTTCCTGCAGTAAGGGCTCAGTCACACAGGCGCATTGGCGCCTGTGTACAGGTGCCGATGCGCCCATGTGACTAAGCCCTAAATCTGCTGCATGTGGAATGATTTGACTATCTGAGTTATTCCCATGTCTTCTGACAAGATAGTGAAGGGAGTATTTCCTCCGACTTTTTGCCTCTTAGTTTGTTTTCTTCTCTGTTTTATATTATGTGGCGACACAATAATAATTAGAAAGGGTAATAATTCTTCAAGGTGACGTGAATATGTGCTTCAAGTATCAAAACGGTCTTTTATCTGCAGGAAAAAACAAAATGCATAAGTAAAAATAAACACTTTTCATCAATTTAATGTATTTTTGTGTTGGTTCCTTACACAATTATACAATGAATCAATGAAACAAATATGATAGAGACTCCTCAATGTGCCCAATCTTTCTTGATAAAATGTTTACCCTAAAGACCCAGAACTTTCTGAATAATCACATTAGAAGATTAGAGGCGCAGCCTTATATTTGTGTTGTGTTAAAAGGGTGGGCAGTGGCTGGCAAACAACATCTGCTCATACTCTCTCTGCAGTCACACCATTTACTGCTCAGGGTCTGCTTATACTTGGCTGACTGATCCAAGGATTAAGAGTGTATTAGGGAGGACAAACATACTTCATTGTATGTGAAACTCTGACACATAGGCAGTGCATGACCAATATCAGTGTTCTTAATGCCAGTGTTTACCATGAAATATCAACTTTTGCTCTGTGGGGAAAGACCACAGCCAAATTGTATCAATCATCAAGTATTATTTAATCAATTGACTAATGTTATTACCCACATTTAAAGCATCCCTTCCAAAATATACTAAGATATAGCATTCTATAAAATGATAAAGTAATCCAGTTAAAAGCGTTAATAGGCTTTTGGTTCTACTTAAAAGGGTTTATATAGTGATATGGAGCATGCTGGTATAACGTGTATCTCTTCTATATAATTATACCAGTGTTTCTGGTGGCACAATGCACCACACAGCTGTGCTACATGATACATCCATTATGATCCCCACACACACAGCTCTACTACATGCATCCTGATTTATACACGTCACACACAGTTATGGTACATCCATGCTGATTTCAAGACATCACCAGCTCAACAGACTCATGGATACAGTCATCAGCCCCCTGGTCATGTGATCCCTGACTCCACCCACACAGGTGATCACATGACGGTGACATCATTATTTGTCCTGGTGACTGCTGTTGGCTTATCCAGTATACAGTACTTTCTACCAAACTGCACAATGGCTCCTTCCACAGCAATGACGTCACCGCAGGTCCTTCAGCTCACCGGATCTCTGTGGTGGGGGCAAGTCGGTGTCTTCTGTCAGAACTGCTGAGTTGTGTCTGAGATAATAACAGCTTAGTTGTATTCTCATTTTGTTATTTTTGTCCTCCCTTTCCAAGAGCCCTAAGTTTGCTGTTCTTCTGTCGGTCAGGCTCTGTGTTTTATATATGTTGTAGGAACTGCAATGATGTCACCAGGGGAGGAGCGATGACATCACTGGGGCAGAGCATGAGAAGCACCCACACACAAACATACATACTCACGGACAAGTGGTCATTAGTAGTTTGATATGTACAGCTGATATAGGTTATGCATCTCCCTGTATATAGGGATATGTGTCATGCCTAGAGGGCTGCAAACAAATTTTCATGTAGTCCAGGAAATTAATCATGTTTCAGAAGTTTATGCCAAGCAGCTAGATCATGCTACAGAAAGCTTCGAGCAGACCCGGGCAAGCAGTCATCAAGTGCAGTAAAGGGGGAGGGAGGAAAGCTGAACCTATGCACCCGGGTCCCTGAGCCTTTATATGATCCTCAGGATAGTGGTGTCTTATGTCAGGCAGCCACTTACCCCCTTCAGTGAAAATGAGATATTAGTAGGGAAGTCAGTGAAGATAGCTTTCAGCTAAATAACTTCTATGGTCTATGACCAGCTTTAAGTTTCTGAAGTCAAGCTTTGTTTCCAGACTTCATGGAGCTACATTTGTATCCAAATCAGCAAATTAGATAGATTTTAAACTTCCTGAATAAGAGTGTGGATAAATTGTTAACTTTCTCAAGAGTGTGACAAATGGTTTCAACACCTAATGTTTCCCTACAGCTTTAGGTCACTGTGGTAATGCAGCCTGCATTATTATGGATAGCTGTGCCATCACTGGCTCTACATGTATGTATGACTAACTTATCACCACGGTGTATGGATTACAAGTGAACCTGTAAGTGTAGGATCTGTTGTCCACACATTTACTTACAACATCAGGATTTATCATAAAGCAATCTTAACCGATCTATACACGTTCATGGGGGAGTCAGGAGAGTTACCAGCTTTTGGCCAGCATTTTTTTCATGTATGTGGCCACAGGATTAAGATACTCTCTAATTTTCTCTATTTCTGGTTAACTAGACAAATTAGATTTTTATTAGTCTGAAAAACTGGGTGGCAACTTTTGGGCAAACAGTACTGTTGGTAATTATGCTTGTCACCCACCCTACAAGAATAAAGTACAAAATAGAATTTTAAAGTAACATAGTACATTAGGATGAATGAAGACAACATCCATCTAGTTCAGCCTGTTTCCACACCCCCATTGTGGATCCAGAAGAAGGCAAAATACCCCAATGGGGCAGAAGCCAATTTAGCCCATTAGGGGCAAAAAATTCCTTCCCGACTCCATAATGGCAGTCAGCATACTCTCTGGATCAACATTTGAAAGATCCTGACTCTAGGACCCGGAGCAACAACCCCGCTGGCTATGTAATGTCTATATCCTGCAATATTATAGCGCTCTAAAAAGACATCTAGTCCCCTCTTAAACTTCTCTATGGATTTTGCCATCACCACATCCTCAGGCATAGAGTTCCACAGTCTCACTGCTCTTACAGTAAAGAACCGCCTTCTGATGAAACCTTCTTTCCTCTAATCATAGAATCATAGAGGATGCCCTGTTATTACCATCATAGTCCTAGGTATAAACAGGTCATGGAAGAGATCCTTGTATCGTCCCCTAATGTATTTATACATAGTTATTTGATCGCCCCTTATCCGTCCTTTTTCCAGGGTGAATAATCCCAATTTTGATAGCGTCTCTGGGTATTCCAGTCCAGTCATTCTGTTTATTAATTTAATTGCCCTTTTTCGAACCCCCTCAAGCACTGCAACACCTTTACTGAATACCGGTGTCCAGAACTGTAGATAGTATTCCATATGAGGCCTGAAAAGTGCCTTATATAGTGGAAGAATAATGTTCTCGTCCCTTGCCCCTATAGCTCTTTTAATGCACCCCAAGGCCTTATTTGCTTTTGCAACAGCTGACTGGCATTGATTGCTCCAGTTAAAAGTCTGCAGTCCACTAGTACCTCCAGGTCTTTTTCCATCTCACTTTTTCCTAGCAGCACCCCATTTAGTGTATGTTGGTAACATCCATTTCTCCTGCCTATGTGCATAACCTTACATTTATCAATATTGTACTTCATTTTCCATTTTTCTACCCAAGCCCCCAGCATGTCTAGGTCCATTTGCAGCCATCTATTGTCCTCCGTTGTATAAATTATCTTGTATAATTTTGCATTGTCTGCAAAGATCAATATTTTACTGTGCAGTCCTACTATCAGCTCATTGATAAATATATTGAACAAAATGGGGCCTAGTACTGAACCCCGTGGCACCCCACTAGTAACGGTGGCACAATCAGAGTATGAACCATTAATTACCACCCTCTGCTTTCTATCTCCGAGCCAGTTCTTTACCCAGATACACACATTTTTGCCTGGACCGAGCTGTCTCATTTTCTATATTAACCTATTTTGTCGCACAATATCAAATGCTTTAGAAAAATCCAGATATATGAGATCAATAGACTCTCCAAGGTCAAGCCTAGAACTTACTTCATTGTAGAAGCTAATCAAGTTGGTTTGACATGATCAGCCCCTCATAAAACCATACTGATGAGGAGTTATACTGTTATTCTGTTTGAGGTATTCCAGGATGGCATCTCTTAGAAACCCCTCGAATATCTTTCCAATTGAAGTGAGACTTACTGGCTTGTAGTTACCAGGCTCTCTTTTAGACCCCTTTTTCCCTTTTTGTATATTGGAAGCACATTGGCAATACATAAATCCACTGGTACAACCCCTGTCTCAATAGAGTCCTGAAATATAAGAAATAGTGGCCTGTCTATCATGTCACTTAGTTACCTTAGAATCCTTGGGTGTATTCCATCTGGGCCCGGTGATTTGTTGATTTTTTTTTTCATTATAGTTTATGATGCTTATAGGACATGATGCTTTCCTTTTACAATTAAAGATAACTACCTTACCCAACTTGCGCGGGAGTCAACTAGAGGGAGGGCCACTCTGGACAAATTGGACAGAATCACGGGGGCGCAGGTTGAGGGACACTTAGAAAATAGTGACCACAATATAATTAATTTCCAGCTGTCATTAAGTAGGAAGCTTTATCAGTGAGCAACAAAAAAACTAAACTGAACTTTAGTAAAGCAAAATTGATCAGCTCAGAACTACTCTTGGCAGCATTAATTGGCACAATGTCCTCAAAAATAACAGTACAGGTGACAAATGGGAGAAGTTTAAAAACATCCTATTAACCACATGTGAACAGTTCATACCCTTTACAAAATAAAAGAATTACAAGTAGAAGGAAACCAATGTGGCTCGACAAGACTGCATTAGGTGAAAAAAAGAAAGCATTTAAATTATTATAACAAGAAGGCAGCGAAGAAGTGCTAAAAACATACAGGAAAAAAACTAAGTATGGCCGCCTGCAGACGGCCGGGTCGGATCCGGCAGCGAGAATTCTCGCTGCGGGACCCAACCCGAGCGCCTGCAGAGAGCAGCGCGTACTCAACCATGCCCCGGCTCTTTCATGTGCCGGCTGCCAGGCAGCTGACGCATGCAAAGACCGGAGCATGCGGCGGTTTGTTTGCCGCGCGAGATGCAAAACAGAGGCCAAGGTCACACGGGGCGGATTCCCGACAGTAAATGTCGCGGTTTTGTGGCAGCGAAAAACCGCAATATTTCCGCCGGGAGAACCGCTGTTTCAAAACCCGCGCCGGTTTTGAAGCGGCCCGGCTGCTCGCTCTTCCACTGCCGCGGGCAACATGCTGCAGTCGGAAAATCCACGCCGCATCTCGTCTACATCCCGGGATTAGCGGCCGCATGCGGATTTGCCGCGGCAAAATTCCGCACGGAATTTCCGCGGCAAATCCGCCCTGTGTGAACCCAGCCTTACAGAGTTATTCTATGTTAAAGTGACACATGTCAGATTTGCAAAATTTGGCCTGGTCATTACAGCGCAAACAGGCTTGGTCAATAAGGTGTTAAACAAAAATTGCCCAATGATAGAATTTGCAGTGACTTTTTTATCTTGAACTATCAGTCTGAGAGAAGAATCGCTCATATGAATAAATAGATTCAAATACATGTGATTTTTTCACGTGCGAGTTACATTTGTATTGCATTCAGATGTAACTCGCAAATGCGGATTACAATTATTTTCTAAAACAAACATGTCAGGAAAGCTGACAGATGCTCTTTATAAAGAAATGCTTCTTAGGCTGATCTCACATGACCAGTTTGGAATTGTGGAATCTGTGATCAGCACCCACGTGGACGATCCATGGTATTCTGCATTCATTCAAGAAATAGAACATTCGCATGTCCGCTCATGGAAATTAAATCGCAGCATGTTCTATTTTCTTGCGGATTTCGCACAGAAGGCTTCCATTGAAGTCAATGGAAGCCATCCAACCCTCTGCCCATCTGCAATTAACATTGCGAATAGGTCACAGATACCTACGTCATCGCCTAGCAACAGCGCAGGAAAACCAGTGATTTGAAAAAATCTTTTTTGTGCATGTCCGACGGCGAGTCACCAGGTCCATCCGCTATACAGATTTAACCAGATATGCTTGGACGCTGGCCGGGCAACAGGTTGGATGCGGAATCAGACCCGTCCGTGTGAGACCGGCCTTAAACGTGTAAAACTCTTTTAGAAAACCTGTAGATCTACAGCTGACAGTCAGCACAGTTTTGTGCACAGCTTTCAAGCTTGAGAGAATAAGAATTGCCTTATTTAACAAATCCCCCTAGATGCAGATGAGTAACGTCTCTTTCCTTGCTGCAGTCAACAGTGCTGTTTACCTAGTCAACCATTTAATATTGTACAAAACCTGACTCATACTATTATTCGTATGCTAATGACAACAGTGAATATGTGACTTGATGCCCAGGTTTACACCCAATAATATAACTAAATGCACTCAGCACTGAAAACAGCTCTCCAAGTCCAGAAAGTCACTTGCACATTTGTTTTTGCCTGAGGCATAGCGAGATACCATTAACTGTTAACAGAGCAGGGAAGCCATGGCTGGCTACTTATCTGCTCCTGTAATTACCACACCAACAACTCCCTATTGGTACACTATGCATCACCCAAGTGCGTGCCAGACACGTTGACAGACACCTTTTCATTGGCATATTGATGTGTTTGGCTTTTTCCTCTCTTGAATTAGAGGGGATCTATACAGTTCAGACGTTTGTTCTAAGCTTAAATTCATTCCGGGATTGTGTTCACCTACATAGACGGCTCTGTATATCTGAGAACCATCTATAGATCTCCATGGCCTTCTGCACACAACCCTATTACAGTTCTGCACAAGTTGCACTGAGCTGTATTATAGAATCTATATACAATTATGGGTCTGAAAGGAAACAATTTTCGGCATGTTCCCTTGAATGCAGTGTTTATATTGATTCTATGGGTAAATAGGTGCCATACAGATTCCTTATTGTTTGTATCCAGTTTACAGATCGAGAAGATACAGCATATAAAATTGTTCCTCGTGTGAGGCTTCCCTAAGAATAGCATTCATCCATATGCACACAATAAGGATCAGATGATTTTAGAACTAAAAAGACGTCTTCCACTATTGAACATGTTTAATTATTGTACTGATTTTGGATTCTCCCAGCAAATGTACCTAACAACACAGTAAAAACAAAGTGAGAGGACAAGGCAACTGAAAATAGGAACAGCAACTATGTAGTTTCATTTCTGACGCCATAACGGAAAACACCAAATATTTATCAACACCAGGGGATATTCTCAGAACATATAAGAGAAAGTGAGATATTTATAGTTAAACAGTACATTCAGCAAGTAACGTTAGCATGACAGCATACATGGGACTCCTAGCGGTGGCGGAGTATTGTGCAGGATCTACAGTAGTATTTATACATTGGTGTATATCTGGAATTTTATATGGGCATGATGTACAGGGTGTCTCAAAAGAATGAAATTGGTGTGGTGATCCAATTATGCATACAAGCTATGGGAAAAGGAAGAAACCTGCTAGGCCAAGTCACAAAAAATGACGGCCATTTTGAATGCCACTATCTTTGATTCAACTGTAATTTTTCCAATGGAAAAGTAAGTGTGTAATATATCAAACTGGCAGAGAATTTCACCAGAAAAACAAAGGTGCACTTCGTTTTAACATAAATGTATTTATTTTCATGTTACACAGTGATATTTCCTCAGTGCAAGCAATGTGAATGATGGAGTTATCTCAAGCAGAATTTCCTGTAATGAAAAAAGCTCACTGTGTTAGCATGGGAACGGTTACAGTTATGTTAAAATGAAGCACACCATTGTTTTTCTGCTGAAATCACTAACTACCTCTGAAGCTACTGTGCCCAATGCAAAATCTGTAGCAGGACTCCCCAACTATAATGCTTTACTTATAGTACTGGTCTCCTCGTATGGGGTGGAGAGACCTTGTGGGCCCCCTAAGGTTCCAAGACCCGGTTACGACTGTACCCTCTGCACCCATTATATTTACGCCTCTGCGTCTGAGATTCCTTAAAGAGCAGAGGTGGGATCCTGACCCCTAAAGTGACTGCCATGCCTGCTGCTCTGGAATTTCAGGCTTGTGCTCTAATATTTTAAGTGGTAAATTTCAATTCTGTCAGTGACAGTTTCACACCAAACAAGGATTAAGCCAGTTTTGACTCTAGTCGTTGCTTTGCACTTATTATAACTGAGCATCTGTGTGTGGTCTGTGAATGTCAGTCAGAAATCTTCAGTATGTAGCCTCAAGCACATGGAACAAGAAATGCAATAAACAAGGCAGAGCATGGCAAATGCCTCCAGTTAATTTACAATGCAGGTTGGATAACAGTTCACAGTATTCATTATGTTCAAGTACTTCTAATATTTATGGTGCATACAAGCACAAAGACTGTATTAATAGAGAATACATTGGATCTTTCAATGTAATCAAATAAAACTAATGAATGAATGTGTCTTCATTAAACCAATAGCTGTTTGTCTCTTATTGGCTAGTCTTAACTGCTAATTTGGTCAGTATGAACTACCGTAATTTGGTCAGATTTTCAGAGCATCCACATGCTAAAACATCTCACACCTATGTTTGGTGAATCCTATTCACCTTCAACTCTCTCCTCATGAAGGCTATGTTTCTCTACAAGCTTAAGGGTAAAAACACATGGGTGTATGCGCCACTACGCGCGTCACTTAGGGCTTATTCCGACGTGCGTATATCGAACGGGTTTTAACACCCGGCTGATATACGCTGTCTCTCTGCAGGTGGAGGAGGCGGGCCGGGCCAGCAGCAGTGCACTGAGCTCTCGCCCCCTCTCTGCCCCTCGCCACTATTTGCAATGGGAGGGGTGAACTTAGCCCAGTTCCACCCCTCCCATTCCAAACAGCGGTGAGGGGGCGGGAGCTCAGTGCACTGCTCCCCACTCGTCCCACCTGCAGAGAGGGACAGCGTATATCCCTCTCTATACCGGCCTACATAAGCATGTCAGAATAAGCCCTGAGGGCGAGCACCCACTGGCGTTTTTTTACCTGCGTTTTGCGTTTTTCCTGCACAGGCATAGAGATAACATGTGTTCCTGTCCACTGGCCTTTTTTTTGCGTTGCGTTTGCGTTTTTAACATAGGAACTGTCAGTTGCATATGTGTCCTTATTTTTCTCCATGGAAATTAATGGCAAAGCCGCGAAAACACCGCGAAAACGCCGCGAAAAACGCCGCGGAAAACGCGCGGAAAAAACGCGGGACACGCGGCGAAAACGCTGCGTTTTTTCCCCGCGGGAAACGCAAACGCCAGTGGGTGCTCGCCCTTAGAGTGTAGTTGTGCATAAACCAGGTTTTTTTTATCATACCATAGTGCGCAAGTTTGAAAAAAATAGCAGAAAGATAGGTCCTGCCATATCTTTCCCACATGTAGTTAATATGCCTGTACTATTAACGGGTGAGAATACCGCTAATGCAAATGAAACCATTGAAATCAATGTTTTACTTTGATCCTGCTATGAGGCTGTAATTATTACGGCTGCATAACGGGACTATAAGACGCCCATATGAAGAAGCCCTAAGGGCAGCTTCATACAATCATATGAACAAATACAGTCCGCCACAGTGCAAGGTATTTGAGCATGAACGAGGTTGGATAAGGTACATTTGCAGATGTGTGTGCATAGTACTGTGCTTTTCGCACATGCAGGGCCAGTTCACACACGTACATGATACACCCTTTTCGTTCATTAAATGGCTATTTAGCCTAATGAGGTAATTATGTCTTCTTTTCCCTGTGTTGTTGCTCAGTGTTTCACACTTCCCCTTTGTGTATTCGTGCACCTCCCATAGACGTCTATGGGGGCCTTTGTTGCGCAAAAAGCAGGAAAATGGAATGGGTCTGACTTGTTTTCGCTCATGAGAACAAACCTACTGAATTCGATGGGTTCTATCCCCTGTGCTTGTAGCGCATGTATATCTTATGAATGCAAAAACTTGCGCAAATGTGGGTGTGTGAAGAAGCCCTAAAACTGGCCACGGGCATAAAATAAAGTGGCCCAAATCTTAAGGCCCTTCTACACAAGACAGTAATCGTTCAGATTCTCTCTGGATAGTTGGAATCTGAATGATAATTGTTCAGTGTAAAAGCTTGCAGCGACTGAACAACAAAAGATAATTCATTCACTTATCATTCGTAGTTTAGTTTCTGCAGGCATCGGCCCGTGTAAACAGGCTGTTGTTCTTCTATGAACGACTGCCTGTTTACTGTGAGTGGAGGAAGGTGGGTTCAACAGTCTCAGGAACACTCCACCTCCATTCACTAAGCGATCGTTGTTCCTGTGTGAAAGTAAGGAGCAATTATCGCTGGGATGACTGTTGGGTGCTTCTGCGCACCACAATCGTCCTTTGTAAAAGGACCCTAAGCTTCTCTGATTAAAAAAATGACTTACTCACTTTTGGTGCCTACAGCTTATATGCAGAACTATGTGTCTCCATGGTTACAGTCTACAAACAAACTGTGTAAATTCATGTGTATGTAAATCTGTTAACTATCCACTATTTTTCCTGAATAGTCTTAACTTGTTGATATAAGACAAAAAAACTTTTGCGATATTAACTCATGCTGAAATCTACATAAACAATCTGTTTGTTTCGCTTAAAACTCCTAGCAAAATAAAAATTGATTAAAGAAAGATTCTCCCCTCCCAATGCCTGGTTGTAATTAATTACACTACTATTTGGATTCAGTCGCTCCCATTAATGAATAAAGATGCTCTGGATCTTCCTGCACTCTGATAGTAAATCCATCTCTTGTTTGTGTATTCTGGGAGTTTATCCACAAAATGTGTCAGCAAATTTCTAATGTTCCCTATTGTTGATAACTGCTGTCAAATTCTTATTTTTAATAACACTGTGCAACAAATGTTTTAAAAATCTTCGTGACCGTAAGTAATTGATATGTTTCTGTAAAATTACAACATGCTGATTACACTGGTAAAAATGAATAATAGCAGCACGTCTCACTTTCAAGTTATTTAACCACTTAGTGACCAAGTTGTTTTTTTTTAAATTAAAGGGTTTGTCCCGCGAAACAAAGTGGGGTTATACACTTCTGTATGGCCATATTAATGCACTTTGTAATGTACATTGTGCATTAATTATGAGCCATACAGAAATTATTCACTTACCTGTTCCGTTGCTAGCGTCCTCGTCTCCATGGTGCCGTCTAATTTTCAGCATCTAATCGCCCGATTAGACGCGCTTGCGCAGTCCGGTCTTCTCCCTTCTGAATGGGGCCGCTCGTGCCAGAGAGCTGCTCCTCGTAGCTCCGCCCCGTCATGTGTGCCGATTCCAGCCAATCAGGAGGCTGGAATCGGCAATGGACCGCACAGAAGACCTGCGGTCCACCGAGGGTGAAGATCCCGGCGGCCATCTTCGCAAGGTAAGTAAGAAGTCACCGGAGCGCGGGGATTCGGGTAAGTACTATCCGTTTTTTTCTTTTTTAAACCCCTGCATCGGGTTTGTCTCGCGCCGAACGGGGGGGCTATTAAAAAAAAAAAAAAGTTTCGGCGCGGGACAACCCTTTTAAAACTCCTTTATTCATCCATCAAGGCCGCTGTACGAGGGCTTGTTTTTTTGTATTTTTCAATGGTACTATTTTATCTACCATATAATGTACTGAAAAACTTTTCTACGGCGCACAAACTGCAACAAAAATGACATGATTCTATGGGTCAGTATGATCACTGCGATACCAAACTTTTGTAGTGTTTTTTTTTTTTTTTTTGCTGTAGTACTTTTATTTTTCTTCAAAAACATTTAATTTTTTAAAAATTATTCTCTGCCGCCATCTTCTGCGTGCAATAACTTTTTTATTTTTCCGTCCACATAGTTGTGTAAGGGCTCATTTCTTGCGGGACGTTCTTCTTCTTTTCATCGTGCGGGGTAAATAATGTATTACTTTGATAGATTGAACCTTTATGGATGCAGCGATACTAGAGTTGAGCGAATGTACTCTGCTGAGCTTGATGCTCATTCGAGTATTAGCATACTCGATGGTGCTCGCTACTCGAGCAAGCATCACGCCGTGTTCGACCCCGCCCCAGTTTTGACCCCTCCCCACTGCGACGCTGCGCACCTCAACGGTAGTTTGTGGCTGGCTTGGGGGAGAGAGAGAGAGAACGCGGTGTGCAACAGTGATTGTGGAATAGTTGTGCAATCTCTTTTTATTAAGCAAGGTTAATGGCGGGCCTACTGGATTAATTGTATGGGCATATTTCCAAAAAATACAATATAACGGCAATTGGATTACATTATTCCTGGTGCACCTCAATGAATAAAGCAGAATGACTCCATATCAGCCTGGGTTTCAATAAAAATCCCTGGAGTCTTTTACCTCATTTGGGTCATGTGATATCATTTTGACTGCATGTAAATGACTTGGCTATGTGCTCTCTTCACTATTTCAGTCAGCATAATTTGTGTATAAGGAAGCTGCATAGACTGTACATACAGACTCTTCATGGGCCAGGTAGGCAGAAATTCCTATCACAGTTACTGGTGATGATTAACGGCTCCGTTCATGCAGCTATAATATGTGAGATTGTAGTTTACCCTCATGACTGTATATGGTCTACTATATGGTCTTTAGCTTATTTAGGTCACTATAGAAGGTAAAGATAATACAGCATGTGATGCTGTACTGATGTATCATGGGATTGCTAGCATGGCATAGAGACAAAATAGGGAGAAATCTCAGCATCAAGATGGTGCCTGATAAGTATCAGACAGGAGGTTGCGCTGCATGAAAGCGAAAGCAATATACATAGGAAATGTCCAGTGTGTGCCCGACAATCAGTTGAGGGGCCAGTGATGGAAAAATTAGTTTTAGCTGCAGTGGCCCTTTAAAAGAAACATTCTAATGGACCAACATGAGAATAGTAGAGCTTCATAATATACTACTTTCTACAGAAATATGATGTACTAGCCTGGGTACCCGATACAGAACGTGTGCAAGACAAAACATGACATTTTAAGTAAGAAAAGATGATATCAGAACGTACGCATAAATACGTGTAAGGACACCCATGCTGATTATTGCTATGTTAATGTATTAACTTAAAATAGACAAATTCAATGATCCTTGCATTTAACATTTTTATTACATTACTTTTACTGCAAGGACTTTTGATATACATTGTTTGTGGTTTTTCCATCAGGGGCAAAAACAAACAGATTTTTTCCATTCCCAACTCGTTTGCATTGTATCTAAAAGGTCCCCCCTCCATGAATTTCCAAGCTGTTCCTCTCAAAATTAGGAGTCTCTCGGTCTGAAGAAGGTTGGGCATGCTTCACCTCGTCAGTTTCTACAATTCGAGCGGCTGCTTGTCGATTTTTGAGTCAGGCGTTAGTTTGCTCCGGCACTGCAGCTACTCGAGCGGCTGCTACTTTAGGTGCGGCTGTTGTCCTTCTGCCCAAACTGGTCATCTTCTATGTAAAACACAAATTCTGTTTCCCTAGTTCTTGTCCGATTTGAGTAAAATTTAGCATTTTTTGTTGCCAATAGCAACTGATCATAGCTCAGCTTTCATTTGATATTCTGCTGAGGTAAAATGAAAGCTGTGCCGTCATTGGTTGCTTTATATTATACTGTTAAGGTAAAATAAAACCTGCGCTGTGATTGGTTGCTATAGGCAACAGCTTTTAATACTCTTAGTGCTGAGGTAAAATGAAAGCTGCTCTGTGATTGGTTGCTATGGGCACCAAAACTGTTTTTTACTGTTTGTTGATTTAATGTTAGACAGTTTTGATAATTGAGGGCCGGTGTTCATAAATGTGCTCCATGTACTCCTGTCTGCAAATTGTTATCCACACGGACATCCAAGGCGGAATTAGGAAGGACAAAATGGGCAAATGATTGGTGGCTCCACCAGGGTTAGACTGGGCTAAAAACAGTCCTGAAACACAAATTTTCAATGGTCAGTCTGACTCTTCAAGTGGGAATTAGTTGTTGGAAATAACCAAGAACATTGAATCGAGTCTATAAAATCTATTGGTGAAAGCAAATTTGGGGGTTGCTGCATTAAAATTCAAGAAAAGGTAAAAAAATGCAAATAAGGTTGCCAAGACAACAAAATTTAAGAAATTTTAGCCTATAACCTTATGCAGGTCGAGATTGTACTATATGCAAAATATCATGTCAATCAGTTGTACCGTTTGTGCGTGATGCTCGAACAGACATTGACAAATATATAGAAGATGTCCTACAAAGCAGACAGAACAGTTTGTCATAAGGTCCAGCGTCCATATGCATTGTTGACAGTGAAACAAACAAAAATAGATTCCCGTTCACAATAATGTAGCGGGCTCCCAAGCTGACAGATGTATGGAGAAACAGGGTCAAACTGTCTGCATGCGCTGTGCTGTCTCCCAGGTAAAAAATGATAAAACCGGAAGTTCCGTCACAGATCTAGCTCCGTCCAGCCACAGTAATTCCCCTTTCATGGTCCTCGAACGGAGCAGGAAAGCAGAATCCCCTACGCAGATATGAAAAAAACCACCCTTAAAGGAGATGTCCCGCGCCGAAACGGGTTTTTTTTTTTTTAACCCCCCCCCCCGTTCGGCGCGAGACAACCCCGATGCAGGGGTTAAAAAAACCACCCGCACAGCGCTTACCTGAATCCCGGCGGTCCGGCGTCTTCATACTCACCTGCTGAAGATGGCCGCCGGGATCCTCTGTCTTCATGGACCGCAGGGCTTCTCTGCGGTCCATTGCCGATTCCAGCCTCCTGATTGGCTGGAATCGGCACGTGACGGGGCGGAGCTACACGGAGCTACACGGAGCCCCATAGAGAAGAGGAGAAGACCCGGACTGCGCAAGCGCGGCTAATTTGGCCATCGGAGGGCGAAAATTAGTCGGCACCATGGAGACGAGGACGCCAGCAACGGAGCAGGTAAGTAAAAAACTTTTTATAACTTCTGTATGGCTCATAATTAATGCACAATGTATATTACAAAGTGCATTATTATGGCCATACAGAAGTGTATAACCCCACTTGCTGCCTCGGGACATCTCCTTTAATGGTAAAATTAAATGGCGTCTATGAATTCCCTTACTGTCAGTGGGAATCTCTTCTCTGTGTAGTTCCCAGAGATTATTTCACAGTGCAGCCAATCGGAGGCACTCTGGCTTGGCATCATCTGTCACCAGAGAAGGAAGAATTGAAACTGTACTATTGTTCACAACATAAAAGGCAGTAGGGCTGCTTTCACATCTGGGGCGTACTTTCTTAAGACAGGTGTTTAATACGCTCGTCTAATTCAACTAACATCAGGCTCAGAACGACAAATGTATTTAAGTGGCCTCTTAACACATTTATCTCATCTGGTGGCACCTCCATGTGCCGGATGGAAAGTTACGCCAGCTGCGAGTTGGTATGGGATCCTGCTATAATGCCTTCCAGTTTCTGACAGACTCCCAGCGGCCATACCCCCTAATGCTAGGCCCACACATTTTTTGAAAAAGTGTTGCGGCAAAGTGTAAAAGCACTGAAAGATGCAATTTTGGAAGTCACAAAAAACAGAGAAGAGAAGCTTTACTTATAGAGCTATAATACAATCTGCGGCTTCTTTTCCCATCGTTTTAACTGCTATAGCAGACGTTCCTGCTGCTATACAAACTGTAGGGTGGTTTAACACGAATGGATTTTAATTGCGAAATCCACGATCGCCACCTGTGTGGAAAATCTGCAGAAAAACGCGGGCATTGAAAGGCATGTATTTCGATTGTATGTTCACACCCATAGGTAGGAATCGCGTATTCCGCGAGCAGAAGAAAAATCGCAGCATGCTCTATTTTAGCACGGATTCCCACATTGAAGTCAGTGGAAATGCTCGCAACGTCAAAGGAAGACAGATAGAAAAGCTGGAATGCCAGCTGGTGGGGAGAGAAAGGTTTTTCTTGAGCTGACAATACGCGTATGTCTGCGCGGAAAAACGCTCGCATCTGCGATTATTCGTAATTTCTTTGGAAATCCACATACGGAATCTGACCTGTTCATGTGAGCCCGGCCTAGGAAGTGCTAAATCTATGTTCACATCAGTGTTCAGTTTTCTGTTTCTCTGTTCCATTCCAGGTCTTTTTTCTACTTTTTGCCTCCATTCCACTTGATAGCAGTCTTTTTGACAGAAAAAAAAACCCTGAAATGCAGGACTTTCTGTCCAATATCACAAAAACTGATAGGAATGGAGCTTTCTGTGGTTTTTTTTGTAACATTAATGTAAGTGAGGGAAGGTCATAAACAGAAACTATTCAATTTGTATCTGTTTATGTTTCTGTGTAATGGATCTGTTAAAGGTTTTCATTTAGATTTCATACTTTTTCCGGCTTCTGACACTTCTAGACAAATACAGTACCAATGCTACATACATACCCTCTAAGATTTGGAAATCTGAAATAGGTACAAACTCCAGTACTTCCCCACCCCAGGTCGGAGCTGTAGACACTCGCTGCTATACGGTGCTCTGTATGGCACTATATTGTGGAGATATTCTTGCCTAGAAGCAATGGGAGGGGGGGGGGGGGGTTAATCAGGGGAATTTTCATTGTCAGTTTTCGGGTAGCTCTTCTTCCCTTCAAAGATGCAATATATTTCTCAAATGTCCCGCGATGTTAATAAATTTGTTTCATCTTTAAATATGTCTAGGGATGTGGAGTGACTTTGTATTCCAGCTACTGGAGTGCAACTGTGACAAATTTTGCGTCTTTTTAAAAGTCACATGTCATAAATGTCTCTAAAGACCTCGCTCCACTCAATCCCCACCCCCTTTTCTAGACACTTTTGAAAAGCAAAGTGAAAGGCGAAACATCTTTTCTTTTTGGCACAAATGAATACTAAATTTGTCTAAATTGATTTGCACGAAAGAAAACATGGACCAGAATTCTGACGAAGGCCCGATATGAATGCCTCCATAATTTGGCATTTGATGGATTATGGTATGATTCCATAGGAGATCAGAAGCATACAGAGATACAAAAGGGCCGAACAGACTTCCAACTTAATGGTTGCACAGAGCTGTAATATATGCTAATAGTAAGTACGATCCCTTGCAGTCAAAGTATTGCCTTTTTTACTAATATAAACCAGATATTGATACATATTTCATTTTTTCTCATCTGTTTTTATTTTCAGATTTTTTAATTCTGCTGTCTGTACAGTACTATGGGGGCTGACATCTTGCCTGAGCTGTAGTTAAGAGCATTTAGGGCTCCTTCACACGGGCATATTTGCGCAAGCAAAACTTGCGTGTGCAATATGCTGAGAATAGAACCCATTAATTTTAATAAGTTTGTTCTCATTACCTGATTTTGTGCACGCATTTCTCAACATGGTCTATTTTCCTGAACATTTGCGCAGCAAAGGTCCCCATAGAAGTCTGGAGGGAGAAGAAGTGAGCTGGGATTGTAACCTATTGTCAATGGTAAATTTTGTGTTAGGGGTGCTTTTAGACGGAGTGAGAAATTGTTCACTTGAACAAATGAGCAAACAATGGCACAGTTTGCTCTTCCGCTCGGGCAGTCAGTTTAAACACAAAGGTAGATCTTTTTTTTTTTTTAAAGGATCATTCAGTTGTTCAGTTTTCTGTACCAGTGGTTTAGAACGACTGAATGATCGGTGTTTAAATCAAACAATTAGCAAACGAGGCAACAATGATTTTTATGCTTGCATGAAATGAAAAATAAGTGAACAAATTATCGTTCAGTCATTGGTCATGTTTACACTGAACAATTATTGTTCAACTTTGAATGATCCATTGATTTTCTGAATGATAATTGTTTTGTCCCCAAGCACCCTTACCTATATAAAAGGCCTTACTCACACCAGCGTTATTACGCTGCTAATTTAGCTGCGATAAAAAATCGTGACCATCTAAAGCATTGGTAAAAATGTCGCGCCGGGAATAATCAGACATCAGCGACCCATTTTATATGTAGATGGAAAAGATAGGCCTTGCCCTATCTTTTGCCACAATATGGTAGAGGCTCCCATAGGCTTCTGTAAGAGCTGAAAAAAGGTGGTGGGGGGGGGAGTTTAGCAGCGTCCAATGCTGGGAAACGAAGACAGGTGGCCCAATTTAAAGGGGTTGTCCCGCGACAGCAAGTGGGGTTAAGCACTTCTGTATGGCCATATTAATGCACTTTGTAATATACATCGTGCATTAAATATTGGCCATACAAAAGTTATACACTTACCCCCTCCGATGCTGGCGTCCCCGTCTCTATGGCGACGACTGAAGCCTTCTTCTCTGGTCGCTGCAACATTCGGCGCTTGCGCAGATAAGAATCCTCTGCTGGCTGTGTCCGGGCTCACGAGTGGCGTCCTGGCTCCTCCCTCTTCTCCGCGTCATCGTAGCTCCGCCTCCATCACGTGGTGCCGATCAGCCAATGAGGTGGCTGTAATCGGCAGTGGAACGCAGACTGGAGAAGAACATCCACGGTGCACCATGGGAGAAGACCCGCGGTGCACAGGGGAGAAGACCAGCGGCGCCATCTTTGAAATAAGAATCTTCAAAGCTGCAGATCGGGGATCCAGGTAAGCGAATTTTTTTTTTTAAATAACAAATGGATGTAATTTAACTGTCTGCTAAGGTGGGGTCTGTGGGGAAAAAAAATTAGGTTTCGGTGCGGGACAACCCCTTTAACTATTGGATTTATGCCGACGGAGGAATTTCCGCGCTGCAGTGTATATTTTTGATAATACAGTATGCCGCAGCCGGCCGTGTGAATGGACGAGAAAACGTGGCTGAAGCTTGGGAATTGATCATGGCTATTCATTATTCACACATGTTTTAGCCATGATGCGGCCAGCATGAATGCGTGTCGCTCGTATAAATAAGCCCTAAGTGTCACCTTTCATTGTAATCCTACCTATGATGATAATGAGATGTTTGCTGAAACGTTTTCGCTATGGAACAGGAAGGGTCAGACTACTATTAGGCTTAGGGGTCCGTGTGAAAACTGCAGGATTGCAGGGTTTTTCTTAAACATAGACATTAGAGATGAGCGAACACCAAAATGTTCGGGTGTTCGTTATTCAGAACGAACTTCCCGCGATGTTCGAGGGTTCGTTTCGAACAACGAACCCCATTGAAGTCAATGGGCGACCAGAACATTTTTGTATTTCGCCGATGCTCGCTAAGGTTTTCATGTGTGAAAATCTGGGCAATTCATGAAAGTGATGGGAACAACACAGCAACGGACAGGGCAGGCGAGGGGCTACATGTTGGGCTGCATCTCAAGTTCACAGGTCCCACTATTAAGCCACAATAGCGGCAAGAGTGGGCCCCCCCCTCCCAACAACTTTTACTTCTGAAAAGCCCTCATTAGCATGGCATACCTTTGCTAAGCACCACACTAGCTACAACAAAGCACAATCACTGCCTGGATGACACTCCGCTGCCACTTCTCCTGGGTTACATGCTGCCCAACCGCCCCCCCTCCCCCCCACAGCGCACACCAAAGTGTCCCTGCGCAGCCTTCAGCTGCCCTCATGCCACGCCACACTCATGTCTATTTAGAAGTGCGTCTGCCATGAGGAGGAACCGCAGGCACACACTGCAGAGGGTTGGCACGGCTAGGCAGCGACCTTCTTTAAAAGGGGCGGGGCGATAGCCCACAATGCTGTACAGAAGCAATGAGAAATATAATCCTGTGCCACCGCCATCAGGAGCTGCACACGTGGGCATAGCAATGGGGAACCTATGTGCCACACACTATTCATTCTGTCAAGGTGTCTGCATGCCCCAGTCAGACTGGTAATATGCACCTTAACAGTAACCGCGTTGGTGGTAATGTGGTGGTGACTGCGGACCTAGTAGCACGGTTGTATTTTGTTGGTTTTCGGAATGCGGCCAGGATTAAGTGGGCCGTGGCGGGGGGATGGTGTGGGGGCTCTCTTGTTGTGTCGGTAAAGGTGAAATTCTTGGACTGCCACCAGACGAACCAATGCAAAGGCATTTGCCAAGAATGTTTTCCCTGTTGGAGGAGGAGGGGGATGTTTTTGAGGCACTACGTGTCCTCTCCACGTGTCCGTGGTTATATGCACCTTAACAGTAACCGCGTTGGTGGTAATGTGGTGGTGACTGCGGACCTAGTAGCACGGTTGTATTTTGTTGGTTTTCGGAATGCGGCCAGGATTAAGTGGGCCGTGGCGGGGGGATGGTGTGGGGGCTCTCTTGTTGTGTCGGTAAAGGTGAAATTCTTGGACTGCCACCAGACGAACCAATGCAAAGGCATTTGCCAAGAATGTTTTCCCTGTTGGAGGAGGAGGGGGATGTTTTTGAGGCACTACGTGTCCTCTCCACGTGTCCGTGGTTATATGCACCTTAACAGTAACCGCGTTGGTGGTAATGTGGTGGTGACTGCGGACCTAGTAGCACGGTTGTATTTTGTTGGTTTTTGGAATGCGGCCAGGATTAGGTGGGCCGTGGCGGGGGATGGTGTGGGGGCTCTCTTGTTGTGTCGGTAAAGGTGAAATTCTTGGACTGCCACCAGACGAACCAATGCAAAGGCATTTGCCAAGAATGTTTTCCCTGTTGGAGGAGGAGGGGGATGTTTTTGAGGCACTACGTGTCCTCTCCACGTGTCCGTGGTTATATGCACCTTAACAGTAACCGCGTTGGTGGTAATGTGGTGGTGACTGCGGACCTAGTAGCACGGTTGTATTTTGTTGGTTTTCGGAATGCGGCCAGGATTAAGTGGGCCGTGGCGGGGGGATGGTGTGGGGGCTCTCTTGTTGTGTCGGTAAAGGTGAAATTCTTGGACTGCCACCAGACGAACCAATGCAAAGGCATTTGCCAAGAATGTTTTCCCTGTTGGAGGAGGAGGGGGATGTTTTTGAGGCACTACGTGTCCTCTCCACGTGTCCGTGGTTATATGCACCTTAACAGTAACCGCGTTGGTGGTAATGTGGTGGTGACTGCGGACCTAGTAGCACGGTTGTATTTTGTTGGTTTTCGGAATGCGGCCAGGATTAAGTGGGCCGTGGCGGGGGGATGGTGTGGGGGCTCTCTTGTTGTGTCGGTAAAGGTGAAATTCTTGGACTGCCACCAGACGAACCAATGCAAAGGCATTTGCCAAGAATGTTTTCCCTGTTGGAGGAGGAGGGGGATGTTTTTGAGGCACTACGTGTCCTCTCCACGTGTCCGTGGTTATATGCACCTTAACAGTAACCGCGTTGGTGGGAAATGGCCTCGCCGCCATCATGTCTTTGGGAAGCCTCTGTTTCCACACCCCAGAGACATACCATTAGCAGCGGTATAGGCAGAGCCCAGAATTCGTAACATTTCAGCCGTAGCATTAGGACAGGCCCCACTAACATATCAGTAGCAGCATTATAGGAGGAGCGCAGTCTTCGTTCCATGTCAGCAATAGTAGCACTCAAGACAGGCCCCAGTAAAAATTCCGAAGCAGCAGTATAGCGGGAGCGCAGTCTTCGTTCCATGTCAGCAATAGTAGCACTCAAGACAGGCCCCAGTAACAATTCCGAAGTAGCAGTATAGCGGGAGCGCAGTCTTCGTTCCATGTCAGCAATAGTAGCACTCAAGACAGGCCCCAGTAACAATTCTGAAGCAGCAGTATAGTGGGAGCGCAGTCTTCGTTCCATGTCAGCAATAGTAGCACTCAAGACAGGCCCCAGTAACAATTCTGAAGCAGCAGTATAGTGGGAGCGCAGTCTTAGTTCCATTTCAGTAGCCTTAGTATAGCCAAGGCACAAGTTACATTTATGTAGCTAAAGTGTAGGCCAACCCCACACACCTTTCTGTACCATGAGTGCAGGCGAAGAACATAGAAATTACTATGATTACACTGTAGGTGAGGGCCCAAAAAAATTGGTGTACCAACAGTACTAATGTACCTCAGTAAAAATTGGCCATGCCCAACCAAGATGGCAGGTGAATCGCTTTGGTTAATGTGGCTTAAGTGGTAACTAGGCCTGGAGGCAGCCCAGTGTAACGAAAAATTGGTTCAAGTTAAAGTTCCAACGCTTTTAAGAGCATTGAAACTTATAAAAATTGTTCAGAAAAATTATTTGAGTGAGCCTTGTGGCCCTAAGAAAAATTGCCCGTTCAGCGTGATTACGTGAGGTTTCAGGAGGAGGAGCAGGAGGAGGAGGAGGAATATTAGACACAGATTGATGAAGCAGAAATGTCCCCGTTTTGGATGGTGAGAGAGAACGTAGCTTCCATCCGCGGGTGCAGCCTACGTATTGCTTACGTATCGCTGCTGTCCGCTGGTGGAGAACAGAAGTCTGGGGAAATCCAGCCTTTGTTCATCTTGATGAGTGTTAGCCTGTCGGCACTGTCGGTTGACAAGCGGCTACGCTTATCTGTGATGATTCCCCCAGCCGCACTAAACACCCTCTCCGACAAGACGCTAGCCGCAGGACAAGCAAGCACCTCCAGGGCATACAGCGCTAGTTCAGGCCACGTGTCCAGCTTCGACACCCAGTAGTTGTAGGGGGCAGAGGCGTCACCGAGGATGGTCGTGCGATCGGCTACGTACTCCCTCACCATCCTTTTACAGTGCTCCCGCCGACTCAGCCTTGACTGGGGAGCGGTGACACAGTCTTGGTGGGGAGCCATAAAGCTGGCCAGGCCCTTAAAGACTGTTGCACTGCCTGGGATGTACATGCTGCTCAATCTCCGCACCTCCCCTGCTACCTTGCCCTCGGTACTGCGCCTTCTGCCACTAGCGCTGTCGGATGGGAATTTTACCATCAGCTTGTCCGCAAGGGTCCTGTGGTATAGCAACACTCTCGAACCCCTTTCCTCTTCGGGAATGAGAGTGGGCAGGTTCTCCTTATAGCGTGGGTCGAGCAGTGTGTACACCCAGTAATCCGTTGTGGCCAGAATGCGTGCAACGCGAGGGTCACGAGAAAGGCATCCTAACATGAAGTCAGCCATGTGTGCCAGGGTACCAGTACGCAAAACATGGCTGTCTTCACTAGGAAGATCACTTTCAGGATCCTCCTCCTCCTCCTCCTCCTCCTCAGGCCATACACGCTGAAAGGATGACAGGCAATCAGCCGGTGTACCGTCAGCAGCGGGCCAAGCTGTCTCTTCCCCCTCCTCCTCATCCTCCTCATGCTCCTCCTCCTCCTCCTGTACGCGCTGAGAAATAGACAGGAGGGTGCCCTGACTATCCAGCGGCATACTGTCTTACCCCGCCCCCGTTTCCGAGCGCAAAGCAGCTGCCTTTATGGTTTGCAGGGAATTTCTCAAGATGCATAGCAGAGGAATGGTGACGCTAATGATTGTAGCATCGCCGCTCACCACCTGGGTAGACTCCTCAAAATTACCAAGGACATGGCAGATGTCTGCCAACCAGGCCCACTCTTCTGAAAGGAATTGAGGAGGCTGACTCCCACTGCGCCGCCCATGTTGGAGTTGGTATTCGACTATAGCTCTACGTTGTTCATAGAGCCTGGCCAACATGTGGAGCGTAGAGTTCCACCGTGTGGGCACGTCGCACAGCAGTCGGTGCACTGGCAGCTTAAAGTGATGTTGCAGGGTGCGCAGGGTGGCAGCGTCCGTGTGGGACTTGCGGAAATGTGCGCAGAGCCGGCGCGCCTTTACGAGCAGGTCTGACAAGCGTGGGTAGCTTTTCAGAAAGCGCTGAACCACCAAATTAAAGACGTGGGCCAGGCATGGCACGTGCGTGAGGCTGCCGAGCTGCAGAGCCGCCACCAGGTAACGGCCGTTGTCACACACGACCATGCCCGGTTGGAGGCTCAGCGGCGCAAGCCAGCGGTCGGTCTGCTGTGTCAGACCCTGCAGCAGTTCGTGGGCCGTGTGCCTCTTATCGCCTAAGCTGAGTAGTTTCAGCACGGCCTGCTGACGCTTGCCCACCGCTGTGCTGCCACACCGCGCGACACCGACTGCTGGCGACATGCTGCTGCTAACACATCTTGATTGCGAGACAGAGGAGGAGGAGGAGGAGGAGGGTGCTTTAGTGGAGGAAGCATACACCTCCGCAGATACCAGCACCGAGCTGGGGCCCGCAATTCTGGGGGTGGGTAGGACGTGAGCGGTCCCAGGCTCTGACTCTGTCCCAGCCTCCACTAAATTCACCCAATGTACCGTCAGGGAGATGTAGTGGCCCTGCCCGCCTGTGCTTGTCCACGTGTCCGTTGTTAAGTGGACCGTGGCAGTAACCGCGTTGGTGAGGGCGCGTACAATGTTGCGGGAGACGTGGTCGTGCAGGGCTGGGACGGCACATCGGGAAAAGTAGTGGCGACTGGGAACTGAGTAGCGCGGGGCCGCCGCCTCCATGATACTTTTGAAGGACTCAGTTTCCACAACCCTATACGGCAGCATCTCAAGGCTGATGAATTTTGCTATGCGGACGGTTAACGTTTGAGCGTGCGGGTGCGTGGCGGCGTACTTACGCTTGCGCTCGAACACTTGCGCAAGCGACGGCTGGACGGTGCGCTGAACTACACTGCTGGATGGGGCCGAGGACAGCGGAGATGAGGGTGTGGGTGCAGGCCATGAGGCGGTAGTGCCTGTGTCCTGAGAGGGGGGTTGCATCTCAGTGGCAGGTTGGGGCACAGGGGGAGAGGCAGGGGTGCAAACCGGAGGCGCTGAACGGCCTTCGTCCCACCTTGTGGGGTGCTTGGCCATCATATGTCTGCGCATGGTGGTGGTGGTGAGGCTGTTGGTGTTGGCTCCCCGGCTGAGCTTTGCGCAACAAAGGTTGCACACCACTGTTCGTCGGTCGTCAGGCGTCTCTGTGAAAAACTGCCAGACCTTAGAGCACCTCGGCCTCTGCAGGGTGGCATGGCGCGAGGGGGCGCTTTGGGAAACACTTGGTGGATTATTCGGTCTGGCCCTGCCTCTACCCCTGGCCACCGCACTGCCTCTTGCAACCTGCCCTGCTGATGCCCTTGACTCCCCCTCTGAAGACCTGTCCTCCTGAGTAAGCATTGCACACCAGGTGGGGTCAGTCACCTCATCGTCCTGCTGCTCTTCCTCCGAATCCTCTGTGCGCTGCTCCCTCGGACTTACTGCCCTTACTACTACCTCACTGCAAGACAACTGTGTCTGATCGTCATCGTCCTCCTCACCCACAGAAAGTTGTTGAGACAGTTGGCGGAAGTCCCCAGCCTCATCCCCCGGACCCCGGGAACTTTCGAATGGTTGGGCATCAGTGACTATAAACTCCTCTGGTGGGAGAGGAACCGCTGCTGCCCAATCTAAGCAGGGGCCCGAGAACAGTTCCTGGGAGTGTTCCCGCTCCTGAGCAGGTGTCATTGTAGTGGAGTGAGGAGGCTGGGAGGAAGGAGGAGCAGCAGACAGAGGATTCGGATTTGCAGCAGTGGACGGCGCAGAACTGCGTGTTGACGATAGGTTGCTCGAAGCACTTTCTGCCATCCAGGACAGGACCTGCTCACACTGCTCATTTTCTAATAACCGTCTCCCGCGTGGACCCATTAATTGGGCGATGAATGTGGGGACGCCAGAAACGTGCCTCTCTCCTAATCGCGCAGCAGTCGGCTGCGACACACCGGGATCAGGAGCTCGGCCTGTGCCCACACCCTGACTTGGCCCTCCGCGTCCTCGGCCGCGTCCACGTCCTCTAGGCCTACCCCTACCCCTCAGCATGCTGTATTACCAGTGATTTGATTTCACAGGCAGGAAATAAATTGGCGCAAGACTGCAGGCCAAATATAATTTTTTCCCTTTTTGGAAAACGAAAGGCCCCACTGCCTCTAGTGAATGAATAATCTAAGTTTAATAACTGTGCTGTGTCCCTGCTAATGTGTCACAGAACGTGAGGGTAGCAGAGTTATTATAACTCTGGCAGAGCAGGTATTTTTTTCCCAATTAAGGAAAGCAAATGGCGAAGCCAGCAGTAAAGCGTAGCTGGGTGCGTCTGATTTTTCAACGTTGTTCACGCAGCTCACACGTGTCCACAGCCCTTAGGACGGACAGAGGCTGGACAAATAGATTTGTTTTCAGTTTTTTTCCACCAAAAGGCAGCACTGCGTATATTCAATGAACATGAGAAGTTTAATAACTGTGCTGTGTCCCTGCTAATGTGTCACAGAACGTGAGGGTAGCAGAGTTATTATAACTCTGGCAGAGCAGGTATTTTTTTCCCAATTAAGGAAAGCAAATGGCGAAGCCAGCAGTAAAGCGTAGCTGGGTGCGTCTAATTTTTCAACGTTGTTCACGCAGCTCACACGTGTCCACAGCCCTTAGGACGGACAGAGGCTGGACAAATAGATTTGTTTTCAGTTTTTTTCAACCAAAAGGCAGCACTGCGTATATTCAATGAACATGAGAAGTTTAATAACTGTGCTGTGTCCCTGCAAATGTGTCACAGAACGTGAGGGTAGCAGAGTTATTATAACTCTGGCAGAGCAGGTATTTTTTTCCCAATTAAGGAAAGCAAATGGCGAAGCCAGCAGTAAAGCGTAGCTGGGTGCGTCTGATTTTTTAACGTTGTACACGCAGCTCACACGTGTCCACAGCCCTTAGGACGGACAGAGGCTGGACAAATAGATTTGTTTTCAGTTTTTTTCCACCAAAAGGCAGCACTGCGTATATTCAATGAATAATAACTGTGTTGTGGCCCTGCCTATACAATTCTTTCCCTGCAGTATTAATGGAGGGTGCAATGCTCTGCAGAGGCGATTTTGAGAAGAAAAAAAATATGCAGCACAGCTAACAGCAGCCAGCACTGTACTGCACACGGTTAAATATGGCCCTAGAAAGGACCGTTGAGGTTCTTGAAGGCTACACTCACTCCTAACACTCTCCCTGCCTATGCAACACTTCTGTCCCTAATGCCGGGTGCAACGCTCTGCAGAGGCGATTTTGAGAAAGAAAAAAAATTGCCACTGCTAACAGCAGCCAACACACAGCTATCAGTGGCCCTAATAAGGACCTTTGGGGGTCTTGAAGCCTACACTAACTACCAATTCTTTCCCTACAGCAGCTCCGGTACAAACAGCACTGTCCCTCATCTAACTCACCCGGCATCTGAGGCGAGCCGCGGGAGGGGCCGACTTTTATATTAGGCGAACACCTGATCTCGCCAGCCACTCACAGCAGGGGGGTGGTATAGGGCTTAAACGACGCAGGGGGAAGTTGTAATGCCTTCCCTGTCTTTCAATTGGCCAGAAAAGCGCGCAAACGTCTCAGGGAAGGAAGTGAAAGTAACCAGAACACCGCATGGTGTTCGTTACGAATAACGAACATCCCGAACACCCTAATATTCGCACGAATATCAAGCTCGGACGAACGCGTTCGCTCATCTCTAATAGACATCAAAAATTAAAAAAAAATAACCAAAAATTGTTTATAAACATAAAAACTTGATTTATACAATAGGCCATTTTCTGCTAACACATTGTATTTTGAGGGTGGCTTTACATGGAACAACTATCGTCTGATTACTCGCTCAATCAAGTGACTGTAAGCAATAGTTGTTCTGTGTAAACATGGTCACCAACAAGATGACGAGTGATAATTATAGTTGCTTTGTGTTATGTGCTGCTCCTGGGACCAGTACTTCTGTGAGTTACCAATAGGACACTTCAACAAGTTTGGGATGATTGAGTTGGCTACGTGTTTGGATTGCACTAGCCAGCCATCACCACCAATCTGTGCAGACAAATTCCAGCCCTTTTTTGCTAGAGGGTGCTGGACATTTATCCATTATTCCTTTCCCTTTCAGTACTTAGGCCTCCTTCCCACGAACGGATTTACGCCGCGTAAATCCGCGGCAAAAATCCGCTGCGTTGCCCCCTGCTATTAGGTTCTATTGAACCTAATAGCTCAATGCTCACGATGCGTAATTCCACCGCGGAATTACGCACCGTGAAATCTCCCGTTCTCACCCGCAACATGTTCTATTTGCCGCGGGTGTACGCGCTGACAGCTTCCATTGCAGTCAATGGAAGCCGTCCGTTCACGCTATCTCCCGCTGCAACCAGCAGAAGATAGCGTGAAAAAACGCTTCCCCGCCTACCGCCGCGCGTCATATGACGCGGCCGGCGCGTCACGTGACACGGCCGGCCGCGTCATGTGACGCGGTGGGCGTGTCACATGACGCGACGGAGGTGGGCAAGGAAGCGTCTTCACTAGAGATGAGCGAGCACCAAAATGCTCGGGTGCTCGTTACTCGGGACGAAATTATCGCGATGCTCGAGGGTTCGTTTCGAGTAACGAACCCCATTGAAGTCAATGGGCGACCCGAGCATTTTTGTATTTCGCCGATGCTCGCTAAGGTTTCCTTGTGTGAAAATCTGGGCAATTCAAGAAAGTGATGGGAACGACACAGCAACGGATAGGGCAGGCGAGGGGCTACATGTTGGGCTGCATCTCAAGTTCACAGGTCCCACTATTAAGCCACAATAGCGGCAAGAGTGGGCCCCCCCCTCCCAAAAACTTTTACTTCTGAAAAGCCCTCATTAGCAATGCATACCTTTGCTAAGCACCACACTACCTCCAACAAAGCACAATCACTGCCTGCATGACACTCCGCTGCCACTTCTCCTGGGTTACATGCTGCCCAACCCCTCCCCCCCACAGCGCACACCAAAGTGTCCCTGCGCAGCCTTCAGCTGCCCTCATGCCACACCACCCTCATGTCTATTTAGAAGTGCGTCTGCCATGACGAGGAACCGCAGGCACACACTGCAGAGGGTTGGCACGGCTAGGCAGCGACCCTCTTTAAAAGGGGCCGGGCGATAGCCCACAATGCTGTACGTAAGCAATGAGAAATAGAATCCTGTGCCACCGCCATCAGGAGCTGCACATGTGGGCATAGCAATGGGGAACCTATGTGCCACACACTATTCATTCTGTCAAGGTGTCTCTGCATGCCCCAGTCAGACCGGGCTTTTTAATTCATAGACACAGGCAGGTACAGCTCCCTATTGTGAAGTCCCTGTCGACCGACAGCATGGGTGGCTCCCTGGAACCCACCGGCGGTACACAAAAATATCCCATTGCATTGCCCAACACAGCTGAGGTAGTAATGTCGTGCTTAATGCAGGTGGGCTTCGGCCCACACTGCATGCCCCAGTCAGACTGGGGTTCTTTACAAGTGGAAACAGATGCATTTATAATTCCCTGTGGACCCACAGCATGGGTGGGTGCCAGGAAGCCACCGGCGGTACATAGAAATATCCCATTGCATTGCCCAACACAGCTGAGGTAGTAATGTTGTGCTTAATACAGGTGGGCTTCGGCCCACACTGCATGCCCCAGTCAGACTGGGGTTCTTTACAAGTGGACAGATGTAGGTTAAACTCCGTGTGCACCTACAGCATGGGTGGCTCCCTGGAACCCACCGGCGGTACATAAAAATATCCCATTGCATTGCCCAACACAGCTGAGGTAGTAATGTCGTGCTTAATGCAGGTGGGCTTCGGCCCACACTGCATGCCCCAGTCTGACTGGGGTTCTTTACAAGTGGAATCAGATGCATTTATAATTCCCTGTGGACCCACAGCATGGGTGGGTGCCAGGAAGCCACCGGCGGTACACAGAAATATCACATTGCATTGCCCAACACAGCGGATGTAACGTCAGCTGTAATGCAGGTGGGCTAAAAATTCATTTGATTACACTGTAGGCGAGGGCCCACAAAAATTGCTGTATCAACAGTACTAATGTACATCCAAAAAATTGGCCATGGCCAACCAAGAGGGCAGGTGAAACCCATTAATCGCTTTGGTTAATGTGGCTTAAGTGGTAACTAGGCCTGGAGGCAGCCCAGTTTAACTAAAAATTGGTTAAAGTTAAAGTTTCAACGCTTTTAAGAGCATTGAAACATATAAAAATTGTTTAGAAAAATTATGAGTGAGCCTTGTGGCCCTAAGAAAAATTGCCCGTTCAGCGTGATTACGTGAGGTTTCAGGAGGAGGAGCAGGAGGAGGAGGAGGAATATTAGACACAGATTGATGAAGCAGAAATGTCCCCGTTTTGGATGGTGAGAGAGAACGTAGCTTCCATCCGCGGGTGCAGCCTACGTATTGCTTACGTATCGCTGCTGTCCGCTGGTGGAGAAGAGAAGTCTGGGGAAATCCAGCCTTTGCTCATCTTGATGAGTGTTAGCCCGTCGGCACTGTCGGTTGACAGGCGGGTACGCTTATCTGTGATGATTCCCCCAGCCGCACTAAACACCCTTTCCGACAAGACGCTAGCCGCAGGACAAGCAAGCACCTCCAGGGCATACAGCGCTAGTTCAGGCCACGTGTCCAGCTTCGACACCCAGTAGTTGTAGGGGGCAGAGGCGTCACCGAGGATGGTCGTGCGATCGGCTACGTACTCCCTCACCATCCTTTTACAGTGCTCCCGCCGACTCAGCCTTGACTGGGGAGCGGTGACACAGTCTTGCTGGGGAGCCATAAAGCTGGCCAGGCCCTTAAAGACTGTTGCACTGCCTGGGCTGTACATGCTGCTCGATCTACGCACCTCCCCTGCTACCTGGCCCTCGGAACTGCGCCTTCTGCCACTAGCGCTGTCGGATGGGAATTTTACCATCAGCTTGTCCGCCAGGGTCCTGTGGTATAGCAACACTCTCGAACCCCTTTCCTCTTCGGGAATGAGACTGGGAAGGTTCTCCTTATAGCGTGGGTCGAGCAGTGTGTACACCCAGTAATCCGTAGTGGCCAGAATGCGTTGAATGCGAGGGTCACGAGAAAGGCATCCTAACATGAAGTCAGCCATGTGTGCCAGGGTACCTGTACGCAACACATGGCTGTCCGCACTAGGAAGATCACTTTCAGGATCCTCCTCCTCCTCCTCCTCCTCCTCAGGCCATACACGCTGAAATGATGACAGGCAAGCAGCATGGGTACCGTCAGCAGTGGGCCAAGCTGTCTCTTCCCCCTCCTCCTCATGCTCCTCCTCCTCCTCCTGAACGCGCTGAGATATAGACAGGAGGGTGCTCTGACTATCCAGCGACATACTGTCTTCCCCCGGCTCTGTTTCCGAGCGCAAAGCGGCTGCCTTTATGGTTTGCAGGGAAGTTCTCAAGATGCATAGCAGAGGAATGGTGACGCTAATGATTGCAGCATCGCCGCTCACCACCTGGGTAGACTGCTCAAAGTTTCGAAGGACCTGGCAGATGTCTGCCAGCCAGGCCCACTCTTCTGAAAAGAATTGAGGAGGCTGACTCCCACTGCGCCGCCCATGTTGGAGTTGGTATTCCACTATAGCTCTACGCTGCTCATAGAGCCTAGCCAACATGTGGAGTGTAGAGTTCCACCGTGTGGGCACGTCGCACAGCAGTCGGTGCACTGGCAGATTAAAGCGATGTTGCAGGGTGCGCAGGGTGGCAGCGTCCGTGTGGGACTTGCGGAAATGTGCGCAGAGCCGGCGCACCTTTACGAGCAGGTCTGACAAGCGTGGGTAGCTTTTCAGAAAGCGCTGAACCACCAAATTAAAGACGTGGGCCAGGCATGGCACGTGCGTGAGGCTGCCGAGCTGCAGAGCCGCCACCAGGTTACGCCCGTTGTCACACACGACCATGCCCGGTTGGAGGCTCAGCGGCGCAAGCCAACGGTCGGTCTGCTCTGTCAGACCCTGCAGCAGTTCGTGGGCCGTGTGCCTCCTATCTCCTAAGCTGAGTAGTTTCAGCACGGCCTGCTGACGCTTGCCCACCGCTGTGCTGCCACGCCGCGCGACACCGACTGCTGGCGACGTCCTGCTGCTGCTGACACATCTAGATTGCGAGACAGAGGTTGAGGAGGAGGAGGAGGGTGCTTTAGTGGAAGAAGCATACACCGCCGAACATACCACCACCGAGCTGGGGCCCGCAATTCTGGGGGTGGGTAGGACGTGAGCGGTCCCAGGCTCTGACTCTGTCCCAGCCTCCACTAAATTCACCCAATGTGCCGTCAGGGAGATGTAGTGGCCCTGCCCGCCTGTGCTTGTCCACGTGTCCGTAGTTAAGTGGACCTTGCCGCTAACCGCATTGGTGAGGGCACGTACAATGTTGCGGGAGACGTGGTCGTGCAGGGCTGGGACGGCACATCGGGAAAAGTAGTGGCGACTGGGAACTGAGTAGCGCGGGGCCGCCGCCGCCATCATAGCTTTGAAGGACTCCGTTTCCACAACCCTATACGGCAGCATCTCAAGGCTGATAAATTTGGCTATGTGGACGGTTAACGATTGAGCGTGCGGGTACGTGGCGGCGTACTTGCGCTTGCGCTCCAACACTTGCGCTAGCGACGGCTGGACTGATGCGGTGCGAGACATTGGTGGATGGGGCCGAGGACAGCGGAGGTGTGGGTGCAGGCCATGAGACGGTCGTGCCTGTGTCCTGAGAGGGGGGTTGGAAATCAGTGGCAGGTTGGGGCACAGGGGGAGAGGCAGCGGTGCAAACCGGAGGCGGTGAACGGCCTTCGTCCCACCTTGTGGGGTGCTTGGCCATCATATGTCTGCGCATGCTGGTGGTGGTGAGGCTGTTGGTGGTGGCTCCCCGGCTGATCTTGGCGCGACAAAGGTTGCACACCACTGTTCGTCGGTCGTCAGGCGTCTCGGTGAAAAACTGCCAGACCTTAGAGCACCTCGGCCTCTGCAGGGTGGCATGGCGTGAGGGGGCGCTTTGGGAAACACTTGGTGGATTATTCGGTCTGGCCCTGCCTCTACCCCTGGCCACCGCACTGCCTCTTGCAACCTGCCCTGCTGCTGCCCTTGACTCCCCCTCTGAAGACCTGTCCTGTGTAGGCGTTACACACCAGGTGGGGTCAGTCACCTCATCGTCCTGCTGCTCTTCCTCCGAATCCTCTGTGCGCTGCTCCCTCGGACTTACTGCCCTTACTACTACCTCACTGCAAGACAACTGTGTCTCATCGTCATCGTCCTCCTCACCCACTGAAAGGTCTTGAGACAGTTGGCGGAAGTCCCCAGCCTCATCCCCCGGACCCCGGGAACTTTCCAATGGTTGTGCATCAGTGACGATAAACTCCTCTGGTGGGAGAGGAACCACTGCTGCCCAATCTGAGCAGGGGCCCGAGAAAAGTTCCTGGGAGTGTTCCCGCTCCTGAGCATGTGTCATTGTAGTGGAGTGAGGAGGCTGGGAGGAAGGAGGAGCAGCAGACAGAGGATTCGGATTTGCAGCAGTGGACGGCGCAGAACTGTGGCTGGACGATAGGTTGCTCGAAGCACTTTCTGCCATCCAGGACAGGACCTGCTCACACTGCTCATTTTCTAATAAAGGTCTCCCGCGTGGACCCATTAATTGGGCGATGAATGTGGGGACGCCAGAAACGTGCCTCTCTCCTAATCGCGCAGCAGTCGGCTGCGACACACCTGGATCAGGAGCTCGGCCTGTGCCCACACCCTCACTTTGCCCTCCGCGTCCTCGGCCGCGTCCACGTCCTCTAGGCCTACCCCTACCCCTCAGCATGCTGTATTACCAGTGATTTGATTTCCCAGGCAGGAAATCAATTGGCGCAAGCCTGCAGGTCAAATATAATTTTTTCGCTTTTTTGCAAAGGGAAGGCCCCACTGCGTATATTCAATGAACAATACGTTTAATAACTGTGGTGTGGCCCTGAAAAAGTGTCACACAACTTTAGTGTAGCAGAGTTATTAACTCTGGCAGAGCAGGTATTTGCCAGTCAGGAAAGACAATGGCGCAAGCCTGCAGTAAACCGTAGCTGGTTGCGTCTGATTTTTGTACGTTCTCCACGCAGCACACACGTACACGGAGACCTTAGGACTGACACAGGCAGGCCAAATATAATTTTTTCGCTTTTTTGCAAAGGGAAGGCCCCACTGCGTATATTCAATGAACAATACGTTTAATAACTGTGGTGTGGCCCTGAAAAAGTGTCACACAACTTTAGTGTAGCAGAGTTATTAACTCTGGCAGAGCAGGTATTTGCCAGTCAGGAAAGACAATGGCGCAAGCCTGCAGTAAACCGTAGCTGGTTGCGTCTGATTTTTGTACGTTCTCCACGCAGCACACACGTACACGGAGACCTTAGGACTGACACAGGCAGGCCAAATATAATTTTTTCGCTTTTTTGCAAAGGGAAGGCCCCACTGCGTATATTCAATGAACAATACGTTTAATAACTGTGGTGTGGCCCTGAAAAAGTGTCACACAACTTTAGTGTAGCAGAGTTATTAACTCTGGCAGAGCAGGTATTTGCCAGTCAGGAAAGACAATGGCGCAAGCCTGCAGTAAACCGTAGCTGGTTGCGTCTGATTTTTGTACGTTCTCCACGCAGCACACACGTACACGGAGACCTTAGGACTGACACAGGCAGGCCAAATATAATTTTTTCGCTTTTTTGCAAAGGGAAGGCCCCACTGCGTATATTCAATGAACAATACGTTTAATAACTGTGGTGTGGCCCTGAAAAAGTGTCACACAACTTTAGTGTAGCAGAGTTATTAACTCTGGCAGAGCAGGTATTTGCCAGTCAGGAAAGACAATGGCGCAAGCCTGCAGTAAACCGTAGCTGGTTGCGTCTGATTTTTTTACGTTCTCCACGCAGCACAGACGTACCCAGAGCCCTTAGGACTGACACAGGCAGGGCAAATATACTTTCTTCCCTTTTGTTTAAAAGGATAGGCCCACTGCGTCTATTCACTGAATAATAAGTTTAATAACTGTGTTGCGGCCCTGCAAAACTGTCACAGAACTTTACTGTTGCAGAGTTACTAACTGTGGCAGAGCAGGTATTTCCCAGGCAGGAAAGAAATTGGCGCAAGGCTGCACTCAACCGTAGCTGGTTGCGTCTGATTTTTTTACGTTCTCCACGCAGCACACACATACCCAGAGCCCTTAGGACTGACACAGGCAGGCGAAATAGAATTTTTTCCCTGCTTTTTACAAGGAACACCCACACTGCGTCTATTCAATGAATAATGTATGTCTTCTGGCCCTGCCTACACAATTCTATCCCTGTAGTATTAATGCCGGGTGCAATGCTCTGCACAGCCGGTTTTGAGAAAAAAAAATAAATATGCAACACTGCTAACAGCAGCCTGGACAGTACTGCACACGGATAGATGTGGCCCTAGAAAGGACCGTTGGGGTTCTTGAAGCCTACACTAACTCCTAACACTCTCCCTGCCTAACCCCCACTTCTGTCCCTATTGCAGGGCGCAATGCTCTGCAGATCCAATTTTGGAAAAAAAATAAATAAATACTGTGCTAACACAGTACTGCACACTAGTAGATGTGGCCCTAAGAAGGGCCGTTGGGGTTCTTGAAGCCTACACTAACTCCTAACGCTCTCCCTACAGCAGCTCCAGCACGATAGTACTTTCCCTCAGCTAAGTCACAAGGCATGTGTGGCGAGCCGCGGGAGGGGCCGATTTTTATACTCGGGTGACATCTGATCTTTCCAGCCACTCACAGCAGGGGGGTGGTATAGGGCTTGAACGTCACAGGGGGAAGTTGTAATGCCTTCCCTGTCTTTCAATTGGCCAGAAAAGCGCGCTAACGTCTCAGAGAGGAAACTGAAAGTAACCGGAACACCGCGTGGTACTCGTTACGAGTAACGAGCATCCCGAACACCCTAATATTCGCACGAATATCAAGCTCGGACGAGTACGTTCGCTCATCTCTAGTCTTCACGCTATCTTCCGCTGGTAAGTATGGGGTCTCTGGGGGGCGCCGTGACGGGCTTCACTGCGGAATATTACGCGGCGGAGCCCGTCACGCTCGTGGGAAGGAGGCCTTAGTGTTTTGTGTTATGTGTGCTGCTTGTTTGAGTTGCTTCCCCCACCTTCCCTGAAGATGGTCTGGACACCTGATCTACCCATCTGCATGTTTTGCAGGCCCCAGTCCTCTTCTCTTCTATTAGATATGGCCTCCAGACATTTGATGTCCTGTATATTGTCAGGTGGGTGATATCTGACATGTTCCTTTTATGTCAGATTGGTGTCTGATGCTCCTGTCTTTTTTTTGGTGTGTGGACACTTGAAGTAACTCCTGTGTTATCTATGCATACATGAGGTTTTCGTTATGATCGTGTGGGCAGACTAAGCACCGGGCCCACACGATCACGAGCAAAGCGGATTGGGTACGCACACGGGTTTCTGGCAAACTGACTCTGTGCTACCAGGATATTGACCTGGCCCTACCTGAGCGGGGAAATTGCCCCAATAAGGGCAGCCCAGCGGTCTTCGGATCTCGGTCCTAGCTGATCCTAGGAGCCACGCACCAGAACAGGACGCATTCACATGCCACATGACAGGGACTAAACAACAGGACACACTGAGCCAGAATACACAGCATACAGCAGCCACAATGCAAACACTAGTAACAGATGATAAGCTAAATATAAATGCGAGGTGTTAGTTCGTTCATTGGATAATGAACTTAAGCTGCAAGCCCCGGCAAGGCTCCTCGTATCTTGCAGTCCCTACACTAGCATGACACATCTACTAGAGGGCCCTAGGGGCCAACATAGTGCAGACATAGCAAACAAACGCAGCAGACGAAACTGACTCAAAATAAATGTACAAATGGACATGAACCGCAAGGCACAGATCACACAGCAAGCTGCAACAAAACACAGATAGCATGTCACACAGCAAACTTCAACAGACAAAGATTCATGACTGCTCACCCTGAACGCCAGACAGAGACTGACCAGGAGCTGGGTTTATATGTGAGCACAGACCCAGGAGATTGGCTAGCAGGAAGCACCACACCCAGCCAGCTCAATCAATTAACCCTGTGAGGGCTGTGCTATTAGGAAGCTTAGAACTACAGATCCCAGCAGCATACGTAACAGTTTTTAGTGGGGTTTCCTACTGTCTGTGAGGTGAGTAGACTTTTGGTGTGAACAAGGACCTGTTTAGTGTTCCTCTGAAGGTAAGGGCTACACTAGGTGTGAACAATGACTTGTTTAGTGTATGTCTGAAGGTGTGGACTACACTTGGTGTGAGCTGTCCTGTTCAGTGTGTATTCTGTTGTATTTCCCTTGACTGGTGCTCTTGCTTATTACAATCTATGGCAAGATTGTGGGCCCCTAGGTTCCAATGTGGGGCCATTCCTATTGGGACGATCACCTTGCTTGTAGGCATGGTCCCTTGTTCTTTTGTTGTAGTTGGCTTGTTAGTGTAGGAAATCACAAGACGATGAGGACGTTTGTCGTGGGCTTGTGAGCTTATGTGTTTTGGCCAAAATACAAACTAATACCTCATACCTGCTTATAAATATTTCCATCTGTCTGGTTGTTTAGTATATTGGTAAGTATTTGGCTGCCTGGTGTTGGTGTTGAGTCAGATGTCTCTGTTTTCCCTGTGGGTGTTTGTATGCACGTCTGGTTTATGCTTGTTTGATGTTGGTGTTCGGTCGTGTATGCATGTCCCTGACTCCCCTTGCTCCTCTCCAGTCATAAAATTTGTTACATCCCTGTACGTTGTTTTAGGACCTGCTCTATCTTTCTGAACATTTGTGCACCAAAGGTCCCCATAGAAGTATAGGGGTGGTGCACAGTTCAGTGAAAAAAGAACACAACTAGAACTAATTAGGCTAAATAGCCATTTAAATCGGAATGTGTTTGTTTACCGCACGCAAATAAACATGCCTTGTGTGTACAAAAAGTACAGTAAAATATGCCAATACACATGCACAAAAGCCTTGTACATAGCACAAATATGTTGCACTAAGGTGTGTGCAAAAACACATACGTCTGTGTGAAGGAGCCATTGAGGTGCTTTTACATGGAGCGATTATCGTTCAAAAAAGTGCTAGATCACTTGAATTTGAACAATTGTTCAGTTAAAACACAGCCAACGATCGAATGATGAACGATAATTCATTTGCTCATCATTCATTTCATGCAAACATAAAAACCAATGTTCACACATTTATACATTGTTGCATGTAAACAGTGAACGATTTGCAAGCGAATGATTTATCTGCCTGTATAAACAGATACGCAATACAATATATTTGTGCAATATATATACTTAAACACATCATAATCATGGCTTTATAAAGGGACAAAACCAAACCACTGATTTCAATAGGAGTTCAGTGGTTTTGTTTCCACTGCTGAGATTTCTCGGCTATGAATACGTCTGAGAAAAGATAAGACATGCCCAATCTCCCCCGCACATAGTGAATACATCTGCGGGGAAGATATGGCAGCACCTATCTTTCCGCCTCTTTTTTCATACTCTCCCTTCGGAGTTTGAACTGCCGGTGAGAGAGAAGATATTTCCATCATTCAGGCGCAACTATGCTCTGTACTGCCAAGCTTATTTGCGCCTACGGAACTGTGTTTAAGCCCTGAACGAGGTAGATTTGCACATATCAGTGCATTTCAGTGTACTTTTTGCACATGCAGGGCAGGCTTTATGCACAAGGAACATTACCAAACCCTGATTTAAAAAGTTATTTAGCCTAATGAGGGACAGATGTGTTCTTTTCCCCAGGATTCTGTGTTGCATTCCACGCATTACGTTGTGTATTGCATGCACTTTTGCACATCCCCTATAGAGTTCTGCATTTCGCACTGCATTTTTTGTGCGTGCATGAAAAATGTGAAGAATATGCAGGCAAAAAAACGCGAACGTGGTGAGAGTAGTTGTGCCTACGGCTTTCTGAAACCACTTTTAGCAGGTCCTTGAAAATGCTGCATATTTCAGGGATCGAAACTGAATATGCTCATATGTTTGAGAGTGCAGATGGGACTATAACATGCCTGAGTGTACAGCATGATAATGAAGCCTGCCTTAATATTTCACTTACTGAACTCTGCTACCTTTAAAAAGCTCACATTTGATGCTTGACAATTATTAATAGAAGCTAAAATATGTTGCAATTTCTCATATACAAAATAATTAACATCCTGAGGCGGTGTCAAACCTACTGACATCCATATGTATTTATAGCAGCGCCCCGTTTGGCAATGTGGTTTTAATGAACTTACACAATAGAATTTTCCAACAACACAGTTACTTCTATTGTTCATGGCAGAGCATGAGCATAAAGCTGAAAAAGATAATACACCAGTGATAGGGTATTTTGATAAGCTCCTCTTCATTCTGCTGCCTACCATATGAATGGAGTGGCATTCATCATTGCTACAGTATTAGGTCGGTAGACAATGGAGCCGGACATCTAACTTTTTCTGCCACACCATCTGCTAGGAGCAGAACAGTAAACTGACTAGAACTGTAGGGAACAATGCCATCTGTTTCTGTCAACAAAGGACCACGTGTATCTGCACTGGGGATTGCCATATCTTCTCAGCTTAAGTAATTTACAGCAGCAGTCTTACAAACCCAGCTCAGTACAGAGTAGTAGATCCTTCAATATAGGAGGTTATTGGAAATATCAATAAACTTGCTTCAACTTCCATTAGATGCATTTAATGTGTGTGCATATGTCAGGAACACTATGGGGGGCATTTATTTTTAGTGGAACTTTTTATGCCAGTTTTCTGGCATGCTTTTTTTTCCTTTTGTCAGTTTACAATGCATCAAATCTATCAAATGTCACGTGATGATGATAAATATACCGTGTCTTTAAATCTGTCTAGAGATGTGGGGTCACTTTTTATGCCATCCAGCTACTGGAGTGAGATTGTGACAAATTCTGCAACTTAAAAAAAAGCTGTAATTCTTGAATCTATCTAAAAACTATACTCACTTAAACCCCATGCCTCTTTCTAGACAATTTTGAAAAGTAGAGAGGTGCAACATCTGTTATTTTTTGTGCAGATCAGTAGTAAATTTGTTTTAATTGATTTGAGCAATAAAAAAAAAACGTGCAACTTATGCCATGATTCTGGCGCAGTACTTGTAATAAATGTGCCCTACTAGGTATATATGCAACTTTTCCAATGGGCATCCTGATAGTGAATGTCTGAGACAGCCTTTTACACACAGATATATTATATTAGGATTACAATTTATACTAAAATGTAACAAGATAAATTCCTGATATTCCAGGTGTACATTCTGTACGATCACAGCAATCATAGTAATAGGATCTTAAAGGAGATTATGCAATTTGTTAAAGGTGTTGTGTAGTTACAAATTAAAGTTTTTCACTGGCTAGGCATGGGTTAAAATAAAAAAACTATAGTATACTCATCTGTCTCCTCCCGCCTTCCCCAAAGCAGTGCTAACTGGCTCTGCTGCCCAGTCCTTCCATGCTGGAAATCAGATGACCACTGCAAGACCGCTCCCCGCGGCCCCCGTTACTGCTTCAGGCTCTCGGCTACCTTTAGTAGCTAGGAGCAAGGAGATTTTAAATTTCACGGGCTCTCCGCAGCTTGTGCACTCACATCAACCATTCTGCCAACGGGCGCATGCGCCGAAGTTGGGGAAAGGTCCACTGATAAAGATCCCGTCGGGGGACATTGCCGGAGGCCTTAGGTAAGTAATTTCACCTCCTCTCATGAATCAGATCTGTGACGGGAGGTGAAATTTAAACATTTTTTTTAACTTTTATATGATCGCCATTATCCATTGGATAGCTGCGATCAAGGGACCAGGGATACACACCGTGGCCTTCCATGAAATCTCCAGGTTCTCAGCTACATTTAGAGCCAGGAACAAGGAGATTTTAAATTATCCTGGCAATCCGTGGCTTTTGTGTATAAGTCCGCCATTCTGGCGACGGGCGCATGAGCAGAAGCCGTGGTAAGGTCCATGAATAAATTCGAGGCCTTAGGCATGTAATTTCATCTGCCCTCATGGATATAATCCGTGAGGGGAGATGAAACCTCAACTTTTTTTTCTTTTTCTACACTTTTTTTTTCCTTTACAGGATCGCTGTTATCCATTAGATAATGGTGATCATGTGACCAGGAACCACATACAGTGGTCCCTGATGATATCTCTGCTCTCAGCTACATATGCTAGGTGAGAGCAGAGGGATTTTAAAATTCCAGGGCCATGAGCACTTCTCCGCACACACATGCACAGTAGGCGACATAAGGTGCTGGAAGGACTAGAACGTTGCGGGACATTGCGGAGGACAAAGGTGAGTACTTTTAGCTCCCCTCATAAATGATCCGATCAATGAGGAGAGCTGAATCTTTAACTTTTTTTACACTTTTATGCATATCACGGCCCCCCACCTCCCACAGCCGACAGCAGGGAGTTGCCACGTCCACAGGCCCTGCGGCTTTAATCCTCGGAGCGAGCCTGTTTTTATGACCCTGGGGACTAAAGCCCATAAAAGCCAGGACGTAAAAAACACTTTCAACAGATCTATAATACTCAGGAAAACAGAGGTTGTTGAAATAATATTAAATTGCGAAGCATTTCCAAAATAGTTCCACTAAACATGCCCCACCCCACCATAATTGCTCTTTTTAACAGGCTCCTATCCCACCCACAATCCACGGACATTGTGATCCACAGAGTACATACAGAGGACTCGACTCCCCGAGACATTCTCTGCCTTTTTTTATAAGGAAAAAGAGTAGATCCTACAGCAAACTTGCAGATGGGGCCTCGTTCAACTTTTTCTAGATGTCTCCAGAACAACACTGGGTATAAGACGCTTCCTCAAACCATTCCTGAACGCACTTACCGAGATGAGTGCAACTTATCTCTGTGGTCACCACTTCCATCTTATCATACGCAAACATGGAAGTTCATTTTCTCTGCAATGACCGGACCAAGCCACTGCCTCAACACAGTTCCTAGGACTAGAGGACGTACATCTTCCAGACTGGCTAGCATTTCCAATCCCTGCCTCACAACGCTCACCTCTTTCCTCAATGTACTAGATGCAGCTCTCGCTCCAAACCCCATTGTTTACAGCCAGCCTCTAATGGACCACCATCTCAAGCCACCCTACACTTTTTAGAAGAGTGAAGAGACATTTTCCAAGCTGACATCTCGTCCCATATATATAATAACATCTCCAGGTGTAAAGTCCAACGGGTCTTTTTCCCACCTTTAGAGTTCCCTCTGGCTTAGTTTGAGTTGCACCTGAGACGAGATGGACGGGACTGATTTTGGTCTGTCCCAGCTCATTCCATAAGTCATGGGTCTTTTTGGTTTGTATGCCATTACCTTAACTCTTTCTTCACTCTGAAGGATTCTAAAAGTTGTGCTATGTAACTAACTCTAATACAAATTTCTCATTTTCTTCTTTTTCTCTTACCCACCAGGTTTATAATTAGTAACTTTCCCTCTCATAATACTTCAAATACTATTGTGTTCTGTCAAAAGGACCCTGGCTCCTTGCGTTCGGTGACCACCACTATCCAGTCTGATTTCACAGCACCTACCTAGGGTCCAAGTCTCAGTACACCTATAGCCATCCACAAAACTCTTCTAGGGCAGGGGCAGCATGATAGACACAAAAGGTTGGTACCTTTTCATCAAATTAAAGATAGGATTATCATCATTGGTGACTGGAATCTCCCCAATACCGACCAGTTACCCTACCTAAAAACAATATTCCCTAAATTAATGGACTTTGCCGAGAGGGTTATCCTGGTTGAAAGATACTTCTACTTCACACTAAATCGGCCCTTAGACTCCACACACCGCAGGGGACACCTACCTACCTCCTACTTATGTTCCAGCAAGCAACACCTTCGTAACTTACAGTTGGTTGACTTTTGGCACATTCTCCATCCCCAAGATAAAGATTACTCATTCTTCACTCATGCACACCAATCTTACAGCCGTATTGATTCGTTCTTGTTGAGCCACCACGCCCTCTCTTGGAAACCATTCTCCTCCATGAGGAACATATTGCGGTCACACCATGCACCTGTTTCTCTCTTCCTAGAAATTCTGGGAACATTGAAACAGTATTGAAAGTAGCGCCCAAACAATAACGTATTAAATAACTCATTCTGTACCTTGGAAATTTCTTCAACAATCAACAACTTCCTAGACTAACGTGCATCTGATCCCACCTCTTTACCTCTCCAGTGGGAAGCCCTTAAGTATGTTATATGAGACCTGCTCATATAACACACTTAAGGCTCCGGCTTAAACAAAGCAAATTCTTTTAAGGTTTCCTCCCTGCCAACTAGAGATGAGAGAGCACGCTGGGATAAGTCAGTTACTTGAGCGAGCCTCGCTCTTCTCAAGTAACTGCATTCTTGTCGGAGCATGCTCGGGGGGGGGGGGGCGGGATGAGCGGGGGATAGCAGGGGAGAGAGTGAGAGAAATTTCTCTCTCTCTCTCCCCCCCCCCCCCCCCCCCCGATACCCCACCACCACCCCCTTGAGCACGCTTGGACAAGAAGACAGCGAGGCTCGCTCAAGTAACTGACTTATCCGAGCGTGTTTGCTCATCTCTACTGCCAACCAAGTATACTCACTCCGCAATCAGCTTAAACAATCTCCTTGGCACATGTTAAAAATTTAAAACTCTCCTAGATAAAAAATATACTAGTTTTCAACAAAAAAATAAACTATACTCTTAGAAACACGCAGACAAATATACTTGCGTGTTTCTTACAGCTCATATACTTTTATCCCTTACCTAAAGGCCCATTTACACACAGATAATCTTTCAAAAGATTGAAAGATCAGCGATCATTTTGAATAAAGTAGTAATAGGCACTAATTGCTATTAGTACTTTATCAACTTCATTTGCATGCAAATGAGCTTCTGGGAGCTGCTGCAGAACTCAGCAGGAAGTCTGAGCTCTGTCATTAGCTCCATTGTTCAGCCATGGGCTGCCAAGAGAAAATTCTTTCAGAAATTCAAAAATATGGAAGATTAATATTTTAGTACATACAGTATATTTCTAAGGCGGGGCACCCAGCTGTAAGTAACTGCGTGCCGTGCAAGAGAGACACACGCATAAGCACGCAGCAAGTATGCGATAACATGGAAACTTGCTGCATGCCACCAATCCTGATACACTATATTGGCGTGTATGCACGCATAATATGTGCCAAGAGAGTGCATGCCGCCATTTTTTTTGGTGCAAAAAAAAAACGCAAGTGTGAATAACCCAATATAAATCAATTGGCTATTGGCTTTGCATGCTGTGCGCACAACACACAATGACAAAACGTTCGTGTGAGAGAGGCCTAAAAATAATAGGTATAGAAAGCCACCTGAGCCAAGTATCAAGAAAAAGTAATGTGTGTTAGTGGTTTAAGTATTATTGCTACGCTATGTATTGTGTATGCAGGCAAAGGAGGACAAGCAGCAACACATTGGAAAATGCGAAACAGGATTAAGAATAAAAGCGCCAGATTTCTCCTATCTCTTTCACTTTAGTTTTGTATTCTGTCATTAGATCTGAACACACTGCTTTTCTTTGTGCCTTTTCAGCCATGTTTACCGAGGGAGGGGTACAAAAGTAACCCTGGTTCACTCTCCCTGTCTCCCCCCTATGCGCCACCTGACCAGAAGCATTCTCTAGAATGGAGCTTCATTACAAAGATCGCTTGTACTGAGTGTGCGTCTGGGCAATATACATGCCAGTAATCCCCATCCTTTTCAGTGCTTTTATACTTTTTTTACAATGGAGCACAGTGCATTTCTACAATATTATCATTGACTGCCTTGGGGCATATGACATACATCTATCAAAAGAGTGTTTGTGTGACTCCAAGGATGGGTGCTGTATTTAACCCCTTAGTGACAAGCCTATTCTGTGCTTTAAGGACCAAGCGATTTCTGTGCAATGACTATAACTTTTGGTAATTTTTTTTTCTGTGGAGTGATGGAAAAAACGACCAGAAATTCCTCAATTTTTTTTGGGGGGGTTGTTTTTACAGTGTTCCCCATTCGGTAAAAGAAGATAATAACTTTCTTGTCTGGAGCAGCACGATTCCTGCGACACCAAGTTTATATAGATTGTTTTATGTTTTACAGTAAAAACATTTTAAAGAAAAAAATTGAATCTGCATCATTGCATTCTAATACCCATAACATTTTTAATTTTCTGGCAATGGCGGTATGTGGGGGCCTTTTATTTGCGGATAGAATTGTACTTTTTATTCGGTACCATTTTGGGATCCATGTAACTCAGTTGCTTTTTATTATGTTTTTTGAAAGAACAAAAGAAAAATAGCAATTCCAGCATTATTTGTTATATTATATATACAGCGTTAACCATAACAACATATCTTCATTGCTTGGGTCATTATAAGGGCGCATTCAGACGACCGTATATTGGCTGGGTTTTCACGCCCAGCCGATATGCGTTGTCCCTCTCTGCAGGGGGAGAAGGCTGGAAGAGCGGGGAGCAGTGCACTGAGCTCCTGCCCCCTCTCTGCCTTCTCTCCACCCCCCCTGCACTATTTTAAACTAGGAGAGGTGGGACAGGGCGGAGCTAATTCGTGGGAACTTAACCCTGCCCCATTCCCCCCCCCCCTCATTCCAAATAGTGCAGAGGGGCGGAGAGTGGGTGGAGAGGAGGCAGAGAGGGGGCGGGAGCTCAGAGCACTACTCCGGGCTCTTCCAGCCTCCTCCCCCTGCAGAGAGAGACGCCGTATATCGGCAGGCGTGAATAGCCGGCCGATATACGGTCGTCTGAATGCGCCCTAAATGTGGTAATACCTATTATGTGTTGCCTTTTTAAAAAATTATTTTGATATTTTATCCATTTAAAAAGGGTTTTGTGGAGAAAAATCTGTATTTGTTTTTAGACTGGATTTTTTTTTCTTTCAACTAAACGTTATTAAACTTTTTGACACTCTTGTAGTTGTGATCATGTGATCGCTAGGATAGTACACTGCATTACTTATGTAGTGCATTCTACTAAGCCTATGACAGCAGCCTATTAGACTCTGTCGGTGGATAGGTCTAATAGGGTGAGTTACATGGCAGACATGGTGGCCTTTGTCAGGTTTCCAGCTGCCGATGGGTGACATGTGGAGCCTCCTGCTTCTGTCATCTGCTTACATGCTGCAGTTGCTATTGATTATAGCATGTAAGTGGTTAAACTGGCAGGATATGCGGTTTTACCTAGTCTGTTGGTTAGAGCAGTTACATTTATTCACCCACAACACAAATACAGTGACGTTTCGACCTTGAGGTCTTCTTCGAGCTTGAAAAAGACCTCAAGGTTGAAACGTTGCTGTATTTGTGTTGTGGGTGTATCAATGTAACTTTTATTCAGCACCTGTTATGCTGCCAAAGCATTTCTTTATACGTATTTCCCAGTTCCATTCCTCAGGGACCGCCAACAGGTCATGTTTTCTGGATTCCCTCAGTATTGCACAGATGATGTAATTATTGTCCCTGCCTCAGACATTGCCACAGGCGTTCTTACCATAGGATATCCTGAAAACATGACCTGTTAGCGTGCCCAGAGGACTGGATTTGGAAAACACTGCTTTAGATGCTCTGTGACCGACCATATATAAATAGTGCTCCAATATGGTAATGACACTCAACTTCCCCTTTTTCGCGCATATACAATGTGAAAGTCTCAGAGAACCACTTTAATCATCTGAATGATTTCACTATGGTTAAACTGGCTCTTTAGACATTGACGGCTTATCCTTAAGCTGACCATGCACGTTAGATAGAAGTACAGTAGCTTGATGTATGAACAACTGTTGAATGAATGATTGCTGAACGAATGTCAGTTTATCCATATTGGTTATCACAGTCATTCAAACTGGCCGTACATGTTCAATGACATGGAGATGGACAAAGAGCTTTCTGGGGATGTTCTTTCAAAGCAGATTGTTTATGGATGATAGATCTTTTGTCTATTTATTGGACGAAAAAATGTAAATGCGTCCAACTTCATTCCAGACAATGACAGTCTGTCATTGGATAAAATAATCATTCATTGATAAATCTCACCTGATGACTTGTGTACGGTAACCTTCAGGATAGACCATCAATATTTGACCAGTGTAGTTTCAACCTCCAGTACACCCCATTTACTATATAAGCGCAATGAAGGGGCCCGGTTGCTCACGAGTGCTGTATCCCCTATGCCAGCCTGGTACTGCAACTCATCCCATTTATTGTGCTGATCCGTTGGGTTCCAGGGGTTGGTCTATCCTGGATCTACTTTTAATAATAATCAGTTTGTCTATGGCACTAAAACAATCACTTCCCACTGATAGAATGCAACATGTGAGCAATGCAGAGACATGAAAGGAATAATTCATATTGTGGCAAATATATTTTAGTTTGTGCCCTTCCTAAATTCCTATTGCAAAGTAAACACAATATCTGGCTAGCTTAAAAAGCCACTCCGGTGATTTTTTTTTCATTCACTGTGTAGCTATTAGAGATGAGCGAGTATACTCGCTAAGGCACATTACTCGAGCAAGTAGTGCCTTAGCCGAGTACCTCCCCGCTCGTCTCTAAAGATTCGGGGGCCGGTGGGGAGCGGGGAGGAACGGAGGGGAGATCTCTCTCTCCCTCTCTCCCTCCACTCCCCGCCGCAACTCACTTGTCACCCGCTCCGGCAGCCGAATCTTTAGAGACGAGCGGGGAGATACTCGGCTAAGGCACTACTCGCTCGAGTAATGTGCCTTAGCGAGTATACTTGCTCATCTCTAGTAGCTATCCCTACAGTATATATAGGTGAGCTAGTGTTACCTTGATTAGTTATTCCTTTTTGTCTGGCCTCCTTAGGCCGCCTGCAGACGGGCGGGTCGGATCTGGTGGCGAGAATTCTCGCCGAGGTACCCGACCCCAGCGCCTGCAGGGACCAGCGCGTACTCACCCGCGCCTGGCGGCCCCGGCTCTTTCATGTGCCGGCTGCCGGACAGCCGACGCATGCGCAGACTGGAGCCGGCGGCCGAGTGAGTGACGTTTCTGTGCGAGGCTCTGCGAGCCCCGCACAGAAATAGGACATGCCGCGGTTTGTTTGCCGCGCGACATTTCGCGCGGCCAAACCGCAGCCGTCTGCATAGGAGTGCGTATTGCAATGCACTCCTATGCAGGCTTTCAGTGGTGGAAATCCTGCGGATAATCCCGCCGCGGGATTTCCGCCCGTGTGCAGGCGGCCTTATCCTCATTGTCCTGTGATCTCAGTATTAGACGATCTCAGATCTGCTTGGGCTTATGGATTCAATTTCTAGTCAATTTCACAGTCTATGTGATGATGTTGCATGGACTCTACCACAGAAACTACCTAGAGGGGTACACAGACACTCCTATCACAATTATTTATGGTGATCACACAGCTCTTGTTACGCAGATATAATAGAGGAGACCACAGCTCAAAAAAACACCATGGATCCAAAAATACATGAGAAAATGTACCCAAGAAAGTACCCAAAAAGCAAAAAAATATATAGAATGTTTGTAGCGCATGTCATAAATCTCTACTGACTTACAAAACAACTACATATTGCTTTATCTGCCACAAAAAGGGTCTGCAGCAAAAACTCATCATTTTGCAAAAAAGACTACCGGTATGTGTGATACAAGTCTAATAGGCCTACTTAGCCCAATTATCAGGTATGAACATTCGCCCGATCATAGAGCCATGAAAAGGGGCCAACAATCAGCCGCCAAATTACCAAATGCTTGTTCGTTGGCTGATCAAGGCTTGTAAGGGAACTTTCACACAACACAGAATATTCTGCAACAGCATTGCGGAATATGCCCTCCTGTGAACAACCAAAGATTGCTGTAATGATACTTAAAGGGGTTCTATCACTAAAAAAGAAAAATGCTACACTTATCTATTCCTCCCCTATCAGTCTGCTTACCAGATCTTCACCTCCCCCATCTTCTCCTGTCCCCTGCAGTCCGGGGGTCACTTCACCTCTAGCTGCCTGATTCCTCTCCTTCCTGTGAGATTACGTACATCTGGTTGGCAGTCTTCTACCTTCTTCTGCCTGCCAACCAATGTACGTTACGTCACAGCTTACAGGCCAGCAGGGGGACTGCCTATCTTCTTCAGAGATTGCTCATGTCTCTGAAATAGATTACAATTTCTTCCTAGACAGTAAAGCTACAGCACAGGCATGTGACTTTCACTGACCCAGGAGGAAGGAGTTTGTGATAAGCAGCCTTCATAACAAGCTGGGCCCAGCCTGCAGTGAGCTGACCTCGGGCACTGGAGAAGCTCAACCAGGAGAAGATGTGCTAAGGAGACAGACAGGAAAGGAATAGGTAAGTTTAGATAATTTTTTTTTTTATTACAAAACCCCTTTAATGATCGTTCAACTCTATACAGACAATCATCTGCCGAGTGTGAGCAGCAGTGAACGAATACAAATCCATATGGTTTGTCAAACAGTGTTGATCACAACTAGGTAAAAATCGGCCAGTGTAAAAGTACCCTTACGGCCCTTTAAATTGTTTACCCAATTGTCGGGCAGTGTAGAAACGACAACAATCAGCCGATGAATGAGCGAACACTCGTTCATATGTTGAACCCTGCTACATGGCTAACATAATAATGTTCATGGGTTAGCTGTACGTCTCCCTTTATGAGCAGAAAAATGTACAGCCTGTACAATGGGGACGAATGATCATAGAAGCAATCATTCCCCCCTATACCAGGGGTTCTTAATCTGTGTAAAAGAAAAGTAAAAGAGCATCAATCGACATGCTCACTGATAACTTCCCATGCAAAATGACCCTCAGGCCTCATGTCCACGGGGAAAATCAGGCCCGCTACGGAATCTCCATGGAGAATCCGCAGCGGGTCCCTCCTGCCTCGCAGACATGAGGGCTGAAAAGAAGAATAAACTCACCCGCAGTGGACCGGGCAGGTCTTCTCTTCTTCGCGGCCGGATCTTCTTTCTTCGGCCGGCGGATGTGCTCGCGCGCATGCGCCGGGCACATCCGCCGGGCCGAAGAAAGAAGATCCGGCCGGGAAGAAGAGAAGATCTGCACGGTCCGCTGCGGGTAAGTTTATTCTTATTTTAGGTCTCCCGCGGATCCGGACGGCTTCCATAGGCTTCAATAGAAGCCTGCGGGAGCCGTCCCCATGGGAGACCCGCACCTAAATGGAGCATGTCCATTTTTTTTCATGCTCCATATTTTTTTTTATTGACTTTTATTGACCATCCGCGGGTATTTATCTACCCGCGGGTGGTCAATGCATCCCTATGGTGTGCGGATCCGCGGGCGGGAGAAGAGTTAAAATCCGCTGCAGATTTTAATTCTTCTTTTCCCTGTGGATATGAGGCCTTAGGCTGCTCTCACACATTTTCAGAAAACATTGCATGAAACCACTGCATTTTACTGTGATTTTGTGCGCCATTTTTGAACATGCTACAGCATTTGACAGCGTTTTTAACGCATCTCATCACTGTGATGGTGACAAGGTGCATTGAAAAGCGCTAAAACCCACAGAAATAGAGCAGACAGGACTCGAAAATCATGGCATTAGAAATGCAGTATTCGAGTGTTGGTCTGCGAGGTCCCATTAAAATCATTAGCAGCATTGTACCGCGGTCAGCGTAGCGTTCGGGATGCTGCGCTAATCGCAGTAAAAAGCGTCCTGTGTGAGAGTGGTCTAATGCATTGTGACTTAGTTCCTCAGACGAGTTATGGAGCCCAGGACAGAAGAGAGATCAGTTCTGTTCTTCTGTTTAGGTCATGGGGGTTATCTTAACTCATAAATTTAAAAAAATGTATTGGTTATGAGTAGGGATGAGCGAGCGTACTCGGAAAAGCACTACTCGCTCGAGTAATTTGCTTTATCCGAGTATCGCTGTGCTCGTCCCTGAAGATTCGGGTGCCGGCACGGTGCGGGGAGCTGCAGGGGAGAGCGGGGAGGAACGGAGGGGAGATCTTTCTCTCCCTGTCTCCCGCCCGCTCTCCCCTGCTCCCCGCTGCGACTCACCTGTCAGCCGCAGCGGCACCCGAATCTTCAGGGACGAGCACAGCGATACTCGGATAAAGCAAATTACTCGAGCGAGTAGTGCTTTTCCGAGTACGCTCGCTCATCTCTAGTTATGAGATGTATCAGGTCAGCAAAGAATAAATGTTTATGTTCACTGAGACCATCTAAGGGATTGAAATGGAAGCTGGATTCTGATTAGTTGCCATAGTCTTCTGCTTCACCTTTTATCCGCATTAGTTTTATACATAGGGACAATTTTATGTTAATAAAGTATATATTAGATTCACTGACATTGCCTTAGAGAACAGAAACTGACTTATTAACTTTTTGGTAATATCAGAGCAGGATAATTACAAGGAGAATTTCTGACATTGTAGATGTGACCTTTCTTTAGCAACTGAATAGAACTTGTGTGTGAGCTCCATGGTTATCAATATCTCTATTTTCAGTATGTTGTGCATGCAATTAGCCAAAGCTGCACCACAAAGTGCTGCGTTCACTAGAAACCCTTTATTAGGACTGATCCACCAAAGGAAGATGTCTAATAAAATAAGAGGCACGCAGCTCTTTATATACTAGATGCATCTCAGGCTCCTGCGCCAAAAGAGAAAATCTACAGCAACTAAGAGCTGGCGAAAATTCCGGCTATAATTTACGCCATTCATAGCAAATGTGATGGGCTTTGGTGGCCACACCTCTTGCCAATAAGCTCTGCTGGTGCCTCTACAAAGGCTGATAGTACCGTAGAACATTAGTGCCCAATAATTGGACTGCGTAAAAGGACTAGTAGACTAGCCAGTCTTAGGGTGCGTTCACACGAGCGTAGGCGTATTTACGTTCGCACGAGCGCAACGTATAATTGCCCGAGAGAACATTTTTCGCCGATCACGACCAGAGCTAGAAAGCGTATTTTCGTTTGTTCCTACTTTGCAAACTATCATTTCGGCCATCGAATATGCGTTGGCGCGTATTTCGGTCGCATATGTTCCGTTTTTTTTTCGGGTTGCCGTTTTTACGTGCCGTAAAATCGCCCATGTGAATGAATACATTCGAAACCATTGCCTCAGATGGTCATGTATATACGTTTGGTCGCAAAAACGTGCCGTTTATGCGCTCGTGTGAACGCACCCTTAAAATGCACCAGATTTCTCACAGTAGCTCATGCAGGATGGTAAATCCAATGCATCATTATTAGAGATGAGGGAGCACACTCAGATAAAGCAGTTACTTGAGTGAGCATCGCTCTTCTCAAGTAACTGATTACTGGTCCGAGCGTGCTCGAGGGGGCGGTGGGGGTGAGCCCCAAGCCTGCTCGGACCAGTAAGCAGTTACTCGAGAAGAGCGATGCTCGCTTGAGTAACTGCTTTATCTGAGTGTGCTCGCTCATCTCTAATCATTATACATCTTTGTCTGACTTTATACCAAGCATTAGTTGACTTAGTAATATGCAAATTTTGTGCCAAGAGTTTGGCATCTTTTTTATTACACAATGTCACACTTAGGCCACACCCCTTTCCTAATAAGCTAAACACACTTTCTTGTAAATCCGCACCAAATGAGGAAAAACACAATATAAATATAGTGCGAGGCATGCAATACAGTCTTTTGGGACAATTTGTGCCAGACAATTGGTGGATTTGTAATGGTAAATCTGCCCCACTGTGATTTGGCTTGTGAGTTTTTGAGCTGTGATGAATTTGTAGTGCCACTTTTTAAGGCTTATTTTCAATGTGTTTTTTTTTTTATTATTTAAGAGTATTCAAGCTTACTGTACAATGAATATTTGTGCAATTTTGTAACATACCTAGCATTTCAATTACCCATCATCATCAAAATCTCTGCTTGCAGTCATTGAACAAAACCTGTCGTGGTGATGTGCCACTCACACAGCTGCTCGTTGCAATAAAGTAAAGTTATGAGGGAACTCTCAGATCACAAATCACGTATCTGTATGATCAGCACATAACCAGAACAGATTTTCATCTGCTGGAAGTAAACAATGTTGTTTCCCATTCACTAACAACAAGTAGATCTTGAAAACCAGGAGGAATTGAAAGACTAATTAAATGAGAAAATTGTGTCAATTTCAATAATGTTTCTTTATTTACAGAAACAGAAATATCTAGTCCCATGTCTACTTGATCTCATCTATTTTTTGGCAATATGGCAGCAAGTCTCTTGCTGTGGTTGATCTGCATCAGCCGAAGATGCATCCTCTGCTAAGGCAATCTGTGCGAAAAAATGATATATACTAGAAACATAAGTGTCACATACATTCTGCTTTGGACTGCAATGCCTGAACAGTAGACAGAAGAAAGCATCCATATGAGGTTTTCTGCCCTGATAGTGTGTATCAGGCATTAGACATATGTGCAGGTTCTCTGACAATCCCTCGAGTTATAGCAGCAGGTAGCAAACATCAATGGTAATCTAGCCAGGACCCACATTACAGCTCACTCTGTCACAGACTATGTAACAAGTGGTCGATTACACCGGCTTTGTCTTACTATGAACATAGGACTGCCCTTATATGTTATTCACCACAATGACAGAGCACTTCACAATATTATCACTGAGAATGGAGGTCAAGAATAGGTCTAGCGCAAAAAACACTATGCTGAGGACTGTACTATGTGACGGCGATACACAATAATCAATGGATCCTCCTGCAATGCTTATCCTATAAGCAGCTTTAATGGAAGGTGGAGGAAGATCCCAGCTGTAAGATGTAGGTGTACAGTTCTCTATCACAACTCACTGATAGCCTGACCCACCATCATACTCGGCTCACTCTAGCCTTTCCCTAAACGAGCCATTTCCCCCGAGATAGCGAATTTATATGCATACAGACATCAATACATGATCCCCATCCCCCTCCAGTAAACACCCTCTCTGCAGCACCCACTCTTTCTATGATACACCTCCCCTCTTCTCCCAGCAGACAGCCCACACAGGAGTGGGGAGGAGGGGACACATTGCTCCACACTCAACACAGCTTTTCTCTCTTCTTTCTACCCAGCAACACAAAACCAAGACTATCTTTCCTCCTCCACGTAGCTTTAGGGTGTGCCCTATTGTCCTCTCTTTTTCCCCTTAACCTACTATCCCTCCTCCTTGCACCCTCTGTCCCTCCTTTTCTATTCCCCCCACCCCCCAGCTCCATCTGCTCTCCCCCCTTCTCTTGGTGTTAAGAAAAAAATGCACACATTTGGAATATTTGCCCCGCTGTTGCCATGGAAACGAGCCCAGCATACAGGCTGGTGAAAAAAAAGAGAAGAGAAACAGTGGGCACCTCTCTACGTCCTACCTCCCCGCCCAGAAGACATGTATTAATAGAGCTCTTTTCACTTTGTAGTGTGTGTTAGCAGAATCCAGCATGTACCATAAAGTTCAGAATGGAGGCACAGATGCTGTGCAGTGACGTTGAAGCTGCTGCGTACGTCTGACGGGGGGAAATCAGACACTGTGGACAAGTAAGGGTTACGCCGTGAGCTTGTTAGACCCAGCAACCAGTTGGAGGCACCCGGTGAAATACAGTAACCTGCCGCCCAGTAAACATCACGGATGACTTCATACACATGAGATAATTACCGGCTCAAACGAACAATTCTGACTACGTTTGACGAGGGTGAATTCATACACAACAGATCTGCTGCAGAGATATCTGCGACTGCGAAGCAGATCCATTCATGTGGCCGGGGTTGTTTAGGTGGCAAGCACGTGGATTACTGCAATCCCGTTGAGATGAATGAGACAGTTGCAGAAATGTAGTCACGTCCCTCTATGCCTGAGGCTGGAGGCACACAGGCAGGTTTGGTGCAGCTTTACTTTAACCAAAGTGGATACAAATAGAAGGAAGAAGAAGGAAACAAGAAAGGATTTCTGCTTGATCCACCTCTAAGAAACTGCATGAAAAACTGCCCCCCAAACGGCTGTGTGACTGCAGCCTAATGCTTGTTCCCCACAACAGCTAATCTGCTGAAGTGTCATCTGCCATGTCACATTTTTCATCTGCTCTTCGGGTGTAATGTGCAGTTCACAGTATGAGTGACCCGCTGCAGCTGATCAGACACTGTAGCAGAGCGCTTCCAGCACTTCTCGTCCTGCAGCAAAACTTTACATTGTCTTCACACTGCTGGAAATAGAAGTAGGAAGCACTGGACAGAACGGCAGTCATAGCAGGCAGATTCTATCTAATGTCGATGGTATCAGTCAAAGCTGCAGTCATATGACCGAAAGATTGAACATTTGTGGGCAGCTATATCTAATATCTGTAGTATCTGGCCAAACTGCCGTCATATGCCCGAACCATCAGATAGTTGGGTCCAGATTCCTTTCATATGTCTATGGTCAGCTTTAACTGTCTGGTTTATAAAAGAAGAAAGAGAGAAGGGTGGAGAGTGTAAGTCAATTAGTAGGGAAGGTATTGGGGTAGACAATAAGGTGCTGCCGTTCCGAATGTCTCCACCATATATAGTAGGGTACAAAAAATAATCATCCACAGGTGCAAGTCTTAGAACATAAGGGAATTAAACCGATTCCTCTTTACTGATTATTAATAATAGCGCATTTGACGCGTTTCGGGGACTCAACCCCCTTTTCAAAAATGGCTGGATAGAGTGCAACTCAGAGATCCATCAGTGATCCTGCCAGGTACCGGGTGTTCAGTCAGGACGTAGGAGGTACAAAATGCTCTATCGGTGTGGCACTGCTGGAGACATTTGGAGAATGACCAGGAGTAACTGGAGATATTTAAAAGTCTCCTTCACACGATGTGAAACATTTCCACAATGAATTTTTGAAAAATGCAGCAGATTCTAAATCCGCAGATGTCTATTTATGCTGTGGGATTTCATCTTTGCAATGTAAGGGTTAAATTCCTAGGCAGAACCGCAATTAAAAAAGCAGCCAAATCCATAGCATGTAGGTGCAGAGTAATTGCTATGGGTTTTCCGTTGGGATTACGCCATGTGTGAAGGTGGCCTAAGGCTCCATAGTATGCCGCCATAGAGTGCCTACAGTACCGTGCTGTGGACAAGCCTCCCCTGGAAGCAATCTTCTACCTCCATGTGTCTCTATGGGTTCTGAGTTCTAGGGGCATACACTGCTAGTGAGAGCCAGCAGACCACTGTGGGGGCCGTACAAGTGGGAAGTTGTAAGCAAAACTTTTTCTACCCTTCCTAAATGTCCCTCATAAGTGTTTGTGCCATATCAGCGAGATGTGCCAGATGTGATTGGTGGGAATCTGAGGAGACTTTATGATGAGGAGGCAACTGTCATAAAAGTGGATGAGAGGTAAACCTCTGCAGGGTACGGCCCCATGGGGGGTGGAGGATTTCCACAACAGGTGCTGCTGCGATTCCACTGCAAATTTGCACGGATTTTGCTGTAAATTTTCGGTGGAATTGACTGTACACAGTACGAAGGGTGAATTGTGAGCGTGAGGTCCGCGGCATAAATGGACATGCTGGGGACCTAAAAACCACATCACAGGACAGGTCTGCTGGGGACTCTGCGCAAATGCAGCGGGCGGATGAGATTTGGTAAAATGTCACCCGCTTTGCTGCTACTGTAAATGATGCAGATTTGCCACCTACAATGACAGAAAGTCTACAATGTATCTTCCCTGTGCTGCTGTATTCTTCATGCTCTAACATGTGCTTATTGTCCGTTAGGATTGTTTCACATCGGCGGCGAAACATTCGGTCAAAGGTTCTGTCGCAGATCCAGCTCAAAATAGCGGAAGAAAAAGCACTGCATATAGTGTTTTTTTTTTCCGTCCAGAAGCCGGGCAGCTGAGCAGTAAGTGGGCGACCCCCATTTTAGTCAATGGGGTTCACTTGGCGCTGTTCGGTTCCATCCAGAGATAGAGCTATTCAGCCGTAGGGATTCCCCTTTCTGGCTCCATGGCGCAGGAAAGTGGAATCCCCAACACAGGTGTGAAACCACCCTGAGGCCGCCTTCACACAGGTGAGAAAACCTTGCACAAATATGAACCCCATTCTTTTGAATGGGGTCATAGACATGGGGTCATCCTGCATGGCACCGCGATGTGATGCTATACAGGAAGCAAACAGCAGCAAGTCTTATCTATCTGCGTGCTCTCGCAGCGCGGCATCCATTGTTCTCAACCAGACCGGCAGCAGCATTGCGAGGTCTCCCATTAGAAACCGCGGCGGACGATTGCTTCTTCCCTGAAGTGATGTGCAGTTGTTTTGACATCCACAGCGAATTCACATAATCCCAGCCCCATATTGGGCTCGCTGGTGTGAAGTTAGCCCTGACCTCCCCAATCCTGACTAGTCTGAGGGTCCAACACCCTGAACTGTAGACCCCTGTGATGCTGTTAGTTGGGGTCAGTAGATGTCTGCCAGGATTTGTGATCCTACCATGCTAGTGTGGAACACGGGCGAGCGCAGTATCGGGCTGAGGAACCTGGCGCAATATCACACTGCCAAATTGTGCTTTACCCGCGGAACCTCCTGGCACCCCTTCTGTGAAATACTGCCCCTCACACGCTGGCTTCACGCGCCATAGAGCACCGCAAGTGTTTCTCATTGATGCCTTCCCAAGGAACGCGAAAAAATAGGACACGCAGCCATTTTTTTCCTCACAGCATCGCTGAGGGAAGTCGCTCTTTTGCAGAGCTTACAAGACTGGCGCTCGTGCGCATGTAGCCTAAGGCCTCATGGCCGCGGCGGGCGAGTCGGATTCTGTTGGTGCCCATAGCAGAGGACCCTGCGTACCCATCTGGGTCTTCTATTTTCCGTACTGCGGATGTGTGTGTAAGCGCCGGCCGCCACACATGCACAGTATTTTTTTTTCAACTTCTGCTTTCCTACGGAATCCGCGGTCCGTACGCAATGTCAATTGAGGACGGGCTGCGGATCGGAAGGCTTCCATTGACTTCAATGGAAGTCGTCCGCACGGAATCCGCACTAAATGGAGCGTGCTGCCTTTTGTTTTACGCATGCGGAATTCGGGAAACGAATCTGCAGGTGTATATTGAGGTGCGGCGCCCATGCTTCCCTACAGTCGGCTTGAATCGCGGAGCTTCCATGTGGATTCCGCAAATCAAATCCGCCCGTGGACATGGGTCCTTATTCTGAGCCCCCTCTGCAGCCGCTGTATTTCCAGTCAGGGTCCCCTCTGGCCTCCATCTTGCCCCTTGGCTTCTGGTCTCTACAGGAACACTCCTGTCATCTGAGAGGAGGCCAGGGCTGTGTGGCCGGTGCAGCACCATGGTGGCCGCTTCCCTCAGCAGCACTGGCTGGGGTGTGCAGTGTCAGTCAGGCTGCTGGATGGCGGGAAGCTCCGAGCAGCCGCCTCCACTGTCAGCGAGAAGATGGCTATGTGCACATGGCTGCCGCCGACCGTGTACACTCCAGAAGCCGCTCGCATCATGTCCCTGAGCCGGCTGCACACGCCCACAGCCCACCATTGTACCGCGGCCGTGTCTGCACCCTGCCCACCCCCTACCGAGGGGGCCAAACAAAGAGCAAACAATGGGCACTCACACTGCCATTATTATCACTGCCCCCTCCCCCAGCCAGACCGAACACTACAGAGGCCACAACATGGGAGATGCGGCCATACAAGCCCCTCATGTACGGGGCTGATGCCAGACCGGTCCCCTCTCTGCACGGCCATGGCGGCAGTCTGCCCCACAATAAAGGGTTAACCCCTGGTGATGTGAGCGCCGGGCATGTCTCCGGCACTGGCACACACTGTCATCTCTTGCAATGGCCTCCGCGACAAATCAGGAATAATTGGACAGCGCCATTTAATTAGCGATAAGTGGCCATAAATAAGTATGGAGAGCCGCTGCTCTCCGCACATCTGGGCGGCAGACATGTCCCAAGGCAAATGTGATGGCCATCAATGAAGCCGGGCGGCCGGTGTGCGGGGTGTGCGCGGGCTGATGACTGCCGCGGCCCCGTGCTATTAGTAAAGCTGCTGTTTGTATTAGTGATTAGACATTTCTTATTCCTGCACTGCTGGCCGCATTGTTCTGCCCAGATCGCTGGCCCCGCCCCGTCCTTTGTCTGGGCGCGCTGTGATTGGCCAGCGCGGCGCCGGGCTGCCTTCATGCTTTGGGAAGCCCATTCATCTGTGCACTTGGGCGTTGGACTCCGCATCTTATTAGCGAGCGGGGAGATTTCTCCATTTTCCTGTTGTATCCAGCGCGGCCGCCGAGCATTGGGATATTTAATCGGATTCTGCCTGGGCGAGCGCACAGGACGGGCGACTCTTAGCGCTACCTGCACGTAACTGGTGACTATCCCTCCTCTCTCTTCTCCCTCCTGTTGCAGAGGAGTTGTGCCGCTGCTGTCTATTGTGGCCAGGCTGAGCCACAGCATCTCTTTGTCTCCCGCTCTGTCTACCAGTCGGTCCTAGGGCTGTCTCTTATCTCTGGGGGTGACGCTACCTTTCTTGTTGGATACACAGACAGCAATGGGAGCCCAATTCTCCAAGACCGCAGCCAAAGGCGAAGCCGCCACCGTGGAGAAGCCCGGGGAAGCAGTGGCCGCCTCTCCCTCCAAGACCAACGGCCAGGTAATGAGCCAGCCCATCTGTTGCTGCTTTGTTCTGGGGGTTGCATGCTTGTGATGAGGATGGCCGCACCGTGCTGCCACATGTTGCTGCCCATCATCGGGGGCTCGCTATTGTTGGGGGCTAATGCTATATATGTGTGCCCCCCAATACTGCTGGGAAATGTAGCCTACATGATGTGTGACCGTACGGATGACATTTAACTGGGATGCATGGGAGGGGTCTGCAGACGCCATTGTGTAGATGGAGGTTAGAGTAAGCCCCCTCCTTTCAGCAAGGCTTTTTTTTTCCGCCTCTCCCCTAACATCTTGCATGAGAGGGAAAGCACAGGCTTTGTCTCCGTTGGCTCCTTGCTGGAGCTGCTGCTGGAGAGAAGGCGTGATCTGAGAGCTAATGCACTTGCAGCCTGTCGGGCTCCCTGGAGCATAATGCTGCTGCTGGTGGTGGAGGCGCAGCGCCCTCTGCTGGGCGCATGCTGGTACTGCACCCGCCGCTGTGGGGGCGGCAGAGATAAAGGAGGGAAACGAGCCGCTCTTGGGGAAGGGGGGTTGCCAACGTTAATTTTGCATTTTGGTGCCCAAAAATCACAGCTATTTTTTTTTTCAATATAGACACGTTATAATCTTTAAGAAAAATCATCTGATTATGTCATACGTGTCTGTAGATCAGATACTGATATCCACTCATTAGTAGTAATTACTGTGAGCTGTCAAATGATGGTTAGTCTTAATGAAGTGCTGCCTTTGAAAAATTCATAGATGCTGCAAAAACAAGGTTCCCTATTTTTTTTTTTTTTTGACCAGAAACTTTTTTGGGGGCAGTTTGCAACCCTTGGTGAGGAGGGGGTGTTGGTAGATGGGGAAGGGGGGCAAGGTTGCCAACCTAAATTTTGTTGTTCTGGACAACTTAACTAAAAGTGATGGACAGCCAACATTGTTTACAGCCAGCATGAAAGTTCTTATATAGAAGTCTACAGGTCAGATACAGATATGATCTCACTACCAGCTGCTACTACTCTAAAGTGGTGATCAGTCGTAATAACCTGCTTAAACTGCATGGATGCAACTTAGTTCATGGACACTGTAAAAACTCCCAATTTTTACAAACGGTCCAAGAATTTTTGGCCACTTGGCAACCCTGTGTGGGGATCTGTGGGTTCTGGCTCCCTAATGTCTGTAGTGATTTGTATGAAGATACATTAGTGTGTTATACAGCCAGTAAGATTAATGTTACTGCTGGCAGCCTATAAGTGACCCTGTTATTACCCTCCACAGGAAAATGGGCATGTAAAGGCCAACGGTGATGCATCTCCTGCCGCAGCTGAGGCAGAGAAGGAGGAAGTCCAGGCCAATGGCAGCGCCCCTGCTGAGGAGACCCCAAAAGAGGAGGCCGCTGCAGCAGCTGAGGCGGCTCCAGAGAAGGAGGCTGCTGCATCTGCTGAGGCAGAGAGCCCTGAGCCTGCATCTCCAGCGGAGGGAGAGGCCTCTACCAAAACAGAGGAAGCAGGGTCTACTTCTACACCTTCCACCAGCAACGAAACCCCCAAGAAGAAAAAGAAGCGCTTTTCATTTAAAAAGTCTTTTAAGCTGAGCGGCTTTTCTTTCAAAAAGAACAAAAAGGAGAACAATGAGGGAGCGGAGGCTGAAGGTGCAGCTGCATCCAGTGAGGGCACCAAGGAGGATCCTCCTGCAGCTGCCCCAGAGGCAGCCAATGAAGAGGCCAAGGCAGCCCAAGAAGAGGCCCCTGCTGCAAGCAGCACAGAGGAAAAGAAAGAGGAGGCTGCTGCTGCTGCTGCATCGCCCGAGCCCCAGGAGGCAAAACCTGAAGAGCCTGCCCCAGAAAAGCCCACAGAGGAGGTAAAGCCTGCCGAGGAGCCAAAGCCTGAGGAGAAACCTGCAGAAGAGGCCCCCACCACTGTTGCTGCTCCTGAAGCTCCATCTACTGAACCAGAGGCACCAAAAGCTGAAGAGCCTGCAGCTCCAACACAGGAAGCTCCATCCGAATCCAGTCCAGCAGCCGAGTCAGCAGAGTAAAGAGATGGCGGTTTTGAGATAATCAAAGAACTTTTTTCTCCCCTTGTTTGTTTGTTGGAGTGGTGCCAGGTACTGGTTTTGGAGAACTTGTCTACAACCAGGGATTGATTTAAAGATTTTTTTTTTTTTTTGTCTTTTTTTTTTCCTCCTCCCTACAGATCCCATCTCAAATCATTCTGTTATCACCATTCCAACAGGCCGGGTAGAGTTTACAGCAGTCACCGGTCTTTATCCTCTTTCGCATCAGTATTAATGTTTTTGCGTACTTTGCATCTTTTATTGAAAAAAAAAAAAAATGTATACTTTCTTTGTCAATTTATGGACATGCCCATACATGAAGGAGATGGGTGGGTCTATATAGGGGGATATCAAATGAAGTGATAGGGGCCACATTGGGTGTAGGTGGTGCACACATTGCCAAGATAATGTGCCACAAAGAATGGGGTCAGGTTTCTGTTTCTCTGTCATTTTTTTTTCTTTTCTTTAGTTTTTTTTTCTTTCTTTCTCTTTAATTTCTAAGAGATGTAATGATGTATTTTGTGAGGACAGCCTTCTACAAGGTTTACAACACTAAAGGTCTTGACAAAGATGGCAAGTAAAATAAAAAAAAAAATCAATACCCAGATCATAGTTTTAGTAATTCATTTAAACCATAGGAACTTTTCACTTATCTCATATTAGCTGTATCAGTCGGTGATTAAGTAGAATTACGAGTTGTATAGGCTTTATTGTTTATTGCTGGTTTATGACCTTAATAAAATGTAATTATGTATTACCAGCAGGGTGTTTTTAACTGTGACTATTGTATAAAAGGAATCTTGATATCCAAAAGCACATGAAGTTTGCAACTCTTTCCACCCTGCCCATTTTTGTAAAACTGCAGTCATATTGGACCTTTTAAACACAAAATTTTAAAACTCAACCAAGCTGTGATAAGTGGAATGGTTACTGTTTATACTGTGGTATGTTTTTGATTACAGCAGGCAATGCTTTCTTTTCCAGTTGTCTTTAAGAATTAAGGAAAACTTCAGATGCAATGGTTTTTTGTGTAGCATCTTGTCTTTCATGTTTTGTAAATACTGGAGAAGCTTTGACCAATTTGACTTAGAGATGGAATGTAACTTTGCTTACAAAATTGCTATTAAACTCTTGCTTAAGGTGTTCTAATTTTCTGTGAGCACACTAAAAGCGAAAAATAAATGTGAATAAAATGTATATGTTTTGTGTTTCTTTGACATAGAGGTAACACTAATGGCTTATAGCTTTTCGCTTCTTGCTAACCTGCATGTCGCCCTTCTCTTTGTGCTTGCTCAGTGTGTTCATAGTGGAAGAAGGGGTTCTCGGCCCAATTGCCATTGTTTAGTTTAGCCTTTTTGGTTTTGGCACCGTATTGCCTAAACACAGTGATGAGGGCTCCGGTGGACTTCTTTCTAGCTTTGGCTGTATTCAATGCTATGGTAGCGATTAGGGATTGATCCATTAAAATGGAGCACGGGATTTGTTTGAGAAACACCGACTTGGACAAAAGGTGCTCAGTTGAAATCCTCCATCTCGCATGTATAATGGCCCTTTGTTTAATCCAATGAAGTGCATTTACATTTAACCCACCACAATGCCTTGCACCCTGTAGAAGGCTGCACACTTGCTTCAGGGCATGCAGGCCCATCTCTTCTAGGCTGGTACATGCCAGTGTATAAGACATTCTGGGGATACTTTGATTTACTCTGTACATTAATGCTTTCACCTGGCATAAATTGTATTCACACCTACTATCTTAAATGTGAAGATGATTTACAGCAAAATGGTCATTCTGGGAGTTCTTAGACAGCCCACCCGTTTGTGTATATTTATATAAAATCAAAATTGGGGGATCTGGGATGCAGCGCTGCAGTTTACACAATTATCTTGGTGTTTTTGGGTATCTTTCCTCACGATCAGTGATGTGGACTTTATGACCATTCCCATATTCCGACCTTCAGTAGATAATGTGATGATGGTTCCTTCTTTGTTTTTTCCCTTTTTTTGGGGCTTATTTTGGTGAACACTGTCACTGTTTATGTGAGCAGACAACCTGCTGTAGCCAATTTACACCTTCACTTTAGAGCAGGGTTATTATGTATGGTACCGTGAATGCTTACCAAGTACTCACTCTTTATGCAAAATTATCTCTTGTCCCATCGTGGTAGTAAATGCCAAGTTCTGTATATTGAAACGTGATTAGTTTTGCTTACTCTTGCATCAACTACTAATCAGATCTGAGCATGTACCATAGGTTGAAAATGAAGGCTAGAACCTGATCTGATGGATGTGGGCAGCAGGCGTAGTAGGCCTGTGCCTAGGGCGGGCTGAAGCTGGTACTTGGTTTCAGCCCTCTACAGCATAATATTGACTTCATGCTTTTTATACAAACTTACTGTAGCAATTAGCTTTATCTGATAGTTGTATTCTGCTCTTTGAGGACTGCAAAAGCTACAGCATGGTTGTATGCCTACAGTCTCCACTGACTTATTCTGTCCCTGTTTACATTTTTCTATACCGGTTTATAAAATGCATACTTTTCAGGTATGAACAGGATATAATGTCATGTTGTCCTATTTTTCTTTGACCATGTAATCAATGTTTACCACAAACTACCAATAAATGGACAACAAGTAGATGAGTCTATATAATCTGTTATTTACTGTGTACATTACACTGTAACATCACCAGGCTTGTATGCAGTATCTTGCACAATGGTATGAAGTGGTTATATCCTCTGTGTGCCCGACTACTAAGCTACAGAATGGATGAGGCGCTAGACTATGTATCTAACTTGGATTTCAGAGTAGATGATGGCTCTTGGGAGTGTGATGCTGTAATAGGATATAGCTCAATGGAACATGGGCAGCTTTTTAAACCTCAAAGGATATTTACAAACATGCATCGATAGTCTTCATGGCCATTAAAGGGTGCCATTTTTCGGAGGGTTAGCCAACAAAATGGTCGTCATATGCTTGGTTTCAATGACAGTTTGACTCATTCTCCCCAACCCTTTTGAGTGGTGTATAATCTTCCTGCTAGAGGATTGTTTTATCTCAAGAGGACTTGGATTTGACTAGTATTTCTCAAATTCCACTCCTTCCTTCACTTCCAAAAGCCCACGGTTTGAGGATTTCCTCCAGAGAGAACACTTGTGGCATTATTGGAGGCACTGGCAATAATACATCACCTATACAATATTTTGGAGATCCTGAAAACGTGACCTGTTTGGGTGGTCGTGAGGACTGGAGTTTTGGAAAGTCTGGATTAGACTATATTGGGAGCTTCAGACTTGCTATATGCTTTGTAGATGTCATCACACGAATTTATCTACTCTGTAGCTTCTCACTTATTTCTGAATGTTACCACTTTTAATCAGTTGATGTATTTTAGGTACAGGACTTAGTTTTTTTGCAGACATACCTACAAGTTATTAAAATCTTAATTAACAAGATTTTAATGTCTCTAAAGAGACTGGATTCCAGCTCTACAAAGCTGGCGTAATTATCCAAGAACTGACTAGATTGCTTCACTTTAAGTTATGAGAGCAATAACAGAGTTGCAGAATAAACATACACTATAACACAATGGGATAAGCTGGTGCTATACAAATAAAGATTATTCTTATTTAATTCTAGACCAAACGGAGTAGCCTCTGGCCAGAAGCTATACTGCCCTATGTTAGATTGTAATTAAAGCTACATAACCATTGGTGTAGGGGAATGCTTTAACAGGACTTGGTGAAACACCATTCTTGGACATACAGCCAATATTAGCAGTCAGATGAGTATAGAGCTAGTATATACATGGGGTTGCTATATGCTTTAACTTCCAGCATGTTGAGAAGGATGGAAATAATGATGGCGTGCATATAGTATTTTCCACATCTAACTTATATTCTGTTCCATGCTACAAGCAGCCATCTGGAACAATATGGATGTCAAAGTATATACCAATACGCTTTGCAATCTACACAATGTTTATCCTGTTGGAAGCTACAGGGGTAGTGGATCTGTCCTTCCTCTTATATACTGGGATCTCAAATATAAGCTCTTATGTCTATTTCTTTCTGCATTAGCTGCTTGAGGTAATATTTATGCTGTAATGCCTCCCCAACTGCTGCAGACTATGTAGGCACAGTGTGATTTAACAACATGGCAGATACTCCAAATAGGTGAGTGAACAATGGGGTGGGGATAGGGGTATATGAAGACAAGCCTAGCTTACATTCAGAAGAAGTTCTACTTTCTACCAGTGTTAATGGGTAAATAAGTTTTACAATTTAGGTCCAGACACTCACTTGCAGCCATCTTTATTTATTTTTTTACAGGTCCAGACTATTTAAATGGAACTTGTCATATAGATATGCTGTCCAATATGCAACTAGCAGGTTTTAGAGCAGGCGCAACAGGGAAGATTCATACATAGACTTGTAGGAAATGTTTCAGTGTAACTTACTGATGTACATCCAATCATTTTGGACTTAGAGCCCAGTGGATGGTCCTACTTAATGACAGGCTTATGTGTAAACAGCCATTTCTGTACAATTACTGGCACTTCCCTGTGGACTGCTAACCTCAGAATGAGCAGAGATTTAGATCCTTGGTAAGCTATAAGTAAGGCCTCTGTCACACTAATATATTTGGGGCCAGCTGCTTATTCCTTGGATGCAGTTGTAGCCTATGCAAATTAGCACTTTTTCATGGGGACTGATATCCCCCCACCCTCTGTGGAAAAAAAACTAGTCCTAGTCTTGTCCGTATTTGGTGGGAAAAGGACACGTAGATGCATATCTTTGCTGTGTCCATGTAAATCGAACAGCACAGAGCCAGGGGTTGGTGCGCTCTCTGATGGGACTTGTGCCTGAGCCTTTTGGGCACAACTTGCATACATGGGCAGTGTGCACATGGCCTTATGCAGATTCTTCTCCCACAAATCTATAGCTCAAGCTTCTCAGCTGCTGTAGATTTGAACAGCATGTTCAAGGTGACCAATTATTTTAAGAACATACTGTAAGCCTGTGTGTAATGTCACTTGTCTTCCCTATTTGCCTAACATGCCATTACAGAGCTACACTTGCACAGCTGTATTGTGGGCTTGATCCTGGTGCTGACATTTAGAACTAGGCTTCCTCTTTCTACCATACTCAGGAGCCACAAATGATAAAATATAGCGCACATTCTACCACATCTGTAAATGTATATCCTGAGCAAGTGCTCTCCACGCTGTGGCTCTTCCACTAGTGGGAAACTGATCTGTCAGGAATGCTGGGAGGACAATGATGCAAACGTGCAGGTCCTGTTCGTAAAGACAACTCCTCACTGCATGTGCAACATAGATTTATGTGGGCTAAATGCTGGAAGTGTGAGTTCACTACTGCACTCAAGGGTCAACTTTCCTGCTCCCTCAATGGAGCAGGAAAATGGAATCTCCGCAGCTGAATGCCTCCGTCTCAGGACGGAGCCGAACAGCTTTGAATGGACAACGTTGACTATAATGGGTTCGGTTTGGTTTCTGCTCAGGTGACCAGCTTTTGGCCAGAAGAAAAAGCGCTGCCTGCAGTGCTTTGTCTTCTAGTACTTTGAGCTGTATCCGTGGCAGCACCTCCGAGCAGAGATTCACTTGTAGGTGTGAAACCGGCCTTTACTATGAGATAATGAATTCTGTACATCCATATCCACATCGGAATTGCATGTGAAGATATAAGTATTTACGTGCTGAAAGAGAAATGGATGTTGTGACAAGTGTCTGTTAAGCCTTAGAAGGTTGCCGTGTTCCCTCCTGACCCACATCACAGGCCTCTCACTAGCTAAGCCAGGATCCTACTGCACACTGATGGGCAAAAACCCTGAAACAGCGGTCTATGGTATTCTGGCTTGGTTTTCAATTCCCAGTCATTGCTCTGCTGACCTGTTTAAAGGGTCAAGCATTGATTTAAAGGAATGCTGACATCCAATAGGTGGCGCTGCAGAGGTTTACTCCATCGTCCTTATTTGCATATTACCCAGAGGAGCATGAATGGCCTTCTAAGTCTCCTCACTCACCTTCTTTGTGCCCTCGCTAAGGAGAGATGTTACCTGTCCCTGTCCTAGTAGTAGCATCACCTTCGAGAAATCTTTAAACCTAAGGTAGTGCCTCATTTATTCCGATTGTCCAGTAGAAAAAAAACTAGTATTCAATGAGTGTAGATTAGTTTTCTAAAGCAGTCTTGAGAAATGAGATCTCACTGATTGGTACGGAGGGTCAAGGCCAGTTTTTCTATTATCCACATTTAGATAAATGAGGCCTGGCTAATGTTGACTGATAAGACCAGCAGTAATATGTAGTTTTCCATGACTTTGTATTATGGAACTTTTCACATAGTGTTTTCTTGTCTGCATTGTTAAATATGCTTTTCTATCCTAAAAGGATGGAATTGAATGGAAATCATGTCTGAATTTGCCAAAAATAGTCATTAGTATATCAACCAACACTTATGGTACCATCTGAAGGGCATTTCGGACGGAAAGCCACAGTGCAAGAGAAAACACTGTCTGAAAAAACCCTTATGCTGACTGTTCAATATTTTTACAACTTAACATAGCTGCTCAAAAAAAATAATAATTTTTGAATCAAGGTAGAGTTTATAGATATGAATTTAAAGGCTAGATGAACATCTGCCATTGCTGTTCCCCAAGGTATGTCATAAGTGCGATAGCAGTCTGAGAAACTCTGCCCGATATCCCGCCTGTATTCCTGCAATTTTGTATGTGAGTACGATGTGTTTAGTTAGAAAAATGCATCCCGGAACATGCAATTATTAAACGTGTGACAATCACATGCTCTTTCAGTAGCAAAAATAAAAAAATTGCACCGGCATGGAAATCCTATCTGCATGCACAGGCGATGCAACTTTTTTTTGTGTGTTTGTTCCCACTGAAAATAATGGGTGAGATTGTCGTAAAATTTGCACATGCTGCAAGAGAAAAATCACACGTGACATGTAACCATTGTACATAAAAACGGCTGTGTGAAAGCATCCTTATAGAAGTTAGTCCAACCTTATAGGCTTTTTTTTTTTTTTTAATTGATTGCAATTCTTTTTACATTTAGAGATGAGCAGCTTCTACCAATTTTCCTTGCGGTATTGTTGCAGTTTCAGAACCAAACCTGGCAGAAAGAAGATTGAGAAGAACATTATTAGTTTTTCAATGGGCTGCTGTAATATCGTGTTCTACGAGAACTATGAGAAAAGGATAAAGGGAAAAAAGTTCATAAGGACTGTGCGATGGAATCCTACCTGATCCTATGTCAACATGAAAAATTGAGATCTCCCCCCCCCCCCCCCCCCCCCCCCCCCCGCACAGGAGCGGATGGAATAGGAACCATCTTATTTGGGCCTGCTCTACATCGGCCACTGACAGAACAAGGCTCCTATTTACTCTGCACTAATACTTCTTTACATATAACAGGATTTCAGAGACTATTCTGTGGACAATGGCATCACAGGCTTCATTACATTATGGAAGAGAAATAAGGATGGGAAGTAGTGTAGGAAAACCTTGTATCCCAATCTTCCAGTCGTTTATCCAAGAATCTTTGATAAAATATATGTTCCTGTATATGCAAGAATCTTGCTAGAACTAATCACCAAACCCAACAGTGAGCAAATATTACAATGTCTACGTGGATTAGATCGAAAAGTGAAGATTAAGCAGTTTCCTCATTTTGCCACTTCCTCTCGAATGCGTAAAGGATGATTTGTTTCTTCTAGAAATGAAGCCTTTTGGACAGAAAGACTACGTTTCAATTTGAAGTAGAAGAATGTACTACTTGCTATGAAGTAATGGTTGGTCAACTGCATAAGAAAGAGGTGTAGGGAAGGTTGAAGAGAGGTTGTACACCATAACTTTCCAGGGATAGGCAACACGCTTCTTGAAACCATTCGGAAGTTATGCAGCATTCTTCTTGTTAAACCAGGTGATTTAATAGCCATAATCTTCATGGAACGGTTAACTGAATCAAATATTAAACGGATTTCGATACTGTAGTCCCCAAACTGTGGTTTTATTGCCAGATGTAATTGCTTCCCTCTTGAAGAAAACGGCTCTACAAGAATCAATAAATATTAGAAAAATACATAGGAAAATAAGACCAAAGTTCTTTTATCATGACCTTTTCTATATGCCCCTTGCTGTATCGCTTCTAAAATTGATCTTTTCGGCTTATCCTTGTGAATGTTTTACAAACGAAATTCCAACTCCAACCAGCCTGGCGGAAAAAAAATGTTGTATCACGGTAAGTCCACAAAGTAATGGACCCGCAGTGGATTTTAACTTTCTGTATTCAAATGAAATATTTTGAATTTCGAAAATTCAAGAATTGGTAAGACTTTGCCAACTGTACTCATCGAGTTGATGGTCACCATTGTGCCTTCTCATTTATTTTAGAAGGCTGTTACTTTCTAAGGTGTCCTTTCAGATATTTACATAATTAGTGCCACCTTAAGTGCTGTTAAACCCCTAGCCTCTGCAGCCAGTTTTGGTCTTCCTAACCAAGCCCCTTTTTTTAAAAAATTTGGTATGCGTCACTTTTTGCAGTAATAACTTCGGATTGCAAGGCTTGTGGGATTGTTTTTTATGATACGTTGCACTTACGGTTAGTGGTCAATTTTAGCCAATATGTTTTGCGTTTTATTTAAACAAAATTCTAAATTTAAAAAAAAATGTGAAAAAATGTGCAATTTTAAAGCTGAAATTTTCTGCTTCTAAGATAGATATTTCCACACAAAAAGGTTAGTAAATAACATTTACCATATGTCCCCTTTATTTGTTTTGGAAGTCAGAAAGCTTATAAGTATAACAGCAATTTTCTAATTTTGAAGAAAATAATCAAAAACCTATATTTTAAGACACCAATTTTGTTCTGAAGTGACTTTTTGAGGGGCCTATATTTTGGAAACCCTGATAAATCACCCCATTTTAAAAACTAGACTCCTCAATGTTTTCAAAACAGCATTTCCAAGGTCTGCTAACTCTCTTTAGGTGTTTCACAGAAATACAAGCAAAGTGAAGGATAAATTTGAAAGCTTCATTTTTATTGCAGCTTTTTTTTCCCCCGTAGCACAGCCGAAGTTGGCAAATAAACAAAACTTAATATCTATTATCCCGATTAGTTTTTAGAAATATCCCATATGTGCAACATGACTCAATCATAGGTCTCATAAATCAGGGAGCACACTGTGGGTTTTGGGGTTTCCCTTTAATTGGGACATTTTCAGACACTATTTCAGGCTTGTAGAGACCTTAGGTAGCAAGAAATGAAATGCCTCATTTAGAAAACTACACCCTTTAAGGAATTCATAAAGGGGCATATTAAGTGGTTTCACTCTTGGTCTATAAAAAGGCTCTGAGACCACTTGTGTGTAATGGACCTCTTTTCCCGCTTATGTAGAGCTTGTTGACCACTAGACTTCTCTATGACGCAATCAAAGAGATTTCGCCTAGTTAACAGAGTTTGAGAGGGGGAGCGGATTATTGGAATGCGAGAAGCTGGATGGTCATATCGACAAATTGCCACCACCCGACCATTCTTACCAGACTTTTTGTAGGTGTTAGGACCAGTGGATGCATAAGGGAATGCATACAAGATGACTGGGTTCAGAATGCCTTTTAGTGACCACTAGAAGAAAGGATCATCTGCTCGTCCAACAAGCCTGAGCAGCACCAACTCTTTCATTGCCTGCCAACAAGAGATAGGTGGCACCATTGTCACAGGGCCCCTGTGTTTGTTGAAACCATTTCCAGGCACTTGGTTAAAGGACATTTGGTTTAGCAGCCTAGTATGTGTACTCTTCTTGAGACCCACTTGCGTTTGCAGTGGTGTTGTGAACCATGAAACTGGATTTCTATGGAGTGGAACTGGGTTGTCTTCAGCAACAAATCCAGGTTTAGTTCGTGTCTCGAGACCTCGGGTTGAGCGCCTCAATTCTGTCTTTGCTGTAGAGAGGCACACTGCCCCCCCACTGCTGGTATGATGGTCTGGGGGAACCATTGCATACGACAGTCACTCCTAATAGTGGCACAAGAGACAATGACAGTGATATGTTCAGGACATCCTGTCGTCACGTGTTCCTCTCATGGCAGGGCTTCCAGCCGCACACAGCACAGATTTCACAGGAATTTCCTGCAGATGAAAATTCGCACCAAAACTGGTGCCAGGCTTCACCCCCGCAGTAGAAAAGATGAAACATGCTGCAGAAACAAATCAAAATCCACACCACATGGTGCAGATTTTTTGTGAATGCACCAAACTCGCCACCATAAAATCTGCCACGTGTGAATGCACCCTGATGACTTTTCCTTTGTTTTGAATGTGGAAATGCTGCAGAATTTTTTTTTTAGCTGTAGAAATTCCTCAGCATTTTTGCCCTGTGTGTACATACCCTAAGACAGGTTTGTGGCTTAATTTGCACCAGAAAATGTGAATTTCCAGTAGTAAATGCGCTTTAATGTCTGCTGCCGGGTAATGAATAACCGCCATTTTGAATTTGACATTTAAAATTGTTCGTACGTAGTAGCATAGTATGTTAGGCACAATGAAAACAATGTCCATCTAGTTCAGCCTGTTTCAACCCCCTTGTTGATCCAGAGGAAGGCAGCTCCAACAGTGGAATCATTCTCTCTGTGATGGACAAGACGGCTGTTGGGTTTTTGGAGTGAACTTTTGTAGGTTCCATCTCTGAGGCAATGATATTGGTGGAGTAATACCTAAAAATCTAATTTAAGAAAATTTGCACAAGACAATGCCAGTTTCACAAGAAAATGTCAATTCAAATAGGAAAACAAATTTTAGAGTTGCTAAAAATGGGTCCCTGAAACATATTTTCATATTTGCAAACCTTAACAAAGTGTGGGGACACTTGAAATGGCCATAGACCAGTTTTAACTAAGCATCCAGGTAGCAATGTTCCAATAAACATCACATATCTCGTTTTTTTTGTTATCCAATAGAAACACTGTAATGTGGGTTCTATCCCGCCTCCAAATAAGAAAACCCATTTTTTATTCCCATTTTTGATGCTGCTGTCTTTCTGAGCCAGTAGCATGTTCAGCATATTTTAGACTCTTGTAGAAGATTCCTAACAGAGCATCCTGCACCACATACTGCACATTCTAAATACAGTGGGGAACAATTCCCAATGTATTGTTTAACCAATTGGAAAATGCATTATGCTTTAGACTTCTATTACTGAGTTCATTTTATGTTTGAGCATAGAATTGCTGCCTCTTTCAGTAATAGAAAATGTATCCCAATAGTGGGACTATTGATGACTTTCCCACTTTGATTTATGATAGACGATGGGGGCTTTGTTCTTTATTATAGTGCTTTTAGACGAGCTGATTCTCTTTTGAACAAGCAAATGAGCGAGTGATCGGTGCCATTTTTGGGTACATACTGCTTTTTGATCCCTTTTTTTTGTGCTTTTCGGTAAGCAAAATGCAAAAAAAATTAGCCAAAAATCAGTATTTTGCCTTAGCTTTTTTTTTAGCTTTTTTAAAAAATGTTTTACGCATTTTGCCATGCAGGATAAAAAGAATGTTCAACCTATTGTACGTGTCGTTACGGATATTATGATAGCAAATATGTGGGATTTTTTTAATGCTAACATGAGAAAAGCACATAAAGGTTTTTTTTGTCCTTTTTTTTTTTACATTTTTATTTTTTTGATTATTTTTATCTTTTTTTTTTTTTTTTAACACAATTTGTGTCCCCGTGAGAGACTTACACCATTGCACTGATTATCACTATGATAAGACATTGCAGGACTTCTCTCCTGCAATGCCTAATTGCTTCTTACAGCGATCATAGGCAGTGGCAATACAGCATTTCCGATGCACTTTCGCTGTTGCAGTGGGAGGCCGGCTCTTGCTGCCAGACAGTGCGAGATCTCTTATGATCTCGTTCTATCTACAGGACGTAAGGGTATGTCCAGTTGTGGGAAGTTCCCTGCTGCCAGGACGTACCCTTACATCCTGGAGCGGGAAGGGGTTAAACCAAACAAATAATTTTTTGCAAGATGGTCATTATTTCTAAATGCAGCATTATTCCAACTCTGACTCCACAATTTGCCAAATTGCTTGAGGATCATCTGGAAATTATTTTCAAATATGATGTAAGCAGTGATGCTGGTCTCAGATGGCTATAGCTCTGTTCTTCCATGAATCATATATTTGCCAAGCCCCTTATTGGGGAGTGATGCACATTAATGTTTTGATGCTGTATAGGCTTGTAGTTCTTTTATTGTTGTTTTGGGATATTCTAGGACAACTTGAGTTGAGATGGTAATTCCATAAAGGCTCCATAGTATAAAGATATTCGCCCCTAGCACTGCTTCCAAGGTGAATAATGCCACAACTGTTTCTGTCATATGTCACGTCTCCACTTTTTTTTTTCTAACTATGCTTCTCAGGTAAAAGAGTTTTAAAGGGGTTGTATAAAGATTGCAAGTTATCCCCTATCCATAGGACAGGAGATAACTTGCTGATTGGTGTAGGTCTCACTCCTGAGACCCCTGCCGAGCTCGAGATCAGTGCTCCTGTGTTAGCGGTTTCCTCACTGCAGGGTTACTGCACCTCCCGCAGTGAGGAGACTGAATAGAGAGCTGCTTGTGCAAGCGCACTCTGGGCTCCATTCACAATCAGTGGGGCTGCTGAGACACCCTAACAGCACCCTCTTGGGTATTTCCGTCAGCCCCATTGAAATGAATGGTGCGCTAACCACACATGCTTGGACAGCACTCCCTTCCTGCTGTCCAAGCATGTGACCCCCTTAGTGACAGAATGGGACATAGAGGTCCCATTCTGGAGATTGGTGGGAGTCTCAGCAGTGAAATCCCCACTAATCAGGTTATCCGCTATCCAATGGATAGGGGATAGCTTGCACTCTTTGTACAACCCCTTTAAGGGTACGTTCAGACATAGCAGAATATTTTTGGGAATTTCAGCACCAAAATCTGCATAAAAATCTGAATTATTGGCGCAGATTTTGGTGTAAATCCGCAGCACAATTCAGCCCCTTTAATTGAAAGGGTGAAATCTGCTGCGGATCCACATGAAAATCCACAGTAAATGGTGCAAATTTTGACACAGGTTTTGTTGCAAACCTCCACCAAAATCCGTTACGTGTGCACATACCATATGACTTTGTCTGCAATTGTGTTATGGAATGCAGATTTTCTCCTCTGTATTCTGTGCTGGCATTCCAGGAAAATGGAATGCCAGCTGGGGATACATCCATCACATTATGGACAGTAACATCTTACTATGCAGACAGGGGCTACTGCACTGCTATGAGAAAGGTATGCAAGCCGAATTTCAAATCCCTGTTGCAAAGGTTTTCAATAGGTGTGGAAATGCTGCAAATAAAAGTGTTAATAGTTAATTTTTGTTGATTAGCAAAATGCAAAGTGAATAAGAAAAAAGAGAACTAAAACAAATCGGTATTTGGTGTGACCACTCTTTACCTTCAAAACAGTATCAATTATTCTAGGTCACTTGCAGACAGTTTTGAAGGAACTCAGCAGGGAGGTTTTTCCAGACATCTTGGAGAACTAACCACAGATCTTTTGCAGGTGTAGGCTTGCTCAAATCCTTCTGTCTCTTCATGTAAACCCAGACAGGCTTGATGTTAAGGTCAGGGCTCTGTGGGGGCCATATCATCACTTCCAGGACTCCTTGTTCTTCTTAATGATAATGGCTGTAGGCTTGGGCTTGTTGCCCTGCTGGAGAATAAAGTTGGAGCAAATCAGATGTCTCCCTGATGGTATGATTGCATGATAGATAAGTATCTGCCTGTATTTCTCCGTATTAAGAACACTATTAAGTGTGACCAAATCCCCAACTCCATTTTCTGAAATGCAGCCCCAAACCCGCAAGGAACCTCCACCATGTCTCACTGTTGCCATCAGTGAACAAACTGCCTTCTGTTACAGCCAAATGTTTTGAATTATAACTCATCAATCCAGAGCACCTGCTGCCATTCTTTGTCACCCAAGTTCCTATGTTTTCATACATAGTTTAGCCACTTAGCCTGGTTTGTACATTAAAAGAATGGGTTTTGGCCACAATTCTTCCATGCAGACCACTTCTGTCCAGACTTCTCCAAACAGGGCAGGTATGGCACAGCTGGACATCTTCTGATTTTGAAGGGAAATATTAATGTGTGTCTTTCATCTGCTGCTTTAAGTTTCCTTGTCCGACCTTTGCGTCTATGGTCATCAGCATTTCCCGTTTCCTTATACTTAAAAAAAAAGCTTGAAGAGCACATCTTGAATCCCCAGTCTGCTTTGAAATCTTTGCCTGGGAGAGATCTTGCTGATGGAGTAAAACTGCCACGTGTCTTGTTGCTGGGCTCAGTCTTGACTTGGTGTATGACCTGTGTCTTGAGAAAGACCTTCGGGTTGAAACGTTGCCTGCTTCTGTACATGGAGCAATAAAGTTTCTTTCCATTCACTTTCTACACCGATGTTACTGCCACTGTTCCTTCCCTTCCTGTGACAAGAAACTGTCCTCAACAACTTCACTTTTGTACAAGAGTTTGGCTGTTTCTCACCCACTTTTAAGCCTCCTACACAGCTGTTTGTTTCAGCTAATTTCTGTATTTCAATCTACATATGAAAATGGTGATCATTATTACCTGTTTGGTGTAATTGATTAATCATACACCTGACTATAATCCTACAAATTCCCTGACTGTGCAAATGTATCTAGAAGACAAAGGGTGCTCACACCAAATATTGATGTGATTTAGATTTTTCTTTTGCTCGTTCGCTTTACATTTTGTTAATTGACAAAAAAAAAACAACCATTAACACCTCTATTTTTGAAAGCGTTCTTCTGCTGCAGCATTATCACCTGTTCCATGATTTAAAAGGCTATATAGCCTAATTAGTTCCAGATGTGTTTTTTCTGTGTTATTGCGCAGTGTAATGCACAATTACGTGGGTATCGGCTCCTATGTGGCCTTTGGTGTGCAAAGGTGGACTAAAATAGATCATGCTGTGTTATTTTTCGGGCATGCAAAAACAAAATATGAGAATGAACCCATTGAAATCAATATATTGTAAACTGTGTATTGTGCACGCACATACGCATGCAAACACGTTTGTCTGAAATCGCCCCAAACGTTTGCACAGTAGTGTATATCAGTATTATAGAATCTGGACACGGGTATCAAAACCATATCACTGACAAATAACACTGTGGTAAGGACCATATGACTTGGTCATGGTTTTAATAGACTTTTATCCTTTCAGTATCTACAGGGACTCAACACCACATACTGTATCATATTTGAAACTGACTTGAGGGCAAAAAAAAAAAAAAACGTTTGGAAACTCTTAGCTGGAGATAAGATTTCACCATTATCGAAGAAACAATATCTTTACCATAAGAGCAGTGAAACTATGGAACTCTTTCCCAGAAGATATTGTCATGGTCATTGAAACATCTGAAAAAGGGCATTTCTTGAAAGCAATAAGTTATGTCTTAGAGTACTGGAGATGAGTCATAGTGGAACACTTCTAGAACTCTCGACCTATCATTTGTAATTGACAAGCAAAACAAAGGGGAAAAGCTGGCCCTGTGTACAGATGTAGCCAAATTTAACTTGCCTTTGATAACTTAAAGGGGTTGTCCCGCGCCGAAACGTTTTTTTTTTTTTTCAATAGCCCCCCCCGTTCGGCGCGAGACAAACCCGATGCAGGGGTTAAAAAAAAAAAACCGGACAGTGCTTACCTGAATCCCCGCGCTCCGGTGACTTCTTACTTACCTTGTGAAGATGGCCGCCGGGATCTTCTCCCTCGGTGGACCGCAGGTCTTCTGTGCGGTCCATTGCCGATTCCAGCCTCCTGATTGGCTGGAATCGGCACGTGACGGGGCGGAGCTACGAGGAGCCGCTCTCCGGCACGAGCGGCCCCATTCAGAAAAGAAGAAGACCGGACTGCGCAAGCGCGTCTAATCGGGCGATTAGACGCTGAAAATTAGACGGCACCATGGAGACGAGGACGCTAGCAACGGAACAGGTAAGTGAATAACTTCTGTTTGGCTCATATTTAATGCACAATGTACATTACAAAGTGCATTAATATGGCCATACAGAAGTGTATAACCCCACTTGCTTTCGCGGGACAACCCCTTTAATGCAACAAGTTACCTTAAGTTATTGAAAAGCTATTGTCATTCCAACACAGCAGACGCCATTGTAAAGCAATTGAAACAACAGAAACTCTGGTGCAGAAAGTTATCGTAACACAATACTAGTCAAATTGAACTACATCTGTATGCTTTTGTCCACGGGCTCCTACAACTATATAGGGTTAATGAGATCCCAGTTGCTCTGATAGGACCCTCACCTATATCCTAAGGATATACCAAATAAATTCTGATAATCGTGATCCCTTCCACCTGAAAATGCGCCACACTTTCAAGCAATAATCAAAAGTATACAAGTGTTTGGTATATTTAACTGCCGGCTAGTTCGGAAGTCGCAGTCCCCGGGTCACGCGGATCAGGTGGTGCATGCTGTTTTCTTTCACACCAATTTTTTCTTGATTCCAAGAATTTTATTGGATTTTTCAAGATAAAAGGTTACAACGTCTTAAAAAGAAAAACAGTGTATACGAGCTTACCTCTTATATGTCAGTGTATGGTAATTACAGAGTCTGCAGATGTAAAAATCAATTTTGAGAATGTTACAAGAGCTGAAATAAAAGGTGAAATACAGAACATCGGAGTCCTACAACTGGTAGATTTATATAGGCTATTAACCCAGGCTTCTACAGAACAGCAAGGAACAATCGGCAGTGTAGGACTTGTATTACAGATAAATGCTACAATAGTTAATTAATTAGAATGCACATAAATAGCCTATAGATATGTAAATGAGCTGACTGCAACAGCAGAAACTTGGATTCAGTACAACTTACTACATGCTGTGCTAAATCCGGTACAGGGAAATGGGAATATTGTAGTACTTGCTTGCAGGGTGAGAAACAGACGCTTTGTGACATTTTTTTTTCATTTTCTTTCAAAATAAACATATTTTATGTGCAGCGTAAGGGAATTGTGCACTATTTCTGTCGATTGTGTAAAGAGTTTAGTTAGCTAGATATCTTCAGATCTGAGAAATTCTAGTTACATACATATCAATAGCCCTTCAAGGCCTTGTTCACACGGTTATATTTCATGAAGATTCTGAGCTAAAATTGACCTGAAATCCGAATTCCATTGATTGACTAGGGATTAGGGATTACGCACTATAGTTCATATGGCATGAATGTTGCTGCATGTGGATTTGAAATCCAAGTCGCAGAAAAAAAGTGGCATGCAGCTAATTGACACAGAATACATGCAAAAACCATAAAGAATCCATGTCAGGTAGCCACATGTGGACTAGTCCAATGATCCACAGGCCAAACTACACCATGTACAATATATACTGTAAGCAGACAGAAAGGAGGTAGAGGACAGCCAATCAATTGTATTTTAGCAAAGATTAAAATCTTCATTTTATCACACTCAGGGCTTGAAGCTGATTTCCAACACAAAATCTCCACCTTGCCCATGTAACAAGCCCCTAGTTCTTTGCACATTACCACCTTTTTCTATGTCTCTGCTTTCCATCAGTTAATACAAGCTCACATCCTCCTAACATCCCAGGTCTGGGAGCAATCTTCCATAATGACTTCTGCCTTCATGGTTGCAGACCCCCTGCTTAGCTTTCTCTCAGGTCCCTATTTTAATTATTGTCCGTGAATATGACAGGCCTCCCTCATACAGGTGTTTTTTACAGCGTTTAGCGTTGCCTTTTCTGCACTAAACGCTGTACAAGGCTCCTATTCACTTCGATGGGGCTGCCCACACAAGGCTGAAAACGGCGATGCATGTCCTATCTTTGAGCGTTTTCAGCTGTGCGTCGCCCATTGAAATTAATGGGCAGCTGTTTCAGCGCTGCTGAAAATGCAACACAACATGGTACTGCGTTTTGGGCAGCACTAAATGCAGAGCTAGCTACACGACCTAAAAAAAGTGATTCTCACCTGGCAGGTGTCATTGGGGGCCCTAGGCGCCGCGGTGCAGGTTCCCGTCCACTTGTCACGCCGACAGGGCATCTTCTGCTTGAGACGGAGATTGAATTCCCTGCCTTCAGCTAGAGATTGCTCTGATTGGCTGAGTCGGATGTGAATGACAGCCTTCTCAGCCAATCACAGCCAGCGCTGGATAGTCAGATGAAAGGCTGTGATTGGAGCATCCAGTGCTGGCTGAGCGGGCTGTCACTCAGCCAATCAGAGCAATCTCTTGCTGGAGGCAGGGATTTCTTATCTCCATTGTTAGCAAAAGATCCTCTGCCGGCTTGATAAGTGCAGGGAAGGCTGCACAGAGGTTCGGGGACCCCGATGACACCTTCCAGGTGAGTATGGCTTTTTTTTCAGCATCCTTGGCTGCATTTTTAGCTGCGCTGAAAAAAAAGCCGGCACAAAGCATGCCAGCACGTGTTAAACCAGGCTGAATCTGCAGTAAACGCAGCGTTTTTCAACGCTGCGTTTCTGCAAACGCCTGTGTGAAGGAAGCCTTAGGCTTTATTCACACAAGCGTATGTACGTGGCTATGTTACCGTGTTTTACCGCCCAGCCGATATACACGAACATCTGAGGCGTTGGTTTTCAATGCATTAGTCCACATGGGTGAATGTATGGTGCGTAAAAACATTGCACCATGAAAAATGGAACATAAGCAACCGAAATCCGCTCCTACTATTTTACGCTGGATAAAAAGATAGTTCTGGTTCTATCTTTCGACCAATACACGCTGGTGGCTCCCAAAGACTACTATTGGAGCTGGAAAAAAGGGAGGGGGAGGCACTTTAGCAGTGTCCAACGCGGGGGAAGCTTACATGTGGCTCTATTTAGGCATTTGAAGGCATTCCGAGGATTTTTGCCAAGCGAGGGATTTCCGGGGTGCACCGTATTTTTTCACTGAAAACGTCGCTAATGGTAGTGTGAATCGACAAGAAAACGATAATTATCTCTGCTTGTGATCGCGGAAAATCATCCATTCATATGAATTTACGGCGTTGACAAAAGAACGTAGAAATGCAAAAGCACGCATGAAAGAGCCCTTAAAGGGGTTTTACCATTAAAGACATTTATGTCCTATCCATAGGATAAATATTTGACTGCTGGGCCCCCAAGAAATCCCAAGAAAGGTGCACCTTGAATGTCCCATGTGAATGGAGTGGTGGTACGCATGCTCAACCACTGAACCATTTGCTTCTGTGTGACAGATGGAGATAGTTGAGCAGATGAATTTCCCTCCATTCCATAGAAGTAAATGGAGCAGTGACCACAGATATGCACCACAGCTCCATTCACATAGGGCATTAGGAATGTACAGTTTTCAGGATAACCTGGGGTCCCAACAATCCGACATTAATCCCCTATCGTGTGGATAGGGGAAAAGTGTCTTTAGTGGAAAGACCCCTTTAAGATGGCTGTGCACATGAACAGACAAATGCTCTCTTGATTAGTAGTTATTTCACCCAATTCCATCATAAACAAGCATGTTTTTCATGACTGGACATGCATGTGTATTTCAATAGGGAGCAGGGGTGTAAGCCGCTGCTACATACCTCTCAAAAAAACTTATTTTAGTAGGAACAGAGGATCGAAAGAGGATTTAAATCCAACATGCCTGACTCTCCTTCTCCCCAGGATTGCTGGTTGATCCTAATGTGTCAGGCCAGTTTTTGGTCTTTCTAAGAAGAAAAGACCATGGACTTGGAGTTGAAAGGGACATCACAGTAACATTGCATGGTGCATATGTTAATTAAGCCACATGTTTTCTCCTTGAACTTAGATGGTTGTTGGTTGCTACAAGCCACAATTCAGTCCCAGGGTCTGTTTTCAGGGACCGCTGTGCTGAAAGCACAACTAAATAGGCAGTGTCCTGCACAAAGAATCGGGGAAAATGTAAGAATCTGTCCTTGTTACCTACAGCAACCAATCATAGCACAGCTTTCATTTCTTTAAGGGCCCTTGAAAAATGAAGACTGTGTTGTGATTGGTTGCTATGGGTAACAAAGACAGTTTCATAAATCTGTCCCCTTGTCCTTACAGACCAGGACAGATTGTCTGAACAAGTATATAGTAGGAGTAATTACATAAAGTCTCCGCTTGTAGGGGTCTGTGGGATTATCTCTCAGGACTGAGTATCAGCACAGTACAATTGCAAGAAAAAGTAAGTGAACCCTTTGGAGTTACAAAGATTTTTGTATTGATTACCAAAAAATGCGATCCAATTGTTATTGAAGGCACATTTATAGCAATGAAAGTCAGCTCTAAAAACCATTGCGGACATCTGCAGCTGAGCCGTATATTTCTGCCACATTCCGCAGGACATTAATGATGGCGGCTACGGTCCCCCCGAGCCTGCAGGATGGCGCCCTTCCCAGGCAGCTATGCAAATGATTGGCATGCAGATTTAGCCTTTTTCAACAGGCAAATTCACGTGTGGACTTCTCGACATTGATTTGATGATTCAAGTTGTGAAGCCCCACAGAACTGAAAGAGGAACAATCATTTTGATGAAATTATTTTCACATTTTTCTATTCAGCATGATTGAAACAGACTGTGTTAACCCTTTAGAGGCCAGCAATTTCTCAAATTTTCCTTGTCATTTTTTTGATCACCACTTTTCAAGAACCATTTTTATCTTTCTGAAAACATAGCTGTATAAGGCTGGGTTCACGCATGGCGTATTCTCGTCGGAAATCCCACGGTTTGACCGCAGCCGAAACCGCGTGAATTCCGACGGGAGAACGTCCCGGCCCGGCCGCTCGCTTTTCCCTTGCGGCCGGCGCTCCTATAGAGGAGAGCGCGGCCGCGACGGAAGTAAACAATAAATAGACATGCTGCATCTTTTGAAACCGCGGCTGCAGTTTCAGCCGGACTTACCGCAGCGGATTTGCCGTCCACATGGCTGGCTAATCCCGAGATTAGCGGCCGCAGGTGGATTTGCCGCGGCGAAATTCAGCACGGCAAATCCGCCCTGTGTGAACCCAGGCTAAGGGTTTTTTTCTGTGGAACGAGCTGTATTTTGTTAGTAATACTATTTAATGTACCATATAATATTTTTTTAAAACTTTTAAGAAATTTTTAAGTAGACTGAAATGGATACAAAACCCACAATTATGCCATTGTTTTTTGGGGCTTTGTTTTTACAATGTTCATGGTATAGCAAAAATGACATGCTAACTGTATATTCTGCAGGTCAATACAAATGTGGTGATAACAACTTCATACATTTTTTAGGCTGTTATCACTTTTAAAAATAAAAGAACTAATGAAGGAAACCACTGGCACCCACTCCCTATATATCACTTCTGACCACTCGCCATATATTTACAGCAGATGGTCTTTATGGTGTTAAACACAAGAATAGACATACTTGTGAACTCAACATTCTTCTCCATACTTAAAGGGTTTTCCCCAATCTTGTCAAATGGTTGTCTTACGTCTGGTCCCCCCGCATCCTAAGAATGAATGAGATGCATTTATATAGCAGTATGTTAACTTCTAAGTTCTCGCTGCACAGGGTATTTGAATGGAATTCACTTCAAAAGGGCCAGGCTAAAGTTCTTCACACAATAGGTGGCTGGGGTACTCTTGCATAGGGAGGTACAGTGAAAGAGACTCAATGCGGCAGACCTTCATTCTCAGGCTAGGTGGGGTCCTAGCAGTTGGATAACTACTGATCATATAATAATGCCATAACCTAGATATACGCCGTTGGTTTATAAGATGGGAAAACACCTTTAACTGATTTGCTAGTCACATCCATCTAGAAAAAGATTATTATGAAGAATGATGTAAATCTAACTGATATACCGATTACTGCACAGACCCGGTATGGTTATTGCAGTGACATCATCATGTCATGATGAAACACACGTTGCGCTTCAACAAATTATGAATAAAACGAATTCGGAACTGACTTCGTTCCAGCACTCAGATCACATGACTCATGCCATTCCAAAGTGAAAACCTTTCCCACAAGATGACGTCACGGCTACCATCCCAGCGACTGGCGCAGACTTCCTAATTGTAAGTTTACTTATATAATCACTAGAGTTGAGGGAACGTACTCTTCCGAGCTTGATGCTCGTTCGAGTATTAGGGTATTCAATGGTGCTCGCTACTCAAGTGAGCAACTGTCAGGACAGTGTCCGGGATATGGGGGTCCCTGAGGAATCCCGCAACCCCTGTCCCTGCCTACTTGCCCCCCGGGGCTAACCCCCAGGGCGACAACTGGGCAGCGGTCCCTACCCTCACTAGGGAAGCGGGACACGGGAAGACAAACAGACACTGAAGACAAACGGTAGAGAGGTCAGACAATCCGGGTTGGCAACAGGAGGGTACGCAGTACAGAGGGGAAGGCAAAAACGTAGTCAAGGTCCAAAAGCAGAGGTCAGAAAAGCCAGGGTCACAAGAGCAGTCAAGGTAAACGCGGGTGCAGCTGGAGAACCAAACTAACACTGGCAAGGGCTGGAAGGAAAACACACTTTTAAATGCTGTCAGAGCTCCCGCCCCAGCAGCTGATTGGGGCGGGGAGCCCGACAGCGGCAGGGCCCATCAAGGAGGTGCTGGGGACACGCCCCCAGCCTTGCTGAACAGACAGTTACCAGGGAAGCCTGCTTGGTAGTCAAGTAAATAGAGAAGCACCTGCTGCCTCCCTAGCAACCCGGCGGCGACCAGTTTTACAGCGGCCCGGGGAGATCACTAGAATTGGGGCTCCCCTACGCCGCACTCCTGTAACCCGGGTGGCAGGACCAGTGGTGTGGGCACGGCGGCCCCGAGAGTTGCTGGTTCTGACAGCATCACGACGTGTTCGACCCCGCCCCAGTTTTGGCCCCTCCCCACCGCTAACGTGTCAGATTTGACCCCTCCCTGCCTCGACGCTGCGCATGTCAACGGTAGTTTGTGGCTGGCTTGGCGAAGGAGAAAGAGAGAGAGAGAGAAAAAAAAAAGCTCGGTAACCGGCGGGTCCCATACAAAAATGCTCAAGTCTCCCATTGAAGTCAATGGGGTTTGTTACTCGAATAGAGCTCTCGAATTTTACGAAAAGCTCGACTCGAATATCGAGGACCCAGGCATTTGGTGCTCGCTCATCTCTAATAATCACTTGTAAATATATGTCCAGCATATTTCTGATTATGATTTTATCTGTTCAGTGATATCAAGCATAACATGTAAATTATAACCAGGTATGCGAATACGCCGTTTGGGGTTAGATGCATTTCATTCAGCTGGTTGGCCCGATTCCAAAAATATAATTCATATCGGGCTAAGACCTTCACACGACTAATAATCCTTATTAACAGATTTTCCCTTTGTAAAAAACTTGAAGCCAGGGAGTTTGTGGGAGTGATCTGAGGTGTCATACCTCCCTGGCAGGGGGTAATTAATATCCCCCTGTCACTGCCTTAACTTTATGGCCATCTGAACAAAGCACTTCCTAAGGCCACATGGTCATCATAGGCCAGGCAGTTGTGAGTGTGGTGGTAGACAAGGGATGAGGATGTCAGTTCAACTTTCCCAGTATCCTGAACGGCAGCTGATGGGCAGCTGGGTGATACTGCATCAATTCTTTTACCACAATCGCATATGCACACTGCCATTCTATTAAGTTTAAATGAGATAGGTAGTGATAGCCAGTGCTTAAAGGGGTTGTCCCGCGAAAGCAAGTGGGGGTATACACTTCTGTATGGCCAAAAATAATGCACTTTGTAATGTACATTGTGCATTAATTATGAGCCATACAGAAGTTATTCACTTACCTGTTCCGTTGCTAGCGTCCTCGTCTCCATGGTGCCGTCTAATTTTCAGCGTCTAATCGCCGGATTAGACGCGCTTGCGCAGTCCGGTCTTCTTCTTTTCTGAATGGGGCCGCTCGTGCCGGAGAGTGGCTCCTCGTAGCTCCGCCCCGTCACGTGCCGATTCCAGCCAATCAGGAGGCTGGAATCGGCAATGGACCGCACAGAAGCCCTGCGGTCCACCGAGGGTGAAGATCCCGGCGGCCATCTTCACCAGGTAAGTAAGAAGTCACCGGAGCGCGGGGATTCAGGTAAGCACTATCCGGTTTTCTTTTTTAACCCCTGCATCGGGTTTGTCTCGCGCCGAACGGGGGGGCTATTGAAAAAAAACAAAAACGTTTCGGCGCGGGACAACCCCTTTAAACTTGACTGAATGGATGCTAAAACACATTATGACTGTCCAAAAATCAGCCTTAGGTTCAAAAAACTTCTTCTGAGCCTCTAGACTGGCACTATTTGGGACACTTTAGGAGGATAGAACATAGCCTTAGTCTTCCCATAATAATAAAATATAACAATAAAGAACTAAAATCTGAGCAGTTGACTACCACATCCACTAGAGAAAATCCCTAAACGAGTGTAGTTGTATTATTAAAAGAATAAGGAACTAGTAAGTATCATTTTAGAAACTGAAACTCATCACTTTCAAAGATGCAGTTTTTTTCTGTATTTTCGCACGCATAAGGTCTTTACATGGTCAGATGGTCTAAGGTATAGGGACACATGGTATAGGGACACATGGTCACAGCACCTTGATGTTCTACAGAACTCCATCTTATTGTAGCACTTAAATCTTCTATTCTGCAGTTTTTCCAAAGCTAACCTTGCATGCTTGTTGTAAGATGTATTAGTTTGCATATAATTCTGCATTACTAACCACATGTTTCCTGTGTCAAGAAGGCAGCTTGTTTTAGCTATACAATAATATAATAACAGAACTGAGCTTATTACATACATAGATACAATACCAAAACTGAGCTTACTATATACAGTCACAGAACCAGGTTACTACATAGATAAAATAGCATAGCCAAGCTTACTACATAGAAATGGTACAAGAGCCAAGCTTAGTACAAAGATATGGTAACAGAACCGAACTTACTACACAAGGATGATAACATAACCGAGTTACAACAGAGTACCATAAATATAGTAGAACTTACATACACAGCAGTACTTATACAAATACATGAACACAAACATACATAAGACATACTTTTACATTCATATACTTCACATAGGCTACGTACAAGCACACACACACACATATATATATACGTATATATTTTTCAACTTATCCCACCCCCCTATCTCACTCCAATCAACAAAAAAAACGATCTGTGCAAAATTTTAGCTCAACTGGACAACTGCGAGGTGACCCTCATCGGCCATGAAGTTTTGAAATTTTCGTCTGGAAATTCATTTTTTCTGCAGAAATTTTTATTTATAATAATTTGTAAGCACTAATATGGTAATTAATGTGAGTTTTCAATAATTTAATTAGCATTGCTATTGCTAAGTTAAACTGGCGCTACAATTGATTTACCATACAATCATGTTATGTGATTTGTACATTGTACAATAACGTTGCATGCGGTAATTTTCCCATCGATAAAAGTAACGTCACTACTAGAGATGAGCGAACACCAAAATGCTCGGGTGCTCGTTACTCGAGACGAACTTTTCGCGATGCTCGAGGGTTCGTTTCGAGTAACGAACCCCATTGAAGTCAATGGGCGACTCGAGCATTTTTGTATATCGCCGATGCTCGCTAAGGTTTTCAGTTGTGAAAATCTGGGCAATTCAAGAAAGTGATGGGAACGACACAGCAACGGATAGGGCAGGCGAGGGGCTACATGTTGGGCTGCATCTCAAGTTCCCAGGTCCCACTATTAAGCCACAATAGCGGCAAGAGTGCCCCCCCCCTCCCAACAATTTTTACTTCTGAAAAGCCCTCATTAGCAATGCATACCTTAGCTAAGCACCACACTACCTCCAACAAAGCACAATCACTGCCTGCATGACACTCCGCTGCTACTTCTCCTGGGTTACATGCTGCCCAACCCCCCCCCCCGCACGACCCAGTGTCCACAGCGCACACCAAACTGTCCCTGCCCAGTCTTCAGCTGCCCTCATGCCACGCCACACTCATGTCTATTTATAAGTGTGTCTGCCATGACGAGGAACCGCAGGCACACACTGCAGAGGGTTGGCACGGCTAGGCAGCGACCCTCTTTAAAAGGGGCGGGGCGATAGCCCACAATGCTGTACAGAAGCAATGAGAAATATAAGCCTGTGCCACCGCCATCAGGAGCTGCACACGTGGGCATAGCAATGGGGAACCTATGTGCCACACTATTCATTCTGTCAAGGTGTCTGCATGCCCCAGTCAGACCGTGGTTTTTTATAAATAGTCACAGGCAGGTACAACTCCGCAATGGGAATTCCGTGTGCACCCACAGCATGGGTGGCTCCCTGGAACCCACCAGCTGTACATAAACGTATCCCATTGCAGTGCCCATCACAGCTGAGGTAACGTCCGATTAAATACAGGTGGGCTTCGGCCCACACTGCATGCCCCAGTCAGACTGGGGTTCTTTAGAAGTGGACACATGCAGTTACAACTCCCTGTGGACCCACGGCATGGGTGGCTCCCTGGAACCCACCGGCGGTACATAAATATATCCCATTGCATTGCCCATCACAGCTGAGGTAGTAATGTCGTGCTTAATGCAGGTGGGCTTCGGCCCACACTGCATGCCCCAGTCAGACTGGGGTTCTTTAGAAGTGGACACATGCAGTTACAACTCCCTGTGGACCCACAGCATGGGTGGATGCCAGGAAGCCACCGGCGGTACATAAATATATCCCATTGCAGTGCCCAACACAGCTGATGTAACGTCAGCTGTAATGCAGGTGGGCTAAAAATTCATTTGATTACACTGTAGGCGAGGGCCCCCAAAAATTGGTGTACCAACAGTACTAATGTACCTCAGAAAAATTGCCCATGCCCAACCAAGAGGGCAGGTGAAATCCATTAATCGCTTTGGTTAATGTGGCTTAATTGGTAACTAGGCCTGGAGGCAGCCCAGTTAAAATAAAAATTGGTTGAGGTGAAAGTTTCAACGCTTTAAAGAGCATTGAAACGTATAAAAATTGTTTAAAAAAATTATATGACTGAGCCTTGTGGGCCTGAGAAAAATTGCCCGTTCGGCGTGATTATGTGACGTTTCAGGAGGAGGAGCAGGAGGAGGAGGAGGAATATTATACACAGATTGATGAAGCAAAAAGGTCCCCGTTTTTGATGGTGATAGAGAACGATGCTTCCATCCGCGGGTGCAGCCTACGTATTGCTTAGGTATCGCTGCTGTCCGCTGGTGAAGAAGAGAAGTCTGGGGAAATCCAGGCTTTGTTCATCTTGATGAGTGTAAGCCTGTCGGTTGACAGGTGGGTACGCTTATCCGTGATGATTCCCCCAGCCACACTAAACACACTCTCTGACAAGACGCTAGCCGCAGGACAAGCAAGCACCTCCAGGGCATACAGCGCGAGTTCAGGCCACGTGTCCAGCCTCGACACCCAGTAGTTGTAGGGGGCAGAGGCGTCACCGAGGATGGTCGTGCGATCGGCTACGTACTCCCTCACCATCCTTTTACAGTGCTCCCGCCAACTCAGCCTTGACTGGGGAGCGGTGACACCGTCTTGCTGTGAAGCCATAAAGCTGGCAAAGGCCTTGGAGAATGTTCCCCTGCCTGCTCTGTACATGCTGCCTGATCTCTGCGCCTCCCCTGCTTCCTGGCCCTCGGAACTGCGCCTTCGGCCACTAGCGCTGTCGGATGGGAAGTTTACCATCAGTTTGTCCACCAGCGCCCTGTGGTATAGCATCATTCTCGAACCCCTTTCCTCTTCGGGAATGAGAGTGGAAAGGTTCTCCTTATACCGTGGGTCGAGCAGTGTGTACACCCAGTAATCCGTAGTGGCCAGAATGCGTGTAACGCGAGGGTCACGAGAAAGGCATCCTAACATGAAGTCAGCCATGTGTGCCAGGGTACCTGTACGCAACACATGGCTGTCCTCACTAGGAAGATCACTTTCAGGATCCTCCTCCTCCTCTGGCCATACACGCTGAAAGGATGACAGGCAAGCAGCATGTGTACCCTCAGCAGTGGGCCAAGCTGTCTCTTCCCCCTCCTCCACATGCTCTTCCCCCTCCTCCTCCTCAACGCTCTGAGATATAGACATGAGGGTGCTCTGACTATCCAGCGACATACTGTCTTCCCCCGCCTCCGTTTCCGAGTGCAAAGCGTCTGCCTTTATGCTTTGCAGGGAACTTCTCAAGAGGCATAGTAGAGGAATGGTGACGCTAATGATTGCAGCATCCCCGCTCAGCATCTGGGTAGACTCCTCAAAGTTTCCAAGGACCTGGCAGATGGCTGCCAACCAGGCCCACTCTTCTGTAAATAATTGAGGAGGCTGACTCCCACTGCACCGCGCAAGTTGGAGTTGGTATTCCACTATAGCTCTACGCTGCTCATAGAGTCTGGCCAACATGTGGAGCGTAGAGTTCCACTGTGTGGGCACGTCGCACAGCAATCGGTGCACTGGCAGATTAAACCGATGTTGCAGGGTGGCAGCGTCCGTCTTGGAGTTGCGGAAATGTGCGCTGACCCGGCGCACCTTTCCGAGCAGGTATGACAAGTGTGGGTAGCTTTTCAGAAAGCGCTGAACCACCAAATTAAAGACATGGGCCAGGCATGGCACGTGCGTGAGGCTGCCGAGCTGCAAAGCCGCCACCAGGTTACGGCCGTTGTCACACACGACCATGCCCGGTTGGAGGCTCAGCGGCGCAAGCCAGCGGTCGTTCTGCTCTGTCAGACCCTGCAGCAGTTCGTGGGCCGTGTGCCTCTTCTCTCCTAAGCTGAGTAGTTTCAGCACGGCCTGCTGACGCTTGCCCACCGCTGTGCTGCCACGCCGCGCGACACCCACTGCTGGCGACATGCTGCTGCTGACACATCTTGATTGCGAGACAGAGGTTGCGTTGGAGGAGGAGGGTGGTTTAGTGGGGGAAGCATACACCGCCGCAGATACCACCACCGAGCTGGGGCACGCAATTCGGGGGGTGGGTAGGACGTGAGCGGTCCCAGGCTCTGACTCTGTCCCAGCCTCCACTAAATTCACCCAATGTGCCGTCAGGGAGATATAGTGGCCCTGTCCGCCTGTGCTTGTCCACGTGTCCGTTGTTAAGTGGACCTTGGCAGTAACCGCGTTGGTGAGGGCGCGTACAATGTTGCGGGAGACGTGGTCGTGCAGGGCTGGGACGGCACATCAGGAAAAGTAGTGGCGACTGGGAACCGAGTAGCGCGGGGCCGCCGCCGCCATCATGCTTTTGAAAGCCTCCGTTTCCACAACCCTATACGGCAGCATCTCCAGGCTCATCAATTTGGCAATGTGCACGTTTAACGCTTGAGCGTGCGAGTGCGTGGCGGCGTACTTGCGCTCGCGCTCAAACAGTGGCGCTAGCGACGTCTGGACGCTGCGCTGAGAGACATTGCTGGATGGGGCCGAGGACAGCGGAGGTGAGGGTGTGGGTGCAGGCCGGTAGGTACTCGTGCCTGTGTCCTCAGAGGGGGGTTGGATCTCAGTGGCAGGTTGGGGCACAGGGGGAGAGGCAGTGGTGCAAACCGGAGGCGGTGAACGGCCTTCGTCCCACCTTGTGGGGTGCTTGGCCATCATATGCCTGCGCATGCTGGTGGTGGTGGCTCCCCAGCTGATCTTGGCGCGACAAAGGTTGCACACCACTGTTCGTCGGTCATCAGGCGTCTCTGTGAAAAACTGCCACACCGTAGAGCACCTTGACCTCTGCAGGGTGGCATGGCGCGAGGGGGCGCTTTGGGAAACAGTTGGTGGATTATTCGGTCTGACCCTGCCTCTACCCCTGGCCACCGCACTGGCTCGGCCTGTGCCCACACCCTGACTTGGGCCTCCGCGTCCTCGCCCGCGTCCACGTCCTCTAGGCCTACCCCTACCCCTCAGCATGGTGTATTACCAGTAGTGCAGAAACAGAACGCTGTAATTAAATGTGCCGCTTATTGGCCTGTGGTTGGAGGCTGACTTCGCTTACGGAACGCCAGGAAATAATTTGGAGGACTACTACACCCAGCACAGACCCAGAACACTGAGGACAGTCAAGGCAGCCCAAATAGATTTTCTTCCCCAAATGTTTTTGCAAAGGCCCACTGCCTATATTCAATCAATATATCTCTTCTCTCTCTGCGTCACCACTTCTGGCCCTGGAGTATGTCAAAGAACTGCAGAGTGTTGCACTGTGGACTGCAATACAGCGGTGATTTAACAGCCCAGACAGAGCCAGGAAATAATTTTGCGCAAGCCTGCTGTAACACTTAGCTGGCTGCGTATGAATGAGGAGGACTACTACACCCAGCACAGACCCAGAACACTGAGGACAGTCACAGGCAGCCCAAATAGATTTTTTTCCCCAAATGTTTTTGCAAAGGCCCACTGCCTATATTCAATCAATATATCTCTTCTCTCTCTGCGTCACCACTTCTGGCCCTGGAGTATGTCAAAGAACTGCAGAGTGTTGCACTGTGGACTGCAATACAGCGGTGATTTAACAGCCCAGACAGAGCCAGGAAATAATTTTGCGCAAACCTGCTGTAACACTTAGCTGGCTGCGTATGAATGAGGAGCACTACTACACCCAGCAGAGACCCAGAACACTGAGGACAGTCACAGGCAGCCCAAATAGATTTTTTTCCCCAAATGTTTTTGCAAAGACCCACTGCCTATATTCAATCAATATGTCTTCTGTCCCTGCCTCACAATATATGTCTTCTGTCCCTGCCTCACCACTACTGGCCCTGCACTATATCTAATTACTGCAGGGCGCAATGCTCTGCACGGCCGATATACCAAAAAAAAAAAAAGTGCAACACTGCAAAAAGCAGCCTCCACAGTACTGCACACGGTTAGATGTGGCCCTAAGAAGGACCGTTGGGGTTCTTGAAGCCTAAAATACTCCTAACACTCTCCCTATAGCAGCTCCACCAAGACAGCACTTTCCCTAAAGTATGTCAGAATAAATCTGTGCCGGGCCGCGGGAGGGGCCGATTTTTATACTCGGGTGACACCTGATCTCGCCAGCCACTCACTGCAGGGGGGTGGTATAGGGCTTGAACGTCGCAGGGGGAAGTTGTAATGCCTTCCCTGTCTTTCTATTGGCCAGAAAAGCGCGCTAACGTCTCAGAGATGAAAGTGAAAGTAACCCGAACATCGCGTGGTAGTCGTTACGAATAACGAGCATCTCGAACACGCTAATACTCGAACGAGCATCAAGCTCGGACGAGTACGTTCGCTCATCTCTAGTCACTACTAACGGGGGCGTTACTTCTAACATGGTTCCCCATGTCTAATGCTGTGCACCTGTGGTCTGCGTTATACATAGAAAACGTTATCGGGCTCAACAAAGACCTTTCAGCATGGAAGAATGATCCTGGTTACAAAAGTGGAATCAAAAACTTGAGTTGTTATAAATGATGTTGCAGGAAGATGCGTCAAACTCAATCATTCAAGATTACAATGAGATTCTCACAGAAAATGATCCCTTTTCGAGATCCCTTTTGGTGTACACCATGTAGATGTGTTCATTTCGGGTGGGGGGGGGGGGGTTTCTCCGGGCCTGTTCATTATTCCTATGTAGTATGGCACACCCAGTATGTCGAACAGCGAAAATTGCGCTAACAAATTTAAGAAACACTTTGTTTTACAGATCGTTGCCAGAGACCGTAAAAAATACCCAACTCCTACTAAGTCCTCTGTTAGGAAAAAATAATGTTCAATGTTCGTTCACATCATGTTTTGATTCTATAAAAAGTATTATTGTAAATAAAAATACGTTTGTCTTATAGACGTTGTGTGCGTTATTACAAAAATCTAATATTTTTTTAATTTTTCATGTTATTTCAGGAACTTTTTGGAATTACCTTTTGGTAAATTTGATTCAGTATATTTTTCACATAAATTTCTCTAAGAAAAAAATAGAAAATGGTTGAGGGAAAAGTACAACGCTTTTGAAGGGAATTAATAATTGCGTAATGCGTATACTATGTTCCAACTTCAAGGCGTTTGGTGGTCACCAGCAGTTATCTGACTGAGCTGAAGTTTTGCACAGCGTGGCTTATTGTTGATTGTAACAGGATCAGGCGGTGGGAAGAGCAAAAGTTTAATTTTTGGAAAATTACCTATAGCTAAGGGCCACCCTAATATATTTGTGTATATTTATATATACACACACACACACATTATATATATATATATATATATACATATATATATATATATACACACACACGCGCGCACACTTACCATATCACTAGTGGAGCACTTACTTTGAGGGATACTGCTGCTGCCTGGAACATCTATGACACTGCTTAGTACCCTGCCACTATGTGTGGCAATAACCCTATCCATCAGACCATCTGTTAATGTAAGTACGGCCTGCTGAAGCTGTGGCCACACTCATGAGACATACATTGCGAGATATGCTGTGCAATAAGGGCTGTGCAAAGAGCAACGTGCTGAAGCACTCGGCTGTTTCTCCAAAGTGGTCGGAGATAGGAGCCCTGGTTTTCCCATCTTGGCCCTGCAAGCAGAGATCGGAAAACCCCCTTAACTTTATATATACATAAACACGTTTTTTGTTGGCATTTTTCTAGTTTTCCACATCAAAATCACTTATTTTGAAAACCCTTTTTATTTCTGTTCATCTTTTGAGAGCCATAACTTTTATATTTTTCCGCCATTAAAGTGTGGGGGCTTTTCTTTTGCGGCATGAGCTGTAATTTTCATCAGTACATGCACGTTTTAATAACTTTTTATTCCCTTTTTTCAGGAGGTAAGATGAACAAAAAACAGGAATTCTGGCACAGTTTTTAAGTGTCCACCATGTAAGATAAGGAACATGTTAGGCTTATAGAACAGGGGGATGTTTAAAAAAAAAAAAACTTTCATGAAATAAGAATTGTAAAAGTACTGTTGGCACTTACAAGGGACTGAGGGAGGGATGGACATAGTGCAAGATGGAGTGACTGAGGGAGAGAGAATGTGCCAGTGATAGACAGTGACGGATGGACTGAGGATATACTGAGTGATCGAGGGACGGACTGACGCAACTAGAAAGTGTTTCCTGTGTGGCTAGACAAATCAGTAATAAAGTTCCCTTCTCAGATATAATAATAACCTGCAAGAAGGCCATGTATTATACCATCAGAACTAGAAATGTAAAAAAGCCTAACAGTGTCTGAGACAAGGATGAGTGGCTCCACCACTGCTGTGAATGTACAAACAAGATACACTGTGACCGTAGTGTACCGCTACCTCACACTCCGCAGCATGTAGATGGACACCAAGGAGCTGCCGATAATGATGTCCTGCGTCTTCCACTGCGGACTACACTGCGCAAGTCTTCTGGGTCCGTGCTAATATTTGATACAGCAGCAGAATGACCGCTTACTGCTCCACCAATCACTAAACAGCTCAATACAGACATGGAAGAGGTGTGATACCCCTTTCATGTCTGCCGCTATTCCCAGCCCAGAGGAAGCTGGATGCTTGCTGGCCGAAGACTTGTGGGTGGCTGTCCGGAGTAGAGCTGCGGCATGGTCTTGAGAGGACGGGCGGCGGTGATGGCAGCTCTGTATTCCACAGTGGCAAGGCGGGCCTTGGGGCCCCTTGGTTTAGTGGCCAGGTTGCATCTGCAACCCCTATAGCCACGTTGCTGGTGGTAAGACGCTTTCCTAATGCAGCATGAACAAAGCCTTAGGCCTAGTGCCCACGGCCATGATGGGCTCCGCAGGCGGAATTCCGCAGTGGAGTCCATCACGGCGCCTGCCCCAGAGACGCCCATACTCACCTCCGGATCCGCTGCTCGACGTCCCGCATCCCATGCCAGTGTGCATACGCAGTACAGCACATGACACGCCCACAGCGTCACATGACGTGTCGGCTGCGTCATATGACGCAGGCGTCGGTGGGCGGGGAAACGTTTTTACGTTGCTACAGCAGAAGATAGCATGACGGACAGCTTCCATTGACTGCAATGGAAGCCGTCCGCGCGTACGCCCGCGGCAAATAGAACATGCCGCGGGCGATTACGGGTTATTTCACGGGGCAGGATTCCACGGTGGAATTCCGCACCGTGAGCATTGCGCTTTGAGGTTGAATAGAACCTAATAGCCGCGGCATGATTTGCAAGATTTCTGTGTTGTGAGATGCACAAATCTCACACGAATATGGACCCTATTGAATGGAGTCATACACATGAGCGTTTTTTTTTTCTTTCTCATCATGGTGCTGGAAAACAAATCGCTGCATGTCCTATCTTTGGGTGTTCCCTCAGAACACCTCGCATCGACCATTGTTTGCAATAGGGCCGACACAGCATTGCAAGGCGTGCAATGCTAGGTTTTCTACTGAAAACAATGGGAAAAACTCAGCAATCCTGCGGCATAGGATCACTAATTTCCTGAAGTGATGCGTTTTAACACATCTCACATCTGCGGGTATTTCGCACACTGGTGAGCGTAATATGAGGCCGAGTTTCACAACCTGATATCGCACTCGCCCCTGTGAAATTAGTCTTAAAGGGGTTGTCTCGCAAAATCAAGTGGGGTTATACACTTCTGTATGGCCATATTAATGCACTTTGTAATATACATCGTGCATTAAATATGAGCCATACAGAAGTTATTCACTTACCTGCTCCGTTGCTAGCGTCCTCGTCTCCATGGTTCCGTCTAAATTCGCTGGCAGCTTGCTTTTTTAGACGCGCTTGCGCAGTCCGGTCTTCTCCTTTCAGCACGAGCCGCTTCAGTGTGCTCCCCGCTACAGCTCTTCTGCGCATGCGCAGACGAGCTGTCACTGCTCGGGAGCGCGCTGGAGCGGCCATTCTGTACCATCCTCTGTTAGAGGAAGGTGCAGAAACTGGAGCCGCCCAGCAGAGCCGAGAAGCCGCCCAGCCGTCCAGCTGTCCCGAGAAGCCGCCCAGGTAAGTGATGGGTTGGGGGGTGATGTGTCACTAACAGGTGAAGGTCCCGGGCCACAGCGGTAGGCCCCGGAGCCCAGCGCTGGGCTCCGGAACCCAGCGCTGGGCTCCGGAGCCTAGCGCTGGGCTCCGGAACCTAGCGCTGGGCTCCGGAACCTAGCGCTGGGCTCCGGAACCTAGCGCTGGGCTCCGGGGCCGAGGGGCCTTCGTCTGTTGTCAGGGTCTAGCACGGGGGGGCCGGGGCGTAGCACTGGGGGGCCGGGGGTTAGCGCGGGGGAGCCGGGGGCTAGCGCGGGGGAGCCGGGGGCTAGCGCGGGGGAGCCAGGGGCTAGCGCCGGTTCCTGCTGCCTGGCGGTGGGTGACTGGTCGGCGGCGTTCAATCCCGGGGTCCGGTCGGCGGCTGCAGGGCGTCTGGTTGTCAGGGAGACACAGCTGGTAGCGTCTCGGGAGCGCCCGCACGTCGGGCTGCAGCAAGCGAAGGGAAAAGAGCTGGCGGCCATCTTGAGGAAACTTTTATAAGTTGCTGAAATGCGGGAACAGTAAGTAGAAACCAGCTAGAAAAGTCATTTACAGGGGGGCTTAGTAATGTATGGTTAATTAGGGGGACTGGGCAAAAAAAAAAATTCACTGCTTCCTCGAGACAACCCCTTTAAGGATGCAGCCCCTTTTTTTTCTTCTTTTCGTGTTTTTCTTCCCATCTTTAAAAAATCATAACTTTTATTTATTCATCCACGTCGCTGTATGAGGGCTTGCTTTTGGCGGGACGAGTTGTATTTTTCAATTATGCTATTTAATGTACCATATAATGTACTGAAAAACTTTTAAAAAATTCTAAGTGAAGTGAAATGGAAAAAAAATACAAATTAATTCTTTTATATGTGCTCAGTGTAAGAATATACTCTACTCTTGAGCTGTGTTTGGTATTGGAGGTCAGTTACATTCATTTGAATAGTCACTGCTCATTGACAAAAGGGCAGGAATTTCATGGGCAAAGAAATGCCTTCATTCTAATGTTGTACAACCCTTTTAAAGAGACTATGTCACCTATTTTTAGAGCTATAAGCTAAGCCAAGGTCTAAAAGTAAGCGACCCACTGAGTATGGGGATGTAAATGTTTGCAAAATAAACTTAGGCACCTAGAAGGAGTTGTCGTTTTGCTGCAAAACTTGTCCTGCAGTTACATCTCAGGCAGATATGCAAATTATTAGAGTTGTGGTGTGATTGGATGAACAGTCTTGCCACCTGAGGACCTGAAAGTGCTCCACCCTTGGCCTTTAAAAAGGCTCTCAGAGGCTACTTGCGTGTAGCGAACCTCCTTTTCTACTTTTGTAGAGCTCGTTGACCACAGGATTCCTCAATCATTCGATCGAAGAGATTTTGAGAGGGAATGTGAGAAGCTGGATGGTCTTATCGTCGAATTGGCGGCCACCTGGACTATCCTGACCAGACCGTTAGGAGGTGTTGAGACCAGTAGATACATGAGAGCACGAACACAAGGCAATCGGACTCAGGACACCCTCGACAGACCACCAGTAGAGAGGATTTTCTGATCATCTAACAAGCGCGAGCAGCTCCGAAGGAACAAAAGGCTTCAATAAAGACTTAGGAAACACCCTGTGAACCCTCCATGTAGCTGGCAACTCAAGTTCATAAGCCAGAGGATTCACTACCCGCGTGATGACAGACGGCCCCACATAACACGGCGCCAGTTTTAAAGATGGAAGCTTCAATTTGAGATTTTTAGAAGACAGGCATACCTTCTGTCCCACCCTGTAAGGTTCAGACACTGACAAACTCTTTCCACTACGCAACTGCATACGAGCCCCCGTTGCTTCCAAGTTTTCCTGTATTTCCTTCCATACTCCCCGCAGCACATCTGTGGCAACATTAGCTGCAGGACAGGCAGATGGAGTAGGAATAGCCATAAGGAAGCGAGGATGCTGCCCATATACACAAAAGAATGGAGACACCCCAGTAGAAGAACAAGTGCGATTGTTTAGCGCAAACTCTGCCAAAGGCAAACATTTTGCCCACTGATGGGCTTTTTTACTTGCAAACAAACGAAAATATTGCACTAAGTCCTGGTTCTTCCTCTCAGTCTGACAATTAGTTTGCGGGTGGAAGGCTGACGAGAAGGACAGTGATGTTCCCAGGTTTTTGCAGAAGGCTCGCCAAAACTGTGCAACAAACTGAACCCCACGATCCGATACAATGTTCTTGGGAACCCCATGTAGACGAATGATTTCTTTCACAAAAATCTTGGAAAATTCTACTGCCGAAGGTAGCTTTTTTAACACCACAAAATGGGCCATTTTTGAAAAACGGTCTACAACCACTAAAATAATGGTGTACTTCTGAGATTCTGGTAGATCGGTGATAAAATCTACAGATAACTGCGACCATCGACGAGAAGGTACCGATAACGGTCTCAGAGTCCCTTCAGGACAATGCCGTCGACTTTTACTGTGTGCACAAACAGAGCATCCCTTAACAAAGTCGTGCATCTCCTGAGACATGCCTGGCCACCAAAAGTGTCTAGAACAAAAATCTAGAGTACCCTGAAGGATGGCCTGCGAAAACCAATGAGTGAGATTCTTCAATGACTCTGAAATGCAAGGTCTCTGGCACAAACCATCTGCCCTCCGGAGCCCCCGAGGGAGCGTCCTGCTGACTGTTCTGTAGTTGAGGGATGAGGTCAGATTCTACAGCTGCCACCACCACCCCTGGTGCCAAGATATTCTCGGGAGTCAAAGTCTCAAAAACCGATGAGTGAGATTCTTCAATGACTCTGAGACGCAAGCTCTCTGGCACAAACCATCTGCCCTCCGGAGCCCCCAAGGGAGCGTCCTGCTGACCGTTCTGTAGTTGAGGGACGAGGTCGGATTCTACAGCTGCCACCACCACCCCCGGTGCCAAGATATTCTCGGAAGTCATAGTCTCACGTTCTGGTGCCCCAAAACTCTGTGACAGCACGTCCGCCTTCACCTTCTTTTCTCCCAGAATATATGTCATAACGAAATTAAACCTGGCAAAAAATAACGCCCACCTGGCCTGCCGAGCTGTGAGTCTTCTAGCATTGGCGAGATATACCAAGTTCTTGTGATCAGTGTACACGGTAATGGGGTGTCTAGCTCCCTCAAGATGGTGTCACCACTCTTCTATAGCCCACTTGATTGCCAATAACTCGCGGTTCCCCACGTCGTAATTATGTTCTGCCGAAATAAACTTCCGCGAGAAGAACGCACATGGACTATACCCGGATCTCCCGCTGACCTCCTGAGACAAAACCTCCCCTGCCCTCACCTCGGATGCATCGACTTTAATTAAAAAAACGGTTGCCGCGCGTCAGGCTGTACTAACACCGGGGCAGTGAAAAATGCCCTTTTTAGACAACTAAAAGCCTCTAGGGCCTCTGGTGACCATCTTACCAATTTGGCCCGCTTTTTGGTAAGATCAGTCAGAGCTTGGGCAATCACTGAGTCAATTTTAATGAATTTGCGGTAAAAATTTGCGAAACCCAAAAATCGCTGGAGAGCTTTTAGGTTGTCTGGTCTGACCCATTGGGAGTTTGCAGCCACTTTATCCAATTCCATTTGAATCTCCGTGGGTGAAATCACATAACCCAGGAACGACACTTTTTTAGTACCAAATATGCATTTTTCCAACTTGACAAAAAGTTGGTATTCACGCAAACGGGTCAGAACCAACCTCAGGTGCTGCACATGGGAATCCCAGTCCGGAGAGTACACCAGAATGTCATCCAGATATATGACCATAAATATTCCCAGGAAGTCGTGGAAGACCGCATTCATAAATCCTTGGAACACAGAGGAGGCGTTACAAAGTCCAAAGGGCATGACCAGACATTCAAAATGTCCTAACAGGGTGTTGAATGTGGTCTTCCACTCATCTCCCTCTCGAATGCAAATTAGATTGTAAGCACTCCTTAAGTCCAATTTGGAAAACCAGTGTGCCCCTACTACCTAATTCAATAAGTCAGGAATCAGGGGCAAGGAGCCCTGGTTCTTCACTGTAATTTTATTCAAAGCCCGATAATCCACACAAGGCCTCAATGTCCCATCCTTCTTCTCCACAAAGAAGAGACCTGCCCCGGCAGGGGACCTGGACAGCCTGATATGTCGCTTGGCCAGAGACTCTGAGATATAGGAATAAGGGCTTCGTGCTCATGCCAAGACAAATTGAAAATGGCTCCCTTAGGGATGGGACTGTCGGGGATCAAATCAATACCATAGTCCCACTTCCTATGAGGAGGCAAAGTCTCAGACAGTTTCTTGGAGAATACGTCAAGAAAATCAGACAAATATTTTGGGATAAGTACGGTATCTGCTGAGCACATGGATACAGTAGTTACGTGATTACGACAGGACAACCCCCAACGTGTCAATTCCCAGGTGGACCAATCAATTTGGGGGTTGTGCTATGCCAACCAGGGCATACCAAGCACCCCATCTACGGACATCCTTTCCATAACCAGGAAGGACAGATTCTCAGAGTGGAGAACACCCACAGTGAACTGCAAAATGGGAGTCCGTCCTCCATTGGACAACACCTGCAGACAGAGGGGTAGAGTCAATGCTAGTGAAGTGTATGGGGGACTTTAGCGCTGAGAATTCAGTCATCAGAGGTCTGACAAAATTTAAATTAATCAAATTGGCGGCAGCGCCCGAATCAATGAAGGCTTGCCCGGATCGACTAAAATTCCGGAAGCCAACTTGACAAGGCACCAACACCTCTGGAAGTACCTGTGATCCTAGGCAATCCTCCCGACAATCGCCTAGGATCTGAAGTTTTCTGCCAGTCCAGACTGCTGTCGCAGATGTCTCTGAGGATAGGTCGCTACACGATGTCCGACTTTCCCACAGTAGAAGCAAAGACATCCGGAACCGTCGCCGTTCCTCGGGCCTTAGTTGGTCCACTTCCATAGGCTTGGCACCAGAAGTTGGCTTGGAAGCGGGTCTGGAAGATTCCCTAGTTTTACCGGTCTGACGTTCCCCTGTTCTAGATCTCAGCCTCCTGTCAGCTTTTACTGCCAATTCCATCACCTCATTGAGTGTTACAGGAGTGGGATGAGAAATAAGTAGATCCTTGACATCATCAGAAAGACCCAACAAAAACACATCTTTGAGGGCACTATCGTTCCAGGAGGTTTCACCAGCATACTGTCTAAACTTAGAGCAGTAGTCCTCTACCCACTGCTGCCCCAGACAGAGACATGACAGAGACATGAGCTGTGACACTGCCAACCCCACCTGATCCGGCTCATCAAAAATACCTCCTAGTTCCCGAAAAAATGAATCCACTGACTGCAGGCAAGCCGAACACTCGGGTAAGGAGTAGGCCCATGTCTGGGGGGGGGGGGGGGGGGGGGGCGCAGTAGGGACATAATTAATCCCACTTTCTGGGACTCTGAGCCGGAGGAACAGGGCCGCGTCCGAAAATACAGTCTACATGCCTGCTGAAAAACAAAAAAAACTTGCTTCTCTTCTCTGAAAATACCTCGGGGAGAGGACAATTAGGCTCAGGGATAGAAAACCTGGGCCAACACTCGCTACTCCTGGGCACCAGACGACCGGACAGGTCTTGGATCACGCCCACTAGATCCTGCAACTGACTAGCAAGGACACTCATAGTCTCTATTGGAAAGCCAAACAAAACCCACAGGGTAATTTAAGGGCCAGTTATTATGTTACGGTATCCTACCCACTGGTACGCCAGCCCGGGTTGCCCTAGGACTCACCCGCAACCCCCTGTCCCTGCCTACTTGCCTCCAATCCTGGCTAACCCCAGGCGGGCAACTGTGTGGTGATCCCTACTCTCACTAGGGACCGTAAAGGGACACTGTCATACACAGATGTAACAAGGTAGAATACCGACAGGATGGGCAGATGATACAACCAACAGAAAAACACAAGCAGACCAAGGCAGATGGGAGAACCTGGCAGATATGACAGAACAAGCTGACAACGCTGGAGACCAACAGAGGCAGGATGCTAGCACGTTGAAGGAAACCAAATAACTGGCAGTGAATGCAGATCACTGCCAGCCTTAAAAACACAAGCCTCCACCCAGGGGCGGAGAGAGGGAGACACTCACTCCCACAGCACCAATTTAAAAGGTGCTAATGCATGGGGCTGACTACAGGTGCGCGCGCACGGCGCCGCCCGGACCCGCAAGCATGCGCACCTTGTTGTGCACCAACAGCACCACGCCGACCAGCCACCCGAGCCCCCAGCAGCCAGACAACAAGCCGGAGGGGATGCGCCCTGACCGCGGGACCCAGAGCCCCGCCACCCCGGGAGGACCCGCAGCCGCCGCACGGTAACACTTTTTATCCATCGCTGAGTTCAGCTCAGCTTCAAATCTATCTTCCCTGATAAGAGGGATGGCATGCTGTGTTCTCCAAGGCAGCGCTGATAGCATTGTATGCAGCCAGCAGCCCACAGGAAAACAAAAGCGATGTGTTTAGAGAACAGACCAGCTGTTTTCTAAATACACGCAAATGAAGCTAGTTATTTTCCAATGGACTGTTTAGCCCACTAGTACCCAATGCAACATGATCACTCAAAACCGTCAGTTTCTGACAAATTGTGAGCGATCATCTTTGCGTGTAAATGGGCCTTAAGATTATATGTATAGTGCAGGTTCATGATTATACATGTACAGTAATTATTTTGTATGCTAATATAATGCTGTTTTTTTTTTTACATCTGTAGAGAAATTGGTGATTGTTTGAATCAAGTATGGCATCAAGAGGATGTAAATATCCTGCAGATGCTTTCTGTTATGTATGCAGAGAGTTCATGAAAACACGGGCAAAGCAGCACTTTTTGGCAACAACGGCAAAAATGAATGCAGCCTACAAGGCATATTTTGGGATGGCTGTGGGTGATCAAGATAAGTCATGGGCACCTCACTTCAGCTGCGATAATTGCAAGAAAACTCTTGAAAGTTGGTTCAGAGGCGAAAATAGAGCCATGAAGTTTGTGATACCAAGAATTTGGCGGGAGCCAACTGATCCTTCCACCAACTGCTATTTCTGCAAGGAAGACCCCTCCAAATGTTGAAGAGTAGAAAAAAATGCAGTTGCTGTGACGTATCCACACATCCCTTCGTCTATGGGCCCAGTACCACATTGCTCTGATCTCCCCATTCTGACGTCTCCACAGAGAATGCATAGCATGCAGACATGTTCAGAAAACATCAGCTCAGACAGTTAAGATGCAACTCATCCTTCCCATGCCGGTGAAGATGACAGAAGACCATACTACCCAAACCAGAAGGCTGGTAATGATTTGGTAAGAGATCTCAGTCTTACAAAAGCTAAAGCAGAAATTATAACTTCCAGACTGGGACAGTGAAACTTGCTGGATGATGACGTGCAAGTTACAAGTCAAAGAAAACGTCATCAAATGTTTTTGACCTTCTTCACCCTTCAAGATGAACTGTATTACTGCCATGACGTGACAGGTCTATTCAGTGAAATTGGGATACCTTGTAACACACAGGATTGGCGCCTTTTCATTGACAGTTCTTCCAAGAACTTGAAAGCAGTTTTGCTCCACAATGGAAATCAACTTCAATTTCTTCCAGTGGCTCACTCTGTACATCTCAAGGGGGAGTACAGTAGTGTCAAATTTCTGGTGCAAGTTCTGATGTATGATCAGTATGGTTGGGAAGTAATTGGAGACTTCAAGATGGTTGCTTTCTAGAGATGAGTCAGCACGCTCGGATACAGCAGTTACTTGAGCGAGCATCGCTCTCTCTCACTCTCTCCCCCCCAACCCCCTGCCGCCCCCCACTCACCCTCACCGCCCCATCGAGCCTGCTCAGTCCAGTGAGCAGTTACTTGAGAAGAGCGATGCTCGCTCGAGTAACTGCTGTATCTGAGCGTGTTCGCTCATCTCTATTGCTTTCCTAATGGGTCTTCAAGGTGGTTTCACAAAGTTTTCTTGTTTTCTTGCTATCTTTGTCTTGGGGATAGCAGAGTCAAAACTGAACACTACTATAGACGAGACTGGCCTGAATGTATTGACTTCACTGTCGGATGAAGCAACGTCAAGTGGGACCCCCTAGATCCTAAGATGATTCTGATGCCACCTCTTCACATAAAACTTGGGCTTATAAAACAGTTTATCACAGCTCTAGATAAAGAATCTACAGCGACGAAACATCTACTAAACTTCTTCCCGAAGCTGACTGAGGCCAAGGTAAAAGCTGGCATCTTTGTGGGACCACAAATCAAGAGGATCATAGAATGTCTGAAATTTCCTGACATACTCACGGAAATACAGAAAGCAGCTTGGAACAGTTTTGTTGACGCGGTTCAGGGGTTCTTGGGAAATCGCAAAGCAGACAACTATGGAGTTGCTGGAAACGGTGGTGAAAAAATACCCCGCTATGGGCTGCAGAATCACTAAAGGTTCATATCCTGGACTTTCATCTTCATACATTCAATCAGAACATGGGAGCATACTCCGAGGAACAAGGAGAAAGGTTCCACCAAGATATGCAGCAGTTTGAGTGTCATGACCAAGGACAATACAACAAGAATATGATGGACGACTACATCTGGGGGCTGGTATGTGAAAATGATCAAGTACACAATCGTCAATCGAAAAGAACCAGCCATTTTCATTAATTTTGAACTGTATGGACATACTCTGCATTGTATAATGACTTTGGCTCATTATTGTAAGTAATTTCTTTTCTCTCTGTGTATCTCCTTGAAACATTTAAAATTCAAGATGATATATTCCTAATTATATTGATGTCCTGACCACAAAAGCAAACTTTTTTTGAAATGAAAGTTATTTTCCGTTATATTTTAGAATATGCTAACAAGGACAAATAAACTTTTCTTAGACACAAAAATTGTGTTGCCTAGTGAATCTTCCTGTGTAAAATGGCCATAACAGGAGGCCTCCCACCACCAATCTGCTATTAATGACCTAGGATAGGTCATCAATACTTCAGTTCCAAAGAACCCCATTTACAAGAAAACACTCACAGCTCACTCCCACATTCATAATTACAGCAGTATTTTTGTGTAATCGGATCAGGTTTTCCTTCCCTGCAGCTTATACATAATTATGGCAGGATATCACTATTTGTTTCTGCATTGCTCTTTTTTTTCTCACTAAATCAGATAATCATGCATGGAAAGTTCCCTCAGTTTATCTAATGTAAATGTATATGACAAACTCATTAAGCTATCCAGGAAAGAGAGCGCAGCTTGGTTACTACTTTCCCGCTATGTGCAGATCTTTAGTGCCACCTTGTGGGCATTTTGCAGTTTATGTTTTGTCATGTATTATTCATAAATTCCTTAAATAACAGAGGAACAGATGCAGGGGCTCCGAGGTTCTGCATATTACAGAAATGTATTTCTAAGCAGACACTTAATGGACACACTCCATTTTCCATAAAGGCATCAATGGATAGTGCAAACATTTTACCCCACCATTAAATTTATAGTTATCTAGTTAAGAAATGTGCTCATCACATACTGTCCAAGTATGTATCATATGCATAATGTACATTTTTCAAAGCTGTGTGATGAATGCGGTGTACATATATTTATTACACACCGGCTTTTATGTTCTCTGGCAGCCTGGCTTCAGTTCAGACTACATGGAAGCATAATGTCTGGGCCGTCCGGGTATGCAGTGAATTCCTTGGGTTCTGTTCTTCAAACTAGTATTTTTCTATATATCATTCTATTCTCTTTTTGCAAAAGAGAAAAAAATAAAAAACAAAACTAGAAAAATTCCCACTGTCCTCCCCAACCCAACCCACCACATAATGGCATGTATAATGCAGTAGTGCAAATAAAGGAAAGGGAACAATACCTCCACAGCGCCACTAATTGGAAGGCAGCATTCCTACAAGTCAAAGTTAGACTCTTTATACAAGCCTTGTAACAATGACTGGGAATTGAAAGCCCCATTTGAAAGCTTTCAATTCCTAGTCATTGTTTCAAGGCTTGTATAAAGAGTCTAACATTGACTTGCAGAAATCCTACCTTCCAATAGGTGGCACTATGGAGGTATTGTTCCATCACTCTTATTTGCATAATATTACCCAGAGAAGCATGATTGCCCTTTAGGTCTCCTCACTGACTCACCTTCTAGGTGCTCTTTCTAAGGAGAAAATATAGTGTTCCTAATGCAGTAGTAGAACATATAGTCAGATGAGAAGTATATAACCAGGTCTCCATTCAGTGTACAATCAGATCAATAATGTGAGCATCCATTAGGAAAAAGGTTTTGGAATTTCTTGTTGGTCTTAACTGATTGTGTTAACATAAAAACATCTTAATCGGCTGCAACAAACACTACGCGTAGCGATATTTACATTACATATACCTACATAACGATGGCCAGTGGATTGAAAAAATGTTATTTGTAAATGGGTCTGCCAGCTCCATAAAGGACGCCACAGATAGGCTTTTTTCTGTTTGAATAAAAGAAAAAAAGCTGAAAAAAGTCACAAGCAGTTTTTGGATGATGAGGGTGTTTTTATACAGTTTTTTTTTCTTTTCAAATGTGTGTTGTTGTTTTTTTTTGCCATAGAGATGCCTTTTACACAAGTAAAAAAAAGCCATACCTAGAACTTGCTGCACTTTACAAAGCCAAGGACCTGAAAATCTCAGAAAGAGGCCTTTTCATATTATACTATTAAACTATTGAACTATGGCTAACAGCTGGACAGAGAATTCCTTGCTAGAAAAAAAATTCATGTGTGTCAAAATGCCAAAAGAAACATGCCGTTTTAGCAAAAAAGACAACGTGTGAAACCCCCCAAAAAAAAAAATCCGATCCCCCCCCCCCTAAATTTGTCAATTAAAAGTTACTTTGCAACTACTGAGTGAAGATGATTTTCTTATTGGATATTGCATTCTTTCATTGATTTTTAATGGAGGGTGTGTAACTTTATTAGTGCTATATAAAAAATACATTCACACGCTGTCAAAAATCAAGCACCTAGCAGCAGTTGTCGTTTTGCTGTAAAAATCGCAGGCAGTTACATCTTAGGCAGGGCATGCAAATGATTAGCATTGTGTCATGATTACATGAACAGTCTTGCCACCCCTTGGCCTATAAAAGGCTCTTAGATGCTACTTGTGTGTAGTGACCTCTTTTCTGCTTGTGTGGAGCTTCTTCACCACTAGACCTTTTTACAATGCAATTTAGGAGAATTTGCCCAGTTAACAGACTTTGATAGGGGGCGCATTATTGGAATGTGAGAAGCTGGATGGTTATATTGATGAATTGCCCACCACTTGAAGTGGTGTTGGGAATGACAAAACTGGATTGCTATGGAGTGGAATCAGGTTTCTTCAGCAACAATTCTTGGTTTAGTTTAGGCATTGACAACAGCCATGTTTGTTTCTGGAGACAATAGAGGGGGGGGGGGGGGCTCAATCCTACCTTTACTGTGGAGCAAAACACTGCCTCTACTGCTGGTGTGATGGTAGAGGGGGAGGGGGGCATCACAGTCAGTCACCCCTAGTAGTGGTACGAGGGACAATGACTGTTCAGCGATATGTACAAAGCATTTCCCAGCAGGATAATGCTCGGTCGCACACAGCAAGGATGTCACAGGAATGTCCCCACAACATTGTCACATTTCTGTGATCTGCCTGGTTGCCAGATTTATCACCAATAGAACATGTGTGGGACCATCTGGGACGCCAATTTAGACAGCCTACGAGTTTACACAATGCAGAGACACAGTTACTGCAAATGTGGACCAATAAGCTGCAGAATGCCATACAGAACCTGTATGCCTCCATGCCTGCCTGTATCACATCTTGTATCCAAGTTAGAGGCAGTACAACAGGGTACTAGAGCTTGCATGCCCACTCATATCACATCTTGTATCCAAGCTAGAGGAGGCCCAACAGGGTACTAGAGCCTCCATGCCCAGCCATATCACATCTTGTATCCAAGCTAGAGGCAGTACAACAGGGTACTAGAGCCTCCCTGCCCACCTGTATCACACCTTGCATCCAAGCTAGAGGTGGTACAACAGGGTACTAGAGCCTCCATGCCCAGCCATATCACATCTTGTATCCAAGCTAGAGGAGGCCCAACAAGGTACTAGAGCCTCCATGCCCACCCGTATCACATCTTGTATCCAAGCTAGAGGTGGTACAACAGGGTACTAGATCCTCTATGCCCACCTGTATCACACCTTGCATCGAAGCTAGAGGCAGTACAACAGGGTACTAGAGCTTCCATGCCGCCCATATCACATCTTGTATCCAAGCTAGAGGTTCAGTTTTCCGCAATACGTTTTCCCTTTGCTCTGATATTGTAATCCCTCCCTTATATCAGCATTACAATCCCACACAAAGTTTAATTCAATTTGCAACCTCCTAGGGAAGGGAATGCGTGTATATGAAACAACTGCACAGGCATTCCGGGTATAAAAGACCTTAGACTGTTAATTCAATGCCTACATTCTACAATACAGTAAAACATTAAGGCTATTGGTCATTTGGTATTGATTTGTTTTACAATCCCACTAAAAATGTGACACTTCTTTAATCTCTGGAGCCATTTTACTACAGTTGGATTATTACAAAAGAAACTAAAAGAGTAGCAAAATAGTATTATGCTGGATTTGCAGAAAAATGTAATCTGCAGAGTTGATGAGGAAATCCTAGCGTGACAGCTGCTTGGACTGGCCTGTAAGTCTGTGAAATTGGTGGCTGCTATCACTGCATGGGATGGATTTATGTAAGTACCAGCAATCTCCTGCTTTCAGGGCTCATAGAGCTGTTCACATAGCACATGGAGATTGTGTTGTAGGGCTGCGATGTGCCAGGACCTTACTTCACTGCTCACATTTCATGCCATTGATGCTTTTAATAATGTGATATCTTACGAAAAACTGAAAAGAAAAGCAACATCTTATTAGAGTAACCCCTTATAGCTGGGTGGTATCAGTACAATCAATAGGGACACACTAATTGAACATGCATGGGCTTGGAATGTATCCTCATTCCACAAGAGGCCCCTAAATAGTCCCAGGTTGTAAGATTCCTGTATGCCGGCACTAACTCAGTATTCCCCCATACTTATTCAATCCTTTTAAAGTTGAAACATATTTGTAACAAATATAACAATTCTGTATAATCTACACATCTATTTACACAGTTGTAAAGTCTGCCTGGGGATACATTGGTTTCAGAGTACTCAGGTGTTAAGAAATTGTGTTCAAACTTTTATTTCTCCACTGTAGGTTTTATAAAGTGATCAGATGGGTAACAATTTACTGTTTCTTGGTAGGAATTCTAATGTGTTAAAAGAATCTTTCACCAGGATTAACCCTTTAACTTCTTAACCCTCTCCAATCCAATGTGTATCCTGGTTTTCCTAGGGGGCTTACTCTTTTTCTGCCGTTATACAACGGCGCTATATGCTGGCTAAAGCCAGTACTGCATGAGGTGACATGTTGTACAGGCTCCAACAGCAGAGAGGCTGGCCATATACAGTAAGAGAACCCCGACGGTTGTCTTCCAACATTGGAGCTATACAGCCTTAAATCATAATGTCTTCAGAGGTCAGACAGTGGATTGGAAAGGGTAAATGCACAGTAGGCCGAACACGTCATTTGCGGAATGCAATTGACTTTATATCACAGTGATTGTCTTTGCACAAGAGCTCTTGCCTATGCAATCACCACTGCAGGCAATGACTGGCAGCCTCACGGCTGGGACTGGAGGAAATATCACTGCAGTTGACAGTAAGTAGAGAACACTGCCTGTCATCTTTCACCCTTTACAGCCTCCAATAACCCAGCCACTCCCCATTCCCTCTGGGAAAAAAAGGGTATGTGCTCTAAAGGGCTCCTTCACTTTGACAAATATCACATTTTTTTCACGAAAAAGTGGAGGCTCCATAGGGAAAAATTTGCAAAACGCAGAAAGAGAGGACATGCTGCGATTCACAAATGTCACAACATCACAGATGGGAATGAAGTCATTGAAAAGCAGGGGTTTCATCATTTTGCATTTTCTCACATCACTCTAGAATCGCACAATTTTCTTGTCAGTGTGAAGGCCGCCTTCACACTGGGGTTTTTCTTGCGCATATTATTTCACACGATTTGGCTGCATTTTTTAACGCAAAAGTCAATAGGACTTTCTAATGTTAAAAAATCGCAATGTGTTTTTAACATTAGAAAGTCCTATTGCCTTCCGCATAAAAAAAACAAGCAGCAAAATCGCGTGAAAATAAAAAAACACGCAAGAAAAACGGCTGTGTGAAGGCGCCCTAAGAGTGTTACATTTAGAAAGTTCAAGTTTTCTTCCACTAGGGGTTATCCATTTACACCCTTTACCTAATCAGACCATTTGTTGGCTCTGTGACTGGGAAAATGGGAAGCTGGAACAATCCCTCTACAGCACCACCTATAAGTCCATCATCGAGCAAATTAGTGTCATGCTTTTTACTTTTCAATAGGTGGCGCTGTAGAGGCGTTGCTCCATCTTCTCATTTGCATACATTTCCCAGAGGAGCATGCATGGCCTTATAAGTCTCCTCACTAGGTGCCCTCCCCTAAGGAGAAATCATACCCTTCTTGACCTATGCCAAGTACTTTCTGGCATCGAGTTTGGAGAGATATTTGGTCACTCCAGTTCTGGTGAACAAGTATTGATTTTGAAATATAGACATAGATGTAAATGGCATTTATACTTTCTGTACGTCGCATATATATTTTTGGGGAGGTGTTGAACACACTGCGTCTAGTAAATACATTTTCTATGCAGTTTTTACTAGACCTCATGTTTTGATGAGTGTTAAGTGCCTCATGTTGAATATATAGGGAGCAATTTTACAATACACTTTATTTGCATGCAGTAAGAAAATTACCTGATAGCAAAAGGGTTAAAGTGAAGCATCGACTTTTAGAGCTTCCTTAAGTATACAGTATCGGGAAACGGCATTGTGATTACCTAAGCAGCTTTCTGTAAATGTGGGCATGTCAGGTCACAGGAGCGCATCGCCATCAGCCTACCACAAGCTTCTCCTAGTAGTATGGAGCAGCTAATGACACAATCCTAATTTTTATTAAAATCTCGAATGGAGTTAAAGTGTAGAAATGTTGCTATGTATTTTGTTTATATGCAGAACTTAACCGTACATGAATGAGATTCTGTGTCAGAATCAATTAAAAGGACAGGATGGAGTGGAGTAATAGAGGGGCAAAGAAAATGGGTGCATAGCTGCATGAATAAGTAACTTCCTCCCTCTCTGACAAGGGCGCACTGTAAACTGCTGTGAACAATTTGGAATATTTAAGCCATGTACAGAAAGGTCACTTCCTTTGTTCCACTTGATGGACTTTTTGTTTGTGACCCCAATACTTGTCTACCGCATACCAGTCTTCAGCCTCCAATGAATACATTTATTATGTGCGCTATATTAATACATGGAAAATCAAAACCAGCCATTAGTCAGATTTGTGCATTGTAAATTGTGACCTGGCTTCAGAGGTTACATTTCAGTGGTTGAAAGATATGTTAGAACTTTCTCAAATTAAGGATTACGTTTCATGGGAAGGGTCAGTGTTACAAGGGTACAGTTATCTTGAATTCTAGACAAGAGACTTAGTACAGTAACTTAGAAGATTGTTTAGCTCAGTTTGCAGAAGTCATTATAAATTTCACAAGGGGGAGGGGATAACAAGTAAAGGAGGGCAGCATATGGATTGATGTGCCAAGCTGTTCCCAAAAAATAATCTGGCCACATGAAAAAAAGGAAAAACAAAATATACAAAAAATAAATCAATGTATCATGCTGAGATATTCACTGTGATGTGCACAGGGACAACATGGAGTGAGATCAGGAGTGTGGTGTATATGTAGTGGGTGACAAAGCTGAGACCTGCTTGCAGCCACCAGGATTGGAGACAACTCTGATCCCAGCCATGGGACCCCTCAGATGATAACAACTGCAACATCTGAGCAGCTAGAGAGAGGCAAGGGGCTGCCTTTGTCTCCCCGGATGTGACCGCAAGATGACAAGCAGTTGTCATGGAAGACGGGGACACAGGGCAGTGCTGTCTAAACATTATAGGTCCTCAGGCGACGTAGTGTACTGGGGCCCCTACACAACAACTTCTCACAGGATTAAAAAAGTTTCATTTCTGCTGAAAGGGTTATTCACCTGGAAATATATATCATATGGAAACGTGGCAGGCATGGAACGACGTTGAGAAAACTCTGGAGGACGAGTAACTGGCGACCTAGGCTGGAGACCTGGAAGCCTAAAGCCTCCCGCACACAGGCGTTTGTAGAAACGCAGCGTTTTTCAATGCTGCGTTTACTGCAGATCCTGCCCGGTTTCAGCAGCGCTGGGATGCGTTATGAGCACAGCTGAAAGCACAGCCAAGGCTGCTGCAAAAGAAAAAAAATCAAATACTCACCTAGCTGGTGAAGTTGCTGTCCACGGCGCTGCTCTCGGGAACTTGTGAAGCCGGCCGATTGCTCTGATTAGCTAAGCACCATTGAGTGACAGCCAGCTGAGCCAATCAGAGCCAGCACTGGATGCGTCCAATCATAGCCATTCAATCTCCTCAGCGGCGCTCAGCCAATCAGAGCAATCTCTCGTTGGAGGCGGGGATTTCGAATCCCCGTCACCAGAGAAAAACCTTCCCTGCTGGCTGACAAGTCCCGAGCGCACATTAACAATTTCTGTAACAGCTCAGCCCTAACAACCAATCAGGTAAATCAGCCAACCCAAACAACCAATCAGATTGTTGGAATTGTGAATCAGAACCAATCAGGATGCTGGAATTGCTGAATACGCCTGAGCTGTTACAGAAATTGTTAATATGCATCTCGAGCGCGCTGCCGGGGACAGAGACATCACCTGCAAGGTGAGTATTTATTTATTTTTTTGCTAACTCAGGCAGTGTAGCTAGGGCGTTTAGCGCTGCCAAAAGTGTGGTACCCAGTTGTGCCGCGTTTTCAGCAGCTCTGAAACCGCTGTCCATTCATTTTAATGGGCAACGCAGGGCTGAAAACGGCCAAAAGTAGAACATGCATCGCTGTCAAAGCGCAGCCTTGAAGACGCTTGTGTGAGCAGCCCCATTGAAATGAATGGGAGCGTTCTTCAGTGTTTAGCGCTGTGCTGAAAAAACAGTGCTAAACGCTGTTCCAAAACGCCTGTGAGGGAGGCCTGAGTCTCTATGGTCCATTTTCCTCTTGCACTGTAGATGACTCTTTGTTCTTAGTGCCAGGCTACTTTACACTAGAAGGTAACGAGATGATGTACTATGCTTCACAAGATGATCCACACATCCATTCATGGGGAATCTCTCTTTTTATTAAAGAATAATGGATAATTTACAATAGGAATTATGGGTAAATTGAAAGTGAAACAAAGTGACAAAATTTAAATCTTCACATATGGCATAGACAGATTGAAGCCAAGTTCATATCCCAACACACAATATTATCATATATGATACAAGGTGCATTGAAATGAATATATAGATTAGTATGGGCCCCCTGGGCAAATGCCCATCAGACCTATGCGTTAAAATGGCACTGAGTTAATGTCTGTGGCAGGATGCAATATGTACTATGATTGCAGGCCTGGAGACAACAATCAAAGCACAATACTCTGCAATACCTTTGTGTTTTAGTGTATTGTACAAGCGATCACATGTCCAAGGTCCCAAATGTGACTAGAAATGTGAAAATGTTTTCAAAGTTTTTAAATTCCATAAAAAAATACAAAAATGATGTATACTACATAGAAACACATACCTTGAAAAATAAATAAATAAAAAATCAAGCACCTAGAAGTTGCCGTTTTACTGTAATACTCAGGCAGATATGCAAATGATTAGAGTTGTGGTGTGATTAGATGAGCGGTCTTGTCACCTGGAGCTCTAAAAGTGGTTCCATCTTTGGCCTATGAAAGGGCTCTCAGAGGCTACTTGGGTGCAGTGACCTGTTTGTCAGGTCACAGACCTTGTTGATCACTAGATGCCTCCATGACACAATCAAAGAGATTTCGCCCCGTTAACAGAGTTTGAGAGCGGGCGCATTACTGGAATGTGAGAACCTGGAGAGTTGTACTCGTATCAGGGAATTCCCAGCCACCTGAGCCGTTCTAACCAGACTGTTAGGTGTGGGTCACCCCCTAGTAGTGGTACGTGGACAATGACAGCTCAGTTATATGTTCAGGACATCCTACAGCCACATGTGTTCCTCTCATGGCAGCTTCCAAGAACAGTTTTCCATCAGGATAATACTCGGCCGCACAGACAAGGGGGTCACAGGAATGTCCCCACAACATTGTCACACTTCAATCGCTGCCCAGTCACCAGATTTATCACCAAAAGAACATGTATGGGATCATTTAGGACACCAACTTCAACAGTCCATGATTTAGAGGATCAGTTACATCAAATGTGGACCAATATGCCGCAGAATACCATACAGAACTTGCATGCCTCCATGCCCGCCAGTATTACATCTAAACTATAGGTAGCCCAACAGGGCACTGGAGCCTCCCTTCAAGTGTTGAGTTATCCACCATAAATTCTCCTGTTTCCTCTGATATTGTAATCACTTACTTATATCAACATTACAAACACACACGTGAAGTTCACCCTTTTTAGGTCTTCCAAGGAATTTGAACATGCCATCACTGGTACAATAAATTGTAATATTTGTTTCTAAAACACCTTTTTTTCCCATTTACCACATAAAAAATGCTCATCAAGAAAAAAACATAGCATTGGTGAATTTTTGAACTTTTAAGGCTGGGTTCACACAGGGCGGATTTGCTGCGGTTTTGCCACAGCAGATCCGCCCGCGGCCGCTGATCTCGGGATTAGCCAGCCATGTGGACGAGATTTCTCAGAAACCTTGTCCACACGGGATGGCTAATCCGCTGCCGTAAATCCGTCTGAAACCGCGGCTGCGGTTTCAAAAGAAGCAGCATGTCTATTTACTTTTTTTTGTTTGTTTATTTACGTCGCAGCCACGCTCTCCTCTATGGGAGCGCCAGCCGCAACGGAAAAGCATGTGGCCGAGCCGCTTCAAAGCCGCCGCGGCTTGAACCGCGGTGGTTCTCCCGGCGGAAATCTCGCGTTTTTTGCTGCGGCCAAACCACGAGATTTCCGACGGGAATCCGCCCTGTGTAAACCCTGTACGATCAAGTTATAACAAAAAAGGAAAAAAAAACTAGCATTGCAGAGGAGGGGGGGGGGGGGGCATACAGGGTGAGGCACCTCACCACCCAAAAAATAAAAAGTATAATAAAGTAATTAAAAAGTCGTATGTACTTCACAATTATATGAATAAAGACTACCGATCACTCTGTAAGACAGAACAGAACGACCCCCAGCTCTGTTAATGGAAAAATAAAATTATGGATATCACAATATGGTGAAACATACCATCTGAAAAACATTTACAAGTAGTAAAATAGATAACGTTTACATGAAATTTTTACCACCCAATGAATGCTGTAAAAGCAAGACCCATTTCATTCCACAATTCTTTTTTTGCATTCAGGTTTCATTATACATTATGTGGTAGATTAAATGGAGCTTTTAAAAACACAACTTGTCTAATTAAAAAAAAGTCCTCATACAGCTATGTTGATGGAAAACAGAGCCCGCTGAAAAGAGTCATGTTAGTTATGGCTGTCGGGGGTGGGGGTGGGTGGGGGGGTGGATTGATAAAAAAAAAAAAAATTGGCTGCGTCAGGAAGGGCTTAGCAATTATTCTGGAACATTTAGACCAGGGCTCCACCACAGTTATCACATTGTGAAGATTGCACTGTTTTTGTACTAATATTAGCATATGCAGGTCCCATTAAATAGCATGTGAATGTTTATGTGGCTAAAACTTCAGATTTCAAAAAAGTCCAACAATGGAGGCTCCAAAGTTCTGCTGTACGCTGGGTTGTTGGCTTAGAAAACTGGAGAAGGGCCCGACTGAAGGTGCATAGGCGAAGCAGCCTAGAGGCTTCAATTTAGGCTCCGGTTCCGCTCATCTGCCATTTATAATACTGGGCTCACCTTATGTGGCAGAGCTGTATAGCTAGTCTACAGCAACAGCCAAGAGTATTTCATACACATTTGTAGGGTACACCTCATTAGCTGCCATCTTTGTGGTGCTTATGGAAGCTAGTAACCCTGTATTGCACATACCTGGTGTCCTTCATTTCTACTAGATTGTTTTCATTTAGTTCAATTACTTTTTTCAGTTGTGTTGACATTGAGGACTTCAGAAAAAAAATAACCTAAAAGGTATTAAAAGATTCTAACAGAATTATTTTAAGCCCCATTTAATATGGGGTGGGGGAAGGATGTCAATGCATACAATATATGAAATATGTACCGTATTTATCAATGATATTTTAGCACCTCGTGTAACACAAATAACTCATCAGGTCAATCAGAATGAAAAAAAAATGCCAGTAGTAAATGGGAGATTAAGTTGAATGCTGGATTAGTTTGTCTCAGTACGATCTGCTGCATAAGGAATCAGAGCTCAGAGCTATGCAGCTTAATACTGTTGCAACATTAAATCGCTCTTCCAAGAGAGTCTGCAGAAAGAGGTCACTGGCAGCGCGCCACAGAGGAAGCAATGATGGAGAGGAGCGCAAAAACTAAACTTCAACCATCAGGATTATACTGGAGAATTATGGAAAGTCATAGATTAAACCATTCATCTATTTCTATTTACAACCATAGGACTGAAGGAAATGTGACAACATGAAAAACGTCCATTCTGTATATGCAGACTGCAACAGCATTTGCTAAGAAATAGGCTGCGAAATGGCAACATTGTAGTGTCTGTATTACAGCTGGGACATCTGGACAATGCTGTTATATGGTGCTTCCGTGTGGCCTGCTATTACAGAGATGTTCTTATTTACACGCAATACTTCTAGAGAAGAACGTCGCTTCAAGGTGAGAACTACACTTGCAGTCTTTGGATACAAAAATCTTTTTTTCTTTATACTCCAACCCCTGGCTTCAACAGAACACAAAAACTAAAGAAAACAACTACATGAAAGTAGTATCAAAGGTTGTCATACACGTTTGACAAACCTTGTGATATACGGCATCCAATATCGCATGGTACTTTTTTTCTTTCAGCCATACAGAACATGATAGAAAAAAAAAACTGTATATGAACACATACTGGACGTGTGAAGGGACAGTAGGGTCCAAATATGATGATCGCTCCGAGGCTAATGCCTCCTTATGTCAAAACGAAAAAAAGGTTTGGTACCGTGATAGCCAGTAGAGCCAAGTGTGATTGTTCTCAGTAAGAGAAACCAAGTAATCTTGTAGATATGATACCTTTTAGTGGCTAACAAAAATACATGATGTTACAGCAAGCTTTCAGATCTTCTATGGACCCTTCTTCAGGCATAACGAAGGGTCTTAAGAGGATCTGAAAGCTTGCTATAGAAACTACTATAATTTCCCAATAATTACTAGTACATCACCTATCTGGCGTTGTCTGCACTGCCGCACTTTTCCTCCAAAGCTCCGGCACACTTGGCTGTAGTCCTCAGTCAGTGCTTCCTGGTCAGGAGGTTCGGAAATCTCACCGACAGGTTATTTTAGGGACAAATAGTGGGACTTCCTTCTGTAAAAGTTGCATTGCACCCCACGAAAACCTGGTTTTCGTGCGATGCAACACAAAGGAAGGCTCCACAGGGAAACATGGGCTACAAAACATAGCAAATCGCGGCTGTATAGAGCATGCTGCATTTGTTTTTCTTGAAACGTAGCAGCCTACAAAACATGGCTGATGTGAAGGAACCCATTGGAGAGCATGGGCTTCACATATATGCAAGTTGTAGCGCTGAAGCATCGTGAGAAAATCACTTAAATTTTGTCGCTCGTGTGAAAGCGGCCTAATAGAAACTTGCTGAATGGTTGTGGAGACCAAACAGTGAGTGTTCGCACAGTCAGGGGTGGATGGTGCACTGCAATAGTAATGTGAAAGACAAGCCAAGTTCCGCATGGCCATGCACAGCGGTCACACCAGGAAATGAAGAGTCTCGCTGAGCTTGTCTGTGTGAATCGGCGAATTATGACTGGGGACCTGTGTAAGGAGCTGAAGATCTGCTTCAACGTGTTGGAAAATATGATTCACACAGTGGAGCGAATCAAGATGCTTTTCATTTCACAGTGTGACAGTTGTGCGAGGATGTCTGAAACATGGCATGGCTTTCGGGTGGCAACTGTTGCCACTGTTAAAAGGCATTGCCCACCGCCTCACTGTACTAACACCCACTGTTTGGTGTCCGTAAATGTCCAGAAAGTGTTAATAAATGTCTATGGGTGCAATTCTTTTTTTCTGCATACATTAATCCAATTACACACTTATGCTTTATCAGCACTTTCATGGTGCCATTATGTCAGAGGGCAACAAAATGTACCAGATATTGGAGGGTCAAACTATCGCCAATATCTGCTTCTGATGTTGTGCGCCAACATAAAAAAGGAGGCATTAGTTTCAGAGCGACTCTCGTATGTCTGTATGGGTGCTCTATTACGGCTCCCTTGAACTCAGAGTTTGTGTAAGGCTTTATTCCCACGAGCGCATATATGGCGCGTTTTCACGCCCGGGTGTATATACGCTGCCTATGTGAATGCATTTGTTCACATGGGCGATTATACGGCGCGTAAATATGCTGGCAGTGTGAAAAAAGGACATATATTCGGCTGGCGCATATACACTCAGCCAAAACATAGTTCTGGAACAATGTTTTGGCCAATATACGTTGGCGGCTCCTATAGACTCCTATAGGAGCAGGGAAAGCGGAGGGAGGAGGAGGCATTTTGCAGCGTCCAACGCTGTGAAAAGCTTACATGTGCCTCTATATAGGCACTGGAAGCCATCCTGAGGATTTTCCAGGGTGCGGTGTATTTTTTCGCTTAAAACGACGCTCGTGGTCATGTGAATGAATGAGAAAACGCTGGCCGTGAGCGCGGAAAAATGCCCAGGCGCTTATACGAAGCAGGTGTGAAAATGTAAAACCGCTGTTGCCGTATATGTGCTTGTGTGAAAGAGCTCTAAAGCTGTAATAAATTGACTTACAACAGAATTTAGTACTCCTCACCCATCATTAACCCTTTTGCCATCACCTTTCACAAACAAAAACAAACCCTAGTGGTGGTTTCACATGGGAGATAAAATCGCGCGAAGCGAGAGTACATAAAAACGCAAATTATGAAACCAATGATTTTCAATGGATTTCTTCACATTTGCGATGTTTTCACTCATGCGATGTTGCAAGAAAAAAAATAAAATCATGACTTATCCTATAATTCTGTGTTTTTTAAAAATCTCCCACGTTTCTTTTAGGAGCCTCCTTTTTATCGCCGCAGTGATGTGAGGCGGTTTTCCCATAAAAATGCCTCTTATCCAAGGGCTTTCACATGGTGACAAGTGTGATATTGGGCCACGAATCACCTTTGCCAGTGTCAAGGAGCCCCAAGTTATAAAATAAAAACCTACGCCATATACCCCGTATCATATATCTTCAGAGAGTGGACACTTGGCAAAAGGCCTCCCAACACTACTATTATTATTAAACAGGAGGCACGAGCGCGGATGATGACGTCACTAGCTCATCCATTCGGACAAATGAGAGTCGCGAGATTCTCAGCCCGTGTAAAAGGGCTTTAACTGGTGGGTGCTTCTTCCTGATGTCACTTACACCTTACACACACACAAGCCCAATGCTATTTGGAAGCCAAGATGCCGATCTTTAGTACTACCTCAAGCTCTAGTACATATATTCCAGCAACTGCAAGCCTTTCACAATCATGGCATACTGCATATTGCCTTAGCAGTGAAACTGTTGTAGACAAACCCTATAGAGGCCAAAGCACGTATTTACCAACAATGACAGAATAAATGTAGGATTGGCCCTGGGTCATTCACAGAACCCGGGCCACCTATCACATTTTACTCAGCTAGATCACCATTTGGCTGTATAATATATATATATACACATATATATATATATACACACACACACATATATATATATATATACACATATATATATATATACACACACACACATATATATATATATACACATATATATACACACACACACACACATACACACATACCTATATATATTATATACACACACACATATATATATACATATTATATATACACACACACACTATATATATATATATATATATATTATATATATACACACACACACACACCCCGGCGTGAGACTTGAGAATATTCTACTGGAGTTCCATAGTTGATATCCTCTGCTTTTTGACCGCAAGTGATCAATGAGTGGTCCCCATCTACCTCCCAGCCAGCTTCACATGGTGCTGTTCTGTTTCTGCAGCACGGTTAGGGCTTCTTCACATTGGCGAGCCACAATTCACATTTTTGTTCCCATGATTCTGCAGTGGCAGCGATGCTTTTGCTGAGAATAATCTCACATCACTGCCGCCCACGATTTTTTCGTGCGATAGTCAATAGGAGTTTCTAATATTAATGCATCACACGAACACCACCAATATTAAGCATCGCCAATGACATCAATGGCTGCGATTGGTTAATCAAGTGCCGGCTCTTATTGGCTGATGCAGCGCTCAATTGACCAATCAGAGCATTAGCTTGCTGGAAGCGAGGTATTTAAGCCCCGCTACCAGGACGAACTGCTCTGTCGGCGTGCCAGAGGACATAGAAGCCTGCAGCAGCACCGCAGCCCAGGACAAGACACCCGAACGCCAGCTGCTAGGTGTTTTTTTTTAACATGTAGTGTGCCTAGGGCTTATTTTCAGGAGAGGGCTTATATTCCCACCCCCGCCAAAAAAAAAAATCAGGATAGAGCTCATTCCCAGGGAAGCACAGTAGAAACGATTAAAACAACTGTTCCGAACCGCTGACAACCCGACCTGCTCCTGCTTAATTGCAGGAGCAGAGGCTTTAATTTTGCACCATATTTCTGCGATCGAGCGGGATTACATTTACAGCGCTCCGTCCATATATGTGCTGGAGGCTCCAACACAGATTCATGTGGCATTCAGAAGGAAACAGTGCTGCATGCAGGGCTGTGTAGGCTGGGTAAATGCCAGATGTTATCCATTATAGTCAATGGGCCTCATTTGGCTCCTAGAGCGAAGCCGAACAGATGAAAACAGCACCAGTGTGAATAAGCCTCATCAAGTAGGACCAGTATTTCTTATGTCAGTGGGGTGTAGCCTGCAGCTGGAAGGACATTCTGGGTTTTGCAATTTCTCAAGATCTGGTGAGCCATGGGTGGCAGAGCAAATGCATGGCTACTGCATATTACGCATGCAACTTGTGTGCGGAATCCTCAGTACAGATCTGACATTGGCTTTTAAGTGCGCCTCTCACTCACAGCATGCGAAATGCATGCACGAATAAGATTGCAGCATATTACATTTGCATACATGCCAACATATTGTATAGGGATTGTTGGTATGCAGCAAGTACGCATGTCATTGTGTATTACTAGCTGCGTGCGCCCATGCGGCATGCAGCAGAATGCGCTGGTATAAGAGAGCCCTACATGATCAATAGTTTTACTAGCACTTTTAAAAGATGTAATGTAAAAAAAGTTAACTCTTCCATAGCAGACGTCTGGGAATAGCAAGAGCAATGCGACAATTGCTGTATGGATGCGCTGGATCCCAATTACCACGGTATCCTTGCACTCTAGAGATTTTTCTGCATGTTCTGAACTTCTCATACTTGGTCCAGTATGTCATTCATGCGCTCCAGCATCCCAGCAATGTAATGAAGCCCGTGCTCACAAATAACCCACGCTGCAGAGCTTCACCCCACTTTATGGTTACTGAAGGTGTTAAACTATGCTTTAGAAAGTTCTCCTTAAAGCAAAAGGTGCAAGTCCAAGCAAGGTTAAGAAGATTATGTTGTGCTGTATCTGACTGATAGATCAACTATTAAGAAGATTATTTGTGATGAGATAAACCCTAAGTACAATCTTTTAACTGGATTAAAGTCCTGATGAGAAAAAAAAAAACATAATTAGCAAGCAAAGATCAGGTTGTGCTCCAGTTTAGTGCGCTCATGCAGTAATACAGGACAGATTAGGGCGGCTGCATAGTGTTACCCATATTATCTACCTACGCAACTGGGAACGCTCCCGATACGCATTATCTTCAATATATGGGGCAAGATAGGAACTGCCTCCCCCTGAGATAATCAGAGCAGATTTCTTGGGTGCAATTACATGAAACCTCTCACTCTAACTCTCTTACCATCTTCTATAGGTCAGGGGGATCTAGTCTATTGTCCAAATAATGTCCAAAAATGTTCCTTCTGCGCTGACCGGCAGCTGAGGGCTAGTTAAGGCACAGCGAGATGCATTCCTCAATAGTGTTAGTATATATGTTCTAAAATGTGGACCAGAGAATTCCTGCCTAATTAAACTGCTTGCTGGCTCTACAAGTGCAGTAATGGTACACTTACATGGGACGATCTGCCTGTCTACACGAGCAGTGACATCGGCGCTAGTGGTTAGCGCTCATGCAGAGCGTTGAGAGGGGTCTTACACGAGCAAATTTTATTTGTGGAATCCGCGTTGGCCGCCCGCATGAAAAAACCATAACAGTGTATTCAGCTCGCAAAAGAAAAATCCCAGCATGCTCTATTTTAGCGTAGACGGACTCAATAGATGTATATAGATGTGAGCGATCCACAGCCCATACACAATTAACATTGCATATGAGCATCGGAAACACTCACAACTAAGCGCAGCGGAATAAGTTGGCGCTATACAAATAAAGATTATTATTATTATTAACTTAAGAAAAGCCCGCTAGAGTGGAGAGAGATCTTTCTAGCACATGGACAATACACTGTGCATACACGTACATTTGCGCGGAAAACCGCTTGTATCCATAATCATTCGCAATTACTTTCCGCAAAAGATTGGAGGTCTTCCGCTGCAAAAATCCACATGTGGAATCCTACGCGTTCGTGTGAGCCCGGCCTTAGACAGGCAAAATACTGATGACTTCTCGCTCATCCCATTCTACTGAGCGGGGAGCGTTTACACGCAATGAGAAGTCAGCGAAGCGGCAATGGTTTTTATGCTGGTTAAAAGTCAGCAATAATAAAAAGTAAACAAATAGTAAAAATGTATTTTTTCTGCATTTAGACATAACGATCATCACCCGTTCTCGTTCATTTGAACAGATTTTGAGCGATAATTGTCCTGTGTAAATGGCCCTTTAGATGCTAGTTCCAATCAATAGGTTGTATTATATACATCAGCAGTGCTATTGTTGCAGCAACTCTAAACTAACAGGGCCTGCTTTGTGTATAGCTATATAGATACAGGTACGTGCACCACATCCTATCATTACGGAATTATTTTGATCAAAATATGTTAGTTTGCCGATTGCGATGAGCTCTAAAAGCTCAGGAACTGTTCGGCCATACAGCACGGCTGCCACCCAGTGGTCACCACAGGAAGTTCAGGCCTCCTTGAAAATAATAAGTTGGATTACTTTTGGTTTCTTAATTGTATTCTTATAAAGTTAAGGATGTCATCCAATGTTTTTAGAACAATTAAAAAAGAACTTTACTTCTTATTTTCATAAAACACCAAGATTGGAGCCCAAATCATGCTGGTGAAATAGAATGTAATACAGGTCAAGTATTGGATTCCTTTTTTTACAGTGACCCGTCATCATTGTGTCACAACTGCATATTGAATCTGTGAAGGAGTGTTGCTCAACCAATGAATGCTTAATGCGGTGTGATCATAAGACTGCAAATATCAATGTTACACATACTGACTTATAGGGTTCCTTTATCTCTATAGAACATTCTGTCATCAAATACATCCAGCCCGAGCCACAACCAGCATAAACCTGGGCAAGGATGCCTGTTGCCCTGTGGGTGTATTAGTCTGAAACAATGTGACCTTTCAGAATAAATACATTTTGAATTTTGAGAAGGAGCTAAGCTCCGAGTGACAAGAGCGGGCCGCACCAGCCTCCTTCCCCGGCTGCATGAAGATGGACGGCTCGCCCCCTTGTGTATAGGGAGAGAGCTGCACTCTACATAGGGCAGACAGGAAGAGGCCAGCATGGCCCGCTCCCCTGACTCAGAGCTCAGCAAATTCTCAAACTTCAAAATACATTCATTCTGAAACTTTGCAGCGTTTCTGAATAAAACATCCACAGGCCAACAGGCATCCTTGTCTCGGGTTCATGCTGCCTGCGGTTCAGACAAGTACCTGATGACAGAGTCCCTTCAACCCTTTATCAACACCGCATCTACATTTATGTCCTGTGCTTGGGAGCTGATCCCACTCCCTACAGTGCGAGTGCCGGCTGTTTCTCATAGTTGACACTCGCCAGCAAAAGCTGTTACCCTGTAATGACAGCGGCATTTCAGTTCTGACAGCAAAATCTACATCCCGCCATCGGTCCCGAACGTCCACAGCACAATAAGATCTTGAGGTGCCATTCGGTTCCCATGCCACTGAAGGCCCCCAGTGCTACCATAGGCTTTATTGTCTATCAAGCCATGCTTGCGGTAGGACTTGATAGTCGCGGTATAAATGTAATACTTTGGTATTATATTCCACTGCAGGAACGACCAAACAATCACAAGTTCAAATCTCCTATAGTGACTACAAAGAATATATAAATATTAGTTCCAAAAAGTTTTATTGTTAGGATAAAAGCTATTAAAAGTTAAAAACAAAACAAAATCAAAACAACCTATATTTATAATAAAAATTTAAAACAAACAAAAAAAAACCTTAACAGATTGGGTATACATTATTTATTTCCTACAGCGAATGTAGTATAGAAAAAAAAATACATAATGCCAGAATTGCCCTTTTCTTGGCCAACCAGTGTCTGAAAAAAACTATTAAAAAGTGGTATGTACTGCAAAATGGTAGCAATAGGAAGTAAAAGCAAGTCTCCCCCAAGGTGGTGGAATTTCAGGGGGGGGGGGGGGGGGGTCCATTTAACTCCACTTAGAAACTTTGAAAAGTTTTTCAGTACATTGTATGGTACAATAAATAGTACCAGTGATAAAATACAAGTGTCTACGCAAAAAAAGCAAAACATCAGACAGCTATATTGATGGATAAATAGGAGTTTAGATTTTTTGAAAATAGGGAGGAAAAACTGAAAAAAAAAAAAAAAGCCGCTTTCACACTGGCAACAAAATCACTCAATTTTCTTGTAATGCGACAGTGCTCTAAATCACATGTATGTGAAGCCTATGCCTTTCAATGGTTTCCTCCACATCAGTGATGTTTTGTAGCATGCAACATTGCGAGAAAAAAAGTCGCAGCATGCTGATTATCGCGATTTGCGGTGTTTTGTAGCCCACGTTTCCCTGTGGAGCCTTCCTTTGTGTTGCATCGTACAAGATTGTGGTTTTCGTGCACTGCAATGCAACTTTTACAGCAGGAAGTCCTATGGTTTGTCCCTAAAATAAGCCTTAGCTGCATTAAAAAAACAAAAACCAATACATTACCCAACAGGCGCTGTCCGCTCCACCACATTTCCCCTATTGAAGTTCCGTCACACTCGTCTGTAGTCTTTAGCCAGCGCTTCCTGGTGAGGGGGTTTAAAAATCCCGTCTCCAGGAAGTGCTGGTTCTGATTGGTTCTTAAGTGCCGTGGCTTAGCTGATCACTGCAGCGCTCAATGAACCAATCAGAGCCATTCAACGCGGCGCAGCGAACAGCACCTGTTAGGTAATGTTTTTTTTTTTTTATATGCAGCCAGGGCTTATTTTTGCGGTAGGGCTTATATTTCAAGACCCCCCCCCCCCTCCAAAAAACAAATCCCGGCAAAAGAGCGTTCTAAAGTCGCGCGGCTTTGTAGTGCCACAAAATTACTATATCGCTGCAAGAAAACACAGCCAAATTGCTGTCACCCGTGTGAAAGAGGCCTAACATATACGCAAAATTAATGGCATCAATTGGGGCCTTACACGAATACTCACACAGTTCAATAAAGGAAGAAAAAAAAAGCCACAGTTAATAAAGGCAAAAAGGCATTTAATAGATCAGTTTAAGACATGAAACATAACACATTCATCTTAAATACTATTACATAAAGCATGACAAAGATAAGAAATGTTGCTTCATAATTAGAAAACTCAATACGACCTGCCAGGAAAAAACAATACCGTTTTACAATAAATACGGTCCATGCCAAGTGCTAAGGGGGTAGAATCAGAAGTCTCTTGTAAGAAGGTGGGGGATGGGATGACGCAAACTCTACTTCCATCTTCATTCGGCTCCTCTCAGGGATTACCCTGCTGTTCTGACTTCACACTGTTTAAAAGTGTAGAGGAAAGAAACAAAAAACAAGTCATTAACGTTCAACGAGCTTCTAAGAAGCGCTCCAGGAGGAATGCTACTCCTACAAGGAGCCCAAAACGAGCAGCTCTCTCTGTGTATGGATGAAAAACACTAAAGTTACCCCTTGGTGTCCATTTTCTCCACAACATTGTCCTTTGATTTATCTTCTTCCTTCACATCTGTTAACAAAAAATGACAGATTTCTAGATTTTAGACACTTGGTGACTATGGGGGAAAAAAATAAACACAAAACAATGCATTACCAAAGGAGTGTTCCCATCTCAGCGTTTTACCTCCCGTGTAGCTTTGGGGGCTGGCTACTTCCTGGTTTCCTATTGGTGGGACCTTATTGATTGACAGCCTGCGCACACTCCTTCTGCAGGCATAGCACCGTCACCAAATTCCCCGACACGGTTCATCCAACTGTGCTAGTGGCCATCTAACTCCCTCCCATCTGTTGCAGTTAGGCTTCATCTGATACATAGGTCCGGCCCCACTCCCATGCTGTGGAGATGCAGAGGCTGCAGGCTCTACAGGCTGGACTGCCATCTGTCATTTGCATAGAGATAACAGACTCCTAGGGTCTTTTTACACAGGATGACTGTCGGGCACTTAACAGCCATCCGACAGCCGTCCCAACAATTATCAACAGCCGTCCCCATGATCGTCACTCCTGTGCTTCCACATGGGAGCAATAATCACTGAATGGAGGTGGAGAGCGTCAAAGATTGCTGGGTAAGCCCACTTCACATACAGCCCACACCTCTGTGATGTACTTGTACATCATCAAGGATGAACGGATTACTAAAAAAACAAATCATCTTGGGAAAACCTCTTTCATTCACCCTAATGCTGGAAAAAAAAACATGAAAAACTGCTGATTTTTGTCTTTTTGTTTGTGGGTTTGATTTAGAAAATTGGCAAATTCAGAAATAGCAATGGTGTGTTCAGCTAGACGTCTGTTCTCTATTTAACCGCATGGGAAAATTACCTCTATGAACGTACAGTATTTAACCTGCACTGGGAGCACAGCTGTAAGCCAGAGATCCCACCAATGTCTTTACTTGTACATACAGCGGATCGGTCAGCCAAATGAGCAAGCTGGCAATCATCTTCCCGTCCCTCCCATAAACATGAGTGCTCCAACTGGCTGGAGGGCTACTTTCTTCTTGCCCCAAAGTGAAGGGAATAAGACACCTCTATCATCACGTGTCTCAGCGAGGAGCAGAGAGAAAGATGAAGCAAAATGCACCAGAATTCTGGCTCTAATTAGCCGTCTGCACACAGGCAGGTTGGATTCTGCATGTGGGATCCCACAGCGGAATCCAACCCTGTGCCGGGCCATTGACCCCACACACATGCGCAGTACAGAATAGGCTGCGCCGGCACTAGGCGATGACACGGATCCCAGGACCTTTCCTCAATGACGATTGTGGAAGGGCCGCGGGATGGACAGCTTTCATTGACTTCAGTGTACTGCAATTTCTCCTCCACAAGTGGTAAATCGTAATCGATTTCTGTTCGCGGACATGAAATCGCGTATTGCCATTGCATGCTACGGGCAGTATTTCCTGTGGAATCTGGAGTCGATGCCGGCTTCGGATTCCGCAATGCAAATCCGCCCGTGTGCAGGCGGCCATTGGCGGTAAAACTGGCACATATGTCATGTGCCTGACTTAGGTGTGCACTTCATTAGACGTGTCTAGAAAGAGGGTATGACTAAGGTCTGACATGTCTTGCAAGATGCCACAAATCTACCACACACCATGCACCACCGGGAGAAACTTGGGCCATTTTCTTAACTACCTGCACTAGTTTTAAGCTGTCTAAATTTAAGACATTTATAAACTACCCACCATATGGCGGCCAGCGGGGGAGATTTATCAATACGGTGTTAAAATGCACCATTTCAAGATGGCAGGAATGTTGCAAATTACTCTAATTTATCAAAATATGAGACATGGAATGATAGGTTTAGCACAACTAGTCTCCTCTTCATACACCACCTCACAACTGCCACACATTACCCACATATATAACACACATGGTAAGAAGCATTAAGATGGCACATTGTAAGATTACACTTAGCCAAATAGTTGAAGATGCAAACATTGTCTAGTACGCATTAGTTTAGTGCACCGCATGTACACCACTTTTTGGTACAATTTCCACCAAAATCCTGGTGCACTCTGCTTAGTAAACTTCCTCCCAGTCTCCCACTACAGCAGAGGAATTGGTCTATATAACCATAAGTCGTTAGTGAGGTATAGGCAACATATTATATGATGAGCAGGTCCAGGATGGGGGGACCCAGAATTAAAAGCTTGGGGTTTAAAATTAAAATCTTTGTTACTAGTGGTTTGGTAATCATAGGGCCCCTTACACATAGGACAACTGTTGTCCCAGCGATAAGGTGACCAGTGATGTAACACAAGAGGAAGGATCACTCAGTTATTAAAGGCAGAGCATGCTGGAGATCGCTCCGCCCGCGCACCTCCATTCAGTCAACAGACAGTTGTTCATTCATGAATGACTGCCAGTTTACACAGGCCAATTGTCATTTGAACTTTATGCCTGTAGAAATTGAATGACGAACAAATTATCACAAGTCGTTCAGTCACTGATGGCATTTACACGGAATAATTATCATTAAAAGTAAAATAGCAGGTAATCATCACCTAAACGTACCAAACTTACTGGTTGTTTTAAGTTTACAAATGGGCACAGAATTTAGTTAAAAAAAAAAATTAAATGTAAACAGTTCTCTATATACACTTTTAGGGCTAATGCCCACGGACAGATTTTTGCGGCATTGCCCCCCTGCTATTGGGTTCTATTGAACCTAGTAGCTCAATGTTCACGCTGCGGAATTCCGCAGCGTGAAATAAACCGTGGCGTGTTCTAAATGGAAGCCAGCCGTCACGCTATACTTCCGCTATAGTACAGCGGAAGTATAGCGTAATTATGTGGCCCTGCCCCGTCATCTGACACTGCCAGCGCTTCATGCGTTATACTGTTCATGCACGCCGGCCCTCCATGCGGGACGTGTACAGCGGATTCGGAGTGGTAAATATGGAAGTTTTGGGGGGCGCCGTGGCGAACTCCACTGCGATATTCCGCCGGCGGAGTCCGTCACGGCCGTGGGCATGAGCCCTTATGCCTGGGGAGGTGATGCAGGTCTCAGGGATTCTCACAATCCCCTTTGGCTCTGCACTAGGCACAGAAGTGTTGTCTGGTATGTTTCTGTACTAAGACCTCCTGCAGACTGGTGAGGGCGATATTGGGCCATGATTCATGGTCCAGTATCGCAGTCCTTCTGAAAATCCATGGGTGTGAAAAGTTTTCACAAGGAAACTGCCTCTTATCACTGTGGGGGATCCCTTCGTCTCCGCCGCAGCTGTCACAGCAGCAGCAAGAGATCATCTCAAAAAGCACAGGCAGCAAAAGCTACCTCCTCCAATCCAGATTCAAATGCTCTTTCAGAGATGGTCAGGCAACTCCCTTTCAATTCTGTCACCAGTTCTCTTCCTCCCATGCAGAAAAACCTCCCATTTCCCAGGAGAAGAGGAGGAGATCTTCCTTCAAGCCTTGTCCCTCCTAGCAACCTTGCACCAATCCAGGTTGCACTTTCTCCAAGTTAAGAACTCACAAGCCTGCAAACTTTCTGAAGAAGTGCCCCCAATGTGAGTTTCCCGCTTGGTTGGGAGGACAACTCCTGATATTCTTGAAGGTCTGTCTGTCGGTGGCCCAAAACTCCTGGGTCAGAGAAGTAGTCTCCACTGCCTACAAAACAGAATTGGCTTCTATTCCCCACGATCAATTCTTCCACCCTCGAATCTCGCAGTAGCATCAAATGCTCTAGTAATTCCACAGATGCACTTCTCTCTTCCCACGGATCCCTCTTCTGCTGCAGATACTCAAGAAAATCAATGTGGAAAGAGTCCAGTCATATTGTGGCTCACAACTGATTCAAATGCTCCTCGTAAGCGGATCTGTTCAACCTCGTTGCAGATGCTCAGTGGCCCATTCTAGATGGTCTCTTGAAGACTCTGTCTTAAAAGCCAATGGTTTTTCGGTTGAGGGTGATTCCAGGACAAATCACTCAAGGGGTAAAACCTGCCCCATCTCCAGTTTTTATGAAAACTTTGCACAGTTGCTCATTATTAGAATGTATATACAAAAATCTCAATTTTTCAGAACCATTGGGTCAAGAAATACAGGGAGGTCACAAGAACCATCATTTTGATAAATCATTCTCCTTGTAATAATATGTAGATAACATTTTTACTAACACTGCAGTTTTAATACAAGTTAAAGTAAAATTGGAAAAATGTCAATTTTTTTTTTAGACTGAGCCACTCCAGAGAGAAAGCTGAAAAAAATGTTTTTATATGCCCCATACATTGTCGTTTCTTACCACAGAATTTCAGGAAGGTGTTTTATTTAGTTTTTAGATAAACATTCTGACAATAAAATAATACGTAATTACATAGAATCATAGAATAGTAGACTTGGAAAGGACCTCCAGGGTCATCGGGTTCAACCCCAATGCAGGATCACTAAATCCTACCTTTGTCCAGCCTAATTTTAAACACTTCCATTGAAGGGATCTCACCACCTCCTGTGGTAACCTGTTCCACTCATTGATCACCCTCACTGTCAGAAAGTTTGTTCTAATATCTAAATTGTGTCTCCTCCCTTTTAGTTTCATCCAATTGCTTCTAGTCTTTCCTTGTACAAATGAGAATAGGGCTGATCCCTCTGCACTGTGACAGCCCTTCAGATATTTGTAGACAGCTATTAAGTCTCCTCTCAGCCTTCTTTTTTGCAAGCTAAACATTCCCAGATCCTTTAACCGTTCTTCATAGGACATGATTTGTAGATCGCTCACCATCTTGGTAACACTTCTCTGAACTTGCTCCAGTTTGTCTAAGTCTTTTTTAAAGTAGGGTGCCCAGAACTGGACATAGTATTCCAGATGAGGTCTGACTAAGGAAGAGTAGAGGGGGATAATGACCTCACGTGATCTAGACTCTATGCTTCTCTTAATACATCCCAGAATTGTTTGCGCCTTTTTGGCTGCTGCATCATCTTGTTGACTCATGTTCAGTTTATGATCTATTAGTATAACCAAGTCTTTTTCACATGTGGTCCTTAGCCCAATTCCTCCCATTCTGTATGTGCTTTTTTCATTTTTCTTGCCCAGATGTAACACTTTGCATTTCTGCTTGTTAAATACCATTCTGTTAGTCGCTGCCCACTGTGCAAGCTTTTCTAGATCTTTTTGATTCAGTCTCAATGCCCTTTAAAAAGTACTGCTTGCTGGAGTTCTGACATCTGGTTAATTGTGTCATTGCTTCTCCTACTGACTAGCTCAGGTACAACCTGCATGTGAGGTGCTAACCTATTTTTGTTTTTAATGTCAGCCTTCTCTATCCATGCTTCCTGTGCCTGCAGTGAAGGTTACAAGAAAGATTTTACAGTGAATATCAATTATATAAAAGTTACCTGATTTCTTGTCATCAGTTTCTTTTTTGTCTTCTTCAAGTCTTGCTTTTTTGGTTCCCTTTTTGTGATCAGCTACATTACGTCTTCCTCCTTCACCTTCATCCTCAGAATCTGAAAACTCCTCCTCACATGCTATTCGCTTGTCAGATGCCCGTACTAGAGGACAACAAAAGGAAAATGTTAAAAAAATCACAGGATTTTTGGAAATAGAAAAAAAAAATCTACAGCACACAGAGAACCTAAAACGGATTATGACAAGAGCTTTCATGTTAGCCAAGGTTTTTTATTCTACAATTTTCCTTGCCACCGACCAAGCTGTGCCGTACTCCCGATGCACCCGTTGGGGGTATGGTCTCAGTACGGGCATATACTTCTACAGCTCATGCAAGAAAGCATCCTATTTCCTTTGTTTATCCAAAAAGTTAATCCTGCAAAGAATTAATTACCACCGTGTATAATATATACACACACACTTTTCCATTTTTAAATATAGTGAAAGTCAATGAGCAGCATATGCAACCTAATGTCATACAGCTGCATACATTTGGACTAAAACAGGCATCGAAAACATCAACAGCTCATTGTTAGCTGTGTTATGAAAACACATAGGAATAGATTTAAGAAATGGTCTAAAAGAGAAACTTCGTTGCCCACAGGAACCAGTCATAGGGCAGCTTTCATTTTACCGGAGCAGTGTACAAAATGAAAGCTGTCCGACAAAGCCATTTCCGCTTTCAACAACCTTCCCCATCGGGTAAGCACCAGGACTTACTCCTTCGTGAGATCCATAAGGGCTCCTAAATACCGGACAATTTCACGTGGCAAGATATACTAATGCGCCAATACAGCAGAGGAGCTGACCAAGTTAAAGAGAAGTCTCAAAAGGAATCTCACTTCATCAGTCATTATGTACTCAAATCAACTTACTTGAGATACGCTTATCGGGATCTTCACCTTCCTCATCACCGCTGTCTTCTTGAATGGCATCTTCTGGTATAGCCTGCATCTGAACACCAGGAGCGTGTGGCAACATACGCAGGTTCTCAAACAGACGCTGTCTAATAATAATGAATTGCCGAATAAATTGAGTTAAAGTCAGACAAAATTACAAATTTCAGGATGGTCTTAATAAAAAGGAACAAATGTTATTCATGCGGCATATATCTAAAGACGGATACATGATTTTATCACAACGTCATGCATAAGACTAATTAGTCTTAAAAGAATGGCTAATGTGGATATTGCCAGGATCCACTTTTTATTTTATTAGGAGCCATACAAACTTTCTGGAGCAATAAAGCATATCCCTTTCTTGGAAAGGATCTACAGACTTCTACAGAGGGATTTGGTACATAAATAACCTTAGACTATAGAAAGGAATCTTGAGTCTTCTTCTGAAAAGTTTATAACACCTTCACAATGGCAATTTGTGCAGCTCAGTAAGGGCTCCTGTCCACGGACGATATTGCATTGCGTTACTTGGGGTCATAATCCGGCCGCGAGTAATGCAGTGCACGTTTTCAATAGACTTATCTATGAAAAGCGCAGCCCCCTGTCCATGAGAGGAGAATTATAGCGATTCTCTGCTCGCGGGACTCAAATCGCGGCATGCTGCGATTTGCCGTGATTCTCCACGGTGAGCCTGTGTTAGATAGGCTCACTGCAGAGAACTGTCAGTTCTCCCCCCTGCTCTCCAGCGGCGGAATAGCGCTAGCGATTTATCGCCTCACCCGTGGACAGGGGGCTTAAATGCAAAGCTGAAGCTGGGTTGTAGGATCTCTGTTTTTAAAGCTGTGAATTTTGTTTCATCAGACTACAAATAAAGAGGTGACACGTTGGATAGGCTCCAACAGCAGAGAGGCCGGCAATATACAGTAAGAGAACCCCGACGGACGTTTTCCAACATCCGAGCTACACAGCTTTAAATCGTAATGTCTTCAGGAGGTCAGACAGTGGATTGGAAAGGGTTAAAGAGAAGGGTAATCTGTCTTCTCAAATGTCTCCGTTTTCAAATAAGAACCGTTATGGGACAATCAGTTTTCTGACAAGCTGTTTACAATGTCATGTGCTCTACTACTACTACACTAGCAACTTTTTAGCAATGTAGTCATAACACATTACAAAGAGACAATTTACGAAGTATCGACCTCCTTACTTTATTTTCTCCATGTATTCGGGGGTGTTCTGGTTGGTCATATTAGAAGGACTAATATGCAACTTAAAGTCTGGACCAAAATATTCAAAGTAGTCATTGTACGGCAGCTCTAGGAAGACAAAATAAGGCACATAAAACTAAAAGTACTACAGCACAATTACACCGAAGCTGGACAAAGAAAGATTCTCCCGGACAGTCATAAGCAGCAGCATTTACAATCTGATATTTCACATCATATGACTTAGATCCCATGGAAAATGGTGGGAAATATTGTCTATTTGCATTGCCTCGCATAGTCTCCAACAAGATGGAAGCTTTAAGTACTGGAAGAGAGTTCTATAGCTCAGAACAGATTCTTTTAGTACCATGGACCAAAGTATTGTAAAAAAAACTTATGAATGAGCATGACTGAGAGGTCTACCCTTACATAGGGAGACACCTGTATATGAGAGCCAGGCAGGGAGAAGCTAGAATAGAGCTCTCCAGCTGACATTTTTCCCCATGCCTGACTCTTTTTACAACCATGGGGGAAATTTACTACACCCGGAATTACCAATGCTGAGCTTACTATAATTTCCACCAGCGGACATAGTATATTAGGCTGAAAGAAGACAATGTCTATCCAGTTTAGCCTGTTTCCACCCCCTCTTACACACTTTTTTATTGCATTTTATTACATTTTTCTTGGAGACTGGGTGACAGAAAAAATATGCAAATCCAGAATTGCAGTTTTTTTTTTGGACGACGTTCACTATACGGGGTAAATAATGTGTTACTTTGATAGATCGATTTGTTATGAATGCAGCGATATTTAATATGTTTTTGCATTTTTCATTTCAATTTTTTCTATTCTAAATATTGAAAAGGTTTTTAAAAAAAACAAACAAAAAAAACATTTACTTTTTTCATTTAATACTAAAACTTTTTTTTAAACTGACCTTTACATTTTTTAGTCAAGAACTTGTGATGGTTTGATCGCTCCTGCCATATAATGTAATACCATAGTATTACATTTTACTGTGATCTAACAGGCAATCGGCAACTGTAGCCCTAGGTCTTTCAGAAGGTCTTAGCCTGCCATGGCAACCGCATGACACCCCACAATCTCGTAGCCGGGGGGTGTTTGGGACCCCTGAACTCAGATTTGATGGAGGTATTTAACAGATTAACAGTTGCGATCAGTGAAAGCGTGGATAGAAGCTGTTGTGGGCAGGTGTCAGTTGTGAGAAATAGACAACTTTATAGGCTCACCTAACCACCTTGTAAACTATGGCCTTAGGGGGTGCCTATAGCAGCCACAGTTGCAGGAGGCTCCATGACTGGCCCACTGGGATGTTTCCTGGAGGACTCAACAACCAATCCACCCTTGGCTTTGTCGCACCACTACCAGGTTCTCACAACACACCAGAGTGCCTCGGCACCATGTTTGGGAATGACTAGTGTAAGGGTTTGTTCACATATATGGGATTCGAGGGGATTCTGAGAGACGCCATCGAAGAGTACCTCAAGGAAAACAAAGGAATAACTCCTCGCCAGCATGGGTTCATGAAAGGTCGATCATGTCAGACCAATCTGATCAGCTTCTACGATGAAGTAAGCTCTAGACTGGACCTGTGAGAGTCTATCGATCTCGTATATCTGGACTTCTCTAAAGCATTTGAAACCGTGCTGCATAATAGGCTGATACATAAAATGAGATAGCTCAGTCTGGGTGAAAACATGTGTAAGTGGGTAAAGAATTGGCTCAGAGAAAGAAAGCAGAGGGTGGTAATAAATGGTGCGTACTCTGATTGGGCCACCGTCCCTAGTGGGGTGCCACAGGGTTCAGTATTAGGCCCCATTCTGTTCAATATATTTATCAACGACCTGATAGAGGGACTGCACAATAAAATATTAATATTTACAGATGACACAAAATTATACAATATAATTAATGCAACGGAGGACAATGTACGGCTACAAAAGGACCTAGATAAGCTGGGGGCTTGGGCAGAAAAATGGCAAATGAAGTTCAATGTTGAAAAATGTAAGGTTATGCACATGGGCAGGAGAAAGAGATGTCACCAATATACACTAAATGGGGTACTGCTAGGGAAAAGTGATATGGAAAAATACCTGGGGGTACTAGTGGATGGTAGATTTAACTGGAGTAACTGTAGAAAAAGGCCGGCTAAGGGGTGATGAAATAACTATGTATAAATACATGAGGGGACAATACAAGGATCTCTCCCAAGATCTGTTTATACCCAGGACTGCGACGGTAACAAGAGGGCATCCGCTACGTATAGAAGAAAGCAGGTTTCATCGCCAACACAGAAAAGGGTTCTTTACTGTAAAAGCAGTTAGACTGTGGAACTCTCTGCCTGAGGATGTGGTGATGGCAAAATCCATAGAGGAGTTTAAAAGGGGACTTGATGTCTTTCTGGAGCGGAAGGATATTACAGGATATAAATCTTAGGTCAATTGTTAATCCAGGTATACAGGCAGGTAGGAACTATTAGGGGTTGATCCAGGGATTAGTCTGATTGCCATTAGGGAGTCGGGAAGGAATTTTCCCCCCAAAAGGGCTTATTGGCTCCTGCCTCTTGGGGTTTTTTGCCTTCCTCTGGATCAACAACATAGGAGGATAAACAGGCTAAACTAGATGGACATTGTCTTCATTCAGCCTTACATACTATGTTATGGATTTTCCATCTGGATTTGCAAGCATAAAATCCACAGTGTATTACAGTGGCAGCAAAGTGGATGAGATTACCAAATCTTAGCCACATAATCTGGAAAGACCTATGTATGTAAGCGGACATGTGGTGCAGATTTCCGCAACATGTTAGTTCTTTCTGTTCACCATGGAATTCACCCTATATAAATTTGTGATTATAGAAGTCAAACATGACTTAAAATCCACATGTTGACATTGGGCCTATTTATAAAATCTGCGCGTGGCCCCTGCACGGGAGATCCGTGCGTCTTGCTGCTCATAGGGATGCATTAGCATCCATAGGGCAGCTAAAAGCATGCGGGTCGCACGCACGGGAAGAAAAAATTTTAAAAATAAAAATCACAGCATGTTTGAAGCCAATGGAAGCAGTCTGTATCCGTGGCACACCCGCAGCTGTTCTTGTGCTGTGGCTTTGCGGGAGAGCAGGAGATTTTTTAAAAAAGTGTGCGGCACACTGCCGGCGTGTTGAGCACATCCACTGGGCAGAGGAAAGAAGATCCGGCCTGCACTGAGGAGAGCCCTGCAGTGTCTGGAAAGGGGAAAGAAAATGTATTTTCCCTCTCCACGGCCGTGGGCACGCACGGATACCACTGCGGGATTCAGCAGTGGTATCCGTGTGTGCAAGTGGACATAAGGCCTTACAGCGATCCTTGGATGTCTATAGAATATCAATAATAAAGCTTTTATGCAGATCTTTTTCATGTTCAGGTGTGTGTTCACTTTTTCGAGACCCCCAGTGTATGTATGGCGGATTCTATAACCTGTCACGTTAACATCTGAGAATCAGGCCTTTTCAACGAATTTACTGCAAGGACGAGTGAATTTTAAATGCAGTGATAATTTATAATATTGACTTACCATTGGGGATCTCACAATCCAGTGCTACAGCAGTCTCATATGTCCAGCAGCGTGCAACGTTGCGGATCGTGTACCCACCTCCACCCAGCATCAATAGAGGCAAATTGAAAGTCTTCACAACTTCAACACATTTCGCATGACCTGTAGAAATTAATGTTTCTGTGTCACTAATGACATTTTTTGTTACACACCAAATTATAAAACTATTGAATAAAGATTTTTAGGGCCCTCAAAATAGAGAGATGCACAAAGAATGTATGCCAACTACACAAATCATTTGTTTCTATTCCTCTAACTACTTAGCTCCTTGTGGACACAACCTAATTTATCAATGTAGATGTGTCACTTTATCCACGTGATCCCCAGACTTTTTTTTCCATCCCACATTGCACTTTATGCTGGTGGAAAATTTTCGTTTATAATTTTTTTTAATAAATACAAAACCTAATAGAAAATTTGTAAAAATTTGCATTTTTGCAAGATATTCCATATTTTCTTCTTTCAAGACAAATAAATAGGCATACCACATAAAATGGTTGATAACATTAACCATGTGTCTACTTTATATTGGCATTATTATTATTATTTTTTAAAAGGGATATTCCCATCTCAGGACTTGTTAGGGAGGCAAGAAAGTACTAAAGAAGCAACCCTGAGATGGTTTTTATTTTTTGTGCTTATGCTGTTAACCATGCGGTATAAATTACTTTTATACTTTTGCACAAGCTTTTTTTATTCTATGAAAAATGGTTTTAATCGACATTTTTAGATAGCCATAACTCTTATTTCTCCATCTACAATGCAATACAAGAGCTTATATTTTGCGGGAGGAGTTGACATTTTTGCATGTGTGTGTTTGATCACAATACAAATACAAATTGGTATTGATGCATTTGCATTTTTTTTCTAAATTTGGACTTTCAATAATTAATGGACCTCTATTAAGGGGAAAAAAAACGGGCGATTTTTACGAAGTTTTTTTTCTTGGGGCGTTGGGGTGGTTTACATGTGGAAGCGTTTTTCACATAACAGACCTAACAGGGAACTATACATAAACAGACCCAAGAGGCCATGATTTGGCCTCCAGCTCTCAAGGTAACCATCAGATCCTATAGCTGGGTTGTTGATGGAGTGAAGGAGGGAGCCCTCACCCTCACCCTCTCCACACCCTTTAGATACTGCAGCCTGCATTGACAGTTGCATTTCTAGAGTTAGATGGCCGGGATCAGTGCTAGCTGATAAACGCTGCAGAGGGAGTCTAGCTGTCAATTACAGCTGACTCCCGCTGGGGACACTGTGGGCTCTGCTTTAACCCACATAACACAAGTGCCGTACATGTATGGTGGTGACTGCAACATCTATGTACATCACATGTTGTCAAGGGGTTAAAGAGGACTTGCCATGTCAACCCACAAATGAAATGTTCTGGAGGTCTGGATAACTTTACGGCCAACACTGTTTTATTTGTTTTTCAATCCTTTCGCCTTTGTTTTGGAGCCCAATGCTGTTAAATTGATACAGTTAGGGCTCATGCCCAGGGCCATGACGGACTTCCCCAACGGAATATTGCAGTGGAGTCCACCATGGCGCCCCCCCAAACGCATATTAACATCTTCATCAGCACTTCTGCCCTATTCAGCAATTCCAGCAACCTGATTGGTTGTTTGGGTTGGCTGATTCAGAATTCCAGCAACCCGATTGGTGATTAGGGCAAAAGTGCTGATGAAGATGCCCTCCAAACACCATACTTACCACTCCGGATCCTCCATAGAGGGGGGCGCGCATGAGCAGTAAAGCGCATAATGGACCGGCAGTGTCAGATGACGCGGCCGGCAGTGGGTAGGGCCGCGTTTTCACACGATGCTGTAGCACAGCGGAAGTATAGCGTGACGGATGGCTTCCATTGACTACAATGGAAGCCGTCCGCGCATATACCCGCGGCATTTAGAACATGCCGCGGAATTCCGCAGCGTGAACTTTGAGCTATTAGGTTAAATAGAACCTAATAGCTGCGGGGCAATGGGACGGATTTAGGATAAGGGCATTAGCCCTTATTCTTATTTTAGATAGTCAGTAAGTGTAACAGTAAAACCGAAGTAATACATAATATTATGAATTAAAGAACAAAGAATTAGTAAAATACACAAATAAGGGTCCATTCCGTTTGGCGGCAGTTAATAGTTAATTGTGTACTGTTCCTTACAAAAAAAAAAAATAGACAGTCTTGTAGATGTTCAACAAATGTTCCCAAAATAAATATTTTCAAGCTGTTACCTTTCACCGTCAAATTGAAACATCCAAGGCGATCCCCAGACAATGAATCGGCTCCACATTGTAAGACCACAGCACTGGGCTGGTACATTTCCATCACTTTGGATATGATCTACATTGTAGAAATAGCACAAATGTTACCAGCATTTATCATATACAATGACCAAATATGAAGGATCAGTCAGTAGGCAATATACTCACTGGTTTGAATATCTGTCCGTAAGATTCATCATCAATCCCATCCCTCATTGGGAAATTGACAGCATAATACTTTCCTTTACCAGCCCCGATATCCTAAAACAAGAAACCAGAATAATGCAACAGAAACTAAACTGGTTCACATTAAGGCCTCCTGCACACGGGATCCCGCAGCAGGATCCGACCTGGTGACCGGGGTTACCTGTCCTTGTTGTTCTTTTCTCTGTACCACGGGAGCGCCGGCCGTCACAGTACAGACAATGATGCGGATCCTGCGACCCTTCTGCGGAACACTTCAGAAGGGCCGCAGGGCGGAAAACCCCACAGAATGGAGCATACTGCATTTTTCCTGCCATACGCAGAAATTTCCGCACGTGAGCGGGAAGCAGCAGGTCTCCATAGGAGGCTATGGGCGATATTTGTTGTGGAATCCGGGGGCAGCCACCGGCCCCGAAATCCGCAAATCAAATTGGACCGTGTGCAGGAGCCCTACAATAACACTTTCTTTCTGCATTATCTTCTCAGAACTTTGCACTGAGGGTTCTTCCTTCACAAGTCCTCAAAACATAAATCTATAAATATGTGTTTTGCAGGATCACAATTATATAACATACGACTACTACCTAATATAATTATCAGCATCACTCCCTAGAAGTATTACTATATAATAGGGTAATGTGGGCAGTTCAGAGCCCCATAAACAACAACAACCTGTTGGGAGTCCTGCTTATTCCTGAAAAACTGTCAAGTGTTTAACTGAAGCGGGCCTCCGTACCCCCAAAGCTTCCCGGACTGTATGCAAAGTCATGAGATATACTACCAGCTGGGGGGTCCGCTTATGGCTTATATGGACTTTATATCCATTCAATAAACTAATTTCTTAAAAACACTATTGATCACAGACTGTGTGTGTGGCCATGGAAGGACAAATTGGACACTTTCTAACACTTATTGCTGTATAGTTCGGTTCAGTAACCTGGCACTACTAGTGGATCAGCGGAGGGATCCTTATAGTCACACCATTATTTGCATACGTTTTCCCTGCCCTGGATGTAAAACAGTTCACACATCTGTATGTCCAGCAGCCTGATTGGAGTGCAGCTGTTTCTATGATATTGTTGGTGTCTGATTATCCTAGTGATAGCGACAGGTAGGCTTCAGCCAGAAGCCCATTGTTTTCTCTAGTGGCGCTAGCTTATTTTTCTTTTCTGCAACTGTTTTTTTTTTTTGTTTTGGGCCACCAGTTAGTTGTAAAATGATAGCTATACCATTGTCCTGTGGTTTTATTCCTTTCTCCCTCTTCTCCTCTCCCCTCTTTTCTATTAAACTCTTTGTTAAGTTTTATCAACAATTAAATAAGCATTCCACATCCTGTGGGCAAATGACTGCACAGAGTTGTTTTATACATTGGGTATAAACAAAGAATAAACTAATGGCCTATTAACACACCACAATTGTCACTCAAAATGTGTTCAAACAAGCGTTGTTACTTGTAAACGTGAACCCGTCGGGGCCATTCATTGACTTGTCGTTGGTTGCTGAGTTTCAGCCTATATAATAGTAGTCACTAGTTTACTCACTTGTCATTAGGATTAAACAGCAGTTGTACAGTCTTTCAAACAACTTGAGGGGAGAGCTGATTGTTAGCCCATTCAAAATCTAATCCACATACATAAGGGTCTATGGCTGGGAGTTTTTTAATTAGTGCTAAGAAAAGCCATAGTCTTCTGCTGCATGAGTCATTGTATTTATTTGGGGAATGGATCACCCCATGGATCGTTTGAAAGACTGAACACATGCCATTTAAATCTAATTGAACAAACGACTATTTTTATGCAGGCTGAAACTCAGTGATAAATGATAAGTGAACAAATAGTGCAGGATGGCATTTACACAATGATTATTCCTCACTTTTGCTTGTTTGAACAAATTTTGAGCGGTAATCGTTGCATGTAAATGGGCCTTAACCAACAAGGCAAATGACAAGGATCTTAATCGACTATCTTTACATGCAAACACTCATCATTTGAAAAGTTGTTGAGTTGTATCGTTCGTTTAAACGACAATAACTGCATGAAAATGGGCCTTGAGCATGTAATTTCAGAAAGGGAAGACATGATAAAGAAATAATTTCGAACTAAAGGGTAAAGTTTACAGCAAATGAGAAGCGATCCAACTATTCTACAGAGTGAACAAAAAACTATTTGCAACCATTTTTCAACAGTTACTGCATTATATAAAAATAACATATAGCTTGCATTGTTAGGGTATCTACAAAGGAAAAGATTAGGTTAATTAGAATTCCACATCCACCAAGTGGCCTCAAATTTGGGCACCTATAAGAGAGCCCACCTTCATCTGGAAGGAAACAGGAACCTCCCAAATCTCTTTAAAGGCTGGAACACAATTCACCTTCTCAGTTCTGTAGCAAGTTCCATTGACCATTCGGCAATAGGCACCAAGGCCATTTGGCAATAGGCACCAAGCCACCAAGGCCATTCGGCAATGGGCACCAAGGCCATTCGGCAATGGGCACCAAGGCCATTCGGCAATGGGCACCAAGGCCATTCGGCAATGGGCACCAAGGCCATTCGGCAATGGGCACCAAGCCACCAAGGCCATTCGGCAATAGGCACCAAGCCACCAAGGCTATTCAGCAATAGGCACCAAGCCACCAAGGCTATTCAGCAATAGGCCGATGTTCTGAGGCCATCAGATGTTGACAAAGACTATCAGGTCCTGAGTTAGGAAATTGAGCGCACAGAGAGCTATCCCTCATAATTTCTGTTCTTATGGGGTTAAGGCAAAGATGGAAGCCAATCCCTTAACTATACAAGGTTGTTCCACTGAGGACTGACTGGAGACCCTCGTGGGCTGCATTCCCACGAACGTATATCGGCTCGGTTTTCACGCCGAGCCGATATACGTCGTCCTCATTTGCAGGATGGAAGAGCCAGGAGCAGGAACTGAGCTCCCGCCCCCTCTCTGCCCCTCTGCACTATTTGCAATGAAAGGAGGCGGGACAGGGGCGGGGCTAAGTTCTGATAATTAGCCCCGCCCCATCCCGCCTCTCCTCATTGCAAATAGTGTAGAGGGGCGGAGAGGAGGCAGAGAGGGGGCGGGAGCTCAGTTCCTGCTCCTGGCTTTTCCATTCCCCCCCCCCCCCCGCAGAGGAGGACGACGTATATCAGCTCGGCGTGAAAACCGAGCCGATATACGTTCGTGGGAATGCACCCTTAGAAAGTGCTCATTTCTCTTTCCTAGCTCCAATCAGTGGTAATAGGAGACTTCACCCAGATGTGTACACACCTGAACTCCATCTGCTGATGGAAGCACCAGATAAAATAGTAGGTCACATAAGGCAAACCTCCAGTCCAGGTACAGCAACACAGGGAGCAATATACCACTAAGGGGTTCTCCCGCGCTTGCATTAGAAGGGTCCTGAGATGACCAAAGAAAATAACCTTCCCTTCATGATCCTCAGGAGAGCACAGCATCAGGAACAAAAGGATGATTCCAGGCTTACCCAGAGGCTTCCCATGGAGACTTACACCAGACAGGTAATCTCTCACACCATCGGGTTTGGGAGTCTGCCACCTTTGGCTATCTCAGCTCCTTCAATGCTTTCTCCAGATCTTTCAGCAGCATCTTCCTCAGCATTTGCCAACCTGTCCTATGGACAGGACACAGGAACAAAGGAGGTGGAGCGTGTTCCCGCCTTCAGAGAGATCTGGGAGATTCCCACTTCCTGTCCGGAGAGAGGTGGGCTCTCTTGTAGGTGCCGTCAAAGGTGAAAGGGAAAGAAGTCGTTTTTATTTTCTTCTAGTGGAGAAGTTTATTTCAGGACTCTTCTGTCATTGTTTTTATGTTTCTTCTTTGGTGTATACATTGTCGGCTACATTGTATGCTACTCTGGACTATGTTTATGTGATATCTGACTATATCATACCAATATTTTTATAAAATTTGTGATGTCTCTTTTATGGGGTGTTTGTTCTTTTGTATGTAATGTTTTCTTATGTTGAAAATGTTAAACAAAAGCTGATTATTACAGATTAAGACAGACAGAACAATCTCTTTATATCTGTTGAGCAGACAAATGAGCCTTCGTCTTTGAACTTTGGGCCATAACGGCTATAATTAATCTGTTTTTGAACTAATCCAAAAACTGACTGACGCTATTGACTTACAATGCAGTTTGTTAGGTTTCCAATATTTTTGACAGCAAAAAAATAGCATGGCAGACTACGCTGATTTTTCTGACAAACATATAGGAACCGCTGCCAGAAAGCAAAAGCCCAAGAGCTATACATAAATAAATGAGCAACAGATACAAACATACTCTGAGATCTCCAGTGCCTGGGAAATACTCCCCATATTTATGGAAAGAAACAGTCATGACACGGTCAGTGGTATAAAAAGCCTCTTCAACACCATCACCATGATGGATATCAATATCAATATATAACACTCTTTGGTGGTACCTAAGGAAAGAAAGAAAAAAAAGGATCAGTAACATACTATAGCAAGTATCACTTTGTAGCCAAGTATTTCAGCACGCAAAACCCTAAAATAGCTACCGAACTTAATAGACAACCCTAACCTTCTTATACAGGCATTGGCAATGTAGGCAGAGAAATAAAGTGTCTCTCAATAGACTGCATGATGTGTTCTATGTGGGAGTCGGGTGATTACATTGTATTCTGCCGACAGCCCCAAGGAGAACAATGTAGCTGTGTGCGCAGCTGGGTGTGTGACTAATCACACGCTGGGCTCTGCAAACAGCTCCTGGACTCCCACTGACTTCTTTTTGGTGCAAAAATACGAAGAAAAATGGAATATGTTCAATTTTTATTTATTGCGCAACTAAAATATGTGCTCAATATATGGAAATGTGAATAAAACCATTGGAATCAATGGGTTCTATTCTCTGTGTACTGCGCAGGCAAATACGCCCCTGTGAAGTGGTTTTTAAAGCCTATAACCATCCAGGCTTTGCTACACTATTGTATACTAGTACATCCAGTGGGTTGACGATGATATCCAGCTTCCAAAAACACAAATGCGCTCCCCAGTGATGGTGAATAAAGCGAACAGATGCCACCAAGTTCCCATAAGTAGTATCAGGAATTTATTGAATGGTCATAGAGAAAGGTTTTGGAGTAAAAATAGGTCTGTGGATTTTATTCTGAAACACAGCTTAAATTCAAGCTACTTCTAATGGGAACTTAGTGGCATTGGTCCGCTTTATCCCCCATCATTGGGGAGTGTCTTTGGAAGTTGGTTACATATTCAAACTGAAAGGTTCCCTTTAATATACGTACTATGACGGAGGATTTTGGGAGGCACTCACAAATTTACAAAAGGGACCTTCACTCTGAAGTTGTAATACAGTGCCTCTACTTGCAGCATCTCAGGTCATCCCAAGAACTTACAACTCTGTTCACATTTCTGTTCTTTCGTTCCATCATGTTGCTGTTATAAATTCCAGGAAAGAAGCGCAGTACATTGCACTTTTTCTCCCCAGTAGAATGATGGAATCCGGATGCCACTCATTATAGTCAATGGGTCCTCTCAGGCATCACTGGTTTCTGTCACTTGACAGATCAGGCGTGTTATTTTTTCATTCTTCCGTTCCATGACTGAACAGAAGAACAAAAAAATAATGGAAGTGTTAAAAGCCTTAGAATCACTATTACAAATGCCCTGTATAACAAAGCCAGCAAACATGGCGGTAGATTTAAGAAAAACAAAAAAAAGTCCAACTCACTTTAGTAGTTCCAGAATGGCAAGAACAATATCATTGACATAACAGAACCCAGATGCTTCAGACTTCTTAGCATGATGCAGTCCCCCTGCCCAATTAACAGCCATGTCTGTTTGCTGGCGATTCAGTTTCACTGCACCAGCTGGAAGATAATGGGAACATTACAGGACGGAATTAATGACAAACAATAATAGTAAACCCAGATCTACTCATCACGGCAAAGATACTAGCACTACATGAAATTCCCATGTGCCAAATACTGATTATATAGTATATTGTCCCCTTGGTTCTCTCACCCTGTTAACCCCTTAATGACGCAGCCCCCCCACCCCCCGATTTTCATTTTTTCCTCCCACCTTTAAAAAAAAAATCATAACTCCCTACTAATTTATCCATCAACATTGCTTTATGAGGGCTTGTTTTTTGCGAGACGTGTTGTATTTTTCAATGGTGCTATTTAAAGTACCACATAATATTCTGAAAAACTTTTTAAAAATTCTAAGTGGAGTAAAATGAAAAAAAAAAAAAGACATTTCGCCATCTTTCAGAGCGTCTTGTTTCTACAGCGCACAGACGGCAACATGATAACTTTATGCTATGGGTCAGTACGATTACTACGATACCAAACTTGTATAGGTTTTTTTTTACTCTACTACAATTTTTTTTTTCAAAGACATTTAATTTTTTTCCATTATTTTCTGCGGTCATTTTTTGTGCGCATTAACCTTTTTATTTTTCCGTCGAAATAATTCACCGAGTGCTCATTTTTTGCGAGATGTCCTGTAGTTTCCGTCAGTACTAATTCGGAATACATACAACTTTTTGATCGCTTTTTATTGCGTTTTTTCTGGGAGACAGGGTGACTGAAAAAGTGCATTTCTGGCGTTATTTATTTTTTTTGGACGATGTTCACCGTGCGGGGTAAATAATGTGCTACTTTGATAGATCGGACTTTTACGGACGCGGCGATATCAAATATGTATTTTTATTTTAGGATTTAGATTTTTTAATTACAGATATGGCAAAATGGGGGTGATTTAAACTTTTCCTTTTTTTTTTTTTTTTTTTTTTAACAAATAAAAAAACTTTATTGATCTTTTTTTAATGTCCCCCTGGGGGACTACAATATGCGATGCTTTGATCGCTCCTGCAGTATGACAGGCAGCCTATCAAGCCAACCGACGGGGATGGCTTGATAGGCAGTCTCTCAAGGCAGCCCTGGGGCCTTTCAGAAGGCCCCCGGCAGCCATGACACCAGCACGGTTCCCCTGATCTCATTGACAGCGGCATTTAAAGGGTTAATAGCCGCGGGTGTCAGCTGTAATAAACAGCTGGTGCCCGCGCTATATGCAGAGAGGTCGGCATACATACCCTGACGCTCCAGGACATAAATGTACTTCCTGGAGCAGGAAGGGGTTAATTTACATAGGGCAAAATAGAAAAGCTTAAAGGGGCTTTTTAGGCAAAACTACTGGTGACCTATCCAGGCCATCACCTGTCAGCAGGCTGGATGTGCGTCACAAGGGGCAGGAGCAGTAGTGTCCTAGCTGGCTTCACTCCCATCGAAATCAATAAGAGATAAAGCCAGCTATTACGCTTCTGGCACTTCTGGAAGTGCAACAGAGACTTCAATAGTTATTGCTCCCTTTAAGCTAAGGCCACATCTACACACACTGATCAGCCATAACACTAAAACCACCAACTTAATACTGTGTAGTCCCGTTTTCGCTGCCAAAATAGCAGTGACCTGTTGAGGTGTGGAGTCCACAAGACCTGTGAAGGTGTCCTGTGGCACCAAGATATTAACAGCAGACCCTTTAAGTCCTGTGATAGGAGGTGGATCAAATTTATTTTTCCAGCATATCCCACAGATTCTTGATCAGATGGAGATCTGGGTTATTTGGAGGCCAAGCAAGTACCTTGCACCCTGTTATTTCTCAAACTAGCTGCTTTCTGCTGCAGCCCTTTGGTTTTCCTTTCCCATTTCTTTTTCTTCCCCACTCTCCGGCTGAGCAGGGCTGTTAAAGGGGGGTATCTGCTGTAATAAGCCGGCGCGTGCGATGTATGAAGAGAGGTCACCCCACGATCTCTCTTCGTACATACCCCAACTCCACAGGACGTAAATGTACGTCCTATAGCAGGAAGTGGTTAAATGGTATAGAGGGTTTAATACTCTGTTTCCCCACAAACCAGGCTGGGTTAATTTTTGCTCCAAAAGATGTACCAGGGCTTATTTTCAGGGAATGTCTTATTTTGACAACAGAGGGACTACCTGATCTGTGTGTGAGCCCGGCACTTCCAACCCTTACTGCACTAACACAAGTGCTCGAACTTTTGTTGTTATTATTGTATGTTCTGAGCAGTAAAAACTCCGACAAAGCCCTCAGCGGCCCACACAGGATCACTTCCTGGTTACAGGAGTCATAAATCCCGCCTCCACAAAGTGATGGCTGTGATTGGTCCTTGGAGAGCTGCATTGACTGGCTGAGCTACGGACACTCCGCCGGCGCTCTGGAGAGCAGCGGGAAGTATCTGGACAGAGTCTACCGGCTAAGTGACTCTGATGACCTGCATGAAACCTGCTGTAAAAATGCAGCAATTGCATTTTTACAGCCCTTATCACGCACCTAAAAAAAGGCAATAAGAATGCTTTATGAACTGTAACTAGGGCTTATTTTGGGGGTATGTCTTATTTTAGGGGAAATCGGGTAGGTGCAAAAACGGTGACAGATTCCCTTTAAATGTTGCTGTCAGAATTGACAGTGCATTTAAAGGGTCAATAGCTCCGATCATAGATATCTCTGATTATGATATCGCCTGTAGCAGGAGAGTGTTGGCTGTCAAAGATTGCTGATACCCACCGTGTACGAAGTGGGCTCAACTCTCAAGCATACACCAACATCCACATATGGTGCACATCAGCAAGAGGTTAATGAACAAGATTTGCAGTGTGGCAGGGCGCATTATCCTGCTGGAAGGGACAGCTGCCAACAGGGAATACTGCTGCAATGAAAGGGTGTACTTGGTCTGCAACAATGTTTTGGTGGGTAGCATATGTCAAAGTATCATCCATGTGAATGCCAGAACATGGCTAAGAGCATCATGCTACCTGTGCCAGCCTGCCGTCTCCCTATAACACAATCTGGCAATCTTTCTTCTCCACACGATATAAATGAAAATATGATTCATCAGACCAGGCCACCTACTTTTATTATATCACAACCCATTTCTGAAGCTCACGCACCTAAGGTAGGTGCTCTTGCTGGTGGAGGAGGTCAGCACAGGCACTCTGACCAGTCTACGGCTCCGCAGCCCCCATACACAGCAAGCTGTGATGTACTGTGTGTTCTGAAATTGTTCCATCATAGCCAACAGTAACTTTTTCAGTCATCTGAACTGCAGCAGCCCTTCTGTGACTGGTTGGGCTTGCCTTCACTCCCCATATAAATCAATCTTGGGTATCCATGACTCTGCTGTTCATGGAGTGTCCTTCGCTGAGCCCCTTTGGATAGGTATAACCACTGCATGCCAGGTACACCCCATAGGACCGGACGTTCTGGAGATGCCAGTTGTCTAGCCATCACAATTTGGTCCTAGTTGCTCAGATCCTTACATTTGCCCGGTTTTCCTGCTTCCAACCCATTAACTTCAAGAACTTCAAGGTGCCATAGTCATGAGCATAAATGTTCTTTACCTCACCTGTCAGTGGTTTAAGGTTATGGCCGATCGCTGTACATTAACAGTAACAAGCAAACTTACCAACAGAGCCTCCAGTAGACAGCTGACAGAATTCAAAAAGGCCGTCAAATACAGGACAGTCCTCTCCTACGTTGACTGAAATATACACAATATTATAGGTTATACACAGTTCCTAAATCCAGGTGTCCATAGTCAAATTGTACATAGCATCATCAGGTAGGGCGGTTTCCCATCTACGATGGAGCTTCTGGACGGAGGTTCCCCCGCAGATCTAGCTCAAAATACTGGAAGAAAAAGCGCTGTATGCAATGCTTTTTCTTTCGTCCAAATGCTGGGCACGAAGCGAACGGACCCCCTTATAGTCAATGGGGTCTGCCTTGCGCTGTCGGAAACAGGAATTTCCCTTTTCTGCTTCATGAATGAAGCATTAACGTAAAACCCAGAGGGCAGATGTGAAACCAGCAATAATGAGATGTACTGCTTCACTATCGGCTGGTTAGAAGTCAAGGAGGGCTCATGTTTAGGGATTTCACCTCCCAGAATAAGGCATTCTAAGGTCACACACAAACAGGACATATTTGTTGCCAATTTCTTTTCTACAACAAATTGCATTTCAGTATATCGAATTGGGCTATACAAAGTTCAGCAGAGATGTCACAGCATGCTGCACTGTAAAGACATATTCCATGACTGACTGAGGGCTCGTTCACCGGCAGCATTTTTTTGCACGTGTAAACATGCAGCGTATTTCCATGTGCAAAAAAAAAGTAATAACGCTCA